>NC_057838.1:51657500-52907500 GCF_910594005.1 Cervus elaphus
TAGAATATTACCCCATGACGTTCTGTTTCACTGACTTCTGTAGAGACACATGGTTTTTGTTTTTCTTTTTAAAGGAGAAGTTGACTGTCTTCAGATTTGACTTGAGATAGTGAGCTTGCATTAGTTTGTTTTAAAATATGTTCAGAAGGAGATCATTCTGATGAAGCATCTCACTTCAAGTGCTTTATGAAAATATTTGGTGAAGTTAATGAACGGTATAAGAGACTCCCCTGTGTAGAGTTGATTTGATTTCATTTCAGAACAGTCTTAACCTGAAATTAGTGTTGGTAATAATTTGAATTTGTCTGATTCTCTTAGCCTAAAATGCGTAATATCTTCCATTTATGCCAAATCATATGCTTTGTATCTGGTTTTAAGTTACTAGTATGTTGTAGAAACAATTTAGTGATTTGTGATTAGCATTTATTTTTAGTGAAATGAAACAATGAAATAGAATGAGTGGTCAGGATATTCTTTGTTTTTATGTATGTGTATATATATCATCTATCTATCTCCTTAAAAACTTAAAAATTGTGGTTCACATTCCAAAAAAGTTTAAAAACAACTGCCCTGGTGAATTTTGGCATGGTTATAATGTGATATCAGCCATGATTGGCCCACTGAAAATTCTTCTTTAAATAACCAGCAAACTTGTCACATCAGACTTTTCATTTATTTTTGGGTTTTCAAATGGCTACACTTCTCTTAAAATCTTTCTCTTTTTAGACTCTTCATCCTGGAGACATTGATTGGTTAAAATTAGGGAAATAAAGTTACACTTCAAAGTTTAGCGTATACTGACAGTGCATAATTTTAAGGAAGGGAGTATGTAATCTTTTTTTTTAAATTAATAAATCTGACTTGTGCCTTCCTCATGTGTTTTCAGTTACCATGACTCACCTTGATCTCACTTTAATATCACAATTTAACATTAGATGCTTCTCCAGAGAATCATTCAGAAACTAGTTACGTAATGATTAATAATTAGTATTTAAATTCTGGTCTTTCAGATTTTATTTTATTTGTAATTAAATGCCATGAGTACAAATGTGTGATCTCCAGCATGTGCATATGATTAAATCTGTGTCCACGTAAAAGACAATAAGATGGCTGTAGGAGTTCTTATTTTACTTGTAGGCTTTCTCCTAGGACTATTGTTTACAGCTACTACCAACAACCATAGTATTAAGTAAGAACTGATGATAGCATTTTAAAAACATAAAACACACAAATGTTTCCCCTTCTTAGAACCGTTTTATAACTTAGTTATAACTTTTATAACTTTAGAACCCAAATAACTAAGCATCTGTGAGGAACAGGCTAAAATGCCAACAGTAATCTATCCTTGGGAGTCTGAAGAATTGAGCTACATTATTTGATATTATTGATAAATGTTCAGGTCTCATTTCTTGGGTATATCGCAAATGGAGATGGGAAATAGAAACATTATCAGTGGACTGGAACACATTTTACCATATACCTGAGAAGTGCTGTTAATGCCACTGCATCGTTTCATTTAGCAGCTAGACATTTGTTTTAAGCCTGAGAGTTAATCACTCTTGTCAACAGACTTGGTTGCTGCTAGGTACTTTCTGGATGTAGCTATGCTAGTGAGGACTCCTGTTTGCTGGTCTGAAACCCAGTCTTACCTAGCGTAAGCAACAAAGGGTGTTTTACTGACTCCTGTAACAGAAGCCGTAGGTCGTTTCGGCTACACTCATAAGCAGGCCTTCTCTATGTGGTGATCACCATGCTGGACCATCCACTCTACCAGCTCAGTAGTCTCATCTGAGTTTTTCTTTTCAGTAGCTTTTGTAAGTGCGAGTCCCGAGTCTCATCAGAATACTTGGATCCCATGCTTATTGCTGAACTGATAACTGTGGTCAGTAGAATAGAGCAGTGATTGGCCAGGCTTGGGTCACATTCCTGTATCTGTATTCTTGGGATTGGAGGAGGAGCAGGCTCTCCAAAGGAAAAAAAAAGGGGGAGGCATTATTACCAAGGCAAGATTTTATATAGATGCTGGGTAAGAAAAACAGAAGATGCTACTACAGCGGTCTTATTTTGACTTTAAAAAGTTCAATGTCTTAATTCTTTCAAAAAAAGTGATATTATTTCTATCTCATCATTGAATTAGTTTATCCATTTAAAAAATATGTATTCAGCCAGGCAGAGACATTTCTTTTAACTTCTCTGAGCATATGAAATGTGTGCATGATTTTGACCAAGCCTCTGTAATATTTTATTAGATGATTTTCATCACTCTGGGTAATAAACAGGTGATTTGACTTAGCAGAGTACAGGTGCTATTTTTAATACTTAGTGCTCTCTGGAGGTCTTCCAAATAATAATAGCACCTTTAAAAGCTTTGGATTCCCCAAGGAGCAATAAAATTGTGCTGAGTATTGTCTGTGATAAATAACACATCTCCCTTCTCTTCTATTCCATATTCCTACTTGAGAAGCCTCCAGATTTTCTGACATTATCTCAGGGTTGATTGCCTAGTGAAGGTCAATACTTTATTGCTTTTTATTTCTACATGTTTCTTTGTGTTTATATTGGAATAATGAGAATATTATAGGCTTTAAAAAATATTAAAAATCATGGAAAATAAAACCACAAACACATCACTAAGGAATATAACTTAAAACTTTGTTTTCTGAAATGGAAATAATTTAACTTTTTCCTGATCAGTGGAGTTCAGGGGTTAAGGAACCAACATCTCAGAGGAAAGGAAGGACAGAGAAGTGAGGTCAAAATATTGCATGGAATTTTCCCTTGAGGCCTGATGTGTACTTCTAGGATGAGACTAAAAAAAAAAAAAAAGAGAGAGAGAGAAAATTGTTGAAAACATGTGATAAGAGATTAAAAGGTAAAGCACAGATGTGAGCTGTCTCACAGAGTTTTTGAGGCGGTAAGATCATGATAAACACTCAAGGCTTTTTATTGAGTCTCCTGAGTAGCTACATCATAGGATAAAAGCAAACTGGAAGTGTACCAGCCTCAACTGAATCCAGATGATCTGCCTGTACTCTATCTGCCTTCAGGAAGAAGGTTAAATCCTATTTGGAAGAAGAGGACATTGTTCAAACTTCTGCAATAAACAATGTATCTGTCATTTACAAAAAAAATAGTAGGCATGCAAGGAAATAGGAATAACCTGAAATCAAGAAAGAAAAAATAGTCAAAAGAGAGAAGTGATTCAGATTCAGTATCAGAAGTGATTCAGAAGTTATCAGACACAGACTTCTAGACAACTGATTATTATGTTCAAGAAAAGACAGAGAATTTCACAAGAGATCTGGAGTCTAGGAAGGGAATCACATGAACAACTTCAAACTTAAAATTACAGTACCTGAAATTAAGAATCAGTAGATGGATTTAACATTTTAGATACATAAGAAGAGAGCATAGTGACTTGGAAGATAGGTCTGTAGAAAATATTCAGATTAAAGCATAGAGTTGAAAAAATAATGTAAAAATGAAGAAAATTCCGTAAGAGACATATTGGAAGATGTAAAATGTCTGGGCGTGGCCATTGGTGGCCAGAAGTAAATTAGAGAGAAAAATAGTAACAGAAACAATATTTGAGGAGATACTGATCAAGAATTTTTCAAAATTAATGAACAACCTCAAGCTAGAGATTTGAGAAACTCTATAAGCAAAGAAAATCAAATAAAATATGTAGGTATATTATAGTAAAACTACTGAAAAACCAAAGACAAATAGATAAACTTAAAAGTATCCAAAGGAAAAAAAAGATACATTTTCAAAAGAATTCCAGTTAGATCTAAAGCTAATTTTTAAACAGAAACAAGGGAAGCTAAAGAACAAAGGTGTGACATATTTAAAGAGCCAAAAAAGAAGTAATTGTTAATCTTGAAGTCTGTATTTGTTGTTGTTCAGTTGCTAAGTCATGTCAGACTCTTTGGGGCCCCATGGACTGTAGCATGCCAGGCTCCTCCATCCTTCCCTATATCTTGGAGTTTGCTCAAGCTCATGTTCATAGAGTCAGTGATGCCATCCTCTGTCACCCCCTTGTCCTTCTGCCCTCCATCTTACCCAGCATCAGGGTCTTTTCCAGTGAGTCAGCTCTTTGCATCAGGTGGCCAAAATATTGGAGCTTCAGATTCAGAATCCAATGAATATTGGATTTCAATGAATCCAATGAATATTCACGGTTGATTTCCTTTAGGATTCATTGGTTTGATCTCCTTGCTCTCCAAGGTACTGTCAAGAGTCTTCTCCAGCATCACAATTCAAAAGCATCAATTATTTGTTGCTTAGCCTTCTTTATGGTCTAACTGTCACATTCTTACAGAATAGAATTCTATATGCAGTGCCCTTATCCTTTGAAAAAGATATTTTTAGAAAAATTAAAATGAAAAGAATTAATTACCAGCTTATCTACATTGGAACTGCTAAAGGGAGCTCTATGGACAGAAGAGAAATGGTCCCAGATGAAACTATTGAAATTCAGAAGGGTATAAAAAAGCACCAAAAAGGATGAACATATAAATAAATACAAATGCATATAGACTGTTTGAAGCCATCAAAATAATGTATTGTGGCATTTAACTCCCGGTAACCAAAGATGGGACCATTTAAACATCCATTGAAATAGGAACTGCAATGATTAGAATTAAATATTTTAAATCTGTAGGTTCATAATATTAACAATAACAGCAATAATAATAGTAATTGGTTGGGCTTCCCAAGTTGCACAGTGGTAAATAATTTGCCTGCCAGTGCAGGAGACATAAGAGGTGCAGGGTTGATCCCTGGGTCAGGAAGACCCCTTGGAGTAGGAGATGACAACCTGCTCCATTTTTTTGCTAGGAGAATTTCATGATAGTGGAGCCTGGTGGACTGCCGTCCATGGGGCCACACAGAGTAGGACACGACCGAGCACACAGTACACAGTAACTGGTTACCGTAGGAGGACAGGTTATTTATTACTTTAAAATATAGTATGGACTGTAGCCTACCAGGTTCCTCCATCCATGGGATTTTCCAGGCAAGGATCCTGGAGTGAGTTGCCATTTCCTTCTCCAGGAGATCTTCCTGATCCAGGGATTGAACTCGGGTCTCCCTCATTGTAGGCAGACACTTTACCGTCTGAGCCACCAGGGAAGCTAAAGTATAGTATAGAAATGTACAAAATTGAACATTTAGTCTGCATTTCTTACATTACTAAGTTAATATAGATGGGAGAATTATCTCTTGATAATAGTATTCCAGCTAATAAATGGAAAAAAAGGGATTATTCTTATTTTTAAATTCTAATGAATTAATGGATCCAGGCATAAAACATTAATGACTAACAATATTATAGAATACAAGCAGTTGTGGCATACCTGCTGACAGAGGAATACACACCATCAGCCATGATGTGTAAAACAAAGCAACCAAAAATGAACCTGAACCTTATTAAACCTTTATTTATTTATTTTTGATTAGTATCTTCTTTTAATTTAAATTAATTTTACTTTTAGAATAAATATGTGATTGCTGATACTTTATCACTTTCATTCTTTTTTTTTTTTCATTTATTTTTATTAGTTGGAAGCTAATTACTTTACAATATTGTAGTGGGTTTTGTCATACATTGACATCAATCATTCATGGAGTTACATGTATTCCCCATCCTGATCCTCCCTCCCACCTCCCTCTCCACCCGATCCCTCTGGGTCTTCCCAGTGCACCAGCCCCGAGCACTTGTCTCATGCATCCAACCTGGGCTGGTAATCTGTTTCACCCTTGATAATATACATGTTTCGATGCTGTTCTCTCGAAACATCCCACCCTAGATCTAACTACCAACAAATACAATTTATAGATAAGGGATATTTTGTTTAACATAATACCATACCATATAAATAAGACAATGGAAAACCTTAGTTCAAAGAATCCAGTTTCCCTAATGAATAAAAAGGGAAAAAGAAATTTAGGAGATACATAGGTAAAAATAAACATTAAAAGACATATTGACCAATCACAGTGTACAGAGCTTATTTGGATTTTGATTTTAAAATTCTTGTAAAAATAGTTATGACACTTGGAAATTTGAATATTTACAGAATATTTGATGGCATTCTGACATTATTGTTAAATTTTTATATTTGATAATATTGTGATTATGTTTTTTAAAATGTATATATCTTTTAGAAATACACTGCAAATAGGATGTGACCAAAAAATAGTTACAAGATTGAAATTCTGTGAGATGCCAGTGGTTAGGACTTGGTACTTTCACTGTTGTTGAGTCTGAGTTTGACCCCTGGTTGGGGAACTAAGATCCCAGAAGCCACGTGGTGTGACTACAACAAAAAAAATGACAAGAAGTATGATATGATGTTTGGGATTTTAAAAAAAATAATATGGTTGAGGGAAGAGTGGGTGAAAACAGAGATGGAACAAGACTGGTCATGAGATAATGGTCATTAAACCGGTGTAGGATATGGGGATTTTATTACATTATTGATTCTACTATTTTATCTGTTGGAATTCTCCATTAAAAAAAACCTGAAAAATAAAACCTCAGGTGCTAGTGGGGTGTGGGGTAAATTAAGTTAAAATAACATAAAATCTTCATTCAGGAAATGGTAAAACATTGATTACTGTAGATTCCATTAAGTCAAGGGAACATATTTGACTTTCTAGTATGACCACTTAAAGAATGCATAACTAACAAGCTGAATGAGTAACAAAGTAGAATAATTTAAAAAAATTTGTTTAGTTGAAGATAAAAGGAGAATTAAGGAATAAAGAACCATAGAACAAATAAAGAACATATTAAGGTAGAAATTTAACATAAATAAAAGGACTAAACGTCTCAATTTAAAAACCAAAGATTATTAGACTGGACTATTGAAAAAAAAAAGGTGGCTATTTTCTGACTACACAAGGCACACTCTAAATATAAAGCCATAACAAACTGAAAGGTAAAAAGAAATACCGTGCAAACACTAACCAAAAGTTGCAGTGTAGCTATGCATATGCAAATGGAAATAGAATTACCTCAAAATGTTCAAAGTAAGCAACTGGGTAATACTAAAATTAGACATATGCAGATCCTCAGGCTTAGGTGGGGTTTTGCCACACCTCTTTCAATAATTAATAGAACACGCAGAAAAAAAGTTAGCAAATATGTAGAAGATTCAGATACCATATTTGACAAATGACCTAATTGTAATATATAGAAATATAATATATAGACCTACACACACCAACGGAAGAATATTCATTTATTAGTGTACAAGAAACATTTGGCCATTAGTCAGCATGCTTCAGTCCTGAATATTCATCAGAAGGACTGATGCTGAAGCTGAAACTCTAATACTTTGGCCACCTGATGCGAAGAACTGACTCATTTGAAAAGACCCTGATGTTGGGAAAGATTGAAGGCATGAGGAGAAGGGGACAACAGAGGATGAGATGGTTGCATGGCATCACCGATGCAATGGACATGAGTTTGAGTAAACTCCGGGAGTTGGTGATGGATGGGGAGGTCTGGTGTGCTGCAGTCCATGGGGTCGAAAAGAGTAGGACATGACTGAGCAACGGAACTGAACTGATAGATATTACCAAAATTTTATGCTGGTACATTTGAAAATTTAAGTAAAATGGTTTTTGTTGTTTGTTTAGTCATTAAGTCATGTTCAACCCCATGAACTTTGCGACCCCACGAACTACAGCACACCAGGCTTCCCTGTCCTTCACCATCTCCTGGAGTTTGCTCAGACTCGTCCATTGAGTTGGTGATGTCATCTAACTATCTCATCCTCTTTTGTTCCTTTCTCCTCCTGTCCTCAATCTTTCCCAGCATCAGGGTTTTTTCTATTGAGTTGGCTCTTCACATCAGTTGACCCAAGTATTGGAGCTTTAGCTTCAGCATCAGTCCTTCCAATGAATATTCAGGGTTGATTTCCTTTAGGATTGACTGGTTTGATTTCCTTGCTATCCAAGGACTCTCAGGAGTTTTCTCTAGCACCACAGTTTGAAAGCATCACTTCTTTGGTGTTCAGCTTTCTTTATGGTCCAACTCTCTGTACCTGACTACTGGAAAAGCAATAGTTTTGACTATATGGACCTTTATTGGCAAAATGGTGTCTCTGCTTTATCATATGCTGAAGTTCTCTAAAAACTATAATTGATATAATGCATTTTAGAAAATCTGAATTATCCTATATATATATTAAAGAAATTAGTTTCATAATTATTCAAAGAGAGAGAAAATACCAAGTAAATTCTCCAGCAAATTCTTCCAAACATTTAAGGAGTGACCAATCAGATATAAACTCAGATTAGGAGAGCATAAACTTGACCCTTTACCACATCTGCTGTTCCAGTCATAGTCTACATTGTCATCGTTGGTGCACTAGCTTGTTGACTGTTTCCCTTGCATCCACTCTCATCCCCCTCCAATCCATTTTCCAAATGTAACCTAAGAGAGATTTTCAAAATGATATTTTGCTTATGCCACTGCCCAGGTCCATTTCCACCATTCCAAAATCAAACACTGCCCTCTGTCTTTCTCTCTTGATTTTTTATATTATCTTCCTTAGCTGTCTGAACTCCCACTACCCTGTCCTTTCTCCTCTTCAAAATCACTCTCCTCCCTATTGCCACAGGGTCTTTGCACATCCTTGTTCTCTTGGCTTCTGGAATTTTGTTTCCTTCATCTCCACTGAGTTAATTTCATCCCTCAGATTTCAACTCCAGTATTTCTCCTCTACAGTTTAGGCTTCTTGTTATAGTCTCTTTTTGGAACTTGCAGCTATTCTGTGTTTAAGATTTCATTAGTGTCTCCCCAACAAGATCATTGTCTCTGTGAATTCAGAAACTATGCCTATTGATATCCATTTACCAACTCAGCCTGGCTTATGCCAAATGCTTGATAGCTATTTGTTGAATGCATAAAAAGAAGGTGTATAAATTTTGTAAATTAAATAGGAGCTGAATTACTGCTGCTGAAGTTGTTATTATCTGTTACTAATTATAGGAAATAACTTCAAAGGGAAGTCATGGGCAGATGTTCTGAAAACTGTAAATTAAAGGACTAAATTTTCAAATGAGGTTACTGAAAGAGGGATTAAGAAATTTGCACATGGATGGGAACACAGCTACTAAGTGGTAGAGCTAGAATTTCAACCTAGATTTACCTTCAGTTCAGTTCAGATCAGTTGCTCAGTCATGTCTGACTCTTTGCAACTCTGTGGAATGCAGCACGCCAGGCTTCCCTGTCCATCACCAACTCCCATAGTTTACTCAAACTCATGTCCATTGAGTTGGTGATGCCATCCAACTATCTCATCCTCTGTCGTCCCCTTCTCCAGATTTACCTTATAGCACTACTATTCCCAACAGTGGCAAAGCCTTTGTATAGACAATAAGCATGGCAAATTCTGATACTCGATCCTCTTCCTGACAGTTCATGAGGGCCATTATGAATATTAAAGACTGACAATTCCTGAACTAAGGAAAGTTGTTGAACTTGGTAGAACCCAGTATCCCTTTTCTTTGGTGATACTCAAGATGGAATTTTCCTTGGTAAATGTGACTGTTTCCTCTTTTATACTTTTGGCCTTAAGTTTGCTTTAGCTCTCCTTGTGACATTGATTGTAATTCCATTGCTAAATAATTCTTTTCAAAGAAGACATTTGCCAAATATTTTGTTTTTGTGGGGCTTCCCTGGTGGTTCAGATGGTAAAGAATCTGCCTATAATGCAGGAGACCGGAATATGATCTCTGGGTCAGAAAGAGCCCCTGGAGAAGGGAATGACTATCCACTCCAGTATTCTTGTCTGAAGAATTCCATGGACAGAGGACTCTGATGGGCTATATAGTTCACGGGATTGCAAAGAGTTGGACACAACTGAGCGACTGTCACTTCACTTCCATCTAGCTAGGGTGAGAAGACAAGATAAAACATTGTCTTTTAAAGTTAGTTTGTCTTAACTTAGGGGCAAGTGTCTGGAGATATGAACCTCACTTAACCTTCTTTCTGTTATTGATGCACTCATTTCTTTGAAATTACGCTCTGCACTGCCCCCCGGCCCCAACATTTTTAAGGCTACCAAACTGTATATGGTGAAATGCTGCCAGACCTGGGATAGCAGTGAAAATCAGAACATTGCATCTGTTTTTCATGAGAAAAGGGAGAAATTTGATCAAACTCAGTTCAGTTGCCAGTGATAAAACATACCAGTGTCACCTTCAATAATTACTGAAGAATAAGACTTACCTATTAAGTAATACTACATCTATTTCACTTTTAGTCTATTTCATTTAAAAATTAATTCCTGCTAAACAGTTCTCACTACTAGGGAAGTTTGCCAAGACTCATTTCTTTAGAATGGATCATAAGTCTTGCAGGACATGTATATACTGTACTTCTCCAAAATTCTCATAAGTTTAATGGATTTTATGTCCTTAGATAGAGAATTTTACCATGTCTTATTCTTCTATACCAGGTATATTTACATCTACATCAACATAGGTATATTGGGAAAAATCTATGTGTATCTACAAGCTGACAGAGTGTGCCTTTGAGGGTTTTAAGTCTAAATATTACTATGTATTCCAAAAAGCCCCACAATTATGTGATTCTGAGTTAGTAATAATTTAACATTATTCAATAATTATATATATATATGTATACACACACACACACACACACACTTCTAGTTTGAGTGAAAGTGTTTTCATTGAAAAATTTCAAGTTCATACAAAAGAATAAGGAGGATTCAAGCCTACATTCAACTTTTCTTCCCTGAATTAATTGCTAAAAAATAGAAATAAAACTTTCTATATGCCTGACTACTTGCATTTACTCAATGAATAGGCCCTGGGGCATAAAGGAGGACTAGACATTATCCCTGCTTTGAAGAAGCTCACCTAGGGAAACGTACATGTGTACACTATAGCTAAGATGGAAAACACTGTGGAGATTCCTCTAAAAATTAAAAATAGAACCACACAAAATCCAGCAGTGTTCCATTTCTGGTTATTCTTCTGCAGAAAATAAAAGCAAATACTAATTTGAAAGGATATGTACACTCCTATATTCACTGAAGCATTATTTACAATAGCTAAGATATGGAAGCAACCTGTGTCCACTGAGGGATGAATGGATAAAGAAGATATGATACACACACACACATTATTACTCAGCCATAAAAAAGAATGAAATCTTGCCATTGGAAACAACTTGGATGGACCTAGAGAATACTATGCTAAGTGAAATAAGGCAGACAGAGAAAGACAAATAACATATGATTTCACTTACATGTGGATTCTAAAAACAAAGCAAATGAAGAAATATAGCAAAATGGAAACAGACCCATAGATACAGAGAATAATAGGTGATTGCCAGAAAGGAAGGAAGTGGGGAGATGAATGAAACAGGTAAGGGAGATTAAGAGGTACAGAGTTCCAGTTATGAAATAAATGAACCATGACGATGAAATGTATAGCATGGGGAATATATCAATAGTCAGTGATATTGTAATAACTTTATGTGATAACAGATGGTAACTTGACTTATCATGATGGTTATTTTGCAATGTATAGAACTATTGAATCACTATGTTGTCCACTTGGAACTAATAAAGCGTTGAAGGTCAATTACATTTCAATTTTTTTTTTTTTTTTAAAGAAAGCTCACCAACATGCGGAGACAAATAACTATGCACAGACATTACCAGCTGGGTGCCATGGCAGGTGGAGTTGGGGGAGACACATGAGGGCGAGATGCTATGGGAACATCTAAGTGGGTACCTGTCTCACCCAAGATCAGAGATTCAGGCAGGCTTCCTAGAGAAAGTCACATTTAAGCTAAGACTTCTGTGTCTAACAGTTCTGATATGGTGAAGAAATTGAGATAAGAGCACCTGTGTCACCCTTAGTTAATTGAAGAAAGAATCTGTAATTGCTCTGTAATGAACAATCTTTTTATGGCAGCATTTTTGGCTATCTATGGATAGAAATGAGGAAGGTGATGATGTTGTCTTTGTCTGGCTCTAGTTTGCTTTTCTCATTTCTTTGTGTTCTGTACTGCTTTTTTTTTTTTTTTTCCTGTGAACCAGTTGAGAATCACATGAAAATTATCTCCACTCAGTTTAGCGTCTTCTTGAAATCCTGATTCTGAAAAGCAAGAAAGTTGCCTGGCTTCTTAACACTGATGTTTTTGAAAAAGCGTTATGTAATATTTTATAGTTATAAAGCAATATATTTGGGGTATAAAAACTAAACTCCCATGAACCCACCACCCACTTTAAGAACTATAAATTACTCGTGGGTTCCTTCCCTATGCCTCATCTCCTGTATTTCTATTCCAATAGTAACCATTGTCCAGAAGAAATGGATGTACTGGGGGCATTTTTTGCACTCATCCTTCCTTTGCTTTTCTTATCTCATATAAAATAACTTTGTCACATGTGTATATATCTCTAAACAAGATATATTTTATTTTTTGAGCATTATAAAAATGGCTTTATACCATATGTCAGTACTTCCCAACTTCTTCACATCTTGGCATACACTGAACTCAAAAATATGGAACAGTGCCTTGGGATAAATGCTATCTATGTCCCACTAAAAGACTCTGGTCACTCCAGCTACTATTCACCCCAGAACTAAGGGGATTGATATGTTAGGAGCTTTGTAACGTAGTCACTGAGGCACATCAATTGAAAAGCACTGGTTTGTAGTCTTCAACTTGTGCTGTTTGCATTTGATTTTTTGTTTCTTATATTTATCCCCGTAGATACATGTGACTGTAAGTCATTCCTTTTCCTGGTGTATAATATTCTTCTGTGAACATATAAGCATTTCCATCGTATTCTGATTAGATACTCCCTTTACTTTTATTTACCATAGGGATCACACCAGCCTACTACAACTTAGAGAAAACTGCTGAATTTGACTTTACATTTTCCTAGGATTCAAAGAGTTTCTTTTAAAGTTTGATTTTAAAATCTGTTTAGTATTATTTTGGGTTTTGGAGTCTCTGAAAACAGGAGATAGAATCAATTTGATCATTATGTAAGAGACAACCTTCTCTATTTAATACATTATTAAAACACAATAGCAGTATGTGCCAGTAATTCCCTCTTCAGATCAGTGAAAATTTAGTTTAGATAAACAAACTAAGGAGTACTGAATTATGAGTGTTTCATAATGATCCCTGTTTTTGATATTTAATATGTATTGGGATCTGAAATGAACTGTGTGATTATTTATTTAGGCGATGGCACATATATTTCACTTCATGTCCCAAGTTCATCTTTTTGATATTGTTTTCTTGGAGTTAGTCACTCAGTCACGCCCAACTCATTACAACCCCATGGACTATAGTCTGCCAGGCTCCTCTGACCTTGGAATTCTCCAGTCGAGAATACTGGAGTGGGTTGCCATTTGCTTAATAGTAAAGAATCTCCCTGCAATTTGGGAGACCTGGGTACGATCCCTGGGTTGGGAAGATCCCCTGGAGAATGGAATGGCAAGCCACTCCAGTATTCTTGCCTGGAGAATTACATGGATAGAGGAGCCTGGCAGGCTACAGTCCGTAGAGTTGCAAAGGGTTCAGACGTGACTGAGTAACTAAGACTTTCACTTTTCCAGGAGTAGTATTGGAAAAGTGTTTAACCTGTCAGTGCTTCTTAATTCAATGATCAGTTATTGATATCTGCCCTGAGTATGCAAAGTGGGAGTAAGGACATACTTGCAACACATTTTCCTTCCATAATCTAGTGTGTCCGTCTGCCTCTGTTTCTGTGATTACCTTGAAACTGTCCTGATCATCTGATTATTATTTAATTTGTAACTTACTCCTTTCAGAAAACAAAATTCATAATTAAAAAGTCAAAGAGCCTCATATAGTTGTGCTCTTTTCTGTGGTCATTTATTATGGGCTCTAATTACCTTCACCACAGGATGTTTTCCTCACAAGTATCCAGAATACTCCACTCCTTTGGTAAAGCATATTTTACTATCATTATTGAGCCCTAAAGGGAAAATAGAAAACATGCCCTTTATTTTATTTATTTTTTTATATAAATTTTCACACAATGGGGCATCCAGCGCCAACCTGCCAAGGCAGGCTAGGACGCCCCATAGGCGCCCGGGGGGTTCCAACCCTACCCCAGGGACGCGGGAGAAAACATGCGCTTTAATATCCTCAGTTTTAGGGTTTTGAACTCAACTTTACAGAGATAGATCTTGTCCACTGTATTTTAAATCAATTAGAGTAACAAAGTTTCCTTAGACTTTCCAGAGCTTATTAAATGTTATTTTTAAGAGACCATCTTTTCTTGTCCTTCATTTATGAATATTTGGTCAGGAAATGGTCGTAAAAAGCTCCAAATCCCAATCGAATAATGTGTTCTCCAAAGTAGCTGCCAAGTGTAAATACCACTGATATACATTCATGCATATGATAGTATATAAATAACCAGGAAAGCATAGCAAAGGTCAATCAATTATGTATAGGTCAGAATGCTTTCCATCTGGATTAAGTCATTTTAGCAAATGACATCATGTGTCCTTTGTAGTCTATTGTGAAATGTGGCTTGAGTCATTATAGATTGGCTTCTGGTCTGGGTTACCAGGATGGCAGTGGTAAGGTTCAATAAATAAACGTACTGGACTCTGTAGGAGCAGATATGCATAATTAAGGTGTAGTGATGAAGGCTTCTTATTCTGTAGAGAAACTTGGGTCCCCTATACTAATTTCTAGATTCTTATCCTTCTTGGTTGATTTTTTTTTAAGCATATGAAGAACAAAAGAGTTGGAAACCAGCCAGATGCTCTTTATATGACTGCAGCGGATATCTTTTCATGAAATTGCCAGCAGGGAATCGATAGCAATAAATCTGGCACCCTTCTAATCTCTTCTAACTTCACCATTGCTGCCCTGAAATGGGGCTATTAGGACCCTTTAAATTTGGTTTATAATTTCTACTTGATCTGATGGGGAGTGGTCACACCAGATTACCAGACTCCAAAGTGACTGGCAAAAAGTGATGTCGTGTGAGGTGGGAATGGATGTTGGCATTTTCCAGTTGGCACAATAGTAGCTGAATTTTAGCTTATAGACAAAGTGATAAAATGAGCTGCCAAGTCCAGTCATTTTTGATTAGTCAGGGCTTGAGGAGGTAAATGTTACTTGACAAGAATTTAATGTGTGATTTTCCCTTTCCTTCAGGATATTTTGGAAATGTTAAAAAGTTGTTGACTTTTTTTTATAAGTAGGATGATTTAGAATAAAGAAGGAGTCAAAATTGCTGTTATGTTTTATAGGCATTTATAATTGGAGGCTAAGTTTGGTTCTGAGTCCTTGGGACAAAGAAGATTTGGGCATCCTTCTGTGTGTGCCTAGTCACTCTGCTGTGTCCAACTCTTTGCAACCTGATAGACCGTAGCCTTCTAGGCTCCTCTGTCCATGGAAATTCTCCAGGCAAGAATACTAGAGTCGGCTGCCCTCTTCCAGGGGATCTTCCCAACCCAGGGACTGAATCCAGGTCTCCTGCATTGCAGGCAGATCCTTTACCATCTGAGTTCTGAGTCCTTGGGACAAAGAAGATTTGAGCATCCTTAGCAAAGATGAAAGGAAATGTTCTTGCTTAAAAGGAGCTTATAGTTTAGAGATGGACACACAGATTGCCACAGTATAAAGTGATACCTGCTCTAGTAAGAGATAACATGTAAATCTAGGCAGTATTGATATTTCTGTCACTTATTTATATTGTCTTGTCCCTTATTTGTTTGAGCCCTAAATGAATGAGATACATGCCTATATTTATTCCTATAATCAACATATATTGAGAGTGATTTTTCAGATTTCAAGATGACTAGTCTGCATTTTGTAATTGAGAGGCTATGTGGCTGCCTTGCTCTTGGAATGGTACTTACAATTCTGCACATGACTCAAAGCCTTAACTTCATTTCAGGAAAACTTCATAGATTCCTAGGGATTATTCTTTGATTATATCTACATGGACAATGAAGCAATGGTTAAAAGATGAATAAAGAGCTCAGGTTGTAACTCTTTTTTTGGTGGTATCTAATCCCTGGTGGCTCAGAGGTTAAAGCATCTGCCTCCAATGAGGGAAACCTGGGTTCGATCCCTGGGTCGGGAAGATCCCCTGAAGAAGGAAATGGAAACCCACTCCAGTATTCTTGCCTGGAGAATCCCATGGACGGAGGAGCTTGGTAGGCTACAGTCCACGGGGTCGCAAAGAGCCGGACACGACTGAGTGACTTCACTTCACTTCACTGCACTAGCTGATCACAAGATTTTGTCTTCTTTCCCCCACTGTTGGTTGGCTGAGATGACAGTCTGTGGTCAGGGATAGATCAGCTGATTCAGTCTGGTACAGACAATAGAAAAAGGAGCCCCCATCTGCCCCCTTTTAGTCAGAAAAAGTGCCAGCAAGCAGAATTCTGTTTATGTGTCATTTTATTTTATTTTTTAAACATTTTTTTTTAGTGTGGATCATTTTTAAAGTCTTTATTGAATTTGTTACAATACTGCTTCTGTTTTATGTTTTGGTTTTTTGGACTCGAAGTACATGGGATCTTTGCTTCCCGAACCAGGGATTGAACCTTCCTCCCATGCATTGGAAGGCTAAAGTCTTAAACACTGGACCATCAGGAAAATCCCTATGTCTCATTTTATAGAACCACCCCTAACTTTAAGGGGGTGCTGAAGTGAGGGGCTTGTGAACAGAGAATGAGTTAGCCAATCAATTGCCAGACTTTTATTCAAATAAAACAATTGTCAATAAATGTGATAATACTGTTTCTTACTGTTTTTTCAGTGTGTTTTTTCCTTTAATAATACCATGAATATTTGTCATGTTATTAAATATTCTGCTACATCATTTTCAATATCTGCATAATATTCCACTTTATGGCTATTACCACAGTTAAGTTGAACAATCTTCTTTTGTTTGTACTGTAGAATTTTCATGTTTTATGTTTTTAAAGTAAATAATGCAGTGATAAACACCCTTGCAGCTCTTTCTTTTTCAGAATTCTTTTGACTATTTTTCTTTCATTTTGATTCTCTTTTTTTCAAATCCTCAGGTAACACAGATACTGATCCCCCCTTTTATTTCAAATTCTGCAACTATCAATGATATAAATAGATAACCAGATATTATCTAAATATAGATAATAGACTCTTTAAGCAGAGTCTGGGGAGAAGGATTCTTCAATAAATCAATAACCTAGATTATATCTACAAGATGCAAAATATCCTACTGATTCTGCGAAATCAGAGAAGCAGTTGGTGAATTTAGAGACAGCATAGGAAGGAGCGAAATGATCTATTTTCCAACGAGATCAATTTAATCAGTTCAGTTAAAATGGCGTAATGACTTAAGCAACTCTCGTTAAGGGGATCTGGCAGTTTGTAGATATTAATATGTTAACTTTTAGAATCCCTTCCACTTGAAAATGTATTTCCATCTGACATTGTGTTCCGTTTTGTTCAAAGATTGCCAAATGGGAACGTGAAGGTGGTTCACCTCACAGCTCATGTGTCAGAGTGTATGGTAGTGTTGGGGTTAAAAGCCTGGCATCCACACCACCTAGAATCAGAACCTACAGAGAAGTTTGGCTTCCAAGGCAGCAGTAGAGGAAGTGCTGACACTAGCCTTGCTCCTGCCATTATTGCTGTGGTCTTTGGGACAGGATTAATGGTGCCTTCCCTTTTTTGAGAACTAGCAGTGGATCAGCAAAGCTGAGCACAGGGCAGAGAGTTCTGGTACTTGCTGAGTACATTACCTCTTATAACAGGGTTTTAAATGTCAATGCTTTTTATAATGTATATGAGGAATTCTAATTGAGAAGCTAGCCCATATGCTTAGACTACATCCAACTATATGTTTCTTTTTTTGATATTGCAAAATAAGGTTAATTTTTATGATGAATATTTTATGGCCAGCTTTCTGTTATGTGCCAGACAAATTGAGGGCTATGGAAACTGATGGGTGGTGAAGATAAAAGAGCAGTGCTGACCTTTTGGTAAATCATTCATCACACGGCTTCGTCTGTAAGGAATTTTCTAGTTGTAGCTCATATTTGCTAATCACTACATTTGCCTCTCAGTTTTACAGGAATTGATTGTCTTGTTGTGGATTGCCTTTCCTTGTCTTTCTTTTTTCTTTTTTACATTTTGGTTATTGTTATTTTAACTATTTTATTGCCTAGTAGTTCCTCCCTATGGTGGAGTTTCCCTGGTAAAGAATCTGCCTGCAATGTGGGAGACCTGGATTCGATCCCGGGGTTGGGAAGATCCTCTGGAGAAGGGAACCCACTCCAATATTCTGGCTTGGAGAATTCCATGCACAGAGGATCCTGGCAGTTATAGTCCATGGGGTTGTAAACAGTCAGACATGACTTCTAATGAGGGCTTCCTTGGTGCCTCAGATAGTAAAGAATCTGCCTACAATATGGGAGACCTGGGTTCAATCCCTGGGTTGGGAAGATCCCCTGGAGGAGGGAATGGCAACCCACTCCAGTATTTTTGCCTGGAGAATTTCATGGACAGAGGAGCCTGGTGGGCTACAGTCCTTGGGTCACAGAGTCAGATGCAGTTGCAGAGTCTGATGCAACTTTCACTTTCACTTCAGTACTTCCACCAGAGGGGGCTTGTGGACAGAGAGAGGTAATGCTGTTGCTGCTGCTAAGCTGCTTCTGTGGGTCGTGTCCGACTCTGTGTGACCCCATGGACTGCAGCCTACCAGGCTCCTCCATCCATGGGATTTTCCAGGCAAGGGTACTGGAGTAGGGTGCCATTGCCTCCTCTGGAGAGAGGCAATGGGAATTAATAATTCAATTTCTTTTTGCTGCTCTTCATTGTGACTTTCGAGGTTTCTTCTCAGTCGCTGAGATGGTCTTTAAGCATTCCATTCACTTACTCTCTTTGAATCTTATGGTCCCGATGAAATTAAGTTACAAGATGACTGTCTCTTGCAGTGGCCAGAAAATAGAATAGTTACCTGGGGTGTTCTAGCTCCAGGATACTTTTACACTTCCATATTGATCAAAGTCCCATCAGGGGAAACCAAAGGGGAAAGTAGAATAATTTCTTAGTTTAATAGATCAGATACTGGAAACTATGGATTTCATGATAGTGGGAGCTTAAATCTATATCCTGGACTTGAAGTAGATCCAAGGTTGAGAGCATCTGATAGAATATATCTTGCCAACATTGTGGACATCTATTGGCTCTTCATTTTTTAATCTGTTTCCCTGATTCTGGCCAATCCCTAGAGTTTAGAAGCATGGTTAATAAAGAAGCCTAAAAAAACAAATAAATAAAGAAGCCTATATGATATGGAGGCCAGAATGGACATGTACTGGCATCTGGTGAGGATACTTAAGGCAAAGACTCTGCCTTAGGACCAAGAGAAACTAACTGTGGTACACTGAGGAAGCTGACCAGTTACAGTGCTGTGCTGATTAGCCCCACAGGGGTTGTTTCTTAATTATGTGTTTTATGGTCTGTTAAACTAGGGACAGTGTCCACTCTCTGGGGATAGAGAATATTTTGATATTTTGATTGCAATTAAGTGAAAATTGAGAATACTGACATAAACTAATCAGAAGTGTTTTACTGATCCGTTATTCCCAATCACAGGCAGTGTCAAGCACTTTTCAAATATTACCTGCACTCTGCCCTTTCCCTGCCTAAATCTGGGATTCTTCCACAGGGTGAGTGGTCCTGGGTACCACACTGGCATTGCTCATTTGGTTCATAAGGACATATTGACAGAATTATTACTGTTAAGTTTGTGATTAAGATTCTAAGGGTATGGCCATGAGGCCTTTCTGGAAGTGTGTGTGTGTGTGTGTGTGTGTGTTAGGGTGCACATGGAGGTACATGGCATTTTTTATTATTTTGTGAAAGCACAAATCATAGGCTTATGGCTGCAGCCCATCAGAATACTTTTACCTCATTTTAAATAACAAAGAAAATGTTCATATATATTCATATATTCTTTTATAGAAACACACACAAAAGAAACATGGTTTCTAAACAACAGCATCTTTTAATGGGAAATTTTCAGAAGTAACTTTATCCCCCTGCTGTGTTTGAGATTCAAAGGCAGTCTTTAGGGAAAGGACACTTAGGTCCAAGAAAAATAAGCAATGGCCACAGTCTTTTGGGCTTCTCTGGTGGCTCAGTTGGTAAAGAATCCACCTGCAATGCAGGAGCGCCTGAGTTTGATCCCTGGGTGGGGAAGATACCCTGGAGAAGGAAATGGCAACCCACTCCAATATTCTTGCCTGGGAAATCCCATGGACAGAGAAGCCTGACAGGCTACAGTTTATGGGGTTCTCAATAGTCGGACATGACTTAGTGACTAAACCACCGCCACCACAGTCTATTAATACCAGGGGCTTCTCATGAGAAGGAATAATTCTTACATTGTGGTGACATGTTAGACTGAAGGAGATTTTCTCAAGTGTCTTCCATAGCAATATGGTACAGAAGTTGGTCTGAGAGGAGGCAGAAATAAATTAAAATGAATTTTTGGAATCCTACTTATTGAAAATGCTGAAGCTGTTAAGCATTACTTCTCTCACCTTCCTTCTCCAGATCCACCAGCTTACCTAGACTCACACCTACCCTTGTCTCTTTTCCTCAAGACTCAGATATTAAAAAGAATTTCCTGTATCTTCAATTTCTACATGCTCACTTCATGTTTTATTCTTCACCATGGAATAAAGTAACCACTAGCCACCTGTAGCTCTTTATGTTCAAATTAAATTAAACAAAGCAGAGGGTTCAGCTGCTCAGTCACACTGGCCTCATATCTAGCGCTTCAGCCTATCCTACTGCCTACTCCTCTTTACTGACTGAAGCTTTTACTCTCTAGCTCACTGTCTTTGTGCCCATCACTCTCCTGCCATCCTTCTAGGTAAGAATATCCACACAGAATGCTCACATCTTGGCTGTCAGTTCCTTGGAATTCTCACTTGCAAGTGTCTCTTTCTCTACCTTGTAATCATACCCCAGCGCAGTGACTCTCAGTTTAGGAAGCACTACTCTTCCATGGATCATCTGTTAAAGATGAGAAGTCCTACTGGCCTTTAGAGGGCAGGAGCTAAGGATCTAAATGCCATTCAGGATCTAAATGCATGAGACAGTTTAGGCAATGAAGAATTATTTCACCTCAAATGCCGTGATGTTCTTGTTAGAAAACACTATGCTAACCTTCTAAAAAAACAGTGTATATACCTTAATTAAGAACTGTTGTTTAGTTGGTAGGTCATGACCAAGTCTTTTTGATCCCATGGACTCTGGCCCACCAGGCTTCTCTGTCCATGGGATTTCCCAGGCAAGAATACTGGAGTGGGTTGCCGTTTCCTTCTCCAGGGGATCTTTTTGATATAAGGATTGAACCCATGTCTCCTGTGTCTCCTGCATTGGCAGGTGGATTCTTTACCACTTGAGATACCAGGGAAGCCCTAATTAAGAATACTCTATCTCTGAAAAATGCTAACCATCATTTGCACCTTCCCTGAGTTGTAATCTGTTTGCTAATGGAGGGTGTTGCCTCTATATTGATGGTTGCTGACGGATCAGGGCGGTTGTTGCTGGAGGTTGTGGTAGCTGTGATAATTTATTAAAATAAGCCAAAAATGAAGTTTGCCACATTGATTGCCTGTTTCTTTCATGAACAATTTCTCTGTGGTATGAAGTGCTGTTTGAGAGCATTTTATTTCCCAGTAAAACTTATTTCCAAGTTGGAGTCAGTCCTCTCAAATCCTGCCACTGCTTTATCAACTAGGTTTATATAATATTCTAAATCCTTTGTTGTCATTTCAACAGTCTTTACACATCTTCACCAGGAGATCTTTTCCATTCTAGAAACCACTTTCTTTGCTCATACATAAGAAGCAACTCCTCATCTGTTAAAGTCATGTCATGAGTTTGCAACAATTCAGTCATATCTTCAGGCTCCACTTTTCATTCTAGTTGTCTTGCTATTTTTTACATCTCTAGTTACTTGCTCTGCTGAAGTCTTGAACCCGTTGAAGTCATCCATGAGGATTGGAATCAATTTCTTTCAAGCTTCTGTTAATGTTTATGTTATGACCTCCTCCCATGAATCGCAAATCTTCTTAGTGATATCTAGAACAGTGAATCCTTTCCAGAAGGTTTTCAATTTATTTTGCTTAGGTCTGTCAGAAGAATCACTATCTATTGCAGCTACAGTTTTAACAAAAATATTTTTCTTAAAAAATAAGAGTTGAAATTCAAAACAACTCCTTGACCCATGGGCTTCAGAGTGGATGTTGTGTTAGATGGCATGAATACAACATTCATTTCATTCTACATCTCTATCAGAGCTCTTGGCTAACCAGGTGTATTGTCAATGTCTGAAGGGAATCTTTTTTTTTTTTTTTTTTGAGCAATAGATCTCAACAGTAAGCTTCAAATATTTATTAAACCATGTTGTAAACAGATGTATTATCATCCAGGCTTTGTTGTTCCATTTATAGAGCACTGACAGAGTAGATTTAGCATAATTCTTAGGGCCCAAGGTTTTTGGAATGGTAACTAAGTATTGGCTTCAATTTAAAGTCAACAGCTGCATTGGGCCCTAACAAGAGAGTCAGCTTGTTTCTGAAGCTTTGAAGTCAGGTAGTGACTTTTCCTCTTTAACTATGAAAGTCCTTGGTGGCATCTTCTCTCAATATAAGGATATTTCATCTACAGTGAAAATCTGGTGTTTAAACAGCCCAATCGAAAAATGGACAGAAGATCTAAACAGACATTTCTCCAAAGAAGAAATGCAGATGGCCAATAAACACATGAAAAGACACTCAGCATCACTCATTATTAAAGAAATGCAAATAAAAACTACAATGAATGGAAATCAAAACTGCAATGAGCTATCACCTCAGAATGGCCATCATCAAAAAAATCTACAAACAATAAATGCCTCAAACTTTTCTTCTTTGCAGCTTCCTTACCTTCACAGAATTGAGAGTTAGGACCTCGATCTATATTAGCCTTTGGCTTAAGAGAATGTTGTGGCTGATTCGATCGTCCATCCAGACCACTAAAACTTCCTCCATATCAGCAATAAGGCTACTTTGCTTTCTTAGCATTTGTGTAGTCACTGAACTAGCACATTTATTTGAGAACTTATCCTTTGCATCCACAACTTATCTCAAGAGGCCAAGTGTTTGGCCTCTCTCAGCTTCTGACTTGCCTTCCTCACTGAACTTAATCATTTCAGGCTTTTGCTTTAAAGTGAGATGTGCTACTTTTTCTTTTGGTTGAACACTTAGAGGTCATTGTACCATTATTTGTTGTTGTTCAGTCACCCAGTCATATCCAACGCTTTATGATCCCATGAACTGAAGCACACCAGACCTCCCTGTCCCTCACCACCTCCCCAGGTTTGCCCAAGTTCATGTCCATTGCATCAGTGATACCATCCAGCCATCTCATCCTCTGAAGTCCTCTTTTCCTTCTGTCCTCAATCTTTCCCAGCATCAGGGACTTTTCCAGTGAATTGGCTGTTTGCAGCAGGTAACCAAAATACTGGAGCTTCAGCTTTAGCATCAGTCCTTCCAGTGACTATTCAGGGTTGATTTCCTTTAAGATTGACTGGTTTGATCTGCTCGCTGTCCAAGAGACTCTCAGGCGTCTTCTCGAGACCACAGTTTGAATTCTTTGGGGGTGCTCTATATTCTTTATGGTCCAGTTCTCACAACGTGGTCACTGGGAAGACCATAGCCTTGACTATATGGACTTTCTTGACAGAGTAATGTCTCAGCTTCTCAACGCACCGTTTAGTTTTGTCATCGCTTTCCTGCCAAGAAGCAATCGTCTTCTGACTTCATGACTGCAGTCACCATCTGAGTGATTTTAAAGCCCAAGAAGAGAAAATATGTCACTAGTCCCACGTTTTCCCCTTCTATTTGCCATGAAGTAATAGGGTCAGATGCCATGATCTTAGTTTTTTCTAATGTTTAGTTTTAAGCTGGCTCTTTTCACTCTTCTCATTCACCCTCATCAAGATGTTCTTTAATTCCTCTTCACTTTTTGCCATTAGAGTGGTATCATCCACATGTCTAAGGTTGTTGATATTTTTCCCACCTATCTTGATTTCAGCTTGTAACTTAATCCAGCCTGGCATTTCTCATGATGTGCTTAGCGTATAGGTTAAATAAATAAGGTGACAACAGACAGCCCTGTTGTACTCTTTTCTGAATCCTGAACTAATAAGTTATTCCATACAGGGTTCTAACTGTTGTTTCTTGACTCACATACAGTTTCTCAGGAGACAGATAAGATGGTCTGGTATTCCCGTCTCTTTAAGAGCTTTCTACAGTTTGTTATGATTCACACAGTCTAAGGCTTTGGTGTAGTCGATGAAACAGAGGTAGGTTTTTTTTGGAATTCCCTTGCTTTCTCTATGATCCAGTGAATGTTGAAAATTTGATATCTGGTTCCTCTAACCCCATCTTGGACTTCTAGAAGTTCTTTCATCATGTAATGCTGAAGCCTAGCATGCAAGATTTTAAGCATGACCTTACTAGCATGGGAGATGAGTGCAATTGTCTGATGCTTTGAACATTCTTTAGTACTACCTTTCTTGGGAGTTGGAATGAGGATTGACCTTTTCCAGTCCTGGGGCCACCACTGGATCTTCCAGATTTGCTGACATATTGAGTGTAACACTTTGACGGCATCATCTTTTAGGGTTTTGAATAGCTCTACTAGAATTCTGTCACATCCACTAGCTTTATTAACAACAGTGCTTCCTAAAGCCTACTTGACTTCACACTCCAGAATGTCTGATTCTGTGTAACTGACCACATCATCATAGTTGTCAGGTTCATTAAGATCTTTTTTTGTACAGTTATTTCATGTATTCTTCCCATCTCTTCTTGATCTCTTTCTGTGTCTACTAGGTTTCTACTGCTTCTATCATTTATTGTGCCCATCTTTGGGTGATATGTTCCCTTGATAGTTCCAGTTTTCCTGAAGAGATCTCTATTCTTTCCTTTTCTGTTGTTTTCCTCTATTTTTATGCATATTGTTCCCTGAAGAAGGCCTTCTTGCCTCTCCTTGCTATTCTTTGGAAATCTGAGTTTAGTTGGATGTACCTTTCCCTTTCTCCCTTGTGTTTTGTTTCTCTTCTTTCTTCAGCTATTTGTATAGCATCCTCAATAACCACCTTACCTTCTTGCTTTTCTTTTCCTTTGGGATGGGTTTGTTCACTGCCTTGTGTACAATATTATGGACCTGTGTTCCATAGTTCCTCAGGCACATTGTTTATTAATTGGCTTAATTTCAACATTGTTATGTCTTGGGGAATAGGGAGACCCAAGAAGGAGAATAGCGATGGGGGAATGGCTGGTCAGTGGAGCAGTGGGAACACACAGAACTTTTTTTTTTTGTGGCTGTACCATGCATCATGTGGGATCTTAGGTCCCCAGCCAGGGATTGAACCCACACCCCTGCAATAGTGCGTTGGAAGCATGGAGTCCAAACCACTGGACTACCAGGGATGTCCCCCATACACAACATTTGTTGATTAAGTGCACTATCTTGCATAGGTGCAGTTTGTGATACCACCCAAACAATTATTAATAATAGAGTGACATCAAACATCACTGATCACAGTGATAGTAATGAAAAAACCTGAAATGTTATATAAGAATTACCAAATGTGACATAGAGTCATGAAGTGAGCAAATACTGATGGAAAAATGGCACCAGTAGATTTGCTTGATGCAGGACTGCCACAAACCTTCAACTTATAAAAAGCACAATATCTGCAAAGCACACTAAAGCAAAGTGCAATGAAAAGAGGTATGCCTGTATTCATCACCCCTCGCATGCTCTTACTCCTCTCCTTACCCAGCTTAGATGCTATAGTCAGTCTCTCTGTGTCCTGTTCACTGACATGACTCTGACCCTCTCTCAGCTCTCTGCCCACTTTGGACCTAAGCACAGATGAACGTAGAAGAACACAAAACTGTGCTGAGCAGCATTGCTTTCAATTTATGTCCACAGATTTCAAGTGTATCCTCTATTACATTTACCCATTCTTCATCATTTGCCTGAAAACTCTACTCTGTAAGACAGTGGTTTAAGACTTTCACCTCTACCTTGGACTCCAACTCCCACCCCCTATTCTCCCCTCAGCTGTTTCCTTCAATTCATATTCCATTCAGGAAATAGAAGAAGTTAGAGGAGATGACCTCATCTCCTCCAGCAAATCTATACTGACTCTGTTTCTGCACCCACTGTCTCAGTCAGCCTTCTGCTGCACATGAACTGCATGGATATAACCCCCCATACATCTGTTGGAAAGTAAATCCAGTCTCTTTGCTGTAGCCTCAAGATCCTTCAAGATTTGGCTCATCCTTGTCTTTCTCACCATGTCTACTGTTCCCTCTATTTTTCTGTTCCCAAGTTCTGGTCACACTGGTTTTCTTGCTGGGCTTCGTGTATGTCAAGCTTATTCCCACCTCAGCATCTTTGTGTTTCCTATTACTTCTGTCTGGAAGTCTTTTCACCTAGATATTTCTCTGTCTTGCTTGCTCATGGCACTCAGATTTCTGCTCCAGGTCATCTCCTCAGACGATCCTTCCTGGACCACTCTGTCCACATAGTTGTCTTCCTCTCCCCATCATTCTGAAACTCCATACCCTTCTTAAGTTTTCCTTCACAGGATTTATCCCTATCTGACATAGTATAAGTGTGTGTTACTCTGCTTACTGTCCTGATATAACTTTATGCAGGAAGGGATTTTTGCCTATCTTTCTTGCATCTGGATCTTCAGTTCCTAGAATAGTATTTAGCACTCAATATTTATTGATTAAACATTTAACACACTTTTGATAAATGAATATTGAGTAAAGTATAGTGAGTCCTGTGGCAAAGGCTCTTTTTTATTTGCCGTGCCTTTACTATTCTGAGGCATATGATGAGTCAGTTCTCCCACCATTTCTCTCTATTTGCAAGATTGGGAAACCTTTTTTACAGTGTCCCATCATAACATTGGGCTTCCATTTGATATAAACACATCATCTACATATTAATTCTGCCTTTGTTCCTTTCTCATTAGCCTGTAACAATTAAAATAGACCATTACTCTGCGACACTATGAGTTTTTATGATATCATATCAAAGTCTCCATTAATTAAATAACTTAATAAATTAAAACCTTATTCAATGACAGTATCTTTCAGTTATAAATCATTTCCACTAAAGAGCACAGTGGCAAATGTGGGACAATTTTGGCATTAAGACATATCAGTCTAGTAGCCAGACCTGCTTACTGACACAATGAAAGTTAAAAGCTGTCACTTTAGGTGATCGTTTGGTGCCAATGACACTGAGAACAGAATAGTTGATGGGGTAAAAAAAGACAAACTCAGGCGCTGCTATTGGAAAGCACAGCTCAATTACCAGATTGTCATTTAGATTCTTTAGAATGTTAATTGGATAAAACCACAAATTAAAAATAAAGTTTGGAGCTTTTAGACTGTGTCTTTGGATTTCAGTTTAAGGGAGACCAACCTGCAGGGTTGCATTCAAACTTCTTAATTTATAATACAAGGTTCTCATTTAACCCGACCACCCTACCTGTCTCCTAAGA
The DNA here is from genome assembly GCF_910594005.1 of Cervus elaphus. Taxonomy (NCBI): domain Eukaryota; kingdom Metazoa; phylum Chordata; class Mammalia; order Artiodactyla; family Cervidae; genus Cervus; species Cervus elaphus. The sequence goes on from NC_057838.1 coordinate 51,685,151, forward strand.
AACCTGTATGTAGGTCAAGAAGCAGCAATTAGAACTGGACATGGAAAAACTGGTTCAAAATTGAGAAAAGAGTACAACAGGGCTGTATATTGTCACAGCTTGTTTGACTGACACGCAGTGTCCAACATGTAGATGCAATCAGAGGCTGGAATCAAGGTTGTCGGGAGAAATAACAACAACTTGAGATATGCATATAATACCACTCTGATGGCAGAATGTGAAGAGGAATTAAAGAGCCTCTTGAGGAAGGAGAGGCTCTCCTTGAAAGAGGAGAGTGAAAAAGCTGGCTTGAAACTCCACATAAAAAAGTGAAAAATTAAGATCATGGCATCCAGTCTCATCACTTCATGGCAAATAGAAGGGGCAAAAATAGAAGCAGTGACAGATTTTATTTTCATGGGCTCCAAAATCACAGTGGATGGTGACTGCAGCCATGAAATTAAAAAACACTTGCTCCTTGGAAGAAAAGCTATGACAAACCTAGACAGAGTATTACAAAGCAAAGACATCACTTTGCTGACAAAGGTCTATGTATTCAAAGCTATGATTTTTTCCAATTGTCATGTACAGATGTGAGAGTTGGACCATAAAGAAGGCTGAATGCTGAAGAACGGTTGCTTTCAAATTATGGTGCTAAGAAGACTCTTGAGAGTCCCTTGGACTGCAAGGATATCAAACCAGTCAATCCTGAAGGAAATCAACCCTGAATATTCACTGGAAGGAGTGATGCTAAAGCTAGAGCTCCAATACTTTGGCCACCTGATGTGAAGGGCCAGCTCGTTGGAAAAGACCCTGATGCTGGGAACGATTGAATGCAAAATGAGAAGGGGATGGAAGAGGATGAGATGGTTAGATAGTATCACCGACTCACTGACTCAGTTTGCTCCTCATGAATCTGAGAAAACTCCAGGAGACAGTGAAGGACAAGGAAGCCTGGCGTGCTGCAGTCCATGGGGTCGCAAAGAGCTAGACACAACTAAGTGACTGATCAACAACAAACCTCATTTAACTGGAGTGGAAGATAGTAAGATAAAGGCAGGGAGACCAAGGATACTAATGCAATTATCTAAGTAAGAGATGATGAGACAATATGAAAGCTGCATCATATGAAAGTGAAAAAATTAAGGAGGAAGAGTGAAATACAGCAACATCAGAGGTGGATGACACTTGGATTCTTTTGTATTCATGTTACAGGTAAATGCAATAGATTTGACCTGTAATTGTAGTGAATTGACCACTTTAATCTGGAAATTTTGGGGTATTACTTGTGTAAGGATTAATCAGTTATAGTTTTAAGACAATATATCAATAGGGTGCTAACATGTATAAGTTGACTTAACGAGGAGAGCCAAATTATGAGCCTAAGCTAAATACGGGCTTCCCTGGCGGCTCAGAAGTTAAAGCGTATACAGTCATGCCTTCTGTGGTGTGTAAACTGGGTACATTTGGATAATCTCTGACTTTTAGGACATTGTAAATCAGTCTCATGGTTGAAATAAGGCCAAATACAGCAGGAATCACAACAAACATAAAGATGATTCATTCTTTGTGGCAGTAGACAAAGATTTTTAAGTTGCATGGGGAAGAAGAAACAGTCACACAGCTGTTTATAAGGGATGCCCCTATTAAGAATAATGGTATGGGAAGACTGAAAGAAAATATATACGTGAAAGTTGACATAATATATCATGTGTATGGGACTTCCTCAGTGGCTCAGTGGTAAAGAATCTGCCTGCCAGTGCAGGAGATGCAGGTTTGATCCCTGGGTGGCGAAGATCCCCTGGAGAAAGAAATGGCAATGCACTCCAGTATTCTTGCCTGGGAAATCCCATAGACAGAGGAGCCTGGTGGGCTACAGTCCATGGGGTCACAGGAAGAGCTGGGCAAGACTGAGTGACCAAACAACAAACAATGCAAATACCTTTCAAAAGAAGGTTGATGACACTGTAGTAATATCAGACAAAATGTATTTAAAAAATGTTATTACAGATAAAGGAAGTTATTGTTTAATGATAAAAGAGCAATTCACAAAGAATGTGTATTTATCCTGAACCTTCATTACCTGGTAGCATCATTTCAAAAATTTATATATAAAGTGAAAATTAACAATGTTACCATGAATTATTGAGAACATAAATCATAATTGGGAGTTTTAAACATTTTCTCTCAGACATTGAAAAATCAAACTAAAAAATATTAGAAACAATAAAGAAGATTTAAATAACATAACTGATTAGCTTGATCAAGTAGACATATATAGAACTCTGAGCTTCACTACCAGAGAATGTACACACATCAAAAGCGTTACCAATGACTGATTAAAATTACATTTCTTCCTATCTCAGAGGAAAAAGTTAGGAGGCCCAAAACAAATAGACATCAAAAGTTATACATTTGCAAACTCAAGATCATACTTCTAAATCTTGAATCTAATAAAAGTGATGATAGAAATGAGTAGATACTTTATTTTAAACCTCGTGGGATACGATTAAAGAGGTACATAAAGGAAATTTTATAAATTCAAATGCATATGTTTGTAATGAAGGAGGACTGATTATTAGTGAGTTAAACATTCAACCAAAAAGTTGTAAAGAGGATAGTTGAGTAAACCAAAATAAAGCAAAGACAGAAGATAATAAAAATATTACAAGAAGAAATAGAATACAAAGGAAGAGCAGAGACGATAGGCAAAGCAAAGGATGATTCCTTGAAAGACTAACTAAACACATCTAGCAAACTTGATCAACTGCAGAAGCAAGGACAGAGAGAAGGAAAGAGAGAATGAGAGTCAGAGACAGAACACAGATAGCAGTTAGAAGTGAATAAAGGGGCCTAACATGTACAGCAGATAATAAAATGTCAAAAGACTGTGCCGAATAACTTCACGGTAATGTATTTGAAACATACATTTTAATAAATAGGGGTGCCCATATGTATGATACAGACATTCCAAGTTCATGTCACAGCAGGTGACTGAGAAACATGATTTCCAGCTGAGTTGAGTTTGAATGAATGAATGGAGGAGAAAAATCATTCACTCATCTGAAACATACGTATGGCTATCCACTGTGAACTGGGAATTATGCAGGTGTTACCTTACATTTTCATGAAGGAGATGGACATTAAAAAAACCATCACCAAAATAGATATTTACAGTTGAGGCAAGTACACCATAGAAAAGGTCAGAGCATTTAACAGGGAACCTAATCTTTCTTGGGCAAAGGGCAGGTTAGCAAAGGTTTCCTGAAGAAGTGACATTCATGCTGGGACTGAAATGATGGGTAGGAGTTATCCAAGCCAGAAGGTGATACAGGGTCCTAAGACATAATCATATTAATAGAGGGAATGGTAGAAAGGTGTGAGAATCGGTTTCAGCAATTGCCTTTGAAATGTGGGAAGGATTTATACAAGCCAAATACATAAAATTCACACGTCTCAGTAAAGTGCAAACATATTTTCCCTTGTTAAGAGCTCTATGTTGATGCTTAAGGATATAATCTGTGAAGTAGAAAAATATGGACAGACAGGAGCTAAACCAGCTTCATTCAGAGTAGTGGTCACTTGTAGAGAAGGGAGAGTGGAGGAGGCTTCTGCATTTATCCCTTGTTAATAGTGATGCCCTTCCTGAAAGGAAGGACAAAGTAAGCCACAGTCATGAGTGTGCTAATTTTTTATTTTAGTGTTGGTCTTATCTGAAATGGAAACCTTAATTGTAAAACATCAGGCAAAAAATTACGGAAGAGGAACTTACGGATGCTGTTTTGAAGGGAGTAATGGTTTAGACAGCACTACTGTGCTTCAGAATGTGAAGAGGCAGATCAGACATTGAGAGTAAGAATTTAGGACTGCTTTGTCCAACACAGTAGCCACAAAATATGTACAGATATTGAGTAATTCAAATGTGGCTAATCTTAATTGAGACATACTGTAAGTGTACAACACATAGAAGAATAGAAAGTCACTCAGTCATGTCCAACTCTTTGCAACCCCATGGACTATCCAGTCCATGGAATTCTTTAGGCCAGAATACTGGAGTGGGTAGCCTTTCCCTTCTCCTGAAGATCTTCCCAACACAGGGATCGAACCCAGGTCTCCCACATTGCAGGCAGACTCTTTACCAGCTGAGCCACAAAGGAAGCCCAAGAATACTGGAGTGGGTAGCCTATACCTTCTCCAGGAGATCGTCCCAACCCAGGAATTGGACCAGAGCCTCCTGCATTACAGCACTGGATTTTAAAGACAGTATTAAAGAAGAATGTAAAATGTTTTGGTAATATTTTTATTGAAGTATAGGTGATTTACAATATTAGCTTCAAGTGTACAATATAGTGATTCAAATTTTTATAGGTTTTGCTTCATTTAAAGTTATTATAAAATATTGGCTATCATCCCTGTGCTGTGCAATATATCATGATATCTTTTTTATTCTATATTCATACAAAGTGAAGCTTCCCAGGTGGCGCTAGTGGTAAAGAACCCACCTGCTAATGCAGGAGACACAAGAGACCAAACTTCAGTCCCTGGGTCAGGAAGATCCCCTGGAGAAAGAAATGGCAACCCACTCCAGTATTCTTGCCTGGAGAACCCCATGGCCCAGAGTAGCCTTGTGGGCTACAGTCCATGGGCTTGAAAGGAGTTGGATATGACTGAAGAACCTTAGCATGCACACTCGCATACATAGTAGTTTTTACCTATTAATACGCCTGTTTTGCCCCTCCCTCCTCGGTAACCATGAGTTTGTTCTCTATATTTTTGAGTCTCTTTCTGTTTTGTTTTATTCATTTGGTTGTTTTATTTATTTATTTATTTTCCATTTATTTTTATTAGTTAGAGGCTAATTACTTTACAATATTGTAGTGGTTTTTGCCATACATTGACATGAATCAGCCATGTATTTACATGTATTCCCCATCCCGATCCCCCCTCCCAGCTCACTCCCCACCCCATTCCTCTGGGTCTTCCCAGTGCACCAGCCCGAGCACTTGTCTCATACATCCAACCTGGGCTGGTGATCTGTCTCACCCTTGATAACATACATGTTTCGATGCTGTTCTCTCAAAACGTCCCACCCTTACCTTTCCCATAGAGTCCAAAAGTCTGTTCTGTACATCTGTGTCTCTTTTTCTGTTTTGCATATAGGGTTATCGTTACCATCTTTCTAAATTCCATTTATATGCGTTAGTATACTGTATTGGTCTTTATCTTTCTGGCTTACTTCACTCTGTATAATGGGCTCCAGTTTCATCCATCTCATTAGAACTGATTCAAATGAATTGTTTTTAATGGCTGAGTAATATTCCATGGTGTATATGTACCACAGCTTCCTTATCCATTTGTCTGCTAATGGGCATCTAGGTTGCTTCCATGTCGTGGCAATTATAAACAGTGCTGTGATGAACATTGGGGTGCACATGTCTCTTTCAGATCTGGTTTCCTCGGTGTGTATGCCCAGCAGTGGTATTGCTGGGTCATATGGCAGTTCTACTCTCAGTTTTTTAAGGAATCTCCACACTGTTCTCCATAGTGGCTGTACTAGTTTGCATTCCCACCAACAGTGTAAGAGGGTTCCCTTTTCTCCACACCCTCTCCAGCATTTATTGTTTGTAGACTTTTGGATAGCAGCCATCCTGACTAGTGTGTAATGGTACCTCATTGAGGTTTTGATTTGCATTTCTCTGATAATGAGTGATGTTGAGCATCTTTTCATGTGTTTGTTAGCCATCTGTATGTCTTCTTTGGAGAAATGTCTGTTTAGATCTTTGGCCCATTTTATGATTGAGTCATTTATTTTTCTGGAATTGAGCTACAGGAGTTGCTTGTATATTTTCGACATTAATTCTTTGTCTGTTGCTTCATTTGCTATTATTTTCTCCCATTCTGAAGGCTGTCTTTTCACCTTGCTTATAGTTTCCTTCACTGTGCAAAAGCTTTTAAGTTTCCTTAGGTCCCATTTGTTTATTTTTGCTTTTATTTCCAATATTCTGGGAGGTGGGTCATAGAGGATCCTGCTGTGATTTATGTCGGAGAGTGTTTTGCCTATGTTCTCCTCTAGGAGTTTTGTAGTTTCTGGTCTGACATTTAGATCTTTAATCCATTTTGAGTTTATTTTTGAATATGGTGTTAGAAAGTGTTCTAGTTTCATTCTTTTACAAGTGGTTGACCAGTTTTCCCAGCACCACTTGTTAAAGAGGTTGTCTTTTTTCCATTGTATATCCTTGCCTCCTTTGTCAAAGATAAGGTGTCCATAGGTTCGTGGATTTATCTCTGGGCTTTCTATTTTGTTCCATTGATCTATATTTCTGTCTTTGTGCCAGTACCATACTGTCTTGATGACTGTGGCTTTGTAGTAGAGTCTGAAGTCAGGCAGGTTGATTCCTCCACTTCCATTCTTCTTTCTCAAGATTGCTTTGGCTATTCAAAGTTTTTTGTATTTCCATACAAATTGTGAAATTATTTGTTCTAGTTCTGTGAAGAATACCGTTGGTAGCTTGATAGGGATTGCATTGAATCTATAGATTGCTTTGGGTAGTATAGGCACTTTGACAATATTGATTCTTCCAATCCATGAACACAGTATATTTCTCCATCTGTTTGTGTCCTCTTTGATTTCTTTCATCAGTGTTTTATAGTTTTCTATGTATAGGTCTTTTGTTTCCTTAGGTAGATATACTCCTAAGTATTTTATTCTTTTTGTTGCAATGGTGAATGGTATTGTTTCCTTAATTTCTCTTTCTGTTTTCTCATTGTTAGTGTATAGGAATGCAAGGGATTTCTGTGTGTTAATTTTATATCCTGCAACTTTACTATATTCGTAGTAATTTTCTGGTAGAGTCTTTAGGGTTTTCTATGTAGAGGATCATGTCATCTGCAAACAGTGAGAGTTTCACTTCTTCTTTTCCTATCTGGATTCATTTTACTTCTTTTTCTGCTCTGATTGCTGTGGCCAAAACTTCCAAAACTATGTTGAGTAGTAGTGGTGAGAGTGGGCGCCCAGGTCTTGTTCCTGTTTTAGGAGAAATGCTTTCAATTTTTCACCATTGAGGGTGATGCTTGCTGTGGGTTTGTCATATATAGCTTTTATTATGTTGAGGTATGTTCCTTCTATTCCTGCTTTCTGGAGAGTTTTTATCATAAATGGATGTTGAATTTTGTCAAAGGCCTTTTATTCACCTATTGAGATAATGATATGGTTTTTATCTTTCAATTTGTTAATGTGGTGTATTACATTGATTGATTTGTGGATTTTAAAGAATCCTTGCATTCCTGGGATAAAGCCCACTTGGTCATGATATATGATTTTTTAAATATGCTGTTGGATTCTGTTTGCTAGAATTTTGTTAAGGATTTTTACATCTATGTTCATCAGTGATATTGGCCTGTAGTTTTCCTTTTTTTTTTTTGGCATCTTTGTCTGGTTTTGGAATTAGGGTGATGGTGGCCTCATAAAATGAGTTGGAAGTTTGCCTTCTTCTGCAATTTTCTGGAAGAGTTTGAGCAAGATAGGTGACAGCTCTTCTCTAAATTATTGGTAGAATTCAGCTGTGAAACCTTCTGGTCCTGGGCTTTTGTTTGCTGGAAGATTTCTGATTACAGTTTCGATTTCTGTGCTTGTGATGGGTCTGTTAAGATCTTCTATTTCTTCCTGGTTCAGTTTTGGAAAGTGATACTTTTCTAAGAATTTGTCCATTTCTTCCAAGTTGTCCATTTTATTGGCATAGAGCTGCTGGTAGTAGTCTCTTATGATCCTTTCTATTTCAGTGTTGTCTGTTGTGATCTCCCCATTTTCATTTCTAATTTTGTTAATTTGGTTCTTCTCCCTTTGTTTCTTAATGAGTCTTGCTAACGGTTTGTCAATTTTGTTTATTTTTTCAAAAAACCAGCTTTTAGCTTTGTTGATTTTTGCTATGGTCTCTTTAGTTTCTTTTGCATTTATTTCTGCCCTAATTTTTAAGATTTCTTTCCTTCTACTAACCCTGGGGTTCTTCATTTCTTCCTTTTCTAGTTGCTTTAGGTGTAGAGTTAGGTTATTTATTTGACTTTTTTCTTGTTTCTTGATGTAAGCCTGTATTGCTATGAACCTTCCCCTTAGCACTGCTTTTACAATGTCCCATAGGTTTTGGGTTGTTGTGTTTTCATTTTCATTCACTTCTATGCATATTTTGATTTCTTTTTTGATTTCTTCTATGATTTGTTGGTTATTCAGAAGCGTGTTATTTAGCCTCCATGTGTTTGAATTTTTAACAATTTTTTTCCTGTAATTGAGATCTAATCTTACTGCACTGTGGTCAGAAAAGATGACTGGAATGATTTCAATTTTTTTGAATTTACCAAGGCTAGATTTATGGCCCAGGGTGTGATCTGTTCTGGAGAAGTTTCCGTGTGCACTTGAGAAAAAGGTGAAATTGATTGTTTTGGGGTGAAATGTCCTATAGATATCAATTAGGTCTAGCTGGTCCATTGTGTCATTTAAGTTTGTGTTTCCTTGTAAATTTTCTGTTTAGTTGATCTATCCATAGGTGTGAGTGGGGTATTAAAGTCTCCCACTATTATTGTGTTACTGTTAATTTCCCCTTTCATACTCTTTAGCATTTGCCTTACATATTGTGGTGCTCCTATGTTGGGTGCATATATATTTATAATTGTTATATCTTCTTCTTGGATTGATCCTTTGATCATTATGTAGTGTCCTTCTTTGTCTCTTTTCACATCCTTTATTTTAAAGTCTATTTTATCTGATATGAGTATTGCAATTCCTGCTTTCTTTTGATCTCCTTTTGCGTGAAATATTTTTTTCCAGCCCTTCACTTTCAGTCTGTATGTGTTCCTTGTTTTGAGGTGGGCCTCTTGTAGACAGCATATATAGGGGTCTTGTTTTTGTATCCATTCAGCCAGTCTTTGTCTTTTGGTTGGGGCATTCAATCCATTTACATTTAAGGTGATTATTGATAGGTATGGTCCCATTGCCATTTACTTTGCTGTTTTGGGTTCACGTTTATACAACCTTTCTGTATTTCCTGTCTAGAGAAGATCCTTTAGCATTTGTTGAAGAGCTGGTTTAGTGGTGCTGAAATCTCTCAGCTTTTGCTTGTCTGTAAAGCTTTTGAATTCTCCGTCATATCTGAGTGAGATCCTTGCTGGGTACAGTAATCTGGGTTGTAGGTTATTCTCTTTCATTACTTTAAGTATGTCCTGCCATTCCCTTCTGGCCTGGAGGGTTTCTATTGATAGATCAGCTGTTATCCTTATGGGAATCCCTTTGTGTGTTATTTGTTGTTTCTCCCTTGCTGCTTTTAATATTTGTTCTTTGTGTTTGATCTTTGTTAATTTGATTAATATGTGTCTTGGGGTGTTTCGCCTTGGGTTTATCCTGTTTGGGACTCTCTGGGTTTCTTGGACTTGGGTGGCTATTTCCTTCCCCATTTTAGGGAAGTTTTCAGCTATTATCTCCTCGAGTATTTTCTCATGGCCTTTCTTTTTGTCTTCTTCTGGGACTCCTATGATTCGAATGTTGGGGCATTTCACATTGTCCCAGACGTCCCTGAGATTGTTCTCATTTCTTTTAATTCTTTTTTCTTTTTTCCTCTCTGCTTCATTTATGTCTACCATTTTATCTTCTCCCTTACTTATCCTATCTTCTGTCTCCGTTATTCTACTGTTGGTTCCCTCCAGAGTGTTTTTTATCTCATTCATTGCATTATTCATTTTTAATTGACTCTTTTTTATTTCTTCTAGGTCCTTATTAAACATTTCTTGCATCCTCTCAATCTTTGTCTCCAGGCTATTTATCTGTAGCTCCATTTTGTTTTCAAGATTTTGGATCATTTTTATTATCATTATTCTAAATTCTTTTTCAGGTAGATTCCCTATCTCCTCCTCTTTTGTTTGACTTGGTGGGCATTTTTCATGTTCCTTTACCTGCTGGGTATTTCTCTGCCTTTTCATCTTGTTTAGATTGCTGTGTCTGGGGTGGGCTTTCTGTATTCTGGTGGTCTGTGGTTCCTTTTTATTGTGGAGGTTTCACCAGTGGGTGGGATTGGATGATTGGCTTGTCAAGCTTTCCTGGTTAGGGAAACTTGCGTCGGTGTTCTGGTGCATGGAACTGGATTTCTTCTCTCTGGAGTGCCATGGAGTGTCCAGTAATGAGTTTTGAGATGGGTCTATGTGTTAGGTGTGACTTTGGGCAGCCTGCATGTTGACGCTCAGGGCTATGTTCCTGCATTGCTGGAGAATTTGCATGGTATGTCTTGCTCTGGAACCTATTGGCTCTTGGGTGGTGGTTGGTTTCAGTGTAGGTATGGAGGCTTTTGGATGATTTCTTATTACTTAATGTTCCCTGTAGTCAGGAGTTTTCTGGTGTTCTCAGGTTTTGGGCTTAAGTCTCCTGTCTCTGGATTTCAGTCTTATTCTTCCAGTAGCCTCAAGACTTCTTCAACTATACAGCACTGATAATAAAACTTCTAGGTTAATGGTGCAAAGATTCTGCACTGTGTGGGACACCCAGAGAGGTTCACAGAGTTACATGAAGAAGAGGAGAGGGAGGAAGGAGATAGAGATGAGCAGGAGGAGAAAACGGGGGACTCAAGAGGAGAGAGACAGATCTATGTAGTTCTCTGTTCCCAAAGTGTTTTCTGTAGCCCAGAATCCCACAGAGATTCACAGAATTGGATTGGGAAGAGAAGGGGGAGGGAGGAAATAAAGGTGATCTGAGGGAGAAAATGGAGAGTCAAAAGTGGGAGAGAGTAATCAACACACTCCTGAGTAAAAATGGACACTGAATATTGGATTCTTAAATGTCCAAAATTGATATCAAATACTGAGAAACAAAGATTAAAAATCTAGAGTAGAGGTTAGACTCTTAAAAATATAATATCAAAAACAAAAACAAAAAATTTAAGAAATATATATGAAGTTTGGTTTAAAAATAGGGCCTCTTTTCTTTTTTTGCAAGGTTATAGTGAAATGAAAATGAAACTAAGGAGTAATAGAGAAATAATAGAGGACTTTAAAAGAAAATAAGAGAAAAAAAGAAGAAAAAAAATTTTTTAATTAAAAAAATAGTAAAAATATATGAAAATGCGAATGAAAGTTAAGGAGTAATGCAGAAGTAATAGGGAATTTTAAAAGAAAATAAAAGAGAAGAAAGTAAAAGAAAAAAGAAAAGAAAAAATTTTTTTTAATTAAAAAAAAAAGTAAAAATATATCTAGGAATTTCTCTGGAGCTGTTGCCGTCAGTGTGGGTTCCATTCAGTTTCAGATAGCTCCTTGTTCCAGCTTACACTTCTCGACATCTATAGGCCCCTTCTGGTGTAGTCGGTATTACCTACAGGGATTTTAATCTGTTGCACCGGTCACTTCTGAAGCGGTTCCCTTTGTTTATTTGGGTTCTCTTTGCTGGTCTCTTCAGTATCTAATTTCCACCCTGACACAAGCGGGTGGAGGTGGTCTCTTCTTTAGGTTCACTTGTTCAGTCGTGCTGCCGGGAGGGAGGGGCATTACAGACAAATGTCACTGGCGTGTGTGGGGAGCACTTGCAGTGTTCCGGCCACACTGGGTTTGCCCCCGCTCACGTGTGTGTGCTTTCCCCGTCTACACTGCTCAGGCTCCAGGCTGCTCTATAGGGAGTGGGCCCTGCATTGCCTGCGGTTCCAGTTTTCGGGTACTCCACAAAAGCAGAGACTCGGTTTGGCCTGCGTTTTGTGCCTTCCCCACCCGAGCAGCTCAGGCAACCAGGAGCTTGATGGGCGCACTCTCCCCGGGTGTGGTGCGTCTTATCCCCTCCACAGTCCCTGCCTCAGTTTCGCGCGCGCCGGTCTGGTGCGCCTTGTGTCTGTTCTGGGGAGCTGGTCTCTAGCCGAGACCCTCACGGCAGATGTCAACCATCCAGAATCTCAGGAAGTCTTTGGTTAGAGACTGGGAGCCTGTTTGCAGTTTGGTAGGGGATGCCGTCTCTCGGACCGAGTTTGCACCTTTCCCCTACCCCCCCCCCCCCCCCCCCCCCCCCCCCCGCCTCCTGCCTCCGGCGGGGGATGGGCTGGTCCTCCGCTGGCTAGCTCTTCTCTGGGATCGCTCAATTCTTCCTTTGTTCTGGGAACGGCGGGCAGTGTGTTCGGTTAGCGTTAGCACACTTTTCGCCGGTTACTTTTCTCTCTCTCTCTTGCTATCCCACAGTTTAAGTTGCTATCTCACTTTAGCTCACTCCGATTGCTCTCAGGGCATTCAGGCCTGGTCCTTACTCTAAGCAATGCCTCCCGTTCCTCTCTGTTCAGCCCCCACTTGCTGGTGGCGGATGCGAGCGTCTGGGGTACTTTACTGCTGGGAGTTGCTTTTAGGCATGTAATCTGTGGGTTTTAATTTTTCCTCCCAGTTAGGTTGCCCTCTGAGATTCAAAAACTTCCCCCAGTCCCGCCAGTGAGAGGGTTTCCTGGTGTTTGGAAACTTCCTCTATTATGACTCCCTTCCCAGGACGGGTCTCCATCCCTAGCTCTTTTGTCTCTGTTTTTATCTTTTATATTTTGTCCTACCTCCTTTCGAAGAGGATGGGCTGCTTTTCTGGGCACCTGATATCCTCTGCTAGGGATCAGAAGTTGTTTTGTGAAGTTTGCTCAGCGTTCAAATGTTCTTTTGATGAATTTGTAGGGGAGAAAGTGGTCTCCCCATCCTATTCCTCCACCATCTTTAAGGTCCACTTTCCTGTTTTATTTTTTAGATTCCGTGTAGAAGTGGTAACGTATATTATTTGTCACCAATAATATTTTTATATTGTTTACATTATATGAAATGATAAGATTGTGGATGTATTAGGTTACATTAAAATATTATTAAAATTAATCTCATCTGTTTTTTCTATATTTTTAATGTGGTTACTAGAAAGTTTAAATGTCAGCCACACCTGTGATTGACATTTTATTTCTGTTGGGTAGTGCAAGTTTAGAAACTATTATAGCAACTTGACACTGATAGAATATCCAAGTGCATGTGACATCAACTCACAACGTAGTAGAAAGGAATAATACTGTCAATTTGTATTTTATTAATGATAATTAGTTAAGCACTGCTTGAAATCATTCATATTTTCCCAAAGTGTTTATGCATTATGCTTATGATAGAAAGGTGCTGTGTGGTAAGTCATTTCATTTGTGTCCAACTGTTTGCAACCCTTTGGATTGTAGCCTGCCAGGCTCCTCTGTCCATTGGATTCTCCAGGCAAGAATACTGGAGTGGGTAGCCATTTCTTTCTCCAGGGTATCTTCCTGACCCAGGGATCGAACCCATGTTTCTTAGGTCTCCTGCATTGAAAGGTTGGTTCTTTACCACTAGTGCCACTATATTAAGTTATATATTTATATTGGCAGTTTCTCAGAACTCTGTGAAATAGTCCAAGGAATCAACTGTTAAATTGATATGACCTTTCTGAGTGTGAACTAAATGGTTGATAAAGATGTTCTCATATAACCCTCAAATTTGCTTGTATTTATTTTCAGTTACATAACTTGTGTATTGGAGTTGAAGAGAATATAATAAAAGCTGTTGTAAAGAATATATTTTTGAAAAGTCCAATCGAAAGATCAGTTTTGTATCAAGTAGCATCTTTTTGGTGTGTAAATTAAAAAAAACAGGGAGTAGGGAAGCTCGTATCTCAAATTAGTTACATTGCAGCACTGATAATATACTTACGTAACTGTCTTCCTTTAGATTTTGTTCTATAAAATTGACTTATTTTTCATCAGAATGGGCTAGTTAACATTGGACTTAGAGTTTGGCACATGTGAGCTTGTGATTTACAGGGCAATTTTTCTCATCAAAACCTGGGCAGAACCATTTATTTTAAAACCAATATTTATTTTACAATGGGAAGATGGAGCAGATTAAAGGAGCATAAAACCATGATAAATCACCCAATCTTTATCCCATAGAAAATCTTTTAAATGGCTCTTAAAGTAATGGCAGTAAAACCGTCTCATAGAGTTTGTATTTGGATGGTTTTCTAGCATATGGTGTAGCCATGTAGATTAAAGTCTAATTAACAAAGAATTTGTAAAAATTCAGACGTGCTCTGTGTGATTCTTTTTCAGTGAAAAGTTCAATGTGTGTTTTTTTTTTTGTAAGCCAAGTATCTGAGTCTTGCTCATGAGTAAAGGGAATCCAGCTTCAAATATTTAGCTGTTTCAAATCAAAGGTCCAAGAAATAAAATGTCTTTTAATCTTCTCATTTAATAGTTAATTTCTTATGGTAAATGTTTAAATTTAGATTAGATTATTATGCAATAGAAGAATTTTTATAACATTTTGTTTGATTTGGTTCCCATTTATATCTTAGGTTATAGTAATTTCTGTGGTTAAAAATAATGGAGCTAATTTTCTCAAATAGTATTCTTTAACACTGTTTCAATGATAAGTGGACTTGTATTTAAAAATGGACTGATTAAAAAATGCTAAAGAGTAGAAAAGATTCGAAATGGAAGAGATCTGCTTGTAATCATGGTGAATTTTACAAATGGAGAATATATGTCCTGTTGTAGAGTGGATGTTCCATTGTGGATATTCTGTCCCTGCCCAATTGTAGATCCAGGTCAGCAGCTGGCAAACTTTTTTGTAAAGGACCAGAGACTAAATGGGCTTCCCCAATGGCTCAGTGGGTAACAAATCTGCCAGCAATGCCCAAAACCTGGGTTCAATCCGTGGGTCCCAAAGATCCCCTGGAGGAGGAAATGGCAACCGTCTCCAGTATTCTTGCCTGGAAAATCCCATGGACAGAGGAACCTGGCAGGCTACCTCCAAAGAGTTGCAAAGAGTTGTGCACAACTGAGCAGAGAGACTAAATATGTAGGCTTTTTGTGTACACATTCCAACTCTACTGTTGTTGGGTGACAGCTGCCGTAAGTAATACATAAATGAATGGGTGTGTGCTGGATGGGTGTGGGCATAGTATTTGACCCAGTGATTCTATATCTAGGAATGTTCCCTAAGGAAATAATCAGAGGCTTTGGCAAAGAAGCATGTACAAGAATATCTGTCATGATATTACTTTATGACATGGGAGGCTATTTATGGGCCCTGGTTAATTAAAAGAAAAGCAGCAAAACAAAATGTAAGATGTGATTCTACTTTGATATAATGTATGTATGAACCCATATATTAAGTTGAACCATGTGAAATGTAACGATAAGTGACTGTTTTATTTTATCTGCAGAGGAAATTTTATATGGTCAACCTGAGAAAGAGACTAAAAGATTATCCATCTATAATCTCATGGGAAGAAGAAATAATTTGTACTTTTTCATATTTTCATTTGTTACAAGGAATAAATTTTAATTCACCAATGAGAAAACACTGTAGCTTTTTAGGGCAAAAGGAAGATTTTGCCATTCAAATTGTGGGTACAGAGTGATGGAAATGCAGAAGGCATGCACACATAGTCCTCTTTGGAGGAGATGGGCCTCCTGTGAGGAACTGGGAGCGTTGCTGTTCTGTTGGCAAAGCTGGTCCTGTTATGGCAGTGGATACAGGGAGCTGCGGCCAGCACACATTGTATAGCTTCTCCTGTTGCTTGACTCCATTCCCCCTGATGCCATTCAACATTCAATTCATCAAATGAACTCCTCTTGTTCAGATTGCTTACACATCAGATTGCTGTCTGATTAGGATTTGGCTTTGCATGGAGGACATCTTCAGAAAGGGAATGTCCTGGTCATTCTGACATCTGGGCAGCAATTACATTACAAGTTGTAGACTACTCCTTTGATATTTTGGATTCATGCATGGACATGTGAGTTTGTGTGCTGAAGTCCACCTCGAGAGATGGGTCCTGTCTTGTGTGCTTAGACCCCCAAGGTCCAGGGTGCCAAAACCTGGTGAAGGAGCCTCCTAAGGTATTGATGCCCTTCAGTTGAATCTCTAGGGAGGGAGCCTGCTGCCCTTCCCCAGATGACAGTCTACATTTCCGCACACTTGGATGCTTGAGTCTATTCTTATTTGAAACTTTGCCCCCTTTCAACTCTCAAGTTCTTTAATGTTTCTGTCTTCAGCCATTGCTTGCCCTGTTTTTCTCACCTGGCAGAAAACACAGTGGGGAGAGACTGGTACACAAGAGACATTTTGCTGCTGGTATTTAGCTTTCTCCTACAGTTTTTGTTGGATGACATTGATTTCTAGTGCAAAGGGCGCTCAGCTTTGGAGCAGACCTGTGGAGAAACAGAGTCCCCCAGGCCTGCTGTGAGGCTCCAGTCCCCTTGTCCCAGTGATAGGGATTGGCATTGGTGTAAGACAATGAAACATGCTCCTAATGCTGGGAGCTTCTCACAGTGACAGTCAGTGGGAAGAAAAGCAATGGACCGTTTCTCCACCCGAGGGAGGCAGACGTTTTATGAGCTCACATGTTTTTCTCGTCTGACTCCGAAATGGTATTTCACTGTATTTTGATACAACTGTTCAGACTATGCGTTAGGGATAATTTCTGCCTTATTTGGCGCACAGCTCGGAACGATCGTTTCCTATTACAGAAAATGGAGAGGCCTCTGCATCCGACACTACTTTGTTAAAGAGAAAATATTTTCCCAGGAGGCAAAAGTTACTGGCTAAGTACAGCCCCAAATCAAAGATAGTATCTACCAAGAACTCGTATGTCGGCTTCCTTTTTCATAAATTAATGTGGGTCTGTGGAATTTACATTTCTTACAGTATTTTTACCCATTTTCCCTTTTCAGAAGGTGAGAGAAGATCCCAATTCAAGACATATTCTGTCATTTTGAAGGATGATTGGGGATGAGAGTTCTTTGTATTCAAAGAAATCCCCAAAGCATTTGATAAAACTACTTACAGAATTGGAGGTTACACATCTTGAGGAAGATTTAGGTCTGCAAATTTAAAGACTTCAATTCATGTGCTGATTGCATCATTTTACTTAGGAATACAGTTAAGCCATTTTTAAAAAGTCAAGTGAATATGTTTTGGCCTCATCAATGAAATGTACCAAGAACCATAAAGTAGTGAAATGCTGTTAAGAAAAATAGCATTTCTTTTTTCTTTGTATTCTTTGTATTGTAAAAAGTGAAAATTAGCCTTTTCCCCTGTGGGTTCATGCTACAAAATCTTATAAATTTTATGGTGGATATTTAGGTGTTTTTGCTAAGGGAGCTCAATTTATAAATCTGAGGGCTACCAATATGAGAATTAATTTTAGAAAATTGTCAGTCAGCAGACATGCTGGGCATAGGATAAGATGATTCATTTGCTCTATAGTCAGTAATGTATGTTATAAAAAAATCAGGAGATAGTCACATAGAAAGGGGGAAAATAAATGTGGATCAATAATTTAATTTAGCTCTGACCTGACTAAGTTCTATAGCATGGTTCATAATTTTTCGATGAATAGACCCTTAACATTTTACATATAGTGCCTCCGTTTTGTATTGATCTTCCCTAATGTATTCTTCACATCAGAGAAGGAGTAAAAACAAACAGAACACACTGTTTAACAAAAACACATTGTGTCGCCTGCAAATGTTAACCAAAATATGACAATTTATTAATTATTAATAATTATTTATTCTGTTTTCAGAGCTGCTGTTTTCCTAGCTAATTTAAAAATTTAGAAGAGAAATGGGTAGTGAATGAATGATGACTTGACGGGCAAGTTCATGGAGTTCTCTCTTAGTTAATAGATTCTTAGTCTCTCTGCATTACTTAATTGCTTATTAAAAGTGGAGCCCCTGATGTACTATGTGTAGTGTGTATTTATTCCATGGAAAATTATTAGTTTTTAATTGAACTAAGTGGCTGCTTGGACAAGGGACCCTAGCTATTAATCAGGAAGCAAGTGATTGACTAATGTTCGTGTTCATTAATTATTCAAGAAAGTTCAATTTTAAGGTCCACAAGAGTAAAAGAAAATTTTTATAAGTGAGCATGTTTGTGCTGGTACATATTAGTACCATATTTATTTGTTCATTTAACAAATATTTAGTGTATGTGCTATGTGTCATACACTGATGAGTCAATGATGAGCAAGCCCATGGGCCCCTGTCCTCATGAAGCTTCCAGAACACTATGTAAAACTGAGGTGTATCAGTGACATTTAGGAGACTCAGTTTTGCTTCACTGCTCTCTGTGTACATAAATGATTCTTCTCTGCACCAATTTCCTTACTCTCCTGGAAATTCGATCTAGCAAATTCTAATTACCATCCAAGACAGTATTTTGTTTAGAGTTATGGAGTTGTAGTTTCTCTGAGCTGGAAGAGACCTGTGAAGTCATCTGGGGCTGTACCCTAGTGTTTCCTGGCTTCAGTCTGGGCCTGTCCAATGCCAGGGGGAGGAAGTGTGCTCATTCATGGGGTCATTTCTGGAATGTATGGGTTATTTCAGAGTTCTTCCAAATAATGAACTGAAGCTTATTTCTCTGCATACTCTATTTGTTGTTTCCAGTTCTATATGTTGGACAAAATCATCACTTCTTATTTACCTATAATCTGGAGCTTCTTTCACAATTTTCCAAATATCTGTGTGGTCTTTTATTATGTCCATGTTATAACTGTTAGATGTATGTACCCTGACAGCAGAATTGAGTCTGATTTTGCTCACTGCTATTTTCCCCCAGCACTATCCTTATTCTTCTTCTTGTTGTTCAGTCGGTCAGTCCTGTCTGACTCTTCGTGACTTCATGGACAGCAGCATACCAGGCTTCCCTGTCCTTCATCATCTCCTGGAGCTTGCTCAAACTCATGTCCATCGAGTTGGTAATGCCACCTAACCATCTCGTCTTCTGTTGTCCCCTTCTCCTCCTGTCTTCAATCTTTCAAAGCATCAGGGTCTTTTCAAATGAGTCAGTTCTTCACATCAGGTGGCCGAAGTATTGGAGTTTCAGATTCAGCATCAGTCCTTCCAATGAATATTCAGGACTGATTTCCTTTAGGATGGATTGGTTGGATCTGCTCACAGTCCAAGGGATTCTCAAGAGTCTTCACCAATACCACAGAAGGAATGATTGTTTTGTCTTGAACCAGAGAGGCTTCAGTGAAGAATTGTGATGTTTTTTAGTTCCTTAGTCATATCTGATTCTTTTGCAACCCCATAGACTGTAGCCCACCAGGCTCCTCTGTCCGTGGGATTTCCCAGGTAAGAATACTGGAGTGGGTTGCCATCTCCTTCTCCAGGGGATCTTCTCAACCTGGGGATCAAACCCGAGTCTCCTGCTTGGTAGATGTATTCTTTACCAGGGAAGCCCTATGTAGATTTAAACGGTACATCTTAGATGGTTAACTCTTTGACAACTGTATGGTTATTTCATTCCAATATTTCCTATCCTCAGATTCAGATTCTCCTTCTTAACTTTCTTTATATGTGACATGATGTCTAGCCCATTATACCTAAGTCATCTCCTTCCCATTGCCCCCCACTTTGTTAATTAAAAAAAAAAAAAAAAAAAAGCCATTTTGCCAGGAGGTTTGAGACAGGCTTTACAGGAGAGGTGCAGATTGACCTGTGCTGAGTCTTTAAGAAAGAGGAAGTGTTCTCCATGTCAAACGAGGCCAGAGACAGCACTTTTTTTAAAATATAATTTTTACTAGAGTATAGTTTCTTTGCAATGTTGTGTTAGTTTCTGCTATACAGCCGAGTGTGTTAGCTATACGTAGACATATAGTCCCCTCTTTTTTGGATTTCCTTCCCATTTCGTTCTCCACTAGAGCGTTGAGTAGAGTCCTCTGGGCCATACAGTAGGTTCTCACTAGTTTTCTATTTTAGACATAGTGGTGTATGCCTCAGACAGGGCACTTTTAAGGGATACTGAGAACAGCGGTATCAGAATGTTTACCCACCTTGCAGCAGTCACCCACTAGGCCACCTAACTTCCTAGTTGTACCCTGGGGAATTTTTTCGCTTTTCTTTCCATCTTCCTCACGAACTTCACTATTGTCTCACCTTGATCACTTCCTCACCACTGCTGCAAAGCTTGAGACAGAGCTGCCTGAATTTTAGAGCCTAAGGTCTTAGTCTATATTCAATTCTGGGTTCAACCCATATTTTGCATGGCCTTTGGCTAGGTAGGAAACTTACTTCAGATTTAGCATTTTCTTCTTTAAAGTGGAGAAAGTCATAATACCTTATAAAATAGTTGCCATAATTATCAGGTAAATTATATGTGAGGTGCCTGGCCTATAACTGTTATCCCCTTCCTCTGCTCAGTTGCCTCGGCAGTGTCCGACTCTTTGTGAACCCACGGACTACAGCCCGCCACGCTCCTCTGTCCATGGGGATTCTCCAGGCAAGAATGCTGGAGTGGCTTACCACGCCCTCTTCCAGGGTATCTTCCCAACCCATTGCAGGTAGATTCCTTACCCACTGAGCCCCCTGGGAAGCCCATCCCCTCCCTCCCTCCCAGGTAAATTCCTGCTGTGGCTTACTTACACTGGTATAACCATTTGTCCAGAGGCTCCAGCACAGGAGCATGGCTCAGACATTTTCCACAGAAACCCGTCAGTGGTTAATAGTAACAGAGCTATTTCAATGTCTTTCAGATCCTCAGTCCAGTGGATTTACATCTTCACCTTTATTTCTTTTCAGCCTCCAGGCCCATGGGTTTCAGGAACTTTCTTTTTTTCTGTATAGCTGTAAAGAAATCAGATTTGACACAGTTTCCTCTGATATCTTTCCTTTCGAGTCCCCACTTCTCCTGGCATTACAAGGGCCTGAATTTGTCTGATCTCATCTCTCTCAGTTTCATCTGGATAACCAACATACTCATTTCATTCTGGTCAAGATTTCTCTCAATAGGTTTATTACAGATGGCTGCAGCTGCGATCAGTGTTTACAATCTGATGACAAGTTGGAGATTAAGGCTTGTCATCACTATTTAATTAACCTCAAATTAAGCACTTTCCGGTCCCATTCCCTGCCCTTCCACAAGCCCAGGAGAGCTGCTGAAACAGTGCCTGGAGTCCTGGTAGATTCGGGGTCGCACCACCGGAAAGCAGGGGCTGGTTTAGCTGTGACTCTGAAGAGCAACACTATTTGATCCTTACTCACTTGCCTGAGGGCTGAACCTAGGTAGCTATTCAAAGTCTATATGAAAAGAGGGGAAGAAAGGAGAGCACTTTTCTAATTCTTGGAAGCAGATAATCTGTGAACAGCAGAGACGGTGAGACAAAAAGTATTCCAGAGACAGACACGAAAAAACCCTTGTTCTTAATATTTAAAAACAACTTAGTTTTGTATCACAGAAGTAGTATATGTCAATAGCAAAATTATACATGGTGATTGTAAAAGGACAGAGATACAAAAGAAGAAAGTAAAAATCATACAAATTCTTTCTCTCTACACCTGCTTTTTTTTTTTTTCTCTACACCTGCTTTTAAGGCTTACCAGAGCTGTCCAATCAGGGAGCCACTAATACTCACAGATGGCTTGTGAATATTTGAAATATGACAAGGCTGAATAGACACTATGTGCTGAGAGTATAAACTGCACACCAAATTTCTTAAAGAGATTTTAAACTGTTCTTGTTATGTGTATGTTGGATTAATTAAAATATCTCTTTAAATAATTTCATCTTTTACTTTTTTGGGTTTTTTACATTTTAAAATATGACTACTAAATACTTTAAAATTACATATATGCCTTGTACTATATTCCTATTGGATGGTGTATTTTGGGCCTTTTTCTTATATCAAAACTTTTCTAAAAGAAAAACTGGGTTATTCTACATATAACTTTATTTACTCCTTTTTCCAGTTAATAATATATTGTGAATGTGTTCATGTCATGAAATATATGATATGGCATTATCTTTAAGCATTTCTAGTGTTTCATTATATGATGTTCTTGAGTTGATTAATCCACTATTGCTGAACACGTAGGTTATTACAATTTTTTAAAATTTTAATTTTTTCATAACATATGTATAACTGTATCTTTGGGCTCATCCTTGATTATGCTTCTAGGATTTGTTTCTGGAAGCCATTAGCTGAGTCACTTGCTTGTGGTGTTAAGCAAATTTCCATATAGAAAGGTGGTACTGGTTCATACTTGGTGGGTTAATAGCTAAGTTGTGACCAACTCTTGCAACCTCATGGACTGGAGCCTGCTAATGCTCCTCTGTCATGGGATTCTCCAGGCAAGAATACTGGAGTGGGTTGTCATTTCCTCCTCCAGGGGATCTTCCTGACCCTGGAATCGAACCTGGGTCTCCTGCGTTGCAGGAACATTCATACTTAGTCCAGTGGTTTATGAGAATGTTAATTTTACCTCAACTTTATCAAACATCAGATATCATCATTGTTCTTAATTCTCACTTTAGTGAGCAGCATTGTTATGGGTTCGCTCAGCATATTATTGAAAAAGTCTTAGTCTTAAACTTTGCACAGGGACTGCATCATAGCCGATGAGGTTTATCCAAGGCACGATTATTACAAATAGAAAATGTCTTAGGCTTGGTAACTTCTATCCTGCTCCCTCAGACACTTCAGATGGTTTTTCTTTTATCCATCAATTATTCTTTCCTCCATCCACTGTTGAGCATCCATAATGTGTCCAGCACTGCTGAAAGATTTGTAGAAGAAATGGCATCTGATTTGGGGAAATCCCTTATATTTAATATTTAAGTTGAAAACTGAGAAATCCCTTATATTTAATATTTAAGTTGGAAAAGAAAAGAAGAGAATAAGTAAGTTAAGGGTCATGTGGGTCTTTTTTACTACAGTATTTCAGCACCTAAACAGAGTGCCCAGTATATGGTAACTCTCAGTAAATATTATTGAATGAATTCATGAAAAAGTGTATGCTAATGTTTATATATGGGCTTCCGTGGTGGCTCAGTGGTAAAGAATCTCTCTGCTGATGCAGGAGATATGGATTCAGTCCCTGAGTCAGGAAGATCCACTGGAGGAGGAAATGACAGCCCACTCCTGTATTCTTGCCTGGAAAATCTGTGGACAGAGGAGCCTTGCAGGCTACAGACCATGGGATCACAAAGAGTCGGACATGACTTAGTGACTGAACAACAGCAAATGTTTATATACATGATGAAGAAACAAGATGAAGGGGTGATGATTTTAAGGTAGAGACAATAAGGGAAGGCTGTCTACCCTCTGTATTAACCCACTAACAGCCAGAAGGCATGACAGCTGCAGAGGGTGGCAGAGGAGAGGCCACCATAGGGCAGGCGGAGGGTCTGCAGGGGCAAACAGAAGATAACCAGGACACCAGCTCTGATAATTGCTCCCTGGGGGAAGGCAGTCACCCTTTCTGAGTTTGGTTTCCTCATCTATAAAATGTGCATAGTTATACCTATGTGTTAGAAATTTGTATTAGAAATAATTGGAGGCACTTAGCACAACGGTATGTATACATGTACACCAATGGTATACATCAATCTTCTTATTTTGTACTGGAGTATAGCTGGTTAACAATGTTTTGACAGTTTCAGATGAACAGCAAAGGGACTCAGCCATACATACACATGTATCCATTCTTCCCCAAACCCCCCTCCCATCCAGGCTGCCACATAACATTGAGCAGAGTTCCCTGTGCTATACAGTAGGTCCTGTTGGTTGTCCATTTTATTTTTTTTTTTTTTTTTTTTTTTTTTGGTTGTCCATTTTAAATATAGCAATGTGTACATGTCCATCCCAAACTCCCTAATCATCCCTTCCCCCCCATCCTGCCCCCACCCACCCACCCCTGCAATGACAAGTTCGTTTACTAGGTCTTTGATTCTGTTTTGTAAATAAAACTTTTTGTATCATGTCTTTTTAGATTCTGCATATAAGGGATATCATACGATGGTATTTTCTTTGCTTGTATTCATTAAAGGCTTAGCTATGTCACTTTCTTGCCATCTTGTTCATTTATCCTTTCTAATAGGTTAATCAGGAGGAAAAAACAGAGGAGAAACTTACCCTGATAGAACTGAACCTTAAATTTAGATTTGAAAAGTTCTGCACAACCCAGTGAGGTAGCTGTTTGTGTTCTGCACTGTGCATATCACACCCTCATACTCTGGTTTAAAATCCATAGAATTTTTCATGTAGCTGGATAATTAGGCCACATGCTGTTGGCTCTGCTCAAAAATGGTCATTTAAGTGTCCTTTTATTATTTTTGGCATCCGCTGGGAAGTTTAAATAGCCACTGCCAGTGTGATTTCTATATGCTCTTTAAAAAATGCTGAAATTGAAGAGTTTAATAAAATTGCTGGACTGTTAGCTTTAGCATGCTGTCCCAGACATAAACCTGAAAAAACAAACCCCAAATCCCAAGGTAAATACTTCTATAAATCGGAGACTTTCACAAGTGCTCCCCGGTGAGTGCAGTTTGACTCATATGGAGCTAGTTTACAAGCAAGGTTGGAAGCTGGCAGATTCTGAGGTGAGCTGACCCTTTTAATCTCCTTTGCTTAACAGATATCTGTACTAAAAATGAGTGGCAGCATTTGGAACTAAAGAGCCCTGAGGTATCATCTGCCTAATTCTTATGTAGAACAATGAATACTGCAACAGTGTAAAATAAATGAATATATTTCAGGTTATATGAATGTTCTTAAATTACCAGAGCCTCAGAGAATACAGTTATTAAGTGAATGAAGTATCAAATAAGAGGAGCAGCTTATGTTTATTCAACCTTTACAAGGTCCTAGTCAGTATTGAAAATGCTTCATGCATGTTATCTCATTTAATCCTCACAGCAGCCTTATGAGTAGAGAGTATTTACCCCATCTTGCAGATAGGGAAACTGAGGCTCTGAGATATAAAGCAGTCTCATGTTTAGAAAGTAGCAGAGGCAGGATTGAAACAGCATTTCACTCCAGAGCCTGGACTCTCAGCTGCTGTTCTGTACTGTGTGTTTCTTAAATGTTTATAGAGTAACATGAGAGTGTGAGGGCATCTTGTTGAAGGTAACCGCTCAGGTAAGCCCATGTGGGCTGTTCAGGTACAGTTTTTATTCCCATAAATTACTTGCAGATTATAGATATGTTCCTTGGTTTATTACAAGAAAATACCTTCTTAATTGATCTCAGTATCAAATCTGTTGCACTAGTTGAGCCAAAGGAGTTTTATGGCCAGTGTAGCAAGACGTTTACCTAATATTCTGTTTCATGATAATGATTTTTGATTTTTAATGGCCAAATGTTATTAAAAACCGTGACTTATATTAGTTACATCATGTGTTGAAATGTATCCTTAATTGTAGTACTTTTATTGACTGTGAGAGGATGCAAAGTGGATTCCACGATTTTAATTAACTGTTCCTCCTCTGACATTTCATTACCAGTTTCAGAAGTGATAGAGGATGGCAGAGAGTTACCTGTCAGAATTTTTCTGTAAAGAAACTAAGATGGAGGAATATGAGAGTTGTCCTGGTGATTAAGAGGAAAAACAGAGAGAGGACTGACTATTAACCTCACATGTTAATAATGTGGTTGGTAAACAAAGTTTCTGTTATTAATATTTTAGGTATATTTTAAGAATTTGAGCTGATAACAGACCAATTGAAATAAAAAATAAAGAAATCACTTAATTCAACTGTAATTTTTTTATATGGCAAAATGGGTCTTTCTTCTGAAAGTGAGAGCTTCTCAGATATCACATATCTTTCCCTTAGGCGTTTTTGAAGATTTTCTGTGAGTCAGAAGAGGCAAAAACGTGCAGGTCAAAGATAATGGGTCCCCATCTAACAGTGGACTGATTTGCCAAGCACCCAGGACACATTTTTATTTCTTTTTTATGGTAAAAGCCAGAGAGAACACTGTGGGGTTTAAACACAGTTTCCGTATCTGGTGCCCACACGGGAAGATGAAGGTAAGGAGGCCAGTTTCTCCAGCAGATGTGCCCAAGCACATAATTGCCTCCCCTGACGTCTGATGAAACTTTACTACATCCCCTGGGAAAATCTCCGGGCAGTCCTTCCAAGTCATTTTCAGAGATCTCGCTATGGCAGGTGAGCTTATTTATTTATTTCCATTTTGAGAGCTTCACCTTTCTAGACCCCCTTTTAAGGTTTACCTCCTGTATAATGAATGGAGACAGCGGGTATTTCATTACCAGGTATCTCCCTGCTGCAGGCACCGCCTGGAGAAGTTTCCCTCTGCTCGGCTTGCAAGCCTCATTTATTTTCCCGAGCTTTCTAATGTGGGCAGAGCCTGGCTGACGGCATTATTAAATTACCATTATTACACTGTGATGTCTTGGCACCATCAGGGGCTGAGTTGGAAAAGTTCGTGTTGGGCAGGGAATACATTTTCTTCCCTTCTCGGGCTGTGCTAAATGGATTGTAGCTGACTTCCTGGGTCCGAATCTACATCAAGATTCTATGAAGTCAAAGCAGAGACTTAACTACATATGAGGCATTTCTTCTAATCAGTGTAAAGAATGGGCATTTCCCTTTTAAGTTGGTTAAAATTTGGGATTGATTTGGGATCAGCTGGACAATTCATGATTATAAATTTTTTTTGATTGGGGGGAGTTAGCACTTGACATTCAAAGTTATTTGACATTTCAAAAGTTATGTCATTTTAAAAGCTCTTAATATCACTAGCATATTTGCAAGTAACTTATTTACAGTTTACACATGCTTTCGAAGACCGTCTAGTCTCAGTAGAGGAGTTTTTTTTTTTTTTTTAATTAATTAATTTATTTTTTCAGTGGGTTTTGTCATACATTGACATGAATCAGCAATAGATTTACACGTATTCCCCATCCCGATCCCCCCTCCCACCTCCCTCTCTACTCTATCCCTCTGGGTCTTCCCAGTGCACCAGGCCCGAGCACTTGTCTCACGCATCCCACCTGGGCTGGTGACCTGTTTCACCATAGATAATATACATGCTGTTCTTTCGCAACATCCCACCCTCACCTTCTCCCACAGAGTTCAAAAGTCTGTTCTGTACTTCTGTGTCTCTTTTTCTGTTTTAGAGGAGTTTTAATTTAAAATATTTTTATTGCCACTCCAAGCCTCCTTAAATTAAGGCACTGCTCTTTACTTTTCTGATTTTCTTCCTTATGCACTCTGGTAATGTAACATTGTCTTCAATGATAAAAGTTATTCTTGTCATCTTTTAAGTGTTTTCTCATTCATCACTGTGTCACCAGTGACTTCACAATGCTAGCACATAGTAGGTGTTCACTAAATTCTTATTGAATGAGTGTTTCAACACTACATATGCATTATATGTTCTAACCATCCTGGAATATGTTTTATCATATATTCTCTGCTTACGCTCACCTTAGGAATTTTTTACTCACCACTCAGAAATGTCCTTTGCCTTTCAAATCTTAGCACTTTTTATACTGATTATTTGTGAGTTTTCTTCTCCTGTCTCTATCTAAGCACAATTCCCAGTATGTTTATTATGTAAAGTGAAAGAAAAGTGTGAAAGTTTTAGTCACCCAGTTGTGTCTGACTCTTTGTGACCCTAGGACTGTAGCCTGTCAGGCTCCTTTCTCCATGGGATCCTCCAGGTGAGAATACTGGAGTGGGTAGCCAGTCCCTTCTCCAGGGGATCTTCTTGACCCAAGGACTGAACCTGGGTCTCCTGCATTGCAGGCAGATTCTTTACCATTTGAACCACCAGGGAAGCCTGCTCATTAAATCTCTTAATGAATGAACGAGTTACCGAATGAACATATATATATATATTTTTTAACCTGAGGAAAAGTTATGTGTTATGTTTTATAAACCATTTTTATAACAATTCTAGTTTTAAGCATTCACTAAAATGAAATAAAAGTAAGTTGGAAACACTATTTTTCTTATCCACTCCTTGATTCAAAACTCTTCCATGGCTCCCCATTCCCTGTAGCTGTGGTTTACTAACTATGACTATCTGATCATGGGGTTATGTCTTTTCCTAGCTTAAAATCCTTCTAAGGCTTCTTACTGCCCTCATGAAAAATGCAATTCAAAGTCTTTAAGCATGGCTGAGCTTTCTTTCTATCTCTCCAGCTACAGTCTTCCCCAAATTCCCTTTACTATTTCACATCTAGATCATATGGTTCATTGAACCTGTAATATTTCCTCTTTCCAGGGCCTTGGGCTTCCCCAAAGGCATGAGTGGCCTCTGCTCCATCTTCACCCACCTGTTTCCTTAGCTCACTCCTCTTAGGCTTCAGATTGGTCTCATTCTCAATATCTCCTTCTTCAGAAGCTCTTTACTGTTCACTCCCTGCCACCACCGTGACTACCACCGACTACCACAACCATCACCCTTATCTACCTCTACTAGTCTAAATAATTTTCTTGTTTTGTATGCCTTAGGGATATTTTATCAGTAAAATTAATTATGTGGGTCCTCTTTTTTGTGTGTGTGTGTGCCAAATAATGTGAACTATTAAGTTAATAGGGGCTTCCCTTGTGGCTCAACTGGTAAAGAATCTGCCTGCAGTGTGGGAGACCTGGGTTCTATCCCTGGGTTGGGAAGATGCCCTGGAGAAGGGAAAGGCTACCCGCTCCAGTTTTCTGGCCTGGAGAATTCCATGGACCAGTCCATGGGGTCGCAAAGAGTCAGACACAACTGAGCGACTTTTACTATGTTATCACTCACTATTCAGTTAATGGAGTTTAAACAATTTTTTTTTCCTTTTGGAAAATTTAAACAGCTTTAACCTTTTCTCCTGTACATTTCTCTTGAACATTTTGGTGGCTAATGTGATTCTTTCCCACTCTCTGACACCACACACATTTATTGTAGGCAAAGCTATGTCAAGTGTTTTATACACATTTATTCATTAGCTTCTAACACCAGCCTTATGGTGAATACTGCTGTTGTTCCCCATTTTATCAGAAAAGCTAAATTCTGAAGAAACTCATATTACTGATGAGTGGCAAGCTGACGTTTAAGTCTATGCTGTCTATATACTCTTAATCTCTGTAGCCCAAAGACCTGCCTAAAGCTAATGGCTAGCTAATAGATTGAACCCAGGTCTCCTGCACTGCAGGCAGATTCTTTACCAACTGAGTCACCAGGGAAGCTTGCCATGCCCTCCTCCAGGGGGATCTTCGCAACCCAGGGATCAAACCCAAGTCTCCCGCGTTGCAGGCAGATTCTTTACCAGCTGAGCCACCAGAGGAGCCCAGTGGTTAGACAGTAGTAAGTAAACACCCAGCAAACATTTGGAAGTAGCCTTGTTTTTGTGCTGTGTATCTTCCCTTTATCCCTACATGGTGGTGGTGGTGGTTGAGTCACTAAGCTGTGTCCGACTCTCGAAACCCCATAAACTGTAGCCCACTAGGCTCCTCTGTCTATGGGATTTCCCAGACAAGAATACTGGAATGGGTAAACATTCCCTTCTCTAAGGCAATCTTCCCAACCCAGGGATTGAACCCTGGTCTCCTGCATTGCATGAGGATTCCTTACTGACTAAGCCACCAGGGAAGCCCTTCATCCCTGCATACCAGCTTTCTACTTTGTTCTCTGCCTGGAAGGTACTCCTCCCTTAACCCCACACACTGTATTAACCCTTGGTTTCCATACACCATTACCAGGGCTTTGTAAATAGTTCCTGCAGATTACCCCAGTTGAGTGTTTCACATATAATTTGTTTTTGCCTGGATCCTAACTGATGCAGAAGTTTAAAAAATTAAAACTGTAGTCATGGTTGTACTTTTATATTTTGCATACAATACGAAGTAATATTTGATATTTTCTACTTTGTCCTTAATTTTATATAATGGAATAGACACTGATATAGTTCATGCAATCTTAAATATGAGAGGTATGCTACACTCATGTGAAAAGGGCATGTTTCCAAGGAATTTGTAACCAGTTGGGAAACAGGCCTACAGAATGTTTTCCTAAATCTTTAGCCTGCCATGAGGCTTTTCTCCCCTCAGCACCCTTCACTTACAGTAAAGCTGGGCTCTGCTGTGTCCAGACCAGTAGTGTCCCAGCACCTGGTCTAGGATTGGTTGAATGTCTGTCATTAAAATAACTCACTTTACTTTCTTAAATGAGTTTATATACAAGGAAACTCACATATTTTCCCATAAATGGAAGCCAAAATCTCTTAAAATAAATATGGGAGTAAAGCGTTAAAGAAGAATACAGCAAAAATAAAATGATACTGTTCATAGGAGCCAAGTGTTAGGAGGGTGTTTTTGACATATTAGCGCTAATTTGATGTGTTAGCTACTAATAAATACTTTCTCATTGGATGAATTAGAAGGATTAAAAGAGAATTGAAAGGGATATAACTTTATTAGTTTTTGTTTAGCCCCATCAGTGGACTGTATGTATTGCACCAGGGTTCCATGCCCTGAAGTTTGAGGATCACTGATATAAGCTGTTTTTATCAACTGGAATGCCTTTCTTCTTCTAGCTTTCTTTTCTTGATCGTCTCCATCTTTCTTTTTGAAATTTTCCTTTACCATCTTAGCCTATACAACTCTCTCCTCTGAACTTCCTAACATTTATTATCTGCCCTACTTCTGATTGTTAGTATTTTGATTTTGTATTTCAGTAGTTTATATTTTGTGTCTTGTCTCCTAAAAACTGTGCACAGTCTGTCTCTAGGAATAGACAGTGAGACCTGTGCTTGTGGAATACCATATACAATTAAATGTTCGTTATATTATACGTTCATTATATGCATTATAAAATGTAATATGTATTATAAATAAGATATGTAATAGCCTCATATATAATTAGAAGTTCATTAAATATTTGCTTTGTTGAGTGAATTTGACCCACAGTAAGTTAAATGATGTTTTGTCAATTATGCATATAATTCACAGTCACAGTATGATTTTATGTCTGGTTGGGATGCACAGTTTGTATTTTTGCTTCTTCTCGCCTTCATAGAAATTACATTCTAGAAGGAGATGAAGATAATAAATTGTTACAAACATATATATATATATATATATACGTATGTACATATATACATATAATGTAAAGTGGAGTAAGTGGTACGAGGAAAGTAAATCAGCATGCATTGTTAGAGCTTTGGGTTGCTTTTTAGATTGGGTCACCTCTCTGATGAGGTGACATTTGAGGATGAATGAGATTAAAGGGAAGGGGAGTCGCATGTGAATATTTGAGGGATAAGCATTCCAGTTAGAAGCAGTAATAAGGCCTGAGGATCTGAGTTGGGGACTGTGCTTGTTGGAGGCCGGTGTGGGGATGAGGAGGGAGCAATGGAACATGTCATTGGAGAGGTTATGTGGGACCTTTTCAACCATGGTGAAGCTTTTAGATATTTATTGTAAGGGAAGCTACAGGAGAACTGAAAAGAAAGATATAACATGATCTGATTTATGTTTTTACAAAGTAGCTTCAGCTGCTCTGGAAAGAAGAGACTGAAAAGGACAAGAGAGGCAGGTGGTCAGTTAGGAAGGCATGGCTCAATGCCAGATATGGTGGGGAGTGGGTTGTGGCTTGGAGCCCAGCGATCTGAGTGGACAAGGTGCAAACTTAAGGATTAGGATAAATTCT
This sequence comes from Cervus elaphus, assembly GCF_910594005.1. NCBI lineage: Eukaryota > Metazoa > Chordata > Mammalia > Artiodactyla > Cervidae > Cervus > Cervus elaphus. The sequence goes on from NC_057838.1 coordinate 51,716,568, forward strand.
GAGAGGAGAGCCAACTGTGACGCCTTCTACTTTATTTACTACTGTACAACGCCTTCAAAGTCGCATTCTCTGTTAGTATTTATTTCCATCTTCTAACTCTATTTAAAACAAGTTTTTTTTTTTCTATTTACCAAATATTCTTTTATTTACAGTTGTTTTTGAGATGACACTTAATGACTAATTAGTCAATAAAAACCAGAGCTCTATCTGGGACAAGAATGTGTTCCCATGGTGAATTTATTTATCCATCTTTTTCAAAAGTAATTGCATTTTTGTATTCATTCTTGAATACTGTGTTAGAAATGTTGTCATTTCCCCAAATGACTATTTGGGAGGTAGAATTCTTTTATGCTATTCTAATTTTGTATCCTCTTCCTTCTAATATCCCCATCTGTACTTTGTATTACAAACTTCATCAGACCACTGCCTACTATTATAGCTGTCATCACCATGGGGAGAAAATGACTAATTGAAGCTGCTTATTGATATAATAGAGCAGGTTGTGACACTTGGCGAGAATACTGGAATGATGGGCTCCAGCTGATGTTATGTAAAAATATTCAGCCATGAAATATGCACTTGCGGATGGCTTTTTGCAGATGCCTGCAGAATGCAGATAATCTGTATTCTGAGGAGATCTGCAAATTAAAGATCTATGTGACCAGTTAGAATTATAGCACAGTGAGGACAGAGTGGTGCAGTAGGTAATGAAATGGCTTTGAATCTTGGGTAATAATAATTATAACCTGCCTATATTTATAAGAGAAAGTAGATGATATTTATCCCCAACCCTCATTTCAGACAGAAAGGATCAGTTGGCAGAAAAGAATGGTGAACCTTTGGTTATTTTGGAATTCCTTCAATGCAGGATATATTGGTATCATGAATGGAAGTATAAATTGGTACATTGTCTTTGGAAAGCTGTTTTTCCATAACTATCAAAATAAAATGCATACAACCCTTTGACCTAACAGTTTCATTTCTAGTAATTTATCTTAGAAATATAGTCACCAGATGCACAAAAATCTATGTACAAAAATATTATCATGGCGTTTTACTTCATTAGAAATGATTTAAAAGAGTTTGAATGCCCAAGAAATAGGGAATTAAGTAAATAAATTTATAGACTATCTATGCACTATAATATAATTAAGTCATTATAAAGCATGTTTCCATATAGAACCATCTCTGAGTGCAAAAAAATGGTTGGAATATGCTGTTATTTGTGGCCATAGAAATTTAAAGTATATGTATGTATATTTATACATGCATGTGTTAAAGACTGCACAAAAGATTGTTAAAAGCATGGGTCAGAAGACTTATTTTTCACTGTACATTAGAACTTTGGTATTATTTCAATTAATTACCTACTTCTTGTATATATCATCTAGGGCTTCCCTGGTGGGTAAGTGATAAAGAATCTGCCTGCCAATATAGGAGATCCTTGGGTTGGGAAGATACCCTGGAGAAGGAAATGGCAACCCACTCCAGTATTCTTGCCAGGGAAATCCCATGGATAGAGGAGCCTGGAGGCCTACAATTCATGGAGTCTCAAAAGAGTCAGACACGACTTAGTGGCTAAGGAAAATATATTATTTATTCAAAAATTATAAGTTAAGAAAATTACAGTGGTGGTATATTTGTATATTTTTACTTCTCCCTTGACATGAAGATGTCGTTGGTTGATTCTTGGCTGTATTGCACCTGACTTCTCTTATGAGAGTTTTCTCAGTATGGGATTTTATAATTTCTGTTCGAACCCCTTTTATTAGGATATCATTGCACTGACACTTTCAGTAATGAGATGGCAACTCCCCATCTTCCTTTATTTCTTGCCATGACTCTATAGCATATAGCTCTGCCACTTTCTTCCAATGTTCTGATCCTTCCTGTCCAGGTGAACTATTTAGAAACTTGTTTGAATAAATGGTAAAATCATTCAAATCCACTGGCTCTGGGTTTCTAACAGGTCTATTTGTGAAAATACTGAGGAACTTCCAGAGTCATAGGCCTGGTCCTTTTCAACATCAAATAGAAATTAAACACTAGTGAAGAGAAGTGAAGTGAAAGTTGCTCAGATGTGTCCGACTCTTTGCGACCCTATGGGCTATATAGTCCATGGAACTCTCCAGGCCAGAATACTGGAGTGGGTAGCCTTTCCCTTCTCCAGGGGATCTTCCCAACCCAGGGATTGAACTCAGGTCTTCCACATTGCTGGCGGATTCTTTACCAGCTGAACCAATAATGATGCTTATTACTAACTTTTAAAAAGCGCTCTCTTTAAAGAACTGTTGTTCGAAATACATGGCCTAAAACTATGTCATTCCTATTATATGTGATATCATAAAGCCCAAGAACAATGTTTAAAATTGTTTTAATCATTGTAATAAAAAGAATTAATGAGTGGTAACATTCAGAAACCCCATTGCTCATATTATGTTTTCGGGGGAAGGGAGGAGGAAAAAAGAGAAGGAAGGAAAATACATTTCTAAAAAAGTTAAAGAACTTATAAATTTCTTTCTCTGTTGCTGGAAAACCAACTGATTATACATGAATGTATGATAAAACAAGTGTTTGGCACTTTGAGGTGTATGAACTGTGCAGTGTAATCAGAGCTTATTTTCCTGCAGTGGAGATTGAAATTTATATGTTTCTTCTAAGCAGTACCTCTCATTCCATTTTTATTTTCTAAGGGAGAGTGAAATTTACAAGTTGCTGCTTAACAATACCAGAAGTGCTAGTTCCTATACAATGAATAGTGAAGTTTACAAGTTGCCATTTGATGATGCCCACATTTCTGTTTGTTTGTCCTCCCTCCCCAAGAAGGTACAATAAAATTTATAAGGTTAGTAAAAAAAAAAAAAAAAAAAAAACAAACTTCATTATTAATATAAGGTTACTTTGCAGGTGGGAATTCCACAAATGGCTTATGAACATATCTAAGGGGAAACATAAAGGTGGATGTTATGAGGCAGGAAGTTTTTTCAGGAACATTGAATTTATAATCATCACTCAAGAATATGGAGAAACACTCATTTGTGGCCTTCTGTCCCCATGACCCCATTCCCTTGGGGTCTGTTATCCTTCAAGTATGTTTCATTGGGCTTTTTTTTTTTTTCTTTTAGAAATCCATCTAACTCTTTCTTTGCAAATCTTCCTCAGGCTATACATCCTTCCTTTTCCATGGTCTCTTTCCTCCACTTTCATGCTCCTCCCTAAACACTCGGAGTGATTACTGTGTACACAATTAATTAAATGAATGGTTCATAGCCTTAGGCAATCATTTCTATTATTGTCTGATATTGCTACTTACATATTTTATTAAAGCAGTATTTTATTCTTATTAAAATTTTAAGATACACATGCTTTATTTCACTAGTATTATTATAATAAGATCCTTGAAGGGAGATGTCAGGTCTTAAAATTCCTTATGCTTTCAAGTGGGCATGTATATAATCGTGTAATTGAAGTGAAGTGGATGTTTTACCAATCACGGGAGCAGGAAGATGAAGGAAGTGGAAAAGGAACAGACACCTTGTCTAATGGTCTGAGAAGATGGTTGCAAATAAAGTCTTCCCTTACTGATTGTGTGTGCCTCTTCTCCCATCAAGGGATGAAGTGCTTTTTTTCTCCCTTTGAGTTCTGGTTGGCCTTTTGACTTTTTTTGGCCAATAGACAATGGCAGAAATAACACTGTGTCAGTTCTGAGTCTAGACTTTAGGTTGACTGGAGATAACAGTCTTTAGAACCCTGTGTCATCACTTAAAGAAGTCTGATTATGCAGCAAGAGAGAGGCCATTGGGAAAGAAGTCCTGGAGGACTACAAAGATATGGAGAGAGGCCCAGCTAACCCTCAGCTGCCCCAGTCCTACCAGGTGAGGGCCTGGAGGGGAGGGAAGCCAGCCTGGATCTTGCAGTCCCAGCAGGATGGCCCCAGTCAGCACCACGTGGCGCAGAGAGATGAACTGTCCCACTGAGCCCTGTCCAAAGTGAAGAAAGTAGGACAAGTAAATGGTCACTGTTCTTATTGTTTTAAGTCCCTAGTTTTAGAGTGTTTTATTATATAGCAAAGATCACAGAAACACATCTAAAATGGGTTAAGTAGTACGTTAAACTGTGTTGTCTGCAGAAGTGCTTTTTGAGTTTTAATGTGCATACAAATTGCCAAGGGATCTTGTTAAAAAATCTGGTTCAGTGGATTAGGGGTGGGGCCTGGGATTCTGCATTTCTAGGAAGTTCCTAGGTTGTGACTTCCCTGGTGGTCCTGTGGTTAAGAATCCACCTTGCAATGCAGGGGACGTGGGTTCAATCCCTGATTGGGGAACTAAGATCCCATATGCCATGGGGCAGCTCAGACTGCACACTGCAACCACTTAGCCCACATGCCATAAGTAGAGAAGGGCCTGCCTGCCATTACTAAGACCTGATGCAGCCAAATACATAAATAAATAAATAGTTTTTTAAAGCTCCCAGGTGATTTTGCTGTTCTGGCCCATGGGCCACATTTTGAGTAGAAAAGTTCAAAGCAGAGAATTCTGTTCATCCCAAAATTACCAAGTTACTTTCTAAAACCAGTGAGGTTACACTTGACTTTCTGTTGAGACTTCAGATCCTGCCCAGGCTCTGTCATCTGCCGAATAGACATGCCAATTTCAATAGTATAAAGTCAGATGCGTGTACATTTTTCACGAAGTACTAGGCAAGTTGTATTTTCTCAGAGTCTTTCTTCAGAGTGACTTTATTTCCCTAAGCGTCTTATCTGTTTAACCAAGAAGGATGCTCTATGATAATCCTTAATAATGGTAGTGATCATAGCAATCACTTCTGCATACTGAGTGCTTTGTTGTGAATCAGAATCTGTACTAAGTGCTTTATGTACTTAGTACAGGTTCATTCGTTTCATTCCTATAATGTATATGACTGTAACCATTTTGTCAGTGAGGAAACTGGGGTTCAGAGGGGTTCGGTTACTAGCCTTAGTCACCCAGTGACTAAGATAGGATTCAGTTCTGTATGATCTGACTCCAAAATACAGGTTGACAATTGCTCTGACTCACTGCTTCTAATTAGAAGCCTGGCACACTAAGCCTCTGGCCTCAGGTTAGTGTGTTATGGCTCACATTCTTTCTTCTTTGAGTTGTTTCTTGGTAGTAGTGGTGTTAAGAATATAGACATTTTCCCTCCGTGCAGCATAGCTGACTTTGGGAACTCCTAACAGAGATACCCAAAGAAAGGCAATGCCAAAGAATGCTCAAACTACCGCACAATCACACTAATCTCACACGCTAGTAAAGTAATGCTCAAAATTCTCCAAGCCAGGCTTCAGGAATATGTGAACCACGAACTTCCAGATATTCAAGCTGGTTTTAGAAAAGGCAGAGGAACCAGAGATCAAATTGCCAACATCTGCTGGATCATCGAAAAAGCAAGAGAGTTCCAGAAAAACATCTATTTCTGCTTTATTGACTATGCCAAAGCCTTCGACTGTGTGGATCATAATAAACTGTGGAAAATTCTTCAAGAGATGGGAATACCAGACCATCTGACCTGTCCCTTGAGAAACTTATATGCAGGTCAGGAAGCAACAGTTAGAACTGGACATGGAACAACAGACTGGTTCCAAATAGGAAAACGGGTTCATCAAGGCTGTATATTGTCACCCTGTTTATTTAACTTATATGCAGAGTATATCATGAGAAATGCTAGGCTGGAAGAAGCACAAGCTGGAATCAAGATTGCCGGGAGAAATATCAATAACCTCAGATATGCAGACGACACCACCCTTATGGCAGAAAGTGAAGAGGAACTAAAAAGCCTCTTGATGAAAGTGAAGGAGGAGAGTGAAAAAGTTGGCTTAAAGCTCAACATTCAGAAAACTAAGATCATGGCATCCGGTCCCATCACTTCATGGGAAATAGATGGGGAAACAGTGGAAACAGTGAGAGACTTTATTTTTTGGGGGGCTCCAAAATCACTGCAGATGGTGACTGCAGCCATGAAATTAAAAGACGCTTACTCCTTGGAAGGAAAGTTATGACCAACCTAGATAGCTTATTTAAAAGCAGATACATTACTTTGCCAACAAAGGTCTGTCTAGTCAAGGCTATGGTTTTTCCAGTGGTCATGTATGGATGTGAGAGTTGGACCCAAAGAAAGCTGAGCACCGAAAAATTGATGCTTTTGAACTGTGGTGTTGGAGAAGACTCTTGAGAGTCCCTTGGACTGCAAGGAGATCCATCCTAAAGGTTATCAGTCCTGGGTGTTCATTGGAAGGACTGATGTTGAAGCTGAAACTCCAATACTTTGGCCGCCTCATGCAAAGAGTTGACTCATTGGAAAAGACCCTGATGCTGAGAGGGATTGGGGGCAGAAGGAGAAGGGGACGACAGAAGATGAGATGGCTGAATGGGATCACTGACTAGATGGACATGAGTTTGAGTAAACTCTGGGAGTTGATGATGGACAGGGAGGCCTGGCGTGCTGTGATTCATGGGGTCGCAAAGAGCTGGATACGACTGAGCTACTGAACTGAACTGAACTGAACAGAGATACCCGAAATGTTCCTTTGTGTGTGTGCGTGTATGTGTATGTGTGTGTAAGGCAGGAGCGGAAACACCTTTGAAACCCATTAGTTGGGAAATTTAATTTTTTATAGCAGCATTCACATAGTCATTGTCAGCATTTTACAGTGATATTTAAAGTGCTGACATGAGGAAAATCTTTACCAGAATAAATATAGATGATTCTTTTAAACTTCAATAGCCTCTTGTTTTCACTGTGTGTTGCCTATTGCAACTAAATAATTTCTCCCTCCTCCCTTCACTTTTGACTATTGTTTCCCTCTCTATGATATTTATCAGACAGAAGCTACTACTGTTGGAGGTTTCCATCAGAGAGGCATAAAATACTTCTTTTAAAAAACCATAAAAGACTGATATGAAACCTACTTTGAAATTAGATGGCCAGGACATCTCTTTACTTATCAGTTTGAATGCCTCTTCTGTGTTCTCTTAAAGGTTAAAGAAACTGGCAGTACAGGAAATGGCAATGCTCTGTGGCTCCAAAGCCAGTGCCCTGCAAAGAACCTGACTTGGGGTTAGATGATAACACTAGGATATAAGGACCTCCCAGATAGGAGGTTTACTTAGCACTCAAATCTCTATTGCTGAGATTGCTGTTCTCCAGCGTGATGGTAGTGATGAGGGGTGTTTGTGCGTGTGTGTGTGTGTGTGTGTGTGTGTGTGTGTGTGTGTATACAGAGTTCTTTAAAGTGAGATCATTTGGCTGCACACTTTTTGATGGGGTCAGTACAGATTTTATAGGGCTTCCCAGGTGGGTCAGTGGTAAAGAATCCGCCTGCCAATGCAGGAAACACAGGAGATGCGGATTCGATCCCTGAGTCTGGAAAATCCCCTGGAGGAGGAGATGGCAACTCACGCCAGTGTTCTTGCCTGGGAAATCCCATGGACAAGGAGCCTGGAGGGCTACAGTCCATAGGGTCTCAAAGAGTCAGACGTGACTGACTGAGCACACCCACACAGGTACAGATTTTATTGTCTTCTTTGGGTGAAGGGGTCGTTACAGGACTTGCTTGGGACTTCAATCACTGCTCAGAACTAACAGTCATTTTTCAAAATCACAAAATACCTGTTTCTCCCAATGCCAACTGTTCTTCAAAACAAGAGCTGGTCACTTCCGTGATTTCCTTTGTTATTCTGAATGAATCATTTATAAGACAAATGATTTCCTGATCTTTTATACATAAAATATTTCATGTAATCTGATTTTTCCAATAAATGTAACATTGTAAGTAGCTTTTGAGAAATATTTAATAAGAACTACATTTTGTTTCCTTGGAACCACATGGAGGAAATGTCCGGAGCTCTATTAGTTTGCATCTTTCCAATCTGAAAAATGTGGAGTACCCTCCAGTAATTTTTTTTTTCCCAGTAATTTTTTTATCATGTGTCCATGGGAGAGAACCAGAAAAACTGAGTGACTTTCTAAATTATCTTTTTCAAAGAAACATCCCAAGAAGGCAGAGGCTCGCTTATGAAACATTTCCAAAGATGCTTTTCTTGCAGATTTCTGAGAATCTTAATATCTAATGTAATTTGTTTCAAGGAGAATGGGGGACACAGCACTGCTAGTGGAGGCTTGATACATATCATAGTATTAAGGATGGATTCCTTAGCAATCATGTGGATTGGCCAACAGAAGAATTTAACAGAAACATTCCAATGTATATATTTTGAAAGTTGGAAAGAGTATTGATCCATTCTGTCTTCCTGACAGGAATTTAAGTTTATTATTCTCATAAAATCTCCAAATTCCTTTGGTTATGTAGAAGAGGAAAAATAACTTCCCCTCTGCCCTTTTGAATTCTGGGCTGAGGCCTGTCCCCCCACCCTACTAGCCCACTGCTTAGCCCCATAATAGATTAACAGGAGAAAAACAAACAGAAATTTATTAACATGTAAACTTCATGTGTCCATGGGAGATAACCAGAAAAACTGAGTGACTTCCTGAGATGGTGAATTTACTACCTTAAATGCCATCTTCAGGTAAAGACAAAAGAAAGATAAGGAGGGCTGGGGTGGGCAGTTATTGAAAATTACTAGGAAAGGCGTAGTAAATAAGGGTAAGATTTGTTTATAGATTTAATGCCTTTTTCAGTGATAGGATTCTCTTGTGATTTAGAATCATCCTTGTCTTCCTGGTTCTGAGAGGGAGACATGAATGGAGATTTCCTTTTTAAATAAAAATGTCTCTAACAAAAGGGAAACTTCTCTATTTTCAGAGCCTCTCCTGTCTCTGCTATTTCTTAAAATACTTGGCTCAAAATAATCCTTATGCCAAAGAGTCACATTTTGGGGTGTCATATTCTGCTACCCTTCACAATATCCCAAGAGAAAAGAAAATGGGAATCTTGGCTCACAGAATTGCAGGTTGTAATAGGGTGAACCTGGCTTTTGTTATGGATGGCTATAGATGCTTCACTGTATATTTCAAACCTATTCCTTCCAGGAAATCTAGGTTTCTGGTAGCCCAAAGTTAATATTTGTTCGGGGAGCTTTCTTTATTAAAAGATTTTAAATGACCACACTGCTCTAAAAGGACCTGGAAACTTAAGTTGTAATAGCTTCATGGTGAATTTGCTTCTGCTCCTTTCTATCTCATAGCCCATTTCTTCTCTGCATGCTCTTAATTTTCCTTCAGTGTAAGTCCTTGTAGTGGTGTGAATTTAATTACTCTAAAAAACAAAATTCAACTGAGTAAATTTGAGATATAAAAGTAATTCTCACAGTTAACTGAGATATTGCATCAATAATTTAAAATTACATTTAAAGAACAGGAAAATGCAAAAATGAGAGTATTTTGAGCAGCTAGGTTCTTTGAGGGCAAGGGTCCCTGCTTACTCATTTTTGTGCCACTCAAAACTCCACAAAGTACCTTCTACCCTGTAGACATTAAATGACTGAGTAAATGAGTGAGTGAATGGCACTGCTAATATTGCTTCTTTTTGTCTTTACCTTATGCTTTCAGGCTTCGACTCTGGTCATGGTTTTTATCTCCTGGCTGGTCCCTTTTCTTTTATAAGAGACTTGAATATCTTTCCTTGTTTTTTTTTTTTTTTTTAATCCTGATCTTTTAACCTTTGCTTCCTGACATTTCCCTTTCCATTTCTCACTTTCTTTTATAGTACAATTGCTTTTGTCTGTTTCAGTCTCTCTTCTCCCTAGCTTTTTGTGTCAATTTTTGTTTTTTTTATTCTTGTGACTTTTCTCTTTTTTAGATACTATTGGTGCTGGTTACTCTATTGAGTAAAAGAAGGCACCCCACTGAATCTTCATGAGAGAAAACTGATTAATTGACTAATGATGTAATTTTTACTGTGTTGGGGTCTTGAGCTGCTACCAACTGGGGAAATGGACCTCTTTATAATGACATTTGTATCATAATCCAAACCTCAAAGCACCTGTACTTTTATTCATTTTTCTTTGATTTTTAAACCTACTAGTTATAAATATTGATTCTTTGACTTTCTCTACTTCTGTTTAAAAAAATATATCCATAACCGAGCATACTATTTTTTAGACACTATGTTAATAAAAATCAATTCACCACTCCACCCCAGGATGTTCATTGGCCTCCAGTTATTGCTGGTTTTATTTTCCAGCACAGGAAAGACAACAAATCAGAACCAATTGAACCCTCCAGAATTCTGTGTTGGGCATGTAGGAAATATCAGATAGATATAATCATTAGTCTAATGTGATTAATATGTTTGCTCTACTAATCATATTACTTCATGTTATTCAATAAGTGTGTTTCAGTAATCTGATTTATTTTTTATTTGAAGGGCAGAAAAATATTGTGTCTATGATAATGAACTCTAAATCTAAATTTCTTAGTTTTAGATCCTAACTACTCTGATTGCTAGCTTGGACAAGTAATTTTACCTCGACAGCATTCAGTTCCCTCATCTGTAAAATATTACTATCAATCATATAAAATTATGAGGATTAAATAAGTTATTATTGAAACCCCCTTATGAATAGAACCTAACACATAGCAGGCATTTAGAAAATACTAGTTGTTCTTTAATTTTTTTACAGTCTATCCCAATTATTTTCCTCCCAACTTTTTACTCTGAAAATATTAAAACTTAGGAAAAATTGAGAGAAGAGAACAATAAATACCCAAATACCATTCATAAGAATTCAATTATTCATTAACATTTGTAACTTGTTCATTTGCTTTCTTTTTCTCATTTATATACTTTTGCAAAACTAATTGCAATTCAGCTGTAGACGTTGTATTTCCACCTGACATTTAACCCTGTATCTCCTAAGATCAATATGTAACCATAATATTATTGTCACACCCAAGAAATTTAAACACTAATATGTTATCAAATAAAATAAAAAAGATTGCTGGGAGAAATAGCAACAACCTCAGATATGCAGATGATACCACTCTAATGGCAGAAAGTGAAAAGGAATTAGAGGGGTGGGATCGGAAGGAAAGTGGGAGGGAGGGGAGGGGTGGGGAGGAACGTGGAAGGGGACATATGTATACCTATAGCTGATTCATGTTGATGTTTGGCAGGAACCAACACAGTTCTGTAAAGTGGTTATCCTTCAATTAAAAAATAAATAGATTTCAGTTCAGTTCAGTCGCTCAGTTGTGTCCAACTCTTTGAGACCCCGTGAACCACAGCACTACTTTTAATCTAATACTAAAAGTGTAGTAGTAGTGAGAGTTGGACTATAAAGAAAGCTGAGCACCAAAGAATTGATGCTTTTGAACTATGGTGTTGGAGAAGATTCTTGAGCGTCCCTTGGACTGCAAGGAGATCCAACCAGTCAACCCTAAAGGAAATCAGTCCTGAATATTCATTGGAAGGACTGATGCTGAAGGTGAAGCTCCAATACTTTGGCCACCTGATGCGAAGAGGCAAAAGTTTGAGGGCAAGAGTAGAAGAGGGGAAACAGAGGATGAGATAGATGGTATCACTGCCTCCATGGACATAAATTGAGCAAACGCCAGGAGACAGTGGAGGACAGTGGAGCCTGGCATGTTATAGTCCCTGGGGTCACAAAGAGGCAGACGTGACTTAATGACTGAACAACTAGTGTTATCAAATACAATCAGATGTCTGCATTAATGTCACTTGTACTTTATAATGTCCCTTTTCCTTATTTATGTTTTCCTTTTTATAAATCCAATTGGATTACATGTTTTCTTAGTTGTTTAGTTGTTGTTCCTCTTTGGACTCTTTCAGTCTAGAATAGTCTTTTGCTTTTATTTATCTTTCATGGGTTAATATTTTTGAAAATTCCAAGGCAGTGTCTTGTGGAATGCCATGCAATGTGGATTTGTCCAGTTGTTTCCTCATCATTAGATTTAGTTTAAATATTTTTGGTTAAAATAGTATCTAAATGATACTGTGTACTTCACATTGCATCATGTAAGAGGCACATAATCTGTTTGTATCATTATTGGTAATGCTATATGATCACTTGATTAAGGTGATATTTTCCAGACCCCTCAAAATTTGGAAGTTATGTATTTTATTGAGATTGGATTTTTTTGCTTTATAATCACAAAGTAACATTTTGAGAGTGGGTGAATATCCTTTATCCAAAAAACTTTTTTCATCCATTGGTTGTATTATTCATGGATGAATCTTGCCTGATGGTGTTCTCCTAATAGTATTATTCTCATATATTTATTAACTGACATTCTTTGGTAACAAAAGTGCTCCTCCTCCCTATATCAATATCATCCATAGAATTCTCCAGGCAAGAATACTGGAGTGGGCTGCCACTTCCTCCTGCAGGGGATCTTCCTGACCCAGGGATCAAACCTGGGTCTCCTGCATTGCAGGCAGATTCTTTACCATCTGAGCCACCAGGGAAGTCTCCATACTAGGATCTGATAATTATCATTATGGCTGAAACAACTTACTCAGAGAGTGTGGTACTTGTTTCAGCTAAAATAATTTTTTTAAACTGCTTTTATCATACCTTTTTACCCCCAAATCACTGTGAACTTTGTATGAAGTAAAGCCTACTTACAGAAGATGCACAAATCTTGTATATCATATATATATATATATATATATATATGTATGGAAAGTGCTCATATAGATGTATCGTTGGAAAGTGCTCTGTGCTCAGTCATGTCCAACTCTTTGCAACCCCATGGACTGTAGCCTGCCAAGCTCCTCTGTCCATGGGATTTCCCAGGCAAAAATACTAGGTTGCCTTTCTTCCTCCATGGGATCTTCTCAACCCAGGAATCAAACCTGTGTCTCCTGCATGGCAGGTGGATTCTTTACCACTGAACCATTGGGGTCCTTATTCTTTAGTGATGCTCAAATTGTCCCCAGTTTAGCCAGTAGGATCCCCTCTAAAGCTAGTTCTTGTGTCCTTTTGACATTTCTCCCTCATTTCTCCTTCCTTATTTCAGAAAATAAGATCTTTTAAGCTTACCTTGTCTTCTTATCTTATTCTCCTGACCAGGAATAAGTCATTTTTTCAAAGAGCACTGCCTCCCTTTAGTTGGGAATGGAATTTAGAAACAAAGATTTGGCTACTAGGTGGGCTCATTGATACTTTGTTGTCATTACTCCTAAGAGATATATATATATATATATATATATATATATATATATATGTAGATAAATATGTATATACTATATATGTAATAACCTGCAATTCAAATCCAGCATCACAATATTCTTCTTCAGCTTCCCTCATTTCATATTTGTTTCTCCTTTATTCCACTGTGAGAGTTCACTCTATTGATTCATTTGCTCTGTCCTGTAACATACAAAAAGTAGTTTCAGAAATACTACATCAATACTACTTCTAACAACCAGTCTACTAAGTAAAGTTCAAGATTAATTTGTATTTGTTTTTGTACTAACATTCCACTGTGAATATGCAGAGTACCAGATTCAAGTTATTGGAATTCATTTTTTGGTCCTCTGTGGTCATTTTTATCAGTATGTCATTCATCTTACTTCTTTTCCTGCTTGCTTGCAAGTTTAGGTTTTGTTTTTTCAATCTTTTTCTATTTGAACATGTAAAACTTTACATGGTTCAAAAACCAAATGTAGATAAAACTTTGTCCCAGAAAGTCCTATTTCATGCCTACCCTTTCACTGAGGTCTTATTCACCCTCCATAGTGAATATTTTCCTTAGATTCTGGTTTATTCTTCAGGTGCTTACTACAAAACTAGTGAATACATACATTTGGGTTTTTACTTTGCTTATGGGTTATTTTTTCTGTGCAAGAGAATCTTTAAATTTTCATGTAGTCAACATTTTCAATATTTTCTGAATTTTTTTAACATTTGGATTTGAATCATAGACTTTCCCCACATTGAAGTTGTAAAGAAATTAATGTTTTATTCTACCACCTGTTTTATTTTTGACATTAGTGATTGCTCTTGATATTAAAACTAATCATGTTGAGCCTCAAGGGCTGCCAAAACTCACAGGATTAATTTTCACAGCAGCCGATGACTGGAGAAGAGAGGGGGAAGATGGAGACTCCAGACACCTTATCTTTCCTAGTCTTCTAGGCAGGGATGTTTGGGACTTTGGATCCCTAGTCCAGGGCTCAGCAAATAGAAGTCATCATTGAGTAACTGAAAGAATGAATGAGTAAAAGAAGTTCTAGACAGGCATGATGAGTGACTTAAAAATTGAGCTCCCTCTGGACAATCTGATGAGCACCAAAGCAATGGAAGAACAAAGAAGTGACACTCTTGTTTTGGTTTATAGGTCAACTTGTCAAGGATAAGAAACTACAGATTCCTTATCCTGAGAGAAAGTCTCAGCTTTTGAAGAGGGCTGACCATAACCTATTCATTGTGGCTCCTTTGTGCAGTCTCCTATCTTGATCATGGTTACTTTAGAAACAGTTATATTTGGAGTATTTGTCCTCTGGAGGATATAGGATGGAAAAACATAACTTAGTCATCAAAAGTCCAATTCTTGTAGCCATCCTTGTGCCAAATGTACAGTCATTTTTTTCCCTATGAATTTTTTTCTACATGTTTATGACACCAAATAGCTGAATTAAATGTGTAAAATTGGCTTAGTAATCCAGATGTTTAGAAAGTAGTGCAACTTTATTTATTAACTTGTGATATTACAAGACTAGACTTTCAATGAGTTAGATATATTATACACAGTTCTGCATAAAGCCATAGAATTGCTAAATCAATTATATGATGATGGATTTTTTTTATAACTGAATTATATTCTACAGAGTGTTTCTTTCATATCTTTTATTTCACTTACAAGTATGCATTGGCTTTGGTGGCCCAGAACTGGTTTTATTGTTCTTTTACCACTTACTTTTTTAACTTAAAAAGTGTTTTTTGTTCTTTAAGCCTTATCTAAAAATGGGCTTTTGAAGTTTGAGAATGTTAAATGATATGATATGATGTATTTAAAGTATTTAGCCCAATGCCTAACACAAAGCATGCACTCGGTCAATGTCATTAGTTATGGTTATTGTTCACTGAGCCTTAAAATGCCTCTTAATTCTCTCTCTCTTATTATCATCATTTGCTACTTCATTTCTGTGTGTAGATTAGTTTGTGATGTCATAATCATAATAATTTTTCTTTTTTTTTTGCATTTCAACAACATAGTTTTTTTGATCTTCAAAAAAATATCATAAAAAGTAAGAAATGATTTTCTCAGTTTTGAAAATGAGGAAATATAGGTTTATAAAAGTAAAGTGAATCCTTGAGAGCATGTACTAACAAAGCTGTAAAATGGGAAAGCTGAGACATATGATGTGAAATCCACTTATTATATCTTATTTCCAAAATGCTGTTGTAAACTCCTTGATGGGTGGAACATGAAAGACTTCTTTCTAGGCTGTGCAGTTAAGAGATTTTAGTTTCAGGAGTCAGGAATATAACCTACATTAGCTTAGGCCAAAGAAATCATAATGACGCAAGTGACGAATATAAAGGGTAGATCTTTAGGTATGACCAGATCCACGACTAAAGATTAGGTTGGGACTTTGTCTCGCCCATTTGGTTGTTCTTGGCTTTCTGTTGGCCTCATCTTCAGGCTGAGAACTCTCCTGTGGTGGCTTCTTAAAGTTTGTACCTGAGCTGATTGTCTCACTCTACTCCTGGCCCTGTATTCCCTTACCCTGACTCTTGACCATTTTGAAGATGAACTTCAAGGAGAAGAGTAAGTGAAAGCAGTAAAAGGGATAGTAGAAAGTGCTGTCTGACAGGGTATGGGGTATTTATCCCAGCGGTCAGGTATCTTGAAGTTGCTCCCAACTTTTCTTTCAGGTTGCCATTTAGGTTTCCTGGCCTTGACTAAATTGTCCACTAGATCGAGTGGCTGCTGGGAGGGGTGGAAGAGGAGCAGAATGGGCCACCCCAAAATATGCCTCTTTGGCATAAAGATTATTTTAAGCTGATTATATTTAAGAAACTGCAACAAAGGAGAAGCTCTGAAAACAGAGTAGAAGTTAAGGAATTCTACATTCGTAGATCTACATTTTTGCAGGGAAAAATCTATATTGTAAGGAAAATCTATATTTTAAAAGGAGATTTACATTAGAATGAGAAGATAGCTATTGCCAGAGAACTTTTTAATCAGAGACACTTACTTGCCTGGCAGGATAACCTTTGCTTTCCAGACTTCTCTCACCGTCATGTAGATAGCCTTCCTCTTTTTGAAGTCTTGGGCTTCCTTGGTAGCTCAGTAGTAAAGAATCCACCTGCCAATGCAGGAGACACAGAAGAGGTGGGTTCTACCCCTGAATCAGAAGATTCCCTGGAGAAGGAAAGGGCACCCACTCCAGTATTCTTGCCTGGGACATCCCATGGACAGAGCAGCCTGGCAGGCTACAGGCCAGGGGTCACAAAGAGTCCAGTACAACTTAGGGACTTAACAACAGCAACTTTGAAGTCTCAGACCCCTTTCCTTTCCCTTAACTCAGGATAGTATCAACACATCTGCCTCAATCCTCTGGCTGCTTTTTGAGTCTCATGTTGTGGGCCTCCTGTACATACATATATTTTTTTCTCCATTAAATCTCATTTTATGGGGGTCTCAGCCAAGAACTCAGAGGGATAGATAGACCATTATTTTTCCTCCGCTACGGGCCAGATGAGTGAAGGATGATCCTTGGAGGCTTCTGGTGGCCTTTGTCGAGTGTGGGATGTGGTATTTTCAAGGATTTCCCTTTTCTACATTTGATTTGCTTTGTGGAGCTTCTTAGCTACCCCTGATGTTCCTCTTTTCTCAGCTTCTGCCATACTCTTTCTTTGATTATCATCCCATTTCCAACCCCATGTGCTTCAGCTGGAATTTTTAAAATCCTAAAATCATGGTCAGTTTTAACTTCTGACAAAGACGTATGCTTGAGAGAAAGCAGTCTAATTTTCGCCAGCTGAGTTTTTGTATCTTGGTGGTGAAGCCACTCTTGCTTAGACTTGAACCATTGTTGAAATGTTTCTTTCTTGGTGAAGGATCTCTGGCAAGCTGTTGGATGTAATGAGGGCTCTGTAAACCCTGGCCTTTGGCTCCAGTTTTAAGAGGAGTTTGCCTTTACTCACTGGGCAGCCTTTACCATTATGAATCTTGCCTTTTTGCAAGGCCAGTGAATTCTGCAAAGGTTTATTAATCTTGATTTAATGTATTCATATGAAAAAATGTAACAGCAAGAGAATAAAGCTTATGTAGGCATTGCAGGGATCCCTTTGGGGGTTCACTCTGTATTACTCATAGCAATGAAAAGTAAAAATGGCAAGTTATATTAGCTAAGTTCAAGAAACAAAAGGCAATATTAATTTCCCAAGAAGTGTAAAAGGATATGCAAATGTGATCAACTCCCAGGAAAACATTGCAATATACCACTTCAGGCTTTGAAATTATGCAGTTTAATAAACACTCATTAAGAAGCTTCACACACCAAACATAGAATTTTAAAGCAAGTGTTTCTGATCACATACTGTTTTTGTGGAAAAGCATTATTTTCCTAAGCTTTTCAAACCCTCAACATAAAGATTGGGGTGTGCAAAATAGTAGATTTATCAGTAGCAGTCATGTGTTCTTTGGAAAGCACAGATTGTTGTGAAGAAAAAAAAATTCTATATTGTTGCTTTTCAATTAAAAGTGTGATTTAGAAGTGTGGGCCATTAGACTAGAACCTGAAGTAAAAATTTCTAAGGCAAATGTGTTTAGCCAGTAACTGATGAGGGAGAATTATCTTGGAGTTTTAATTAGTTCAGACCTAATGGGAGAAGCTTTTCTGTAAGCTTCTTCCTACAACTTTCTTGAGTCTATGCTTCTTGGTTAGGGACCTTCTTATTTATTTACAATCAGAACCAAACTTGAGCTCCTATTCAATGGAAAGAGCTGTTCAGAAATTGCACTGAATTTTAAGGTCTTAAAGACTAAGCTGTATAGACAGAGTAAAAAAATTGTCGTCTTTGAATGAAGTGGTTTCTCAGATGTTTCAATAGATGTTCAGAGGCTGGGAGGAGTTTTCCAATGTTTTAGACACACATCAGTAATATTTTGTTCTGAATTTGTTTGTCTCGTGCTTCTGTGGAGCTTTACATTTGCTGTTCAGTCTTGTGTTAAGAAATTGAGATAAAAAAGCATTAGTAAGAATGATAACACTAAGTGGGGTAGGTGTGGGTAAAGGGAACAGTTATTTTCAAACACTGCTGGTGACAACTCAACTATGTATATAAAAAAATCTTGTATACTGTTTGATCCAACAAGTCTGTGTCTTATATATTTATCTTAAAGAAATATCTTGACAAATTCACAAAGGCATGTGTATTTAAGTAATTTTATTGTTTATGATAATAAACAGAAAATCCAAACATCCTAAATGCGTAATACATGATTAAATATTTTCTGTCTTTTGTTGGGGAGGAAGAAATTTTCCTTTACCCTTCTAGGTTCTTCTATCTGTTCTAAGATTTAAATCAATGCAAGAAAGACTAACAGGAGAAAGTCAAAGAAGAGTTTAATAGCATTTATATGGGAAAGACTCAGGAAAGTACAGTAACTTGCTAGAATGACTGAAACCTTCACCTTAAATAGCATCTTCAGATAAAGACAAAGGAAGATGTTGAGGGTAGTGGTTTGGGACTTGAAAAGAAGGCCATTGACAAGGAGTTGGAAAAGCAAAAGGTTGGTAAATAAATGTTTGTGGGCCAAGCAGTGATAGTAGGACACAGAAGACTCTCATCTCTAGACCCTGCCTCCACCATGCCTAACCCACATTCTTTGCAGTTATCTCTGGTGATAGATCTATTCAGGGAACAGGTCCTGTATCTACATCCTTTTGGGCTTAGGCAGAAGATCAAAGTTTCTTCCTGAATCTTTTGGGCCTCTGTTGTTTTCAGCTTGAAATAATCTGCATGCGAAAGAGACATTTTGGCCTGGTAAATTCTTCTCCACTTCTCTTCCCTACGCTTTATATAGTGGGATACGACATAGCCTTTAAAAATGCTTACATTGGTGATAATATCATGGAAAATTTTTATATTAAGTGAAAATACAAATAAATAGCAAAATGGGAGGTATAGTAAATGTTATTGTTGTTCAGTCGCTAAGTCGTGTCTGATTCTTTGGTATCCTCCCTGTCCCTCCCTGTTTCCCAAAGTTCACCCAAGTTGATGTGCATTAAATTGGTGATGCCATCCAGCCTTCTCATCCTCTGTTGCCCTCTTCTCCTTATGCCTTCAATCTTTCCCAGCGTCAGGGTCTTTTCCAGTGAGTTGCCTGTTCGCATCCAGCAGCCAAAGTATTGGAGCTTGAGTTTGAGCTTCAACATCAGTCCTTCCAATGAGTATTCAGGGTTGATTTTCCTTAGAATCTGATTGATTGACCTGATCTCCTTGCTGTCCAAGGGACTCTCAAGAGTCTTCTCCAGCACCACAATTTGGAAGCATCAATTCTTCGACATTCAGCCTTCTTTATGGTCCAACACTCACATCCGTACATGACTACTGGAAAGACCATAGCTTTGACTATATCGACTTTTGTCAGCAAAGTGATATCTTTGCTTTTTAATACACTGTTTAGGTTTGTCATAGCCTTCCATCCAATAAGCAAGTGTCTTCTAATTTCATGGCTACAGTCAATAATATAGTAAATATAGTCTTATTGAATAGAGTATATTCAATATTTCAAATAAGTATATATTAATATAGTAATATGTCCTATAATGTTAATAATTTCAAATGTTTTCTTTTAACTTGACTGTTGTGTTTTTCTATAATAAACATAGATTGTTGTATTGTGTGAAAGTTGCTCAGTCATGGCTGACTCTTTGCAACACCGTGGACTATAGCCTGCTAGGCTCCTCTGTCCATGGAATTCTCCAGGTCAGAATACTGGAGTGGTCAGCCGTTCCCTTCTCCAGGGGATCGTCTCTACCCAGGGATCGAACCCAGGTCTCCCACATTGCAGGCAGATTCTTTACTGTCTGAGCCACTGGGGAAGCCCAAACATAGATTACTTGATAATAAAAATAATAAGAGAAGATGTACCATCAATGAGAGATAATAAAATATAAGTGATCCTTGCTTTATAAAAGTAGATGATTATAAAGTAAATTTGCACTACAAGTTATTATTTGCTCTAGAGAAAGATTCCTGTGGTTATGATGAGTGAGCAGTATCTTCTTTAGTAATTTAGGTTTAGTTCGCAGCTCTCTGGTGAAGCTGGCCTGCTGAGGAAACCTGGGGTTAGGGAAAATGAAAGCTACACTGTCAGGAGATGAAAGGCCTGCAGAAATAAAGTTTATGCATCTTTGAATTTGCTCTGAGGTCAGTAGGCAAATAGTATTTTATTCCTATATGCTTGCCCTTGATGCCAAAAGCTCAGCTTCTGTGCACTGGTGCCAGATCAAATCTCAGAGACAGAGTTTTGTGTGAAGAAGGAAAAATAGCTCTCTTGCTTTGCCAGGCAAAGAGGAACACATGGGGCTCTTGCTGCCAAAAGCTATGTGTTCTAACGGGAGGATTTGATGAGGAGTTTTATAGCAAGGTGCTGATAAGACTAGGATATGTGCTGGGCCTCCACGGCTCTAATCTGGTCTTGATGAGCTTCTCTGGTTCATTTAATGTAGCCTCAGGTGGGCTTTCTTTGGTGTGAAGAATGCTGACATCTTAAAGAGCATAAAGACTTTGGTACCTACATCCCTGGAGGAGGAACCAGGACCCTACCCTAAGGCTACACTGTTGCTTCCTGGCTACCAGATGCAAAGACAGAGGAGGGGCAGCCAGGAAACAATTGTGCAGCCTTGGAATAGGGTCCTGGCTCCCCCTCAAGGGATTTACAGGGCTTCCCTGGTAGCTCAGCTGGTAAAGAAACTGCCTGCAATGCAGGAGACCATGGTTTGATTCCTGGGTCAGGAAGATCCGCTGGAGAAGGGATAGACTACCCACTCCAGTTTTCTTGGGCTTCCCTGGTAGCTTAGTAGGTAAAGAATCTGCCTACAATGTGGGAGACCTGGGTTTGATCCTTGGGTTGGGAAGATCCCCTAGAGAAAGGGCATGGTAACCTATTCCAGTATTCTTAGAGAATCCCCGTGGAAAGAGGAGCCTAGTGGGCTGCAGTCTATAGGGTCGCAAAGAGTCAGACACAACTGAACAACTAAGCAGAGAACATTACCCCTGTCTTTGCATACCTTCTCTTCCTAGATTAGCAGTTATCCAAATCTGCCCTTGTGGAACTCTGCCTTTTCTAAATCCAGCTTGAACATCTAGAAGTTCTTGGTTCATGTACTGTTGAAGCCTTGCTTGAAGGATTTTGAGCAATACTTTGCAAGTGTGTGAGATGAGTGCAGTTGTGTTTGAACATTCTTTGGCATTGCCTTTCTTTGGGATTAGATTGAAAACTGACCTTTCCAGCCCTGTAGCCCCTGCTGAGTTTTCCAAATTTGCTGGCATATTACGTGCAGCACGTTAACAGTGCATCTTGTAGGATTTGAAATAGCTCAACTGGAATTTCATCACCTCCACTAGCTTTGTTCATAGTGATGCTTCCTAAGGCCTGCTTGACTTCACAGTCCAGGATATCTGGCTTTAGGTGAGTGATCAAACCATCGTGGTTATCTGGGTCATTGAGGCTTTTTTTTGTATAGTTCTTCTGTGTATTCTTGCCACCTCTTCTTAATGTCTTCTGCTTCTGTTAGGTCCATACTGTTTCTGTCCTTTTTTGTGCCCATCTTTGCATGAAATGTTCCCTTGGTATTGCTAATTTTCTTGAAGAGATCTCTAGTCTTCCCCATTCTATTGTTTTCCTGTGCTTCTTTGTACTGATCACTTCAGAACTCTTTCTTATCTCTCCTTGCTGTTCTTTGGAACTCTGCATTCAGATGGGTATATCTTTCCTTTTCTCCTTTGCCTTTAGGTTCTCTTCTTTTCTCAACTATTTGTAAGGCCTGCTCAGGCAACAATTTGGCTTTTTGCATTTGTTTTTCTTGGGGATTTCTTTTTCAGAGGAACCAGAAATCAAATTGCCAACATCTCTTGGGTCATAGAAAAAGCAAGAGAATTCCAGAAAAACATCTACTTTTGCTTTATTGACTATGCCAAAGTCTTTGCATGTGTGGACCACAATAAACTGTGGAAAATTCTTAAAGAGATGGGAATACCAGACCACCTGACCTGCCTCCTGAGAAATCTGTATGCAGGTCAAGAAGCAACAATTAGAACTGGACATGGAACAATGGAATGGTTCCAAATTGGGAAAGGAGTACATCAAGGCTGTATATTGTTATTCTGCTTACATAACTTACATGCAGAGTACATCATGTGAAATGCTGGGCTGGATAAAGCACAAGCTGGAATCAAGATTGCCAGGAGAAATATCAATAACTTCAGATATGCAGATGACACTACCCTTATGGCAGAAAGAGAAGAAGAACTAAAGAGCCTCTTGATAAAAGTGAAAGAGAAGAGTGAAAAAGATGGCTTAAAACTCAGTATTCAAAAAATGAAGATCATGGCATCTGGTCCCATCACGTCATGGCAAATAGATGGGGAAACAGTAGAAACAGTGAGAGAGTTTATTTTCTTGAGCTCCAAAATCACTGCAGGTGGTGATGCAGCCTTGAAATAAAAAGTCACTTGCTCCTTGGAGGAAAAGCTGTGACCAACCTAGACAGCACATTAAAAAGCATAGACATTACTTTTCTGACAAAGGTCCCTCTGATCAAAGCTGTGGTTTTTCCAGTAGTCATGTATGGATGTGAGAGTTGGACTATAAAGAAAGCTGAGCCTGAAGAATCAATACTTTAGATCTATGGTGTTGGAGAAGACTCTTGAGAGTCCCTTGGACTGCCAGGAGATCTACCCAGTCCATCCTAAAGGAAATCAGTCCTGAATATTCATTGGAAGGACTGATGCTGAAGCTGAAACTCCGATACTTTGGCCACCTGATGGGAAGAACTGACTCATTGGAAAAGACCCTGGTGCTGGGAAAGATTGAAGGCAGGAGGAGAAGGGGACAACAGACGATGAGCTGGTTGGGTGGCATCACTGACTTGATGGGCATGAGTTTGAGCAAGCTATAGGAGTTGGTAACGGACAGGGAAGCCTGGCATGCTGCAATGCATGGGGTCACAAAGTGTCGGACATGACTGAGCAACTGAACTGAACTTTTAGAACTCAGAGAAGATCATGGAGACTGTAGTCCAAAAATAGAGACAGAAAGGCCCAGGATCCCCACAGAGTCTTGCTCAGTTTTATCCTTTCATATCATAGTGTGGGTGTACATACTCAGTTGCCTCCAACTCCTTGTGAATCCATGGACTGCATCCTGCAAGGTTCCTCTGTCCGTGGAATTCTCCAGCCAAAAATACTGGAGTGGGTAGCCATTCCCTTCTCCATGGGTTCTTGTTGACTGTGGTATGGAACATGGATTTCCTGCATTGCTGATGGATTCTTTACCCTCTGAGCAACCAGGGAATAAATAAGAATTCCTTTATATAGTGAGCACAAGAAAAAGTTTTCTATAATTTAAAATTTAGATACCATAAAACTTGACTGTGTGTAATTAAAATTTTTTAAAATTCATTTTTCAAGGAAAAAAACAAAAACCCAAATCACAAGTGATAAGCTGGAAGAAAATATTTACAGGATACATTATGATAAAAAGCTAACATTCTTCATATATGAATTGAGCAGTTATTACAAATTGAAGAGAAAAAAGAGAAACACCCCCAAGACAAAATAAACAAACAAAAAGTATAAAATTTTTGAAATATCTAGACATTTCACAAAAATTGATATAAAAATGACTTTTCAGCATATGGAAGTGTGTTTAACTTTGTGTGCCATCATCTGTGTCATCATCTGTACTTATGAAATATTGAAAACATCCTAAATGTTTGTGTGTAGGAGATTACGTGAATGAGTCATGGTACAGCTCACACAGTGGTGTACTGTAGAGTACAATCAGAAAGATCCTTATGAATTTATATGGAGTGATTCCCAGAGTTATCATTAATGCAAAAAACAACATATAGAAAGGCACCTACAGCATGCTACATTATTCTTATGTAAGATGGAAGAATTAAGAAGGTCCATCTGTTTGTCTAACTGATTTTTTTTTTTTTTGCAAAAGGATACACAGAATGGATAAAATGAAAAAGTGAAATTGGTAATCTATAGTATGGGAATAGGATTAGAAATATTAGGGAAGAGAATGATACCACCCTGAAAATACCTTTTTTAAAAAAAAATAGTTCTGATTTTCAGTTCAGTTCATCCACTCAGTTGTGTCTGACTGTTTGTGACACCATGGATGCCAGGCTTCCCTTTCCATCACCAACTCCCAGAGTTTACTCACACTCACATCCATTGAGTCGGTGATGCCATCCAACCATTTCATCCTCTGTCGTCTCCTTCTCTTCCCGCCTTCAGTCTTTCCCAGTATCAGGGTCTTTTCCAATGAGTTGGTTCTTTGCATCAGGTGGCCAAAGTATTGGAGCTTTAGCTTCAGCATCAGTCCTTCCAATGAATATTCAGGACTGATTACCTTTAGGATGGATTGTTTGGATCTCTTTGTAGTCCAGGGGACTCTCAAGGGTCTTCTCGAACACCACAGCTCAAAAGCATCAATTCTTTGGCACTCAGCTCTCTGTGTAGTCCAAATCTCACATTCATACATGACTACTGGAAAAACCATAGCTTTGACTAGATGGGCCTTTGTTGGCAAAGTAATGTCTCTGCTTTTTAATATGCTATCTAGGTTGGTCATAGCTTTTCTTCCAAGGAGCAAGCGTCTTAATTTCATGGCTGCATCACCATCTGCAGTGATTTTGGAGCCCCCAAAATAAAGTCTCCCATTGTTTCCCCATCTATATGCCATGAAGTGATGGGACCAGATGCCATGATCTTCATTTTCTGAATATTGAGTTTTAAGCCATCTTTTTCACTCTCCTCTGTCACTTTCATCAAGAGGCTCTTTAGTTCTTCTTTGCTTTCTGCCATAAGGTTGGTGTCATCTGCATATCTGAGATTATTGATATTTCTCCTGGCAATCTTGATTCCAGCTTGTGCTTCAACCAGGTCAGCATTTTGCATGATGTACTCTGCATATAAGTTAAATAAGCAGGGTTACAATATACAGCCTTGATGTACTCCTTTCCCAATTTGGAACCAGTCCATTGTTCCAAGTCCATTTCTAACTGTTGCTTCTTGACCTGCATACAGATTTCTCAGGAGGCAGGTCAGGTGGTTTGGTTTCCCCATCTCCTGAAGAATTTTCCACAGTTTATCATGATTCAGACAGTCAAGGGCTTTGGTGTAGTCAATAACCATGTTAATGTTTTATATACTGCAAAAGTAAAATTAAATTATACGATTTGGAGTAAAAATGGAATACAAGCAGAGGTAAATGAATCTAACTGTATATCAAGTGGATGGTATGATTACACATAAGGGAAAGAAATAATAACTTGTTATTTTGAACATAATATCTTGACTGTGCACTTTCAGCTCAGTTTAAAGGTGAACTAGAAAGAAATCTTGAGTTTTTACATTTACACTTGCTGTTGATAGTGGTAATAATGGAATTTTGTGAAATTATTTTTATGTATTGTAGGATTGAGTATATACATATGTCTTTCTGTCTATATATGTATCTGTGTATTTATCCTAACTATCTAGGGGGAATTAGCCAGTTTATCACTGTGAAAGGATAGGAATGCAAATAAACATAAATATAAATAGTAATGGAAATAAATATGAAATGAAGGCAAGTAAGGAAGACAATGTATTGTTGGATTGAGGTTAGAAGTGTCAATATAAACACATGATTAAATGTACATATAGATTTCAGTGACAAGTGAAAGTGAAAGTTGCTCAGTTGTGTCCGACTCTTTGCAACTCCATGGACTATTTAGTCCATGGAATTCTCCAGGCCAGAATACTGGAGTGGGTGGCCTTTCCCTTCTCCAGAGAATCTTCCCAACACAGGGATTGAACTCAGGTTTCCCGCCTGGCAGGCGGATTCTTTACCAGCTGAGCCAGAAGAACAGTATTTCTATTTATAATCCCCTGTTCTGTCCTCTGAAAGGGTCTCCAAGCAGTGAGAACCCCTTGTTCCTGGCTTTTGGCTTCTAAATACCACTTCCCACTAAGAGGAACTTGGAGAAATTCTCATTCCAGGTCCAGAGCAAGGGAAGTACAGGGAACTTGGAACATTTTGTTGTGCCAGCAAATAAGAAACTGCTAAAATCAAATGAAGACATGTCTGAATAACACAGAAACTAGCTTGAAATAGGATACTTAAAGTTCAAATGAGCAAGATGTACTTAAGCCACAAAATAGATAAAGAAGGGAGGAAGGGAAGCTCTTCTTATGTAGAATACCAACAAATAAATGTAGAAGAAATGATGGAATTAGGAAATCACCATTTTACAACTACTCTAGTAATAATTAGGGACTTCTTTGGTGGCTCAGATGGTAAAGAATCTGCCTGCAATGCAAAAGACCCGAGTTAAATCCCTGGGTTGGAAAGATCCCCTGAAGAATGGAATGACTGCCCACTCTAGTATTCTTGTCTATAAAATCCCATGGACAGAGGACCCTGGCTGGCGACAGTCCATGGGGTTGCAAAGAGTTGGACATGACTTAACAACTAAACAAAAACAATTTATACTGTAGGGGAATATAAAGTTTTCTCGGACCCATTAGAGTCTCTGGCTGGGTCTGAAAATTAAACTGATAAAGAAATATTAACAGCAGAAAGGCATACACATTTATTTAATGTATGTTTTACACAATATGAGAGCATTCATAAGGAAATGAGCACTCAAAAAATACAGACCTAAGTATTTTTATTCTAGGTTGGATGAAAAATTTACATACTTCTTCCCTCCTATAGATACTGTAATTGTTAGTGTTCCTGAGGCAGCATCGAGTACCTTTGTTTTGGAAAGGAAGGAATCTCTGCTGAAATAGGCAGTGTGTGCAGTTTTGGCACAGGGAAGAAAGTGTCTGATAATATCTATCTGAAATATAATCACTTGGAGCTAATGTGCATTAATGTTTCATTGTATCTAACTATAACCTTCTCGGATGTGTTTAATTACTCAGTCGTGTCCACTCTTTGAGAACCCATGGACTGTAGTCTGCCAGAATCCTCTGTCCATGGGATTCTCTAGGCAAGATTACTGGCATGGGTTGCCATTTCCTTCTCCAGGGGATCTTCCCCACGCAGGGATTGAACCTGTGTCACCTGCGTCTCCTGCATTGGCAGGTAGATTCTTTACCACTGCATCACCTGGGAAGACCTTAAAGAAGAGATTTCATCCTTTGTCATCTTGAGTTTCACATGCTATATAAATCAAATCAAACAAAAATCAGCTTCCAAAAAAGCGCAGCAGATGTTTGATGTGGTGGGGGTGAATTGGGACGTTGTCACAACCTAGATGTTCCTTTCAGAGCAGCCCAACCTTTAGGAGAATTAGTTTTGATATTGTGAAAACAGCGAAGCTTTCCTGTTATTCTTGAATGGGCCTCACTAGGGAAATATAAATTGTATATCTGCCTGCTGGGATTTCTACCTGACTTTGATTTCTTGTGCTAACTGCTCTGTAGCTCCTTGATTTCTCTCTCTTGGTCTGTGCTAGTTTAGCGATTGTGGATGGGATCCTTGACCTCAATTTGATTGGAAGGTACCTGCCCAGTATGGCTCCTTAGCTGGGTACGCCTGTGGGCCAAGCAAGGGAGAGAAGGCCCTGGAATTACACAGGTGCAGTCATGGTTATTAGGCATTAAAGATGGCTTTGAGGGCAGTGGCTGCCTGGCTTAGTACAAGTTATTCTGCTGGCAAGAAAAAAATAACACCACTCT
Organism: Cervus elaphus; assembly: GCF_910594005.1. Lineage (NCBI taxonomy): Eukaryota > Metazoa > Chordata > Mammalia > Artiodactyla > Cervidae > Cervus > Cervus elaphus. The sequence continues at coordinate 51,744,461 of NC_057838.1, forward strand.
TACCTAAACCTCTGACAAATTTTGTCTTGCAAAGGAAGTTATCAGGAAAGGGTATTGCTTTCTTGGCCCCCACAAAATGTTGCTGTTTAGTTGCTAAGTCATGTCCAACTCTTTTGTGACCCTGTGGACTGTAGCCTGCCAGGCTCCTCTGTCCTTGGGATTTCCCATTCAAGAATGCTGGAGTGGGTTGCCATTTCCTTCTCCAGGGAATCTTCCCAACTCAGGGATCGAACCCGTGTCTCCTCTATTGGCAGGTGGCTTCCTAACCACTGAGCCATCAAGGAAGCTCCAGCTGCATACATAAATGGAACTAAATTTAATGAATGTTTATCTTTTCTACATTTAAAAGTTTTATGTTCCTATTGTGGAATATTTGGATAACAGAGACTTCTCTTAAGACAAAAATAGGTATTACTTATAACCCACTGTGCAATTAATTCTTTGTGGACAAAGTTGTAGTTTATCTATACCTGGATTTTTAGCATAATTGTATTTTCATAATTACATATCTTTTCAGTATATCTATATTATGAGCATTTCACCATATTATTACAAAGTCTTCACAACCATAATTTTAAAGACTATGCTATTCTTCCATATAGCGGACTTTCTAAAGGCGGGGGTTGCTTGTTTTGTGTTTCACCAAAAAGATTGTTTACATCAGTTGTTACCATTTCACAAAAGAGAACACGTTAGCACCAGAAAATCTTGAAAGCTTAAACTTCAGAGTACAAAAATGAAATGAACTAGCTCCATTAAAATCTGTTAGAAAGTATTTATTTTTTCTCATTATCCTGTGAACTGTTGGTGATTTGGTCGCATTCTCCAGTCCATAGACTGATGTTCAGGAGCCATATAATCAAATAATCTGTAAGGTCCATTGATTCTAACTGAAGAAACTTGCATTTAATGAAGAGTTGGGTTCCAGTCTTGGTGCCATGTTTGACCTGATGGTTGATTTTTGAGTCATACATCCCGAGAATATCTCAGTTTTCTGATTGGCCCCCTTAACTTTATGAAGGTCAAGTTTGGTATCATTTGTAGAAGTGCTGTTGTCTAAATGCCTTGGTACTCTGATGTGAGAATCAGAAAAGGAATGTGATAAATTGTGCAGTCCCAGGGAATAAGTGACATTTCATTAGCCCATAGTTTATACAATAGCTCACATTTCTGCACTTTCTTAGAATAATTGCAAAAGTTAAGAAATACAACTGCAAATGGATGAAATAAAAAAAGGTATTTTATTGGCTTATATACTGAAAAAACACTGACACATGATGTCTAGAATCACTGGATCTAGAACATCAATGATCTGTCCATTGTTTTCTCTAAGGCAGTGTCTCACCTAATGGCAAGAGGGCTCCCAGGAACATATTCCATCCAACCAGTTCAATAATTCCAGTAGGATACAGTAAAGTTTGTATTTCTAATATTTCTAGTGAAAGTTCAGTTTCCATCTTACTGGCACTGATTGAAGGTGATTGACCAGATCTAGATCATGAGCCTATTCTTGAAGCTGTAAGTGGATTCAGTCCCTCCTGAATATTGTAAGCCAACAATAGGGGTGGATAGTTTCTCAAAAGAAAACTGGGTTGCTGGTAAAAGAAGATGAGATATGGATGATGGTCTCGCAGAGCCAGAAAGGCCTGCTATGGAGTTGAAGTGGACTTCCAAGCCCATAAATGCGGCCAGTAGAATTACCTGGCATATCTGGAAAGGCATATGTGTAAGACATTTTCTACTGACTGCCACAACATCATTGCTTAGTGGCAAGCGGTGTCTTTGCCATCAATTAAATCCTAATACCACTAAGCAGAAATTAAAGAGCTTTAATGGGATCTTGGACCTATTGATGAATGCCCAGGACAGTAGCTCATGCTGTTGATGTGTGGAATCAAATATCTTTACCCACTGGGGATGTCATCATTTAAATGGCCCTATTGATTTTAGGTTTTGGCAGGGCTTCTTTGACCCTGGAAAGCTTCAAGTTGCCTGAGGGGACATCACCTAAGATGTAACTCCATGTTATGTAGCCCTGAATTGGACCCAAACTAACATCATCATCTGTCCTAGGGTGGTCTGGCCTAGACAGGGTGTCTGGAAACACTAGAGCAATTCATTTCATGTTTTATGTTTATTGAATTCATTTGGAAAAGCTGCTTCTAGGCATTGCACACATTGTAGTCATGTAAGAAGGACTGATTGTTTGGAAAATGTTTAATTATTGTATCAACATTTTAAAAAATTTTCAGCTTTATTGATGTACAATTAACACATGAAATTGTAATATATTTAAAGCATACAACTTGATGATTTGCTATATGTATATGTTGTGAAAGAATTCTCATCATCAAGAATTAACACATCCATCGCACCTCACATAGTTATCTTTTTTTTTTTTTGATGAGAATACTTAAATTCTGATCTCTTAGCAAGTTAGCTAGTTTGAATCATTTATAATACAGTTTTATCAACTATAATCACCATGTTATACACTGGATCCTCAGGCCTATTCATTTTATAACTGAAAATCTGTATGCTTTTACCAGCCTTTCCCTATTTCCTCCAATGCCCAGCCCTGGATGTCCACTATCCTACTCTCTGTTTCTAAGTGTTTGAATTTTTTTTTTTTAGATACCATACATCAGGGGTTCTCTGGTGGCTCAGATGGTAAAGAATCTGCCTACAATGTGGGACATTCCCCACTCCAGTATTCCTGCCTGGAGAATTCCATGGACAGAGGAGCCTGGTGGGCTAAGAGTCAATGGGGTTGCAAAGAGTTGGATGTGACTGAGTGATTAGCACTTTCACTTTCACTATGTATCAGTGATGCCATATGGTATTTGTCTGTTTCTGTCTGGCTTATTTCACTTAGCATAGCATAAAGCCTTCCAGTTTCATCCATGTTATCACAAATGGTTTCCTTTTTTTAAGGTAAATAATATTATATATAAATATCTCATTTTCTTTATGCATTCATCTGTCAACAGACACTCAAGTGTTTCCATATCTTGGCTATTTTAAATAGTGCTATAATGAACATGGGACTACAGATATCTTTTCAACATAGTGATTTTGTTTCCTTTGAATATACACTCGGAACTGGAATTGCTGGTTTATATGGTTGTTCTAACTTTAATTTCTTGAGAAACCTCCACATTGTTTTCCTTGAAGGTCATACCATTTTACATTCCCATCAACAGTGTACAAGAGTTTCTTTTTCTCCACATCTTTGCCTGGATTTATTATTATCCCCTGTCTTTTTGATAATATATCAATACAGCCTAACAGGTCTGAGGAGATATCTTACTGTGATTTTGATTTGCACTTCTCTGATGATCAGTATTGTTGAGTACTTTTTCATGTACCTATCGGCCATTTGTATATCTTCCTTGGTGGTGGTGATTAAGTAGCTAAGTTATGTCTGACTCTTGCAGCATCTTCCTTAGAAGATGTCTATTCAGATCGTTTATCCATTTTTAAATTGGGTTTTTTGGTTTTTTGCTATCAAGTTGAATGAATTCCTTCTGTGTTTTGGATATTAAACTGTTATCAGATATATTATTTGCAAATATCTTCTCCAGTTCAGTAGGTTGCCTTTTCATTTTTCTTTTTTTTTTTCATTCATTTTTATTAGTTGGAGGCTAATTACTTTACAATATTGTAGTGGTTTTTGCCATACACTGACATGAGTTAGCCATGGATTTACATGTGTTCCCCATCCTGATCCCCCCTCCTTCCTCCCTCCCTATCTGATCCCTCTGGGTCTTCCCAGTGCACCATCCCTAAGCACTTGTCTCATGCATCCAGCCTGGGCTGGTGATCTGTTTCACCCTTGATAGTATACTTGTTTCAATGCTATTCTCTCAGAACATCCCACCCTCGCCTTCTCCCACAGAGTCCCAAAGTCTGTTCTATACATCTGTCTCTCTTTTTCTGTTTTGCATATAGGGTTATCATTACCATCTTTTAAAATTCCATTTATATGCGTTAGTATACTGTATTGGTCTTTATCTTTCTGTCTTACTTCACTCTGTATAATGGGTTCCAGTTTCATCCATCTAATTAGAACTGATTCAAATATATTCTTTTTAATGGCTGAGTAATATTCCATTGTGTTTATGTACCACAGCTTCCTTATCCATTCGTCTGCTGATGGGCATCTAGGTTGCTTCCATGTCCTGGCAATTATAAACAGTGCTGTGATGAACATTGGGGTGCACGTGTCTCTTTCTGATCTGGTTTCCTCGGTGTGTATGCCCAGAAGTGGGCTTGCTGGGTCATATGGCAGTTCTATTTCCAGTTTTTTAAGGAATCTCCACACTGTTCTCCATAGTGGCTGTACTAGTTTGCATTCCCACCAACAGTGTAAGAGGGTTCCCTTTTCTCCACACCCTCTCCAGCAATTATTGCTTGTAGACTTTTGGATAGCAGCCATCCTGACTGGCGTGTAATGGTACCTCATTGTGGTTTTGATTTGCATTTCTCTGATAATGAGTGATATTTAGCACCTTTTCATGTGTTTATTAGCCATCTGTATGTCTTCTTTGGAGAAATGTCTGTTTAATTCTTTGGCCCATTTTTTGATTGGGTCATTTATTTTTCTGGAATTGAGCTGCAGGAGTTGCTTGTATATTTTTGAGATTAATCCTTTGTCTGTTTCTTCATTTGCTATTATTTTCTCCGATTCTGAAGGATGTCTTTTCACCTTACTTATAGTTTCCTTTGTTGTGCAAAAGCTTTTAAGTTTCATTAGGTCCCATTTGTTTATTTTTGCTTTTATTTCCAATATTCTGGGAGGTGGATCATAGAGGATCCTGCTGTGGTTTATGTCGGAGAGTGTTTTGCCTATGTTCTCCTCTAGGAGTTTTATAGTTTCTGGTCTTACATTTAGATCTTTAATCCATTTTGAGTTTATTTTTGTGTATGGTGTTAGAAGGTATTCTAGTTTCATTCTTTTACAAGTGGTTGACCAGTTTCCCCAGCACCACTTGTTAAAGAGGTTGTCTTTTCTCCATTGTATATTCTTGCCTCCTTTGTTGAAGATAAGGTGTCCATAGGTTCGTGGATTTATCTCTGGGCTTTCTGTTTTGTTCCATTGATCTGTATTTCTGTCTTTGTGCCAGTACCATACTGTCTTGATGACTGTGGCTTTGTAGTAGAGCCTGAAGTCAGGCAGATTGATTCCTCCAGTTCCATTCTTCTTTCTCAAGATTGCTTTGGCTCTCAAGATTGATTGTCTCTCTTTTTATCTTTTATATTTTGTCCTACCTCCCTTTGAAGACAATGGGCTGCTTTTCTGGGTGTCTGATGTCCTTTGCTAGCAATCAGAAGTTGTTTTGTGGAGTTTGCTCAGTGTTCAAGTGATCTTTCAATGAATTTGTTGGGGAGAAAGTGGTCTCCACGTCCTATTCCTCCGCCATCTTAGTTCCCTCTGCCTGTTTGTTTTGTTGATGGTTTCTTTTATTGTGCAGAAGCTTTTAAGTTTAGTGTAGTTCCACTTGTTTTCTTCTGCTTTGGTTGACTTTACTTTTGGTGTCAAATCCAAAAAGTTATTCCCAACACCAACAACAAAGAGCTTACTCCCCACATTTCCTTGTAGGACTTTTAAAAACTTTAACTCTTATGTGTAAGTCCTTAATCTGTTTTGAGTTGATTCTTATGTATGATGTAGGGACCCATTTTCATTGCTTTGCATATGAATATCCAGTTTCCCCAACACTGTTTATTGGAGAGACTCTTCCTTTCTTCATTGTATATTTTTGGTTCCTTTGTCAAAAGTTATCTGACCATGTATGCATGGATTTACTTCAGAGCTCTCTATTCTCTTCTAACCTATGTGTCTCTTTTTATGATTTATGATTAATCAAATCATATATTTTTGATTACTGTAACTTGCAATATAATTTGAAATCAGAAATTGTGATGTATCCAGCTTCATTCTTGTTTCTTAAGGTGGTTTTGGCTATTTGAGGACTTTTGTGTTTCCCACATGATTTTAGGATAGTCTTTTTCGAGTTCTGTGAAAATACCATTGAAATTTTGAGAAAAGTTTGCATTGAATTTGTAGATCTCATTGCATAGTATGGACAGTTAACAACATTAATTCTTCCAGTCCATAAATATGGAATAGCTTTCCATTTGTTTATGTCTTCTTCAGTTTCTTTTACAGGTATTTTATTGTCTTCAGAGTACAGATCTTTCAGCTCCTTGTTTAAATTTATTCTTAAATATTTTACTCTTTTTAATGAAGGTAAATTTGATTAAAAAATCTTTTTGGTAGTTCCTGTTAATGGAGAAAATCAATAATTTTTAAATGTTGATCTTTGCATACTGCAATTTTACTGTATTTATTATTTTTCACATTTTTTTATGAACTCCTTTAAGGTTTCTTACATATAATATCGTGTCATTTGTAAACAGAGACAGTTTTAGTTTATTCTTTCTGTTATTCAGTTCAGTTCAGTCACTCAGTCATATCCTACTCTTTGCGACCCCGTGGACTGTAGTATGCCAGGCTTCCCTGTCCATCACCAATTCCTGGAGCTTACTGAAACTCATGTCCATTGAGTCAGTGATGCCATTCAACCATCTCATCTTCTGCCATCCCCTTCTCCTACCACCTTCAATCTTTCCCATCATCAGGGTCTTTTCCAATAAGTCAGTTCTTCGCATCAGGTGGCCAAAGTATTGGAGTTTCAGCTTCAGCATCAGTACTTCCAATGAGTATTCAGGACTGATTACCTTTAGGATGGACTGGTTGGATCTCCTTGTAGTCCAAGGGACTCTCAAGAGCCTTCTCCAACACCATAGTTCAAAAACATAAATTCTTCGGTGCTCAGCTTTCTTTATAGTCCAAATCTCACATCCATACATTACTACTGGAAAAACCATAGCTTTGACTAGACAGACCTTTTTTGGCAGAGTAATGTCTCTGCTTTTTAATATGCTGTCTAGGTTGGTCATAGCTTTTCTTCCAAGGAGCAAGTGGGTTTTAATTTCATGGCTGCAATCACCATCTGCAGTGATTTTGGAGCCCAATAAAATAATCTTGCACTGTTTCCATTGTTTCCCCATCAATTTGCCATGAAGTGGTGGGACCGGATGCCGTGATCTTCGTTTTCTGAATGTTGAGTTTTAAGCGAACTTTTTCACTCTCCTCTTTCACTTCCATCAAGAGGCTCTTTAGTTCTTTGCTTTCTGTCATAAGGGTGGCGTCATCTACATATCTGAAGTTATTGATATTTCTCCTGGCAATCTCCCACCTTGTGCTTCATCCAGCCTGATATTTTGCATGATGTACTCTGCACATAAGTTAAATAAACAGAGTGTCAATATACAGCCTTGATGTACTCCTTTCCCAATTTGGAACCAGTCTGTTGTTCCATGTCCAGTTCTAACTGTTCCTTCTTGACCTGCATTCAGATTTCTCAGGAGGCAGGTCAGGTGGTCTGGTATTCCCATCTCTTGAAGAATTTTCCACAGTTTGTTGTTATCCACACAATAAAAGGATTTGGTGTAGTCAATAAAGCAAAAGTAGATGTTTTTCTGGAAGTCTCTTGCTTTTTCAATGATCCAGAGGATGTTGACAATTTGATCTCTGGTTCCTCTGCATCTTCTAAATCCAGCTTGAACATCTGGAAGTTCATGGTTCATGTACTGTTGAAGCCTGGCTCGCAGATTTTTGAGCATTACTTTGCTAGCATGTGGGATGAGTGCCATTGTGCAGTATTTTGAGCATTCTGTGGCATTGCCTTTCTTTGGGATTAGAATGAAAACTGACCTTTATTGGTCCTGTGGCCACTGCTGAGTTTTCCAAACTTGCTGGCATATTGAGTGCAGCATTTGAACAGCATGATCTTTTAGGATTTGAAATAGCTCAACTGGAATTCCATCTCCTTAACTAGCTTTGTTTGTAGTGATGCTTCCTAAGACCCACCTGACATCGCATTCCAGGATGTCTGGCTATAGGTGAGTGATCACACCATCATGATTATCTGGGTCATGAAGGTCATTTTTGTATAGTTCTTCTGTGTATTCTTGACACCTCTTCTTAATATCATCTGCTTCTGTTAGATCCATACCATTTCTGTCCTTTATTGTGCCCATCTCTGCATGAAAATTTCCCTGGTTCCTCTAATTTTCTTGAAGAGACCTCTAGTGTTTCCCATTCTATTGTTTCCCTCTATTTCTTTGCACTGATCACAGAGGAAAACTTTCTTATCTCTCCTTGCTATTCTTTGGAATCCTGCGTTCAAATGGGTATTTTTTTTTTTTCCTTTTCTCCTTTGCCTTTCACTTCTCTTCTTTTCTCAGTTATTTGTAAACCCTCATAAGACATCCATCTTGGCTTTTTGCATTTCTTTTTCTTGGGGATTGTCTTGAACACTGCCTCCTGTATAGTGTCTCAAACCTCCATCAGTAGTTCTCCAGGCACTCTATCTATCAGATCTAATCCCTTGAATCTATTTGTCACTTCCACTGTATAATCGTAAAGGATTTGATTTATGTCATACCTGAATGGTCTAGTGGTATTACCTACTTTCTTCAATTTAAGTCTTAATTTGTCAATAAGGAGTTCATAAACTGAGCCACAGTCAGCTCCCAGTCTGTTTTTGCTGACTCTATAGAGCTTCTCCATCTTTGGCTGCAAAGAATATAGTCAATCTGATTTCGATATTGTCCATCTGGTGATGTCCATGTTTAGAGTCTTCTTTTGTGTTGTTGAAAAATAGTGTTTGCTATGACCAGGTTTTGTTTGCACCCTCCAAGAGTCTGTTTCCCCAGTCCTGTGGTTCCATTCTGGTGGTTCTATGGTGTGGTTAATGGCGACCTCCTCCAAGAGGGCTTATGCCATACCCAGGTCTGCAGCACCCAGAGCCCCTGTGGCTGGCCACTGCTGACTCATACCTCCACAAGAGATACTCAGACACAGTCTGGCTCCGTCTCTGTGTGTTGGGCATGCCTTTTGTGCCCTTCCCAGGTCTGAGCAACTCAGGTGACCAGGTGCTTGGCGAGTGCACTATCCCACGTGGGCCGTGTGTCTTAATCACCTCCCAGGTCCTGGCTGCTCGGTTTTCTGGGTGTGCTGCGAGAGTACCATCTCACGTGTACTGTATGTCTCCTCTGGAGAGCTGATCTCAGGCTGTGAACCTCCTGGTGGATGTCAACCATCCAGGATCTCAGGAAGACATAGTTAGCAACTAAGAGCCTACTCACAGTTTGGTGGAAGATGCTGTCTCTTCGGCTGAGTTTGTAGCAGCCCCTTACATTCTGTCTCTGGCTGTCCCCAGCCTGCCTCTCTGCCTCCAGGTGGGGAGGTGCCAGTAGGCAACTCGTTTGCCCTCCTTTGGTATTTGCTCAATCCTTTGTTCTGTGAGAGGACCAAGCTGTGTGTTAGGTTGTTAGGTTAGAGCCTTTCACGGGAAAGTTCTCTTTTCTGCAGTTGCAGTTAGGCATGTATTCTGTGGGATTTTTTCTTTTCTCCCAGTTATGTTGCCTTCTGAGATTCCAAAACTCCCTGCAGACCCCCTGTGAGAGGATTTCCTACTGTGTGGAAACTTCTCCTCCTTCACAACTCCCTCACCAGAATGGGTCTCCGTCCCTATCTCTTTTGTCTCTCTTTTTGTCTTTTATACTTTGTCCTAACTCCTTTCGAAGAGAATGGGCTGCCTTTCTGCGTACCTGGTATCCTCTGCGAGTGTTCAGAAGTTGTTTTATGGAAGTTGCTAGCATCCAAATGATCTTTTGATGGATTTGTGGTGGAGAAAGTGGTCTTCTCGTCTTATTCCTCCACCATCTTCCCTTGTGATAGGTCAGTCCAGCTGGTATTCAAGGGGAAGAGAAATAAACTCTACCTTTTTAAAGAGGAATGGCACTAGCCTACAAGAGGAGAATTGATAATAGCTGTTGTTGGAAACAGCCATATTTTCAATGCTTTGTGGAGTATACTTTTTAGAAACTGTTTTTACTTATGTATTAAGTATGCCTTGGCAGAGTTTAATTTGGGGTGTATATGGACTCTGACAGAATTTTAAAAATGAGCTGAAGCAAACACAGGCATATGCCCATACATATATAGGTTTTAAAATTTATGTATCTTGAAGAATCAATAATTTCTCTTCTTTGATATCGAAGATTTTGTATCTTATCCTGCTTACCTCTTTACTCTAACAAGAAGCTCAGAGCTAAATTGAATCATATTAGTCCAATTTTCCTCTTCTTTTGATTCATGGCTTTGATATTTTCCTTTGTTTTACTTACTGCTTGTATTGATATTTCTTTTGAATCTTTTGTGGAATATGAAATTTTCCACTATATATGAAATTTTTGAAATGAGTTAAACACACATGTAGATGTCTCATATCTATAGTGTAGTATAAAAAGCTCTGCATTCAGAGTTAAATGATGGAAATTCAAATCTTCACTGTGCTCTTTCCCTCACTTTCTCCATCTGTAAGTTGGTTTTTTGTGAGGAAGAACTGGATCATAGAAGTGCCCAATAAATTGTATATATTGAAAGCAGATCTCCACACAAATGAGTGCGTGATGTAAAATGGTTGGAATTTGAGTAAGGTTGATAGATTCATCAATGTCATAATCTTGGGTGTGAGATCTTACTATACTGATACATGACATTGTCACAGGGAGAAACTAGGTGAAGGGTACACAAGAGCTCTCTATGGTACTTCTTACAACTGAATTTGAATCTATGATTATCTCAAAGGAAAAGATAAGAAAAAATGTTCCAGGACTATTGCTTCTATACTATCCAAAGCAAACCATTGTTTTGTTTTTGCTTTTTCTTGCCAGGAAAATATGCTGACTTTGGTTGTACCCGCTTATAAGATTATCAAATTCAATTGAGTGTTATCTTAAGTGTGTTTATCATGTATCAACCAGTTGGTTGCCAGCTGTGAAAATTTTCATTTATACAAATATCTGATGGTGTAATTTGCCCTGTTAAGAATAAGTCAAGAAATAAGAAGAGTTTAGCAAGTTACTGCAAAGCTAACATTGAAAGGATATCAACTTGAGAGTCCCTTGGATAGCAAGGAGATCCCACCAGTCAATCCTAAGGGATATCAACCCTGAATACTCATTGGAAGGACCAATGCTGAAGCTGAAGTTCCAATGCTTTGGCCACCTGATGTGAGGAGCCAACTCATTGGAAATGACCCTGAAGGTGGGAAAGACTGAAGGCAAAAGGAGAAGGGTGTGGCAGTGGATGAGATGGTTAAGTAGCATCACTGAATCAATGGATGTTAATTTGAGCAAATTCTGGGACATAGTGAAGGACAGGAAAGGCTGGCATGCTGCAGTCCATGGGGTCGCAAAGATTTGGACATGATTGAGGGACTGAACAACAAAATTTATACTTTTGTTTTCTTGGAAAAAAAGAAAAATTAAAATGGATCTGAATCTCAGAATGTCTTTAGGAGGAACTGGGGGATGCTGATACCAGAAGAAATTCAGTCAGATTGGAATTTGATCTGTGCAAATTTGATTATAGTTTTAGTAGTCTTACACTGCATGTGAGGCAACATTCCCTTGTGCCTGTACCTCCTGGCTTCCATTTGAAACCTTCAGGAAATCTAGTTTAATTAAAACAACCAAACAGCTAAATTCATGCATTGAATGGAGTTGGAGAAAAATAATGTACTTAACATGTGTTAGCTGTTAATGTGCAATCTAAATCTTCCTGGTCCCTGTAGAGCACAAAACACATCCTCAGGAGTTGAAAGACCTTTACTTCCCTCCAACGCTCATATTTCCTCAAGTATTAGCGAACTCAAAATCTGGAAAGAAAGAGATCCAGATTCTAAGCATGATTTAGTTACCAGCTTCCCATTTCTCCAGAAGTCGTTTCATCTGTATGAATTAAATGGATTTCCCAGGTGATGCTAGTGGTAAAGAACCACCTGCCAGTGCAGGATACTTAAGAGACATGGGTTTGTACCCCTGCATCAAAAAGATCCCCTGGAGGAGGGCATGGTAACCCACTCCAGTATTCTTGCCTGAAGAATCCCATGGACAGAGGAGCCTGGTGGGCTACAGTCCACAGGGTCTCAAAGACCTGAAGTGACTTAGCATGCAGGCACATGCACATGCACATGTCCCTAGTCCAAATCAAGGAGATTGAATTAGAGGTCTCTAAGATTCCTTAAATCTCAGATAATCAGTTATTTTCCTTATAGACATCCATTTATATCAACCTACTTTTATATGAACATTTTCCTTTTATGTTTTCATAGAACACAATACTTATAGGGAGGTTAAATATTTTTTGCTCTTCCTTCTCCCAATTCTCTGATGATACCTTGACTCTGAGCTATTTCTGGATATTTACTGCAATCTGGTGAGAACCTAGTACATATCTTTTTTGGTAAAAGGGAGTTGTAAAATTTTACTAAATTATTCACTGTTTTTATTACATGCACTTATGTAGCAAATTTTAACCAATTCATTAAAAAAGACATGTGCAAAAAACCCCAGAGTGATCTAGACAGATCTGTGCATCAAGATCAAGGGAAAAAGAGGAGGGGAGGGAGGAGGTTGTTCTAGACAATCTAGACTAAGACTGGTCCTGCTATGAGTGCAAACCTTCCTGGATGATCAAGGAAAAAAAGAGAAGTGAGTTATTTGACTCTCATTAGCTGCAAAAGGAAGCATACCATATTTTTGGGAGAGACAAACTGTTTCCTAGCTGTAAGAAATGCTTTTCCTATGCCCTCTTATATAAAAGATACTGATAATGTTTGCAAATGTAGTCTAACAGAAAGTGCTGTAAGGTTATCAGTCTAATTGTTTCTTAGTTCCATGCTCGATAACAGACCAAGACATGCTGTAAACTGGAATTTTGAAAAGACATTTCTATACATTGCTAACATACTATAACGTGGATACCTGCCTTTCTTGAGAATGAATTTGATACAGGAATAGGATGTTGAGAAAATGGAGGAATGGATTAGCAGGCATTTAAAACCAGTTTCTTCCTGACCTAATCAAGGGAGAACTCTTAAGGAAGGTACACTAAAGAAGTTAGACTTGCTATTTTCTGTGCTCCATGAGGACTTGGAGTCTGTCCCCTCCCAAGCATCTCCAGAATATGTTTTCCATTTACAGATTAGGTTGAACATCCTACCTTTCTGTCTTGATGTCAACTGCTTGAGCTTATCTTCTTTCTGTATGGTAGATTTCTAGCATTTTTTAGCCTTAGATTTTGTATTATTTTATCACAAGTCACTGTGATGTTTTGCTAAAAACCATTGTCCATATGAGTGTTGTTATTTGAAGCAAGGGTTTTACCATCCTTGATCTCTTAGTTTTCTGATGATAATGACATATTCTTTATGGAAATACCAAGATGATTTCAGGGAAAAACGATGGCTTTAAAAATTCTCTTGAATATTGGATCAGTTTCTTATTACCATAGGCATCTTGCCAATATTTTTGAGTGCTTCTAATTTGAATGGCATGCTCTGCTTGGCATTTGGCCCATTTTCCAGAATTCATAGATATTACCCCAAAGTAACATAATCAAATTTGTCAAATAAGCCCCAGATAATTGGTTCTTATGTACTCAGTGTTATGTAGGGATATGTTTTTACCTATTTATTAAAAAAATTTTATTTTATATTAGCATATAGTTGATTAACAATATTGTGTTAATTTCAGGTATGCAACAAAGTGATTCAATTATACATATGCATGTCTATATTCTTTTTCAAATTCTTTTCCCATTTAGGCTATTACAGAATATTGAGCAGGGTTTACATTGTGATGTATTTTAAAAATAATTGTTATTAAGGAAAAGATGAGTTTTATTTTAATTCATTTATGAACAGGTATTTATTGAGCACCTAATGTGTGTCAAACAGTGTCTAAGGAAAGACAAACAGGGTTTTCCCTTATTGAGTTTTTATGTTATTTGAGAAAGAAGGAAAATATATGTGCAAACCAAAAAGTGAACAAGGTGATTCAGACATAGAGGGTGATTCTAAGACTTTATATTAATGTGTCAGCATTTGTTGGTGGAAGGGATAATTAGGCAAGGCCTTTGGAGGAGGTGACATTTCAGCAGAGAATTAAATGCTAAGCAGGAGCTAGCCATACAAAAGATTTTGGGAAAAGTATTCCAGGCAAAGAGAACAGTGAGTATGAAGACCTTGCTGCAGTGATGAGCTCGTGGTGCAAGTATGGAGAGAAAAAATGGCCAGTGTAGCTGGAGACAGTGCGTGTGCTGGGGAAGGAGCAAGATAGCTGAAGATGAGGTGAGAGAAGCGGGCAGAGGTCAACTTTGCAGGGCCTCTTAGGTGTTGGTTAGGAATTTGGAATTCCTCCTCAGTGCAGTGAGTGACCAAAGCGGGACTGTAGAAGAAGGCCTGACATGACCAGATTTATGTTAGAGTACTTACTCTTGCTTATGGGTCTATCGATGCGAGTTTTTTTTTTAATGGCTAAGGGAGCACTTTTTTATGCAGAAGTGTCTATTCACTATAAATTGGGTTTTTAACTAATATTTAATTAGTTAAAGCCATGTATTTTAAACTTATGTTTTTAAAATAGATTAATTCAGAAATCTTGTTGTACAATTTATGAGTGTCATAAAGAATAAACTCTACTGAAGTAATCCTTTGCATTTACTTACTTAAATTTCTCCATCAGTATTTTAAGGTGCATTTACAAGTTTAACACTTTTATTTTCTTTGTAAATACTTTAGACACTTGGCAAAACTTTTTCAAGCTTTTCAACCATATTTTGACTCAAATATGCTAATATCAGAAATATAGGAAATCCAATTATCTTTTTTAAAAATTTATTTATTTTAATTGGAGGCTAATTACTTTATAATATTGTAGTGGTTTTACCATACATTGACGTGAATCAGCCATGGGTTTATATGTGTTCCCCATCCTGAACCCCCCTCCCACCTCCTTCCCTGTCCCATCCCTGAGCATCATCCCAGTGTACCAGCCCTGAGCACCCTGTCTCATGCATCGAACCTGGACTGGCAATCTGTTTCACATATGATAATATACATGTTTCAGTGCTATTCTCTCAAATCATCCAACCCTCGCCTTCTCCCATGGAATCCAAAAGACTGTTCTATACATCTGTTTCTCTTTTGCTGTCTCACATATGGGACCATCATTACCATCTTTCTAAATTCCATATATATGCGTTAGTATACTGTATTGGTGTTTTTCTTTCTGACTTACTTCACTTTGTATAATAGGCTCTAGTTTTATCCACCAATTCAAATGAATTCTTTTTAATGGCTAAGTAATATTCCATTGTGTATATGTACCACAGCTTTCTTCTCCATTCATCTGCCCATGGGCATCTAGGTTGCTTCCATGTCCTGGCTATTGTAAACAGTGCTGTGATGAATATTGGGTACACGTGTCTCTTTCAATTCTGGTTTTCTTGGTGTGTGTGCCCAGTAATGGGCTTGCTGGGTCATATGGCAGTTCTATTTCCAGTTTTTTAAGGAATCTCCACACTGTTCTCCATAGTGGCTGTACTAGTTTGCATTCCCACCAACAGCATAAGAGGGTTCCCTTTTCTCCACACCCTCTCCAGCATTTATTGTTTGTAGACTTTTGGATAGTGGCCATTCTGACCGGCACAAGATGGTACCTCATTGTGGTTTTGATTTGCATTTCTCTGATAATGAGTGATGTGGAGCATCTTTTCATGTGTTTGTTAGCCATCTGTATGTATTCTTTGGAGGAATGTCTGTTTAGTTCTTTGGCCCATTATTTGATTGGATCATTTATTTTTCTGGAATTGAACTGCAGGAGTTGCTTGTATATTTTTGACATTAACCCTTTGTTGCTTCATTTGCTATTATTTTCTCCCATTCTGAAGGCTGTCTTTTCACCTTTCTTATAGTTTCATTCATTGTGCAAAAGCTTTTAAGTTTCATTAGGTCCCATTTGTTCATTTTTGTTTTTATTTCCATTACTCTGGGAGGTGGGTCATAGAGGATCCTGCTGTGATTTATATCGGAGAGTGTTTTGCCTATGTCCTCCTCTAGGAGTTTTATAGTTTCTGGTCTTACATTTAGATCTTTAATCCATTTTGAGTTTATTTTTGTGTATGGTGTTAGAAGGTATTCTAGTTTCATTCTTTTACAAGTGGTTGACCAGTTTCCCCAGCACCACTTGTTAAAGAGGTTGTCTTTTCTCCATTGT
This sequence comes from Cervus elaphus, assembly GCF_910594005.1. Classification (NCBI taxonomy): domain Eukaryota; kingdom Metazoa; phylum Chordata; class Mammalia; order Artiodactyla; family Cervidae; genus Cervus; species Cervus elaphus. The sequence goes on from NC_057838.1 coordinate 51,760,661, forward strand.
ATATTCTTGCCTCCTTTGTTGAAGATAAGGTGTCCATAGGTTCGTGGATTTATCTCTGGGCTTTCTGTTTTGTTCCATTGATCTGTATTTCTGTCTTTGTGCCAGTACCATGCTGTCTTGATGACTGTAGCTTTGTAGTATAGTCTGAAGTCAGGCAGTTGATTCCTCCAGTTCCATTCTTCTTTCTCAAGATTGCTTTGGCTATTCAAGGTTTTTTGTATTTCCATACAAATTGTGAAATTATTTGTTCTAGTTCTCTGAAAAATACCATTGGTAGCTTGATAGAGATTGCATTGAATCTATAGATTGCTTTGTGTAATATACTCATTTTCACTATGTTGATTCTTCTGATCCATGAACATGGTAAATCCAATTATTTTAAACATCATAGTTCCACTTAGAAACAGTTAAATTATCTTAAACCTCTTTACCTAAAATCAGAAGTCAATAGTCAATTACATGTTTAAAAATATAATCATAGGGCTAACTCATCAGATTTTTAAACATAACAAATTCTCTTAAATAGTACAGATGCTTATTACCAAACCCTCAAATTGACTAATGCCTAATTTAACTCAAAATTATTAATATTATGTGTTTAATTGACTTTGTGATCTCTCAATTTAATTTTTGAAAAATCCCTTACCTACTAGCAGAACAGTGACACCCTGTCAAGTGGGTTGAGGTTAGGTTTCCGAGGAGCATGAGATTATGTTTTTGTGTGAAGTTGCTGAGTCAACTATATACGACCATAGCACAGTCACTTCTTCAGAGGGCTCCAATTGGGATGAGCACTGGGACATATATATATATAATGGCTCTTCCTTAACTGGACATTAATATCCTGAAACATTCTTCATACTTGTTTACAATGAGGATTCTCTTGTCAATCCCATGTCTTTGTTACTTACTACCTGTGTAACTTTGGCTCAACTATTCTAAGTCTCAGTTTCCTCATCTATAAAATAGAGATAATGATTACATACACTGTATACAATTGTTATGAGGATCCTATGCAAAAATATAATAAAGTGCTCAGGACAGTGTCTGACATACACTAAGAGCTCTAAAAGGTTATGTTTACCACTATTACCCTCAAATGGGGCTTTCCTGATGGCTCAGATAGTAAAGAATCTGCCTGCAATGAGGGAGACCTGGTTTGATCCCTGGGTTGGGAAGATCCCCTGGAGAAAGGAATGGCTACCTGCTCCAGTACTCTTGCTGGGAGAATTCCATGGACAGAGGAGCCTGGCAGACTATAGTTCATTGGGTCGCTGAGAGTCAGACAAGACTGAGCAACTAACACAACAACACCCTCAAATAACCGTATGCATTTTAGGTTTAATTAACCTGGATTTTTAAAATTTCATGATATGTGAAAAATGTCAGAGGCCCATTAAATCAAAGATCTTTTTATCTAACTGGCACAGTGAAGTGGTTGGCACTGTTACAGAGGGACTAGAAAAGAGGTGGGTCTTGGATTGAGTCTGCACACCTAACATGGCATTTAAAGAGTTTTCAGGGAGTAGCAGTTCAAAGAAGTGATCAGTGTGGGAGGTGGGAGTAGGTTAGTCAGTCTCAGACATTGTACGGGGGTGGTCTTTGGAGTGGACCTAATTCTGAGGTAGGGAATTTAGAGGCCACAAATGTCATGCAAAAACATAAATGCCAGGCAAGTAGTAACCATCAGAAAAGGTCCCCAAGGCAATAAGTTATGTGGTTCTGTAGCAGTGGCTGTGCAGCATTGGAGCAACTTTGAGGAGATACCCCATGTCCAAGGGCAAAGGAGAAGCCCCAGCAAGACAGTAGGAGGGGCAAAATCATGTTTAGAAACAACCCCATATCCACCAGAGACGCTAAGAGGGCTCAAACATACCTTGTGTGCACCAGGACCCAGAGACCCAACAGAGACTGAGACAGAACTGTGTTTGAGTGTTTGCTGCAGAGGTATGGGTCAGCAGTGGACTGCCACAGGGGTAGGGGCTCTGGATATACTAGACCTGGGTATGGCATAAGCCCTCTTGGAGGAGTTCACTGTTAACCCCACCATAGAGCTGCCAGAACTTACACAGGACGGGGGAAACAGACTCTTTGAGGGCACAAACAAAACCTTGTGGGCACCAGGACCCAGGAGAAAGGAGTCCTGACCCCACAAGAGACTGACTCAGACTTGCCTGTGAATGTCCAGGAGTCTCTGGCAGAGGCGTGGGTTGATGGTGGCCTACTGCAGGGTTGCGGGCACTGAGTGTAGCAGTGCATGCATGGGACCTTTTGAAGGAAGCCTCCATTATCTTCATTATCTCCACCATAGTTTGGCCTCAGGCAAATAACAGGGAGGGAACACAGCCCCACTCTTCAACAGAAAATTAAAGATTTACTGAGCATGGCCCCACCCATCAGAACAAGACCCAGTTTTCCCCTCAGTCAGTCTCTCCCATCAGGAAGCTTCCATGAGCCTCTTATCCTTCTCAATCAGGGGGCAGAAAACCACATCAGACTGAAAACCACAATCACAGAAAACTAACCAATCTGATCTCATGGACCACAGCCTCATCTAAATGAAACTATGAGCCATGCCTTGTAGGGCCACCCAAGATGGATGGGTCATGGTGGAGAGCCTGACAAAATGTGGTCCTCTGAAGAAGGGAATGGCAAACCACTTCAGTAGTCTTGCCTTGAGAACCTCATGAACAGTATGAAAAGGCAAAAAGATAGGACACTGACAGATGAACTCCCCAGGTTGGTAGGGGCCCAATTTGCTACTGGTGATCAGTGGAGAAATAACTAAAGAAAGAATGAAGAGATGGAGCCAAAGCAAAAACAACACACAGTTGTGGATGTGATGGGTGATAAATAAAGTCTGATGCTGTAAAGAGCAATATTGCATAGGAACCTGGAATGTTAGGTCCATGAATCAAGGCAAATTGGAAGTGGTCAAACAGGAGAGGGCCAGAGTGAATGTCGACATTCTAGGAATCGGCGAACTAAAATGGACTGGAATGGGTGAATTTAACTCAGATGACCATTATATCTACTACTGTGGGCAGGAATCCCTTAGAAGAAGTGGAGTAGCCATCATGGTCAACAAAAGAGTCTGAAATGCAGTACTTGGATGGAATCTCAAAAATGACAGAATGATCTCTGTTCATTTCCAAGGCAAACCATAGTATATCACGGTAATCCAAACCTATGCCCCAACCAGTAACGCTGAAGAAGCTGAAGTTGAACGGTTCTGTGAAGACCTACAAGACCTTTCAGAACTAACACCCAAAAAAAGATGTCCTTTTCATTATAGGGGGCTGGAATGCAAAAGTACAAAGTCAAGAAACACCTGGAGTAATAGGCAAATTTGGCCTTGGAGTACGGAATGAAGCAGGGCAAAGGCTAATAGAGTTTTGCCGAGAGAACACACTGGTCATAGCAAACACCCTCTTCCAACAACACAAGAGAAGATTCTACACATGGACATCACCATATGGTCAACACCAAAATCAGATTGATTATATTCTTTGCAGCCAAAGATGGAGAAGCTCTATACAGTCAGCAAAAACAAGACCAGAAGCTGACTGTGGCTCAGGTCATGAACTCCTTATTGCCAAATTCAGACTTAAACTGAAGAAAGTAGGGAAAACCACTAGACCATTCAGGTATGACCTAAATCAAATCCCTTATGATTATACAGTGGAAGTGAGAAATAGATTTCAGGGACTAGATCTGATAAACAGCCTGATGAACTATGGATGGAGGTTCCTGACATTGTACAGGAGACAGGGATCAAGACCATCCCCATGGAAAAGAAATGCAAAAAGGCAAAATGGTTGTCTGAGGAGGTCTTACAAATAGCTGCAAAATGAAGAGGAGCAAAAAGCAAAGGAGAAAAGGAAAGATATTCCCATTTGAATGCAGAGTTTCAAAGACCAGCCAGGAGAGATAAGAAAGCCTTCCTCAGCGATCAGTGCAAAGAAATAGAGGAAAACAACAGAATGGGAAAGACTAGAGATCTCTTCAAGAAAATTAGAGATATCAAGGGAACATTTCATGCAAAGATGGGTTCGATAAAGGACAGAAATGGTATGGACCTAACAGAAGCAGAAGATATTAAGAAGATGTGGCAACTATGGAAAACAGTGTGGAGATTCCTTAAAAAACTGGAAATAGAACTGCCATATGACCCAGCAATACCACTTCTGGGCATACACACTGAGGAAACCAGATCTGAAAGAGACACATGCACCCCAATGTTCATCGCAGCACTGTTTATAATAGCCAGGACATGGAAGCAACCTAGATGCCCATCAGCAGATGAATGGATAAGGAAGCTGTGGTACATATACACCATGGAATTTTACTCAGCCGTCAAAAAGAATTCATTTGAACCAGTCCTAATGAGATGGATGAAACTGGAGCCCCTTATACAGAGTGAAGTAAGCCAGAAAGATAAAGAACATTACAGCATACTAACACATATATATGGAATTTAGAAAGATGGTAACGATAACCCTATATGCAAAACAGAAAAAGAGACACAGAAATACAGAACAGACTTTTGAACTCTGTGGGAGAAGGTGAGGGTGGGATGTTTCAAAAGAACAGCATGTATACTATCTATGGTGAAACAGATCACCAGCCCAGGTGGGATGCATGAGACAAGTGCTCCGGCCTGGTGCACTGGGAAGACCCAGAGGAATCGGGTGGAGAGGGAGATGGGAGGGGGGATCGGGATGGGGAATAAGTGTAAATCTATGGCTGATTCATATCAATGTATGACAAAACCCACTGGAAAAAAAAATAAATAAAAAAAAAAAAAAAAGAAGATGTGGCAAGAATACACAGAAAAACTAAACAAAAAAGATCTTCATGACCCAGATAATCATGATGGTGTGATCACTCACCTATAGCCAGACATCCTGGAATGTGATGTCAGGTGAGCCTTAGGAAGCATCACTACAAACAAAGCTAGATAAGGAGATGGCATTCCAGTTGAGCTATTTCAAATCCTAAAAGATCATGCTGTTCAAGTGCTGCACTCAATATGCCAGAAGTTTGGAAAACTCAGCAGTGGCCACAGGACCAATAAAGGTCAGTTTTCATTCTAATCCCAAAGAAAGGCAATGCCACAGAATGCTCAAAATACTGCACAATGGCACTCATCCCACATGCTAGCAAAGTAATGCTCAAAAATCTGCAAGCCAGGCTTCAACAGTACATGAACCATGAACTTCCAGATGTTCAAGCTGGATTTAGAAGATGCAGAGGAACCAGAGATCAAATTGTCAACATCCTCTGGATCATTGAAAAAGCAAGAGACTTCCAGAAAAACATCTACTTTTGCTTTATTGACTACACCAAATCCTTTTATTGTGTGGATAACAACAAACTGTGGAAAATTCTTCAAGAGATGGGAATACCAGACCACCTGACCTGCCTCCTGAGAAATCTGAATGCAGGTCAAGAAGGAACAGTTAGAACTGGACATGGAACAACAGACTGGTTCCAAATTGGGAAGGGTGCACGTCAAGGCTGTATATTGTCACCCTGCTTATTTAGCTTATATGCAGAGTACATCATGTGAAATGCTGGGCTTGATGAAGCACAAGTTGGAATCAAGATTTCTGGGAGAAATATCAATAACCTCAGATATGTAGATGACACCACCCTTATGGCAGAAAGCAAAGAAGAACTAAAGAACCTTTTGATGAAAGTGAAAGAGGAAAGTGAAAAAGCTGGCTTAAAACTCAATATTCAGAAAACAAAGAATATGGCATCCAGTCCCATTACTTCATGGCTAATAGATGGGGAAACATTGGAAACAATGAGAGACTTTGTTTTGGGGGGGCTCCAAAATCACTGTAGATGATGACTGCAGCCATGAAATTAAAAAACGCTTGCTCCTTGGAAGAAAAGTTATGACCAACCTAAACAGCATATTAAAAAGCAGAGATATTGCTTTGGCAACAAAGGTCCATCTCATGAAAGCTATAGTTTTTTCAGTAGTCAGGGATGTGATATGTATGGATGTGAGATTTGGACTATAAAGAAAGCTGAGCACCGAAGAATTGATGCTTTTCAACTGTGGTGTTGGAGAAGACACTTGAGAGTCCCTTGAACTACAAGGAGATCCAACCAGTCTATCCTAAAGAAAATCAGTCCTGAATATTCATTGGAAGGACTGATTCTGAATCTGAAACTCCAGTGTTTTGGCCACCTGATGTGACGAACCGACTCATTTGAAAAGACCCTGATCCTGGGAAAGATTGAATGTGGGAGGAGAAGGGGACGACAGAGAATGAGATGGTTGGATGGCATCACCAACTCGACGGACATGAGTTTGAGCAAGCTCTGGGAGTTGGTGATGGACAGGGAAGCCTGGCATACTACAGTCCATGGGGTCTTAAAGAGTTGGACACAACTGAGTGATTGAACTGAACTGTGACTAGGTTTAGGTGTGTTTATTTGTGAGTAAGGAAAAAGAAGCTAGTGTGGGCCAGAGCTCATTCCTAGAGGAATCTGAAACCTTGGCACATAACCAAAGGAGTTGAATTGAAACCCAGAAATGAGAAGAGAATATTATTGAGCATCCACTATTGCCTGGCATATGTTCACATTTTTCTATGCTGTCTGCATTATCACATTTCTCTTCTGATAGATTCAAAGAGTAAATCTTTTTTTTTTTTAAGTAAATCTTATTGTGTGTATTGTATAGAAGGTGGGAGAAATGACTAAGTAAACTTTTCCAACCTTATACATGCAGTAAATGGTGGGAGAGAATTAAACACAAGTCTTCTTATTTCAAAGGTCATGATCTTTCCATGACCGCACAAGGCTGCAGAGGTGAATTAATGTTGCCCAGAGCAACACCAGAGCATTGGTTTACATAGTTTTAAATGTCTCCTGCCGTGTGTCATGGTTAGACCTGAGATGAGGATGAATGGAGACTGTAGAAGAGAGCCAGGTCTAGGACCACAACTATTGGAAGAGGAAACTTGAAGAAGCTGGTCTAGGTTACAGCCTCAGCAACAACTGAAGTATGGGCTTCTTGCTCTGTCTTTGGCCTGGTTACTCTGCCCTAAAGGGGACTTTGGTTCTCCACTGAAGTAGAAGGCAGAAGAATTAACCTAGTTGACTTATGGCAATGATTGTTTTTTCTTTTTTTTTTCCACTTTTATTTACATTTATTTTTTCCAACTTTAATTTTGGGGGCACTAGCTTTTGTTTCTTCAGTTTCTTCTGGGATATCTTTTTTCTTCTGTGCAACCTTCTCTTCTGCTTTAGGAACAGTTTGTTCTTTTTCATTAAGGATCATCTCAGTGTGGCCAGGAGAGCTCATGTATGGGTTGATCCAACCATGGGATCTTTTAGTCTTGTGCCCCATCTTGGGGACTTTGTTCACCTGGATGTGCTCAATGACAAGAGAATCTACCTCTAAGCCCTTAAGTTCAGTGTTACTCTCTACATTTTTGAGTATGTGCAGTAACAATTTAGCATTCTTTTTGGGCCACCGACCCAGCAACCAGCCCGACTGCTGGGCCTGTGAACACCTACCAACTCCACCATTGTAATGATGCAGTAGCACCCATTGCTTCTTTAAAGTGACATCCCCCAGATACTTGGTAGTTTTTTAGATAGGCATACCCGTAATGGCCTGGACAGTTTCACTAGTGTTCCTAAAGTGAACATGAAGATTTTAACCTCTTGATTTGCATGATTTTGTGGGGTTGTCTGGATCAAGTGAATAGCACACCATTTTTAGAGGTCACCTAAGGCTGCTTTCTAGAAAAGGAAGCATGGCAGTGATTCTTAATCTCTCAGTATGATGAAAGATATGACGTTTCCTAGAAAAATGTATATAACCTCACAGTCATACCATTCCACATTCCACGTCAGAGGGTTCACAGAATCCTTGAAACTAATCAAGGATTTGGTCACCAGTCCAAGAGAATCTTTAGACCAAGGATGCAGAGCCTTTTCAGAAGTGTTTGCTGAAAGGAGTGCTGGCATTATTGCAAGATGATGTTTTGGCTGCTTCGAGCAACAGATACTAATTTAGAGTTAATAAATTCTGTTTTACCTAATTATTTTTAGTTAAGTAATTTTAATAATTAATAAATAATAATTATAATAATAATAATTAATTTTAATAATTAATTAATTATTTTTAAAGTCTCACAACCATCCTACAAGGTAGGTACTATCATTAGCCTTGTTTACATAGATGAGGAAATTACTTAGAAGAATTCAATAATATTCTCAAAGTTACAGATATAGTAAGTGGAGATGTGCTCAATAAAAAATTGTGTTGTTCAATAATGTCCTATCTTAAAACAAATACTTGTCAGTTTTTGACCTGGTACAACTGATAAGTGGGTATAATGTTTAACACATATATCATGCAAAGAAACTGTGATATTAGATTTTGATTGTAACACTTGTTTGGGGTGACAAATGGTGCCTGCCAGATCAGAAATTTCATAGCAGCAAGCTCTGCTGCTTAGCTTTGTTTCTTATGCATCTTAGAAATTTATCTAAATTTCAAAAAGGGATTTGCTGGTGACAAACACTTTATGAAATGGGAAGTACTCATTACCCAGGTAAAAATTTCTTTCTGCTAGCAAATTATGCTGAGAATATAGAGCTTTTGATGTAGTACTTTTACCTTGAAAACATTTTAAAGCTACTAGCCTATCAAGCTTCACCACATCTTTATGGGATCAGTCAATATGAATTTCACCATTCCCATCCTGTGGGTCATTTTTAGGGACCTGCAGGTGCCAAGACCATCAGGCAGAGCCCGGTTAGAGTGTTCGTACACTTCAAGACAGCGTTCATGCAGAGAGAGTGGTAAATCCATCCGTAGAAGAAGTTAGGGCCTTTGTGAGAGAACACACAAAGCAACAAAGGGACTTGTTGAAAGACATAAGACTACAAAGCAAATCCACGGCTCCCTGGGGCTGCTGTGAGTACTTGCTTTTACAAGGCTGTTACTAAATATTTTCCTGACAGAACTGAAAACAACCTGCCAGATTTTACATGTGTCTCTTTGGAGAAAGCCATAGGTGGTTATCATTTAAAAAAAAAAAAACAAAAAACAACATTCAGTGGTTTCAAATCTTTCTTCCTACTAGAATAATCATCTAGAGGGAAAAAATAATTGTATTCATGTTAGTGATTCACCTACTTCAGTTCTGTTCTGTGGATTTCTTTATGAAGGTGTTGGTGTCTCTGTCTCTCTCTGCCCTTTTTTTCCCCTCTCTCTCTCTCCCTCCTTTTCTTTCCCTCCAAAATCAGACCAAACAACAAACAAACATACAAACAACAAACAAAGTTTGTTGGCTCACTATTCGACTACTTCCTCATGCATTTGGAGACCCTGAAGCTCAAACCTGAGAACATAAGAGTTATAGACATGTTGTGGGAGTGCCCGATGCACAGGAAGGTAAATAATAAATAATCTTTATTTTTCAAAGGGGAACAATTTAAGCATCTTTGCCTACACATTCAAAGGAGAAACTCTTGTGGACTTTTGTGAATTGTTGCCAGTCCTTGGTTATATATACTACCCTATAATTCAGAGTTTCTTGAAAGGAGTTAAACAGTTTTAAGGCCACCATAAATTTTATTATTATTTCCTGGTATCTATTACTTGGGCTCTCAGGGTGATCATCAAATTTGTATTCTCTTTGAATCATTCTAAATGAGAATTTGTCTCCAAAAATGATTATTTTTTTGGTGTGTTTTCAAAAGGAAAATTGGTGCTTTGGGCTAATGACTGTGGAAAATGATTTTTGAATATAGCATGGGATTATTTTTGAGTTGTACTTTTGGTGTTCAAAAACCTCAGAAACCTGGAAGCAAAACTGACTAGCTTATAAAAATGCAAACAGGGGCATGTCTTTGATTCTTGAGAATTTTTCTATGTAGAAGAATTAAAGACAAAAGGAAAGAAGGAAAGAAGAGAGAAGGGCAAAGAAAGATATGCACACTAATGTGAAATATTTGATTGCCCTTTCCCCAAGTTGTCGCCTAGGAAGTATCTATTTATTGCAGTCAAAGTCAAGTGTATTACACTGAGTTACAGTTTTATAGACCCCTGAGCTGGACAATTCTAGTTAAAAAATTAGCTTCTTGCCTTCCTGGTACAAGGTTTTAATATCTGTTGAGTTGCTTTTGGGGTGTACAAATATTTTTTGCAACAGGTGCTTATGAGAGAGAGAAACAACTGAAAGCATTTCCTTATAGCAGGGAATTCATACAACAAACAAAACAAAGAGGACAGTTATGTCAAATTAAAGCCCCTTTCATGCGTGCATGACCCTTAGGGGCACACAGCAGATAAAACATACAGTCGTTTGCAACATGATTTTGTAAATTGTGTTTGCCTGCTTATATTGCAAAAGAGATTTTTTTTTGTAATCATTTCAACTCCTTTGTATTTGCTTTAGCATAATCTTTTTAAAAGACACAGTAGGATATTTAGAGTCCTGAATTACACATTAAATGTATAACTATTCCCGGACACCTTCCTAATTTATATAGAGCTGTTTCATAACAGGATGAAATTTTGAAAATATTGTGATCTAAAATATTCAGTATTTCAAAAAATGGTAAGGTTTAGTGCTGAGAACATTGTGATGAAACAGCGTTTAGACAACTAATGACATTATGGGTAGGTGAATTCCTTTTGCTGACTAGTTTGACAGCATAGAGTCTGATCAAAAGAGATAATCCTCTAAGATAAGAATTCTAGGGGAGTTTCCTCAGGTAGTGATGTGACAGAAGTCGAACAGAATATTCATTACAGTGGCATTATAATGTTATCTATAATTTCATTGTGAAGCCAGTGATAAAATATGCAAAATAGCTGTGAAGTAATTTATTAAAGTAGTTCTGATACAGTGTGAAAAAAGAAAATACAAAATGTCAGGAATGCAAGATTTGCATTCTTGCAGATATGCAAGAATAGGCAGGTATATGAATAAGGGCAAGAAGACAAGAACCACAAATGGAAAATGTAAACAGGTTTACAAGGGAGTTTATTGCTTTAAAAAACCATATTATTAGCATTACTCTTGTGTCATCTTTTTAGATGATTACAGTTGGTGCTTCCTATCCATAGGTTCCACATTTCAGATTCAAGTAATTTTGGATCAAAAATACTTGAAAAAAAAAATTCCAGAAAGCAAAACTTGAATTTATTGTATTGGCAACATTTACATTGTATTTACAACTGTTTACGCAGCATTTACATTGTATTAAGTATTGTAAGTACGATTCCCCTAGTGTGGCTCAGTGGTAAAGAATCCGCCTACCAGTGCAGGAGACACAGGAGACATGTGTTTGATCCCTGGGTTGGGAAGATCTCCTGGAGAAGGAAATGGCAAGCCACTCCAGCATCAGGACAGAGAAACCTGATGCGCTACACAGACCATGGGTTCACAAAAGAGTCGGACACAACTTAACAACTAAAACAACAACAAGGTATTATTAGTAATCTAGAGATGATTTGAAGTATGCAAGAGGATGTACATAGGTTATATGGGCTTCCCTGGTGTCTAAATGGTAAAGAATTCAATGCCAATGCAGATGATGCAGGAGACCCGGGTTCAATCTCTGAGTTGGGATGATCCTCTGGAGAAGGGAATGGCTACCCACTCCAGTATTCTTGCCTGGAGAATCCAGATTTATGGACAGAGGAGCCTGGTGAGCTACACTACATGGGGTCAGTAGCAAAGAGTCGGACACAACTGAGCGACTAAGCACACACACACAGGTTATATACAAATAATCCACTATTTTGCATAAAGGACTTCAGCATTTGCGGATTTTGGTGTCTGTGGGGGATTCTGGAGCCAATCTCCCAAGGATACCCAAGGACAACTCTATATAAAAGTAAGCTGATACATGTATGAATTAATAATACTCCAATACTATGTTGACAGTATTCAGGGCATCACCATGAGAACAGGCTGAGTCTATCTCTGGCAGTTCTCTAGGGGGGCACTCATTTACTGTGGTCCACGGTCTAACCCAGTGAAGATTCTTTTTCTCAGGATGAACTCACATTACCCAAGCGTGTGCAGCTGAATGCTAGCCCAGAGTGCCCCACTATGATTTACAATGAGCTATTGAATCATTGCACAGAATGTTGGGTCGGTACAACCAGTGCATTCTGTCCTCTGTGAAGGCTTGAACAAGCAATGCAGGGAGCCAGAGCATCAGAAAATGGCCTGTTTTGCGTGAGAAGAGACCAAAAGGAGTTGAATGGTATGACTATGTTTTCATATAACATGACTGTCACTCTTTAGATAGCATGATACCAGGGTCTCACAATGAGGTTGGTGGAGGAGTGAAACGTAATTTTCCTTCTACCTTACTAAGTTCTTAGCTGAGATCCTTGTAATGAAAGACAAACTGACACAAGAGAAAAGCAAACAGAAGTTTATTAACATGTAGACCTTATCTTTCCATGGGAGATACCCAGGGGAAGATGAGTGACTCCCAAGATAGCTTGAGATTCAGACTTTATTTCCCTTTCTTAATAAGGAAAGAGTGGAGAGTGGGGTAGAGATGTAGACCTCTTAGGGAGAGTAAATGATTTTTAGCAAAGATGAGTGGGTGCTTAATAGAGTAGCTAGGAGGTATTATGATTTGTGACTAAGATTGAGTGTAGTGTTGACTTTTTGTTTCCTTACCTGTGGTGAGTCAGTCTTCCCTGGTTGAAGAAACTGCCAGAGAGGGAATTTTTAGCTTATTTTGGAGGATTTGCTTTTAGGCAGATAAGGGTAGTTTGGAGAAAGTCTCTCCCTGCATTTACTATTTTTCAAGTGCCTATAGCTCAAAATAATCAATAAACCAAAATGGTACATTTTGAAGTAGCATGTTCTTTTATCCTTCCGTGGTCTTGCTAGAAGACCTGAAACTCCATCACCTTAGCTGCCTACAACCTCCTTTATACTCCACATTAGGGTTGCCCTTCTCCCGATGTAAGAATACCAAATGGCTGTTAACTGAAGACTTCTTTTCCCTAGACAGTACTTAAATGTCCCCTGCCAACATTTGTCTTTGTAGCTTTTCCTTGGCTGTTTCCATGGCTGACCATCCCCCCCCACTGCCCTCTGCTTTAAATAGGTTAATATCTTCTACCAGTTGAAAGTCAAGTTCTGCTTACCTGTTTTCTTCCAGATGATGAAATATCTTTGTATTGATCCATTACATATGTAACAGCAGTACTACTTTTCTAAGTTCTTGTGGGTGTGTACTTTACTATTGCTCACATATATTGAAAATAGCAGGTGACAGAGTTGAGGAGCCAGTAGAATTTAAATATCAGATCAAAGAGGAACATGGGGACTGAGATAAGTCAACAGAGAATTAACTCCAAGTGCCCATTTTATTTACTATAAATCTAGTAAAATGCTTTGTTGCTCAGTTGTGCCTGACTCTCTGGAGCCCCATGTACTGTAGCGTGCCAGGCTCCTCTGTTCATGGAATTTTCCAGGCAACAGTGGTGGAGTGGATTGCCATTTCCTCTTCCAGGGGATCTTCCTGACCCAGGGATTGAACCCTTGTCTCTTGGGTTTCCTACATTGGCAGGCAGATTCTTTACCACTAGTGCCACCTGGGAAGCCCTATAAGAAACACACAAAGCATAAAATCAAAGTTGCTTCATTTCATCTTGTCAGAGCCCATACTGAATAGGAGGGTAAGGTACTGGGGGCCCTTTGGGACCTTCAGACCAGATACCAAGAAAGGACAGTTCCTCTTTATTGATGTACGATGTGAGCATTTGAAGTCATATCAACTCCTATAATAGGAGGGATGAGACTACTTTCAGTAATGGCAGCCTTTGCTTCAACACTGACTCCTGTTTATCTTTAAACTGTCTCTTCTTTTCAGAGAACTCTCTTTCCTGTCTGGAAGAATGGTCAGTTGAGCCTCAGCAACCATATTTGCTCACCATATGGTTCCCTGGCAAAAATTCTTTCCTTTAGAGTTGGATACTTAATCCAAGCTTGCCCCACCAAGGACTCTCTTCCTGGAATTTGAGATTCATAGATAGGCAGTGATTTTCTGTGTGGCTGGAACTGTGATAGGTAAACCTGAGATCTGTGAATGGCTGTATTTCCCCCTGAGGACTGAGGAGTGGAGAAACAAGAGGACTATATTTCCTAGGTTCCATTCTCCGGCATTACAGAAGTGTCTGTATCTCTGCCTCTGAGTCCTTGGGACCCTCTTTGTGTCCTTCTAATAGCTTCTCTCCTTCCATTTTGTCCTAGTTTCTCTTACTTGGAACAAAGAGACTTAGCAATACATACCCACTGCGAACTAGCAGCACAAGAATAATATTCCTCAAAAATCAGAAGAGTTGATGTTACACAGGGGGTTGGAAGATTTAGGTGACATAGATATCATCTTCAAATTTGGTGTTTTAAGGGTATCTTTAAATCTCTGATAGAATTTTGCAGATCCTTCCTGTTGAGTTGTCTGAAGCATTCCTTAGATAAGGGACCACTCTGAGGTTAGTTCCTTGGGAACTGGTTAACTAGGGAAATCTCTTCAAAATGACAAACACTGGAGTTTAGTACAATGTTTAAAGGCCAAAGACTGAGACAATCGAAAATTAAAATAAGTTTCTCAGAAGGTGCCTCTTCTCCCCCTTGCGGCCCTGCCTGCTCCCAAACACAACAAATACTCAAAGATACTGGGGGCTGAGATGGGCCTTTGGATTTCTATTTGATGTTATATTGCATATGCCACATGATTGGCTCTGGAGCTTTGCTTTGAGAATAATAGTCACCAATGTCTATTTGATTGTGTCTTTAGACTCTCAAATTCTATTTGCAAATCAAATTCAAAGAAGTTTGATTTGAGGAGGTAACATGGGGAGATAATGTCTGTATGAAAACGTTTAGCTAAAATTTATCACCATATCCTCATCAAAGACCATTTACTACTCATTGAGAAACATTACAAAGAAAATAAATTGTCATTGAACCTCACCTTTGGATTGATTGGGAAATGTCATTTATTTCTAGGAAAAAGGGAACACTGGTTGTAAGAGAAAGGGCTTCTCAAGGCTCTCTTATTGGTTGTTTTGAAGTGTTGAATTTAATAAGGCACAAGCAACTAGGAAGAGAATAGGGAGTGACAGGCGTAGAGCAGTGAATGTAATATACAGCGAGAGTGGGGAATCCATCATGCCGGAATACTTTTCTTGGTAGAAAAAGAAAGCATTGCTGTGTAAAATGGCTTAGCTTTGAAGGAATTCCAAGTCTTTATTTTAGGCCATTCAACTGTAGACTGGGGTTTCACAAGACTCATGTTGGGTTTAGAGGTTATGAAATACTGTTTTCCAAATGGAAATATATGGCTCATAACCTCAAAGGAAAGAAAGCAAAGAAAGAGCAATGCTTCTTGGCCGAGGCGTCAATAATCCTTTTACTCTGAGATCTGTAATGATCACCCACGGGCAGTAACTCATTTTCCTGCTGCTTTTCCAACCTTCTTTATGTTTTTATTTAAAAACCTTTGATTCTATTAAGAGATATCATAACAAGCTATGTCTTGATATGCACATAGATTTCTCTTTGAGAAAGGTAATGTAACACATGACTTATAAATTACGTGTACCATTTTTTTCATTTCTCCATGGTTTGGAATTTTTTGTTTGTTTCTTTGTTTTAGTGAAAACAGGCTATCTTATGCTGCAATAACAAATTCATCTCCAGAATCCCAGTGGCATAACATGAAGGAAGGCTTATCTCTTATTCAAGGTACATATTCAACACAAGTTGTCAGGGGCCTCTGTCTGCTATTTATAGTCATTCAGGGACCCAAACTGATAAAGCTACACCATCATGTGACTTTCTTAGGGAAGAGAAACTAGAGAATTAAACATGGACTTTGGGGAGTTTCCTGATGGTCTGGTGGTTAGGATTCGGCACTTTTCACTGCTGTGGCCTGGGTTCAATCCCTGGTCAGGCAACTGAGATTATGCCACATGGCCAAGAATTTAAAAGATAAATAAGCAAAATAAACATGGGGTTTTCTCTGACTTAACCCTGTAATGAAGTATGTTACTTTTTTCTCATACCCCATTGAGTAGAGCTAGTCACATGGCCCTGCCAGCCACAAGCGCCTGAGATGTGCAGGGATCTCTATGCTCAGGACTGAAGAGAACTGGATGAAATTGGTAGAATCTATAATAATATCTACAACAGTTCAACTTTGTTAAAGCTTTGTTCCTCCGTAAGTTCAGCTTACAGCAATAACCTCTTCCTTTGAAGATCTGTTAGTGCTTGAGTCTACCGTTCATTTGACCCTTAGCTTTCACTCTCTGATATGTAAATATATAGTGAAGATGAATAAATATTTGTATCTTTATGACATGTTTCCTATGCATGATTATAAGTTTCTTGAAAATGGACAATATATAGTTTTTTGTGTCATCCATAGTGCTTTGCATGTCCAGTAGGAGTAGAATGCATATAGTTTATGGGTGAAGCAAGTGTTCAAATGACAGGAAATGGATGAGAAACAAATTTGCTAACTTTATTTATTTCACCATGCATACCCGTTTCCTAATGGGAGGAGGCGTTCATGTCAAGTTATTTTTTTTTTTTCTTACATTTTTTTTTTTCCCCCCCGCTGTGGATCATTTTAAAACTCTTTCTTGAATTTGTTACAGTATTGCATCTGTTTTTGTTTTGGTTTTTTGGCCAGGAGGCATGTGAGATATTAGCTCCCTGAGCAGGAATTGAACTTGAATCCCCTGCATTGAAAGGTGAAGTCTTAACCACTAGACTGCCAGGGAAGTCCCTCATGTCAAATTAATTGACAGTCTTTATAATCTTTCTCTAGTCATTGAAAAGACTACTCTGGGCTCTTGTTGCTGAGGGCCATGAACACTTTGTGATAGAACACTTTTGATATTTCTTGCTTTTGTTCAGCTAAGAAGAAAGGAAACAAAGGGAGGAAATCTGAAGAGCAAGGACCTTAGAGTTGAGGAAAAAGCTGTCAATAGTCAAAGGGGAAGGAGGAAAATCACTGGAACCCAATTAAACCAACAAGCATGAGAAGAGAGAGCATAATAATGTATAAGACTTGGTGCTTGCCTGCAGCCTAAGTGTTAAAATGAGACATAATCATGGAGAAAGAACAAGGTGGATAAAGCAGCATGGGAGATGTTCCATCTGCAGGGTTGGTACTAGAGAAAACTTGAGAAAACCTCTGTGTTAGTGATCTATTGCTGACCAAAAAATTAAGCTGAAATGGAATCATTTAAAACTGCAATAAATATTTAGTATTCCACTCTATTTCCGTGGGTCAGAATTTGGGTCAGGCTTCAGTTAGTTCAGTTCAGTTGATCAGTCATGTCTAACTCTCTGTGACCCCATGGACTGCAGCACACCAGGCCTCCCTGTCCATCACCAACTCCCAGAGCTTGCTCAAACTCATTTCCATTGAGTTGGTGATGCCATCCAACTGTCATCCTCTGTCATCCTCTTCTCTTCCTGCCTTCAGTCTTTCCCAGCATCAGGGATTTTCCGATAAGTATTGGAACTTCAGCTTCAGCATCAGTCCTTCCAATGAATATTTGGGACTAATTTCCTTGTGGATTGCCTGTTTTTATATGCTTGCAGTCCAAGGGACTCTCAAGAGCCTTCTCCAACACCACAGTTCAAAAGCATCAGTTCTTCATCTCTCTGGTTTCTTTTTTTTTTTTTTTTTTCTGTCTCTGGTTTCTTTATAGTCCAACTCTCACATCCATACATGGCTGCTGGAAAAACCATAGCTTTGACTAGACACACCTCTGTTGGCAAAGTAATGTCTCTGCTTTTTAATATGCTGTCTAGGTTGGTCATAGCTTTTTCCAAGGAGCAAGCATCTTTTAATGTCATGGCTGCAGTCACCATCTGCAGTGATTTTGGAGCCCCCAAAAATAAAGTCTCTCACTGTTTCCATTGTTTCCCCATCAATTTGCCATTAGTGATGGGACCAGATGCCATGATCTTAATTTTTTGAATGTTGAGTTTTAAGCCAGCTTTTTCACTCTCCTCTTCACTTTCATCAAGAGGCTGTTTAGTTCTTCTTTGCTTTCTGCCATAAAGGTGGTGTCATCTGTGTATCTGAAGTTATTGATATTTCTCCCAGCAATCTTGATTCCAGCTTGTGCTTCACCCAGCCCTGCATTTCTCATGATGTACTCTGCATATAAGTTAAATAAGCAGGGTGACAGTATACAGCCTTGATGTACTTCTTTCCCGATTTGGAACCAGTCTATTGTTTTATGTTCGGTTCTAACCAAACCGAACTTCTTAACCTGCATACAGATTTCTCAGGAGGAAGGTAAGGTAGTCTGGTATTGCCATCTCTTGAAGAATTTTCCACTGTTTGTTTTGATCCACACAGTCAAAGGCTTTGGCCTAGTCAATAAAGCAGAAATAGTTGTTTTTCTGGAACTCTTGCTTTTTCTATGATCCAGTGGATGTTGGCAATTTGATATCTGGTTACTTTGCCTTTCTAAATCCAACTTGAACATCTGGAAGTTCTCAGTTCACATACTGGGACAGGCTTAGCTGAGTTGTTTTCTTTCTAGGTTTCATATGTTGGCTGGTTCCACAGTCATCTGAAGGCTTGACTGTGTCTGGAGAATCCACTTCCAAAGTGTCTTACTCATATGCCTGGCATGTTGGTGGTGGATGGTGGGAGGCCTCAGTTCCTTTCCTTGGGGGCCTCTCCACAGGCTGCTTGAATATCTCATACTGGCTTTGAATGGCTTCTTCCAGAGGTAGGGCAAGGTTAATGCTTTAATATCTTGTATCACTTAGCTTCAGAAGTAGCACATCATCGTTTCTGCAATATCCTATTAGTTACACAGGTCAACCCTGCTGCTGCTGCTGCTGCTGCTGCTAAGTCGCTTCAGTCGTGTCCGACTCTGTGTGACCCCATAGACGGCAGCCCACCAAGCTCCCCCGTCCCCGGGATTCTCCAGGCAAGAACATTGGAGTGGGTTGCCATTTCCTTCTCCAGTGCATGAAAGCAGAAAGTGAAAAATGAAAGTGAAATCACTCAGTCATGTCCGACTCTTAGCGACCCCAGAGACTGCAGCCCACCAGGCTCCTCTGTCCATGGGATTTTCCAGGCAAGAGTACTGGAGTGGGTTGCCATTGCCTTCTCCGAGTCCATATCAAAGACTAGCCAGAGGCAAAAATTATTGGGGGACATCTTTTAGGCTAGATGTTACCCCTTCCACATTTTGGTGAGGGAGAATCAGATTAAAAATAAATATCAGGCACATTCCTTCCAGAGACTAGAGAGGAGAAGTTATGAAAAAAGTAAGTCTGGGTGTATTTGTGGCAGAAGTATGGAGCCTTTGAGGACTGATGGCATGCATGTCTGACTCAGTCTTCCCAGCTGCACAGACTTCCTCTCTCTTCCTTGCCTTTCACTTCCCTGAGTCACTTCTTAGCCACTGCCAAAAAAGGATGATTTTGAAAAATAAAAATATCTACAGTTGCATGAAAGAGAATTCTGATTTCCCTCCAACTAAACCTCATCTGTGGAAAATTAACTGCTCAGTCTATGTACTCTATTTCTCCTAGGAGCAGTGGAACTAGTTGGGAAGAATTAAGTATTTCTTAGGTTTTGTGAGTGAAAGAACATGGTGGCCTCTCTTGGCCTCAACCTTCTCACCTATAAAATGGCAACAGTGATGCCTATCTCCCAGGGAGTCATGAGATTTAAGCGATATAATAGAGATGAATAACACGTCTAGTGCAGAGCTTGAAACAGTGGTGCCTAATAAATGCTTGGCCTCGTCTCCATAGAGAGTCTCATATTATAGAATCTCTCCATCCTTAGAGGAATAAAATATATTGCTGTTGCTGCTCAATCGCTAAGTCATCTCTGACTCTTTGCAACCCCAGGGACTGCAGCACACAAGGCTTCCCTGTCCTTCACTCTCATTCAGAATTTGCTCAAACTCATGTCCATTGAGTCAGTGATGCCATCCAACCATCTCATCCTCTGTTGGCCCCTTCTCTTTCAGTCTTTCCCAGCTCCCTCAGTCTTTCCCAGTATCAGGGTCTTTTCCAATGAATCATATGAATGATTAAAACAAAAGTTCAGAACCCCATAAAACCTCACGAGGTGAATTTAATTATATAAAATTTAAAACAAACAAAGGCAGGGGCTTCCCTGGTGGTCCAGTGGCTAAGACTCCGTGTTCTCAGTGCAGGGGGCCCAGGTTCAATACTTTGTCAGGGAAATGGATCCTACATACTGCAACTAAAGTTGCCACCTGCTGCAGTGAAGATGGAAGATCTAGTGTACCACAGCTAAGACCAGGTGCAGCCAAATAAATAAATAAATATTTTAAAATAAAATAATTCATATTGGGTGTGCCTAGTAAATCACTGTGTTTATCTAAAGAAGTACCTTATTTTTTTTTCTATGGAAGTTTCAACAATGGTGTAAATGTTTTATATGTATGCTGACCAATATGGTGATCCCTAGCTTCCTATAGTTACTAAGCACTTGAAATGCAGGTAATGAGAATGAGGATGGTGTTTTATTTAATTGTACTTTTTAAAATTTAAATAGTCTCCTATGATTAGTGGCTACCACATTGAACAACACAAGGTAGAATGCTAAGTGTACATGATGACTCCCTCTACATCAGGCAAAAAAAAATAGAAAAATTTCCAGGGTTTTGATCAACAAATGTGTTTGCTTCTATATGCCATATTTATGTATTTATTTTGGGTGGTACTAATTTGAACAGTTGGTCTGTTTCTATTGAGAAATCCTTCTCAATGCCAGTATGTAGATTTACCACCTATTTGGTTGTGAATTTGGGTGATTCAGAAGCCAAGCAGCATCTGCATGGATTTAGATGTGAAAAGCTTTCTGGATGGCAGATAGAGCTGGATTCTTACTTGCATCTGTACTTTGTCCTAGTTTTCTTGGACTCAATAGAATCATTTAAGGTTTTACTATATTTTCAAAGGTTTTTTCCAAGTTGTATTAAAAAATATTGTTACATTTCAGGGCTATATATTGGGCGTCTGATGTTATCTGCTAATATCCACTAATAACAATGTTAGAAATCATATGTAAGTTAATGGAAATTATTTGCCTTATCATGCTCTTGAATAGGTTCTTTTGATTGCTACAGGATGAAATTGAATAACTGATTGGTCCAAGACTGTGAAGTCAGGACAACTTACGCTTTAGCTTCATCAGCTCTCCTTCATCCTGATACAAGTTCTGCCTTTGTTCCCTAGATATGCCACACCATGCATGTTCTTCCTAAGTCTCTGGTTTTTGTGATGCTGTGTTTTTTTCTGCTGACCCCTTCTTCTCTCCTTGATAAAGCTACCCATTCCAAATCTCAGCCCTTCTTGAGAGCCTACCCACTCTTCTGAATTGAAAGAGAGCCCAGTGAAGTGTATAAAAGCATAGGCTCTGGAATTAGACTACCTGTGTTAAAATCCCAGCTTCACCACTTACTATGATTTGTGTTTGGTTCTTCTCCTGCTTGTGCCTCAGCGTCCTCATTTGCAAAATGGGAATGGTCAGGATTCTACCTCATAGTCTTTTTGTAAAGATGAGTGAGACAAGTACTCAAAAGATGTTAGCTGTGATTTTATTCTGTGCTCCCTTGTATTTATTTTTATACTTTTTTGAGGTTTATATAAACATGATGTTGTGTGTGCTAAGTCCCTTTGTTTATGTCTGACTCTGTGACCATATGGACTGTAGCCTACCAGGTTCCTCTGTTCATAGAATTCTCCAGGCAAATACTGGAGTGGGTTGCCATGCCCTTCTCCAGGGGATCTTCCTGACCCAGGGATCGAACCTGGGTCTCCTGCATTGTAGGCAGACACTTTACTGCTTGAGCTACTTTACTGCTGTATTACTTCTGCTTCCACTTCTGCTACTTCTCTTTGACTGAATTTTCCACTTTCCACTTAGCTTTTAAAGCTGCATGTCACTACACTGGATAAACTCAGATAATCCAGGGTAATCTCCTAGTGTCAAAGCCAACTGACTAGTAACCTTAATTACATTTGAAAAATCTGTTCACAGCAGCACCTAGATTAAAGTTTGATTGAATCACCAGAGGCAAGAATCTTGCTGGAACATCATTAGAATTCTGTCTGTCACAGTGCTCAATTAATGACTGAGCTGAAACTATTAGAAACATTTACCATATTTTTATCTGTCTTTCACCTCAATGAGATCAGGGATTGTATCTGTTTTATTTACCAGTTTATGACTAGCACAGTGCCTATCTGATAATGTTTGTTAAACACTGAACTGCCTCTGCCTGTGTATTTAGTTTTCTTTTTTTAAGAAAATAATTTGGTTGTAGGTTACCAAAATGATCAAATGAACTTTAAATAAAGATTATA
The DNA here is from genome assembly GCF_910594005.1 of Cervus elaphus. Taxonomy (NCBI): domain Eukaryota; kingdom Metazoa; phylum Chordata; class Mammalia; order Artiodactyla; family Cervidae; genus Cervus; species Cervus elaphus. The sequence continues at coordinate 51,783,076 of NC_057838.1, forward strand.
TTTATTCGTTTTGGTTTTAACTTTGTTCTTTGGTCCTTAGGAGCTCAGGGTTTACCACCTGAACCTTTATCTTTTTTTGTGTTTTGGTGTCATTTGACTTTTCCTCGTAAAAGAAAATATGCTGGACCTATTTGGAGCTTAGGGATCATGATTATAAGAAGGTTGTAAGGGACTAGACTATCAGTAATGCTGATTATGATGATGACAACAATAATGATGTTTTGGTTAAGGTAGCCCAGGCTTTTCAACCAAGGTGAACACTAGGTGACACTTGGCAATGTTTAGAGACTTTTTCGATTGTCACAGTTAAGGGAGAAGGTACTACTGGTGTCAAGTTGGCGGAGGCCAAGGATACTGCTAGATATCCTATAAGACACAGGACCACCCCCACAACAAATAATTGATATAGTATAAAATATTAGTAGTGTACAACCTGAGAACTGATTAGGTAAGCTAATTGCCTTAGTGAACAACATCAAATATCAATAACTTAACAGAAAAACTTAATTTGCCACTCCTTCAGAATCTATTACAAACATTTCTGGAGGGTGGCTCTCCTCTGAGATTTGAGTAGGATCCAGATTCCTTCCATCTTGTAGCTCTTACTTCTTCAACCAGTAGCCATCAGGGTTGTTGAGAAAAGAGTAAAGGAGAGAACCTGAAAGATTTCTGTGGCTTCATCCATGAAGAGGTATGCATCATTTCTTCCATATTCCATTATTTAGAACTCACTCACTTGAACCCACTCAACTGTATCAGAGCTGGTAAATGTGTTCTAGCTGTGTGCCTGGTTGGCTACTAGCGCTTTCTACCAGAAAATGATAATAATAATGGCAACAGTAACAACATTAATTACAATAATATCAAACATTTGAAAAGTTTCTCTATGTCAGGCATGTATAATATAATTTATCAGATGGTGTAACTTGAGTATGTTGAATACCTTGTGTGATTCATGCAAAATGTATGGGGAACCCAGAGGTGAACCCAAGCCTATCTCATTCCAAAGTACATGTGCTTAACAATTACTTGATACTCTAGTTAGAGTAGGAATTGAATGCTACTCTTACTTGGGTTTAATTTTTATGAAATTGAAACTATACCCATAAGTACAATAAATACAGAATGTTCAAGGCTTATACGTAAAACTGAAACTGCTTAAAAAGTATTTCCTAAAGAGCTGTTGAAATCCTTTTCAGGGAATATCAATATACAGATTGCTTTCCAAGTTTTTGTCTGGATCACAAAAGAATAGACAGGAAGAGATGAATATCACGGGTGAAGGCTATCGTAGTGCTTTTAAATCATCCTGTTGCACTTAGGCATTGCAGCCCATGATTATATATTTCACATAAGTCTTCGGTAGTCCAGGGGGACTGCTGGCCGAGGTAATGAGCATTACTAGGAATCTCGACAGCGAACTCTAAATGGTTTCAATGCTGTCGAGTTTCAAGAAAGTGAACCTTCCTTGAAGTGAATGGCTATTTCTCTCTTATTTAGGTAATTTATTCTTGTCCGGCTCACATTAATGGCAGGCCTTGTGTCATATGTAATAGTTATAATAAGGCACTCACCAAAGCTTCCTCTTAGGGGTAGAAGGCACTTTGGGTTTTACTCTCATGGAGTAAGAAGGAAGAGAGAATAGAAGCCCTTGCTTCACAAAGGCCACACTGGTAGACAGAGTGATGTGAGTGGGTAAGAGATGTGAAGAGAGTTCAGAATTTTCCTTTAGAATAAAATGCAGCAGTTTCCTGGAATGTCCTAATTGACTTTGCAGGGTCTGAAAAGTTTTATTGTCATGGATCTACATGGAAGAGAGAATAGAAGCCCTTGCTTCAGAAAGGCCACCCTGGTAGACAAAGCGATGTGAGTAGGTAAGAAATGTGATCAGAGTTCAGAATCTTCCTTTGGAATAAAACTGCAGCAGTTTCCTGGAATGTTCTAAAAGACTTTTCAGGGTCTGAAAGCTGGTCATAGATGTGGTGGTTCTGAATGCTGCTGCCTTCATTATCAACTTCTGCTTTGAATGTAATAGCCCAAAATTCTCAATGAATTCTCTATTTTGTGCCATTACAGTTGAACTTCTAATCTTTATGCTTAACAGTTTTTATTATTAAAAAAAAATCCTGTTCTTTCTTATCTCCTCCTCTGTGGAACCCTGCCTTTCTCTATTTTCTTATGAAAGAGATACCTGACTCCTTAGCTTGTGCTCTAAACTCAGTTGTATAGAACCACAGAGCGTGTTAGGAAGGACACTAATTTTTCCTTGTTGTCTAACTAAAAGAGTAAAAGGTATGGCCCGATCATTAAAACCATCCTTAATAGGTTTTTTTTCTGTTATTATTAGTGTATTTTAAGTCTGTTTTTCATATGTGTCTTTCAGTTGCTCAAAGCCCTCCCCCCACCCCAAGATGATATCAGTACAATAGTAAATTACAACTGGCTAGGGCTTCCCTGATGGCTCAGAGGGTAAAGAATCTGCTGCAATACAGGAGTTGCAGAAGACGCCGTTTCGATCCCTGCGTCAGGAAGATCCCCTGAAGTAGGAAACTGCAACCCATTCCAGTGTCAACTGCAAATTGGCACTTACCAAGAGCACTGCTAACAACTGAACAACAAAGACATTTGCCATCTGCCTCTAAGGAGATTGAACTCTATGCTGCTGTACTGTTGCCCACCAACAACCCCTGTGGGATTTCAGGGTGCAATGAGGCACTCTGTGCTCCAGGGAATTTGGTGGAACAGGTCTTTAGATAGTTGGATGTTTTTAGGAACAGAGTTTATGATCTCAATTCTTGCATCTCCTCATATCTAGAGAAGCACTAGATCCCTTCATGGTGACATCAGAGCTTCATAACTAACAAAAACCTTTTGTAAAATGAGTGCTTCCTGGTATTGAACTCCCCCGTCACCAAAACCTTATGTATTCACCTTTCCACGCTGCCGCTGTGGAGCAGTCTCTCAGAGCCACCTGAGATGCTGCCTCCCGGGCTGCCATCCTCATTTTGCCCCAAATGAAACTTAATTTGCAACTCTCAAGTTGTACATCTTTTTCAATAGACACCAGTATTCTTGCTGGTAAATCCCATGGACAGAGTATCCTGGTAGGCTATAGTCCATGGGATCACAAAGAGTTGGACACGACTGCAGCGACTTAGCATGCACGCATGCATATGCCAGAAACTGAGAAAAGGGCAGTTGGAACTGGGCCTGGAACAGCAGACTGGTTCCAAACAAGAAAAGGAGTACGTCAAGGCTGTGTATTGTCACCCTGCTTATTTAACTTATATGCAGAGTACATCATGAGAAACACTGGGCTGGATGAAGCACAGGCTGGAATCAAGATTGCTGGGAGAAATATCAATAACCTCAGATATGCAGATGACACCACCCTTATGGCAGAGAGTGAAGAAGAACTAAAGAGCCTCTTGATGAAAGTGAAAGAGGAGAGTGAAAAAGTTGGCTTAAAGCTCAACATACAGAAAATTAAGATCATGGCATCTGGTCCCATCACTTCATGGGAAATAGATGGGGAAACAGTGGAAACAGTGGCTGACTTTATTTTCTGGGGCTCCAAAATCACTGCAGATGGTGACTGCAGCCATGAAATTAAAAGACACTTACTCCTTGGAAGAAAAGTTATGACCAACCTAAACAGCATATTAAAAAGCAGAGACATTACTTTGCCAACAGAGGTTCATCTAGTCAATGGTTTTTTCAGTAGTCATGTATGGATGTTGAGAGTTGCACCATAAAGGAAGCTGAGTGCAGAAGAATTGATGCTTTTGAACTGTGGTGATGGAGAAGACTCTTGAGAGTCCCTTGGGCTGCAAGGAGATCCAACCAGTCCATCCTAAAGGAAATCAGTCCTGAATGTTCATTGGAAGGACTAATGTTGAAGCTGAAATTCCAATACTTTGGCCACCTGATGCAAAGAGCTGACTCATTTGAAAAGACCCTGATGCTGGGAAAGATTGCAGGCAGGAGAAGGGGACAACAGAGGATGGGATGGTTCGATGGCATCACCGACTCAATGGACATGCATTTTGGTAGACTCCAGGAGTTGCTGATGGACAGGCAAGCCTGGCATGCTGCCGCCCATGGGGTCACAAAGAGTTGGACACAACTGAGTGACTGAACTGAACTGAACTGAATTGAACTGAGAAAAGGAGACAGACGTGGTCCTTGCCTTCGTGGATCTTACAGTTTAGAGGAGAAGGAAGTTATTAACAAATTACTCACAAGTGATGAGTATTATTAAGGGAGAAGAATAGAGTGCTATGGGAAGCATACCATACTGGTTTCAGAGTAGAACATAGTTAGGGATAACCTCTTCATTAAAATGGTATATAACCTCCAAAGCCGTGTTTGAGGAGACCTCAGATGAATGAAGAGGATGTTCAGTATGCTGTGCTGTTTTGGGGCCTGGGAAAGTGTCGTGGGATCTCTGCACTGAAGGATGATGGCAGGGGGGAGTGCAGATCACAGAGAAGGCAACGTAGAGGGAAGTAAAGCTAGGGAGGCAGGAAGGGGCAGATCTTGGAAGACCTTGCAGATCTTGTAAGGTTTTGGGTTTTTATCAGAAATGCAGTGATGGGTTATTAAAAATCTTTAGGTAGAGGAGGAACATGCAAATATTAGGATGTTTGGCTGTAGCAGGGAGAAGGGGTTAAACTGATGAACACTGGAAGCTGAGAGCTGAGTTGAGGTCTTGCAATAGGGTTGTTATTCCACTATTCCAGGAATCAGTGAGTCAGCTCTTGTTTCTCTTTATCTGTGCCTTTTGTCATTTTAAGGACATTAGCTCTATCACCATGCATCCAATCTCTGTCAACTCTGAAGCAAACTTGTCTGTCTTGAAGGCATCACCATTTCAGGTGATGACCTCTGAACCTTTTCCAGTGTGGTTGTTGGGGTCCACGATAGGCTACCCCAAAATGTGCCTCTATGGCACATTAATTATTTTGAATTAAAGTTACTTAAGAAATGGCCGACTCTGGTCCTCTTTTCTGTTTCCCTGAACAAGCAGGAAATAAATATTTCATGTAAAAGGTGCACTTTCTGCATCTGGAAGTAGAAGGATACCCTTATTACCCAAGACAGGGAATTTGGGGCTGAGAAGCCTATGTAAACAATCTTTGTTACTTCTTTAATTTACTATCCCAAGCCCAAACTCTGTTTAGATTCTTCAGTGATTGAACATGCAAAGTCTGAGTTTCTTTGCCCTGTCAATTCCTCACAAATTTGCTGTTTCTTTGTCTAAAAAGTATAAAGATTGCCTGCGTTGGCCACTTCTTTGGTCTCATTTCTATGGGACCTCCATATACACAAATCAAAATTTGTTTTTCTCCTATTAATCTGTTTTGTGCAAATTTTATCATTAGTCCAGTCACAACAGCTAGAGAAATATTAAGTGGAGATATTTCTCCTGTGTTTCCCTGCCCACCTCCATGTGTGTGCTAAATCGCTTCAGTTGTGCCCAACTCTTTGCAACCCATGGACTGTAGCGTGCCAGTCTCCTCTGCCCATGGGATTCTCCTGGCAAGAATATTGGAGTGGGTTGCCATTTCCTACTCCAGGGGATCTTCCCGACCCAGGGATCGAACCCATGTCTCTTGTGTCTCCTGAATCAACAGGCGGGTTCTTTACCACTAGCGCCACTTGGGAAGCCCTCTGAGCTAACCAGGGAAGACCACCCACCTCCATACCGTCTGCCAAAATAAATGTTGAGAACAATGTCCTGTTTCTTTTCATCAAATAACTCTGACACACCATCATGATTACGACTTAATTTCATTCATCTAAGCAGAGGTGATGCATTTTCCTCCTAAATAATAAGCCTCTTTAAGTTTATACCCTCACATTCCCTAGCACGGATGTTTACATGATTCTTTTCCTCTCTTGCTTGTTTTTATTTCTTTTGGTTTGGTTTCACTTGCTAGCTTATTCATCTTGTCAGTCTTATAAGAAGAGTTTCTGGGGGCTGGAGAGAGGAGAACATATATCCCTTTAGGCTGTGGAGGATACACTACTGAGTACAGGACTTTAAGGGATACCACAGGAGTAAAACAATAAATGTAGTTACTTTTGCTCCACAACAAATGGAAGTTGATGTTAGGGTGATGTGTGGGTTATAAATGCTTTCAGTTACAAGTAACAAAATACTCAAGTAATAGTAAGGTAATCAATGATATTTATGTGTTTAAAAGAATAAAGGAGGTAGAGGGTAATAGGGTTAATTTGGTAGCCCAGTGATGTCACTAAAAAGCCAGTCTCTTTCATTCTCAGAATCTTTCATCTTTTAGCTTTTTGCCTCATGGTCAAAAGATGGCTGCCATAGCTCCAAACAAAATTTTTACATGACCATTTCCAAAAAAATAAAGATGAGGCAGGTAAAAAGAGCCTCTCTCCTCATGCAACTCTGGCTTTTTATCCAGAATGAAGATCTTTCAGGGGAACTCCAGTTTATTTCCCATCATTGGTTAGAGCTAGGTCACATATATACTATAAACATCAATCAATAGCAAAAGAAAATGGCATCACAATGATTGGCTTAGATCAATCATTATCCATCCCCTAAAGGTAGGAACATTGTTGTCCATCAGAATTTGAGTTCTGCTATCAAAGAAAGAACACTTTTATCACATTTGCATTAAGAGGTTATAGTCATAAACTTACAAAAGTAAGGTCTAAGAGGAAGATTATATATAGTGGGAACTTCCAGGGACAAGGAAATGGAAGCAAATGAGATGACTACCTCCCTAGTTCCCTGGCACAAAAGCAATCTTGAGCAATTGCCTTAACCTTTCTAGATATAGGTAAATATAGAGATGTCTTTGTTGTGTTATTGAGGACATTGAAGAGAAGATGTTTAACAAATTTGGGGGGAAATCAGATACTTGTTTGTAAACTGAGCAGATAAATATATGGCCAATGAACACTAAAGGAAAAATAAGCCTATATTGATCGTGTTTATAATGAGAAAAGAAAAAATGTTTTTCAGAAAGTTCAGGTTTACTAACTTGTGGATGAATAGATAAAAGATGAAATAAAGCACATTATCAAAATAGTCATTAAATAAACTGGTGTTTTATCTTAAAGGCTGAAGTGTGCTAAAATACCTCACATGTCCTCAAGTACAAACGTGAAGTTTGCTTCCTTCCAAATTTATCATCCCTTAGAAGAGACAATGTTGCTTTCTATGTGGGTCTTTCAAGTGATTCTTTGGGAAGTCAGGATGGATTGAAATGGTCTCACTCAATGTTTCTTTTGGGTGCTTGTGAAGGTCATCTGCTGGGGTCAGTAGGAAAGGAGCAAAGAAGTTAAATACAGAGTTAGTCATGATACTGGGGGTTGTGAATTCACAATCGAAAATATTGGATATTGTTTTAAAGAGATTTGAATATCACTTTAAAAAGCAATACAGGAGATGGGTGTATCATGGACATCAAAATAGCACCTACCTGTAGGAGGATGAATTTTTACTGAAAGGAAGAAGTTGCTTATAGAAATGGGTATTGGTGCCTTTAGAGACAGCTTCCAGAGACATGCTCACACATGATTCAAGGAGTGCCTTGTCTCATACCAGGAGAATAAGATATCTTCTAGAACAGTCTATTAGAGGAGTGAAAAAGCAGCTCCTATATGCTGAAGATAATCAAGGCTGATCTTGAATAAAATGTGTTTTTAAAATTCCAATTAAATTAATGAAATAAAAAGTATAAGTAAATGTTTGTATTTTTATATATATATACCTGAAAGTTTACATGTACATGTTGGCCATTTCCCTTTTAAACATTTTTAGACTTCTCTTTGAGAAAATGGAGTATTTCTTTATATTCAAGATTGCCTTGTATTTGGCATCACTAAAAGCTTGTCCCAGGTTAGTCTTGCTATATCCTTACTTGGTATTTTACATTTTAATAATATAAAAAGTTTTAAGCACTTACAGTGTTCTACAGTGAGTGATGGAGTGCCATATGTTAGCTCATGAAAAAATTTTACATAGTTCATGAAGAGACATGCTGTTAAGTGCCAGATGGCTAAAAACAAAAGTTATTAGTCTTTGGGTTTGAGTCTAACACTTGTTTTAGTCAGGTCTCCAGAGAAGCAGAACTGTAGGATACATACATACACACAGGGTATACTCACACATTTGGGCGGGGGGGGGGGTGGGGTCATACATTTAGAGGGACTGAGAAGCCCCAAGATCTGCAGTCAGCAGACTGGAGACCCAGCAGAGCCAATGGTATGAATCCAGTCTTAAAGGCCTGAAGATCATTACCGCTAATACTGCCCTTCCAGTCCAGAGGCCAGCAGGCTCACAACCCGGGAAGAATCAATGTTTTGGTTTGAGTCCAAAGGCAGCATTAAACTAGCTGGAAGCCAGTCAAGCAGGAGGAATTCCCTCTTATTTAGGGAAAGGCCAGTCTTTTGTTTTATTCAGACCTTCAGTTGATTGGATGAGACACACCCACATTGGGGGAGAGCAATCTGCTTTACCCAGTCTATCAATTTAAATGTTAAACTCATCCAAAATACCCTCACAGAAACATCCAGAGTAATGTTTGACCAAATATCAGGATGGGGGAGGACAGTCTCAGGCAGTAAAGAATCTGTCTGCAACACAGGAGACCCAGGTTCCATCCCTGGGTCAGGAAGATCCCCCGGAGAAGGGAGTGGCAACCCTTTTCTGTATTCTTGCCTGGAGAATTCATGGACAGAAGAGCCTGGAGGGCTACAGACCCACGGAGTTGCAAAGAGTTGGATGTGATTGAATGACTAACACTTTCACTTTCAAATATCTGGATATCCTGTGACACAGTCAAGTAGATATATAAAATTAGCCATCACAACCCTTATGGAAATGTGGAGTTTCACTTTTTTTTTTTTTTAAGATTTCTATTAAGCCTACTTCCAAGAAAAATAAGTACAAACTATTGTAAGTTAACTACTATACCATAGTAGATTACTGCTTGTTTTAAAAATTTAACTTGTAAGGATATTTCTTTAGGGTCCTTTCCTGAGTATACTGTCAACATTCTTTGTCTATGAAATGGGTCCAGGTGATGTGATAAAGTCCTTTAGGGTTAGTACTTTTTGATCTTTAACACAGAGACATCATGATGCAAAGATGAGTGGCCTTGAATAGGATGGAGTTGCATCTTGTGTGTATAGAAATTTTGCCAACTTACTCATGCAGAATTGGCAAAAAAGAAGACAGAGTAAGAAGTACTGATTTAAGTAATATGGATCATTCTGCTCGACATTTCCCCTCAATGAATACACGCGTCTTGTCAATGTGAGATGGGAGCTAGGAGTCAGTCTTATCCTCCTGAGTCTCCTAGTGCGAGCATCTCAGTGCTGAGTGTATTCCAGTATTGACATATTCTGTTATGCATTAGAAAACATATATAGCCAGTAAACTGACACCAATGACTTCATCTGATCTACAACCAAAGAAACAGCTATCCTTTCTATTCTAGAAGAAAATCTCTATTGAACCTCCTGAGAAGCTGTGCCATATTTGTGTGCATGTGGAGAATTTAAGAGATTTCCAAGAAACTCTCTAAGCTTCAAATTAAAAACTATCACTGATATAAGATGCCACTGAGCTATCTTTGATACTGTCGGGACTGTGGCTTTCTTAAGAGGAAATGTTAAGTGGCATCATTTTCAGGAGCATGTTTTAGCTTTGTTCCTTCTAAAGAGCATTTCCACTTACTTCCTGCTAAAGGTTATCTGGAATGCAAGTTCAGGCTTTCCACTGTGTGCATGTATTATGGGGTTCGAGGGCAGAGATGTAGAAAGGCTTCTTTAGGACCATCGCTGTAGGTAAGAAAGGCATCAGCCACTGTCTTCTAGGCTTAAGGGGGCATTCGCTAAGTTGTGCCTTTGTGTGGGGTTTATTAAGAAGTACAAATAAAAAGGATTTCCTTGGTGCTCCAATGGTTAGGACTTTGCCTTCTGATGCGGGGGGAGGGGGTGTGTGCAGGTTCAGTCCCTCATTAGGGAGCTAAGACCCCACAGGCCTTGCAGCCAAAAGACCAACAATATTAAACCGAAGCAATATGGTAAAAATTCAATAAAGACTTTTAAAGTGGTCCACATTAAAAAGATCTTTTCAGAAAGTACAAATAAGGTAAATGGAATAAGATGGTATTCAAATAAAGAGAGTGTGCGTGCTAAGTTGCTTCAGTCATGTCCAACTCTTTGTGACCCTATGGACCGTAGCCCACGAGACTTTTCTGTCCATAGGATTCTTCAGGCAAGAATACTGGAGTGGGTTGCCCTGCCCTCCTCCAGGGGATTTTCCCAATCCAAGGACTGAACCCGTGTCTCTTATGTCTCTTGCATTGACAGGGAAGTTCTTTACCACTAGTGCCACCTGGGAAGCCAAAATAAAGACTAGGTTATATAAATTCTGATTAGAGGGAAAAAATGTATAGGATAGAGACACTCAGTCTAAAATTGGCAAAGCCCGGGGTATATGCGCTTACATCCTGGGTCAGCTGAGGAAAAGAGCTTTCAAAAGATTTCGCTGGATTTGGCTGGGCGTGGTCTGCGGCAAGAGCAAGCCTGAGAGGAAAGGGTGATGACAGCTGTGATTTATTGAAAACCTGCCCGCTTGATAGGCATCTGACTCTGGACAAACAAGACAAACAGGATCCATGCTTCCTTGGATCAATCTTCTAATAGGTAAGTTTGGGAAGGAGGTATGGATGGGCAGCAAACAAATGGATGACGAAAGTGATGAAATGTGATGAGAGCTATTAACTCTGTAAAAGATGAATATAATAGAGTGATTCGGTGGTGGTGAGGATGCTGCTTTAGATTGGGGGGGTCAGGGAAGGCCTCTCTGAAGAAATAAGATTTTAATTAAGACCTGAATGATGTAAATGTCCATGATTTAAAGATGCAAAACATTCCAGAGAGAAGGAAGAACAAAATCAAAGGCCCTCTTTCACTGAAGAGCACTGATAAAGGCAGGCTGGCCTTAAGTGGAACTTCCTTGACCTTCTTCCTAAAGAGTTCTCTCAAATGAATTCTGGTTGGGGGGGTGGGGTGGGGGACTTCTTTGGTAGAGCAGTGGATAAGAATCCACCTGCCCATGCATACGGGGCACTCGGGTTCGATCTCTGGTCTGGGAAGATTCCACATGCCGTGGAGCAACTACACCCATATACTACAACTACTGAGCCTGCACTCTAGAAGCTGTGAGCAGCAGCTACTGAAGCCCGTGTGTGTGGAGCCTGTGCTCCACGAGAAGAGAAGCCACTGCAGTGAGAAGCTCACACACCACAAGGGGGAGTAGCCGTCACCCACTGCACCTAGAGAAAGCACAGCCGAAAAAGAAAAAGAAGACTTCTGAGTTGAAGGAGTGGGGAAGAATAAAAGTGCTGAAGACAAGAGCTAGTGCTCTGGACGTAACTTTAGCTCATGGATGCTACTGCTTAAAGTTGAAAAGAAGGCAGGAGGGAGAGAAGGAAGTGGTGAGCCTTCCCTGAGCAATCAGACTCTTCCCAAGGTGTGTTATATAGCGACCCTGCCCTTAATTAGTAAGACTCAATATGCTTGAATTTGGCAGTTGGTTTAGGACTTGCTTGTTTGAGGGATGTGGGAGTATAGGAAGAGAGAGAAAAAGAGTGGCAGGCTTAATCTCTACCCGTTACAGTTATTTTCTTATCACTTCTAGGTATAAGAAAGTCAAGCACATAAAAGATATATAACTTGCCCAACAAGCAGGAGGCAGAAATAGGTGTGCCTAAAAGCAGGTCTATTTGATTCAAAAGTAGATCAAACTGCTCTTTTTACAGATGAGGCTCAATCAAAGAATTTTCCATTCTTAGGCTCTAAAATATTTTACTCATCTTCCAGAGTAAAAACCTTACTGTGTTGGATCGGTACCAGTTAGATAATTTCATTGAGTTTGGATATTTAGCTTTATTTCTTGAATCATAATAATTCAATATGTAATATACATATTATATATGTTTTATATATATATATATATATATATAAATTTAGGCAAAAGTCCTGTAGGGAATTGTCTGTTTTACTGTCTTCGTATTGAGAGGTCTTGGCTGTCCAATTGTTCAGCCTGTTTCCATGGAGAGAACTGACAGCAATCATAAATGGTATGATCATCCTGTCTGCTGGTGCATAGAAGGGCTTAAGCCAGATAGTAACTGTCATCAAACCCTTTTGCATTCATTCTCATTGTCTCTCCCTATCTTTCTTCTCTCTTGCCTGCTCTTCTCTTCCTCTCCTTCCCAGCCTCTTGCTTAGTGTCTACTTTTTGTTCTTCGCTTATATCAAAGGTTAACATGTGAAGTCTGCTCTAGTTATAATTATACAGTTTTCTTTTTCAGGAGACAGTTTTGCAGCTGATGATAAAAATATTCTGTCTCCATGGATAGCTGTAGTAAATATATTTTAAAAAGAGATGTATGTTCTGAGAATAGAGACTCTTAATGATATGTTGAAATGTGTGACTGGCTATCTATTTTTTTCTTGGTTCCTCTGTTTGTTCTCAATTTTTAATTTTGATTAAAAAATATTTAGCGACTTTCCAAGTGTGAAAACACTGGACTGGATGGTATTTGGGACTGGGGTCTCTAAAATAATGTATTAGTGTCTCCTCCAGGATCAGTTTTGTGAACTTCTATGAAGAAAAATTCATCCGATTCAACATTTTAACTCTTAAGAATAAAGTTAATAGCTACCAAGTTTGAATGCTTACCATGTGTCAGACATTGTGTGTATTTTGCAAAGATTATCTCATTTTGTCCTCACAACAGTCTCATTAGTTAGATGCTTATGTTCTCATTTTTCAGTGAAGGAAATTGAAACTCAGAAAGGTCAAATGGTTCACTCAAGTTTATACCCAAATTAAATGCCAGAGGCTGGATTGGAACCCCTGTCTGTCTACAAACTGTGGATATCCAATTTTCTAAAGCAGCCCACTTGGAACTGGGGGTTGAAGAGTACTCATCTTTGGAAATTTGGCCTGAGCTGAAAGAATGTACTGTAATTCTGATTGTCATCTTGCAAGGTGATAAAGGTTAGAGCTGAGATCCTTGATGTGTAGCCATGGCACTGCAGAAGTTTCAATTCTCTTTTTAGTTAATATTGCTAACAGTTGCCTTGGAAAAGGCAGTCTGGTAGTAAAGTTCTCAACAGTTTCTAAATTTGGAGATGTAAACCCCTGTACATGCAGAGGAACTGTGCTTCGGGCCCAGGAGGGCATGGAGATGAAAGGAAGAAATAAAAGAGATTCAACTTAAGGGAAAGAAAAGAAAGCTATAACATCTAATGAAAAATAATCAGAAGCAGATTTCAATAAGGAAGAGGAATGGAAAATAAGTTCGTGCCAAAGGGGAGGTGAAGACAATGATGTCTGGATTAGATCATTTGGGAGCTACCTAGAGGCTACAGCCATGGGCACTCTGTAATAAATTTATGATGATGGTGGTGATGGTATGCAGCCATAAGTAGGAAGTGGAAGCTAGGGAAAAGAGGGAAAGTGTCTGAGTCACATTACCCCATAAGTCCAGGAGAAAAATATTCTCTCTTCATATGTCAAGGTAAAATTGTGCCTCAAGTTCTCTATTTTATTTGGCATACCTTATTCCCACAAAGGAGCACCCTGGAAGGAGTTCACATGAGTACCAAGAAAATTAGTGCATCACAGAAATGTCGACTAATAGGAAAACACTTGTGACTTGACTTCTTGCTGTGATTTTATCATAGGCAGAAATTTCAGGGAAAGAAAGACGGAAGAAAAGAAAAAATGGAGGTAGAGGAGGAGAAGGGAGGGAAAAAAATTCCCGTTTCCAGATTTTTGTGACATCCCATTGTAACTAAGTGCTGGTGAAAGGGACTCACAATGGATATACAATATTAAAGATAAGAATAAATGGATTTCATGGGTTCATGTGGTCTCCTGGTAGAGTTGATAGGAAAAGAAATGAACTCTCCTTGTTTGGTAGCCCTGTGGTTTGAGACTCATGTGCTGTGTTACGGCTTTGAAAAGGGAAAACCCATTCCACGGGGAGCCAGTCTACTGAGATGTGAGTGATGCAGGCATAGAGAAATGCTTCTGTGTGCAGTGGATTCACCTTAATGCTCACTTAGAAGCCAGTGCAAGTGTAAGATCTCCATGCCTAAAGTATGCAGATGATAGCTGTTTGTGGGGTCTGCAACTGGCAACAGTAGCTTAGCAAGAAAAGCAGTTACCATGTTCTTCTCCACAAGATTTCAAAGAGCAGTGTGTTTGTGAAATAAAACTTAGATTAAAATGCAGCATCTTTTTGACTATCTGCTCCTTGTCTGGCCCTGGGTCTGGTGGTTTTGTATATGTTACCTTATTTAATCTTAACAGTGACAAAAGACAAAAATCTATTAATGTCTTAAAGTTATATGACTTTCATACTAAAACATGGGATAAGCCGTATTGGAAGGTTCATAACTTCATCAGCTATGTCATAAAGATTCATTGGTGAATCTTTTTGCTATTTCCTTCAAGACAAGGTGATTTGAATACCCAGGTGTCTGTAGGTGGACTTTGCTTGCTTCCCTTTTTTTAGCCTAGTTCAGTAGTTTGTCTCAAACATTTACTGTCATGCTTGAATACACAGAGCAATGTAACTTGTACCTTATAGGTGGTTTAAATGATTTTCAAAGTTAAGTATGACTATAAGCAGAGCCTATGACTCTGGTGTTAAAACTCAAGTCCCCTCCCTTAATATATGACTTTACTATATCTGTGAACAGGCTGTTAAGATTCTTGGGAATGCCTTAGCGCTTTCATTTACGATGTATGTGTATTTGTCTCTGAATCCTCATTCTCTTTCACACATACCCATGCTATGTGGTACATCTTTATTGGTGACAAGTTTAATTTACAAATATATAATGTATCTTTGTAAATATATAATATATCTTCACACCCTTTGTGTGAAGGGTGGTAAACTTTTAATTTAGTTTCAGGTTCCTCTTTTATTTTATATACTTTCTTGAGAATAACACACACACACCTATTTTATTGCATTTGCTTTGTTGTGCTTTGTAGATACTGCCTTGTTACATATTGAAAGTTACATATACTTACATATGTATAGTATTTTTTAAAAAATAGCCTGATTTATTGCACACTTAATATACTACATTGTGGTGTAAACATAACTTTTTGTACTGGGAAACCAAAAAATTTGTGTGACTTGCTTTGGTGCAATATTAGCATTATTGCTGTGGTTGAGAACCTAAGCCACAATATCTCAGAGGTATACCTGTGTAGACTGTTGTACTGTATTGATTTTTAATAATATAACTTAACTAAAAAAGACACACAGAACCCCTGTATTTCAGTTATGTAGGTTATGTCTACATTTTGGGGAGAGATTTGTATAGGAAAGCAACAAAACCATAGCTGCTTATCACTTTCTTAAAAATTTTATGCAACAGGCTTACCATATAAGGCTATTCTTTCATATCTGTCTTATATTTTATTTTGCTAGTAGTTTAAAACTGCCTTAATATATGGCAACCATTGCCTCAAAGTGTGTCTTTTGTGCATTTGGCCCTAATAGATAAATACTTTTATTTTCAGTATGTTTTTGTATAAATTTATTAATTATTGGAGTAGTCTTTGGGGTTATTCCGGACACTGACCTGTGAATTAACCAACAGAACTTCATTTAAAGCTGATGGAGAGCTCTTGAGCATTTCTAGGATAAACACTTTTGTTTCTGGTATATGTTTATAATACTTAAATGAAACCAAAGTCCAGATATAAATGAATTAATGTAAGCATTGGAGGATATTTGTGTAACCTAAATAAGTGCTGGGGTCCCATGTGGTTCAGTCTTAAGACAGCATAGCAGATGAGGAATAGTTGAAAAATAATTCTAAATTTTACTCATGTCTCTCAAGGAACTTTGGAAATTATTTTATTCCTTGCACATGGCAACTCTTCTCAAAACCCCCTTCCATTCTTTTATTCCACTGATCTCTCACTTTGCATTCTAAAAACCCAGGTTGTCTTTTTCACCGCTTTACTCTCAAATATCTATACTATTTCTGTTAAGTCTTCAGTCGGACTTTTCCCCTCTTCTTATTTTATCTCAGTTTTCCAGTTCGGCCTTTGTTATCATTTACACAATTCATCATTAAAAAACAAAACAAACAAACAAACAAAAAAATACTACTATTAGAAAGTGGGTAAAGGAGAAGGCCAAGGAAAGCAGATTTCTTTTCTGGAGAGAATGTAAAGCTCGGAACACGTGACATTCAGCAAAATTTGCCTTTAGTACATTTAAAACTTGATTAAATACAATGCTTATGAAATTCATTGTTAATACCAAGCTGCAAATAAAGAATTATGAATTCCTTTGAAAATAAGCTTCATTTTCAGAGCAAATTTAATAAATAGGGGAAGTAGAAGCCAAAAAGAATGGAATTCATTAATTTAGGGCAACTGGAGAGCAGAATTCCAGAGAAAATCCAACAGATCACAATATTGTAATATAGTTAGCAAATATGCACCCTCAGGGCAGAATGATCAGGGGTCACAGAGGGCATTGAATAATAAAGCAGCTATGTAGCATTAATGAAGACCAAGCTGAATTCAGAAATAAATTAAGAGAAATGGCAAAACTTTCTTTTCTTCATATTTATCCAGAAAATGTACTGATTTTGAAGGATTCAGAAAAATCTCAGCTAAGCTTGGAAGACAGTCACAGATACGATTAATCACATTTGAAAAGAAAAGGCTGAAGTGTGATTTTTATAAGAGAAGATGGCAAGTACTAGCTCTCTGTCTTTCCTTGCGGAGTTAAGAAAGAACTGATTTATATAACAGTGAGGCATATTTGGTTAGTCATTGGGAAAAAAATATCACATGACATTAAATGGCAGAAAACGTTTTTTAAAATAGACAATGTGTTGAATCATGTTCTGGGAAAGTCTTAAGAAATAGGATTCATCTTTGTGCTCTCATTACTCTGGAAGTAGGAATAAAAATTCTCTGGCTTATGTACATAGGGTTTTTCCTGCCCTGGAGTCAATGATTTTATGAAATACCTAATTTTTTTTCCCTCCAGATTGCATAAAATGCCTTTATTCATTTTTGAGAGGGTGTATATGATTTATTTCTTGTTGCTGGAACTTACTGCTTATATTTCTACTAAGTTCATGAATATTTTGAATCAATCGCCTAATCAATAGAGAGAAATTTCTCCTATTATATTTGGCTAATTTAACATTTGATGAAATCAGGATGGTTGAATAAGATTTTACCATATGCTATAGCATATCTTTGTTATTTTTAAGGTGTTTATTTCCTTAGAGAGAGTTAGGTTTCTCCAATACAATTATCTTAAATCATAGCTGCTCTTGCCTTATTTTAAAATAAGTTGAACGCCTTTTAAATATACATCCAAGTTTTTTTTTTTTTAATCATGTTCTCTCCCTTTTGATAACTAGGAATTACACATATGTGCTTGCCTTAACATTAGTGTGTTCGGATTGAGGGAGCCTGGAAGTTAACTTTATGTTATGGAAATATGCCTCAGTGTGTGTCCTAACTTTTTCTTCTCTGCAAGGCTAATGGGGTTTTGCACTGTAATGTTTCTTGGGTGAGAAGAGAGCCACTGTCATTCTCTTTTCTTATCATGATGTGCTTGTGTCTTTCATTAACACAGAGAAAAGGAAGTTCATGATTGACTTCCCTTCTATTCATTTCAGACAAATGTAGGGTTTTTACTAAGCTCGAAAGAAATTATACAAAGTCCATTTGGAGAAGCAGCCTGTGCTATCGATAGACAAGGTTTCTAGTTTTGCAGGTGTTACTGTATTAGCTTTGTGATTTTTCAGTTTGAGGAGTGAATGCTCAAAAAAGTTTCAAAATCTAGCATGATAAGAAGTCATAGACTGAAGGAACGTTCTTCTGGTTGCTTTAGAGGACAAAATATTTCCAACACTTGCAAGCCTATTTAGGTTAGAACATAGAAATGATAATTTTGACTCTAGGTGGCATTTATGAGGAACTATTTATGGTGGTGGAAGTCTCTCTCTGGATTGTGTTCTTATTTAACATTCTTCTGTAGGATAGATTTATACCTTAATACCATTCCAACAGAATGAGGAGCTTGTTTCATTTTCCTTCAGCAAGGCAAAAAATCTACCTTATAAGACTTGCCATCTTCTGGAACCACCAAAATACTTCAAAGTCATGACTCCATTTCTGGCCTCAAGTCAGAGGGGATTCTCTCTGGTTCCCCCCTTTTAGCTTAAAGTTTCCAATCTTAGTTTACGCTTGGAGTCTGGAGAGATTACAGTTCCATTCCTACATGTATTTTAAAACATGTTCCCTTCCTTCCTGCCTTTCTGGGGGCAGATACGATGCTCAGACTGGTTTTGGAATGCCTGAGCACAGAGCACTCAAACGCAAATCTTTGGTGCCTCTAGGGTAAATTCTGCTTCGGGAGATCTGACCAGTTTGGAGATCAGATTAGTGGGGAATCCTAAATTTTTATAGTAGCATCCCAAACAATTTAAAGAGGTGTTTCTACGCAGAACAATGTCTTCCCAGCTAGAATGGACAGCAGGGTTATAGGGCTATTTTACTGTTCCTAAACTGTAAGACTCTTTCCAATGGCTTAATCTAATGATTTCTCCTGTAAATACTTGATCTACATTAATTTGAGGGTTTTTTTCTTTCAGTTTATATGGACTTTCATTTTTGAAAAGACTTAAGTAACTTTCTTACTTGCTATTTGAATATCAAGAATTTCATATATACCTTGAAAAGAAACCTACAAGTGTCCTTGGCTGCCTAGTTGATAAAATGTCTTGGTTAGGAAAAGTGTTGGCAACGTGTGAATGAAGGATCCTGTTTTAGGTGTCATTTGGACTAAGCTTGAACAGAAATCACACTCTGATTTTTTTTTTTTTTTTTCTGGTGGGAGATCAATACTGTCTAGACATGGTCTCATTACAACTTTGCATTGACTAAGGCAGACTCAGTCAACAGTGGGGTGAGATTGGTGTAATCTTGTTGCTGGTGGGACATTTGTGTTGCCTGCTATTACGGAGAACCCCACATTCACTGGTGTCACCTCTGTATTCCATTCCACTCAACTGTGGGGTGATCCTTGAGGACGGGCTATGCCAACTCATGACATTTTAAAAATTCTGGATCCTGGAAGTGCTGGGAGCTGCTCTCTAGGATTTCCTAGCATCTTGGGGGTGGTGATACAGGGCATGTAAGAGGCTTTGGAGCCTTTAAATTCCTTATAGACTCTAAAACACAAAAAGAGAGGGAATAATTCAACTCACATCTCAAGGCCTCAGCCCATCTCTGAAAGCCAGATATCTTCCCTGTCACACGGCCTCCCTGTTAATTTCTGCAGATATCTTCATGTATAGAAATATCACCAGTTATTTTTTGTTTTCTTATAATCAGTAGTCTTATCACTTATAAAAAATTTTCATCAATTTGAATTTGTTTTTAAATGGAGAAAGCTTATGATTCTCCACCTGGATCAGAACTTAAATATCTTGTCTTCTTCCTGTTAGACATTCAGACTCCTGGCAGTGCTGCTCTGCATGGAATCTTAAATCTTTCATTTGTGGTTATTTGTTGGCATTTTGCGAGAGAGTGAAGCAATGTCTGAGCCACTAGAGGCCAGAGGTGGCCCATCCTGACCAGATTTCCAATGGTGGAATAAATGTCAGTTATTTATCTAGACTCTTTACTTTTCAACTGTGGGAAAGATGAGGATAGACATTGAGAAATAATGTTGATTATACAAAGGATTGCTCATGATAAAAGATCTGTTTCTGGGAATTTAAGTGTTCCAGTAAATTAGCATTATTGATCATTCTCTTTCCACATAGTCTACAGATGATCTTAGAATCCTAAAACTATTATTCTCCCCTGTCTGGTGTAATTACCAGAACAAGGAATAATCTAATTAAAAGACGACAAGGATGCCTTCTAATTGTTCTAATAAATTATGTTAATACACAATGCATGCACTTACTTTTCAACAGGAATTAATTTAATAGATTGACAGCTTGTCCTTTACTGCCACAATCTTAACTTTCATTTATCCTAAACAAGACAACTAAAAAAGGATAATTAACCATTCAAAAATCTGTTAGGTCATTGAGAAAATCCAAGGTTCCATGTGGTACATATGGATGAAGAAATGGGTTTCAGGTTCTCTAGATAAAATAGTGACCTAAGAGAGAGAAGGGTTAAGTAAAGATTAGTAGAGTCTAAAGTCAAAATCAGAAACAGACTGTTTCAATGAAGGTAATGGACTTTTCATCTTTTCCTGTATTATTAAGTATAGTGTTGCATGATAATGCAATGCCAACTCATGTCATTGTGTTTGCTTAGTTTTAGGCATTTTGCACAAATCTATTAGACATGATGTTGTATATTGCATGTATGAGATGATACTCTTAGTAAGTAAGTGCTTAGTCGCTCAGTGGTGTCTGACTCTTTGCGACCCGATGGGCTCTATGGAGCCCACCAGGCTCCTCTGTCCATGGAATTTTCCTGGCAAGAATACTAGAATGGGTTGCCATTTCCTATTTCAGAGATCTCAGTAAAGTCATGTCATAAAAGGAGCAAAAATTAAGGAGGTCACTTCTGATAGGCTACATATTTTCTACAACAAAAAGAAAAGCCAACCTCCCTGCTTATTTGAACATAATTCAGATTAGTTTGTTGCATAACTGTATAAGAAAGGCATCAAGGCAGTGTAGAAAAAGTTGTCAAGAATGATACAATGGAAATAAAAACCTCTGTTGAGCACAGAGGGAAGCATATAGGTTAATTCCGGATCAATATGGCCACTGTGCATAGTTCAAAACAGCAGATTCCTGGGTTGATTTGTGTTTCTCTCCCTTGACATAACAACCTTTGAAATTTAATTAACAAGCATACAGGTAGGAAGGAATCTTACATACCCAGATTGGAAGGTATTTCCAGAAAGGATGTTGTTGTTGTTGTTCAGTTGTTAAGTTGTATCTGACTCTTTGTGTCTTGGACTGCAGCATGCCAGGCTTCCCTGTTCTTCACTGTCTCCCAGAATTTGCTCAAATTCCTGTCCATTGAGTCAATGATACCATCCAGCCATCTTATCCTGTTACCCCCTTCTCCTCTTGCCCTCTATCTTTCCTAGCATCAGGGTCTTTTCCAGTGAGTCGGCTCTTCACATCAGGTGGCTGAAGTATTGGAGCTTCAGCTTCAGCATCAGTCTTCCAAGGAATATTCAGGGTTGATTTTCTTTAGGATTGACTGGTTTGGTCTCCTTGCAGTCCAAGGGACTCTCAAGAGTCTTCTCTAACACCATAGCTCAAAAGCATCGATTCTTTGGTGCTCAGCCTTCTTTATGGTCCAACTCTCATATCTGTACATGACCACTGGAAAAACCATAGCTTTGATTGGATGGACCTTTGTTGTCAAAGTGATAGCTCTACTTTTTAGTGCACTGTCTAGGTTTGTCATAGCTTTCCTTCCAAGGAGTAAGCATCTTTTAATTTCATGGCAGCAGTCACTATCCTCAGTGATTTTGGAGCCAGATAAAATTAAAAAGTATCCAGAAAGGATACTTTCTCACAAGTTAGGAAGTTTGTGGCACTAATTTTCCATATCTGAAGGTTTAAGCCATTCAAATCGTCAACTTCATCAAAAAGTATGGAGCTGGAACACATGCAGATTCAAGTTTATACTCGCACCATAAAATAAATGGGAATTAAAATTATCTTTAATGGCAAAGGAATGCAAACATTTTCTTCACATTTTGAAGAGAATTGGCCTAATAAACATCATGATTTTTGGCTCCTTACTCCCTGTCTGTTAGTATTCTAGTTCACATCTCCATTTTTTTTTTGGATTTCTTTATGTGAACCATTTTTAAAGTCTTTATTGAATTTATTACAATACTGCTTCTGTTTTATATTTTGCTCTTTTCGCTACAAGGCGTGTGAAACCTTAATTCTCCAACCAGTGATTAAAGCAGCACCCCCTGCATTGGAAGGCAAAGTGTTAAACCACTGGACCACCAGGGAAGTCCAGTGTCTTCATTTTCAGTGGGAAAGTTTCATATTTTCTTTTTCTGTTTTAAAAAAGTTGGACATTTTTTTTTCAAGGACATCAGGCTCTGATGAAGACTGAGAGCTGGAGATTTCCTAACTGAAGTGTAGAACCCACACCACCAGGACTAAATTAGATCCATTACCTGGGTGGATCTCATCTTCTTTAACTCCAAGGCAGGGACAATGTCTATCTCTGAGAGAAAGTGTGAATGTGGCACTCAATTTTTTTTCTCACCTTCTTTTCTTTTCCTTTCCTTCCTTTTTAACTTCGAAACTTTCTTTTATTGTAGAAAAATATGAATAATATAAAATATGCCATTTTAGCCATTTAAAAATATACCATTCAATAATGTTAAACATGGAGGAGAAAATGGCAACCCACTCTATTATTCTCGCCTGGGAAATCCCATGGACAGAGGAGCCTGGCAAGCGACGGTCCATGGGGTTGCAAAGAGTCAGACACAACTGAGCACACATGCAGAGTGTTAAACATGATAATTCTTTTGAATAATTGGACTGAAAAGAAAATGATAAGTGCCTAGGTTATCACGTAGAGATGTTTTATTCTGCTTTTTATTTGTTTCTAACCTGCCTGCAATTATATATCACCAAAAGTATGATACCCACCTATATGAACCAGAAAAAAATTCCATCTCAATTCTAGAACAGAGACTCTAAATGCTCATAGCAGGTGGGGAGGGAGGATTGGCTGGGCAAAGAGTCAGCATAATAAATGAGTTTGGGGAAAGTGGAAAAGTTCATGTCTCTGATGGTCCCTTGGGCATTTCTAGAGCTCAGAATATGAACTTGACACTCTATGGATAAATATGATATTTTTTTCTCAGCTACTGGAGTTGGAAATTTTTTCACTCAGTAAATGATGCAAGATATATGTTAAGTAATGCTAAAGTATTGACAAAAACTGACCAAAATCAGGGAATTCAAAGCTCCAGGAAAGCTGAAACACTTGCTTAATATGCTGCCATCTAGCCATGATCTCATCCCTTGCTGCTTCATACACTGATTGCAGAGACACTGAAATCATCCCCCAGTTAGGATGGAGCATGTTTACAGCCAGTTTAGAAGGCAGAGACTTGGTTGAGTCTTCTATTTTTATTGGCCATTAAAACTTTCTATTGCATATAAACTAAATTTGATGACTATTAAAATAATGTTAATATGCATTGAAAAGTTACCTTTTAAAAGGATGGAACAGCGGGAATCTCTGCTTTGAATCTTATGTTAACCAGCTTCATCGTTTGGCAGCTCCCCGTGGAGCGTAGGTTAAAGTCTAAACTCCTTACTTAGAATGAAAACCACAATCACTGAAAACGAACCAAACTGATCACATGGACTTCAGCCTTGTGTAACTCAATGAAACTATGAACCATACTGTGTAGGGCCACCCAAGACAGACGGGTCATGGTGCAGAGTTCTGACAGAACGTGGTCCACTGAAGAAGGGAATGGCAAACGACTTTAGTGTTCTTGCCTTGAGAACCCCATGAATAGTATGAAAAGGCAAAAAGAAATGACACTGAAAGATGAACTCCCCAGGTCAATAGGTGCCCGATATGCTACTGGGGAAGGGTAGAGAAATAACCCCAGAAAGAATGAAGAGACGGAACCAAAGCAAAAACAACATGCAGTTGTGGATGTGACTGGTGATAGAAGTAAAGTCTGATGCTGTAAAGAGCAATATTGCATAGGAACCTGGAATGTTAGGTCCATGAATCAAGGCAAATTGGAAGTGGTCAAACAGGAGATGGCAAGAGTGAACATTGACATTTTAGAAATCAGTGAACTAAAATGAAATGGAATAGGCAAATTTAATTCAGATGACCATTGTACCTACTACTAACGGGCAAGAATCCCTTAGAAGAAATGGAGTAGCCATCATAGTTAACGAAAGAGTCTGAAATGGAGTACATGAGTGCAGTCTCAAAAACGACAGAATGATCTGTTTCTTTCCAAGGCAAACCATTCAATGTCACAGTAATCCACGTCTATGCCCCAATCACTAATGTCAAAGAAGCTGAAGTTGAATCATTCTGTGAAGACCTACAAAACTTTCTAGAACTAATACCAAAAAAGATCATCTTAGGGGACTGAATGCAAAAGTAGGAAGTCAAGAGATACCTGGAGTAACAGGCAAGTTTGGCCTTCAGAAAACAAAGATCATGTCACTTCATGACAAATAGTTGGGGGAACAGTGGAAACAGTGTCAGACTTTATTTTGGGGGGCTCCAAAATCACTGCAGATGATGACTGCAGCCATGAAATTCAAAGATGCTTGCTCCTTGGAAAAAGCTATGACCAACCTAGACAGCATGTTAAAAAGCAGGGACATTACTTTGCCAACAAAGGTGCATCTAGTCAAAGCTATGATTTTACCAGTAGTCACGTATGGATGTGAGAGTTGGACTATAAAGAAAGCTGAGTGCCGAAGAATAGATGATTTTGAACTGTGGTGTTGGAGAAGACTCTTGAGAGTCCTTTCGACTGCAAGGAGATCAAACCAATTAAACCTAAAGGAAGTGAAAGTGAAAGTCGCTCAGTTGTGTCTGACTCTTTATGACCCCATGGACTATACTGTCCATGGAATTCTCCAGGCCAGAATAGTGGAGTGGGTCAGCCTTTCCCTTCTCCAGGGGATCTTTCCAACCCAGGGATTGAACCCAGGTCTCCGGCATTGCAGGCAGATTCTTTACCAGCTGAGCCACAGGGAAAGCCCAACCTAAAGGAAATCAGTCCTGAATATTCATTGGAAGGACTGATGCTGAAGCTGAAACTCCAGTACTTTGGCCACCTGATGAGAAGACCTGACTCATTGGAAAAGACCCTGATCCTGGGAAAGATTGAGGGCAGGAGAAGGGGATGACAGAGGATGAGATGGTTGGATAGCATCACCGACTTGCTGGACCTGCGTTTGAGCAATCTCTGGGAGCTGGTGATAGACAGGGAAGCCTGGTGTGCTGCAGTCTATGGGGTCACAAAGAGTTGGACACGACTGAGTGAATGAATGGAACTGAGGGTCCCCCATGGTCTCTCCTTTACCTATCTTCCCACTTTATCTTTCTTTGCTTCTCCAGACATGCTGTACTTCATCCTGGCACTCAATTCAGTTCAGTTCAGTCATCTGGAAAAACGATAGGTTTGATTAGATGGACCTTTGTTGTCAAAGTAATGTCTCTGCTTTTTAATATTTTGTCTAGGTTGGTCATAACTTTTCTTCCAAGGAGCAAACATCTTTTAATTTCATGGCTGCAGTCACCATCTACAGTGATTTTGGAGCCCCCGAAAAATAAAATCTCACTGTTTCCATTGTTTCCCCATCTGTTTGCCATGAAGTGATGGGACCAGATATCATGATTTTAGTTTTCTGAATGTTGAGTTTTAAGCCAACTTTTTCATTCTCCTCTTTCACTTTCATCAAGAGGCTCTAGTTCTTCTTTGCTTTCTGCCATAAGTGTGATGTCTGTATTTGTGTATCTGAGGTTATTGATATTTCTCCTGGCAATCTTGATTCCAGCTTGTGCTTCATCCAGCCCCGCACTTCGCATGATGTACTCTGCATATCAGTTAAATAAGCAGAGTGACAATATACACCCTTGATGTACTCCTGTCATGATTTGGAACCAGTTTGTTATTCCATGTCCAGTTCTAACTGTTGCTTCTTGACCTGTATACAGATTTCTCAGGAGGCAGGTCAGGTGGTCTGGTATTCCCATCTCTTGAAGAATTTTCCACAGTTTGTTGTGATCCACATAGTCACAGGCTTTGGCATAGTCAATAAAATAGAAGTAGATGTTTTTCTGCAACTCTGTTGCTTTTTCTATGATGCAGCATATGTTGGCAATTTGATCTCTGCCTTTTCTAAATCCAACTTGAATATCTGGAAGTTCATAGTTCACATACTTTTGAAGCCTGACTTGGATGATTTTGAGCATTACCCTTCTCAAGGGAAAACTAAGTCTTACACGTTATGTGAAAATTACCTCAAAATATATAATGGTCCTAAATATAAAACGTGAAGAACTTTTAGAAGAAAACATAAGAGAAAACAGAAGAGAAAATCCTTGGGATCCTGGAGTAGGCAAAGAGTTCTTAGACTTGACATTAAAGTACAATTCATAAAAGGAGAAAAAAACGATGTATTAGATATCATCAGAATTACACGTGGTGCTCTGTAAAAGACCATGATTGTTGTTGCTGCTGTTCAGTCACTAAGTCATTTCCAACTCTTTGCAGCTCCATGGATGCAGCAGGCCTGGCTCCTGTCTTCCACTGTCTCCCAGAGTTTGCTCAAATTCATGTCCATTGAGTCGGTGATGCTATCTAACAATCTCATCCTCTGCCTCCCCATTCTCCTTTTGCCTTCAATCTTTCCCAGCATCGGGATCTTTTCCAGTGAGTCAGCTCTTCACAACAGGTGGCCAAGTATTCAGTCTCAGAATCGGTCCTTCCGGTGAACAGTCAGGGTTGATTTCCTTTAGGATTTACTGACACCTTCCGACCTGGGGAGGTTCATCTTTTAGTGTCGTATCTTTTTGCTTTTTCACACTGTCCATGGGGTTCTCGAAGCAAGAATACTGGAGCGGGTTGCCGTCTCCTTCTCCAGTGGACCACGTTTTGTCAGAACTCTTCACTATGACCCCTCCATCTTGGGCGGCTCTGCATGGCGTGACTCATAGCTTCATTGAGTTATGTAAGCCCCTTCACCACAACAAGGTTATGATCCAGGAAGGGGAAAAGACCCTGATAAGAGGATGAAAAGACATATACAAAGCACATATCTGACAAAGGACTAGTATCTAAATTATATAAAGACCTTTCAAACTCAACAGTAAAAAAAAAAAAAAAAAGCAATCCAGTTAGAAATCATTAAGAGATATTTCACTGAAGAGGTATTATAGAAGGCAAGTAAGCACATCAAAATACGTTCAACATTATTAGCCATCAGCGTAATGTAAATTAAAACCACAGTGATATATCACTATATACCTACTTTACTGTCTTTAAAAAAATATTGACAACACCAAATGCTAATGAGGATGCAGACAAACTGGATTACTCATATATTGCTGCTGAGAATGTGACATGGTAACAGGACTCTGGAAAATAGTTTCACAGTTTCTTATCAAACTATTCACTTACTATACTCCTGAGCATTTATCCTGAGGAAATGAAAATGTATGTTCACATAAAACTTGTGCATGAATGTTCATAGTAGATTTATTTGTAATAGCCAAAAACTGGAAACAACACAGATGACGTATGTTGGGTGAATGGATTAAAAAGCATGGTGGCACCACTCAGCAATGAGTTATTGATACATGAAACTAACTACTTGGTGTAATCTTCAGGGTTGTAGGTTATAGGGGAAAATGCCAATCCCCAAAGATTACATAGTGTATGATTCCATTTATATAGCATTCCCCAAATAAGAAAACTATATAAATGAAGAACAGATTTATGGTTGTCAAGGGTTAAGGAAGTGTGAGGTGGGAGGGGAATGGGTGTGGCTATAAAAGGGCAGTATAAGGATGGCTGTGGTGATGAAAATATTCTGTATCTTGACTGTATTCAAGTCAGTATTCTGCTACTGTACTGTAGATTTGCAAGATGTTACCATTGGGAGAAACTGAGTAAAGGGTACTCCAAATCTCTCTGTAGTTTTTCCTAACAACTTGCATGTAAACCTATAAATACCTCAAAATGAGAAGTTTAATTAAAAAGAGGACTCAGAAAAATACCCCAGTATGATGACAGTAGCATTTCAAATCAAATCAAATTGTACTCTAAGAACAAATCAAAAGAAGTCAAGATATAAAGGGAATCTTCCTGACCCAGGGAACTGAACCTGGGTCTCCTGCATTGCAGGTGGATTCTTTACCATCTGACCTACCAGAGAAGCCCATAAATATTAAAACTGACAAAAACAAACAAAAAAAAACCCCACTTTGAATTTCTTTATAGCAGGAAAAAAATCACAGAAACAAAAAAGAGAAGGCAAATTGTGGGTAGAAAAGTGTAATATACTATGACAGCAAAGGGGTTACTCAAATATAAAAAAGAATGTGTTTCATTGTAAAAATATGCAAAATAAAAAATAAAAGTTAGAAAAAATAGAAGGGGGGAACATGTGAATGAAAAGAATTGAGAAGATAACAATGTAATTGTAGAAGCTGCCTTAAAAGTTCAGAGACTGATTTAGAAGGGATAAAAAGGTGAAATCTGTACAGATTCCAGAAGGGGTCAGGAATTAGTGGCATTATAAATCTATGAAAGTAGGAGTGAAGGAATGTAAAAAAGAATGTTGAGAAAACAATAAATAACCATTAGATCCCCAGAGTCATTGACTAACCTGAATAACCTGGGAACTGTCCCTCTTCCCCTCGATCCGTGTTGGAGAGGGTCAAGCACAGGGTCTGTGCTGGGGGTCACTGTGCCTAGGTAAGGACAGAGCCATGAAAATAAAAATGGGGATCAAGTGAAAGTCTGTATAGTGGGGCTTCTGCTCTTTCCCATATGTGGATCCCAGAACAGTGGCACTCAGGCAGGAGATTGGAAAACACTTTTCTGGGGACTCTGACCAGCCCAAGAAAAGAGAAGTAAAATACCAACCAGGAAGTCAGTCACTGTAGTCTTGCACTGTCCACTACAGTAGCCCTGTGGCTACTGAACATTGAAACATGGTTTGTCTGACTTGAGATGTGTTGTAAATGTACAACATATTAAGAATTTCGAATGCTTCATTTATACGTGTGTGCATGCTGAGTCGCTTCATTTGTGTCTGACTCTTTGTGACCATATGGACCGTAGCCCACCAGTCTTCTCTGTCCATGGCATTCTCCAAGCAGGAATACTGGAGTGGGTTGCCATGCCTTCCTCCAGGGGGTCTTCCCGACCCATGAATAGAATCCAAGTCTCTTACGTCTCCTGCATTGTCAAGTGCGTTCTTTACCACTACTGCCACCTGGAAAGCCCTTCTTCACTTATATGTAAATGTAAAATGTCTTGTTAGTTTTTATTTCATGTTGAAATATTTTTATATATAGGGTTAAATAAAATATATGAGTAAAATAAAGTTTTATAAGAGACTGTTTATAATAGCCAGGACATGGAAGCAACCTAGATGCCCATCAGCAGACGAATGGATAGGGAAGCTGTGGTACATATACACCATGGAATATTACTCAGCCGTTAAAAAAATTCATTTGAATCAGTTCTAATGAGATGGATGAAACTGGAGCCCATTATACAGAGTGAAGTAAGCCAGAAAGATAAAGAACATTACAGCATACTAACACATATATATGGAATTTAGAAAGATGGTAATGATAACCCTATATGCAAAACAGAAAAAGAGACACGGATGTACAGAACACACTTTTGGACTATGTGGGAGAAGGTGAGGGTGGGATTTTTCGAGAGAACAGCATGAATATTATCTATAGTGAAACAGATCACCAGCCCAAGTGGGATGCATGAGACAAGTGCTCAGGGCTGGTGCACTAGGAAGACCCAGAGGAATTGGGTAGAGAGGGAGGTGGGAGGGGGGATCGGGATGGGGAATAAGTGTAAATCTATGGCTGATTCATGTCAATGTATGACAAAACCCACTGCAATGTTGTGAAGTAATTAGCCTCCAACTAATAAAAATAAATGAAAAAAAAAAAGAGACTGAATTTCTCCCAGATTGAAAGCAGAAAAGCAAGTTTTATGGAGCTATGGTGATTTTATAAGTAAAATGAAAGTAATAAGATATCAACATGAAGGGAGCAATCAGACAGGATACAGAGAACGAAACAAATCTTAGCCATATATGTGTATGCATATATGCGGTATATGTGATGTATCACTCTCTAGCTAGTTCCTTTTGATGTCAGATTTTTTTTTCCCCCTAATTTTCTGACTGCCAGAAGGCAGTCAGATACAATAATGGAGGCAAGATACGATAATGGAAAAAACTCAGGTTCTGAAGTGACTTTGTGGCCCAGGAGAGCTGCTGCTTCTCTAAGCCACGGATCCTCAGATAACACTGCTTACTTTATAGGCTGTCCTAAGCTTACAGACAATACTAGAGCTACATGGACTGTAGCCTGCCAGGCTCCTCTGTCCGTGGAATTCTCCAGGCAAGAATACTGGAGTGGGTTGCCATTCCCATCTCCAGGGGATCTTCCCGACCCACAGATCAAACCACCTGGATGTCTGTGTTCGAATCCTCATTCCACCACTCAGGCCCTTGGTTCCACTTGGACAAGATACTCAGCTCCATGAGAACTTCTCAGGCTATTATAAGGGCTACATTAGCTAATGTATGGTAGGCCTTTGGCATGCTATATGCTGTATGATTATTAATTTTTCATGATTATGATTTTCATTTTAAATATAATCTAAGTCTCAGAGCTAGTTGTTCGTGGAGATGTAACTGAAACTCTGGTGGGTCTTTTATTCAGTGCTCTCTCTTCCCTACTTTGCTATCTAATTGGTTAGTTTTCATTCATCCTTTTAAAATCTACATTTATAAAGTTAGAACTGTTAGTGAAGATTTTATAAGAACACTTTCCAAGGTTTTTTTTTTTTTTCAACTGCCAAGTCCAGAGATTTAGGATGTAGCTTGGTGCTGAAGTAATTGGCTCTCTTAGTCTTGAGTTATAAGAAGTTCCCTTTCAGAGTGTAAGGTTGAGAACCATGAGAGGAACTCTCACATTTTGGTAATTGCTTTAAGGAATAACTTACCTTTAAAAAAAATGTTATTCAGTTACAATTCCTTCCTTCCCTCACCTTGCCGTTTTGAGAATCTCCTCATTATATATCTCCACCAGCTTGTTTTCTGAGTTTCCCCTTTTAACTATTTCCTCAAGTACAGTCCCTTAATATTATTTTCTTTTCAGCTTATCAACTGCTTGGAAAAGTGATATACTTTTTAGTACTGAAGAGTTTCTGAGGAATGTAGAAATGATTCAGTCTTAGGAGAATACAGAAATGATTTAATCTTAGGTGAATACAGAAATGATTTAATTTTCTACCTGTCAAAGAACTGAAGCATTATGAAACTGGCCTTAGCCAGCTACTTGAGGCAAACTGTACACTCTATACTACTGTTATATCACATCAACAGACAGTTCATGATCAGAGATTAATTCAGAAACTCTCATTAGTATGTTGAGGTAAGAACAGGGATGAAATGTTTTAATACCTCTTGAATGCAACTTTTGTGTGTGTGTGTGTGTGTGTGAGAGAGAGAGAGAGAGAGAGACAATGGGGTGGATTTAGCTATAAATAAGACTGAACTCCACAGTGCTCTGATATTGATAAAGTGGGTGTCTTCTAAACTACTTTTAAATGTATTCCTCCTCTTCCTGGTAGTTAACCAGACAGATTATAGTTTAGTTATCCCAATGGGGAGTTTTAAATCAAAAGGACTAACAGTTTTTTTTTCCCCCAACATAAGTGAGAGAACACCAGGAAATAGAATTACAAATATATTTCCATTTTGTCATAAAGAAACTTAACATTTTCCCTGTTACTTAGACATCAGTTTAAACTATGACATTTCTCTTGTTTTGACTAGCACTAGAGTAAGAGAGAGAAATGTTCTATTACAGGGACCTTATTGCCTGAAATAAATCTCTCAGGATACTTTAACGTTCTCTTTCCATGCTCTTTTTGTGGTCTCCATGGTTCTTCTGTTTGGTTATTGAAATGTTTGACAAGTGACAACCATGCTAAATTTTTCGCCTACTTTTTTGTGCTCTCCCTCTCAAACTGAAAATTAGAACGAAGTAGGCAAGTTTCAGGTCTTCTTCCCTGGTGGCTCAGCTGGTAAAGAATCTGCCCGCAATGCGGGAGACCTGGGTTCGATCCCTGGGTTGGGAAGATTTCCTGGAGAAGGGTCCAGCTACCCACCCCAGTATTCTGGCCTGGAGAATTCCATGGACTATACAGTCCATGGGGTTGAAAAGAGTCAGACACGACTGAGCGGCTTTCACTTCACTAGACAAATTTCAGTCCCTCCCATCCCCCATAATGGAACCCATGTTGAGCCAGGAAAGCTGTGTATTCAACGTTGATCCATGCATCAGTCCAAAGTTATTAAGTGTTTTCTATTCAACATCTGTGTGAGGTGCTATGAAAACTGCAAACAGCACCTTGAATAATTCCAGACCTCAAAAACCTCCCCTTATTTTCCTCCTTTAGTTTCCCTTCCTTCCTCTCTTTTAGTCAACTTCCCAAAGAATCTGAGGCTGTTTACTAAATTAAAGGTAGTGTGCAAATAACAAAATAACCATAAGACAGAATTGTGATCATCTTTACTTGTATGAGCCCATGGGATGAAAGAGCTAAATTTGGTTGTAAGTTTCCTGGTCTCTGAGGCAGAAAGGGAATTACTAATTTACATAGCCTTCTTTGTCTGACCAGAGAAAGCATCACAGTTTTTCACTCTGGTAGAATTTCTTTGGGATCAAAACTGAAGGTGGAAATCAAAACTGGTTTACGAAGCGAACATTGACTTTGGTGCAGTTTTCAAGCAGAGGAATAAGTATGGGGAGGAAATATTCAGGGCGTGAATTCATATCTGTCTTGCTTACTGTTGTGTCCCAGGGCTCAACACAGGTGCGTGTGCCAAGTAGGTATTGGAGACCGTTGTTATTTTAGTCATTAAGTCGTGCCCAACTCTTTGCAGGCCTGGACTGTAGCTCTCCAGGCTCCTTTGTCCATGGGATTTCCCAGGCAAGAATACTGGAGTGGGTAGCCATTTCCTCCTCAAGAGCACCTTTCCAACCCAGGGATTGAACCTGTGTCTCCTGCATTAGCATGTGAATTCCTTACCCCTGAGCCACCTGGGAAGCCCCAGGTAGTGGAGGTACAGTTCTTCAATTAAAATGGACCACTCAATGGACAATTTTGCACTGACTTTCAGTAACAATGAAGATACTACTCTGACCTTGAATGTTGTATTCTCTCTCCCCAGAAAGCCATACTTCAGTTTTCACATTAAACCCAATTTTGTTTGTTTTAGTATCTCTGAAAAGGATCTGCTTCTTTCCTCTGGAGCTCTTCCCTCAGGTGGAAAATACTCACTCGCTGTGGAACCGTTTGACTACTGTCTGTCTCCTCTAGTAGGCTTCAGAAGGCATAGATCACATTTGATTTTGATCACCTTCATACCCCAGCCTGTATCATAGAGTCTGGCACTTACTAGATACTCATTAAATACTTTGTTAAGTGAATGAAAGTCACTAATTACCAAACAGCATGGTGGGTTGTGCTTTTAATGAACTTTCAATGAAAATGAGGATAATGGATGAAAACGAGGATACTGTTACATATAATAATGAGGATACTCTTAAACATAATAATAATGATGCTGATGCTTAAAAAAAAATGGTGATGGTAGCTACTTCTGTTAAATTCTAACCATGTTCCAGGCCTTTTACATAAAATGTACCCCTTATAACTCAATGAGGAAGGCAAAATTATTCGCTGCATTTTACCAACGGAGAGAATGAACATTAAAGGAGATTGATGACTCCGATAAAGTCATGCACTTAATTGGCTGGTGGAGCCCAGGATTCAAATGAACATTCGTAACCACCGTGCAAAATTGTTCTCCCTATGCTATTTTACTAAAGCATCCTCTGGTTTATGATCTGGAGGAACAAATTGATTGTGTCCTCATGTGTCCTGAGCAGTGTGATAAGTTACTGTGTGACAACCCAAAATAGCAACAGTTCTCCATCACTTCAGTGTGAGCCTCCACTGTGTTTTTAGCCAGGAGCAAAAAAAAAAAAAAAAACCAATGTAGAATCAGGGGCCATAAGATTCTTTATTTTCATTTTCAGAGCATTGGAGTTGGATTTTTTTTTTTCTTTCCCACCAGTCTTCTTTGGTGCACCACCCCCTTGGTTAATGTCTTTTGCTGCAGTTCTGTTAATAAGGAGTTATCACATATTTCATTTGTTCATTTGAAAATCCAATGTTTACTGCAGTGCAGAGCGGCCACATTATTATAAGCACTTACTCAGGCAAATTAAATGATTCCATGTAGTAGCTCTGGAAAGTCTGATTTCCATGTGTGGAATCATGTTTATCATCACCCAATTTGAAAGGCACAAAATAGCACATTTACATTGGTAACTCTTTTATAACATTCCCTTTCTACATTATTTGTTTGCTCTGTTGTTAGAAACCAACCCAAATCCCTTCTTGGAGGAGGACACACACAAAAGGATGGCAATATTTAAATATTAGTGCTGTGATGGGGTGAAGCAATTGAGGCATGTCCAGCATTGCCTTCTGCCCTCATGGGTGCATTATGTAGATTCAGGGATTGCCAGATTTTCCTTTAAGAGTTTAGCTAACTGATTCTTCAAGAACGTAAGGTCTCTCAAGGAAGTGTACATAGAAGGCATTTTTCAACACAGCATTGGCCCAGGAGGAAGCATTGGATCTTTTGGGGCTTTCACTTCATGATTACTGAACTTTCCTGTAAGCTTTTTTTTTTTTCCCTCCACAGATTCTCCCTCCAGGAAGAGAAGGAGCATTCTTTGCAATTCTAGCCTCTTTAAAGAATGACCTCCTCTCCTCAAAGAGGGCCTTTCGGTATTACCGGTAGAAATGAATGATCTTAAAGCTAACTTTTATTTTAAAGCAAAAATTCCGTTTTGGAGGGGGGGAGAATTTAATCTTAAACCCTAGAACATATAAGGTTAATGGCAAACTCGCTTCAAGGAGAGAAATATAAAAAGCGAAATTGCTCAGTCGGCTGAAGAACTAATCAAGCATATTGTTCCCTTGATTCTATAAAATTACAGCGAACCTTTTAGAAAGGTTGAAAAGATGTCCGTGGTGTGCTCTCAGTTTCCTTGTCTGTAAATGCATGTTCCCTCTTCCCAGAGGCGCTGGTATGTGCTGAAGGGGGTCTCCTGGCTAAGGGCTGAGTGTCTTTCCAAATGACAGATGGTTCCCTCTACTGGCTGAACTTAAATTCAGTCCTCTGAGCTGAGCCAACCAGGGAGGAATCACCATTCTTCTCACTGATAATGAAACCAGTTTTGAGTTTCATCCTTAAAGAAACCAACCACCCGAGGCCAGTTTAAGTGTACACAGGAGCTGGTGATGGACCTCCTCCCTGTCTCCTTCTCCCCGCCCTCCTTTCTTCCTCCTTCCCTTTCCCTTTACTTCCTTTATTTCGAGAAAAATTTAAAGGTACAGACAAGCCCAAAAGGTAGTGTAATAAGCATCTGTATTTCTACTATCTAAAAAGGAGCATCTGTTTATGTTTAGTCAGATTTACTTCCAGTTTGTGTGTTTGTTTCTTTTCAAAGCAATTATTGATGAAACCAAATTCCCTGTTAACTACCACATCTGGCTTTCCTTCCACTCTTTACTGTCTCAGCTGTCTACCAAAAGTTCCCTACCATAAATTTAGGATGTTTTTAACTAGTGTATTGTTTATATTTTTTATGCACACACATATATATATACCAACAACCAATATACACTATTTTGTTTGAATATTTAATGTTTAAATCTTTCCTTGTTGCATTTTTAACATCACAGTATTTACAAAAATGAGCTGCATTGATGCCATAAAAATCAATTGATCAATTTTAACAGCTCCATAATATTCATATATCCATATAGTGCATTTTATTGACCTGTTCCATTTCCAGTGCAACTTTTAGATCATTTCCAAAGTTTGCTGTACAAAAACAAAAACACTTCAGTATTATTTTAGTATGTGTCTTCTTGTGTCCATGTTGCTTGAGTCCAGTATACCCTGTAGGAAGAATCAGTATACCATAGGATATTGTAGTATTTATTTTGATAAATATAATGAAATTGCTCACCAGAAAGATATACCAGTTCATGATTTGGCCAGAGGTAAACTAGACTATTATGCTAATTTTTTCCCTCCATCTTAGACAACACTGACTTTTGTCTACCTTTTCCATGTTTACTATTCTAACAAAATAAAAATGGAATTCCATTAATATAATATGCATTTTACTCTAGTGATTCTGAGCTTTTTTTTTAATGTTCATTGTTCATTGAGATTTCTTCTTTGAACAACCATTTTTTCCTATATGTTTGTTCATCTTTTTTCTTGATTTTATAGTTCCTTATATGTTTTGGTTACTTATTCCCTGTTTATTTCATGTTCTTTGTTGTTCAGTCACTAAGTCGTATCTGACTCTTTGCGACCCTATGAACTGTAGCACACCAGGCTTCCCTGTCCTTCACTGTCTCCCAGAATTGGCTCAAACTCATGTCCATTGAGTCAGTGATACCATCCAAGCACCTAATCCTCTGTCTCCCTCTTCTCCTACTGCCCTCAATCTTTCCCAGCATCAGGGTCTTTTCCAATGAGTTGGCTGTTCGCATCAGGTGGTCAAATACTGGATCTTTAGTTTCAGCATCAGTCCTTCCAATGAATATTCAGAGTTGATTTCCCTTAGGATTAACTGATTTGATTTCCCTGCTGTCCAAGGGACTCTCAGGAGTCTTCTCTAGCACCACATTATGAAAGCATCAGTTCTTGGCACTCACTCTTCTTTATGGTCCCACTTTCAAATCTGTACATGACTACTGGAAAAACTATAGCTTTGACTATACAGACCTTTGTCAGCAAAGTGATGTCTCTGCTTTTTAATACTCTGTGTAGGTTGGTGATAACTTTTCTTCCAAGGAACAAGCATCTTTTAATTTTGTGACTGTAGTCACTATCCACAGTGATTTTGGAGCCCAAGAAAATAAAGTCTGTCACTGTTTCCACTTTTTCCCATCTATTTGCCATGAAGTGATGGAACTGGATGCCATGTTTTTTGAATGTTGAATTTTAAGCTGGCTTTTTCACTCTTCTCTTTCACCTTCATCAAGAGGCTCTTTAGTTCCTCTTCACTTTCTGCCATTAAAATGGTATCGTCTGCATATCTGAGGTTGTTGATATTTCTCCTGGCAATCTTGATTCTAGCTTGTGCTTCGTCCAGCCTAGTGTTTCTCATGACATACTCTGCATATAAGTTAAATAAGCAGGGTGACAATATACAGCCTTGATATACTCCTTTCCCCATTTTGAACCAGTCCGTTGTTCCACGTTCCAAGAACAGTTCTAAGTGTTGCTTCTTGACCTGCATACAGGTCCCTAACATGTGCCAGGAAATTGTGCTTGGTGTTTTATCCTAATTAAAAAAAATATATATTCTCTTTATAAATATACCCTTCATATATATATATATGCCCATGGGTATGCCCATTTGACAGAAGTGAAAAGTGAGGCTCAATGGAGTTCAGCAGCTATATTAGACACAGAGATAGTGAAATGCATTACTAGAATTCAAACTCAGGCCAGTAGGACCATAAACCCTTGTTCCTTCTGTTGTCAGATTCCTTCTGATTCTCATGGACACTAGGGTTTCAAAAGAAAGTTAGGTAAACTGGCCCACAAAGTACCCTTCAGACAGGCCAGAGGATTTGGCGTAGACCACCACAAAACCAGAGAGGCACTCTTGCTGACAGGTTGGTAGGTTGGCTTCATCTTTCTGCAAAATAGAAAATCCCAATGGCATTACTGGCTGACTATGAAGAGGGTCAAGTAACAATGCAGCTAGAACAGCCCAGGACTGACTAGAAGTGGGAAGATGGAATTTCAGAGCACCATTCTGCCTCTTCCTTTATGTGATCTTGTAGGGGTCAGTGCAGACCACTGACAATACTTAGACATTACACATGTGCCTTTATTCTACCCTTTCAACAGTACCAATGCAGTCCTGTTTGCTCAGTGTTCATGCTGAATGTCCCTAATGAAGCTGTACCTATAAGCCATCTGGATCACTGCAGAAATGATCATCTGAATTTCTCTTTTCTGATGTCGGTATTCCAGGACTGCCAGCCTGCCGACAGCCTCTGCAGAAACTCCGCACACCCTTCCGTTGAGTGTTCTGAGGAAGTAACCGTCTTCATACAGGTAATGTTTACTTAATTTAAGATTTTTTTCATAGAGTTAGGCATACCTGACTTACTACGGACATCTGTATCATAGCAGTAAGATTCCTATGTACACATAAAATAGAACTCTTAAAATGGTAAAATTTCAGGGCTCAATTTCCTTAGAGAATTTACCCTCTCCTGACTTCTATTTGTAGCTGCTATTTAAAACTCAGGGTATAAATATTATGTCAGTTAAATAAGGAGTGATGACTTTAGTTTTTGAAGAAAGCATTACCTTCCCTTTTATGAAATGTAGTATAACTGTTGCCTGATTGACATCTATTATATTATTCTCCCCCCACCAGACAGTTACACATATTTAATAATTTTTATGTGTAAAAAGTAAGGTTAAACAGTTATATAGTCAAGTTGTTAGGCTTTGCATGCTTTTGAGAATGATCCTGGAGATGAGATGGCATTAGTAGTAGCGGGAGGTCACATCTGACATAAAATGGACCTCCTAAAATGGCAAGGGATTGTTCTTGGCCAGAGGAAGTTCTAGTGGCATTTGCTGGGACAGTGAAGAATATATCTTATAAAAAAGACTTGAGGATAGAACAAAGTAATTACTCATCTTTGTATGTATTTGAATGATTTCAGTGGATATGTTTAATATGCATTTTTAAAAATAGGGCAGTAAAGGACTGGAAATATGTGAATATGGGCAATACTTCCCCAGCATGATATCAGCGGGTAGTGCTCATTTAATCCCTTCCTAGGACTCATGTGTGCATACCCCTCTCCTCTTCTCTCACCCCTTCTCATCTTTATTCCACTCACAGTATCCCCCCATTCCAAAGTCTCAGATAACAATTTAGCATGTGTAATAAATATAAATATTGAACAGCCCCATATGTCAGAACACAAACATTTATTATGCTTTCAGCCACGACCCCGTCTCCTGTTTCCATTTTACATTGTCTGCCCTCTATTCTCTCGTATTATACAGTTGTTTAAAACTCATAGATTTATGCAAAGTTTACAAAATTGGGCAAGTCTGTCCCTCAAATGTGTAGGGCTATGACACATTGCTATGTTTTCTAGAAATACTCACCAAATGCAGATTATGGAGGAATGAGTCAGGCATCTTCATTTCTTGATGGCCCTAACTTCTTTCGGGTGAATCACCTTCCTGTCTAGAGGGTTTTTCTGGAAGATGTAGAAGGCTTAAGGATGGTAAAGGAAATGAGCTGAAATGGAACCCTGGTGTGAGCTTTGCATGGAATTGTTTGATCCCTGTGTTATGGTTCTGGTTAGTGTTTTTGAGCCCTGAAGCAAAGCTCTTTTTAACATGAAAGCTGTCAATATGAAATGTATAGATCTAAAAGAGGAGTATTTTAATATTAAATATTAGCAGAAGGAGGAATTGCAGACTATAACTTTGACTTTTAGCATCTCCACCTATTTCTCTTTGCTTGGAAAGACTTCTCTTTTCTCTCTTCATAGTAAAAGGCACGTGCTTCATGATTCTGAAGACCTATACTTCACTGTTTCTTTTCTTTAAAGAGACTGACAGGTTTCTGCCATTTGCTGTGTGATCTCGGTTAACTCATTTAATCTCTCTGAGCTCTGGTATCTTCCTCCACAATATGGGGCTAATTATAGGAACTGCCTCACAGAATGCTTATGAAGGATTAAATGGCAATTGTTATAAAGTGATAAGCAAGATACTTGGCATACAGAAGCTCTTAAGAGGTGGTAAGGACTATTATAAGAAGGAAATGTGCACTTACTGATTCTGTATCACTGTTTAAGGATATTATTTTAAATATTCTGTTTCTCATAGGATATTACCTATTGCAGTTTTCAATGAGGCAAGATATAAAGATATCTGAGATCAAAAAACTAAGGTAAAATAAATAATGTGGCAAACTACCATGTAGATTATCTCTGGTAGTCATGAACCCGTATAAGCCTCATTGCTTTGAGATTAAATGCTGCCAGTGTTACAGCCAGATCTGATTGATGTTTTATCATTTTATCATTTAACTTTATGCTGTACTTTCATTCCACATCTTCTCATGTACTTGGCAGGATGATCAAGGAAGCTCTGACTTATGTTCTACCTAAAACCAAAACCAAATATCACTAGGTGAGGTAATGAATGAAGGTTAAATATTTTAAGGAGAGGAAGTGGGAGATGCAAAAGAGTGTTTCCTAAATGTTTCTCACTTGTTTCCACTTCTAGTATGGCTAAGTATATGCTATTGAACCTGGTATTTTCACATATAGGAACTGTAAAGTATGGGAGAAAAACTACCTGACAACCTTAGAGAGTGAAAATAAAGAGGTAGATTCTGAAAGGGACTTCAGATTCAAAACTTAGAAGCAGGCTCAGTGCAGAGTGATTTCCCCATTTTATGGCTTTTTTGACTGAGGGTACGCCTGGTGAGGTTAACGTCACTTCGGGTGACTAACTCCAGTAGAAAAACCACAGTCTTTTTGGTTTGAAGACCCCAGGAACAGGGTTCAGTGCAACAATAGCCCCTGGAAAATGAAGCTAGAATACTGTTTTTAAATTAATAATTTTATTTATTTACTTTTGGCTGTGCTGGGTCTTTGTTGTTGCAGACTTTGTCAGTTGCGGCAAGCGGGGGCCACTCTTGCGGTGTAGGAGCTTCTCTTTGAGGTGGCTGCTCTAGTTGTAGAGTACAGGCTGTAGGACACATGAGCTTCAGCAGCTTCAGCACATGAGCCCAGCATTTCGGCTCCCAGGCTCTAGAGCATGCTCAATAGTTGAGGGTCATATGCTTAGTTCCTCTGTGGCATGTGGGATCTTCCTGAACCAGAGACTGGACCTGTGCCTCCTGTATTGGCAGGTGGATTCTTTACCACTGAGCCACCAGGGAAGCCTTTAAGCTAGAATTCTGGAAAGCGAAATGGCGGATGGGGGAAGCTTCCAATTCAGTGCGTAAATACAAAGCAAAGTTTTGACTGACACCTGAATCATGGATGTGTGGAGCAGACACAAGCTAGCATAGCTGAAGATGAAAGAACTGAACTGAAGTTTGAGCTGCCACCCAAGAGATAGTTTTCACCTTGTGTATAATCAAATTAATTGCCTGCTAAAACAAATAAATCAGTATTGTTTACAGAATTCTAACAGATTTTAGAGTCTTTGCTCCAAAATATTTGCATCATACATTCACATAATACAATCCCAAATTACACAAGATATGAAGAACCAAGAAAATGTGACCCCTTCTGAAGAGGAAAGTCTAATTCCAAGATGACCCAAAGGTGGGAATTAGCAAAGATTTTAAAACAGCTATTATAACCATACTCAATGAGGCTAGAAAGATACACTCACAATGAATAAAAAATATAGTAAATGGAAACTACAAAAAAGAAACAAATGGAGATTCCAGAACTGAAAATTAATATTTGAAATAAAAATTCACTGAGCTTACATCCAAAGGAAATAATAGAAGGTGTCAGTGAACCTAAAGATAGAACAGAAACAAATTTCATTCTTAAGAACAGAAAGAAAAGAGTTTTTTATGTTTTAATTGTTGACCATACTCCCCTGCATGTAGGAACTTAGTTCCCTGACTAGGAATTGAACCCACATGCCCTGCACTGGAAGGTGGAGTTTTAACTGCTGCCCCACTGGGTAAGTCTCAGAAGAAAGATTTGAAAAACTAAACAATAACAAATAGAGCCTCAGAGATCTATGTACCATAAGTAAAAATGTCTAACGTTATGTAATTGGAGTCTCAGAAGAAGACAAGAGAGAAAATGGGAAACGAAAATATTTGAAGAAATAATGGCCAGATTTTTAAAAAATTTGATGAAATGCATACATTTACAGATCCAGAAACTCAGTGAACTTCAAACAGGAAGAAATTAATTAATTACTTAATTTGAAGAACACTGTACCTATGCACATCATACTCTAACTGTTGGACACCAACAGTAAAGAGAAAATTTTGATAGTGGTCAGAGAAAATGGCAGGTTACCTTCCAGGACACTGTACTTTAAATTAGCACAGCCTTCTTATCAGTAACTACAGAGTCTAGGAAAAGTAAAGTGATATTTTTAAAGTACAGAGAAGGAAAAAGAAAAATCCTGTTAACCCAGAAATCTATGTATAGTGAAAATATCCTTTGAGAATGAAGACAAATTAAAGACATTTTCAGATAAAAGTAAGCTAAGAGAATTCATTGCCAGCAGACCTACAACACAAGAAATGCTAAAGGAAGTTATTCAAGCTGAAGTGAGATAACACCAGATGGAATCTTAAATCTTCAAGAATGAATCAAGAATGTCAGAAATTGTAAATATGAAAGAGTATTTTTTTTCATCTCAGTATCTTTAAAATACACAGAAAATTTAAAAGCCAAATCATAACACTGCCTTGTGATACTTATAATGCACTATGTGTAGATATCATATGTAAGACAATTATAGCATAAATAATGAGGGGGGTTGCATAGTAAATGGACTTATATAATGGTATAGTTTTCAATTTTATATGGGGTGATAATGAAATGAACTCTTAAGTAGACTGTGAAAGGTCAAGAATGTATATTTTAATGCTTAGAACAATAACTGAAAATCTAATAGATAAAGTAGAATCCTAAGCACTTTAAAAATGATCCCCAAAAATGCAGAAAAGATTGAACAGAGAACAAAAAGCAGAAGAGGCAAAAG
The DNA here is from genome assembly GCF_910594005.1 of Cervus elaphus. Classification (NCBI taxonomy): domain Eukaryota; kingdom Metazoa; phylum Chordata; class Mammalia; order Artiodactyla; family Cervidae; genus Cervus; species Cervus elaphus. The sequence goes on from NC_057838.1 coordinate 51,825,844, forward strand.
GAAACCAAGCAGTGAAATTGTAGCTCTAAGTGCAACCATATCATGTTAATCATATTTATTTATATTGAATGATGTTATTGTTCCATTGCGCACTTGTGTCAGACTCTTTGTGACACTGTGGACTGCAGCATGCCCGGCTTCATATTAAACATTAATGTTGTGCACTGGCTTTTGGAACTCAAATAAAGGCCCTCTCATGTTGGGTGAAACTCTTCTTGGTAGATTGGACCTAGGCTGGTCTTTGGAGAGAGATCAAGCCCTGAGCCTTTGATGTGGGAGCACTGACTCCAAGACCCTAGACAGCCAGAGAACTAACCCTAGGGAATATCAAATAGTGAGAACTCACACAAAGGAAACCACTTGAATACAAGACCCTGCATCACGCAACCACCAGTAGCACCTTGTGCAGGACAACCTCATCTAAACAACACACAAAACAAAAATATAAGCCAAATCATCAGCAGACAGGATTACCACCTCACTCAGCCTTGCCCATCAGAGGAAAAACAAACAAAAACTCAGCACAAATCGCACGCAATAGGAAGCTGACACAAACCACTGGACCAACCTTAGGAGGGCAGAAACCAAAAGGAAGAAAGAATTCAACCTTGAAGCCTGGGAAAAGGAGACCTCTAACACAGTAAGTTAAAAAAAAAAATGACAAGGCAGAGAAATACTACAGAAACTAAGGAACAAACTAGAAACACAGAAGTCCAAATAAATGAAGAGGAAATAGGCAAACTACCTGAAAAAGAATTCAGAATAATGATAGTAAAGAGGATCAAAATCCTCGAAAACAAAATGGAGAAAATGCAAGAATCAATTAACTAAGACCTAGAAGAACTGAAGAATAAACATACAAACAACACAACTACTGAAATTAAAAATACTCTATAAGGAATCAGTAGCAGAATATCTGAAGCAGAAAAATAAATCAGTGAGCTGGAAGATAAAATGGTGGAAATAACTTCTGAAGAGCAGAATAAAGTAAAAAGAATGAAAAGAACTGAGGATAGTCTCAGAGACCTCCGGGACAATATCAAATGCACCAACATTCGAATTATATGGGTCCCAGAAGAAGAAGAGAAAAAGAAAGGGTGTGAGAAAATTTTTGAAGAAATCATAGTTGAAAATTTCCCCAACATGGAAAAGGAAATAGTCACTCAAGTCCAAGAGTCACAAAGAGTCCCATATAGGATAAACCCAAGGAGAAACATGCCAAGACACATACTAGTCAAACTAACAGAGACTAAATACAAAGAAAGAATACTAAAAGCAGCAAGGGAGAAGCAATGAGTAACATACAAGGGAAACCCCATACACTTAACAGCTGATCTTTCAGCAGAAACTCTGCAGGCCAGAAGGGAATGACAGGATATATTTAAAGTACTGAAAGGGGAAAGTCTACAACCAAGATTACTGTACCCAGCAAGGATCTCATTCAAAAGTGATGGAGAAATAAAAAGCTTTTCAGATAAGCAAAAGTTAAGAGAATTCAGTACTGCCCAAGCAGCTTCACAACAAATGTTAAAGGGACTCATATAGTCAAGAAATACTTGAGAAGAAAAAAGATCCACCAAATCAGCAACAAACAATTAAGAAAATGGTAATAGGAACATATGTATCAATAATTATTTTAAACGAAAATGGACTAAATGCTCCAACCCAAAGACACAGATTGACTCAATGGATACAAAAGCAAGACCCATATATATGCTGTCTACAATAAATCCACTTCAGACCTAAGACATGTATAGACTGAAAGTGAGAGGATGGGAAAATATATTCCATGCAAATGGGAAGCAAAAGAAAGCTGAAGTAGCAATCCTCACATCAGACAAAATAGACCTTAAAATAAAGAAGATTACAAGAGATAAGGAAGGACACTACATAATGATCAAGGGATCAATCCAAGAGGAAGACATAACAATTGTAAATATCTATGCACCCAACATAGGAGTACCTCAATACATAAGACGAACAATAACAGACATGAGAAATCGACAGTAACACGATAATAGTAGGAGACTTTAACACCCCACTCACACCAATGGACAGATCATCAAAACAGAAAATTAATAAGGAAACACAAGTCTTAAATGACACATTAGATGAGATGGATCTCATTGATATCTCCAGGACATTCCATCCAAATGCAGAAGAATACACTATCTTCTCAAGTGCACATGGATCATTCTCTAGGATAGACCACATCTTGGGTCACAAATCAAACCTCAGTAAATTTAAGAAAATTGAAATCATATCAAGCATCTTCTCTGACCACAATACTATGAGACTAGATATCAATTATAGGAAAAAAAAATAACTGTAAGCAACAGAAACACACGGAGATTAAACAATATGTTTCTAAATAACCAGCAGGTTATTGAAGAAATCAAAAGGGAAATCAAAAAAATTTCTAGAAACAAATGACAATGAAAACATGACAACTCAAAACCTATGGGATGCAGCAAAGACAGTTCTAAGAGGGAAGTTTATAGCAATACAATCATACCTCAAGAAAGAAGAAAAACATCGTCTGGACAACCTAACTTTACACCTAAAACAACTGGGAGAAGAAGAACAAAAAAAACCCCAAATTAGTAAAAAGAAAGAAATAATAAAGATCCCAGCAGAAATAAATGAAAAAGAAATGAATGAAACAGTAGTAAAGATTAATAAAACTAAAAGCTGGTTCATTGAGAAGACAAAGTTGACAAGCATTTAGGCAAACTCATCAAAAGAAAGAGAGAAGAATCAAATCAACAAAATTAGAAATGAAAAAGAAGAGGTTACAAGAGACAATGCAGAAATACAAAAAATTACAAGAGATTATTATGAACAACCATATGGCAATAAAATGGATAACCTGGAAGAAATTGACAGATTCTTAGAAAAGTTCAATCTTCCAAGACTGAACCGGGAAGAAATGGAAATTATGAACAACCCGGTTACAAGCACTGAAATTGAAGCTGTGATCAAAAATCACCCAAAAAATAAAAGCCCGGGACCAGATGACTTCACAGGAGAATTCTATCAAACATTTAGAAAAGAGCAATTGCCTATCCTTCTAAAACTCATCCAAAAAATTGCAGAGGAAGGAACACTTCCAAACTCATTCTACAAGGCCACCATCACCCTGTTACCAAAACCAGACAAAGACAACACAAAGAAAGAAACTACAGGCCAATATCACTGATGAATATAGGTGCAAAAATCCACAACAAAATTTTAGCAAACAGAATTCTGCAACACATCAAAAAGCAGATACACCATAATCAAGTTGGGGTTTATTCCAGGAATGCAAATATTCATCAATATACACAAATCAATCAATGTGATACACCATATTAACAAATTGAAGGATAAAAACTGTATGATAATCTAAATAGATACAGAAAAAGCCTTTTACAAAATTAAGCACCCATTTATGATTAAAACTCTTAAAAAAAATGGGCATAGAAGGAACCTACCACAACATAGCAAAGGCCATATATGATAAGCCTACAACAAACATTATTCTCAGTGGTTAAAAATGGAAAGCATTCTGCCTAAGATCAGGAGCAAGACAAGGGTGTCCACTTTCACCACTGTTATTCAACATAGTTCTGAAAGTCCTAGCTACAGCAATCAGAGAAGAAAAAGAAATAAATAAAAGGAATCCAGATTGGAAAAGAAGTAAAGCTGTCACTGTTTGCAGATGACATGATGCTGTACATAGAAAATTCTAAACACAGTATCCGAAAATTACTAGAGCTAATCAGTGAGTTTAGCAAAGTTGCAGGATACAAAACCAATACACAGAAATCACTTGCATTTCTATATACTAACAATGAGAAATCAGACAGAGAAATTAAAGAATCAATCCCATTCACCATTGCAAGAAAAAGAATTAAATATCTAAGAATAAACTTACCTAAGGAGACAAAAGAACTATACACAGAAAATTATAAGACACTAATGAAAGAAATCAAAGATGACACAAACCGATGGAGAGATATTCCATGTTCCTGGGTAGGAAGAATCAATACTGTGAAAATGACTATACTACCAAACGCAATCTATAGATTCAGTGCGACCCCTATCAAATTACAAATGGCATTTTTCACAGAACTAGAACAAAAAATTTCACAATTCATATGGAAACACAAAAGACCCTGGAAAGCCAAAGCAGTCTTGAGAAAGAAGAATGGAGCTGCAGGAATCCACCTTCCTGGTTCAGATTACACTACAAAGCTACAGTCATCAAGGCAGTATGGTACTGGCACAAAAACAGAAATATAGACCAATGCAACAAGATAGAAAGCCCAGAAATTAACCCATGCACCTATGGGTACCTTATCTTTGACAAAGGAGGCAAGAATATACAATGGGGCAAAGACAGCCTCTTCAATAAATGGTGCTGGGTAAACTGGACAGCTACATGTGAAAGAATGAAATTAGAACACTTCCTAACAACACACACAAAGATAAACTCAAAATGGATTAAAGACCTAAATGTAAGACCAGAAACTATAAAACTCTAGGAGGAAAACACAGGCAGAGCACTCGATGACATAAATCAAAGCAAGATCCTCTATGACCCACCTCCTAGAGTAACAGAAATAAAAACAAAAGTAAACAAGTGGGAACTGATTAAACTTAACAGCTTTTGCACAGCAAAGGAAACTATAAGCAAGGTGAAAAGACAACCTGCACAATGGGACAAAATAATAACAAATGAAACAACTGACAAAGGATTAACTTCCAAAATATACAAGCAGCTCATACGACTCAGTACCAGAAAAACAAAGAACCCAATCAAAAAGTGGGAAAAAGACCTAAACAGACATTTCTCCAAAGAAGACATATAGATGGCTAGCAAACACATAAAAAGATACTCAACATTGCTCATTATTAGAGAAATGCAAATCAAAACTACAATGAGATATCACCTCACACTGGTCAGAATGGCCATCATCAAAATGTCTACAAACAATAAATGCTGGAGAGGGTGTGTAGAAAAGGGTACGCTCTTGCACTGTTGGTGGGAATGTAAATTGATACAGCCACTATGGAAGACGGTATGGAGATTTCTTAAAAACTAGGAATAAAACCACCATATGACGCAGCAACCCCACTCCTAGGCATATACCCTGAGGAAACTGAAATTGAAAGAGACACATGTATCCCATTGTTTACTGCAGCACTATTTACAATAGCTAGAACATGGAAGCAACCTAGATGTCCATCAACAGATAACTGGATAAAGAAGTTGTGGTACATATACATAATGGAATATTACTCAACCATGAAAAGGAATGCATTTCAATCAGTTCTGATGAGGTGGATGAACCTAGAACCTATTATACAGAGTGAAGTGTGTCAGAAAGAGAAAGATAAATATTGTATTCTAATGCATATATATGGAATCTAGAAAAATGGTATGAAGAATTTATTTTCAGAGCAGCAGTGGAGAAACAGACATAGAGATTAGACTAATGGACATGGGGAGGGGGAGGAGAGGGTGAGATGTATGGAAAGAGTACCATGGAATCTTACATTACCATATGTAACATAGACAGCCAGTGGGAATTTGATGTGTGGCTCAGGAAACTCAAATAGGGGCTATGTATCAATCTAGAGGGGTGGGATGGGGAGGGAGATGGGAGGGAGAGTCCAAAGGGAGGGATATATGTATACCTGTGGCTGATGCATGTTGAGGTTTGACAGAAAACAGCGATATTCTATAAAGCAGTTATCCTTCAATAAAAAAGTAAATAAAAAAGAAAAAAAAGGATAATGGACTAAATACTTTAATTAAAAATCAGAGTTTATCAGGATGGATTAAAAAACAAGAACTACTATTTTTTGTTGAGATAAATTTTAAATATAAAGATACAGTTAAATTGAAAGTAAATTGATGGAAAAAGATACACCATAATAAAAGCAGAAGTCTATATTAGCATCAGAAAAATTAAACTTTAAGGCAAAAAGTATTACCAGCGTTAAGGTGTGTTTGATAATAATAAATAGGTCATTACATTAAGAATTATAAGTGAGTGTTTATACCTGATAAAGTTCCAGTGAGGTTACTTTGAGTATTTTTGAGTCTAGAAATTTTTGAGGATAATCCAGTTGTAAGTTAAGAGACACAGGTTACTCATCACTTTAGGGTAACGACCATTTCATAAAATTGTGGCATCAAAGCTCAACACAAGTGAAAGCAAAACATTGCTGGAGAGTGTAGATATCTGTATGTCTATACATGTGAGAGGGTCCCTAGGCTGGAATCAAGTGACATACATCCAAGTTATTACTAGCTCCATTATTAGCTAGCTAAGAAATAGCTACCTTATTTGTGATGGTTTATAGACAATTTAAAAATAAGATTCATTATATATATAATTATCATATATTAAAATCAGGAAAGAATTCCACCAGTGACTATTGCTAACAGGGTTTTAAGTATACACTGAGCACACAGATGCATACCTGGGTTTTCTGGCAGGGAGAGCAAAGAGGGAAACACAGGAAATTTCAAATTCGTATGATCAGAAAAGTTAAAACATTTCAGAAATTTCTCATGTGATCTTAAAGATCCCTTCCTGCATTTGAGATTTTATAAAATTGGGATAATAACATCTACCTTTCAGAATCTTGGTAGGAATGATTGAGACCACACTGGTATGTAAGTATTATTTTACTGTTGTCTTTATATAACTCCAATAAATATGCATGGTAGAAATCTAAGGAATCTGACTGTAGTTAACTTGAAACTCTAGTGTCTGAACTTCTGTGGCTTATCTAGTTACTATTTATTTGTGTCCCTATGTTGTCAATAACCATGAGAAGTATGTTATAGTCTTCTACGTACGAAGTAGGTGTCATAAATTAGTAAATTAGGAAACAGCCCCAGGGAAGTGATGTCACTTGACCAAGACACTGTATAAATGTTTTAAGTCAAAATTTGAACCCCTTTCTCTACATCACCAAATCCTGTTTTATTTCTACTACATTATACTGCTTCTAGGGCTTCCCATGTGGTGCTAGTGGTAAAGAACCTGTCTGCCAATGCAGGAGACACAGGAGATGAGGGTTTGATCCCTGGATCAGGAACATCCCCTGGAGGAGGGTGTGGCAACCCACTCCAGTATTCTTGCCTGTAGAATCCCATGGACAGAGGAGCCCAGCAGGCTATAGTCTGTAGGGTCGCGAAGAGTTGGACATGATTGAAGTGACAGCATGCACATACTGCTTCTAAAATATTGAATACGTTTAACACTATTGGTATTATTTCCAAGAAATATTCCAACTTATAAAGCAGTTGTTGTGAAGAACTGGCACATAGTGCATTAGAATTCATGTGATATGAAATCACCAATGGAATCTGACTCAGAAGGCCCCACATACCCCTACCAGCATCTAAATATCTATATTTTGCATCTTAAAAAATAATTTCTTCAAGATTTGATGACTTGGACAGTGACAGAGAGTAAGGTCACCCTGGGACTGATAGTGACAGCTTTGCCAATACAATTGGAATGTTTTTTAACTGTAAAGCTTATTTAATGAAAAGAGACCCCCAAAACCTTTTTACTAATGTGTGGTGCTCTCTTGTCAGTTTGAAATGAACCAACTGTCAGCCTGCCAATTACCATGCATACAGTATGTGCTCATTAAATCACTCACTGTGAGTTTCTTCAGGTTGGCAAACTGGTTAATTAAAAAAAAAAGTGTAGTGTTGCTCTTACAGTAAAGAGGCAGGAATCAAAAAAATGGGGTGCTTACTTGTAATATTTTGGAGTTTGCTTTTAAATGCAAACAGAAATTTTTCTGTTTTACAGTTTTGATTAAAGGATTGTTCCTTCTGCATCTTTTTTGGTTTTGTTTATAATTCAAACACTGTAATTATAATGGAGTTGCTTTTATAATAGAACTACTAAATCATTCTGCCAGAAGATGAAAACCCAAGTAAAGGGCTCAATTTTTTGTGCTGAGGCTGTAAGGCCAACTTGGGTGTGTTGGGGCTGAAACAAACTGGGAGTGGAAGATGGGTTTTAGCTTTGCTAAATGTCTGCTGTGGTGTTTTCATTTTAGGAGATTTAGGTCTTATCATCACCTCAGTGGGTGAGTTAATCCCTTTTGAGAGCTGACACCCTTAGGCTCTCATAGCCTATGATAATTAGGCTGTTTGATTTGTTTGTATAGTAGCTCTAAAAAATACCAGTGCCCAAGCTCAACCCTGAATATTCATTGAAAAGACTGATGTTGAAACTGAAGTACCAATACTCCGGCCACCTGAAGTGAAGAGTCAATTCACTGGAAAAGACCCTGATGCTGGGAAAGATTGAGGGCAGGAGGAGAAAAGGGTGGCAGAGGATGAGCTGGTTGGATGATATCACTGACTCAATGGACATGAGTTTGCGAAAATTCGGTGAGATAGTGAAGGACAGGGAAACCTGATGTGCTGCACTCCATGGGGTCTCAAAGAGTCGGACAAGACTTAGTGGCTAAAGAACAACAAGCTCCTCCCCAGATCAAATAAATCAGAATCCTTGTGGGGGAGGGAGTGGCTAACTGTTTTTAGAAGCTCCCCAGGCTTCCCTAGTGGCTCAGTTGGTAAAGAATCTGCCTGCAGTGCAGAAGACCCAGGATTGAACCTGGAAGGTCCCCTGGAGAACGCAATGGCAACCCACTCCAGTATTCTTGCCTGGAGAATTCTAAGGACAGAGGAGCTGACGGGCTACAGTCCATGGGGTGGCAAAGAGACAGACACGACTGAGTGACTAACAGGTTATTCTAATAGGAGCCAGGGCTGAGAGAAACAGGCCTAAATTGACTCGACTTGTCCAGCATTTCAATTTGTCTGATTCAACAGCTCTTATCATCAACCACAAGGCATCAACCCATGACTTAGCAACCAATAAACCCTGTAAGGTTTCAGAGGGTTAAACACTCTAGTTTCTGAGCTCCACTTATATCTATGCAATGAGATTCTTTGGAGTCAGGACCTAGGAACCTCCATTTTTAACCAGAGGTCCTAGGTGATTCTTGTGTACTAAGGTATGAGAATTTTCCAAAAGCAAGATAATCTTTGAAAGTGAAGTTGAGTGGAACTTCAGAGGAAAGTGCATAAATCACAGTAAAATCAGGGCAGGCTTAAAAAAAAAAAAAAACAAAACAGGAATTTTGGTACACACATTTAGGCTAACTGGGATTGTTCATGTTATAATAGCATTAGCCTTTTTGGTGGTGGGAGGGGTAACCTCCCACACCATCACCATCACTATCTAGTACCATGTGGAACCCAGGAATGCACAGACTCTTCATAGCTTCCTTTAACATTTAGATACTGAGGTTAATGATTAGGGCCAATGCATTTTTTGAGGGCCTAGAAAAATATTGAGGACTAAAAGGAAAAGAAGTAGAGTCAGAACAATTAGATATTTATTGAAATGTCAACAAAATAGAACATTATGCTATTGCTATTAATAACTAAATTTAGTAATTTTAAACAGTCTATGTTTAGAGACATTTTATGGGTTAGCTTTTCTCACTTAAGAATGTCTGAATTGCATGATTGTTGAGAAATTTTAGCCAATTTTAATATTTTACAAACCAAATTATACATAACCAAATAATTTCAAATGCAAAAATATTAAAATCTCAAAAATTTTATACCCAACAATTGTTTATTATAATCTATCCTATATAATATGGTGTTGAGCCTCTTAAAGTTCCTGGGACCTAGGAAGGTCTTGTACCCCAGAGTATATACTTACAAATTAAATGATAGTTAATTGTCCTGGACTCCATTCTCATTGATGAGGCTATCAAAATATGCATAAGTAACCTTCTGAAGATGTAGTTGAAACTAATCATTGTTGCTCACCTTCATTCTAGGGGGAAAAAATGTCCAAAAAGGTAAAAGAAGGAAAAACAGTTTTAGCTACATATCGGACTCCCTTTAAACATATAGTATATCACTTACAGGAAAGTTGGGATTGTTAATGAGCATCAAATGAGATTGACAAGGCAAATTGCACAGTATGGGTCTTGTTTGGAAAATTACCCCTAAGAAGTTGTGATAATAGTAATAAAACAACACAGAACTAAAATAAGAGACAGAGAAGTAGATGTCCTAGAAATTTGGAGTCTCTGAGGTCAGTTGATACCTAGAGCTATGTGTCTTTTTAAATTCTCCAGCCACTTCCATACCTTGGATTTGATTACATATTAAGTCCCCAGTTTCAGAATTCTTCTGATCCATGGATTATGAGTCATACTACTAACATCTTACTTAAGGTACATCTTCTCATAAGGATGTACATCATTTCATAAGATGTTTCTTTTGTAACAGTTGCCACTACTGTTTTATTTATATTTTGGTTAACATTCCTTTTTGACTGTCTCCTCCCTCAGAATATAAGCTCAAAGAAACCAGGAGTTATGGCTTTTTATGATTTTACCGAATCAATCATGGGGAAGAAAGGGTGGTGACAATCGATCACTTTGTCCTTGCCAACAATGATCAATCAGGAGTGTCATAGTATTGGGACAATGTTACAAATGCTTATGGTCAGGAAATACTTTAGAACGTCATTTATAAACTTAGATTCTGTAATACCAAGTCAATAAATGAGTGAATGAAAGGAAGCTGTATTCAAGTTTCACCTATATTTCTCCTACCCTTCCCCAGGATCCAAACGGAAAATAAATAAATAAGTAAAAGAAGGAAAAGAATCTGCTTTTCTATAAATTCTGTGACTTATAAATGAATAAAATGGCTAATTGTTCACTTGAAAAATGACTATACTTTTGGAAAGGGGCCTGAAAATTTCTTGGCAATACTTCAACTGATTAATAATTTAGAATGATGATTGACTAGAGAATGCAAGTGGAGCTAATAGCCTCTCATTTTCTTCTTGATTATTTTAGACAAATTGGTAAGGCAAGGCAGAGGTGTGGGGTGTTTCGGGGTCAACTGACTAGAAGCTTTGGATTAAAAATGCAGAGGCAGATCTGATCTCTCTAAGGTGCTGACTTCCTCTCTAATGGAGTCAGATGACTTTGTGATGTGTTGCTTCTGCTGCTTAGCTGCGTACAGCTGCTGTTACACTCCCCAAAAGTCTATGTGAACTAAAGGCAACTCCCACTGTGACTGCTGTGTGACGCATCCTGCTAGACACTGGTTAGGAAGAAACAATGGATTTAACACAGTTCTAAGTTTAAGAAGTTCAAATATCTGGCAAGAGAGACACATATGTCTATAAATCATTATTCTATGAGGTGAAAAGTATTAAGTGTCTTAAGAGAGGGATATGAACAAATGCCATGGGAGTCATTCGCTTACATATTTGATGTGAGGGATCTGCCTAATTGGGAATTAGTGATTTGAAACAATGTGAGAAAGTCAAACTATATGTGTTATGCTGGTAACAGCATTCAAATGAGAAAATGCCTAAGAAAGTAATGCTGGCACAAGAACCTGGTTGGGATTTCCAGGGCTACATAGAACTCTGTGTCTCTATTCAGAAAGATAGGATTTGGGTAAATTATATCCTAGAAGGAGTGAAGCTTCCCCAGGGGTTCAGCTGGTAAAGAATTCACCTGCAATTCAGGAGACACAAGAGATGAGGTTTGATCTCTAGTCAGGAAGATCCCCTGGAGGAGGAAATGGCAACCCACTCCAGTATTCTTGCTGGAAAATGCCATGGACAGAGGAGCCTGACAGGCTACAGTCCATGGGGTCCCAAAGAGTTGGACATGACTGAGCAACTTTTTCACTTTTACAACTTTCAGCATAACCATGTGAAAGTGAAAGGGAAAGTCAGTTGTGTCCAGGTCTTTGCGACCTCATGAATTATATAGTACATGGAATTCTCCAGGCCAGAATACTGGAGCGGGTAGCCTTTCCCTTCTCCAGGGGATCTTCCCAACCCAGGAATCGAACCCAGTTCTCCTGCATTGCAGGCAGCTTCTTTACCAGCTGAGCCACAAGGGAAGCCCAAGAATACTGGTGGGTAGCCTATCCTTTCTCCAGTGGATCTTCCCGACCCAGGAATTGAACCAGGGTCTCCTGCGTTGTGGGCGGATTCTTTACCAGCTCAGCTCTCAGGGAAGCCCAAGCATAACCACAGTGTAAAGCTATTCACTTATGCAGAGCTAACTTTTTACTCAGACATCTACTTATTCACCAAATGTTCACTGAGTACCTAGTATGTGTCAATTACTCATAGATTATGATCTGAAGAAGCTGTCAGTCTGGAAGAGGAAACATAACAGGCACATAAAATACTCACTTCTTTGCGGAAATGCCATGGGGGTTATGCCAAGAGTGAAGGGATTCATCACCACTGAACAGCAGGGAAGACTCCTGATGGAGGTGAAAACTGAAGGGCTTTGGAAGGTAGATGGAGTTTGGTCAAGCAGGATTGACCAATGTGGGAAGGACAGCTGAAGAGAGGAAGGAGTAGTGAGCAAAGGCTTAGAGGTGTAATCCTGGGAAATTTATGGAGGAGACGTGCAGTTTGAAATGTAGACTATGCAAAGGGAAATTTCTGTCCGTAAGGCTGAGCTATCTCAGACTCAGAGGGCTTCCTTCAAAAAGGAGTGATGATATGCCACACACTGTCCTTCATTCATGGTTACATTAACTCCTCTACATCCTAAAAAACCTACAAAATAGGCTCTAGGTAGTTGCTCAGTCGTGTCCAATTCTGTGCGGCCCCATGGACTGTAGCTCACCAGGCTCCTCTGTCCATGGGATTCTCCAGGTAAGAATACTGGAGTAGGTTGCCATTCCCTTCTCCAGAGGTTCTAGTATTATCCCAATTTATAGATGGGGAAACTGAGGCATGGGTGGGTTAAATTACTTGCCAGTTAGGCAGTGGTGGAGCTGGGATTTGAACTTAGACATCCTGGCTACAGAGTTCTTGCTTATATAAAGGAGGTCTGAGGATCTAAAGGAAATTATAGGAGGGGTGGTGGTGAAATACTGGATATCCATTCCATTTACAAATGGGAGAAAATACAGAGCTTGCAGACCGTGGGTAACTTCTCCTATATCCTTGAGCAAAGAGAGGGGCTGAGCCCCTGCCTCCAATGACACGATGGGGATGCCTGCATGCTTGGTCCCCTTCCTCTAAGTCGGCCACGTTTGCATCCATTCGTGGAGATAAATCCTCAGTACAGGGAAACAAAAGTGTTTTTCAGGCTCTTTTCTGCCACGGTTAGACCAGGACAGGTTTTATGAAAGGAGCTTTTCTGCATCTGCTGCCTTCCGGGGTCACATTCTTAGTGAATCTACAGCCTCAAAATGGAGCTTGTTAGTTGCGTGTCATCCAAGGGTGGCAATTAGTTGCATGTGTTTGGTTGGGTGCCAGCTCCCGGGGCGCCAGACCTCAGTGGGGGAGCCACTGTTTGTCATGAATTAGTCTTTAAATAAAAGCAAGTTTTTAAAATGGAGCATGCTAATTTGGGTTTTGCTGACCCCCTCTGAAGAAGGCATGGCCTGTTCGGTGCCAGCTGGCTGAATTGGCATTCAGCGTGAAACTGGGTCCCTACCAAAAATCCGCCTTGCTCCCCTCTTCCAGCACTGGGAGCAAAATGGCAGTGAGGAGTTGGTTGGCCCTGAGAAACAAGGTGAAACGAGGGGCAGGAACAGCATGATCTGATGATGAAAGGGATTGGAGCTGCTCTGGTTATACCCGCTTCTCTCACCACCTTAGGAAGGCAAGTCTGCTGCCCTTCTCTTTCCCCACTGGCGCTGTCCTCAGCCACCCATTCAGTGACTTTCCACATAAAAGGCTTCCTCATCCAATCGCTTATACACTGCTCCTTTTTATACTCTTCCAAGTCATACTTAGGGGATTATCACTGCAGCTTTTAACTTCCCCGAGAAAGAGCTGAATGAGCGTGAATGAGGCGGAAGAGTCTTCAGTGAGAAAGTGTCCCCCACCCCAAAATGCTCACAAAACCCCTAATCACGATGTAAGAATGCCATCCTGTCTTTGGCAGCGGCTGGCTAATTAACAACTACTGTACATATAGGCGATAATTACAGAAACCGTGTCGCACACTCGTGGTAATAGAATACGGGGCAACAGCGGCCCCAGCTCGCCCTACTACGGCGCTTTTACACACGGAGGACATCCCACCAATCAAGGTTTTGAAGCTCCGCACTTTGCCCAAGAAGTGTTAATTGGAAGATTTGTTTTCTTACACTTTCCAGGTGGATAATCTGATCCTGAGAAATTGCTACTGTCAGCTGAAAATCAACAGTTGAAAACAGGAACTCTTCCATTTTTTTTAAAAAGTTACCTATTTTGGGTTTGTTTTGCAAACATCCCTTTGTCTTCCAGTAGATTTTCTCGGTATTGGGAGAGGAGCCATGTACAAAGGCAAGACAGAAAGGGAATTTAAATAAGCTTTACATTCATTCTGAAGATTCAGGAAAGATGGGAAGTTTTTGTGTTTTTTTGTTTTTCCTTCTCAATATAAATGTATTTGTGCAGCGGATATGAGTTGTTCTGGTTACTAATGTAGTGTACATTCAATTTCCTGGAGTGAGGTTTTTTTTTTTTTTTTGATGCCAGTGCCTCTGTTCTTCTGAATGCAGCATATTAAGTTTACTATTAAACCCACACCCCATTCCTAAGAGACTCAGCCTGAAAGCCTTCCTGACAGGACAGGAATTTGTTTGTTTGTTTATAGAGATTGATGCAAATTTGACAATGAAGGACCTTTTGAATACTTGAGTACCGTAAATAGTTTTAAGGGGTATCTTATTTTTTCAAGGCAATGCATTTTGCAGTTTCTTTAAATGCTCATTTAATATTTTCCGACTAGGCAGGACAATGTGTTGCTTTTAAGGATAAGAGCCCGTAATGAGCCCCTGAGCCTTTAATTTATGATGTATCTGACAGGATTGTGGTGGATCTGATAGGGGATGCATGTGATTATGTCTGCAAGCTGAAAATAAACCAGCTGGTATTTGTTCTGAAAACATTCCGAGAACACCCTCCTGTTAATGGCCCATGGCTTGATCCAGCATCTGGTAAACTAATATACTGTCATTTTTACCATGAAAGTCAGCACAAATCATTAATGATTCCAGCAGCTATTTATGTTCTTCTCTTGTCTAGAACATGCCAATTACCATGAAATTATTCCTATTAGCAACATGATTGAATGATAGTAACCTGATTGTAACTTGTTGGCAGAAATTCTTCCATAATGACAATAATGAACTGTGCATTTGAGTCCTTGCTGGGTTCTGTTAAACCGGAAGGTTGAATATTATATGTTTCTAACTGTCATGAACAATACTTCTTAATGACTGTGAGAACTGAAGGAAATGTGCTATCTTGCAGATTTGCTTCTGTGTGGGAACTTATCATTTTTGTTTAATTTGTTGGGGGAAGGAGTCACTGATTGCCATTAAAAATGGTGTTCAGGGACCGCTTGCAATACACACATATTATAATCAACACTAGTTTAGAGAGCCTAATAGAGTTCATCATTGCTCTCATTATAGACAGCATCTGAATTTTTAAATGCAATATTCCACATCTGATCATCACCAAAGGATGAAATAACGTCATCAATGCCAGTGACTAAGAAAAATATGGAGAGTTTGATACCACCATGAGATTGATAATTTAATTATCCTTTTTCTTTCAGCTAATCTTGATCTGTAGGGCCACATGACCTGACTGAAAATACGTATCGGGCAGACAGTCCAAGATATCTAAGAGGAGCAGTGCAAAGGACAGCTATAGCTCCATGAAAATTCCTGGTATGGCATTTACACAAGAGTAGGACAGATTAGCCATATTCTTCAAAGATCTAAGGAACCTAGTTAATGTACTGTACACTTCTTGAGGCCCACCTCATATCCTTTTGTCTCACTTTTCACTGCGGCCATTGTTGTGCAAGCCACCTTAGGGCAGTTTGTCACCTGAAGCTTCTTATCTAACCTGCATTCAGTATCCCCATTTTCTGCCGTGTTACCTTGTGTGTGACTAGCAGCCGAGAAGTGCAAGAGAGTTATTAAGCTATGAAACATGAAGCTGGAATTGGGGGAGGAGCAAGATTTTAGAGGGCATCGTATGCTCTTTTATCCTAAGTGTAATGGAAAACAACTAAAGAGTTTTAAGAAGAGGAGTGATAGTTTCCAACTTCTGGTTTTAAAATATGACTACTGTGTGGAAAACAGATTGGAGTGAGGGGCAAGAATACATATGGGAAGAGCAATTAAAAAGCTATTGCAAAAAAAAAAAAAAAAGCTATTGCAGTAATCTATAGCACCTTTTGTGCTGTAAAAATAAAAATGATATATTTTTAGCTTTTTTGGAAATATAAATAATACAATAAATGGCAAAAAGGAAAACAAAACAAAACAGAAACACCTAACCTGTTATGTGATTGGTGATCTTCAGGCACAACAGCACTTACTAATGAATAGAAAAAATAAATTTTATTCTTTTTATCTACTTTTCTCCCAGCTTAAGCTACATGTGTATTTTTGGAAGCTTCCATTCCTAAGAAAATTTCACAATTTCCACTGTATCAGCTCTCATGGTGTGACTGAGTGAGGTTAATTAAGGTCCCAGTCCCATAAGAAAGTTAATTTTTATCCTTGGGGATTCTGAACAACCACACCTCTAGGAACTTAAAAAGCAAGTGCTTTCATTGGAATTCTTCTAACATGGGGACTATGCAGTTTACTATCCAGTGCTTTACAGAAAAATGTACCGACTTCTGAGCTAAAGAATTAAAAACTAAACTACATCTGTACTCACAGAGTGTAAAATTTGAATTTATTTTCATTAAGCATCTAAATTAATTATAAACAAATGAGAAAGTTTCTTTTTTGAATGTTTTTAAGAAGTTACATTTCTTGTAAAATATTCAGAATTGTTAGAATTAAAAGGCAAAATGTAGAATACATTAATATAAATATTTTAAGTCACTTTAAATATGCCAGATTTTAATTTTTCACCATATTTTAACATTTTAATTCAATCTTGCTAGTTTTATAAAAACAATAATTTTCAGTTTTATGTCCAGTGTCTATCTAGTTGCAATCTATTATCTAATATCAATGTAAAGAACTGATATCAAATTTCATGCATCTCATGTTGTGACCTTCATATATTCAAGTTTCAAAAAGTCTACATTATTTAAGATTGCAAAATGTGCATAAACCACCATGTCTGCTTAAATCTATGAGACCTCTGAAACTATGAAATGTCACTGGAAGATTCTGATAAAAGAAAAAAGATGTGCAACACTATTGGAAAGTGTGTTCTTTTTAATGCAAGAATCGTTTGCACTCATGCTTTCTGAGAGGAAGGATCTAGCAAATTAATTTGCCTTTCTCTCTCTGAGGCCCTCTCACTGTTGAATCATACCCACACCACCTAGCAGTGTGCTTGTCTGTTGCCTGCAGTCTGGCAGTTGCCCTGCCCACAACTCACAGCTCTTCTCGACATTTAGACTCAGTCACCTTTTCTTCAGTGACATTAAGCAAGAGAGGTCAAGAAGCACTTTCCCAGGGCATTAAACCATGTTAAACATGAGAATAAAAGTTACTAGTTTTATTGTACAAGAGCCAAGCATCAAATCCCATGTAACAGAGGTCTGATGTGTTTTCTTGTTGTTTTTGGTGGAGATATGGGGGCACCTCTAAAGTGTGGCGTTCAGGATACATCAAATAATAGAGTAATATAATACACAAGGCACAAGCTATTTAAATGCAAGGAGAAATAAACAGAAACCAAATAATAGAGCATTTTAAACTCTGAATCTATGGAAAATCAACTAGATAAAAAATAATCTGATTAAAATAATTGATAACGATGAAAAAGACATTTGTATTTAAGCTTAGACCCTGATAATAAAAAATATTCTTCTTTTCATGGGCTTTTGGAAAAGTTGTAATGCA
Source organism: Cervus elaphus (assembly GCF_910594005.1). Lineage (NCBI taxonomy): Eukaryota > Metazoa > Chordata > Mammalia > Artiodactyla > Cervidae > Cervus > Cervus elaphus. The sequence continues at coordinate 51,843,776 of NC_057838.1, forward strand.
TGGACTTTATAGGTTACAAAGACATCACAGAGAATTGCAAAAAGGTTGAAATAATGAAGTCCTCATCACCTAAATTTGTTATCAAAATTTTGCAATCTGGACATTTAAAATGCTTTGATAAGCAACTCTTAATTAAAAGAAACATTAAAACCCAACTTGAAATATATCTGGACACTACTGATAATGAAAATGTAACACATAAGCTAACAGGCTGCAGTTGAACCTGTGCGTAGAAGAAAATCTATAGCCTTAACACCCAAGTAACAAGTAACAACAAAAGATAAAGTGTCTTAGTCTGTTCAGGCTGCTATGACAAAATACCAGACTAGGTGGCATAAACAGTGAACATTTATCTCCCACAGTTGTAGAGGTGAGGCCCACTTCCTGGTTCACAGAGATAGTTTTCTTGTTGGGTGCTCACATGAAGGAAAGGACTAGAGGACTGTCTGGTGTTTCTTTTATAAGGACAGTAATTCCACTCATGAGGCTCCACTCTTATGACCTAGTCACCTCCCAAAATTCCCACTTCCAAATATCATGTTGGGGGTTAAGATTCAACATATAGATTTGAGGGGGAACATATTCATTCCATAAGATAAAGGAACTGAACATCAGATTTAAGAAAAGAGCAACAAAATAAACAGAAGCAATGCAGAAAGAGCCAAATAATAAAGACAAAATAAAAAAATGTTATATGGATATTAACCCCTTATCAGTCCAATCATTAGCAAGTATTTTCTCCCTTGGAGTAGGCTGTCTTTCTCTCTTTCTTTCTTCTTCGTCTTTTTTCTTAACATCTCACTCTCTCCTCCCCTCTCCCCATGTCCATAAGTCTATTCTCTGTGTCTGTTTCTCCATTGCTGCCCTGTAAGTAAATTCTTCAGTACCATTTTTCTAGATTCCAAATATGTGAGTTAGAATATGATATTTATCTTTCTCTTTCTGACTTACTTTACTCTGTATAATAGGTTCTAGGTTCATCCACCTCATCAGAACTGATTCAAATGTGTTCCTTTTTATGGCTGAGTAATATTTCACTGTGTATATGTACCACAACTTCTTTATCTAGTCATCTGTTGATGGACATCTAGGTTGCTTCCTTGTTCTCAAATCAAGTGAAAGTCACTCAGTTGTGTCCGACTCTTTGCGACCCCATGGACTATACAGTCCATAGAATTCTCCAGGCCAGAATACTGGAGTGGGTAGCCTTTCCCTTCTCCAGAGGATCTTCCCAACCCAGGGATCAAACCCAGGTCTCCCGCATTGCAGGCGGATTCTTTACCAGCTGAGCCACAAGGGAAACCCTAGCTATTGTAAATAGTGCTGCAGTGAACAATGGGATACATGTGTCTCTTTCAATTTCAGTTTCCTCAGGGTATCTGCCTAGGAGTGGGATTGCTGGGTCATATGGTGGTTTTATTCCTAGTTTTTTAAGGAATCTCCATACCGTCTTCCATAGTGGCTGTATCAATTTACATTCCCACCAACAGTGCAAGAGCATTCCCTTTTCTCCACACCCTCTCCAACATTTATTGTTTGTAGACTTTTGATGATGGCCATTCTGACTGGTGTGAGGTTATACCTCATTGAAGTTTTGATTTGCATTTCTCTAATAATGAGCAATGTTGAGCATCTTTTTATGTGTTTGTTAGCCATCTGTCTTCTTTGGAGAAATGTCTGTTTAGGTCTTTTCCCCACTGTTTGATTGGGTTCTTTGTTTTTCTGGTACTGAGTTGTATGAGCTGCTTGTGTATTTTGGAAATTAATCCTTTGTCAGTTGTTTCATTTGCTATTATTCTCTCCCATTCTGCTGGTTGTCTTTTCACCTTGCTTATAGTTTCCTTTGCTGTGCAAAAGCTGTTAAATTTAATCAGGTCCCACTTGTTTACTTTTGTTTTTATTTCTGTTACTCTAGGAGGTGGGTCATAGAGGATCTTGCTTTGATTTATGTCATCGAGTGTTCCACCTATGTTTTCCTCCTAGAGTTTTATAGTTTCTGGTCTTACATTTAGGTCTTTAATCCATTTTGAGTTTATCTTTGTGTGTGTTGTTAGGAAGTGTTCTAATTTCATTCTTTCACATGTAGCTGTCCAGTTTACCCAGCACCATTTATTGAAGAGGCTGTCTTTGCCCCATTGTATATTCTTGCCTCCTTTGTCAAAAATAAGGTACTCATAGGTGCATGGGTTTATTTCTGTGCTTCCTATCTTGTTGCATTGGTCTATATTTCTGTTTTTGTGCCAGTACCATACTGCCTTGATGACTGTAGCTTTGTAGTGTAATCTGAAGTCAGGAAGGTGGACTCCTGCAGCTCCATTCTTCTTTCTCAAGACTGCTTTGGCTTTCCAGGGTCTTTTGTGTTTCCATATGAATTGTGAAATTTTTTGTTCTAGTTCTGTGAAAAATGCCATTGGTAATTTGATAGAGGTCCCATTGAATCTATAGATTGCATTGGTAGTATAGTCATTTTCACAGTATTGATTCTTCCTACCCAGGAACATGGAATATCTCTCCATCGGTTTGTGTCATCTTTGATTTCTTTCATTAGTGTCTTATAATTTTCTGTGTACAGTTCTTTTGTCTCCTTAGATAAGTTTATTCTTAGATATTTAATTCTTTTTCTTGCAATGGTGAATGGGATTGATTCCTTAATTTCTCTGTCTGATTTCTCATTGTTAGTATATAGAAATGCAAGTGATTTCTGTGTATTGGTTTTGTATCCTGCAACTTTGCTAAACTCACTGATTAGCTCTAGTAATTTTCGGATACTGTGTTTAGAATTTTCTATGTACAGCATCATGTCATCTGCAAACAGTGACAGCTTTACTTCTTCTTTTCCTATCTGGATTCCTTTTATTTCTTTTTCTTCTCTGATTATTGTAACTAGGATGTCCAGAACTATGTTGAATAACAGTGGTGAAAGTGGACACCCTTGTCTTGCTCCTGATCTTAGGCAGAATGCTTTTCATTTTTAACCATTGAGAATAATGTTTGTTGTAGGCTTATCATATATGGCCTTTGCTATGTTGTGGTAGGTTCCTTCTATGCCCATTTTTTTAAGAGTTTGAATCATAAATGGGTGTTGAAGTTTTTCAAAGTCTTTTTCTGCATCTATTGAGATTATCATACAGTTTTTATCCTTCAATTTGTTAATATGGTGTATCACATTGCTTGATTTGCGTATATTGAAGACTACTTGCATTCCTGGAGTAAACCGAACTTGATCATGGTGTATGAGCTTTTTGATGTGTTGCTGAATTCTGTTTGCTATAATTTTGTTGAGGATTTTTGATTTTTTGATTTCTTCAGTAACCTGTTGGTTATTTAGAAGCATGTTGTTTAATCTCCATGTGTTTGTCTTTCTTATTTTTCCTTCTTGCTCTTGATATCTAGTCTCATAGGCTCGTGATCAGAGAAGATGCTTGATACAATTTCAATTTTCTTGAATTTACTGAGGTTTTTTTGTGATCCAAGATGTGGTCTGTCCTGGAGAGTGTTCCATGTGCACTTGAGACGATGGTGTATTCTTTAGCATTTGTATGGAATGTCCTGATGATATCATTGAAATCCATGTCATCTAATATATCATTTAAGACTTCTCTTTCCATATTAATTTTCTATTTTGATGATCTGTCCATTGGTATGAGTGGGGTGTTAAAGTCTCCTACTAATATTGTGTTACTGTCAATTTCCCCTTTTATGTCTGTTATTGTTTGTCTTATGTATTGAGGTACTCCTATGTTGGGTGCATAGATATTTACAATTGTTATGTCTTCCACTTGGATTGATCCGTTGATCATTATGTAGTGTCCTTCCTTATCTCTTGTAATCTTCTTTAAGGTCTATTTTGTCTGAGGATTGCTACTCCAGCTTTCTTTTGCTTCCCATTTGCAGGGAACATATTTTTCCATCTTCTCATTTTCAGTCTATACATGTCTTTAGGTCTGAAGTGGGTTTGTCATAGACAGCATATATATGGGTCTTATTTTTGTATCCATTCAGCCAGTCTGTGTCTTTTGGTTGGAGCATTTAGTCCATTTTCATTTAAAGTAATTATTGCCATTTTCTTAATTGTTTGTTGCTGATTTGGTGGATCTTTTTTCTTCTCAAGTATTTCTTGACTATATGAGTCCCTTTAACATTTGTTGTAAAGCTGCTTGGGCAGTACTGAATTCTCTTAACTTTTGCTTATCTGAAAAGCTTTTTATTTCTCCATCACTTTTGAATGAGATCCTTGCTGGGTACAGTAATCTTGGTTGTAGACTTTCCCCTTTCAGTACTTTAAATATATCCTGTCATTCCCTTCTGGCCTGCAGAGTTTCTGCTGAAAGATCAGCTGTTAAGTGTATGGGGTTTCCCTTGTATGTTACTCATTGCTTCTCCCTTGCTGCTTTTAATATTCTTTCTTTGTATTTAGTCTCTGTTAGTTTGACTAGTATGTGTCTTGGCATGTTTCTCCTTGGGTTTATCCTATATGGGACTCTTTGTGACTCTTGGACTTGAGTGACTATTTCCTTTTCCATGTTGGGGAAATTTTCAACTATGATTTCTTCAAAAATTTTCTCACACTCTTTCTTTTTCTCTTCTTCCTCTGGGACCCATGTAATTCAAATGTTGGTGCATTTGATATTGTCCCAGAGGTCTCTGAGACTATCCTCAGTTCTTTTCATTCTTTTTACTTTATTCTGCTCTTCAGAAGTTATTTCCACCATTTTATTTTCCAGCTCATTGATTCATTCTTCTGCTTCAGATATACTGCTCCTGATTCCTTATAGAGTATTTTTAATTTTAGTAATTGTGTTGTTTGTCTCTGTATGTTTATTTTTTAATTCTTCCAGGTCTTTGTTAAATGATTCTTGCATTTTCTCCATTTTGTTTTCAAGGTTTTGGTCATCTTTACCATCATTATTCTGAATTCTTTTCCAGGTAGTTTGCCTGTTTCCTCGTCGTTTATTTGGACTTCTGTGTTTCTAGTTTGTTCCTTCATTTGTGTAGTATTTCTATGCCTTTTCATTTTTTTTTTTAAACATTATTTTTGAGGTCTCCTTTTCCTGGCTTTAAGGAACATTGAATTCTTTCTGAAGAAGGTTGAATTCTTTCTTCCTTTTGGTTTCTGCCCTCCTAAGGTTGGTCCAGTGGTTTGTGTAAGCTTCGTATTGGGTGAGATTTGTGCTGAGTTTTTGTTTGTTTGTTTCTTTTTCCTGTGATAGGAAAGGGTGAGTGAGGTGGTAATCCTGTCTCCTGATGATTAGGTTTGTATTTTTGTTTTGTTTGTTGTTCAGATGAGGCATCTTGCACAGGGTGCTACTGGTGCTTGGGTGATGCAGGGTCCCGTATACAAGTGGTTTCCTTTGTGTGAGTTCTCACTATTTGATACTCCCTCAGGTTAGTTCTCTGGTTGTCTAGGGTCTTGGAGTCAGTGCTCCCACTCCAATGGCTCAGGGCTTGATCTCTCTCTTGTTCCGCATTCTGGAAGCATAGTTCTTACAGCCTCAGCACCATCCTCCCTTCTGAACTTCTCTTCTTCCTTGTTTTTTTTTTTTTTTTCTTTTTTCATTTTTGTCAATGGTTTTACTCTGCAGAAGCTTTTAAATCTAGTTAGGTTCCATTTGTTTATTTTTGCTTTTATTTTCTTTGCTTTAGAGATAGATCAAAAAATATTGCTACCGTTTATGTCAAGAAGTGTTCTGCCTATGTTTCATTCTAGCAGCTATAGTAGCTGGTCTTACATTTAGGTCTTTAATCCATCTTGAGTTTATTTTTGTATATGGACAACTTTTTGTCTCATCTTGGTGAAACAATCTATCAATTCTCAGTTAAAAGAAAAAGAAATTTTGGTATTGAAGGATAAAATCAAGATGGAATTAGTAATGGCAAACTCTCCCTGCTTTAAGACTGTCCGGTATTACACATCAGTAGTGGACCTCAGTGGGCAAATGAATTACCAAGAACCACTTTTCTTTTACATGGCACTGATGTCTGTGTGTCCACAGTTCATTGTCAAATAAAGCCTGTCATTTGGGTGCAGCAGCTTTGCGTTTTTAATCATCTTTTATTTCCCAATTAGGACTTCCCAGGTGGCTCTGTGATAAAAAAAATTCACCTGCCAATGCAGGAGATGCAAGTTTGATCCCTGGAGAAGGAAGATCCCCTAGAGAAGGAAATGGCACCCACTCCAGTATTCCTGCCTGGTGAATCCCATGGACAGCAGAGCCTGGCGGGCTGCAGTCCATGAGGTCTCAAAGTCAGACACAGCTGAGTGACAGCATGCACATATCTCCCAGTTACCCATTTGCGACAGGTCTGCTGGACAGTATGAGCTATCAAGGCTATGATGTTGCAAATGTTTTATGCTCCTCAGGCAGTTTATCTATTCTGGTAATTGGTGCAGTATTTATAATCTTCCTGTCTTTATCCTGAATGTGTGTCTGCATTTAGAACCATAAATTTCTCTGGATTTGAGTGGCTTTCGACAGCATGGCTTTAACTGTAACATACTCTGTCTGTATCTGTGTATGTGTGTGTGTGTACACACATCCATATACATGGATATTTATTCCCACACCCACAAACAGGGTAATTTATAGCATAATACACATACAAGCTTTAAAAAATTTCCCAGCGCCTGTCGTTAACAGCTGAGTGTTTTCTCTATAGTGTGGTGCTGGGTATTACAGGGAAAAACCCCACTAGAGTTGTCTCTTTAGGCAGAAGTAAGGTGAGAAAGTCTTGGGCAGGAAGCCACGAAGATTGGAGCCTGTATGTTCTGCTGTCAGGACATCTCCCAACAGCCCCTGAGAGAGGGTGACCAGATCTTCTGGCCCGTTGTGCCTATGTTTGGAACCATACCACCATCAGGAAGATCCTGGAATATGACTCATCAATGAGTACCAATGGGGAGACACCGATTTTGAAAAGACAATGAAATTTGCAATTGAAAACAACAAAATAATGAAGTAGTGCTTACCTTCTGTTTCTGTTCTTTTTACATCTTTAGTAAAGATGCTGTCTACTGCTGATTATCTGATTTTATTAGCTTTTATTTATCCTTTAAGGAATTTTTAAAAGAAGTTTTATTTACTTATTTATTTGGCTGCACTGGGTACTTTGTCTTTGTAAAGGGAGGCAAAGATTTAGGAAAGTGCTACTTAATTGGGGATTGTCTCATTCATATCACTGGGTGCCTCAGGCATTTTCTATTGTTTTCACATTTTGTTGTAAGTATTAGTTTTATGTCTCCTGTCAGAGTCTAAGCTTCTTGAAGGCTGAAACTGTGCCTTGTATCTCACTTGTATCTGCAGAGCTTTGTTGCATAGCTTAGCATACTACTAAGTTCATGATTGATGCTCAGTGAACGCTAGTCAGTTGAACTTCTCACAGCATATGTGTTTCACTTCTGCTTAGCTCAATCATAGGTTGATGGTTCACTGAGAAATTTGAGTTAAGTGTTTCCTTATTTATTCAGCAGCTCAGAGTATCAGTGTATGGGTTGATTAGGTAGGTATTTTGTTGTATCACTGATTTTCATGCTTTATGTATTTTTTCTCTTTAACTGAGGAATCCTTACTTTAATGGACTGCAGTGTGAAGAGTGTGTACAGTATGTGCAACAGAGGAACAGGCAGTTGCTCTGTTTGAAATTAATAGAAGTTGAGGCCCCAGTCTCAGTGGCCTCCTTGTCATTGCTCCCTCTTCTCTCCTGCTCCACTTCCCTGAGCATCCCCAAATCAAGTGGTCAGTGAACAACCTCCTGGGACTGATAGGGCTCCTCTGAGTATGACTTGTAAGCTGTTCATCTAAAGAAAGTGTCTTTGAGTGTATTATTACATTCAGTCCATCATTTAAAAAAAAAAAAAAACAGGCTTTATTTTTCTAGAGAAGTTTAAGCTTTACAGAAAAACTGAGCAGAAATGACAGAGTTTCTATATATCTCCACCCAGCCTGCTTCCAGTTTCCTTACCGTTAACATCTTGCATTGGTGTTGTACATTTGTTATATTTGGGAACCTGATACTGATACATTATTATTTACTAAAGTCTCTGTTTTACTTTAGGATTTACTCTTTGTATTTATAAGAGAGCAAAATTCACCACCCCAAAATGTCAGTTTGGAATGCAGATTATATTGAGCCAAAAACAATCAAAACACCTGGCAAGACATTTTTGACTTTACCCTTAACTGCCTAAAAGAATTTAGATACAGGGCATATTCCCAGAATAAACCTATCTTCAGAGATATCTGCAGAGAATATGGGCTATGTGTGGTAGTGGTGCCTCAGCAGAGTTTAGAGATCAGAGTCTGCTATTTGCTTTCTCTGCCTACCCCAGTAAATATTTGTTTATCAAACATTTATTTTTCTATGTCCATCTGAATCACCTTCCTCCCTTTTGAAGGCCCAAGCCATTGCCTTCAACATCCTCATTTGTTTTTAGCTGAAACTGCTACTTAAGGTGAGGGTTTTGGTCAATTTTAGCAAGTTACTTAGTTTTCCTGGGTCCCTCCTATGTATGCATGTTATTAAATGATTGCTTGATTTTTCTCCTGCTAATCTGTTTCATGTCAACTTAATTCTTAGACCAGCCAGAAGTGTAGAGGAAAATGTCTTCCTCCCTGATATACAATATAGTTAGGTTTTTTTTTTCTTTCTTTCTTTTTAAAAGTTGAAGTATAGTTGATTTACAATGTTATGTTAGTTTTTGGTATATAGCAAAGCATTTCAGTTATATATATTCAGTTATACACAAATAGAAATATGTATACATATATATTCTTTTTCATATTCTTTTCCATTATGGTTTGCTACAGGATATGGAATATAGTTCCCTGTGTTATACAGTAGGACCTTGCTGTTTGTCTGTTTTGTATATAGTGACTTATTCCAGTTCTGTGTGTTTTGAAAAATGCATAAAGTTTTGTATCTACCATTACAGTATCATGCAGAATAGTTTCACTGCCTTAAAAAAGCCTTGTGTTCCACCTGTTTATCCTGGGGTCTGATACTTTTTTTGAGGGATTATAGTTGTTTTACAGTGTTGTACAACAAAGCGAATCAGCCATATGTATACATATATCACCTTCCTCGCCACAGAGTACTGAGCTAAGCTCTCTATGCTATATAGCAGGTTCCTACTAGTTATCTATTTTATACATGGTAGTGTAGATATGTCAATACTAATCTCTCAATTCATCCAATCCTTTCCACTCCAGTGTCCACATGTCCATTCTCTACATCTGCATCTCTACTCCTGCCCTGCAAATAGGCTTTGTACCATTTTTCTAGATTACACATATAAGTGTTAATATATGATATTTGTTTTTCTCTTTCTGACTTCACTCTGTATGACAGACTCTAGGTCCATCCACAACTCTACTAATGACCCAACTTCATTTCTTTTTATGGCTACATAATATTCCATTATATGTATCACATCTTTATCCATTCATCTGTCAGTGGACGTTTAGGTTACTTCCATTTCTTGGCTATTATAAATAGTGCTGCAATGAACATTGGGTTGCATGTGTCTTTTTGAATTATGTTTTTTTTTTTTTTTCCCCCCAGGGTATATGCCCAATAGTGGGATTGCTGGGTCATATGGTAGTTCTGGCTTTAGTCTTTTTCATACTCTTCTACATAGTGACTCTATCAATTTGCGTTCCCACCAACATTACAAGAGGATTCTCTTTCCTTTACACCCTCTCCAGTATTTATTGTTTGTAGATTTTTTGATGATGGCCACTCCAACCAGTGGGAGGTGATACCTCATTGTAGTTTTGATTTGCACATTGCTAATAATGAGTGATGTTTAGAGTCTTTTCATGTGCCTCTTGGCCTTCTGTATGTCTTCTTTGGAGAAACATCTATTAAGGTCTTCTGTCCTTTCTTTTTTCTTTTTTTGATTGAGTTGTTTGTTTTTTTGATATTGAACTTCATGAACTGTTTGTTTATTTTAGAGATTAATCTCCTGTCAGTTGCTTCATTCGCAAATATTTTCTCCAAATCTGAGGGTTGTCTTTTCCTCTCATTTATGGTTTTCTCTACTGTGCAAAAGCTTTTCAGTTTAATTAGGTCCCATTTGTTTATTTTTGTTTTCATTATTCTGGGAGGTAAATAAAAAATGATCTTGCTGCAATTTATGTCAGAGTGTTCTGTTTTCCTCTAAGAGTTTTATGATTTGTGGTCTTATATTTAGATATTTAATCCATTTTGAGTTATTTTGTGGGGGGGGGGTGACATTTTTTAAGGTACACTAATATTCACAAGGGTGGTGGTGACAGGGATCAGGCTTGATACTGTAAAAGCTCTGTCCCTTCATCATAGTTGGAAAAATCTCCAAGTTTATATTGTCAAAGAGGCAAATTGAGATCACCAATGATGAGCATGATCCTCCTCTGTCAACTCAGAAGACGATCTACTGCTTTTGTGCTTCAGAAGAGCTGTAATATATCAATGAAGCTAATTGTCGAGGTAAATTTCACCTTAACAATGCCATGCATTGTTAGAATATGTTGTGATATATTTGAATTGAATGTGTATTAATATGTGGGTAAAGGTTACTTTTGACTATTTTCACATCCAGATTCTAGACCTGTCCTTCCAAATACTGACTTGTGCAAAACATTTTCCTTACTTTGAGGGCCTGTCTTTGACTTTGGCACACTGCTAACTATGCACGAAATTTTTAGAATGACACTGACAATGAATACAAAATATTAATAAACCAACAAGACAAGCAGTTTTTAGAAATCACATTATGTACAGTTAATGCTTAACTGACCTTTTCTGCAGTTACTTAAATCTTTTAAAAATTCATTTAATTTCGAAGGCAGAGTATTATCCTATTTATATGTAAATTGTCTTTAATTCATGCATTGATTTAGAAGACAAATCCAAAAGATCTTTTACCACAAGTGACCTTTTTGACTCTACACTTCTGGGAAAACTGTGAAGTGGTTTCTTGGTGACCCCGGATCCACCTGTGGTACAACATGTGCCAAGTCTGTTCTGTGTAAGTCACTCACCATTGTATGGTTTTCAGCCAACACTGAATTATTAGCAGTGTAATTGTTCTAGTTACTATCAGAAGTTCCACAGAACCATTTACGAGGACTTTTTTTTTTTCTGTTTTCATTTTAATTTGACAAATCTAATTAGAAACTTTACTAAGAAATATTGTTGGTTATTCAAAGAAAGGGCTTCCAAGGTGGCACTAGTGGTAAAGAATCCACCTGTCAGTGCAGGAGACACAGGAGATAAGGGTTAGATCTCTGGTCAGGAAGATCCCCTGAAGGAGAAAATGGCTACCTACTCCATATTCTTGCCTGGAGAATCCCATGGACAGAGGAGCCTGGTGGGCTATGGACCATTGGGTCACAAAGATCCAAAGGGTTGGGAACAACCGAACGTCTGAAAACATTCAAAGAAGACAGAGTTAGGTATTTAGTAGGTATTGCTTCCAAAGACTCTGGATGTCAGAGAAATGCTTACATTTATATTGGGCTTCCCTGGTGGCTCAGGCAGTAAAGAATCCGCTTGCAATGCAGGAGACCTGGGTGTGATCCCTGGATCGGGAAGATCCCCTGGAGAAGGGAATGGCTACCCACTCCAGTATTCTTAACCTGTAGAATTCCATGGACAGAGGAGCTTGGCAGTTACAGTCCATGGAGTAGCAAAGAGTCGAAAATGACTGAGCGATTAACACTTTTGGGCTTACTGCCTGCCATAAATACATGATAATCCAGAGAATCTTAGGAAAGCAAGCAGAACAAGTTAACGTCAATATTCTTGGTGCAATATATATTTATTCAACTCGATTTTCTACCTGTGTTTAGTTCACTTTAGGAAATTGTCTAAAGACAATGCTTCAAAATAAGTTTTCTTTCTTCTGGAGATGCATATAATTCAAAATTGCCTACTGTTGGTTTTTAATGGATAAAATGTGAATAACTTAAATCTTAATCAATGTAAAACATTGGAAGTAAAGTTAAAACATGCTATACGTGCATGCTTAGTCACTCAGTTATGTCCGACTCTTTGCTACTCCTTGGACTGTAGCTCACCAGGCTCCTCTGTCCATGGGATTTCCCAGGCAAGAATACTAGAGTGGGTAGCCATTCCCTTCTCCAGGGAATCTTCCCATCCCTGGGATGAAACCCACATCTCCTGCATTGGCAGGCAGATTCTTTACCCCTGAGCCACTTGGGAACAAAAACTTGCCATATATGATACAGGTACCATATACACATATATGTGTGCATATCTGTGTGAGTGTTAGTTGCTCTGTCATGTCTGACTTTTTGCGACCCCATGGAGTGTAGCCCACCAGGCTCCTCTGTCCATGGGATTTCCCAGGCAAGAATACCGAAATGGGTTGCCATTTCCTTCTCCAGGGTATCAAACCAGCATCTCCTGCATTGGCAGGCGGATTCTTTACCTCTGCCTCACCTGGGAACCTAGTGGAAGGGTGCCAGATACTATTAGAGCATGTAACAAAGTACCCATCCTGGGCTGAGGAATGGAGGAGGGCTTCTCTGAGCAAGTAACATTTAAGCAGTACTCATAAAAGAAAAGAAAGAAAGTGAAGTTGCTCAGTCATGTCCGACTCTTTGCGACCCCATGGGCTATAGCCCACCAGCTATAGTGGGATTTTCCATGGCAAGAGTATTGGAGTGGGTTGCCATTTCCTTCTCCAGGGAATCTGAGTCTCCCGGATTGTAGGCAGATGCTTTACCATCTGAGTTAAGACAGTACTCATAGGAATGGATAAATATGCCAGAAAATATTAGTATGTATAAAAACTGTACTAGGGATTTTCTGCTAATTCACATGTCCTGATACTTAGCTCATCCTTCTTAGAGTCGATGCCATTTATATAAATATGAATTTTTTAATATAAGAAAGCATTTCCTTTTATACCTGTGATAAGATTTCACTCACATGGGTCATTACATGGAAGCCCCTGCTCTTTATCCCTTCATAGGTAGAAGATGCTGACAAAATAGCATATCATACAGTGAGGGGTAGTAAAACATGTCTCTAAGATAGAAGGACCCTTTTTCTTCCCTTTCTTTTGATTTTTTCTTCTCTTTTATTATGTTTCCTTCCCCACTCCTCCATTTCCTCCCTGCTTTTTTTTTTTTTTTTAAATTGGCTTTCCCATGTAAGATGATTACCAGGATTCTGAAAGATGAAAGAAACCCCGTGATTTCTCCCCATGTATTAAACTTCTCACTAGAACTTGAATAACCAGGTAGTATTTTTAAGCTGTAAAAATGCCTCTGGCTTCTCCTAGCCCTTTGTGAATAAACTCAGAGAATGTACTGAAGTTAATTTTTAAACTCATTGAATTGTATTTAAACACATAAAAGTGTATTTTTTTCTAGATCAATTTAGTAATATATAGACATGACCCTTGATGGAATGGGAAAATCATCTCATTGATTCATACACTCATTCATTCATTGTTTATTCACAAGTGTTTATCAAATCTTTACTTTGTGATAGGGCTTGTTCAAGGCACTGAGGATACAAAGATGAAAAAGATGTATATGTCTTCGTGTCTATCTTCTCTCACATTTGTCTAGAACAATTCCAGCTTTTTCAGATGATAATTAAAATTGTATGTAAACATCAGGCACATATTCCATGCCAGGCACCATTTTTAGCATTTGATATACATGTCTTCATCATGTCCCTATGAGGTAGGTTCTATTATTATTCCCATTTTATAGATGAAGTGAGACTTAGTTGAAATAACTTATTAGAGGTCAGTTATTGGCAAGTAGCACAGCTAGAGTTTGAACCATCTGCATTCTAAAGCATATGTACATTTCTTCCTGAAATCCTTGTGAGTAATTTAGTAACTTGAGGAATTTTAGTTTAAGATGTCAACCAAAGTAAACTTCTAAAACTTAAAGGTGTTTTAAATTCCTGGAATTTGCTTACAGGTCATGGTCTTGTTTCTTGGTTTCCTACCAGAAGACATCCATTGACAGGATTTTGTAGATGAGAAAATTTAGGAACCTGCTAGTTAAGTAACTTGCCCAAGGTCAAGTTGTTGGGAAGAACATGCTTGGGATTCAACCCAGAGCTGCTTATTTTGAACGATCAAGCTCTCCTTCTAAAAAGGAGCTATATTTTTTAAAATGTTGCTATTTTTTCTGATTTTAGTACTCACTCATGCTGAATGTAGAAATGTTACAAAACACATTCAAATGAATAACAACAACAAAAATAAACAACACTGAATTTTTCTTCTGTCTCTATCCCCATAGATATTCCTATCAGTTCACTTTAGTCAATCAGTTGTGTCACTCTTTGTGACCCCATGGACTGCAGCACGCCAAGCTTCCCTGTCCATTACCAATTCCCGGAACTTACTCAAACTACTGTCCATAGAGTCAGCGATGCCATCCAACCATCTCATCCTCTATCGTCCCCTTTTCCTCCTGCCTTCAATCTTTCCCAGTGTCAGGGTCTTTTCAAATGAGTCAGTTCTTTTCATCAGGTGGCCAAAGTATTGGAGTTTCAGCTTCACCATCAGTCCTTCCAATGAATATATAGGACTGATTTCCTTTAGGATGAACTGGTTGGATCTCCTTGCAGTCCAAAGGACTCTCAAGAATCTACTCCAACACCACAGTTCAAAAGCATCAATTCTTCGGTGCTCAGCTTGCTTTATAGTCCAACTCACACATCCACACATGACTATTGGAAAAACCATAGCTTTGGCTAGACGGACCTTTTTTGGCAAAGTAGTGTCTATGCTTTTTAAAATACTGTCTAACTTGGTCATAAGTTTTCTTCCAAAGAGCAAGCATCTTTTAATTTCATGGCTGCAGTCATCATCTGCAGTGATTTTGGAGCTCCCCCAAAATAAAGTCTCTCACTGTTTCCTTTGTTTTCCCATCTATTTGCCATGAAGTGATGGGACCAGATGCCATGATCTTCATTTTCTGAATGTTGAGTTTTAAGCCAACATTTTCACTCTCTTCTTTCACTTTCATTAAGAGGCTCTTTCATTCTTCTTTGCTTTCTGCCATAAGGGTGGTGTCTGCATATCTGAGGTTATTGATATTTCTCCCAGCAATCTTGATTCCAGCTTGTGCTTCATCCAGTCCAGCATTTCTCATGATGTACTCTGCATATAAGTTAAATAAGCAGGGTGACAATATATAGCCTTGACATACTCCTTCCCAATTTGGAACCAGTCCATTTTTCCATGTCCAGTTCTAACTATTGCTTCCTAACCTGCATACGGATTTCTCAGGAGGAAGGTCAGGTGCTCTGGTATTCCCATCTCTTGAAGAATTTTCCACAGTTTGTTGTGATCCACATAGTCAAAGGCTTTGGTGTAGTCAATAAAGCAGAAATAGATGTTTTTCTGGAACTCTCTTGCTTTTACAATGATCCAACGGATGTTGGCAACTTGATCTCTGGTTCCTCTGCCTTTTCTAAATCATGCTTGAACATCTGGAAGTTCACGGTTCATGTCCTGTTGAAGCCTGACTTGGAGAACTTTGAGAATTACTTTGCTGGCATGTGAGATAAGTGCAATTGTTGGGTATTTTGAGCATTCTTTGTCATTGCCTTTCTTTGGGATTGGAATGAAAACCTACCTTTTCCAATCCTGTGGCCACTGCTGAGCTTTCCAAATTTGCTCACATATTGAGTGCAGCACTTGAACAGCATCATCTTTTAGGATTTGAAATAGCTCAACTGGAATGCCATCACCTCCACTAGCTTTGATCCTAGTGATGCTTCCTAAGGCCCACTTGATTTCACATTCCAGGATATCTGGCTCTAGGTGAGTGATCACACCATCATGATTATCTGGGTCGTGAGGATCTTTTTTGTATAGTTCTTCTGTTTATTCTTGCCACCTCTTCTTAATATCTTCTGCTGCTGTTAGGTCCATACCATTTCTGTCCTTTATTGTGTCCATCTGTGCATGAAAAGTTCCCTTGGTATCTCTAATTTTCTTGAAGAGATCTCTAGTCTTTCCCATTCTATTGTTTCCCTCTGTTTCTTTGCACTGATCACTGAGGAAAGCTTTCTCTTCTCTTCTTGCTGTTCTTTGGAACTCTGCATTCAAATGGGTATATCTTTGCTTTTCTTGCAGGAGAATGTGATCGCATGTCCTTCTACTTCTGTCACTAATGAAATGCGCATTGTGAGTTTTTCCCCCCTGCTGTTTGGTACCTGTGCATTGTTTTTTTTTCTAGCCTGAAGCTGTTTGCTCCTGGAGGAAAGGGAAAACTTCATTTAGTTCTGTCTCCCATAACACCTGTCCCCCTTACTAAGCATATGGTAAATTCTCAATAAATACTTGTTGCTTTAAATTGAATTGAAATCACCCACTGCCCATCATACACCCCTTTTACAACTACAGGATATAACACAAACCCAGAGTCCAGAAGAAGGAAGGGAATCCTGTTTTTCTATCATTCTCAAATTCCTTCCCCCTGTGGCTGGGAAACTGCTCAGTTGTGCTTTTGTCTGGGTTGAAACTCAGAGGACACTAAGGTCAGCTTTCAGATGCAGCTGAGAGCAAAGCAGCAGCCATGAATAAATTCCCCACCAGTCCCTGGCTTATGTCAGGAGTATGGTAAATGTTAGCAGAATGCATCAAGGAGTCACTTCCCTCCATGGGGGTTTAATGGTGCACTCTCTGCCTGCAGTGTACAAAACAGGCTCATGGATTTCCACCAGGCTACAGATTCCATAAGATGTGTACCATCTCCCGGTTACCAAGGATCTCAGTCGCCGTACCCAATCCTGGGGTCATCAGTCTCTCATGAAGCTCCCACCCCCGCATTGACAAGACACATCTGCAATCCCTGAAGCCTTACTCCTCTGACCCTTTGGACTATAGACCATATCATATCAAGTCTTTACTAATTTGTAAATGTTCAATTAAATAAGCCATGGTGGTGCTTCTTCACCCTCTAGTGACCTGTTGATGGGCCCACAATGATAAAGTGTGGCAAGCGATCCCATATTCTCCCCTTTTCAGTTTGGCTCCAAATTTCCCTTTCTAGCCTGACTCAGTTACCCAAAGCAGAGAGCAAGTGAACTTGGCACTAATGAGAGATTGCTCAGATTAGCATTATGCTTGTAAACAACTCTCTATCAAGATAGGGTTAATTTTCTCACTGTGATTGTGTTTCCTTAATACCGCCACTCTCTAGCATGTCAGTTCTGCCTCTGATCCCTACCTCACAGCCTTAGTCTTTGGGTTTCCCTTGCACGAGCTCTAATCTGGGATTTTTCTGTCCAGGCTCCCTTGCATCATTCTAGTCTCATATGCTACCTGTCCTGTAAGGCCTTCCTTCATCACCTGAGCTAAAGGATCATCTTTCTTCCCAACCCCTTGTAAGTCACTCTCTGTGATATCACCTGTTTTATGGACTTCATCCTGATACATGCTAAAATTAGTTTGAGGGCTGAGAACCAGAGGTGAAACCCCTGTGCATGGGGTCCTAACATTTCCCTTTGACAAGTTCTTCAACTTTGGGCTTAACTTTCTTTTTTTGCTATTTTATATCAAGTATTCTGTTTTTTAAAATGCTAATGCCTTTGAAATACTATAAAACAATTTTTGGATAAGTTATACAAGTGGCTTATTACTTTACTTCCATCTTTCATCATTCAGGAAAGCAGTACCCTCTCCTGTTACTTTATTTGTAGAACTTTTGCTTTTCTAAAAGTCGTCAAATTATTTTATCTTATATTTTTATAGTAGACTTTGCAGTTGAGAGAGCTAGTAATATCATATGAACTTTGTCATGAGGAGATTGGGCCCTAGAGAAGTCAAGTGGCTGTAAATTTATCTCTTTTTAAATTTGAAATGTAGTGAAGTACTGCAGGTGATGGCCTTGTTTCCTGTGACTCATACCCCTCCTCCTTTTCTTACTCTTTCTGCTCTTTTAGTATTAACCTCTTTACTAATCTTTCTGGTATGCCATTTTTTACATTTTCAAGGATTTTGCCTAGGTCTTTAATTTCTTCATGTAGGTCTGGTTTGATCTCTGTGCAGTCCAAGGGACTCTAAAGAGTCTTCTCCAACGCCACAGTTAAAAAGCATCAATTCTTTGGCGCTCAGCTTTCTTTGTGGTCCAAATGGACATGATTACTGGAAAAACCATAACTTTGACTAGATGGACCTTTGTCAGCAAAGTAATGTCTCTGTTTTTTAATATGCTGTCTAGGTTTGTCATAGCTTTTCTTCCAAGGAGCAAGCATCTTTTAATTTCATGGCTGACGTCACCATCTGCAGTGATTTTGGAGTTTTTGAATGTTTAGTTTTAAGCCAGCTTTTTCACTCTACCCTTTCACTTTCATCAAGAGTCTCTTCAGTTCCTCTTAGATTTCTGCCATAAGGGTGGTGTCATCTGCATATCTGCAGTTATTGATATTATAAGTTTGAAGACTATTTAAAAAGAATTATTAAACTGGTGTGAATGGGCTTACAAATGCTTTCTCTGTTCTTTTGGCATTCTTCCTCCTGGGGAGTATAACAAATGTCAGTCCTTGGAGTCAGAAAACCTGGATGTTTTCCCTACTTTTTCAATTATTTGCTATTTGACTTTGGTAAACTCACTTCCGTGCTGAGTTTTGGTTTCTTATATAACAGAGGTTTTAAAACTTTCCTTATCTAAAAGCCAGTGTTACTGTTTGTTGAAATGATGGTCTTACTTAGATTGTTTAAAAAAAAAAAAGATTCTGGTTGAAACAATGTCATGGGCTTGGTGTACGATGACACGGTTTGGAAACCAGTGATCAATAATGGACATAATAATACTACTCTGCCTGACTCTCTATATCCTCCCTATGATAATATAAAGTATATGAAAGAATTTTATAAAATTGACTTTGTTCTATTATGATGTCATCATGAAGATTTCATACCTTCCTTAAGTTCATCCATCAAACATGAAACTACAAACCCAGACTGAAAATTTTAAAGTCTTAAAATTGAGCAGCCATATTGTGGTTTAGGAATGTTTTAATTCAACAAGAGGACTGAGTGTAGAAACGCTTGGGAAAATACCAATCAAGAAGGTTATTGAAGGCAAAATGAGGATGCAACTATATGAAAGGAGATGGTATTAAGCCAGAAATTGGGCTGGCATTGTTTGGCATTAATTAAACTTGTAACAAGTCACAATAATTCCACTGTAACCCATCTGGGAAGCTATAATCTAGTTCCCAAGTGAATAAACCATGAGGCCAAAGGCCGAATAGTTTAACAAAAGGGAATTAGATGATTATCTTGTAAACTAGAGGAGCAATGATATTGTGGCTTAATTAGAGAGCTCGGTAGGAAGCTCAAGTTACAGCAAGAGTTTTAAAGCAGTTGCCTGGTCATTTGCAAGATGTTGGAAAGGTTTTATTTATGAGAAAAAAGAAGTACCAAATGGCCACTGACATTTAAAGGTTGAAACTCAGGGAAAACAAATGCTGCAATGGCACATGGTAGTTGAGGGGAAATGCTGGGGAGAATGATTTAATATAGTGTTTATAGAGACTAATGGAATAAACAAAGAGTGGTTCATTAGTGATCAAGAAATTGCATTGACAGGTATTAGACACCCTACAATCAGGGGGATTAAGTCTAAGGAGATGCTTAGGCTTAACTGAACACAGAGTTAGAGAGTGCAATAATAAATAGATATTCTGGGTTTTGATCTTGGGTTAATTGTTGGGTTTCAACTGTTTTGACATTTCTTTGATTTGACTATTGCTGAGCAGATCATAACTGTTAATGTCTATCTTTTTGCCTGAAATATTTGATTAAAGTTTGATGATTTTCCCTGAAAATTATCTCATTACTTTTGTATGACATGCCATAGGAAACATAATTTTGTTCTGATTAGTGACTTTACCTACTCTGATTATTGACTTTATGAATCTGTGGTACCTAAACAAACACAAATAAATAAGAGATGTGAACAATACACATAGTCTGTCATTGGTTTGTTTAATTTTTGTCTCAGTGATAATCTGCATGTTTCTGGGTACCAGATTACTAACCCAAGTCCTGTATACACATCGTGGGGACAAAATCATTCAGAGTTTCAACTGTAGCTTTTTTCTCTGAAGAAGGCAGCTTCTCATAGGACAGTCTAGACAAACTTACTGGTTCAACTTTGAGTTAGAAATCTTTGTAAATCGTTCCATAGAAACATTGTTTTTTTCTCCTTACAACACTGTTAAGAATCTGTCATCAATGCCTGCACTAATCCTTGGTTGCCTGGATTGAGCACTCCTCTGATTTGCCTAAGGAAAAGAGCCAAAATTGTGTCTACAGATTTTCAGTTTGATGACACCTTGGCTTAATGAAAATTCTTGAAGAAGAGAATGTGATTTTTTTTTTTTTAAGTTCCAGGCTGGTAAAAATGAACAATTTTGCATAAGAAATAAATCCTTAGCATTAAGATAAATGAGAAGCACCGATGATGTGAAACTAAGTTTGCTTTGACATAGATAAGGGAGCTAAGTAGGATTCTATGGGAATTCACACACTGGATCTAAATCTCTTTTTAATTACTGCATCAAGAAATATGCTTTTCCCCTCTCATGACTATTCAAATACTTGCCTTTAGCACTTTTTAAACAAAAACAACCTTGTTCAGTGACCTAGTTTGACCATGTGCTCTTTAACTGGAAGCCTGGGAAGGAAGTGAGACCCTCCTCTTACTGGGATGTGCCATGGAGGCCCTTACACTTTTCCTGAGCTACTTAGTCACTCACCACTCTAGGGAGTGGGACCATTCCTGGCATTCTCAGATGCTTTAACACCCAGACCACTCAGCTCCTATTTTGAAATTACTCTGACAGATTTCTTAACACTTTGGAAGAGCTATTCAGATTATAACCCTAAAAAGCAGATGAAAAGATTTTGTTTTTACTTTATTTAATTAATTATTTTTGTTTGGCTGCTCTGGGTCTTCATTGCTTCCCTTGTGTTTTCTTTAGTTGCGGTGTATGAGCTTCTCATCATGGTGCCTTCTCTTGTAGCAGAGCACGAACTCTAGGGTGTACAGGCTTCAGTGGTTGTGGCTCATGGGCTCTAGAGATTAAATGATTTTTGAAAAATGGGATAGAGAGATAAATAATTGGGTTCAAAGCACTGGTGTGTCCAGGGAGATTCTTACAACTCAAAAGATAAATTAAGAGCTAGGCTTTGACCTCACCAAAAATGTTGCCATGTTGACTGACAGGAAAGTGTATTTCATACAGTAAGTAGGCTAGCCTTAGGCTAGGAAAGAAGATTGATTTGGAAAAGGAATGCAGGTGGGATTTCAGAAATAAGAGTCAGTTTCATTCATTACTTAAGGCTTAGAAGTAAAGGAGGGCAATGGAGAGTCCACAGAAATATATTACTAGATTAGAGTTTCCTGAGAGGGAAATGTTAGGTTGTGAATGGCTGTAAGTTATTCACCTGGCTTTTGGAAGTAGGAGAAGGAAAATACGGTCAGGGGTATTAGTTGCAGGCACCAGAATCTACACTGGCCAGTTTAAATAGAAAATGAATTTATTAAAGGGTATACAACATTTCAGATTCCCATGTGGCTCAGTGATAAAGAATCTGCCTGCTAAGGAGGAGATGCAGGTTTGATCTCTGGATTGGGAGGATTCCCTGGAGAAGGAAATGGCAACCCACTCCAGTATGCTTGCCTGGGAAATCCCACAGACAGAGGAGATTGGCAGGCTACAGTCCACGGGGTCACGAAGAGTTGGACACGACTTAGCGACTGAAGAACAACAACACTGCAGCATTTCAAAGAATCATTGGGAATCCCAGAGAATCAGACTTGAGGCTAAGCTTCTGGGACGAGTGCCCAAAACTATACTGCAGAATTGGCCTGGGAAGAAAATGTCTATTGACACAGCAGCTGGCTATAGAGCCATACTATGGAACTCAGTAATGTGGGGATTTTCACCATCCATTCACTGAATGCCGGAAAGTTTTCTCAACTGTAACCCCAATAGATACCAAGGATTTAATTTTACCACAATTTTCCCTAAGATCCCTGAAAGCAAGACTCCTCTCCCACTGCCTCCACCAGCAAAATAGCTTCCAACCTACAGTTGTTTTTTCTTTACTTCCCATTTCTCACTTGTTCATTTCAGTGAGTGGACTGAGACAACCTTTAAATTAACTTGCATTTTTGGTTGAAATACAATTTACTTTATGTAAATGTACATACAATTTACTTTATGAAAAATGCTCCCGTAATCATTATTCTATCTTATAAATAACAAATATTTATTTATTTAAACTAAAGGTGGAATCTGTGCTAACTAACATTTGTAAGTTCATCTCAAGATGTGTGTTTTGCAAAGCAAATGGCTCAGTGATAAATTTAACTTTGGGAAATGTTGGAATAAAGAAACAAAATTTCTTTAATTTAGGATTAAGGTGGATATGGAAAACATCCCAAAGGATATTGAATGTGCCACATTTCCTAAAAAGGTATTTGGGCCACGGAACTTTTTTTTTTTTTTTTTTTAACAAGGGAACATGTTCTAAGGAATGCAGTTTGAGAAACTGCATTATGTTGAGGCAGTCCGAGCATGAATTGGAAAAGAATTTCAAACTTGGAACATTTCAGAAGGGAGTGAGTCTATTAAGTGCAAGGTACTGTGAGTGCAGTGGGTCGACTCCTGACAGACTGTTAAGAGCCAACCAGTTCCCTGAGTTATTAGCCAGTTTTTATAGCTTCAAGACAAAACTCCTGCTGAAAGGTTGGCATTAGATGATTGGTTAGGGCACTATAAGGACGAGCACTGGAGTGGGCGTTTTTGCCTAGTATGGCTCAGGAAGACTGCTGGTGATGATCAGGGGGTCTTTTGGCAAGATTACAAAGGGGTTCAGTTGGGGCTCAGTCAGCTTCAGAGTGACCTTGATTCTGGGCTCCTCTTCTGTGGTCTTGGTACGGGGCCTCACACCTGTTGCCTTGGGGCAGGACTCATCACATTAGACTGTGATCTCTTTGAGGAAAAGGTTTGTGACTTACTTATCTCTGTCTTTCTAATACTTAAATCAGTGCATGACGTATAGTGACGTTTACTGAGTTGATCAAAACGATGTAGGGAAAAACAATTTCTTTTCAACCCTATTTCCCACTGCTGTTTTTATGTTATAGGAAGACCATAATCTCTGGAGTCAGACTTCAATTTCTTGCATGTCTTGGAGTCTTGAATTCCTGGTGTATCATTTGAAAAGACTCCTCTGTTAAGTGTTACCTTTCGAGTTTGGGACAATGGAATTCCAAGGGACAAACTGATAATGTGTTATAGGTTAAAGTTATTAATGTATGGGTATTCCTGATCTTCACAGTTTCCCTAGCTTCCACACAGAAAGAATTTGTTTTCCCTTGGTAAACTTCCAGGTCCTCTCAAAACTAAAGAAAGTGGAAGAAAACTATAAGAGATTGAGAAGTTGCATTGAATTATGTAATAAAGAGTTGAGAGGTGAAGAGAGTGAGCAGGACACAGGGCCCAGCTTGGGTGAGAGCATTTGAACACGGGCCAAGAGGAAGAGCATTAGTGAGCCAGCTGCCAACCACATGAAGAAACTTGGGAAAAGCAGCTATGCAAGAGAATCATTGTAGAGTGTTTTATATGCTTTATATGCATTAAAAATGAACTCCTTCCTTTCACAGTTTGTTATGTGTCCACAGGAAAATGAGAAGAGCTTTCTGGATCTTGGATTGCATTTCTCTCTCTATGACATTGTAGTATGACTGGATCACATAGATCCTAGGACTTTTAGTGAAATCACATTTAATTCTCTATTTTTCTTTCTTTCTCTTTTTCCCCCCTGGTTTTCCCCTCAACTCTTCCCACTATCCTCATTCCCCAGCCAAAACTACTGGGCTTCAAATCATTGGATGACATCATTCTGTTTTAAGTAGTGATATTAATTCTTGTTAGAAAGGAAACTTGGTCCACATTTGGAATACCCGTGAGTCTGTGGCAAATTCCTTTTTGAGAAAGTGACCACTCTCCTGGTGTCTAAACGTCCTAAACTTCCTTTTGCTAATGTAGCAGAAAAAAATGGCCACTTGAGGTTTTCTGATGATGTGTAAGATAGCACCATTTTAGGTGGTACAGCTTTTAGCGCCACTTCTCACTTAATGGGAGATCACTGGCACTGGTTTTGACAGTGTGTTTAGTTTTCTTGTTTCAGTTTCCTAGGAACTTCCATCCCCAGTGCCAGTCTTTTGTCTTTGAGCTTTAAATCTTGCAGTTCCTCTGTTTGCCTTCTGATATCCACTCATCTAACCAGCTGAAAGAAGGGAAGTTAACTTCTGCTTTGCCAGGGCCAGTGCAGTTGAGGCAAAAATCTGACTGCTTGCCTAGCTTATGGAAGGCAGATGTTTGCATCTGAAAATCCTGACTTTGATGCTAACTTGACAGTGTGGTACTTTCCTTCCATTTGTACTTTCTTTGATTTCAAGTATGGCTGAGTGTGACCTTAGTCTCATCCTTGGTTTTTTCCTTCTTAGTCAATGCTCTCTTGCACTTTACTTTTTATAAATATCATATAGGATGAGTCAAAGCACTCATTTGTTTTTCCCAAAGAACTGTTTTAATATCCTACAATTTAGAAATAGGAAGTCATAGAAAAGTTAAGGTGAACCATGTTTTCATATTCTTTCTTAGGCACGCTTCTTTCCCAGTCTGGGTTTGCATTGTCACAGCTTAATAGCAATGGAAATTACAAGAGCTTTAACCCTGCAGTCCACTGTGTCATTGTTAATGCAGTCCATCCACTTACCCACCCACCCATCCACTCACAGCTGAAGAAATCCTGTTTCATTTTGAAATTGACCCTCTGGCTCTGTTTCTGAAAGACAATCTGGGAGTTTTCTGCATCCTTGACTGGATTGTTGCAAAACCATTTTGGCAGATACAATTACAGTGTATCTAACGTGTGTTTGTGGTGTGTGTGTGTGTATGCACACTTGTTTTCCTACCCAGATAGAACAGTCTTGCCCTAAGGAATTGATGGTATGACCCATCAACTCTAAGCCCCTTTGGGATTGGTGGGAGTAACAGGTGGAGGGAGCGCAGCAGAATGGAAAGTGTGCCGGGCTGAATGTCAGCAGATGGGCTTTCCAATCCTGCTTGTACCAACAATTTACTGTGTGACCTTGGGCAACTTACTCAACCTCTCTAGGAGTCCATTCTCTCACCTGGAAAGCAGAGTTAATAATACATGCCCTTCTTAACTCAGAGGACTAGAGGGCAAATAAAGTGAGATTGTGACTGTTTGGGAAGTTTGAAAGGAGTGGTAAACCCAGTCTTCTGCAAATAAACTTCAGGGTGCCCTGCAGAGGGATATCTCTATCTGAAGTAAAAGGCACTATTAGAGGGAATAGCTAATGTGGCCTTTCACTTCATTTCAAAATAAAATGCAAGCCTGGGCGAGAGAGCTAGTAACGCTGTAAGACGAGAAACTTCCCTCGTTTATGTGCGGGGCAAGGTGCTGATACTGTCAGTAAAGCCAGTCATAATGGTTACCCCATCATGTTGCCATTCTGCTTTAGCAAATATGTTATCAAAGAACACAGCCTGTCACTTACCATGTAATTTGGTGGTTAAGTGCATGGGCTTTGGCATCATTCACACCTCAGTTTGAATCCTGGTTTTGCTACTTACTAGCTGAATGCCCTGGGACACGTTTATCTCTTTAATCCATAGTTTTATTATTTACAAAATGGACAAAGTAGCACCTCTCTCTGTAGAGTAGGGGTAATGCATTAAAGTGCTTCACATGCTTCCAGGTCATAATAAGAACTCAATAAATGATAGGTATTAGTAGCTAACAGTAGCTGTGGGGAGTATGGTTGAATATTTTTTTCCCCTTGTGCTTTTCTGAACTTCCAAGTGTTTCATAATGGCTTTCCCCCCAGTTTTGTTAAGATATAATTGACAAATAATATAATGACTTTTTAAAGGTCAAATTTAAAGGTACTGGTTATTGTAAATTAATGCAACCATGAATGAAGATTAATTATGTTCAGGAATTGTTGTAGTGAGCCTGTCATGATTGCTTCCTAACATTTCCACTGGGCTTTAGAAATTACACAGCACTTTTACAGATGTTGTCTCATGCATCACTTATAACCAGCCTGTGGAGTCAGTACTAGTCATATTCCCATTCTGAAGATCTGGAGGCTGGGGGGGTCACAAAGAAATGTACATAGTTATGCAGCTCATGAAGTGGTAGATCTCAAATGTGCCAGAGAAGATTGCATTCAGACGCAATGAACGGACACCCAATTATGGTGGTATAGTGGTCAGTGGTCTGGATTCTCCACAGAAAGAGAACCAATAAGGAAGATCTCTCTCTTTCATAGATATGTGTATGTGTGTGTGTGTGTATTTCCTGTGTGTGTGTATAAAGATAGAGAGAGGACAGAAGAGATTGATTTATTTTAAGGAATGGCTCATATAGCTGTGAGAGGCCTGACAGACTCTGCAGGATAGTCTGGCAGGCTGGAGAACCAGGGAGGAGTTAATTTTGGAGCTCAAGTATGAAGGCTGCCTGCTGGCAGAATTTCCTCTTGCTCTGGGTGGATCAGTTTTTTCCTAAGGTCTTCAACTGGTTGGAGACACCCATCCACATTACAGAGGGCGATGTGTTTTATTCACAGTCTACTGATTTTAAGGTTGAGAGCATGCGTGCTAAGTCACTTCAGTTGTGTCTGACTCTGCAACCCTATGGACTGTAGCTTGCCTGGCTCCTCTGTTCATGAGATTTTCCAAGTAAGAATACTGGAGTGGTTTGCCATGCCCTCCTCCAGGGGATCTTCCCAACCCAAGGATCAAACCCATGTCTCTTACATCGCCCTTGTTGGCAGGTAGGTTCTTTACCACTAGCGCCACCTGGGAAACCCAATTTCAAGGTTAATCTCGTCTAAAAAATACCTTCACAGCAACATTCAGGTATGTTTGACCAACTATCTGGGAACTATGACCAAACCATAGTGAAAGTGAAAGTGAAATTGCTCAGTCATGTCCGACTCTTTGCGACCCCGTGGACTGTAACCCACCAGGCTCCTCCATTCATGGGATTCTCCAGGCAAGAATACTGGAGTGGGTTGCCATGCCTTCCTTGCCATGCCAAACCATGTTGACACCTAAATTTAATAATCACAAACGGCTTAATTAAAGAGGGGTTTACTTTTCCTAGGATACTTCAACAAATTCAGAGTCATCAGCTCCTCCTGTCTTTCTGCCTGGCTATGTCTTGCCATGGGACATGTGACCTCATGCTTACAAACTGGCCGCTCCACCTTTGGCCATCAGAGGCAGGAGGAAGGGGAAAGGCAGTAGGCAAAAAGCAAAAATGAACAAACCGCTTGTGTCATCCGAGTCTTCCCATTGCAGCAGACTTTCCTGGAGGCCCCACCTCACAACTTCTTATTGATCTTATTAGTCAATTAATATATTTTGGATCATTCCTAGATGCAAGGAATTTGGGGAGATTAGTATTGTTATGAATGTCACTCAAAAAAAAAAAAATCAAGGTTCTATTAGTAACAGAAAAAGGGAGAATAGATACACTGCAGGAGTGTGGTGGTGTTTTGATGCCATGTCATTACTCTTTGTGCTACACCAAATTGCTCACCATACATGCCAGGAAGTGTCTGCCCTTGGTTGCACTGCCTTTTGAATTAGTCACTGAGTTGTCTTTGGATATTTGAGCCCATCATCTAAACAAAATTACCTTAGATTGATGGAAGCCAGTAGAAATATAAGGAGACATTTGTTAGACACTGGTTTCTCTTTGCTCTCTCCTTATGACCCAAGCAGATAAAATACTCTTTCTTTCATTATGTGAGTGGGAGGGACGCATAAAGGAAAATAAGAATGAGGGGAGGGGCCAGACATCAGTAATGCCTGTGCAGCTGATACATCATATGATCCAAGTGATTTTTCAAAACTTGTTTGAATTACGTAATATGTTTCTGCTATAGAGCATGAAATGGTTTACCTCATTTCATTGTCACAGTTGAAGTGTTTAGCTGAAGCCCACAGAAAATCATTTATATTATTAGCCTTCTATGGTGCCTAGGAATGTAAGAAATAATCACTGGAAGAAAATAGTATCAGAGAGTACAGGAAAATTTGTGTTGATAATTGCTAGATTTTGTTGTTGTTTTAAATCAGATATTCCAAAGATCTACTTTATATTTATTTATAAGTAAATATTTCAAAGACTACTTAATGAAAAATCATTTAGAACTAAAATAGGAACCATGTGTCACATTATTGAAATATGATCCAACCAGTGTTTTTATTTTAAATTTTGGTTAGGGAGAACAAAGCAAAGAAATAAATATTTTTTTGTCTTGCTCTTTCAGATATGCATGTGCACACACACACGCTCACACATACATAACTGTATGTCTCTCAGTGTTATCTTGTATCCATTTCATATTCCTCTCTAAGTATCACTGTGAAACTACTTTGTTGTATAATTTTCATGTAGCTCTTTTGGCATTTTTGCAATTCTAATTCTCTCTGGTTATTGCATTACAAAAGAGTGGAGAGAAAGTGAATTTGCATGCAGGACATTTTAAATTCTAATGTCAGGGGTCATTAATCTTTTTTTTTTTTTTTGGTTCTATCTAAGAGCTGGGCTTTCATATACCAGGGATAATAATTTACAAGCAAGCTTTTAGAAGTAGAGTTTCAGATGTATTTTTCAAATTCTCATAACCTGAAAGGCTAAATGAGAAAGAATCCAAAATCAAGATCATTTCCATATATTTGACTGTTCTATTGCTCATTTGTTGGGAAAATTGGGAACCCCTTTAGTTCATCTTACTTTCGGTCACAGTGAGTGGTCTACGTATGCTCCTTACCCAGGTCCGGTGAGAACCTCACTTGGTGACCTTAGGAGTACACCACCAAATGCAGTGTTTGGAATTCTCGTTCTTGAAGCTTCTGATGACTATATCCTCTGCATTTTCCTCACATGAGTATCTTACTTTTTTCCTCTACGTGAGATAAATATTAATGCTTTTCATTGATATTAATGGAATTTATAAATTCACATCAGAAGCAGTTTAGGGACCAGTACACTGGCCAATACAATCCTACTGCAGGTCTCTACTCCACCCCCTTGCTCTGGATGACTATTTCACTTTCTCTTCTCTCCTGAAACTCCCAGTGGCTCCTCCCCACTTGCTGTAATACTGAGAAAGCTCAGTCGGGAGGGAATCTCCCCAGCTCTCATCAGCCTATCTACAACTGGACTCATGTTCTGTTACAGAGGATAAACTGTTCTTTTCCCATCCATGGCCTCCGTGGTGCCCTGGACCCCATCCCTTCTTGTTCTTGCAATTATCTGCTCTCTCTTGCATCATCCTGGTTCCTCTCTCTACTAGATAATTCCCAGCAGTGATTAAAAGATGCTGTAATATCTCTAAATTAAGAAGAAAGTAAAAGAAAACCTGCTTAACCCCTTCCATCTACCACAATTTCTCTGCTCCCCATTGATTGTAAAGAACATCAGAAGAGTTGTCTACACATGTTGTCTCCATCAGACTTTCAACTCTACTGCTTCTTAGAACATATTCCGAGTCACTGTCAGCCATTTCTTTGCCAAATCCATTGCTTTACTTCCTGTTCCACCATTCTCACTTGATCCATCAACAACACATGACTGCTTGACTGCTTCTTCCTTCTCAAAATACTTTTTTTTCAGTTGACTTTGGGGACAACACCTCTCCTGGTTTTTCCTTCTACCCTGCTAACCAATCCTTTTCAGTTTCTTTGACAGTCTCCTTCTCCTTTCTTTGACTTGTCCATCTCCAGTGTCTCATGCTCCATCCTGAGAACTTGTCTCTTCTCTCTCTCTTCACTCCCTGGGTGGTCTCATTCAGGCTTATGGCTGTGTGCTGTCCAATTCCCTATCTCCAGCCTAACTCAGACGCCTTCTCTCAACTCCAGACTTTGTATGTATACCCAGTGCCTTACTCATCCCCACTTGGGTATCTGAAAAGCTTGAAAGTGAAAGTGAAGTAGCTTGATCATGTCTGACTTTTTGGGACACCATGGACTGTAGCCCGCCAGGCTCTGCTGTCCATGGAATTTTTCAGGCAAGAGTACTGGAGTGGGTTACCATTTCCTTCTCCAGGGGATCTTCCCAACCCAGGGATTGAACCTGGGTCTCCTGCATTGCAGGCAGATGCTTTACCATCTGAGCCACCAGGGAAGCTCTCTGAAAAGCTTATCAAGCATAAATGTTTCCACCCTGGTCCAAGACAACAGCATCTTTTCCCTATACTTTTGTCTTTGTGTGCCCCTGCTTTCTGTCCTTGCTACCTTATTGCAACAAAGCAGCTAGAATGATTTTCTTACAAGTAAGACACATATATATGCTACTGACACTATGTATAAAATAGATAACTAATGAGAACCTCCTGTATAACTCAAGGAACTCTACTGATTGCCCTGTGGTGACCTAAATAGGAAGAAAATCCAGAAAAGAGAGGATAGATGTCTATGTATAGCTTATTCACTTTGCTGTGCAGTGGAAACTAACACAACCTTAGATAGCAACGGTGCTCCAATAAGAATTAATAAAAAGTAAAAACAGACAAAGCAAGACAAAAAACCCCAAAGTCATATCCTGTCACTACTCTCTTAAAACCTGAATGGCTTCTTTTCTCAAAATAAAAGCCCAAAATTCCAGGTGGGGCAAGTGGGCTTGTCCTGCCTGTCTCCCTGACTGGACAGGCCATTTCTGCTCCAGCCACACTGGCCTTTCACAGTTGCTCAGTTCCTGCCACTGTTGCTGAGTTATAGCCTCTGGTACTTCTTCTCCTGGGTCGTGCTTCCCCTGGATATCATCACTGCCTGCTTCATCCCTTCCTTTAGTTCTCGGCACAAATAACACCTTTTAAGAAAGGATATATTCTCGCTAATATATAAATCTCCCACTATGTCCTCCTTAGCTGTTTTTTATGAGCATGCAAGTGATTGTTGACTTGTTTCTTTCCTGACTCTCTGGAGTGTAAGCTCTGTGAGAATAGGTATAGTCTTCGCTCTTTCCCTGGTGTCTAAACTAGCGCCCTGCAAGGACTAGGCACCCAATAAACACTGATTAAATAAATGAAAAATTGAATGAGAAATATAAATCTAAATATTTAAGCAAGAGCTCTTGCTAATTGACCTGAACTCAGGTATCAGTGACCATAAATTCTGTTTTGTTTTCTGAATCCTCACATCTGTGATTTTGGCATTTTGTCTCTTTGGTCAATTTATGTTATTGGATTTCCTAAGGAAATAAAGAGGTGCATGATTTCTTGCTAACATTTTTGGGGTTTGTGACCCTTATGTCACAAACACAAAGCATCAGCAGAACAGGATATTAGTCAAGGATCACAGTAACTGAACTTTTCTAAATCAAATCTTGCCTCTCCCTATATCAGTAAGGAACCCAGCAGGAAACAGATGGCACACACAAATTGGGTAATTTGACTAGAGTTTAATAAAGGTATCATTTTCAAACCACAAGCCCCAAGTGCAGTGCCTTGAGGCTAATAGCAGCCTTTTCTGCTTCTGCCCAAGGACTGAAGGTGATGAGAGGGAAGGTGCATGAGAAGGGAAGGGCGTGGGGTCCCTGGGGGGGAGCATAGGAGAGGCCACGGGACAGAGACCACCGACCAGTGGGACCAGCAGCCTCGGCTGAGGCAGACAAGCAGCCCGTGATAAACCCTGGGGACTGGGCTGGTGAGGCGCTGAGGGAGTAAATGTTCCAGCTTCTCTCTCCTGCCTTCCTCTAAGCTCTGGCTGGGGCTTCCCTTTGGCTGAACCCAGCTGGAAGTCAGAAGGCAGGGTCTCTATAAGCCAGGCTCTGAGGTAGACAGCAGGATAGGAAAGGGTGAAGGGTAGATCTGGGGAGCGAATGGTGGGCATCCAAGTGCTGTCTTCCCAGCTAGAGCCTCGTCTCCTACTTCCACGAGTCCGCTTCTCACCCCTTCTTCACATGCCAGCTAAAATAAAACCATTCATCAGTTCACAGCAGTCCCTGGTTTAAGACCAAGTCATTCAATAGCTTTCCACTGAGTTTAGAATAAAATCCTAACTCATTCCAGGGATGTACAATACCCACAATGGTCTGGCTGGCTCCCTCCCGCCTCTCGTAGTCCCCAGCCCACCCTGGCTTGCTGCACCCACTTGTTGGTGGTCTGCTGTTGCTTCCCAGAAACAACTAAACTCATTGTCCTCACTGGTTCTTCATCTACCCCTAACTCTCTGGTGGGAAAACCCATTTTCCCCCCTCAACCTGTTACATAATTGACTTCCTTCAACCTGTTACATGGTTGACTTGTCATTTGAACATCATCACCTCAGGGAGGTCCTCCCTGTCTTCCTGGTCTAAAACACAATGTCTTCCATTTATTCTCTATCAGAGCACCCCAGTATTTGCTTCACAGCATTTATCACAAACCGTAAATGGCTCATTCATTTTGCTCTTCTTTGCTTTGCTTGTGTGTGCTCAGTCGCTCAGTTGTGTCTGACCCCATGGACTGTAGCCCATCAGGCTCCTCTGTCCATGGGATTTCTCAGGCAAGAATACTGGAGTGGGTTGCCATTTCCTATTCCAGGGGATCTTCTCAACCCAGGGATTGAAACTGTCTCTTGCATCTCCTGGTGTTGGCAGGTGGGTTCATTACCACTAGCACCAAGTCTAATTCTGAAGCAAAGCATATTTCTTCCAGCTATGGGCCTTATCTGTCTTTGTCACTCAGTCATCCTCAGAATCTAGGACAATTTTTGACCCAGCTTGTTTCTCAATGAATATTTGGCCACTGAGTAAGCAAACATTCCATTCAATGAGAATACCTTTCCACTTATGCCATTACAAAAGATAAAAAAAAGGTTACTAGAGCTTGTCTTGAATGTATTTGAATTTCTGTCTCTCTAGTATCTGGGGAATCTTAAATATAATAAGTGCTTGATGTATGTTTGAATAAAACACATTTACTAGCAACAGGGCTGATTTCCTATAGCTTGGCAGATTGTTTTTTATGGCTGGTCTGTTACGTCTTTAACAAAATTAAGCTAAAAAATGACCAGTACTCTGCAATCTGCAGTTTCATAGCTAATTGAATGGCACTGACTGTCTTGGTGACCTGTTGGAAGCTGGTGTTATATAGTGACTAGGCTTGAGCGTTAGGGCCAGAAAGACCTGGCCAAACTCCAGGTAGGCCACCAACTGTCTGGGAAACACTGTGGGCAAGTTACCAGCCTTTCTGAGCCTGTATCCACATCTGTAGCTGCAAGGATAATGTGGTCTAATTCCTAGAGTTGTTGTAGGATTGCAGGTGATAGCAGCCTTACCTCTGTGTCCATCACTTTCCCTTCAGTATAAAAATAGGCCCAAATCCTCCCACATCGCTCCTTAGGCTACTGCTTCATCAATACCCTTTCCCAGTCCATGTTTTATTAGTTTTAGGATCTCATGTCTGTATTCTGGTTATTGGGAATCTTGCTAGAAGGCTTTCCTGTCCACACTTTTTCTTTATAAAGTTGAATTTACTTTCTGGTTGAAGCAGCCTGGAGCTTGGTTATACCTGTGACAAATAATAGACCCATCAGGCTTTTTAGCTGGCATCATATTTGCCAGACAAATGCAGACAGCACTTTCATGCAGCGAAGCACTTTGTTAGTACTTTGAGCCTCTAAGGGACAATTTGAGTTGGCGGAAAAAAAAAAAAAAGGCATTGAAACCTTGTTCAATACTCACCCCATTACACAAGGAAAACCAAATAAGTTTATCTAACAAAAAGGTATGGGTATGCTTTTGACAAAAGAAGTCCAAGTCACAGGACTCTGTCTCTACTTTGCAGAGAGACAAGAGGCATGGAAGTTTCATCTTATGTTTTTTTTTTTTTTACTTGAGTTTAACTAATATGCTTCAAATGTATTCTTTGTTCCAGGTGTTTTTCTTTACTCTGGTAGATGAATTAGAACTATTAAGACTATAAAGTAAAAATATTTAGGCACAGATAAGGTCTGATTAGAATGGGATCCTTTGCTCATGGCTGGGAAATGTATTGGTAACTATAGGCAATTGGGCAAAATTAAATTTCTAAGGCATGAAATGGTTGTCTGGAATCTAGTTCCTTAAAATATTCAAATCAACTCCATTCAAACCTATATATTTGACACTCTGGTTGTATGTGTGTGTGGCGAGGGGGCTGTGCTAGGTCTTTATTGTGGCACGCAGGCTTCTCTAGTTGTGGCGTGCCGGCTCAGTAGTTGCAGCATGGACTTAGTTGCCTCAACCCATCCTCATCGTCCCGTCCCCTCCCAATATAATGTGGGAGTGAGTTGTGTTTTTTTTTTTTTAAGCTTCCCTGATGGCTCAGTGGGCAAAGAATCTGCCTGCAATGCAGGGGACACAGGAGATGTGGACTTGATGCCTCGGTCAGGAAAATCCCCTGGAGGAGAAAATAGCAACCCACTTCAGTATTGCTGGCTGGGAAATCCCATGGACAGAGGAGCCTGGTGGGCTATAGCCCATGGGATCGCAAAGAATCGGACATAACCGAACGACTAATCCTTTGGCTTACTTTCACTCTAGTTGCCTGTGGGATCTTCGTTCCCCAACCACGGATCAAACCCGTGTCCCCTGCATTGAAAGGCAAACTTTTAACCTCTGAAACACCAGGGAAGTCCCTAATTAGCACTCTTGATACATGCGGAATAAAATAGATTAGGGTTAATTCCTGCCTTCCAGCACCTTATCATCAGGCTCAGTGTTCCTGAACGTTTTTGACCAGTGTCCTTCTTTTCTAACTATAAATATCTCAGTCCCTCCTTATATTATTTGAAACTTAATTTAACATTGATGATAACAAGATAAAGACCTGCTTCATTTTCAAGTTACTTGTCACATGAAAAAAAGTGAAACTGAAAGTCACTCAGTTGTGTCCAACACCTTTGTGACCCCGTGGACTATAACATGCCAGTCTCCTCTGCCCATGGAATTCTCTAGGCAAGAATACTGGATTAGGTAGCCATTCCCTTCTCCAGGGGATCTTTCCCACCCAGGGACTGAACCCAGGTCTCCTGCATTGCAGACAGATTCTTTAGCATTTGCGCCACCAGAGAAGGTATTTGCCTGTGTCTCTCTGGGACATACTAATCTAAGTGGTGATCTAAGACACACATACACCACACCTCTTTACATGAGCCTCATTCATTGTTAAGCTTCATATGTTCAATAGAGACCAGAGGTTCTAAATTAGTGGTTCCATGGGTCAAGTACAGTTTACAGAGTTTTTGTCTTCTTAACTTTAACTGAGCCAACATTTACAGTTGGGCTATTTCACAGAAAATGCAGAAGATTTTTGGCTTTTCTTAAAACAGTGGAAGGGCAGGGACCTGCATCCCCACAGGGCAGCCGTGGCGGGGCTGCTGGCTGCTGCCCCTTCAGGCAGGGCTGGTGCCCTCTGGTTGCTACATCTCTCCTGCTCAGCAGTGAGTGGGTATGCCTGAGAATAGGCTTGACACATACAAATTAGATGGCATCATTGACTCAAAGGACATGAATCTGAGCAAACTCCAAGGAGACAACGAAGGACAAGGAAGCCTGGTGTGCTGCAGTCCATGGGGTTCCAAAGAGTTGGACACAACTTAATGGCTGAACAACAGCAATACAAATTAACCCCCATTCTGGCTCTTGGGAAACTTGAGTGTGTGAGTTTGGTAGAGTCTAGAGAGGGGAGTCTGAAGAATTTTCATCCATCGAGTGGATGGATCATGAGATACTGGTAGGGTTTGTATGGCTGAAAAAAAGTGTGTTGGGGAGGGTGAGGGGAGATCATTCCAGGCAGGATACTAAGTTTGATACTGAATTTCACCAGTGGTTAGCGATGGTTTGTGAGCTACACCTCCAGTAGTTTTTCTATGTTTTTTTTTTTTTTTTTAAACAGTTGAGAGCAGATTTATGGTTATGATTCTGGTTTCCTTGTATTCTGATATGCTTCCTTGAGAGAAAGGGAAAAGGGAGGAACGTATAGTAATAAAAGCTAAGAATTGGGCATAACTAAGGTTGTAGCTCCTAATTCTCCAAGCCAGGCTTCAGCAATATGTGTACTGTGAACATCCAGATGTTCAAGCTGGATTTAGAAAAGGCAGAGGAACCAGAGATCAAATTGCCAATATCTGCTGGATCATCAAGAAAGCAAGAGAGTTCCAGAAAAACATCCATTTCTGCTTTATTGACTATGCCAAAGCCTTTGACTGTGTGGATCACAATAAACTGTGGAAAATTCTGAAAGAAATGGGCATACCAGATCACCTGACCTGCCTCTTGAGAAACCTGTATGCAGGTCAGGAAGCAACAGTTAGAACTGGACATGGAACAACAGACTGGTTCCAAATAGGAAAAGGAGTACGTCAAGGCTGTATATTGTCACCCTGCTTATTTAACTTCTATGCAGAGTACATCATGAGAAATGCTGGGCTAGATGAAGCACAAGCTGGAATCAAGATTTCCAGGAGAAATATCAACAACCTCAGATATGCAGATGACACCACCCTTATGGCAGAAAGTGAAGAAGAACTAAAGAGCCTCTTGATGAAAGTGAAAGAGGAGAGTGAAAAAGTTGGCATTCAGAAAACTAAGATCATGGCATCTGGCCCATCACTTCGTGGCAAATAGATGGGGAAACAGTGGAAACAGTGTCAGACTTTATTTTTTTTGGGCTTCAAAATCACTGCAGATGGTGATTGTAGCCATGAAATTAAAAGACACTTACTCCTTGGAAGGAAGGTCATGACCAACCTAGATAGCATATTAAAAAGCAGAGACATTAGTTTGCCAACAAAGGTCCATCTAGTCAAGGCTATGGTTTTTCCAGTAGTCATGTATGGATGTGAGAGTTGGACTGTGAAGAAAGCTGAGCACCGAAGAATTGATGCTTTTGAACTGTGGTGATGGAGAAGACTCTTGAGAGTCCCTTGGACTGCAAGGAGATCCAACCAGTCCATCCTGAAGGAGATCAGTCCTGGGTGTTCATTGGAAGGACTGATGTTGAAGCTGAAACTCCAATACTTTGGCCACCTCATGCCAAGAGTTGACTCATTGGAAAAGACCCTGATGCTGGGAGGCATTGGGGGCAGGAGGAGAAGGGGACGACAGAGGATGAGATGGCTGGATGTCATCACAGACTCGATGGACATGAGTTTGGGTAAACTCTGGGGGTTGGTGATGGACAGGGAAGCCTGGCGTGCTGTGATTCATGGGGTCGCAAAGAGTGGAACACATCTGAGCGACTGAACTGAACTGAACTGAACTGAGAGTCGGACACGACTGAGCGACTTAACTGAAGGTTGTAGCAATGGTCGACAGTCAGATTTATGAACTCATCAATTAAAATTGTGTGTGTGGGCCCTGGTCAGGGAACTAAGATTTCACATGACGCAAGGTATGACAGAAGATAAAATAAAATGGTTACTGTCACAACAAAATGTGGCTGGATGTTGATAGGGATTCTGTTGAATCTATAGATCAACTTGGGGGAGTATTTTCATTTAACAGTATTGTCTTCCAGTCCAGGAACACACAGGATGTCTTTCCATTTATTTATATCTTCAAGTTCTTTCAACAGTGTTTTGCTATTTTCAGCATACAAGTCTTGCACTTCTTTTGTTAAATTTACACCTAAAATTTCATGATCTTTAAATATTTTTAATGCAATTTTTTTTCTAGATTTTGTTTTGGAATGTTCATTGCTAGTACAGAGAAATATAAGTGATATTTGTATACTGAATCTAAGTACTGAAATCTCCCTGGACTCTTTTATTAATTCTATTAGCTTTTATTGGTTTCTTTATGATTTCCTATATATGTCATTTTTTTTTCCAAATAAGATATTTATGTTTTTCTTTCCTTGGGATGTCTTTTAATTTCTTTTTCTTACATAATTGCCCTGGATAGAATGTTCAACACAATGTTCAATAAAATGGTGAGAGGAAAAAAGTAATTGTGTGTGTGTTGGTCTGTGGTATATGGTGCATGTGTGTGTGTGTATGGTATATGTGTGTATGGATGGTGTGGGTACATGTGTGTGGTATAGGTGAGGTGTACATGTGTATGTAGAAAGGATTGATGTTAAGAATAACAGTGCCGCTGCAATAAGCATTCAGATTTGTGAAGGAAAATACGGCTGAGAAAAAATGCCATTCATTGTCTATCTCCCCAAAAGATAGTAGAAGTGCCTCTTCATAGTAGTTGAGCCAATACTTTAGAAAGACAGCTGGACTCATTAGAAGAATGAGATACAGTGTGTTTGACCAAGGTACCTCTAAGAGTGGATGTTTTGTCATCAAAGATGGTCAGTATCCTGTCATATTCTCAAGTCAGACTCTCCTAATAGATAGGATTCCCCCTGTAACATCACACTTAAGATGATATCTCCAAAAATCTTCTTTTAGAATAAAATTGCAGCTATGAGGAGTAACACATTTATGTTTGAGGACTTGTTTTTATTTTGGGGGGTAACCAGCCTTTGGCTATCAGACAGAGGGCTGAGGAAGGGGTGGGGTGGGGGTTAGGTTTGTTCTGCTTTGTTTTGTTTTGATGTTGTTGGGGAATTTCCAACAGAGGAGTTTTATTTTCCTGGCAAGACCAGATCCCTTACACAGTTTGATGTCTCCTTGGTCTTCAGAAAGCCCGCCATAAGGGTTTGTTTGTTTTAAATTGAAAGCAGATCTCTTTCCAAAGGAAAGGCCCTTTCATTGATCCTGACCTTTTGCTTTTGCAGGTGAAGGCTTGTTGAGTTGCCTTTTAAACAATCAGAAATCACTGTTTCTTTTTTTTTTTCTTGTAATCTTTTATTTATCCTGTTCAGTGGCCTTACATGCTTTAAAATAAATTTCCTATGGAAATCATAAAACAGCCCTATTCAGCCAAGAGTTCAGACTACAGAACACTGTTAACAAACATATGTGTTGGCTTGTGCGGGGCAGGCTAACACCTCATGTCCCCTCCAGCCACCCCTACCTTCCCCTCTTCAACTTGTTTTTCCTCTATTGTTTCCATCTGTGCTTTGTGGATTCCCACAAGAGGTGCTTTAAACTTTATTTCATCTAGTAGCACCCTGAGAAAACTTTAAGCACTGAATTGGGATTATATTAGCTGGAAGAATCAAGAAATTAATTTCCTTCAAGAGAAGAATGGCACGTCTGGCCAAACAGAATATTGCTTAATGTAATAGAACTCCCAAATGAAATTGGGGAGCGGATCTTTCCCTTACCTGAGGGATGTGAGGTTATTGAATTCCAGATTCCAGTATAAATTATCATCTGAATGAGTGGGTCCACCCCCTTCTCTGCCAGCCATTCCTCACTGGTTCCCATACAAGGGACTGTTTCTGTCACCCACCAGAGGGCCACACTCCTTCAGCCAGTTCTAAGTCAGGGAATAAAAGAATTAATGGATCGGAACTTAATCCATACCTCCCTAACTCTGCAGCTTTATTTTTTTTAATAGTTCATAAACTTCTTATTTTCCTTTTTAACCTAGATTTCCTCTGTGGTGAAGGAGAGTTTTGCCAGCCTTTGGCTCTGCCTCATAAAAACGCTTTAAAGGACAATGCTAGGTTGTGTGACTGCCTGTAATTCACCCTCATATAATATTCTGGAGCCGTCTCAGGGTTTGTGTCTGAGTTTGTTCTAATATAAAGAACCCTGGGGTCAACAACACAACTGTTTCCAGATGAATTAAGCTGTGCATTCTTAAAGACCTGGGAGGCCAATGTATATTGCCTCTCTTAGAGCTGTCACAAATAATATTAGCGGGAGCATGACAGACGCCAAATGGGATACATAGAGATCTCTATTTTAGGAATTTCTAAAGTGACATAGTAGGGTTTGCTGTTTTTTAGAATAAGTAAATTAAGTGTCTGTCTTTCTGAATTACTCTCTATGGGCTTTGTTTTGTCACCCTTTGTCCCCTTCTAGATGATAGAATTGGGAGATAAGTTGGTAACTGATTTCTCAGAGAGTTTACTTTTGAAAAACATAATTCTGTAGGTCACATGTGCCCTACACAAAACTTTCTAACAGGAAACAGGCATAAATGGGATTTTGAGACCGCAGCATTTGCTGTCAAGAGGTTAAAGCTCCAAGAGTGGGACTTATCAGAGCTGTAGGTGTGAATGGTGTGCAAGGTCAAAGGCAAAAAATTAGCCACTGTTGACAGCTTGGAGTGGGACTCTCACTGGTCACTACTAAGGTGTCCTTTTCAATCAGAGAGGGGCTGACCAGCACCTACTGAACCCAGGCTCCTTGTGGTTTTCACTTTTTATCCACAGCCTCCTGCTAAGGGCACAAAAGCCTCTGTTTAGAATATATACTTCCTATGAGAAATCTAGCGCATTGGCTGAGTCCCTTTCTTTACTGGGCTTCACATTTATCTATTGGAGAATAAATATAAGTACAAGATTGGAGCATGCTGTAGGATTTGTATAATTTCTTCTTGAAGTATACATTTTTTTTTCCCAAAGGGAAATATTCATTGCTCAATGTATTTTTTTCCCCAAAAATGAAAAAAAATTTTTTCTTCTCCTCTCAATTATTGATATGTGTCTTTGGGATAAGCTGAAAAAGAGAGTAAGATTTATCTGAAAACTGAATAGTTGGAGATATTAAAATTTTGTAAATTTCATTCCAAATGTCCCACTATGCATGTATATAGAAATATATAAAATTTTAAATACTATCTATAATATTCTACATGCAGTTTTGTAAACTAGTTTTTTTAAACCTAATATAATTTTTCTATGCTGATAAATATGCATCTATATCATCATTTTTAAAGACTGTATAGCAACCCATTTTATATGTAAAGCACATTTATTTAGCCAATACTCTGTTGATAGACATTAAGATTTTTTTCCTGAATTTTCAATATTGAGAATAGAACAAATATCTTTATACATACATCTTTATGGATTTGACACGTTGCTTCCTTGAGATATAATCCTAGAAATTAAATTATGTAAAATATAATTAAAAATTTTTCTCAAGTTGCTGCTCTGTCTTCCAAAAAGGTACACTAATTTCTACTCATTCCATCTGCATATGAGAGCCTTTGATTCCTTTTAACATCCTTAACTCTGGGTAGTGTAAATCTTAATCTTTGTCAACCTGAAATATATAAATAAATGGTTCATTGTGATTTTTGTTTGAATTTCTTTGATTAATAATGACATTGAACATATCCCCATTATTGTCTCTTTCTACTTTGGGGAGTTACCTATTTATATCTTCCAGTTTTTCTGTGAGACTTTTTGCCTTTCTCTTATTGCTTATAATGAGTGAGTGAGTGAGTGAAATCACTCAGTCGTGTCCGACTCTTTGCGACCCCTTGGACTGTAGCCTACCAGGCTCCTCCATCCATGGGATTCTCCAGGCAAGAATACTGGAGTGGGTTACCATTTCCTTCTCCAGGGGATCTTCCCGACCCAGGGATCGAACCTGGGTCTCCTGCATTGGAGGCAGATGCTTTAACCTCTGAGCCACCAGGGAAGCCCATAGCTTTGTGTAAATTCTGGATACATGTGATTCTTAGGCTGCATCTAGACAAGAACTTGTCAAGAAAATATTGGAGATAAGATATTTAATATTTCATTAAAATGAAAGAAGAGTTTAATACTGTGTAATACAAGGTAGCCATCTAACTTGTCTGTCCCTCAGTTTCCTCTTGTATAAAACTAGAAAAGTCATTCATTTCTCACTTTCTTCACTTGTACTAAAGCAAATACTTTTGTGTCTTTTTCTTTTTTTTTTAAATTTGTCTGTGTAGAGTCGTAGTTGCAGCATGTGAGATCTTTAGCTGCAGCAATCTCAGCTGCAGCATGTGGGGTCTAGTTCCCTGACTAGGGATCAAACCCCAGGCCCCCCTGCATTGGGAGTGTGGAGTCTTAGCCACTGGACCACCAGGGAAGTCCCAAATACTTATTAAAATGAAGTATTTTACCCATGTAACTTCACAGTGAACACTTTAGAGTCCTCTATTGTCTTAATCACTGTCTGTCCACCTAGTTGGTAAAGAAGAGATTTCCACCCTAGAGATATGTGGACAGCCAAACCCATGACCTCTAGCACTAGACAACTGAGATTGATAGAACTTTATTAGTCATATGTACTCACAGCCTAGGGGAGGAGGGTGATGCATACCAGACAAAGTCCCTAGAGGGTTGCACTTGGGAACAGAGGGACACATCAGGGACTGTGAGAGGCAGCATCAAGGGAGTGGGTGGCCCTTGGTTCCTGCAGAAAGGTGTAATGGGCTTGTTGGAATCATTCCAGAGGCTGGCAGGAAGCTGAACCCCACTGCTCAGGGTTACACAGGGGCTGTGCCTGGTCCCCGTGATGAGGAGAGCTGTTTGGCCAAGGGGCTTGTTCCTCAGGAGCAAAATGAGAAGAACTTGTGGTTGAGACATTGGAGGCCATCCCGATTTCCCCCAGATGTCAAGACAGTGAATAACACTGAGGTTCAGTTTTAGGTCCTATACCACAGCTTTCTCTGAGAGGCAAGTCCTCAAACTCTTTCTTAAAATATTTATTTAATTTTATTTATTTTCTTCGCTGTGCCAGGTCTTAGATGTGGCATGTGGGATCTTTAGTTCCATCAGGCAAACTCTTAGTTGAGGCATATGGGATCAAGTTCCCTGACCGGGCATTGAACCCAAGCCCCTTACATTGGGAACTTGGTGTCCTAGCCACTGGACCACCAGGGAAGTTCCTCGGTGGCCTCTTCTCAGTCCTCATTGCTCTTGCCCAGGTTCATCCTGTCCACTCTGAAGGTTCTCCCCTTCCAGTGGCCTTGACACTGTGGCTCTGTCCCGGGGAACAGCAAGACGTGAATTGAGATGCTTGCCACCTATGTCATTAATCGGTTGTGTGGCCCTGGGCAAGATAACATGGCTCCTCAGCTTCAGTGTTTATAAAATAAAGATAGTACTGACCTCCGAGAATAACATATAAAAAGTTTCTGGCATAGCGCCTGTTCATATTGGGCATTTAGATCTTAATTCTTTAGCATCTTTTACTTCTTAATCTTCTTCACGTTCCTGCCATCTAAATGCTAAGTATTAACTAAGATTTGTTGCACACCTCCCAACCCTCGTTTTCTGCTCCTCAGCCCTTGAAGACACATCCACATTTTCTTTGGCTTCATTTGCACCTTAGGGCAAACGCCTTCCCCTCTCTCCCCAGTTGCATTTCTTGTTCTAGTCATTCTCTGGTTCTCTGGTCCCACATTTTCAACTGTTTTCTGAAGATTTTCCCTACAATGTCTATTTTTAGCATGTTTAAAAAGTTTCTCCTCAAACCAGTACCTTCATATGGCGTTTCTGGCTGATTTCTTCACTGGGGTCCCTGTCATTTCGGCTTAATACTCTTAAGCCTCTTTTATTAATACCTATCTCTTTCAGACCCACAACAACTCAGCTGTCAAGGACCATTTGTTTATTCTATCATAGGATGGCTTGCATCCATCTTTTCTACTCCATTCCCAGAGATCAGTGCCTTTACAGTTAAAGAATTGCATTATGCTCTGAGGTTTTTCCTTCTCTGCAAACTCTCCTCTCGTCTCCTAGTCCATCCTGTATTCTACTGCTT
The DNA here is from genome assembly GCF_910594005.1 of Cervus elaphus. Taxonomy (NCBI): domain Eukaryota; kingdom Metazoa; phylum Chordata; class Mammalia; order Artiodactyla; family Cervidae; genus Cervus; species Cervus elaphus. The sequence continues at coordinate 51,887,450 of NC_057838.1, forward strand.
GATAAACCTTTCAAACACTCAAATCTGATCATGTTTCCTCTACTCTAAAGCTACCAATGATTCTTGGTATCTATAAACTGATGTAAGTTCCATAGCTTGACATGCAGGGTCCCTGACAATCTAGTTACTCACTTGCTAGCACTGGTGTCCCCAATATTCCTACATACTATCAACTTGATCTTTCTTTTTAGCCCCTGGGATATGCATGACCCCCAAGTGCCTTGGTATGTTATCTATGTTTTTCTTCTGCCTGACATGCACACCTTCCCATTCTCAATGTTTTGAAATCTTGTATTTAGAATTCAAATCCTGGCTTTGCTGGTTACTATCTATATAATTTTGAAAAATCATTTAACCTCTCTGAACCTTGGGTTCCTCATTTGTTAATGGGGAAAATACTACCATGTTATAGGGCTATTTATGAAAACAACTAACATAGCCCATGTGTCATAAACACAGGCTTGTTCTAACTGCTGTTGCTACCATCACCTCAGTCAAAACTAATCTTTGGCTTCCGCTGAGCCCCTGCTTTGTTACACACAAGGCACTTGTTTTATATGCTGTGTGCTATTGTATTTCAAAAGGTGGTATGTTTATTAATTACACTGAAATTTCCTTGAAGTTGGGCATTAAGTATTGCATATCTTTATTCATTCATCGGAGATTTAGTTGGTGTTTTATTTGTGTCTCCTCATGTGCTTGGGGCTGAGGATACAAGAATGACAAAGACATAGTCCCTGCTATCAAAAAGTTTGCACACCATCTGATTACCATTGAATGCTACCAGGACTTAGTTGAGATAAACCCATCAAGAGCCCAGAGTAAGGGCACCTGACTCACCTTGGAATTCTGGACAACTTTCTGAGGAAGTGACATCTAAACTGAGATAGGAGGGGTGTAGGCTTTAGCCAGGTGCAGATGGGGAGGTGCAGTGCTTCTGAATGAATTAGGGAGAGCATTCAGTGGAGAAAGATACATGTTTATACATAAGGAGTGGGAAGCAGAACAAAATGTTCTGAATTGCATAGTAAAATGGCTGTGATCTTGGTTTTGAAGGAGAACTAGCAGGAGATAAAACTAGGAAGGTAAGTCAAGGCTGGAATCTGAACGATTTTTCAATTATTTGTACTATTAATAGCACCAGGTAAGTGCCTGCACGTGATGGGTTCAATAAATGTGTTTCTAGCCTTTATAAAGAGTGGATCCACATGACTTAGTCTCAGCACTTTCTGTCAGGGAAACTCAGATTGGGAAGAGAGCAGTTTCAAAATTGCTGAAATCCTTTACTTGAATTTCTTAGAAACTGTGAAGGAGAGCTATGTATCTAATCCAGGCCATATTTATACATAATCAGACTATCAAATGACAAAATTGAAATGACTTAGTAAGAAGATTAATGTCCTTTATTCAGAGAAAACACTCCATGGAGGGAAGAGTTTGGTGCAGGGAAGCATAAGGTCCTTCCTTGGAGATCTGGGGCAAGAGTGAGTTATATAGATGATTAGAAACAGCAGTAAAAGAAATGGCATGTGTAGCTAGGAGGTCAGGGGTTTCCCTGTAAGGAGAGCAGGTCTTGTTTTCTAGGGTAAAGCTGAGTTGGAGGATTGTGATGGGTGTGTGTTAGGTTCCCTTGACAAGTGTTTCCTGTAAGTTTGGGCTGACTTAGGTGTAGATTACTTTGCCAACAAAAGTCAGTCTAGTCAAAGCTATGGTTTTTCCAGTAGTCATGTATGGATGTAAGAGTTGGACCATGAAGAAACCTGATCTCTGAAGAATTGATGCTTTTGAACTGCGGTGTTGGAGAAGACTCTTGAAAGTCCCTTGGACTACAAGGAGATCAAACCAATCCATCCTAAAGGAAATCTGTCCTGAATATTCACTGGAAGGACTGATGCTGAAGCTGAAACCCGATACTTTGGCCACCTGATTTGAAGAACTGACTCCTTGGAAAAGACCCTGATGTTGGGAAAGATTGAAGGCAAGACGAGAAGGGGATGACAGAGGATGAGATGGTTGGATGGCATCACCAGCTCAATGGACATGAGTTTGAGCAAGCTCCAGGAGTTGGTGATGGACAGGGAAGCCTGGCGTACTACAGTCCATGGGGTTGCAAATAGTAGGACACGACTGAGCAACTGAACTAAACTGAAGAACTGAATTGAACTGAGGTGTAGATTTATGACATGGGCTGGCAGCTAGGGCGGCCTCCATTTTGTAGGTTTTGATATTCTCAAATTAACTTTATCAAAACTAACAAACACATAACCCTTCTGCTCCTATCTACTTCCATATCTTTTACTACACCAATGCTTGTTTTTTCCTGAAAGTAAAAACCAAAACAGAAGATATCCTCTTAAGGACTTCCCTGGTGATCAGTGGTTAAGACTCCACACTTCCAATGCAGGGGGCGTAGGTTTGATTCCTGGTCAGGGAACTGAGACCCCACATACTGCAGGGAATAGCCAAAAAAGTTAGAAAATAAAGTTTAAAAATGCAGGAGAGATTTATATTAATATATGAGACAAACTTTAACATATTTTATCACTTTTATTTATAAAAGATATATCTTTTATATCTCCTCCACCAGATGATATGCTTTCGTCCTTCCATTCCCTCCATACTTTGTCACACAGACACACTTGACCTCTCTCCAATCTTCCTGTTCATCTCTCTCCCTCTGTCCACCTTCACCAAAGTCTAGAGAAACTGTATTTACAGAAACAGCCCTCCTCAGTGACTCCAGGTTAATAAGGATTGTCCAAATAAAAGTAAGGAATGAGTGAACCATCCTGTGGATGAACCAGAGGCTGCCCTGGTGAAACCCCAAACCCTGCATGTAGTGACTTGGGTCTGCCTCACAAACTCATCCTTCCATTTTCAACAGAGACTTTTTTTCATTCAGGATTCTGTCCTCCCCAACCCCGAGTCACCCACCCCGACCACCCCGTCCATTATTTCTCCCAAGCCATGAATCATAAACTTCAAGAAAGCATTGTGAATAATTTATATCCTTTTATTACTCATTGCCTAACTCCCTTTGGGGGAAATGAAGAGAAACATTAGTCTTTTGCTGCTTATTCTCCCGTGGACTGAGACCCTGTCAGCTACAGGCGATAGCAAAGATTTATGACCACAGGAGCTGTCATTATGGAACAGTTGATTGACCCATAGTTTTGATTAACCCAAATATTTTTTTTCTCTAAATCAGAATCAGTGCTAATGACAGTAGAATGGAAATTTAATACTATACCAACTTCTACTGAAACCTGCTTGTTAGCATCTTTTTTTTTTTTTTTCCCCAGTGCTCGATGCTTAATGTTTTCTTCCCTGCCTATTTAACTGGTTTTCCTGGGAAGTCTTTCTCGGAATTTGTAAATTCAGATACAGAGCTATGATGACTCAGAGCACATAGTGGTACCTTGCTGCTGGGGCTGAGGGATTCTCAAGTCCTATTTGGTTTGGTCTTTCCAATGTCTTCATTCAGCTTCATAGCACCAGGAAGTATAGTTAGTGCCTGTCTTGGGCCATTGAAATTCTTCTGGCTCATTGGGTTGGTCCCACTCCAAGTATTGTTAGAGTGTATCACCTCTACTCCATCAGCTCTAGCACCATACCATACAAGTCCAAATTACTCTCCCTGGGACTTCTGTAGGAGGTCTAGATGAACTGGTCTACCCAAACTCTTTCAGCCTCCCCTCTACCCAAGTCTATTTTTCTTTAAAGTATAAAAAATCATCATATCAGCTACGACCACCGCACCCTGTTTATTTATTCATTTATTTATGTTTCTTCATTGGCTTCCCAGGTGACTCAATGGTAAAGAACCTGCCTGCAATTCACAAGAGACTCGGGCTTGATCCTTGGGTTGGGAAGATTCCCTGGAGGAGGGCCTGGCTACCCACTCCAGTATTCTTGCCTGGAGAATCCTATGAACAGAAGAGCCTGGCGGGCTTCAGTCCATGGGGTCGCAGAGAGTTGAATATGACTAAAGCGACTTAGCATGCAGGGGTCTTCATTGCTTTGCGTGGACTTTCTCTAGTTGTGACGAGTGCGGGCCACTCTTCGTTGCTGTGTAAGGGCTCCTCAGTGCACAAGCTCTATGTGGGCAGGCTTCAGTATTGTGACATGCACGCTCTGGAGCAGAGGCTTCATGGCTGTGGCACACACGCTTAGTTTCTCAGAGACGTGTGGAATCTTCCTGGACCGAGGGTCAAACCCATGTCCCCTGCATTGGGAGGCCAATTTTTATCTACTCTGCCACCAGGGAACTCTCTACACCCTGTTTAAAAACCCCAAGATGGCTTCCCATTGCTCAAAATTCTTGCATGATCACTATTAACACTCAACTTCATCACTCTGTCCCTTGTGGATTCTCCACTCCAATCAGGCTGGCCTTCATTCAGTCCTTATATTCACTCAGTCTCACTACAGGGCCTTTGCTTATCTGGAACCTACAGCCTGTACACTTCGGCTCAAGTGTTATTTCTTCTGAGACACTTTCGTTGCCTCTGTTACACCTCCTTTAACTGAATTCCTTTGTTATAAGTCTTCCTGGTACAAGATACCTCTTCTGAAACACTTTTCAGAGGGTCAGTTTTATATTGGTGAGGTCTTTCTGTTAATATCTGCCTTCCCCTGCATTCCTTGAGGGTAAGGTCTGTCTTTGTTTTGAATCACATTTTTATCTCCAGCACCTAACACAGTGCCTGGCTGTTAGGAGGTGCTCAATAAATAGGTATTAGATAAACAAATGAAACTGAGTATAAGTTTAATCAGAAAAATAGGCCTTACTTTGTTTTTGAGCAATAGTTGACAGGAAATCCAAATGAATCTCTATTGGAACAGCCAAGAGTGAAAATGTCTTTAGATGCAGAAAGGCTAGAAACAGCTAATAGCAGCAAACTGAATCTGCTCATTTTGTTTAAATGAGGGGACACCACTGATGATAATAGCTTTGGTAAGATGTAGGAACAGTCTCTCTGGAGTTGCTGGAAGATCGTTCCACTCTCTTATAGTGTTCTCAACTATGGAGCATGTATTTTCATTTCCTGTTTCTTGGTTTTTAAGGGACTTGTCACTCATTTCCTATTAGAATGAAGTTGCAGATAATTATTAGCAGGTTGTGTACAAATGAGCTTTCGTTGTTTCACTGTTCCATCCTAATTAGCTCCCCCTGCTTGTCTTTATGCTGTCTTCCTAGAAAACATGAAATATCTCACTTGGGAGGAGGGATATAATTCTTGGGCATATAGTATTTTTTATTTCTGAGCATTGCTTTCTATTTGCACAGGAGAGAAGTAAACAGTTTAAGCAAGGAAAATGCATATTATGGATATGCAGGCCGACTAGAAAGACAAAATAGGAGAATTTTGCTAGGCATTGAAATAGCAGCTTTCCTGGTCTCAGGTCAGAACATCTGTCTGTGTCTTGGGCAGATTTGGTTTAAGACCAAAACAAATAGCTCCCCCTCCCCCTGTGGCAAAGAAAAGGAACTAAGCTAGTCCAACTGTAACTGCTGGGAGAGTCATTGTTCTCTTCAACCTTCTGGGAGCCCCAAATAATTAGCTGTGCAAAGAGCAGGCTGGAATCAGAATTCCCCCTCCAGGGTTTTCTGTGTCCAGCCACACAAAGCGAGCTGAGATGAGAGACAAATAAACCCGTTGACAGAAGGCGGGTGCCAACTCTCCTCTCTCTCCCCACGTTTCAGTTCTGGTCCTCTGGGTCTGTGTCCTCAGCTTCCTCGTCTCTCAAAATGCCCCGGGGCCCTCCATCACATGTAGCCCGAGAGAGTTTTCTCTTAATTAGAGAAGCCAGCGGCCCATATCAGGCGGAAGACTGGCACTGTGTTTTGCGATTTGTGAGGGATCTGGAGGAGCAGGTTGCCCCGTGGAGAGAGATCTCACTTCCTGTCAGATTTTCCGGGGTTTTTAAAAGGAAGCCAGAAATCTGGACTTTTTGTATGAAGCCACACATTTTTGAAATGTTTGCTATCAGTTTGGTCTTGTTTTGTTTATAAACAATGTGCAGGCCAATACACACACACACACACACGCATGCATGCACACACACACACACACACACACAAACACACCATAAGCATCATAAAACAGCGATTGTGTCTGTCCTGTTTGTTCCTATGTCCCAGGACCTAACACAGTGCTTTCCACATAACAAAAGCTTTATGTCTCTTGGCAAACCTGCATAGAACCCCAGATTTAATGATAGTCCCTCGATAATAATAATAATAATAATAATAATAATAATAGTAGCAACTGCTTTTTATTGAGTACATGTTAAGTACTTTCCATAAAATTCGATTTGCACCCTGATCTTAGAAGCTGCATTTTTTTTTTAATTCCCCTTTTTCAAATAGAGACAGAAACACAGAAACTAAAAAAAATGTGACCTGAGCTGATAACTCACCTACATGAGTGAATTCTGATTCTGATTCTGGATGCATGGCCTCCAAAACCAGTGTTTGTAATCCTAGGGCTCCAGTGCCTTGACCTCTGTTCTGCTGGCTCTGGCTGGAGTGAAAACTGTGTGCAACTCAGAGAGGGACTTGAACCCATGGGTTGGATCTCGAAATCAAGCTAAACCCAGATTGGGACTGAAATCCACAGTCTTTTAACAGAAATCACATACCTGGCTTTGGGGCTTAATGAAGCTTAAGTTCTTGATGTCTCCTCACAGAAAGCATTCAGTGAGACAAAGTGATAGATAAGTGGATTTATTTAGAAAGAAACATGCTCTGCAGAAAACAGAGTGGGACATCTCAGAAGCGAGGGGCCCCAAAATATGGCATGGTTAGTTTTTATTGACTAGATAATTTCATAGGCTAAAGAGTGGGAGGATTAATCCAACTATTTAGAGGAAAGGGCAGAGATTTCCAGGAATTGGGCTATTGCTAACTTCTTGATCTTTGATGGTAGGTCCTCAAGACTGGCATGGTGCTGGTGAGTGTGTCACTTAGCATGCTAATGTATTAGAATGAACATATATAATGAGATTCAAGGTCTACTGGAAATCAGATCTTCTGCTATCTTGGACTAGTTGGTTCTAACTAGCTTTTGTCATGTCCTATGGCTATGTCATTCTTTTTAAGTTTGTGCCCTTCCCCCTTCCCTTCTATCCTGGAGGGATCCAGGATGAGCCCTCTAAGGGTTAGCCCTTCTAAATAGGAGACACCAAGCCTGGTGTCTCATTTTTCTCCTAGTTTAGCCTCCAGGGCGGACATCTGAGAGGGTGGATACGGTAGGTGGCAACCTTCTTTTACTTCTGTGCAGCGTTTTTTCTCCCCTCTAGCTCTGAGCTGTGGAATGGGCTCCTAGTTCACTACCACCACCTCTTTAAGGGGAATTACTCAGCATGGCTGTCGTGGTATCCTACTGTTTGACAGCCTTAAGTGATACAAAACAGTTTCTATTCAGGCATTTTCTCTAAGACTCAGGGGCACTCTGAACTGAGGTTTAGAGTCATTGTTTGGTTTCCTTAACTAAAAGCCAGAGTGGTGACTCATCATTACCTTAGGATACAATTAAACCCATGGCTTCTATAAGCAGAACACTGTGTTATAGCCTGCTGGTCACAAAACACATTTTTCTTGTGGTGCATATACTTTATTATAGGTATTGAAGTGTTAAAGCATTAGCCTATGAGAGACACAAGCCTATCAGAGACTCACAAGCCTATGAGAGACACAAGCCTATGAGAGACACAAGCCTATGAGACACACAAGCCTATGAGAGACACACAAGCCTATGAGAGACACAAGCCTATGAGAGACACAAGCCTATGAGAGACACACAAGCCTATGAGAGACACACAAGCCTATGAGAGACACAAGCCTAGGAGACACACAAGCCTATGAGAGACACAAGCCTGTGAGAGACACAAGCCTACGAGAGACATACAAGCCTATGAGACACACAAGCCTATGAGAGACACACAAGCCTATGAGAGACACACAAACCTATGAGAGACACAAGCCTGACCAATTTAACAGAGTGGGGTAGCTCTCTGCAACAGCTACCATTTGATAGACTTCCGTTAATGGTTTCAGCTTCCATGGGAACATTTTAATCAGGAAAAATGGCAATGGGAATGAAGAATATGGGCCTTCGAAAAACCTAATTACATGCTAATGTCCGGCTGTCTACATGGGCTTCTTCTCAACCTCCTTTGTGATTTTTTTCCAAGCTGTCATCCTGGTTTGAATCCTTCTTCCTCTTTGGTGAATTGTTCTCTAATAGAGGAAGGTTTGGCAAACTGGTCTATTGGTGGTTTTGAGACGTTGAGAGCAGCTTTTTAAGGACATCCATAGTAACCATCATCATAGCTCCACTTGCTGAGGCATCAGTGAAGGATTTTGTACTCCAGCCGTGTTCAGTTCAGTCAGTTCAGTCGCTCAGTCGAGTCCAACTCTTTGCGACCCCATGGACTGCAGCACGAGAGGCTTCCCTGTCCATCACCAACTCTGGGAGCTTGCTCAAACTCATGTCCATTGAGTTGGCGATGCCATCCTTGTGAGATGCCAAGCCTTGTGAGATGGGCATTCTTATCCCCAATTTTACAAATGAGAAAGCAGGCGCAGAGAAGCAAAGCGACTTGCTGAAGTCACATAGCTAGCATGCCTTCCTATTGTTTCTAGTACTTTTGAATAGCAGAATATGGGAAACTTTAAAACAAAACACCTTTTTGGCCACAAGCTTGTGGTGGCAGGGTGAGGCCTGGGAATCCATATGTGAAGCAATTCCCCCGGTCACTGTGATGTATGGTTAAGACTTGGAAAAAGCTGCCATACATTACACCATACATCACACCACATCTTTTGAGATAAATCAAAGTGCAGATTTGATTTGGCTTCCCTGGTGGCTCAGATGGTAAAGAATCTGCCTGCAGTGTGGAAGACCTGGATTCAATCCCTGGATCAGAAAGATCCCCTGGAGGAGGAAATGGCTATCCACTCCAATATTCTTGCCTGGAGAATTCCTGTGGACAGAGGAGCTTAGGGGACTACAGTCCCTGAGGACACAAAGAGTCAGACACGACTGAGTGACTAAACAGATTCAGTTTGGAGATTTCAATGTTTTTTGTTTGTTTCTGTTTCTAAACAGCCATCTCCACTTCTGGGGGGTATAGAATAGAAATCTCAAAGGAAGTAACATCTTGGCGACGTCCTAATGCATGGATAAGAGGGGAAGGAGGAAAGGACATGGAGATAAAGTAATGCATAGGTAGAAGTCACAGAGCTGTCACCAGACTGAAGTGCCTGGGGGATGTTACAAGGTCAAAATGCCTGGACAGATGGTGAGAGATGTACCACCTATGCTATCTGCTGAGTCCAAGGGGAGACTGTCTTGAGAGGTCCCACTGGCAGTGCAGTGGATTTGGCTTCAACCGTGGAGCACAGACATTCATCTCATTGGCCAGTTTCCTCGACAGTCTGCCTCAGGGCATCCTTAGCTGCATTCTTCTGCCTGACCACTTGCTGGAAGATGATCGGGCAAGGTGCTGACAGCTCATATAGGGTTCCTGTCTGCAAATGCCTCAAATTCGATTGCGATAGGATCAGAAATGACAGTGGATAGAAAATAAATTGACACAACACAGTAGGTGCTAAAGCAGAGGTTTGAGGTGAAATTAGGGACTCTTTAGATATTTTGTGAACCTGGCTACATACCAGAAGCTTCCCCCTCTACAATCCTCCACAGAAGCACATGGATTCTTGATAAAGGAGGTTCATTTACTTTCTATGGAAAAGAAAGTGCCTTTCATAGTTGAGACCCAATGAGTAGTCTTTTCCCACCAATTACAGACCACCAAACAAATATGCTCACAGAGTTCCTTCTGGAATAATACTGTATCCAGGAGGGGAAAATTTCTCCATCTGCCACTCTTGAGTTCTTGTGACCAGGTTAACAATAAAATTTTCACAAGACGGATAATCAGGAGAAGAAGAAACACATTTTAATTCATGTATATCGAGATCTTGTGGGACTTAAGACGTGGCCAGACCAGGTAGCTTTTATACCTTTTAGACAAAGAAACAATAAATTTCTGAGGTATTTCTAGGACAAAGAAATGTGGATTTCAGGTGCTCAAATATTGAAAATCTGAACCAAGTTTGACCTTGGGGCAGTCAGTTAAAGGGGTAACAAGTTTTGTGATCCAGGCTTCTCGGCCTGAATTCCCTGTCTCTGGAGATAAGGGTGTCTGTCCTTCCTTCTACGTCTAGATCCAGGGGGATGCACCTTTCACAGGGGAGATTTATTTTCCATTTTCAGGGAGACACACAGGAGGTCAGAGTGTCCCTCTTGCATTAGCTGTTTCTTAAGGAACTTTAATTCAAAATAATATACCATTGAGTCACATTTTGGGGACACTTATCCTGGGCCCCAATAATTGATTAGATGCTCCATTCTTAACTGAAGTGGGGAGTCCAGTGAGTGCTTTTGTTATTGTTGTTCAGAGGCAATAAAATCTTTATTCATTTATCAAAGAATGGAGAGATGTGAGCTCCCACCATAGAGCACAGGCTCCCTGACAGGCCCAAGGGCGGGGCTCTTCACAAGGACCCCGGCAGCGGTGGGGGAGGGAGTGGAGTGTTCCTGTGGCAGACTCAGTCTCAGCACACGGCACATTGCCACCATCTTCAAGTGAGGTGTTGAGTACAGCCTCTTTGCACACGGTTGCCAAGTGGACTTGTTCATGCAGCAGTTTCACAAGAAGGAACTCTGGTCGCAAGTGCTGGATGCTAGACCCGTGCATAACATATTCTATGAATAAGTGAAACTAGACACAGTTGAGAGTCTCCCTGGGCTAGTGAGCCCAGACTCTTCATGCTGACCAGCTGACACTGGAGGGCAACAGCCTATCGGGGGGCTTGCCTCCAGGCCTTTTCATTCTCTGGTTTTTCCTCCTCTATATCTCAGTTATTAAACACCCGACAGGTGAGAGGTAGTGGTGTGTGGTTCCATTTCCATTTTCTGAAGTTTATTCCTAATGTCGGAATGTACTTGGGAAATAAAGTATGACCTCAGGTTTGCACTCCCTTCCAGTGACTCAAGGTTGGGGTAGAATAGATTCGGAGCATTCTCCCCAGTGTGTGCTTTTGTGATGGTAAATATGATGGACAGGAACCTTTGTGCTCAAGTTTTGAATCCTCTGTTTATTGCCTGAAGATAGATGAATCACTTACATGTTACTGATAGGAGATGGGTGACAGATACTAAGCTCATCAACATAACCCCCAACGGCCAATGTAAATGCCGTTTCTGTTTGGTTTCCAGGGTACTGTGGGAATTGCCTTTAGTTTCATGTGTGTTACAACTAGAGCCTGATAGTAGCTAAAAAAGTAGAAACAATTTTTGTTCTGGAGCTATTGCAATAGGGGGAAAGAAATCTCAGTATAGAACTAGGTTCAATTCCAAATGAAACATGGACTAGTGAGGATTTAGAGTCAAGGGGCAGAATAGGGATTAGTGAATGGGAACTTTTTAAGGGGAAACTGATGGACGGATTCTTGCTGAAGGCCAGCCAAAGTGATCTAATACCAAGCGTGGGGGATGGGAATTTGATCAGATATTGAGGGTATTAGGTATAGAGTGGGTTTTTTGTTTTTGTTTTTGTCTTTTTGTTTTTTTGCTAAACTGATCAGCAACATTCTTGCTACAATGGAGCCACCAGACCCAGACAAGGTCAAGACCTAGAGAGATTAGAGGAACTTGACTACAGGTTAGTGAAACAGAGAGGCTTTGTCAAACAAAAGCCTGGACTTCATTTCCTCAAAGGTGTTTTTCTGGATAAGATCTTGTTTAAGCAAACACTCTCGGGGGAAGAGAAGAAGGCTGAGTTTCAGTTTGGGGAAGATGGAAAATATTCTGAGATAGATGGTGGTGATGTTTGTGCTGCGGTGTGAATGTACTTAAATGGAGCTGCACTGCACTTCAAAGGCTTAACATGGTAAATTCTGTTATGTGTATTTTAGCACACAAAAGAAGGACAATCTGTCCATCATAAAATAAAGAAGTCACAATACCCACAGCAGTGATAACAGCTCTTGTTTGCCCAAGTTTTGCTTTGTGGCAGGCGTTGTGCTAGCCACTTTATAGTGATTGTCTCCCTTTCATAGCAAAGGACTTGAGGATTGGAGGGGTTAATGCATTGCCAAAGGTCACACAGCAAGTAAGTGGCAGTCTCATCCCCTAGCTCTCTGTCTTGGCTTATGCTCAGCTAAACAACCTCCTGAGATAACTCTTTCAGTCTGAGGCTCCCCCACCTACCAAAAAACAAACTGCAGCAACCATCTAAAATGAGTCGAAATGACCAAACATTCACCTTAGCAAATGACAGCAACTCTGATATACAGGCTAATCTTTTAACAGCAAAGAGGTATGCTCTGACTTCTTTCCCTGTCTAGTCACATAGAAGGATATTCTCGTGCTTCTTGAAGCGATGACTAGCTGAGCATTGCCCTTCTCTGAGACGGAGCACTGTAAAAATGCCACTTTCACAGTCTATGACGCCCTCAGGGGCAGAGGCAGTATCTTCCCATTCATCTTTCTACTTGGTGCATAATAAGTGCTCAATAAAAATTTTGTCACTATGAACTACCAGTGATGTTGAAGATGTCAGTGTAAGTTTTCTTACAAGTTAGAGGTTATTGTATTTTCATGGTGCTTGAATTTATCTTCTGGAACCTAAATTTGTTAGTTAGAGGTGATGCTCAACCAGAAGCTGTTTTGTCCCTGAGAGACATTTGGCAATGTCTGGAGACTTATTTTGTTGTCATAACTGAGAGAGGGTATGTTACTGCCATCTAGTTTGTAGAGGCAGGGATGCTGAAAATACCTAAAGGATAGCAGAATATGTCAAATGTGCCACTCATGAATAAGGATTATTTCTATACAATTATTTTGAGAAAGTGCAAACACAGGAGAAGTTCTGAAAACAGTAGAAGTTTTGCTTTTGTAAAGGGAATTAGAAAGGGGCCTGTACCTTTGTTCCAGCTTCCCAGGTGGAGCAGTTGTAAGGAATCTGCCTGCCAATGCAAAGAGATTCAAGAGACTTAGTTTCAGTCCCTGAGTGGGGAAAATCCCCTGGAGTAAGAAATGGCAACCCGTTCCAGTATTTTTGCCTGGGAAATCCCATGGACAGAGGAGCCTGGCAGGCTACAGTCCATGGGGTCAAAAAGAGTCGGACAGAACACAACTGAGCACTACCCCCCACCTTTGTTCACCAAACATCTCCTCCTCTCATTTTCTCATGATTGCTTTCCTTTTTCAAAGTCCCAGACCCCTTTCCTTTCCTTAGCTCCCTTTTCCTTAGCTCCCTGGCCCTCTGTGTCCACGGGTTCTGCATCCACCAATATGGAGGGCCAACTATAAGGGACTTGAGCATCTGCAGATGTTGGTATAGGCAGGGGTCCTGGAACCAACCCCATGCAGATAAGCCTTGATCATCTGGCTTTTTCTTTAAGAATTAATTTTTATTGCAGGGTAGTTGCTTTACAATGTTGTGATAGTTTCTTCTGTATAGCAAAATGAATTAGCTATATTGTTGTTTAGTTGTGAAACTGTATACAACTCTTTTGTCACCCTATGGACTGTAGCCCGTCAGGCTCCTCTATCTATGGAATTTTCCAGGCAAGAATACTTGAATGGGTTGCCATTTCCCTTCTCCAGGGGATCTTCTTGACCCAGGGAGCAGACCCACGTATCCTGCGTTACAAATAGATGCTTTACTGCTGAGACACTGGGGAAGCCTATACATATCTCCTCTTTTTTGGATTTCCTTCCCATTTAGGTCCCCATAGAGCACTGAGTCGAGTTCCCTGAGCTATACAATAGGGTCTCATCAGTTATCTATTTCACCCATAGTACTGTGTATATGTCAATCACAGTCTCCCAGTATAACCCATCCCCCTGCTCTCTCCCCCTTGGTATCCATATTTGTTCTTTACACCTTTGTCTCTATTTCTGTTTTGTCAATAAGATCCTCTATGCCATTTTTCTAATTTCCACTTATATTAGTTAGTTGTATGTGTCATCTATACCATTTTTCTAATTTCCACTTATATATGTTCCACTTATATTTGTTTTTCTCTTTCTGACTTAGTTCACTCTGTACAACAGTCTCCAGGTTCATCCACATCTCTATAGATGATCCAATTTTGTTCCTTTTTTCTGGATCAATAATATTCCATTGTATATATATTAACACATCTTCTTTATCCATTCCTCCATTAATGGACATTTATGATGCTTACATGTCCTGGCTATTTAAATAATGCTGCAGGGAACTTTGGGATGTGTGTCTTTTTGAACTATGGTTTTCTCTGAATATATGCCCAGGAGTGGGTTTGCTGGGTCATATGGTAGTTCCAGCTTTAGTTTTTTTCTGGAACCTCCATACTGTTCTCCATTGAAGCTGCATTAATTTAACCTCCCCACCAATAGTGGTCAGAATTACCATAATTTAAAAATCGACAAACAATAAATGCTGGATGGGTGTGGAGAAAGGAGACCCTCTTGCACTCTTATACAGTCCATGGGTTGTAAAGAGTGGTAATGTTGGGTATCTTTTCATGTGCCTCTTGGCCATCTGTATGTCTTCTTTGGAGAAATGTCTTCTTAAGTCTTTTGCCCATTTTTTGGTTGGGTTGTTTATTATTATTATTTTTTATTTTGAGCTGTATGAGCTATTTATATATTTTTGAGATTAATTCTTGTCAGTTGCTTCATTTTGCAAATATTTTTTCCTATTCTGAGGGCTGTCTTTTCATCATGTTTATGGCTTCCACCTGGCCTTTTGAGTCTTACACCTTTGTGGGGCTCCTGTAGGTATGTATGTAATTAAAATAGTGTTTTTTTTTCCCTCTACTGTTAGTGTGTTTTATGTCAGTTTATTTCTTAGACCAGCAGCAGAACCAAGAATAGTAGAAGGGAATATTCTTTTCCCCTAGTCAGACTCCACAACAAACAATGATCTGACCCTAAATATCAGTGGTACTGAGGTGGAAAAACTCAGTTTGGGGTTTTATTCCCTTATTCATTCACTTCACAGATATATATTATCTGACTCCACCCTCTGATTGAAAGATGAGCAAATCAGTTTTTCCGGGATCACGTGGCTAGGTGGTAGAGACCTAGGACTTAAACCAGTGTCTCAGGGAGCGTTCTTCACATGCATGAAAGTGGCTTCTTTCAGCCTATTACTGATACAAATGCCATCTTTGTGGTCACGGTGAACAAGTCCTGCCAAGACTGATAGGACTCTGAGCCATTGCCTGGTGCCCTGGAGCTGATGGAAAGGGCAGTGATCTAAGACAGCTTGTTCAGGCTGCTGAAAGCCCCCAGGCTCGGGCTCCATGAGCTCTAGCTGATTCTGCAGAGGCAGGGACCGTTTCCCAGGCTTCCTGTGGACTCCACAGTCCGTCACCGGGCCGGTCTCTCTTCACTGAACTGGAGCACCGTCTCACCACCCAGTTTTCACAGCGCCCCGGGAAGCCATATTACGGACTTTGTTGAAAGAATTATCATGTTCACACAGCTCTGTATTTGCAGTAGGCTTAGGACTCTTCAGATTTAAGCACTGGTGGTCTTTAATACGATCTGCTTTTCGACACACATTCCATGCTCTCCCCCTCCCTCTCCTCTCTGCTCTGGGTCTGGCTCCTTGCTGCCCTCTGACTGTGGTCATCTCAGTGCGCAGAGAACTTGCAGCTGAGCGTAACAGGTGCCATCTAATTCTCCAGATGGTAGAGTTGATAGATTTTAATAAGGGGAGTACAGTTTAATGCAAATACTCCTTTAGTTGAGGCTCATAAACTGGACTACTCAATATTATGGTCCCAAATATTAGTTCAATGCTCATGACTTACATAAATGACTCTCCTTTGGGGTTAGGTTAGGGGAAAATCAATAACAAGCAGCTGCAGATGTAGAGAGAAACTGTGTACTTACACTCCATCATGATGTACCCCTGCTCCTACTGGCGCCACCACATACTTAGATTTTTTTTTCCAGCTCACATTTTTTTTCCCTTTTGTCACATTTAGGGCTTCACGGTGATATGAAAAGCCACTGCGGTTCCTTCATCCATTAAATGGGAAATGCATATGAACAAATAGAAGAATTGCACCGTACAGTACAGCTGAAATACAATGTTATCGTCATCCCACCCTGAGCATTTCTCAGGATGGTTTATGTCCCAGCAGTTAATAGTTTGCTATTGTTGGTGTACCAGCACAATGCTATTAGCAGCATAGAATCCGCAAGCTTACTGTTTAGATTGTCTTCATGTAGGCTAGCCCGAATTTAGATATTTGTAAATGGAATTTGAACAGTGGCCTTTCTTCACAATATAAAATTCAGATAAGTGCAACTGGTCATGGCCCAACTCTTGTTTATTAATTAAGTCTTCATAATATGGCACCATTTTTGGAAGTTGTGGCTCATGCAAAGAGGAATGCTAATTATGTTCTGCATTTTCTGTAATAATGGGGGAGCATTTTGGACAATGCAGTTGATCCAGACAATGCATCCAGATTGTAATGCAATTTATTAACAAGAAAACTCTGAATGTTTAATGGGCGACCAATACAGCTGTGAAAGGGTGGCATAAATAATATTCCTGGCCAGGCTGAAGCAGTGGCAATATGTTGCATGCTATTAACCTCAAGAGGTCTCCAAACAGATTTTATGTGAGCCTGCTAGATATCTGTTGACCATTTCTTGATACAAAGGAGTCCAAGTGACCTGAGAAATTCTATTTGATAATTTTGTTTGCCCACTCTTTAAACACTTGCTGAAGCTTTAAAAACAATAGATCATTTGTTCTAAAAACATAGAACATTTATATTGATTTTTTTCCCTCAGCTTTTCCCAAGAGTGGTCATTTTTATAATTATCATCATGGATTTCTTGTACTGACCATGGTGAAAGTCAGAAAAGGCTACCATTTTTTTCATTAAATTTTTAAAATTGAGATAAAATTCCTGTACCATAGCATTAACTCTTTTAAAGTATACAGCTTGCTCTTTTTAGTATATTCACCAAGTTGTTTGCAGCCATCACCACTTTTTACTTTCAGAAAATTTTCATCACCCCACAAAGTAACCCTGTACACACTGTTGGTCACCACCCATTCTCCGCTCCTTCTAGCTCCTAGAAACCACTAAGCTATTCTCCCTCCACCCTTTTTTCACTTCTTGAGCAGATTTGTTATTGAAAGAAATGAATTTTGAAGAGAAAACACATGAGGCAGAAAGGTGTGGAATGAAAAGTAAATACAAACATAATTTATTGTGTTTTTTGTAGCCACAAAAAATTAGTGCAGAGAATACCCTGTATAAAGCAACACAGAAGAAGGTCAAAGATCTAGCCATCGCCTTAGGCAAGACTGAAGGTTTCAGTGTTCAGTGTTTGGAGTTTAGGCTTCAATTCTTGTATTTGGAAGAATCACCAGGTGTGTGGTACAGTCCATTCTTTTAACAGATTTGAACAGAATAATGGCCTCTTGGCTCAGGTAGAAGTAAATGAAGTGTTTGGTTTTATGTGTCATGTAACTACTGAACTTCCTCCCCAGGACACAGTGTCAGGTGAGGAATATTTCTTGTCAAACCCATTTTTAACATGGGCTGCAGTGTCCGTCTCTATATTTCTCCATCACCTGTGTAGCACACTTCACCAAGTCTATTGCATTTCCTCCAACTTATCAGTATTAAAAAAAAAAAAAACAACACCTTTTTATTTTGTATTGGAATATAGCTGATTAACAATGTTGTGATAGTTTCAGGTGGACAGCAAAGGGACTCAGCCACACAGATACATGTATCCATTCTCCCTTAAGCTCCTTTCCCATCCGGGCTGCCATGTAACATTGAGCAGAGTTCCTTGTGCTATACAGTAGGTCCTTGTTGGTTATCCATTTTAAATATAGCAGTGTGTACATGTTCATCCCAAACACCCTAAGTATCTCTTCCCCAGTTCATCAACATTTTTGATTGCACCCTTTCAGTGGCACAAACTTACAGAAGAAGAGATGTTGCCCTCCTTCACTGGTCTCCTGGTGGGGGCACTGGCGAAGCTCAGATCCCATGGGAAACTGCCTGTGCTACCGCATAGCTCTTTCTCTCTCTTTCTCTTTTTCTGGTGGGGCAGGAGGACATCAATTTTATTGATGGACACATATATGTACAATTGTGTTATAGGACATGACCCATCTGTGGGTAAGACAGGTTGCGCACAATCCAAGGAATAAACAAGAGCACTGTGAGAAGGGCCCTGGATCTGCTGTCCACCTTCCTGCTGCCTCAGCCCTTCTCAAGGCTTCTCTCTCTATGGATTTGCCTCTTCTGGATGTTTCATATAAATGCCATCAGACAGTATGTGGTCTTCTGTGATGGACTTCTTTCACTTAGCATAATGTTTTCAAGGTTCATCCCTGTTGTAGAATGTATCAGTACTTCATTTCTTTTATTACTGAATGATGTCCCATTTCATGGTTATATTACCTTTTGTCCACCTTTTCATAAGTAGATGGACATTTAGGTTGTTTTTACATTTTGGCTATTGTGAATAATGCTGCTATGAACATTTATATACAAATTTTTGTGTGCACTTATACATATTTTTTCCTCTGGAGTTGAATTGCTAGGTTATATGATGACTCTATGTTTAACTTCTGAGGAATTACCAGACTGTTTTCCAGCACCATTTTCCTTCCCATCAACAGTATATCAGGTTTCAAATTTCTCCATATCTTAGGAAACACTTGTTATTGTCTATCCTTTTGATTATAACCATACAAGTAGGTGTGAAGTAGTTTCTCATTGTAGAGTAGATTTGCATTTCCCTATTGACTGGAAATGGACTCTATGTGACCCCATAGACTGCAGCACGCCAGGCCTCCCATCACCAACTCCTGGAGTTTATTCAAACTCATGTCCCTTGAGTTGGTAATGCCATCCAACAATCTCATCCTCTGTCATCCCCTTCTCCTCCTGCCTTCAATCTTTCCCAGTATCAGGGTCTTTTAGACCTCTTAGACCTTAGAACTGGACATGGAACAACAGACTGGTTCCAAATAGGAAAAGGAGTACGTCAAGGTGGTATATTGTCACCATGCTTATTTAACTTATATGCAGAGTACATCATGAGAAATGCTGGGCTGGATGTAGCACAAGCTGGAATCAAGATCGCTGGGAGAAATATCAATAACCTCAGATATGCAGATGACACCACCCTTATGGCAGAAAGCGAAGAAGAACTAAATAGCCTCCTGATGAAACAGGAGAGTGAAAAGGTTGGTTTAAAGCTCAACATTCAGAAAACAAAGATCATGGCATCTGGTCCCACCACTTCATGTCAAATGGAGAAACAGTGGAAGCAGTGGCAGACTTTATTTATTTGGGTTCCAAAATCACTGCAGATGGTGACTGCAGCCATGAAATTAAAAGACACTTGCTCCCTGGAAGGAAAGCTGTGACCAACCTAGACAGCACATTTAAAAAAAGAGACATTACTTTGCCAACAAAGGTCCATCTAGTCAAGGCTATGGTTTTTCCAGTAGTCATGTATGGATGTGAGAGTTGGACTGTAAAGAAGGCTGAGCACTGAAGAACTGATGCTTTTGAATTGTGGTGTTGGAGAAGACTCTTGAGAGTCCCTTGGACTGCAAGGAGATCCAACCGGTCCATCCTAAAGGAAATCAGTTCTGAATGTTCATTGGAAGACTGATGTTGAAGCTGAAACTCCTAAATACTTCGGCCACCTGATTCGAAGAGCTGATTCATTTGAAAAGCCCCTGATCCTGGGAAAGATTGAAGGCAGGAGGAGAAAGGGCCAACAGAGGATGAGATGGTTGGATGGCATCACTGACTCAGTGGGCATGAGTTTGAGTAAACTCTGGGAGTTGGTGATGGACAGGGAGGCCTGGCATGCTGCAGTCCATGGGGTTGCAAAGAGTTGGACATGACTGAGCGACTGAACTGAACTGAACTGAACTGATTAACTAATATTGTTAAACATCTTTTTATGTGCTTATTGGTCACTTGTATATCTTCTCTGTGGACTACCATTTTTAAAATTTCTAATTTATAAATGAGAAAACAAAGGCACTGGGAGGAAATGAGAATTTACCAGGGTCACTGCATGAGGTAATAGTCCATCAGTATTGGAATATAATACTGTGTGATATGTGATGCAAAAGCTTAGAGGTTCAATACCTGATAATAAAATAAATTATAAACTGTTTGCATTTACTACTGATTCTTATTTGCAAGTCACAGAAACTCAGCTCTACCTGTGACTTAATGAAAGTAATGGGGTTTTGCCTTACCTATCTGAAAAGTTAAGAGCTATTTCACCTTCAGGAATGCCTGGATTTAGCTGCTCAAAGATAGCATCAGAGATCTAGTTTTCTCATCTTTTAGTTCTGCTTCCATCAGACTGGTGCAGAGGTAAGGTCTCTTTTTATGGGGGTTAGATGACCACCAGAAACTCAAAATAGCAGGATTTTTATTTAAAGTTCTCTTTCCTAATAGTTCCAGGCCAGATTTCAGGACTGAGTAGAATTGGACTGACTTGAATTAATGAATGGCCCTTGTATCATTCATCCTTCAAATGGAAAACGCTGATTGGTCACTTGTGCACTCTTGATGGCAGGGCATGAAGTTAGCTCCATCCACACCATCTGGCCAGAGAGTTGGAAAGAAGGGTTTCCCTGGAGGGAAGTCAGGATGCTGACTCTGGCATGACGAGGAATGCATGCTGTGCCAAGCAGAACTTGTAGACATCTACTGTGCTTCTCAGTCTTTTGCTTGCACCTTAATTTATCTTTTACTGGTTTCTTATAGTCTCTGGTTTTGCCTTAAAAGGCACAGAGCCTCTGAAAAGTATCTTTTGGTCTCTTAGTAGGTTTAATCAACCCATCCACATTTATTTTTTCTGGTATTAAGGGATCATTTGTCTCAATAACTACTTATAAATTTGCTTATATTAAAGATAAATGACTTTTCATGATAATTCTTTTTTTTTTTTTTTTCGTTGCCACAAGGCATAGTTCCTCAACCAGGGACTGAAATGAGCCCTCTGCCATGGAAGCACAGAATCTTAACCACTGGGCAGTCAGGGAAGTCCCTCATCCTAATTCTTTTTTTTTTTATTTTTTAAAGAAATGACTACCCTTAGGTTTTTAAAAAAATATATTTATTTATTTATTCACTTTATTTGGCTTCACCAGGTCTTTGCCAGGGAAGTCCTCTTATCTTAAATCTTGATGGTGGTCATTTTGTGTGTAAGTTGTTTAATGTGGTTTTGGTTCAATGTTTGAGGAACAAAATATCATTGAATATAAATATAAATAAATATAGCTATTTATTTATTTATACTAGCAATCCCTGTGAAGTTATTTACCTTGCATATATTTCAGTATGTTTTATAAGGCATAACAAAAGCAGCTTCATCACAGAGTAAATCTTTTATACAGGATTAAAGCTTAACCTTTGTGATAAATCTGGCATAGCTATTAAAGTAGAATTTTTTTTTTCTACTTTAGTTCTTACTTAACTTTTCAACTTTAGATACCTAATTTTCCCCATTCTAAGTCATCCAGCTTCTAAAATATAGAGAAGTGGAGAGGCAGCAGATGTTATTTTTCATTTTTGATCTGTAAAGTTGATATGTATCTGATCCATTTGATAGTGTTTCCCACTCTCATACCAACTTTATTTTTAGACAAGATCCATCTAGTTCTTAGTTGCTTAGTCGTATCTGACTCTTTGTGATGCCGTGGACTGTAGCCCACCAGGTTCCTCTGTCCATGAGGATTCTCCAACAAGAATACTGGAGTGGGTTGCCATGCCCTCCTCTAGGGGATCTTCCTGACCAGTTTATGGATGCAGGAAATGAGGCATAAGAAAGTTTCATAGCATTCCTCTTAGGTGGAAACCCAGGATTTGAACCTTCATAGTTCGACTTCCGGAGAAGGCAATGGCAACCCACTCCAGTACTCTTTCCTGGGAAATCCCATGGATGGAGGAGCCTGGTAGGCTACAGTGTATGGGGTTGCGAAGAGTCGGACAGGACTGAGCGACTTCACTTTCACTTTTCACTTTCATGCACTGGAGAAGGAAATGGCAACCCTCTCCAGTGTTCTTACCTGGAGAATGCCGGGGATGGGAGCCTGGTGGGCTGCCGTCTATGGGGTCACACAGAATCAGACACAACTGACGTGACTTAGCAGCAGCGGCAGCAGTTTGACTTCAGAGCCCATGCTGTTAACCACTTGTTTCATAGACTCCGGTAAGAATGAGAATAATTGTTTGTTGTTAAAGAGTCATGATGCTTTTCATTTTCCTTCATGTTGAGTTCACATTGTATGACACTATCAAGAGGAGTCTCCCA
This sequence comes from Cervus elaphus, assembly GCF_910594005.1. NCBI lineage: Eukaryota > Metazoa > Chordata > Mammalia > Artiodactyla > Cervidae > Cervus > Cervus elaphus. Next base: position 51,909,859 of record NC_057838.1, read on the forward strand.
GTTCCCTCTACCAGGGCTGGATCATGCCCAGAGAAAACTTAGTATCTTAGTTTTCCTTATTGCTGCTGCTTAGTCACTCAGTCATGCCTGACTCTTCGTGACCCCAAGGCTACAGTCGAAGGGCTGTAGCCCGCCAGGCTGCTCTGTCTGTGGGGATTCTCCAGACAAGAATACTGGAGTGGGTTGCCATTTCCTTCTCCAGGGGATCTTCCCAACCCAGGGATCAAACCCAGGTCTCCCTCATTGGAGGTGGATTCTTGACTGTCTGAACCACCAGAGAAGCCCGATCCATCTCAAATGCTATTAAAAAGGTTTCTAAAGTTGGATTTAGACTCAGTAGAAAAGAATGCTGTGATCAATTAATGATGTCTGTCACAAGTCCAGGACATGAAAGAGATGACACTTGTATCATCTGTTTTCCCCCTATGCTTACATCTTCAAACTAAGTTCCAACCCTGAACATTTGCAGGACTGGGACAGTTGCCTTGATGATTCAGATCAACAGATGTCTTCTCTCATTGCCCAGATAAACTGTTTTGCCTTGCCTGTACAGCTTAGCATTTGAATCCTTAAGATTGCCTTAACTATGGAGAGTTGACTTAGACATACTATTTTGATTCAAAAGTGCATTAGTTCTGAGAATGTAAACTATTAGCCCAGCAAGAGTAGGCACATAGACTGTTTATTCACCTAGAGTATGCATGTAATGTCTGAGGGGTGTATGATACTATGCTTAGTCCTTCGGGATTGTGAAGGTGGTAAGAGACAGGATCCTCAGTGTTAGAGATTTGTAGTCAGGTATAATTAGAGAAGGAGTTAGAAGGCTTACAAATGGATTGCAAAATGTATGTATAAAAAAGGCTGAAGGAATCAACAGCTTGATCATGAGGAAGGAAGAGTAGAATGATTCAGGGGAAATTGCGTAGAGGAAGTATCCTTTTTTTCCTTTCTTTTTGCTTTGCTAGGTCTTCCTTGCTGCACAAGGGCTTTCTGTAGTTGTGGCCAGCAGTGTCCACTCTGTTGCGGTGTGCAGACTTCTCACTGTGGTGGCTTCTCTTGTTGTGGAGCACGGGCTCTAGCGTGAGGGCCCAGCAATTGTGGCACACGAGCTGTGTGGCACACATGCCCTGTGGCATGTGGAATCTTCCCATAGCAGGGATTGAAACTGTGTCTCCTGCATTGGCGGGTGGATTCTTAAGCACTAGACCACCAGGGAAGTTGTGGAAGTATTTTCTGGAGTAAAATCTTAAAGGAAGTAAATCAACCCTGAATATTCATTGGAAGAACTGATGGTGAAGCTGAAGTTACAATTCTTTGGCCACCTGATGCAAAGAGCTGACTCTTTGGAAAAGACTCTGATGCTGGGAAAGATTGAAGTCAGGAGGAGAAGGGGACAACAGAGGATGAGATGGTTGGATGGCATCACCAACTCGATGGACGTGAGTTTGAGCAAGCTCTGGGAGATGGTGAAGCATAGGGAAGTCTGGCATGCTGCAGTCCATGGGGTAACAAACAATTAGACATGACTGAGTCACTGAACTAAACTGGGCATAGATTCGTGGAAAGGATGGGTAGTTGGAGTAGGGATTAGTAGTGAGAAATGTTAAAAACTGCTGGCTGAAGGATGGTATAATTCAGAGGTCTCAGTATCTCAGCTCACTGGCAAAAAGCAAACAGAAAACCAGATGTCTACTCCATTAGAATATAGGAATAGAATATATTGGAAATATGGAAGGTTTTATGCAACATTAGAAAACTGGAGAAAAATCAGGAGCTTTCACAGAAAGTGCAGGTTTTCTTACTTTACATTAAAAAACTGGAAAATCTTACAACATTGAGCCTAAACTCCTAATCAGCAAAAAATGGCTGGAAGTGAGCAGAAACTGCCAATCCAGACAGATAACTTGCCACAGTCTTCACCTCTCCGTGATGTCTAAGCTTGAGGTCAAAGATAACTGCCATCTAGTCTCTGCTTGTCTATTGAGATCATTTCTTTATTATTTTGTCTCTAGCAAAGTTTAGAAAATGAAAAAGAAATTCTGGAAGTCTTTGTGACAAAAAATAAGGGGCAGGGACATAGTGTTTAATATGCAACCAAGTATATTGGTGTCTATTTTTCTTATAACTAGATTGCCTTTACTCATTTATTTCCATTATTTTGTAGTGCAATAGGCATGTGGGTTTCCATTCCTCATGGAATTAGCAAAAAGTAGAGTTTAGTTAGAAGAGAATAAGGAATTCTCATCTTAAACTGGAAGAGAAACCATTGGTTTATGATATTTTATCTCTGCAAAGGCTTGAGGGTTAAGCTTAAATGGCAAGCGGAACAATTTCATTTTGACCTGTCTGAATGGGTGGGTATGGAGGGTCAGAAGTATCGTTAATAGAAATGATAATGAGCATTTAAAGAAATGAGTTAATATGGATTTGCCAAAAATGAAGTGACCAGAGTAACCTTCCTTTTTTGACCGTGTTACTAGAGTGGAGGATAAAGTCAAGTTTGAGAAATAGTGTATTTTAGCAATGTATATGTATCTCAAGGTATTTCTGTGGTCAAGACTGAGAAATACGACATGGTTGATAGCACAGCCATGAATTTTGAGCTGGAAGGAGAATTTTTAAGTTATCTACAGAATTGAAAATATTTGCCACAATTTTGTTTTCTGTTAGGGAAAACAAAATTAAATTTTCCCTGACTATTTGGTTATAGACAACAGTGTGCTCTTTTTTAATACTGTTTCAATAATCAACTGATTTGATTCAGGTTTTCAATTTATAAAATATATTTGCAGGATAATTTAGTAACAGGATAAATGCTCCTTGATCTCCTGGATAAGCTTTACTTTGTGGAGTCTCATAGTAAGTTATCTTTGCTTTCCCATAATGGGGCTCCTGCCTCATTCACATTTTATATTGATATAGTTCTCTGACCATACAAACTATACATCAGCATTGCAGTAGAGTCACTATCTGCCTCTTTTGCTGTTAGCTGGATTAGTCTTATCATAATTATGTATTTGACATAGCTGCCCTGGCTTCTCTATCTCTTTCTTTTTTATCTCAGTTAAGTATATATAAAAATGTATTAGCAGCCTGATACACTGGATTCTCTGGAGGGCTGAGCCTTATATTAAATTGTAGTTTCCTAAATATGGGGAGAGAGCAGAGAGACCTGGAACATTTCTGATGCTGAAGTTTTATTATATTGTGAGCTTTCCTTCAGCACTTTAAGGATCCGTTTTTCTCAATGTGTATAGAAGTGGAGAAACTGAAAGGGAAATTGTTTTCTGCATTCTCTGTAATGGTTTTTATTTAAGAATGGCAAAGCAATACTTGCTTAGCCCAGACCAGCTCTGCAACAGACAGTGCTGAAAATCCCAGGGGAGATGCAGAGATGTTGCTGTGCTGGGAGGAAATAAACTTCAAAATGTTATTTCGTATATTAAGTTATTATAAGTATATTGAAGATGGTTTGCCTAGTGTAAAGAAGGCTCAACTTGGAGTTGGTCTTGCCAGACTTAACCCTTATATATCTAGTCACTTCTGTTCTGAAACAATGTCAAGACACTATTAAGAGGGCAAGATGTGCAGGGTTCCAGGTCTCACTCCATTTGCTATGCAGGTCAACCTTCTAGCATCTCCTTCGTTTCCTTTACAAAATGAGAATAATAATAGTACTGATCTCATACACTTTAGATGAAATAAATTGCCATCTTTTAGGTGCTTGGATAGAGTGCTGTGTAATATAAGACTCAGTAAATGTCAGCTATTATCATCATGTTTTTTATTAAGGACTCAGCTGGTATAGGGAAAGAGAATCAGACTTCAAATGAGGAAAGTAGGATTTTTTTGCTATAAAGCTGTTTGAACTTGGAATAGTTGACTCACTTCTTTGTCCACATTTTCTCTACTGAAAACTAACAGGAATCTCCCTACCAGGTATCCAAGTCTGGGAACAAAGTAAGTTACTGAAAGCAAAGTTTCAGACATCTGGGAAAATGTTCCCAAGTTCAAGTTCAGTCTTTTCAAAGATATTTTTACTTGCATTTTGCCCTAGGGACAAACAGAGACAGGGTTTCAAGTTTTGAAAATTGATGCTGCTTATCCCCTATCATTGGTAAAATAAATTCCTATTCTCAGATTGGAAATAATTGACTTCATATCTGGATTTCTAATCCAGTTATAATTGACTCACTTCATCCATCATCTAGTCACTAATGCAGTTTTTGGAGTGTTGACAAAATGTTTTCAGCCATCAGATCAATCTTGAGTGATATCTTGAGTGATACAACTTCTAACTCTTTGTTGTATCAGAAAGGGAGATCAACCCTTTATTGTCAGCCCCCCAACCAGAACTGGAAATGTCATTGTTTGGTGCTAGATTTTGGCTTTTTTATTTTTTATAATGGCCTTGATTTTGGGGTTTTAGATCCATTCTTTACATGGGCTTCTCAATTGCTGACTCTAAAGGAATGTGTGAAGACAGAAATGGCCAGCCTTCATTCTTCCATTGCTGAATTCCTAATAGCTGAGAGTTATTCCTGACCGTATCATCTATGAGTCCTTCCTATTTACCACTGCTGCTTATAGCCTCATTTCCTTCCTTTGCTTTTCATAATATCTTTCGAAGTGGAAGCTAATGTAAATTTTGGTGCTCTCCAGCTCCTAACTCTTGTGTCTAACGCCATCAGATTGAATTAATTTGAACTATTAAGCATGAAGTACATATTACCATGGAGCTTATTCCAGATGTATTATTGTTAGTTTAATTGTTATGGCTAATCATTGATTGTGGTTTTCCTGGGTGTTTGAACTAATAACAATAATAATACTCTTTTTTATAGTGCCTTTCATATGAGAATCATGAAAAGCCTGCATCCTGGAACCACTTATTGTAAAATTGTCGTTATCCATGTATTCTCATTTGGCTGAAGTTTGAGGAGGAATATGCCAGTGTATGATTTAAAAAGCCAAGAGAAATTTATATTCATGAATCATGATTTTTTTTTCTTTGCAATTTACCAGCATGGAAAAGAAGGAAGAGAAGGAATTTAGCCCACTGAGATATTATTTCCAGAGAGCAATCTGTACCTTTTATAATAATTTTGTAGCCTTTATGTTGGCTTAGTGTAAGCTCTGCCTTCGTAGATTTCAATTTTAAATGGTGCTTAGATTTTTGGAGACCTGCATTCTGCTTTGTCTGGTAGAGTAAGGCATTTTGGTTCACGTGTGTGTGTGTGTGTGTGTGTGTGTGTGTGTGTTTAAGGCCTTAAAATACATAAAATTTCTTTGGATACTCCTCAATGCTTTCATCACATTTTGAAAAGCCCAAAATGAGTGAGAACAATAGCATAATATATCTGAACTTAAATTTATATTTGCACACACAGAAGGTTGGTCATTAGGAACAGGAGGCTTATGAAAGTGCAGTTTGGTTTCCTGATGCTTCAAATGTCTCAATAGTGAAGGAGACAGGAGGTCCAGTGGTTCCCAGCCTACCTATTTCTTATAAGCTGAATGAACACTTAGGAGGTCTAACTTTTTTAGCAGTTGAAATTAATTACTCCTATAAAGCAATATCTTCATTGAAACAATTATGACAGGTTTTTAATGGAATCATGATGAGTTTTGTTAAATCAACACTTAACCCTAAGGACCAGAATCATCTTTATGTGTCACCCCATCACCTCCCAACAGTAATTTCAGGCAACTTGGATTTCCTAAGAAAGTTTTCAGTTTGGCTTCGGTGATCTATGGGGAATGTCCACCATCTGGCTGCTGTCAAGGAGCTCAAGGGAAATGAATTGCTGGATGTTCTGTTACATGGATTCTCACTGCTGTTCCTTTCCATGGGAGAAGTGAGGTCTTGGACTCAAGCCATGAAAAATGAGGACTCTTCTTGCCACCCAGCATGCATTCCTCTAGAAAGCTGGGATGTCACAATATGAAAAAGGGTAAGGTGGTTTTTCTCCACCATGGCAGCACTGTGGAATACCCACCAGAAGCTCTAAAACCCTCCAGTGCCTGAGTCCCACCCCCAGAGATTTTAATCTAACTGGTCAGGGACAGAGCCTGGCCACTGAGAGCTTTCTTTAAAGGTTTCCCAGGTGATTCTAATTGTTGGGCACATCAAATGTGACTCTAGTTTTCAGCAAGGCTCATGTTCAGAATACATGGCAACTGGTCCAGCACTGTGCTCTTGCTGTTTCCCAGGCACTATGCTAAGTGTTTTCCAGGTATCAATCCATGTGATCATCACAGTATCCACATGATTGAACATTCATCAGTTCATACATTTATTGTTTTTTTAATATTTATTTGGCTGTGCCAGATCTTAGTTGTGGCATGTAGTATTTAGTTCTTTGACCAGGGATCAAACATGGGCCCCCTGCTTTGGGAGCTCAGAATCTTAGCCACTGGACCACCAGGGAAGACCCAATTCATACATTTACTTATTCAAGACATACTTAGAGGGTGCAGGCAGTGTACCAGGCAGTGTGTTGGTTGTTGGTGTGGAGAGTCAGGGAATACTTTCAGTCTTAATGACATTTGAGCTGACATTTAAAGACTGAGGAGAAGTTAAGCAGGTAAAGATGGGAGGGAGGGCACTGCAGAGAGGGAGGATAGGAATCGGGTGGAGAGGAAGGTGGGAGGGGGGATCGGGATGGGGAATACATGTAACTCCATGGCTGATTCATGTCAATGTATGACAAAACCCACTGCAATGTTGTGAAGTAATTAACCTCCAACTAATAAAAATAAATGAAAAAACAAAAACAAAAACAAATGTACTGTGCTAGGAAGGAGGATGGCTAGTTTAAGGAACTAAAAACAATGACAAGAAAACGGTACTTCTGGAGCAGAGGGAGCCAGGAGGAACATGAGACAAGATGAGATGTCAAGGTTGGCAGGTCTGGTAAAGGCTTCTGGCCTATATTTTGAAACCACATGGAAGCTCTGATCTCATTTGTATTTTCCCAGAAGATCTCTCCATTTGCAATAGGGAAATAAGAGAGAACAAAGAGAGGATGCATTGTGATGAGGTAAAGGGACATTGCTGTAGAAGGGGACAGAAATGAGAATGACTTGGCCTAAGAAAATGGAGGGAAAGAGAGGTGGGATAATTGGTTTTTAGATGATAAAATCCTTTGGATTCAAAGGGGAGGAAAATGACAGCAGTCTCCAACTTTACAATTATTTGCTATCATTACCTCCAGTTTTCAGATAAGCTGATGAGAGTTAGGGTTTTATTGTTACTGTTTAGTTGCTCAGTTATGTCTGACTCTTTTTGACCCCATGAACTGCAGCCCACCAGGCTCCTCTGTCAGTGGGATTTCCCAGGCAAGAATACTGGAGTGGGTTGCCATTTCCTGCTCCAGGGGATTCTTCCCCAGCCAGGGATCAAACCTGAGTCTCCTGTGTTGCAAGCATTTTCTTTACCACAGAGCCACTGGGGGAGCCGAGAATTAGGGTAGTGCCCCTCAAACTTTAGTGTGTATAGGGATCACCTGATGATATTCTTAAAATGCAGACTCTGACTCAGAAGTTCTGCAGTGAGGACTGTGATTCTGCCTCATAAGCGCCAAATGATGCTGATGCTGCCGGTCCATGGACCACACTTTGAGACTCAAGGGTTTAGAGAAGTGAGATAATCTGAAGATGTGGTGGAATGGAGCCTTCACTTTTATCCATGTTTGCCCATTGCCAAAGCCCATGATCTTAATTAATCATAAATGCTATGGCTCCCAAAAAGTGGAGTTGTTGGTATAAATAAGTCAGTTGAAAACAACCTGGGGAGGTTGTACAACAGGCTAAGAAATTTGGATTTTATCTGCAGGCAGTTGGCAGTCATTGAAAATGTTTAAGCAGAGAAGGATCCAATCAGAAAGCTTATATTATGGTTTCTGGATGTCTTTCCTATGAGTATTTTGTTTGTTCTTTTCAGCATAGATCTCTTAGGTCAAATCGAAGTGCAAATAAAGAAAAAAAAATAGGGCTCTGAACTTTGTAAGTAATAGGGATGGTTTATTAGATCATCTACTCCGTAATGAGGGCAATAATTGGCTCTTATTTAGTGTTTCCTGCCCAATCATCCCAAGGCACTTTACTAATAAGCATCATCTTTCTTTCAGAGCTGAAGCCGCCGTTGGAGGGAGGCTCAGGGACTTGATGTACTGGGGCTGGCTGCTGGGCTTGTGTTCATCATTTCTGTGGCATCTAGATTCTTCTCCTACAGTTCAGGTATATGCCTGAACATTTGTTATAACTTCTTGACATCAGTATCAGTATTTTCTCCTGTGTCCCAGGGACTGCTAGCCTAATAAGAAACTAAATGATATGTAAAAAGTGTCAAAATATAGAAAATGCTGTGTGCTTTATCTGCTACTTGGAAAGATATAAGGCCCAGAAGGGCTCTGAGAAGTCCCAGAGTAAAACAATTTGTTTAACTCTGTATCATTCAGTGGTTTTCTAAACTAATTTGACCTTAGAATTGCTACAGCTCTTTTCTCCCTTTCAATTCTAGATATTCCATTCAACAGTTGTTCTGTCTGATGGAGATAATGAAATGCTGTTGTGTCCGCAAAGATAATCACAGTCTTTGAATTCATCAATATCAGTTGCTGGGCCTCTGTTCTTTTCTTTAGTGACTGGCAGACTTGGAGTTTTGGCATATAGGGCCACAGCATAGCATCATTTTTATTTTGCTTTATGTAAGCCAGGTGCTCTTAGAGCTGTCAAAACTACATGTCCCTTCTTCAATGTGGTACACATATACAATGGAATATTACTCAGCCATTAAAAATACTGAAATAATGCCATCTTCAGCAACATGGATGAACCTAGAGTGTCTCATACTGAGTGAAGTAAAGAGGAGAAGAAATATTGTATGACATCCCTTAAGTGTGAAATCTAAAAAGGAAGGAAACAAATGAACTTAAAAACAGAAGTGGACACAGAGAGTGCGCTTGTGGTTATCAGAGTCAGGGGGGTAAGTGGAGATAAGGGATAGTTAGGGAGTTTGGGATGGACAGTGCACACTGCTATATTTAAAATGGATAACCGACAAGGACACAGAACTCTGCTCAATGTTATGTGGCAGCCTGGATGGGAGGGGAATTTGGGGGAGCATGGATACATGTATACGTAAGGCTGAGTCCCTTCAGTGTTCACCTGAAACAATCACAACATTGTTTTTTAATCAGCTATACCCCAATACAAAATAAGAAGCAAAAAAAAAATTAATAAACCTACATGTCCCTACTTCAGTAGTCAGCTTGAAGGATAGTCACTGACTTACTTTGCATGTTTTCCTGTTGTCTGGGAAGGGTGAGCTGTGCTTTTGTTTCTTTTCTTTGTTTCCACATGTTTAATTCTATTTTGGCAGCCATAGAATCTTCCTTCCCACTCTGTTTCAAGTAAAATATTCCAGGAATAGGATCATTGCCAGACATGACATTTACATTGAGCTATTTTTTATGTTAAATATAAAACATGATACTTGAATAGATTTTTAAAATCTGAGTTAATTTGCTAATTTGAAAGTGAACTAAATTTGTCTTTTTGCCTAAAGGAACTGAGAATCTAGCATAAGATAAAGAAAACCTTTCTTTTTTTTTTCTTAAATCAGACTATAAATAGTTAGCATTCATATGAAACCAGAAAACTTTTGCTAAATGTTTCAAGATGTTGGTGGAATAACATATATGCTGAGATACAGTACCACAGAAAGAATGAAAATAACTGTGATGTCATAGAAATATAGAAAATTGGACTTTAAAAGTTATTGGATATTTTAAAAGGTGAATTTATAGCTACTGAATAGATTGTCTCAATGATACCAGAATTTCCTATCTTCAATGTGTCTACTGTCTTCAGCTCTTATAGAGTTGGTTTCTTATAGAGAGCTATAGCATCTTTAGTTTAGAAAAAAGGCTTCATATTTTGGTAGGAGAACTGGCTAGGAAGTGCCTTGGAAATACAGATGCCCAGACTTCTTGTCAAGAGATTCTAACAACTTGAGATTCTCCAGTTCTGAGATACCCATGATTCACACAAACAATTTGTTAGAAATGCAAATTCCAAGCCACAGCCTTCAACAGTTGTATACCTTTGCGCAAGATGCGCAGTGCACACCCTGGAGTACCGTTTGGTTGGCCCTGCCTCACCCTCAGAGACTCTGCCTTAATAGGCACATCTGGGATTTTAGGAATGCATATTTTCTTTGCCTTTATTCTTTTAATTTTATTTTAAAGTTATTTAAATGTAGTTGATTTACAATGTGTTAGTTTCTGCTATGTGTGTTTGTATATATGAATATGGAAACATATATATATACATATATATTCTTTTTCACAATGGCTTATTATAGTACATTGAATGTAGTTCCCTGTGTGATACAATAGGATCTTGTTGTTTACTTGTTCTATATGTAATAGCTTGCATTTGCTAATCTTAAACTCCTTCATCATCCCTCCCTCAACTCTGTTCTCTATGTCTGTGAGTCCATTTCTTTTTTGTGAATATGTTCATTTATGTCATATTTTAATCTCCATACATAAGTGATATCATATGGTATTTGTCTTCATCTTTCTAACTTAATTCACTTAGCATGATAATCTCTAGGTCCATCCATGTTGCTGCAAATGGCATTATTTCATTCTCTTTTTATGACTGAGTAATATTCCATCTTCTTTTTTCATTTATCTGTCAATGGACATTTAGGTTGCTTCCATGTCTTGGCTATTGGAAAGAGTTCTGCTATGAATATAGCAGTGCATTTTTTTTTTTTTGAATTGTAGTTTTGTCCAGATATATGCTCAGGAGTGTATTTGCTGGATCATATGGCAACTCTATTTTTAGTTTTGTGAGGACATGCCATACTGTTTTCCATAGTGGCTGCATCAGTTTAGGAATGTGTATTTCTAACAAGCACTGCATATGATTCTGATACCACTGATTCAAGAATCATATTTTGAGAATCATAGCTCTAGAAATGTAGTTTGAAATAGGTTCTATGCATGGGCTATTAAATGGGGCCATAGGTTATGCACGCAGATAAAGATTTAAGCAGATTAACTTAGGTTGGCCATGCTGTTTTACACATAGAGATCCCATGTTGCTATACTATATAGGCTCAGGCACTCCCAAGTTGCAGACAAACGAGTAACCAAATCTCTTTCTTGAGCATGGCTTTGCAGGAGAAAAGCCATAGCATTCATCATGTTACTGCTGGGTCTTGGAGCTGAGAGAAGCACAGGGTCGTTGCCTATTAGCAGGTCAAATAGATTCTGTTTGTCTTTAACTCTAAGGGATACCATTGCTGCTGCAAACATGAGCATGATCCTGAGAGGAAACCAACAGGCTTTAAATACTAAGGACCAGATAGTGAACATTGCAAGGAAATGTGGCTCTACTACTACCTGGCACTCTTGAATTAACATGCCCAGGAGATGAGGTATAACATGGTGATGAATACTTTCCTTTGTGTCCAACTAATTGTTTTTTGTCACCCAGATTTTGCGTCTAGACCAGCATTTTTTTTTTTAACTTCTTACTTTGTATTGGGTTTCCCTGGTGGCTCAGATGGTAAAGTGTCTGCCCACAATGTGGGAGACCCAGGTTTGATCCCTGGGTCGGGAAGATCCCCTGGAGAAGGAAATGGCAACCCACTACAGTATTCTTGCCTAGAAAATCCCATGGACAGAGGACCTTGGTAGGTACAGCCATGGGGTTGCAAAGAGTCAGACACGACTGAGCAACTTCACTTTTGTATTGGAATATAGCCAATTAACAATGTGATTTTTCAGGTGGACAGCAGAGGGACTCAGCCATTCCTATGCATGTATCCATTCTACCCCAAACTCCCCTCCCATCCAAGCTGCCTAGAACAGTCATTCTTAAATCGTGGTTCATAGGACCTGAGACCTTTCTAGGGTAACTGTGAAGTCGAAACTATATTGCCATAATACTGTCTTCTTGTTATTTGTCTTTTTTACTGTGTTGACACTTGCACTGATGGTGCAAAAGCAATGGTGAGTAAAGTGCAGCATGGATCAAGGCATGGCACAGAACTGTGCTTCTGGTCTTTTATTTTTTACAAACATAAGTTATGGTTAAAAAAAAAGCCAATGTCTTCTAAAAATATCCTTGATGAAGCAGTCAAATTTATTAATTTACTTAGGTTTTGATTTTCAAAAACACATCTCTTTTTAGCATCTGTGTGCTGATATAGGAAACATACATGAAGCATTGCTGCTGCATAATGAAGTATAGTTTTTGAGGAAAAAGCACTTGTATGACTGTTTCAGTTGTAAGCTGCGCTCATTGCTTTTATATGGAACAGTATTTTTTACTTGAAAGAACGATTGCCAGATGAGATATGGTTTTTCATACTTCAATATTTGTCAGACTTTTTTTTCAAAAATGCATAAAGTGAGCCTGTCACTTTAACTCAAGTCATTGGACAGTATTTGTTGCCAATGATCAAATCCAACTTTAAAGCAAAAATTAGAATTTTGGAAAACTTGTATCTGCCACCATGAACTTGACAGCTTCCCAATACTTAAAGATTTTTCTGATGAGATCTATGGCAATATTAACAAATGCGATTCTTTTTTACATCATATAATGAGATGTGTCAACGTTTGGAAGATCTGCATAATTCAGTGAGCCAATAAATTCAACTAGAGCAATGCATGCTTTTACAAATTTCTGCATGGGGAAAGGATCCATTCAAAGTGCAACAGAGGCCATGGATTTTCACATAATAGAGCACTAAAAGTTTATTGATACAGTTTCAGATTCCACACTGCAACTACTCTTAAAGAAACTACCATTTGTCAAATTTTCATGCAGTATCAATGAAAAGGCTATTAAAATACTCCTTTTGGGGAAAGAGGGAGGGGCAAGGAAATGGCAGGGAATTAAAAGGTACAAACTATGATGTATAAGATAAGCTATAAGAATCTATTGTACAGCATAAGGAATATAGCCAATATTTTATGATAACTATACATGGAGTATAATCTATAAAAGTTTTGAATCACTATTTTGTACATCTGAACCTAATGTAATATTGTAAATGAGCTACACTTCAATTAAAAAAATAGTTCTCTTGGATCTTCTTGACATACATCAATCCAAAACAATAGGTCATGCTGCTGTTGCTGCTAAGTCACTTCAGTCGTGTCCGACTCTGTGCGACCCCATAGACGGCAGCCCGCCAGGCTCCTCTGTCCCTGGGATTCTCCAGGCAAGAACACTGGAGTGGGTTGCCATTTCCTTCTCCAGTGCATGAAAGTGAAAAGTGAAAGTGAAGTCGCTCAGTCGTGCCCGACTCTTAGCAACTCCCTGGACTGCAGCCCACCAGGCTCCTCCGTCCATGGGATTTTCCAGGCAAGAGTATTGGAGTGGGGTGCCATTGCCTTCTCCAATAGGTCATGACACAATGTAGAAGCAGATATGAAAATCCACCAGCTTTCTATAAAGCTGAATATTGAAAAGATTTTCAAAATTCTGTAAGTGTCACTCTTCTCACTAGCTTTTTCATTTTAGAAAGTATGTTATACAGGTTAACATAAAATGAGTTTATTATTATTAGTTTTATTAATTTTTTTATTTCTTGCTGTGCTGAGTCTTCATTGCTGTGCGGGCTTTTCTCTGGTTGTGGCGAGTGTGGGCTACTCTCTAGCTGTGGTGTTCGGGCCTCTCACTGCGGTTGCTTCTCTCGTGGAGCACAGGCTATAAGGCATGAGCTCCAGTCGTTGTGGCAGATGGGCTCGATAGCTCTGGCTCACTGCTCTAGGGCACAGGCTCAGTTGTGGTGTGCCTAGGGTTAATAGCTCCACGCATGTGGGATCTTCCTGGATCAGGGATTGAACCATGTCTCCTGCACTGGTGGGCGGATTCTTTACCACTGAGCCACCAGCGAAGCCCTGAGTTAATTATTATTTTAAAATAAATTAGCAGTGTTTTGAAATATTGCCATTTAATTCCTAACATGGTAAATATTCTTAGATATAACCTGTATAAACAAAAGCTCTTTGGGGCCTTTAACAGGTTTTTAAGAGTGTGAATGGATCTTGAGACCAAAATGTTTGGGAATTGCTGGCCTAGGAAAACATTAAGTAAAGTAGTTTCACAGAATGTTCTGCCTTGATATCTTCAACAGAAATTGAGCAGCCAAGTACAAAAGGAAACATAAAACAAGAAGTATTTAGTACATAAATAAGTTTAGAAATGCCATTAGCTACAGCCCCATATGGAGAGTCATGGTTCATAATAGCACATTAAAGTTTGACCTTGAACTTTGTTCAACTTTCACTCTTTCCTACCATTGTTTGAACATGAGTATATGTATACTGTTCCCTTGCCAATGAGTGTTATCATTTTAAATATTTTCCAACATGATACTTTAGAAAGTGATATGTCATCATTCATTGACTTCTAAGGGTCAGTCATGTTTTCCTTCAGAATAGCTTGCAGACAGTAACCTCTCTAGTCATGCCATCAGGAGTTGGGGGTTGTGTGGTAAGGTTTGTCAACCTCAGGATGTTTCACAACATTTTGGCTTTTTAGTTTTGTAAGCTCAGGTTGTTTATCTGGCTTTGAAAGACAAGTAAACTCATGAAAACCTATGAAGATATGAATGTGTTCATGGGCTTACATTAATGGCCTTGTGAAGAGGATTTTTGCTCGCGGACAGAAGGCAATTAACTAAGCAGACTGTGCCTTTGCTTGAAATGAGTGTCCTTTTGGTAGGACCTGATTTGTTCTTTCTGAGTCAGTGGTTACTCAGTCATACATGCTATCTGGTTTGGTTTCCTCAGAGGAATTGCCCATTATCAAGGCTGTGGAAATAAGCAAAGTCAGTTTTATCACATGTTTCTCACAGTAAATGGTGATCTACTGGAATTCTAGTTTAGGAACTGGTTTGCTGATTATAATGCCTTAGTTCCTAGGACAAAATTGTTTTAAGGTAAACCTTGCTAGTGGTTGTATTTGCACTTCTAGGCATCTGTAGTAAGGAATAAACAATGTAATGTTAAAATCTATTTATAAAGATGCTTTCTATAGCAATTTTTTAAAAATTATTTTATTTTTTGAGACGTATAGAACAAAATAAAATTATTGCAGGGCAATTCCTTTACAATATTGTGTTGGCCTCTGCCATACATCAACATGAATCAGCCACGGGTATACATATGTCCTGTCCCTTCTGAACCCTCCTCCCATCGCCCACCCCATCCCACCCCTGTATAGTTTGTCACAGAACACTGGGTTGAGCTGGGTTGTAGCATTAGTTTTAAAAACCAGAGTTGAAAACAACAGTTGACAAATGTGGAAACAATGAAAAACTATAGTATATTCACATAATAAAATGCCGTATGGACAATAAATGTCTGGTTTTGAAGAATATTTAAAGATATGGGCTCGTGTCCCCTAAATAATGTAAGTGAATGTAGTAAGATAAAAACATCATGGTATGTAGTGTCAGATGGTGTTCCTGTTTATACTCATGATCATCTCTGGGCATGCTCCTTTCTCTTCATTCTTGCCAACTATGGGTGCTATTTTAAATAATGTTTTTCAGTATGATAAGGTAAAAATGTTACGTCATTATTACATTAAGGAGATATTCAACAGGGAAGACAAAGAACAGTAATTGGCATTTCCAGACTTGATTCTAGTTGTAATATTGTAGGCGGAACTTTAGCCGCACTAAGTACAGATGGGCTGACTCTGATTACTGACAACTGACAGCTACCAGGATCTGGAAGAAAGTTCTAGAGCCCAGAGAAGTGATTTGAGTCAAATTAAAAATAACCAGGAAAATCCTACTGTAGTCAGATTTAGTCATTTATAATTCATCCCTGGCTAGATTGAATAAATACTACATTAAGGTCATCTCCATTCATCTGGAAAACCCTCATATAAACATTTAAAGAGACTGAGAGGCAGAGAGAGAATGTATTCCTGTCAGTCTCCCATGTGTCAGAGACTTTGTCATTATAAAGTTCTAGTAGATCATAGAATTATCTGTCAAGTGATTAAAATTGTCAGCACGGTTCCTACTTCTTACATTCTTTCCTCAGAGCATATACGCAAAAGGTTTGCAGAATGCCTGTGGGCTTTTTTGGAGCCACCAAAGGGACTTGTTGCCTGTTTCCATTCCCTGCCACTCACCACAGATGTGCCAGTCATGCCTACCTTAATCTTTTGTCATAGTCACACTGAAACCGGGTGGAATATTGAAGGAACTGTCAAAAATGTAGCCATGTGAAAAGAATCAGAATTCAGTGTTGTTATTCAGAGTTTGCTTCTGGCTTGGGCTCCTGTCTGCATGGAGCAGGTTGGATGTCTAATTTCAGCAATGCAATTAATTCTTGGACAAGATGAGAAAAGATTTAACTGCCACATTTGTATACACTTGGATGTTGCTTCACTAATTCATGTACTTATTTTCTTTGCGACTGCATCTGAAAGCATCTTCTGAGGGCTTTTTGTTGTTGATTTTTTTTTTTTTTTGAGTGATGAAAATGGACAAAAACAGAATTCAGCAAAATGTAAATGAATCAAGCAAATGGGATGCAAGAATATATTGTACAGATCCGGAATGGAAATAGAGATATTTGTTCTTCCTTCTTTTGAGCAGAATCATAAAACTTTCCATGGTGCGTCAGACGTTCTGTTTTACAGCCACTGTTGCCAGACATTTAAAAGGTGATAAAAACGCATTTTTAAAATGTTGAGGTTATTGTTGTGTGTTCTGACAGTAAATAAGTGTTTATTCTAACACAGAGATTTGTCTTCTAACCCTGATATGGTCTTTTACAACCACTGTGAATTTCTTCTTTTTAAAATATTTATTTCACTTTTTACTTTCTTCTAAAGTGCTGCCTCATCTGAGAATTATGATGATATGCCAGATGCAGATTTTAAAACTATTCTGGACTAAACTGTGGAAAATGGCTATTGTTTTTTGAATAAAAGATTTTATGACCTGGCCTATGCATTGTTGAGATATGTTTTTGACTACTGTAACAGAAAATATATACTTCTAATATGTTCTCCTGGGGCTTGCTTAGTGGCTCAGTGGTAAAGAATCCGTCTGCCAATGCAGGAGATGCGAGTTTGATCCCTGGGTCAGGAAGATCCCCTGGAGAAGAAAATGGCAACCCGCACCAGGATTCCTACCTGGAATATCCCATGGATAGATGAGCCTAGTGGGCTACAGTCCACGGGGTCGCAAAGAGTCAGACATGACTTACTGACTAAACAACAACAGCAGCATTGACAATATATTCTCTTTTAAAGGAAGCATTATTTTCAAAACTTACTGTGTAACAAGCCACACTATTGAAATAATTAACTAGGACTTGCTGGGATGGGAGAGTAGAGGCTAGATTGAGGGTGAATGTGCAGGGAAATGCATGAATAGCTTCTTAATTAAACTGTGGACTGTTTAGGCTCCTTTCCATAATTATGTAGTGAATTTTCAGTTTTAGTGTATATATGTATATTCTATTTAGAACTAAATGAATATGCTCTTCAAAGGCTTGCACATATTTACTGAAAACTATGGAATTCAAAATTTTATTTCTCTCTAAGGGACCTAGTAATAGCACAAAACCATCATAGCCAAGTGGTCCTCAGAGACCAACATTGAATTTTAAACTTTAGTTCAATAGAACTGCTTTTTAGGAAGCAAAATACTTAAAATCAGTATTAGTGTCCTTTGCTCCCATCATGTTTCTCTTTCTTCCCTTATTTTTGTGACTCTTTTTTTCATAACCCTTGTGGTGACCAGTCTTCACTTTATTAGCCTTGCAGCCTGATGTTGCAAGATGGCAAAGCTCCTCAATTCCTCTGGTCTCCATTCTGATCTGCTAAGAGAGAATTATTGAAGGTCTTTACCATGTCCCTTTCATCTCTAGAGTTCTATGTTTATGTCTCCTTCCTCTTTTATCCTGCATTCATTATAGACTTACTATGAGGGTGAAGTACAAAAAGTATCATGAATGTAGTTTGAAAATTGTAATGCAGTATAGCAATATAAAGTATGAATGTGTTGCTATCTGGTATCATTTTCTGTGGTTGTTCTTGTGTCTACACAAGATTGCATTTTCCCTGATGTGTGGGAAATCTTAAAAGAGTTTTCACGATGGACTTAACACGGTATATGATAAGAAACACTCATGGATTGCCTTATTCCTAAGCCAGGGACTGTTTAGCTCTTGGATACTGTAGCAGTTATTTGAAGGTCAGCACCTACTTTTAGGCATTTCAGGAGGCTAAAGTATCAGAAAGGTAAAGTCAGGTATCTGAAGGTAAGAATATATTTCCGGTCTTTCAGGGAACCCATCAATGAGCAGTTGATGGTCAGTTGTGAGAACATTGTCTTTGAAAAGTAGCTATAATGATTTATCACAGACTAGCCAGTAAGCAAAGTATGACCCGTGCCTGACTTGGACCACTGTTTTCTCCCCCTTTGATTTGTGCTTAAAAGCCTGCTAGACTGATGTTGAAGAAATTAAGATGTGGAAGCTAATTGCAAAAAAGTTTCATAGTTGTTTTTATGTCTCTTAGTGCCTAGAGCAAACTCTTGATCCACGTAACAATAACCCCTTGAAATGCCATTTAGATTGGAAGTGCTGATGCAACACTAATGATTTTAGAGCAAATATGTTACTCTGATTTCTCCATCTGCTATGAATAAAAGGATATCAGTAGAAAGTCTGAGTTGTAAAGAAGATTGTTTTTTTAGAAATATTGAAGTTATTTTGAAATGTATACAAGTATAAGGGGAGTGATTCTTTTATTTTTATGTGTTTATTTTTAAAATTTTATTTGTGTTTGATTAATTCAAGTTTATTTTTAAATTTTTGTTCAAGTATAGTTGCTTTACAATATTGTGTTAGTTTCTACTGTACAGCAAAGTGAATCAGCTGTATTCCTTTCTGTTTTAAATTTGTTCCCATTTAGGTCACAGCAGAGCACTGAGTAAAGTACCCTGAACTATACAGTAGGTTCTCATTAGTTATCCTTTTTATTCATAGTAGCAATAGTGTATATATGTCAATCCCAATGTCCCAATTCAGCCCAAACTTCCTTTGTCAAGTGTTTCAGAAAATAGAAACTTTATTGTAGCTGCATGGAAATGTTTAGAATTTTTTGCATAATTTTTTTTAAGACTCCGGATAAGTATCAAATGACCAGCCATCTAGGTTTTATTGTGACACATTCCTGATGATGCATGTGAAAACATTCCCTATGGGTTTCCTTAGAGATTCTAACCAGGGATAAGAGCTACTGCTCTGTCTTGACTAAGGAGTGGTTCTTTTCTTTCTTTGAGGATCGTCTTCATTTGATTTGGTCCCCATGTAGTAGTGTCGGAGGAATGGGCTATGTACCCTCTTAGGTTCCTGGGCAACTCTATCAATGAATACTGATATCGTTAGATTTTTGAAAAGATTCTAAAGCCATCCATTTGAAAATTTAGATACAGTGATTCTTTAAGAATGTATGCAATGTCAGTATTCACATAAGAAAAGTAAAAAATTTTACAATCATAATAATAGAAGAAAGTAGAAGATTGTTAAAGACATACAACTAAAACAGGCACCAGGCCCAAATAGTTTTATAGCTAAATTAAGTCTAAGCTTAAAAAATAGATGCTCCCTATGGTTATCAATACCAAACCATCCTACCTGTCTCCTGAGAAACCTGTATGCGGATCAAGAAGCAACAGTTAGAACTCTGTATGGAACAACTGATTGGTTCAAGATTGAGAATGAAGTACAGCAGGGCTGTCCACTGTCACCTTGTTTGTTTAACCTATATGCTGAGCACATCATGAGAAATGCTGGGCTAGATGACTTACAAGTTGGAATCAAGATAAGCGGGAGGAACATCAACAACCTCAGATATGCGATGATACCAATCTAATGGCAGAAAGCAAAGAGGAACTAAAGCCTCTTGGTGAGGGTTTAAGAGAAGAGTGAAAAAGCTGGTTTAAAACTAAATATTAAAAAACAAAGATCTGACCCATTACTTCATGGCAAATAAAATGGGAAAATGTGGAAGTAGTGACAAATTTCCTCTTCTTGGGTTCTGAAATCACTTGGATGGTGACTGCAGCCATGAAATCAGATGATTGCTTCTTGGCAGGAAACCTAGATTATGAGTTGAAAAGCAGAGACATTACTCTGTTGACAAAGGTCCATATAGTCAAGGCTATGGTCTTCCCAGTGGTCATGTATGGTTGTGAGATCTGGACCATAAAGAAGGCAGAATGCTGAAGAATTGATGCCTTCAAAGTGTGGTGATGGAGAAAACTCCTGAAAGGAACCAGTCAATCAAGGGAAATCTATCCTCAATACTTGTAGGAAGGACTAATGCTGAAGCGGAAGCTCCAGTATATTGGTCATCTGATGTGAAGAGCTGACTCATTGGAGAAGTCCCTGATGCTGGGAGATTGAGGGCAGAAGGGGAAGAGGACAGGAGAGGATGAGATGGCTGGATAGCATCACCGATGCAATGGATGTGAACTTTGGCAAATTTTGGGAGATGGTGTGGGACAGGGAGGCCTGGCATGCTGCAGTCTGCAGTTCATGGGGTTACAAAGAGCTGGACATGACTGGATGACTGAACAGCAGCAGCAGCAACAAATGGTCATCCAACAGTTAAGACTATGGAGAAGGAAAGAAGGGACCTCAAGTCACTGTGTAAATCTAGTGTAACTTTATATCAAAACCTAAATCCCATCTGCTTATGAAGATATAATAAAATATTTTATTTCAAAAAGCATAAACTACTTCAGAATTGGAAACTTATCTATACCATTATAGATAAATAGCATTCATCACATTCAGTTCAGTTCAGTCCCTCAGTTGTGTCTGACTCTTTGAGACTCCATGGACTGCAGCACACCAGACCTCCCTGTTCATCACCAAACCCGAAGTTGACTCAAATTCGGGTCCATTGAGTCAGCAATGCCATCCAACCATTTCATTCTCTGTCGTCCCCTTCTCCTCCCACCTTCAATCTTTCCCAGCATCAGGGTCTTTTCCAGTGAGTCATTTCCTCGCATCAAGTGGCCAAAGTATTGGAGTTTCAGATTCAACATCAGTCCTTCCAATGAATATTCAGGACTGATTTCCTTTAGGATAGACTGGTTGGATCTCCTTGCAGTCCAAGGGACTCTCAAGAGTCTTCTCCAATACCACAATTCAAAAGCATCACTTCTTTGGTGCTCAGCTTTCTTTATGGTCCAACTCTCACATCCATACATGACTACTGGAAAAACCATAGCTTTGATGAGACGGACCTTTGTTGGCAAAGTAATGTCTCTGCTTTTTAATATGCTGTCTAGGTTGGTCATAACTTTCCTTCCAAGGAGCAAGCATCTTTTAATTTCATGGCTGCAGTCGCCATCTGCAGTGATTTTGGAGCCCCCCAAAATAAAGTCTGTCACTGTTTCCATTGCTTCCCCATCTATTTGCTATGAAGTGATAGGACCAGATGCCATGATCTTCGTTTTCTGAATGTTGAGTTTTAAGCCAACTTTTTCACTCTCCTCTTTCACTTTCATCAGGAGGCTATTTACTTCTTCTTCACTTTCTGCCATAAAGGTGGTGTCATCTGCATATCTGATGTTACTGATATTTCTTCCTGCAATCTTGATTCCAGTTTGTGCTTCATCCAGCTCAGCATTTCTCATGATGTACTCTGCATAGAAGTTAAATAAGCAGGGTGACAATATACAGCCTTGACGTACTCCTTTTCCTACTTGGAACCAGTCTGTTGTTCCATGTCCAGTTCTAATTGTTGCTTCTTGACCTGAATTCAGATTTCTTAGGAGGCAGTTCAGGTCGTCTGGTACTCCCACCTCTTGAAGAATTTTCCACAGTTTGTTGTGATCCACACAGTCAAAGACTTTGTCATAGTCCATAAAGCAGAAATAGATGTTTTTCTGGAACTCTCTTGCTTTTTTGATGATCCAATGGATGTTGACAATTTGATCTCTGGTTCCTCTGCCTTTTCTAAAACCAGCTTGAGCATCTGGAAGTTCACGGTTCACGTACTGTTGAAGCCTGGCTTGGAGAATTTTTGAGCATTACTTTGCTAGTGTGTGAGATGAGTGCAATTGTGCCATAGTTTGAGCATTAGCATTCATCACATTAGCAGATTAAAAGAAAGATAATATGATTATATCAATACATGTTGTGCTAGTTTCCTAGGCTGCTGTAAAAAATTATCAAACTGGGTAACTTAAAACAAAAGGAATGCTTTTTCTCACAGTCCTGGATGCCAGGGGTGCTAACAGGATGAAGCTCTCTCTGAAGTGTGTAAAGGGATGATCCTCCCTTGCCTCTTCCTAATTTCTAGTGGTCGCTGGCAGTCTTCTGGGTTCCTTGGCCTGTAGATACATTAGTTTCATACCTGCCTTTGTCATCAGGTGGAGTTCTTGTTTATCTGTCTATGTCTCTATTTTCTCTTCTTAGAGGATGCCAGTCACTAGATTAGACCCCAATCATTGGATTAGAGCCCTAATTCAGTATGACCTCATCTTGGTTTAACTAAGCACATATGCAAAGACACCATTACAAAATAAAGTTACCAGGTGGCAATAAATTTGGGGAGGATTCTATTCAACCCACTACACATGCTAAAAAGGAATTTGATACAATTTATTAGTAATTTCTAATAACTTCCTAAGTATAACAGGCTAAATGGAAGTTAATGAAACATAATAAAGAATATTTATAAAAAGTCACTGTCACATTATATTAAACAGTGAAATTTAAAAGCCAGTTGTCTTAAGATCAGGAAAAGTGCAGAGAGAAATTTGCTGTCAACACTGTAACTTAGCACTATATTGTGGGTTCCATATGATGTAATTAAACAATGAAATTAAGCAATATAAACATTGGAAAAAATTGGACACAGTTATTTTCATTTTCAGATATGATTATGTTCCTAGAAATGTTAAGACTCTGTTACAGACTATTACTAAGGAAACATGTAAGGGGGATGGCCACAAGGTAAATATATGAAAAGCAAAACTTTTGCACCTTTAATAACCAGTTACATAGAATTAGAAAAAATTCACTTATGTAAACAAGAATATAAAATTCTTAGTAATAAATTTAACAAGAAAAGAAAATCATACTATATTTTCTAATGTTTCCAAGTATTATAAGATTCATTCCTTTTTAAAATAATACATATGTTAATGGAATTCCAGTCAGAATGGCAACAGATTTTTGTTCTGACTCTTCCTTCTAGATACTAAAACTTCATATAGAGTTGCTGTTATGAAAACAGTATGTTATTGGCCATGAGAAATTGATTGCTGGAATAGAAAAAAGTCAGAAACCAATCAAATATGTAAAATTGAGTTGAATATATAGTCAAAGTGGCTTTTTCATTTAGTGGGAATTGTATGTCTGTTTAAAAACTGATGTAAAGGCTGGCTTTTCAAATGTATTTTGTAAATGATATCCTTCTATTTTCTCCATGAAATTTATGAATTAAAGATATAAACAATATAAATATAAGAAAACAAGGAACTCTCCTCTACATTGATAA
This sequence comes from Cervus elaphus, assembly GCF_910594005.1. NCBI lineage: Eukaryota > Metazoa > Chordata > Mammalia > Artiodactyla > Cervidae > Cervus > Cervus elaphus. The sequence goes on from NC_057838.1 coordinate 51,933,451, forward strand.
GATAATGGTTATACACCATATTTGAAAAAAAAATGGCTAGAAATAACTAATTTGCACTTTAGAAATGGGAAAATTTAAATGACCAGTAGATTTAGGAAAATCTGCTCAACCTAACTAGTAGTTTTGGAAATACAAATTCATATTATAATGATGAAGCAAAAAGGTTTCATATCCTGGTAGATCTGGAAGTAGCTATCAAAATTAATGGTATACCTGCTCTTTGACATGGTACCTCTACTATTAGGAGTCAGTATCATAGAAAAATGTCTAGTCAAGGATGTTTGTTGTATTGTTTGTAGTGGCAAAAATAAAGCTGAAATTAACCAAGAAATAGCTCATTATTTGGGAAATTATTGAACATATTTATAACTGTTCCATGGAATATCTTGCAATGAATAAAAGTAATTAGGTAGATCTATATGTCGTGTCCAATGTGTCCATAATTAAGTAACTGAATAGTACTCAGGAAAGTATGAGCCTATTAAAATTAAAAGGAAAGAGTGCTTCTGTATACAAATTTGCTTGTATATATTCTGTACGAAGCTAGAGAAAGAAGTGGAAGGATGAATAAGTACTTGTACTTTTTGTTTTTTATTATTTACCATGGGAAAATGAGGTTGGGAATAGAGCTGGGGAAAATATTGGTTGATTTTATGTGTTTTTATTTAATTTGTTTAAACAAAAATGTATTTGTTAACATACACATGTATGTGTTTTTTATTTTATTTGTTATGTTTGAGTGTGTATTATTTCTAAAGTTAAAACAATTATGAATTCTCTTTAACATTTTTGTATATGTGTATGCATGCGTGCATGCTAAGCCGCTTCATTCATGCCCAACTCTTTGCAACCCAATGGACTGTAGCCCGCCAGTCTCCTCTACCCATGGGATTCTCCAGGCAAGAATAGTGGAGTGGGTTACAGTGCCCTCTTCCAGGGTTATATGTGTATGGATTTATCTTAAATCCTCATGGTTTTATTGTTTTTTAAGTTAATGCTTTTGCCTCATTGAAAAATGGGCAGAATATTTGAATGGTAATTCACAAAGGAAAAGATATAAAAGCACTAGTAAAACTTTCAGCTTCATTAGTCAAAGCAATGATAAATAGAGCAATAATGAGATTTTTCTCAGATTGTCAACTGTCAACAAAATTAATAGTTCTCACTGTTATGCAGAGTTTATAGTATTAAACACCGAGTATGTACAACACTTGGTAAACCTTCTGGAGGGCAGTTTGGCAATATTAACTTAAAAACTCTGATAATGTTCATCCTTTCCTGTCCAGCCACACTACTTCCAGAAAGTGATCCTGAGGACATAATTGTGAAGATTTGCATGTGGGATTTTCACTAGAGCTTTGTTTATGATAATGAAAAAAGCTGTACATCTCTATATTCATAAGTAGTAGAGTGTTTAAGTAAATACATTTGCAAGTTGTATTACAATTATGTACACACGTACAGCCACACGTACAAAGTTACATAGTTATAATGAAAATTCACGTTCGATGGTGTAAGATGGTATAAATCTCCATTTGTCCCCTGAAGAACACATTGTGGGTAACAGTCATTGTTTCCTGGAATGCAATCAACATTTCCTTTCCACACATTTATGACACAGAGAGATATGCATAAAGTAGTTGATTAGTGTGTTAGGTTCCAATTATTGCATAGTGTGATCCCTCTTTAGATATATTTATACATTAAAATGAATGGAAATATTTTATTTCCATTCTCTGGATGATGTGGTAATAGATTATCTTGTGTATTTTCCTGTATTTTTTTTAACTTTTGGAAATAAGCTTCTTGTACTTTTGCTATACATTGTATCTCTTCAAACATCTTGATTTTAAAAAAAGACTGAATTGGAAAAGTTTAAAAAATTAAGAGCGGCAAGGAGAATAGTAAAAGAAAAATAAGGTAAAAAATATATAGACTCAGTGAAGAAAGTACTGCTGTTAATAATCTCATAGTACAAGCTGTTAGTTGATAATGTAAGGCGTACAGAGGGCACTTTGGAAAAATCTGTTTTGAGTCTCTTGTACTTAAACACTTGACCTTTCTGAATTGGCTCTCTTGCCATAGGCAGCTTAACAGGGGATTCTTCACTACATGTTTACTTTATCTCATTTGTTTGGGGGTGGGGTTTCCAGTTTTTCTCTGGGGAGTAAATTCATGTAGCTAATTCTCAAACACTTATCTCAGAAGCTGCACACTTTTCTGATAGAAGGCAAATGTCATGACTGAAGGCATGGGACAGAACCTGATTGATATTCCTAACATGCATCTTTTATTTTCTGGAAGCCAAATCTGCATTCTTTGGAGTGGTATAGAATGTCAGTACAAATGCTCTATCTATGCTGAACCTGGTGGAGAGGGAAAAAAAAAACAACCCACATTCCACTTCTTTATTTAGAGTTTGCTTTGAGAACGGCAAGCACTATTTGAAAGGTCATCCCATTTCAAGTAGCAGATGGATAGGAAAAAAAAGACTCTGGCTTTTACAAACAATTTAATTGAATTCTCCTTGCCATTTCTACAGGCAATTCAAGATATTTTTTAAAGCATTGATCCATAATTATCTTTTAGAGTGGTTAGTATTGTTAGACAGATGTGTAATTCTTCATGTATGAGAGAGCGATATAGCATCCATTTTACCTATTTGATTGTCTTTTCCTTTCCTGTGCAAACAAATGCACACAATAAAAGGAAAATAATTGCTTTAAAAAAACAGCAGATTAAAAATTTTTTTCAGATTTGTTTCTGACTTGAAGCTCTCCTTTCCTAAAACTGTGGCTGTATTTATAAAGGTCAACTTCTTTGCCTCCCTGTAAGTAAATTATAATTTGCATCTGTGCCTACTTTTATTTAAGTCCCTGGACACAAGGACCCTGGGGGTTAGTCACAAACCATGAGACACAGATTTATCATATTAATAGAATATAAAACAAGTATGACCAAGACTTCTAAGAACACATTGTATCTTTGGTTTATTTTGCCCCCTTTTAAAATATGTATTTATAATCTAACTGCTTTTCCAATTAAGGTAAGTGTGTGCCAGATTTTAATAAAATTAAGGACTCCCAGTTACATTTGAATTTCAAATATGCAGTGAATACTTTTATGACTTGTGTAGGAGTCCTTTGTTCGATCCCTGGTCCAGGAAGATCCCCTGGAGACAGAAATGGCAATCCACTCCAATATTCTTGCCTGGGAAATCCCATGGACAGAGGAGCCTGGTGGGCTACAGTCTGTGGGGTCGAATCCATGGGGTTGTTAAGAGTCGGACACGACTGAGCGACTAAACAACAACAATAACAACAAATGGCCTATGTAATAGACTGGAGAGTTATCTCAGATAGAATATCCTATTTAAATACAGTTGTGAAATATAGTCAGTATAGGTGAATATACATGAGACGTAGTTCAATGAACGATTGTAAATGAACACCCATGTCAAGGTTTACTCAGATCAAGACCTAGAAAATTTCCAGTGTCCCAAGAGTCCCAGGAAAACCCTCGCAGTCTCAGTCCTTTCTCTGACATCTTAGAGGTAGTCACTACACTGTTCTTTGCAATGATTATTTCATTTCATTTCTTCATTATTTAATCATTAATGGGTATACTCCTAGGGGGCTTCCTGGGTGGCACTAGTGGTAAAGAACTGGCCTGCAAATGCAGAAAGCAAAAGAGATAGATGCAGGTTCGATCCCTGGGTCAGAAAGATCCCCTGGAGGAGGGCATGGCAACCCATTCCAGTATTCTTGCCTGGAGAATCCCATGGACAGAGGAGCCTGGCGGGCTACAGTCTATAGGGTCACAAAGTCAGACACGACTGAAGGGGCTAAGCATGCATACATACATTTATACTTCTAATCACTATAAGTTTTACATGTTTTAATTTTCATATAAATGGATCACACTGCATTCATCCTTTAAAAGTAAAATGTTAATAAATCAATCCAATTTGGGGATAAATACTAGTGCTGTCTCTCCATAAATTTATGAAATAGACAACCCTGTTAAGTTAGAATGTAGTTGAGTTTGCTATGTAGCAAAGACTGAAGGGTACTTATTTAAAAGAAATCTTAATGACTTTACTGATTTAATGGTGCCAAAAATATTTGCATTTTTAAAATACTCTTCCTTCAAACTGTCCCCCCAAGCCTCATTGATTTTCCCGATTGTTGGGTCAATCCAGTGGTATTTTCACTGGATTTCAGTTTCATTGCTATCAGTGGAATAAATCACATCACCAACCTATCTAAGGTCATAATGTTCAGCCATAAATGGATAAAGCCTTTTGATTTATTATTCATGTAGATAACAATACTCAGGATGAGGAAGGAACATTCCCTTTTATATCATAAATTTTGTCTGGTGACATTTAAAAAATGTCTTCCAGAGCCCAGACCTCTGATCCATGGACTTTTTTTCCTTTTGTTAATGGTACCATATTTTTCTTTCCTCATTTCTCCTTTATCTCCTTAATACTGAAGGTGGCACATTTTCCAAGTTCTTTTGAAGAGAAACCATTATGTGAGCAAAATTAATAAAGAGTAATTTAAAAACAGATTTCTAAATGTTCTAGGAAATAGGCAGTTTTGCTGGCAAACACTTGAACTCAGGGGTGATTTATTATTCATTTGACTATGGTGAATAATCAGGATTTGCATAGAGCTATTGAGATTTTTCTTTACCCTAACGAAGAAATTTGAGAATGTATGTCTTTAAAGTTTGAATTTATTGGAGTTCACGTTTCAAGAGACAGAGAACTTTCTACCTAGAAGGAACCTTGAAAAAGACACTTTTAAGTTCTCTTTATAATATATATAAAACTTTGAATGTTTTATAAAAACTGGATTGATAATAGAGATTTTATGAGGGTGCATTGGTATAGAAGAGATTGTTTCCTGCTTTCCTTTTCTCCTGCCTCCTCTCCTTCTCCCTCTCCCTTCCTTTTTTTTTTTTTTTCTTGTTTTTTCTTTTAAAACAGTAAGACCCTTTACTCAGAGAAAATCTTGCCAAAAGCTCAATACATGAAATAAAGCTATTCTTTTTGAATAGAGAGTGGGGCTGGACCCTACATGCCTTAACTTTTCTCTGCCACATGGACCCTCAGAGTACCCTACCGAGACCTTGATTTTCCATGATCACAGTTTAAAAGCTGAAGAGAGCTGAATAATTTATTAATCAACACATTATGTGCCAGGTGCTCTTCTAAACATTTTATAAATATTAACTCATTTAATTCTCAAAATAACTGATGGCTATTATTATTATCCTCATTTTACAGATGGGGAAAGTGAAGCACAAAGGAGTTAAATAAGTTTCCTGAAATCACACAGATATTAAATGGCAGGACCTGGACAGTCTTGTTCCAGAATCCTGCTCTTACCCAGAGGCTTTGCAGTTTCTCCCTAGCAGCAGCAGTTATATGCAATGATTATTAGGTGTTAGGCCTTATACTAGGAGTTTTGCATGTTTTATCATAGCCGATGCTCCCAAAGTAGCCAGAGAGGTAACAATATTATCCCCAGTATATGGATGCAGGAGATGAGGCATAAGGAAGTTTCATAGCATTCCTTTTAGGTGGAAACCCAGGGTTTGAACCTTCATAGTTTGACTTCAGAGCCCATGCTATTAACCACTTGTGTCATAGGCTCCCACAAGAGTGAAAATATTTGTTTGTTGTTAAAGAGTCATGATGCTTTTCATTTTCCTTCATGTTGAGTTCACATTGTCTAACAGTACCAAGAGGAGCCTCCCAGTTCCCTCTACCAGGGCAGGGTCATGCCCAGAGAAAATTTAGCATCTTAGTGTTCCCTCCTGCTGCTGCTTAATTGCTCAGTCCTGTCTGACTCTATGCGACCCCAAGGCTACAGTTGAAGGACTGTAGCCCACCAGGCTCCTCAGTCCATGGGAATCTCCAGACCAGAATACTGGAGTGGGTAGCCATTCCCTTCTCCAGGGGATCTTCCCGAACCAGGAATCTAACTGGGGTCTCCTGCATTGCAGGCAGATTCTTTACCAGCTGAGCTACTAGGGAAGGCCTAGTGTTCCTTACCTTATATCTGTTCTCAAATTTGCCTTCTGATCCTTCTCAAATTAGCCTGCTTAATTTTCTCAGTATTTTCTCCATCTCTACTAAGCATTGAATGCCATCAAGTAATCATACTTTCCTGACAAAGATTGATGGCTCTCCTCTGTCTATCTCCTCAATCTATCTATGTTTTGACTTAATCCTCCTGGATATGTAACATCTTTGTCTTGTTTGATAATTTCAGTTGTAGAAATATTAGACCCTATTGCAGACTAACAGTAGAGAACCTTTCTCTTCATTCAGTCCTGGTCCAACTAAAGAACTATGCATCTAGAACAGTTATATCTAGCGTACAAGCATAAGGTGATTCTTATAGCAGGAGCAAAGAGAAGCCTGATGGTGGTGTAAGATCTAGTACACATGGGTGAATGAGTTTATGCTGTTCACTGAGCTGGGTTGTGCTTTGGCCCTTTATCTGCTGGGCAGAAATTTTGTAGGAGAACCAAGGTCTTGTGAAGAGTATTGGCTGCCATGTGACCTTCAATACTGGCAAGGTAGAAAGTAGTGCTGTGTTAACTGTAATAATGTGTTCCTTTTAGGAATTATAGTTTATTGCTTAGGACTTAATATGCCTTTGTCAATTTCCTCTTAATATTTACTGATGACTTTAGCTTCTTGAGTTAAATCTTGAGTAAACATGGTGATTTCCAGGAACCACTGAGTAGAGAGATACCTATTGAGGCAAATCAAAACATATGGAAATCTCAGTCCCCGATGCCTCCTATCCAGAGAGAGAGCAGCATTTGAGACTGTGATCTTTTACTTCTTCCCCGAGGAAAAGTAGTGCTACAAAATTAAAATAGATAGGCCATGATTCTATCAATTTAAAGGTAAAAGAATTCTTACAGTTAGAAAGACATGCCCATTTTATATAAAGGTACAATTTCTTCAGATTGTATTCACTCATGAAGGAGTAAATTAGTAGGATCAGCACCTTACCCAGAAAGAGATGGAGGAATACATTAGATTAAATTGATTCCTGATCGTAGCCCCTGACATAACTGTTCTCAATTTGCTATAAAATACTCATATATGTATATATATATAATACTCATATATAAATATATACTTTATTTATTTTAAAGTTCAAGAGGTCAGAAGTCTGAAATGGATTTCATCAGGATTAAATCAAGGTGTTGGTGGGCTGAATTTCTTTCTGGAGTCTCGAAGGGAGAACCTGTTTCCTTCTCTTTTCCAGCTTCTAGAAGTTGCCCGCATTCCTTGACTTGTGGTCCTCTTTCATGTTCAAAGCCAGCAATGGCCAAGTTATCTTTCTCATATTCTATCACTCTGAGGCTTCTCTCTCTTTTCATATTTAAGGACCCTTGCAATACATTGAGTCCACCTAAATAATAACAGATAATCTATTTTAAGGTTAAATAATTAGAGACCTTAGTTCCATCTACCAACTTAATTCTTCTTTGTCATGTAACCTAACAAGTTCTAAGGATTAGATCGCAGACATTATTCTGCCTACTACATGTGGGTATAATATTTTTGGAAGTACATTTACATCAATATCTGTCATGGTTAAAACTCCATAGCTATGCTAAAGATGAAGGGGGCCTTGGGAATTCTTGTTTTGTTTGTTTGCTTGTTTTTGTATTCAGATTGGACATGGATCTAAACAGTGGAGCTAAAAATTCTACCTCAAGTCAGGGAGCTTCACTAGATGAAAAACCTACTAGAGGCTGGGAATTAAGATATAAGTTCTACAAGGCAAATTATGATCCACCTGTAGGGGATTCAAATAAAGACACGTAAGTAAAGACAATCATAGTTTCTTTCTTGGCAAACACTGGCTCTTTCATGATAAGCTGAAAATTAAAAAATCATGATGGACAAGAAAAAGGGAACAGTGTCTGAGAGGCAGAGTAACTTCCCAGGATGACTTGTGATAAGAATGTGAAAGAATTTCTAGAAGTTCAACATCCTCAATAACTTCAAGATACAGAAAGACATGTGAGAGAGTAAGCTAAGACTGAAAGAAAGCAAGATGACTGGAAAAGGAGACAGGTTAGACAAGAAAACACGGCAAAGAAACCAGAATGTCATACAATTAAAATCTGCATTAGAAGCTGGAAGAAAAATCAACATTTAAACTATATGTATATCACTAATTTTGAAGGAAAATTGTTATGTTATGTCAAAATGAAGAAAGAAAACCAGTAAAAGTTAATGAAATAGAGAAGATTAAAAATACGGAAAACAGAGCTCATAGACTTAAACATTAGACAAACTATAAGAATTGTAGATGTACTTGGGGCAATGATTGGAACAAAGTGATAATCAAAAATTAATAAAAGCTCTTTTGAGTTAAAATAAAAAGAAAACCAAAAAAGCCTCAGTATGCAAATTGAAAGAACTTTCCATATTCTAGGCAACAGTAATGAAAAGGATTCCATACCATAACAACTTGACAATTTCTTTTTTTAATTACAGCAATAAAGAAAAAAAATCCTTTAAATATGTGGGCAAGGAAAACAATTTACCTGAAGCAGCAGTCAGACTGGCCCTTTTTAAAATGTCACACTATATATAATAATAGGTGCTATTGCTATAAAATCTAAAAAAATTTTGCTTGGAACAGTTTTTAAGAGTGTGCCCAAGAAAGGTGAATAGAGTCAAGTTTCTTTCACTTGTAAAAGTAACAGGAAGAAATTCTCAAATATGCAAGAAAGAGGAAAACATAAAACCTCTTTATTAGGGAAATGACATAAAGATATAGGCCACGTCAGTGCTACTCAAAGTGAGGTTCAGGGCTCAGTAACATCAGCATTATCTGGAAACCAGTGCAGATTCTCAGTCTACCCCAAACCTCTTGAAGCTAAGTTCTGTGGATGGATTGCAGCTATCTCATGTTAACAGTCTTTCAAGGAGATTCTTACATGCATGGAAATTTAGGAAGTACTGGTTCAGGTGACTGAGAGAGAAATCAAATTTAAGAATTCAGTAATGGAAGTAAATGATATTAAGGAATTGACCATTAATAATGAAACCAATTAAAAGTGAAATTTAAATAATTATAACTTTATAACACTGTATACAAATGTAAAATCATACTTTTGAAAGACAAAACATGTAATGTAAAATTATGCTTAAGAAGTATTAAATGTGTAATGTTTTAATACTTGATACCAATAATAATAAAATCTAAGATCATATTTAGAGAGTCCAGAAATAAAACTCTGATAAATCCTAATTTTTTTCTAGGTGTAGAGTCAACAATTTCAAGTGTTTAGTAGTTTCAAGGTTTACATATTCATTCAATAAATACTTATTCTTTCAACAAGGTTTGCTTATTCATTCAATAAATATTAATATTCTTTTTAGTATACCAGGTATTGCTATTAGAAATAAAAGTAGGTTGCATGACTTCCAAATCAATAGAGAGATAAAAGAATATGCAGGCTAAACCACCAGATAAAAGAATGAAGCAAAGAAATTAACACTGAAGAATAAAGTATAAAATAAGATCATAAAGATGCAGCCCAACAAATCCTTTAGGCCAAAACAAATAAATAGTGTTAAGTCCTCTACAGGAAAAAAGGGCAGATATTTTGACCACATAGTCCACCTGAATATTGATGTTCAGCAAGAGTATGTTATATATTCACAAAACGCCATGGTTTTAGCATTGTCATCCTCTGTTTAAGTGTTACACTGGCTCACATTTCCTGAATGATGCTGGGAAATATATTAAGCCTATTTGGTTTGAGTTTTCTTACATGTAAAGTAGGAATGACATTTTCCATGTACCTTACACATTGAGAAGAGCAAATGTGAATGTGAGAGCGTTTTGTGAAGCTGAATCTCATTATAAAATAATCACTTAGCTAGTCTATTAAAATACGAAGAATTTCCATTTAAGCTAGCAAGCAAAATCTAAACATGGCTATGGAGAAGAGAGAGAGTAAAATAAAATGACATTAAGATTTTTTTAAATGTATGGACAAGATTTATCAGGCAAAAGCAAAATGAAACAAAAAGTAATCTTGGCAATATTTAGACAAAATAGAATCAAAGACCATAAAAATATTAAGTTTGATCAAGAAGATTATATTTATTTTCAAATAGTTAAGCTTCACAGTGAATATAAGACAGTGTTGACTTTTCATTGACATATTATTAAGCCTCAAATACATGAAACCAAAATGTTAGAAATATAAAGAAAATTTGATAGAAATAGAATTGTTGTCTGAGACTTCAATACACTTTTATTGATGTTTCATAGGTCAGATGAATATAGAATACATAGAGTGTTTTAATAATCTAATATAGCTGATTTAATAAATATTTATTGAACTTTGTTCCTAAGAAATAAAAGTCATACTTCAAGGAGCAATGAAGCATTTAGAATAAAATTGATCATATATTATACCTCAAAGAAAACCATATTAAATTATGAAACATAAAACACTTATAGGCTACATGTTCTACCTGTTCTGTAATGAAATGAAACTAGAAATTAATAATAGAAGTTCAAATGCAAAGCTCAACAACTTGGAAAACAACAATACAGAAACAAAAAATAAAAACTTCTCTTAAGGAATTCTAGGTTCAAAAAAAAGCAATCCTAGTATAATGAATGGTTAGAAAAATGAGAACTCTATATATCCACATTTTAAATGACCAAAGCTGCATTTAGCAGAAAATTAATAGCCATAACCAGAGGAGCCTGGTGGACTACAGTTCATGGGGTTGCAAGAGTCCAACACAACTAGCACTTTCACTTTTAACTTTTAAGAACTATCATTGTTAAAAGAAAGTAACAAAATCATTCTACAGAAAACAAAAGTATTAAATTAATAGCCTCCTCTTTTGTATTAAACAACACAACAAACAAACAATACTCCTTCAGTAAGTGGGTTCTTTACCACTAATGACACGGCGGAAACCTATGTTAGAAAAGGATGAACATACAAATCATATTACAAGGTAAATATCAGAAAACCTATAGCAAGATATGCATTGGAAATGTTCCCCTTACTGCCACAAATGAGATGAGTATGCTTGCTATTCCTGTAACTATTTCAACATTGTACTAGTCACTATTCAACACAATCCCAGCCAAAGGATTAAGGTGAAAATTAAATTTGAGTTGAAAATTAAATATAAGTTACATATGGACATAAGAAATAAACCAGTACTGTTTAAAAAGTTATAATTATCTGTTTCAAATTCCAAGACACAACTAAAAAGTAACATTAAAATTGATAGAGTTCAGTAATGTACCTTGATTTTGGACCTCTGGCCTCCAGAATTGTGAGGATATCAGTTTCTGTTGCTTTAAGCACCAAGTTTGTGGTAATTTGTTATATCAACCACAGGCAGGAAAGGAATACAGCCAGCTGTAGACCTCCCAGAATCTCAGTGTCCTCATTCCTAAACTATGGTCATAGTATAATACCTACCTTGCAGTGTTGTTGCCAGGATGAAATGAGAAAATGTGTGAGAGTAGAATTGGAAAGGATGAATCAAGCAAAGAGCAAAAGAGAAAGAATACATTAGGGAAAAAACACAGATATCTCTTGTTTGATCTGAGTAATTTGTACCTGATCATCAAACGTTTTACCCAACAATAGTTTCCGGGAGACAAATAACCACTGTTTTAATTGAGAAAAAAGGATAATGTGTAATATGTTAATCCAGCTTCCCAACCAATTTCCTAAAATGTTAGTAAAACAGTGAAATACACATAATACACATATAATAACCTATGATACTAGGATTTTAAAAATTTACAATTGTATTCTTCAGCACCTAACAATTAAATGGTTGTTAAAAACATTTACTTTGTATGTAGTAACTTTTCTTACTTGCTTTGCTTCCTTCTCTGCAGTTGTCTTTAAGATTTTCTTAACTCTTTGGTAAATGTGAAAGCCATCATCAATTCTTTTGCAGTGATATTGTGCATAGAAAAGAAAAGTTTTCTTCCTTAGAAACGAAAGTTTTTGTATTTTTTGATCCACTGATATAATTTCTAGAAATCTTTCAGAAGGAAACAGAGACACAAACAAATTATAATTATATATAATATTTATAAGTAAAGTAAATATTTTCTTAAATGCTTTCAGTTCAAGCACACAGTGGCAGGGGATGGCTCACCTTGATGCTATGATGACCTTTTAGCACTACAAGGTCTGAAATATGTCTCTTATGTTGACACTCAGTTTGCCTTCCAAAGTATTCTTTTTTTTCTTTTCTATCATAATTACTTTTTTCCCCTCTCTTAATTCAGAACCAGACTATAAGGTAAGAAAAAACACAGCAACAGCTACAGTGTTCCCCATAATCCACAGTTACAGTTCAGTTGGTCAGTCGTGTCTGACTCTTTGCGATCCCATGGACTGAAGTACACCAGGCGTCCCTGTCCATCACCAACTCCCAGAGTTCACTCAAACTCATGTCCATCAGGTCGGTGTTGCTATCCAACCATCTCATCCTCTGTCGGCCCCTTCTCCCACCTTCAACCTTTCACAGCATCAGGGTCGTTTCAAATGAGTCAGCTCTTGGCATCAGGTGGCCAAAGTATTGGAGTTTTAGCTTCAACATCAGTCCTTCCAATGAACATTCAGGGCTGATCTCCTTTAGGATGGATTGGTTGGATCTCCTTGCAGTCCAAGGGACTCTCAAGAGTCTTCTCAAAAAAAAAAAAAAAGAGTCTTCTCCAACAAAAGCATCAATTCTTGGGCGCTCAGCTTTCTTTATAGTCCAACTCTCACATCCATACATGACCACTAGAAAAACCATAGCTTTGACTAGATGGACCTTTGTTAGCAAAGTAATGTCTCTGCTTTTTAATATGCTGTCTAGGTTGGTCATAGCTTTTCTTCCAAGGAGCAAACGTCTTCTACATGGCTGCAGTCATCATCTGCAGTGATTTTGGAGCCCAGAAAAATAAAGTCAGCCACTTTTTTACACTGTTTCCCCATCTATTTGCCATGAAGTGATGGGACCAGATGCCATGATCTTCGTTTTCTGAATGTTGAGCTTTAAGTCCACTTTTTCACTCTTCTCTTTCATTAAGAGGCTCTTTAGTTTTTCACTCTCTGCCATAAGGGTGGTGTCATCTGCATATCTGAGGTTACTGATATTTCTTCCTGCAATCTTGATTCCAGCTTGTGCTTCATCCAGCCCAGCATTTCTCATGATGTACTCTGCATATCAGTTAAATAAGAAGGGTGACAATATACAGCCTTGATATACTCTGTTCCCGATTTGGAACCAGTCTGTTGTTCCATGTTCACTTCTAACTGTTGCTTCCTGACCTGCATACAGATTTCTCAAGAGGCAGGTCAGGTGGTCTGGTATTCCCATCTCTTTCAGAATTTTCCACAGTTTGTTGTGACCCACACAGTGAAAGGCTTTGGAATAGTCAATAAAGCAGAAGTAAATGTTTTTCGGGAACTCTGTTGCTTTTTTGATGATCCCACAGATGTTAGCAATTTGATCTCTGGTTCCCCTGACTTTTCTAAATCCAGCTTGAACATCTGGAAGTTCACGGCTCACATACTGTTGAAGCCTGGCTTGGAGAATTTTTGAGCATTACCTTGCTAGCATGTGAGATGAGTGCAGTTGTGCAGTAGTTTGAGCATTCCTTGGCATAATCCACACAGATTTCAGGCAAATGATACCTCACATGATATGATATACATGGATCAGGGGAGGGGAGAAACAAAGACCAGATACAGAGAAGGACACCACACGTGGTTCTCACAGTCTACTGAATGTGTTTGGGAAGTATCTCAAGGGTTTTCCTGTATATCATTTTGTCAAAATTTTTGTATTGAGTTGGTATCATAGATCTAAATTTTTGTCAAATGAACACTGGCAAAAATATCTCTTATGAAATTTGGATTCTAAAAACCAAGAGCCATTTTACCAGGAAAGTGTTCACCAGGGTGACACTCTGCAGGCTACGCCTGGATTTGTAAATATTTAACAGCAGACAATTAGCACAAAATATACAGTTACTATAAATAATCAGAAATTTAAAGATGCATAGAAGAATGGGTAGAATTCTATATAAGTGGCCAATTAGTGGATGAATGACTGTGCAACCTAAAAAGTGATCAGGAAATGTAAATTAAAATCACCCTTACATAGCTTTTTACATCCATATTGTTAGCAAGATAAATTTAAAAATCTAATAATACCAGGGGTTAGTGAGCTTGTGAAACAACGGGAGTTTCATTAATGGAGCAAACCGGTGCAGCCACTATGGAATATAGTGTGGCATCATCCAGAAAGTTAAAGGCATGTACATAACCCATGACTTGTGTGCCCAGGGAGATGTCTGCATGATACATACAATTGCAAGGTCTTTTTTTTTTTTTTTTTTTGATCATTCGAGAAAGCATAAATACCCACCAGTGTGTAATGAACACATATTATGAAATATTTGTACAAGAGATGATTTTTGAAAAGCAAAAAGAATGAATGAGAACAATACATACTCGCGTAGATGAATCTCAAAAATACTGTGAGGCAAAAGATTTTACAAGACAAGGTGCAGGAGAATACAGTATGATACAGTTATAGAAAAATCTAAAACATGCAGAGCAAAATCATTTTTAACTATTTGGCAAGTATTAAATAAATGACGCTATTACCTAGAACTAGTAAATTCTTTTGAGGTGAAATTGTGCATAGAGACAGCCTCCCTAGAAGAGAAAGTTTTCAGATTTTTGCTCCAGTAATTTCATTTCTAGAATTTTCTCAGAAGGAAATCGAGATGCAGACAAAAATTCTAATTGTATGTAGTATTTATAAAATAATTAAGTAGTCTATTAATCTTCTGGCAAACTGGGGAATTGCTAGATTATGGTACATATGTTAGCGTTTGAAACTCCTTTTAAAATTATTATTTAGTGACATGGGAAAAATGCTTAAAAGATAATTTTCAATGAAAAAGGATATAAAATTGTTTTGATATATGGTCTATAGTTGGTTTAAAACATTGACAAACAGAAAAAAGTGAAGGCACATGTGAAATAAGACTGGGAAGTTAAAAACTTGATCTATGTTTCTCTCTCTGTAATAAATTAATATGTGATTTAAAAAATCCTTTGCTGTAATTTTCAAATTGGGTACAGTGAGCAGATATTGCTTCTGTAATCATAATAGATTTCCCCCCCTTTTTCTAAAATTCGTAAGTCTTAATGAAGATTGTGGTTTTTTTTTTCCAACTGGACAGAATCTTATTCTTTTACCTATTCCTATTCTGCCAACTTCTGCCTATGTTTGAAATAGAGGGTGGAATTCTCTATGAAAGTACTTAAATGGGATACAGGCAGTAATTTTATGTCATATAGGAATTTTAAGGGTTTACTGAGATCATGAATGAAAAGAGCCTAAAACAGTTCCCAACAAAAGTTAGTATCTAATTATTATCATTGACTGATTACTGCTGTGTGTTTATATTACTGATGAAAGTTTGCACATGATTTCTGTTTTAGGATCAAAAATAAGTTTCCATATTATCTGCAAGCATAAAAGTCCTAAAGACAGAAAACAAGAAATTATTTAGTGTCACTAATATGTCTGCAACTAGAAGAGTCTGAGGAAAGAGCAGAAAAAACAAACAGTAAATCTTGTTCTGATTTAAGGGATTAGATCTGATAGAGTGCCTGAAGAACTATGGATGGAGGTTCATGACATTGTACAGGAGGCAGTGACCAAGACCATCCCCTACAAAAAGAAATGCAAAAAGGCAAAGTGGTTGTCTGATGAAGCCTTACAAATAGCTGAGAAAAGAAGAGAAGCTAATGGCAAAGGAGAAAAGGAAAGATATACCCATTTGAATGTAGAGTTCCAAAGAATAACTCTGAAGAAGTTAATAACTGAGGAAGGCTATCTTAGGCTTCCTTCCTTCCTTAGGCTATCTTCCTCAGCGATCAATGCAAAGAAATAAAGGAAAACAATAGAATGGGAAAGACTAGAGATCTCTTCAAGAAAATTAGAGATACCAAGGGAACATTTCATGCAAAGATGAGCACCATAAAGGACAGAAATGGCATGGACCTAACAGAAGCAGAAGGTATTAAGAAGAGATGGCAAGAATACACCGAAGAACTATACAAAAAAGATCTTCATTTCCCAGATAATCACAATGGTGTGATCACTCACCTAGAGCCAGACATTCTGGAATCCAAAGTCAGGTGGGCCTTAGGAAGCATCACTACGAACAAAGCTAGTGAAGGTGATGGAATTCCAGTTGAGCTATTTTAAATCCCAAAAGATGATGCTGTGAAAGTGCTGCACTCAATATGCCAGCAAATTTGGAAAACTCAGCAGTGGCCACAGAACTGGAAAAGGTCAGTTTTCATTCCAGTCCCAAAGACTGTTCAAACTGCTGCACAATTGCACTCATCTAACACACTAGCAAAATAATGCTCAAAATCCTCCAAGCCAGGTTTCAACAATACGTGAACCGTGAACTTCCAGATGTTTAAGCTGGATTTAGAAAAGGCAGAGGAACCCGAGATCAAATTGCCAACATCTGTTGGATCATTGAAAAAGCAAGAGAAACATCTGGTTTTGCTTTATTGACTATTCCAAAGCCTTTGACTGTGTGGATCACAGCAAACTGTAGAAAATTCTGAAAAAGATGGGAATACCAATCACTGCCTCTTGAGAAATCTGCATACAGGTCAACAAGGAATAGTTAGAACAGGACATGGAACAACAGACTGGTTCCAAATCGGGAAAGGAGTATATCAAGGCTGTATATTGTCATTATTTAACTTATATGCAGAGTAAACCATGAGAAACGCTGGGCTGGATGAAGCACAGCTGGAATCAAGATTTCCAGGAGAAATATCAGTAACCTCAGATATGCAGATGATGCCACCCTTATGGCAGAAAGCAAAGAAGAACTGAAGAACCTCTTGATGAAAGTGAAAGAGGAGAGTGAAAAAGTTGGCTTAAGACTAAACATTCAGAAAACGAAGATCATGGCATCTGGTCCCATCACTTCATAGCAAATACATGGGGAAACAATGGAAACAGTGAGAGACTTTATGTTTTTGTACTCCAAAATCACTGCAGATGGTGACAGCAGCCATGAAATTAGAAGACACTTGCTCCTTGGAAGAAAATTTATGACCAACCTAAATAGCATATTAAAAAGCAGAGACATTACTTTGCCAACAAAGGTCCATCTAGTCTAAGCAATGGTTTTCCCAGTAGACATGTATGGATATGAGCCCATATATGGATATATGAACTATATATGGACTATATATGGACTATAGTCTATATGGACTATAAAGAAAACTGAGCGGCGAAGAATTGATCCTTTTGAACTGTGATGTTGGAGAAGAGTCTTGAGAGTCCTTTGGACTGCAAGGAGATCCAACCAGTCCATCCTAAAGGAAATCAGTCCTGAATATTCATCGGAAGGACTGATGCTGAAGGTGAAGCTCCAATACTTTGGCCACCTGATGTGAGGAACCGACTCATTTGAAAAGACCCTGATGCTGGGAAAGACTGAAGGCGAGAGGAGAAAGGGATGACAGAGGATGAGATGGTTGGATGGCATTACTGATGCGATGGACATGAGTTTTATTAGCTCCGGGAGTTGGTGATGGACAGGGAAGCCTGGCATGCTGAAGTCCATGGTTTCGCAAAGAGTTGGACAGGACTGAGAGACTGAACTGAACTGATTCTACCTCCGTTATGGACAGCCATCATGCACAGGCTGGAGAAATTGTTTCGGCAGAATTAGGGTCATTTGAAAACTGTAAATCTTTTGCAAGTTAGGATCATAATCTGTTCACCCCGTAAAGCCAGTCCTGGGCTTTCTGTGGATAACTGATTCCGTGTGTGCAACTTGAAACAGGAAGGGCACGATAAGGGCCTGGAAACTGTTCAACTCTAGATTACATGGTATTTTGGAGACCTCCTTTCAGGAAAATCTGTCAGTTACATGGCCAATCAAATTGCAAGACTGATACTTGCTAATTTTGCATTCCACCAGATGATTATATGTAATTCATCTTGTGATTTGGCAATAAAGATTTCTTTTACTTTCCTGCTCAATAGATTGGCTTCATTCAGTTGCTAGATGAAAATAGGATTGTGTTGCAAAACATATAAATGATTTGGCAAATGTGATTTTTTAATTTATTTTTTAATTGGAGGAAAGTTGCTTTACAATATTGTGTTGGTTCCTGCCATACAACAATGTGAATCAGCCATAAGCAAATGTGATTTTATATGCCAAAAAATATACATTAGCAGATTTTATGATAAGTGTCCTTGAAGGGAAATATGATGAATTTGCATCTGATTTAGATCTTCTCTAAACAACCTGACAACAGCAGAAAAGGAAAAAGCAAGCCGTCGACAGTTTTATTGTTCAGATGGTATTAATGGGTTCTTGAGAGACTTGTGATAGTGGCATCTTTTAGTAATTTCCTGTGTTTGAAGGGTATCGGTAGGGATTTACAGGGGATGGTCATGATCCATGTTTCCAAAGCATGTCAAAGAGAGGTTGTAGATCTTTTATCCTCTTGTCTGGCATGTATGTAATGACAGATAGCGGCCACGGTTAAGTTGTTGGGTAACTCATTTTCATTACATTCTTTAACCAAAGAATTTGGTGACACATTAGATGTTTCTGCCTATCTTGAGTCCTCCGTCCTGTCTATTATTGTAGACTGTAAGCTCCATAATGAAACTATTTCTAACTGGTTCTCCTCTGTAGCACTCCCTAGCCTGGTAGCACTCTCCCCAAAAATGTAGAGCAAATACATAACAAAAAATGAACCTAATGGTTATCTTAGCTATCCATTCATCTATCTGTCCATCCATCCATCCATCCATCTCTCCTCCCATCCATCTTTCAAGATTGCTGTTTTCTCTAGGTTTTTGCTGACACAAAGTCTCACCCTTTGTTTCTTTGCTTTGGAATGTGATCATTTACATTCTCCACAACTGAGGGGTTGTCAAATATACATAGTAAAAATAAACATGGTCAATACACCTTGTAAAAGTAAACTTGAGGTGAAGCTATAATTTACTAATGCACAGTCATTGATACACTGAAGAAAAGAAATGATATACAACTTTGGCCAGGTAGATATATGAGCCATTTCAAAATATCTCAGCAAAACTTTCTGAAAGGGCTCATCTGAAGTGTCTAATCTACTTCTCCCTGATCCCCATCCTTACCTGCTATTCACATTTGCTTTTCTTAAATGTATTTGATTTGTGACAAGTTGGGAGCCACTTTCTTTTTTCTGAGGTGATCTTTGAAGAATGATGTACTTTACTGCAGCCTGTTTAGATTGTTTATCTGTATTTAAAGCCCAAGCCAGGTATTGTGTTTTACCTTTAAGATAAAATCAATAAAGAGTTGAAAAGAAGCAGAGTAATCCTTGAACATTCCTAAATAATTGTCTTCCTTTACTTCTAAAAAGGAACACTGCTTAATCTTACTTATTTGAAACTGCTTTCTCAGGGTTCATTTAGCTGTGATCTTACCTTTATTCAAACATGTAGAAGCTAAAAATGGTACAAAGAAAGTTTATTCTAATCCAGACACATTTGGAAGGCAGTGTCGTTACTAAATGCTGTTGGTCTTGATAAGCTCTTTGATAAGCTGAGATCAGATTTTATCACAGAGATAGATGTAGTTCATTGGTAAAGAGTGTAACCTGATGCTTATACTCCCTTGGTATCAGTGGGAGATTTGTTCCAGAGCACCCCCCTCAGATATCAAAATCCATGAGTGTTCAAGTCCCCTATGAAAAACGGGGTAGTATTTGCATATAACCTCCACAATCCTCTGTTATACATTAAATCATCTCTAGATTACTTATGGGCTTCCCAGGTGGCTCAGTGGTATAAGAATCCACCTGCCCATGCAGGAGACATGAGTTAATTCCCTGGGTCGGGAAGATCCCCTGGAGGAGGAAATAACAACCCACTCCAATATTTTTGCCCGAAGAATCCCACGGACAGAGGAGCCTAGTGGCTACAGTCCATGGGGTCAGAAAGAGTCTGACACAACTGAGTCACTGAGCAGGCTCACACTAGATTACTTATAATCCCTAATACAATGTAAATGCTATGTAAACTGTTGTAAATACAATGCAAATACTTTGTAAATAGTTGCTGATGTGCAGCAAATTCAGATTTTGCTCTTTGGAGTTTCTGGAATTTTTGAAAAATATTTTCAATCTGTGTTTGGTTAAATCCTCAGATGCAGACTTAGAAGGTTTATCGTATAGGGGTACAACCAATACATAAATACATAATTATTACTACCTTCGGGAAAGGGCTAACTATGGTGATGCTGCTAGAAGCTGGTGAGTTAGACAAACTGAAATTTTTATGTAATATCCAAATCTCATTGTCAATCTTATCCTACCCAGTTGATTTTCAGAGTTTTTGAAAAGAAAAATTACGGAGTAATTTGAGCTTCCCTTCTCCCTTTATTGGGCTTCCTCCGTTCCTGAGGCAGAGACATTGGCTGTCAATCAGATATTCAAGAATATGGGGACAGGAGTGAGAAAAGGAGGCCTGGATAATTCACCTGAGAAGTGTTATCCATCATCCATGTGTACTGTATGGCAGTGGGTGGTCAGGAAGAGAGGATCATTTGTAACGTTCAGGTGTTGGAGATGGTAGTGAGGAAAGAGATTAAAGCATTTTAGTTTTCAAAGGCAGTGGTTGTAGAGAATTAAGGATTTCTGCGTAGCTGCAATGAAGCGTCTGGTGCCAGTCTTGACGTTCTTTCGTGAAGAGCTATAAAATTAGATTAAATATATGAGGCAACTATTTCTTGGAGTTGACTATCAGACAATGCAGGACTTTGAAAGAAGGTAACACTTGAGGTAGGCCTTGGTTTTCTGCCTGAGGGTCCATTCACTGCACCAGAAACTAAGTTATATTTTTTACTTATCAATCAGTTAAAAAAAAAAAAGAATGCAGTCAATTTGGAGGAACTATAGTCTCCCATGCACTATACCCTGAAATTAATTCCAGCTGGATTAAGGCAATACATGTATAAAATTAATCATTAGAAAGCTAGAAAGGAAGTGAATGTTTATCCCAACGACAGTGAGAGAGGCAAAAAGAAAAGATCACAAAAGAAAAGCATCATGGATTTGACTCCATTAAAAGTAAACTTCTGTTTGTCAAAAAATCAAAACCGAAACAGAGATAGACATGTGCAGTAAATATGAGATAGGAGTGCCTAAAGATCTTAAAAGGCCAAGAGCTCATACTGATTGGTAACAATGCAAGATTCCAGTTGTTAAATTAAATGGGAGGTCCGGCATCTAGCCTTTTCCTTCCTAAAGCCTTTGTTTTTAAACTTTTCCTGCTCAGTGGAAGAACTCAATTGCCCAAGGTCTCTTCTTGCTTGCTATTTCATCACTCCTACCTCTGAGCCTCAGCGGGGACCTGGCCTCACATTCCATTGCATGGCCTGCCTGGGGCCCTCTGTCTCTTACATGCACTCCTTAGTGATGTTTCTATGAGCTCTAAAAATTGGGGGTTTCCCAGTAATATTGTTCTGTGGTATTTGTTATTAGGTATTGGTGTTTCCTACTCATTTTTTATTGGAGATGTGATAGTTTCATTTCTAGAAAGAAAATGTGACATATTTCCCTTTCTGACTTCCTACCTTCTCTGAAAAATTGGATGCTTCAAGTGTGTGTGTATGTGTGTGTTCAGGGTACAGACTTGAGAGGAGTAATAAAGGAAGTAATGTGAGGAGGTCTGCCCCAGCATTACCTCATTTTCTGATCTGCTGGGAGCAGAAAAGTTAGTGTGATAACCTGAGGGAACTGACAACCAGGTGAGCCTATGTTCTGAGCCACGTTTTGGTAAATCACATTGAGCAAGGTTTTACCTGTTTCTCCTGTGTTCATTTGCAGGAGTGTGCACTTAATGGGTAGGTCTGCTCCATTGTACAGCCCCGAAGAAAATATACATAAGCATTCATTCATTCATTTATTCATCCATAGGGCAAACCCACCATGTTCAAGGTACTTCATTTTCATATAGTCAACTACTTAGAAGAAAGGGATCAATTTTTCATAAACTATGAACCACCTAAATTTAGCCAGGATGAAATGGACATCCTGAGTAACCATTAAAACAGTTGAGATAATATTTAAAATTCTCCCCACAAAGAACTCTCTAGGAACACATTGTTTCACTGGAGAAGTCCACCAAATGTTTTGAGAAGAATTAATATCAATTTTACATAATCTCAGAAAATAGAAGAGATAGGAACACTGCCTAAAAGACCACAAAAAGATATTCCAGCCCAATATCTCTTGTGAACTTTAACACAGAAATACTCAAGAAAATATTAGCAAATGAAGTCCAACAATGTGTAAAAAGAATTATGTACCATGACCAAATGGGATTTAACACTGGTATTCAAGGATGGTTGAACACTTTAAAATGGATCACTGTAATCTACCATATGGATAAGCTAAAGAAAAAAAATGATATGATCATATCTATTAACTTAGAACAAGCATTTGACAAAATTCAACATTCACTTAAGAAAAAAAATGATATGATCATATCTATTAACTCAGAACAAGCACTTGACAAAATTCAACATTCACTTATAATAAAAATTGTTGGCAATTTAGGAATAGAGGTGAATTACCTCAACTTGATAAAGAGAATCCAAGACTGGGAACATGACAAGGATGTTCACTCTCATTAGTCCTAGTCTACATGGTACTGGAAGTTCTAGTACCATGGAAAGTAGGACGCATTCAGATTGGAAAGGAATGCGTAAAACTAGCTCTATTTTCACATGACAGGATTTCCGACCTAGAAAATCTCTAGGAATCTGCAACAAATACAGAAACTCCCAGAACTAATAAGTGGGTTCAGCAATTAACCCACAAATTAATTGTATTTCCATACGCTAACAGTAAACATGCAGAAACCAAAAATTTAAACACAATACCATTTATAATAGTTCCAAAGAAAATGAAATATTATATACACACTTAACAAAATTCACTCAGGATTTGTTTTTGCTGAAAATTACAAAATGCTGATAAAAGAAATCCAAGAAGAGCTTCCAATATATGTTGGAAGTCTCAACATAGTACAGATATAAGTTCTCCCCAAATTAATCCAAGGTTTAATGCAATTCCTAAAAAAAAATTCCTACCAGCTTATTCTAAAATTTATATGTGAAGATACAGGCCCCATAATAGCTAAAACAATTATGTAAAAGTGAAAGTCACTTAGTCGTATCTGACTCTTTGTGACCCCATGGACTATACAGTCCATGAAATTCTTCAGGCCAGAATACTGGAGTGTGTAACCTTTCCCGTTTCTATGGGATCTTCCCAACCCAGGGATCAAACCCAGGTCTCCCGCATTACAGGCAGATTCTTTACCAACTGAACCACAAGGGAAGCCCAAGAATACTGGAGTGAGTAGCCTATCCCTTCTCCAGGGGATCTTCCTGACCCAGGAATCCAACGAGGGTCTCCTGCATTGCAGGCAGATTCTTTACCAACTGAGCTAAATCATGGCATAGAATAATAAAGTAGGAGGAATCACTCTATCCAATATCAAAGCTACCTTTATTGCCATAGTAATGAAGCCAATAAGAAATTGGCAGAGGACAGATGGAACACAATGGAGGATCCAGAAGTAGATCATCAAACATGCTCAAATCATTTTTGGCAAAGGTGCAAAGGCAACTCAGTGGAGGAAACCCAGGCTTTTAAAAAAGAAATGATGTTGGACCATGGACATCCATTGGCAAAAAACAAACAAAAACATTGATCTAAACTTTATACCTTATACAGAAACTAACTCAGATGGATTACAGACTTAAATGTATAGGGTAAAATTACAAAAAATTTAGACAAATACACATAAGAGATCTAAGTCTAGGTCTTGGGATCTCAATCTAGGCATAGAATTCATAGACTTCACACCAAAAGCATAAATCCGTAAAAGGAACAATAGATAGATTGGACTCAACAAAACTGAAACTTTTTCTCTGTGAAAGCCATGTGAAGAGAATGAAAAGACAGTCTCTAAGCTGGAAGAAATATTTGCAAACCACATATTGCACAAAGGACTAGTATCTAGAATATGTAAAGAACTCCTAAAACTCAAAAATAAAAAAGCAAGCAATTAATTAGAAAATGGGCATAAGATATGAATAGTCATTTCACTGAGGAAGATGTGCAGATGGAAAATAAGCCCACTACAAGATATTTCACATCACTAGCCATCAGAGAAACACAAATTAAAACCATAATGAGCTATTGCTTCACATCTGTCAGAATAGTTAAAATAAAAAATAATGACAAAACCAAAAAATGATGAGGATGCAGAGAAACTGTTCACTCATACATTGTTAGCAGGGATGTAAAATGACACAGCCACTCTGGGAAACAATCTGGCAGTTTCCTACAAAACTAAACATACAACTGCCATATGACCCAGCAAGTGTACTCTTGAGCATTGATTTCAGAGAAGTGAAAATTCATGTTCACATAAAAACTTGTTACATAAATGTTCATAACAGCGTCATTCATAATAGCCAAAATCTGGAACTAACCCAGATGTTTCTAACAGATGAGTGGTTAAATAAACTGTGATACCCATGGAATTCTACTCAGCAATCAAAATGAATGAACTACTGATACATGTAGTCAGCAACTTGGGTGATTCTCCAGAGAGCTGTGTTGAGTGAAACAAGCCATTCCCAATAAATTACGTATTTTATTTTTAGGGTTTCTTTGTTTTTCAATTTTTAAAAATTGAAGTATAGTTGATTTACAGTTGTGTTTCTGATATATAACAAGGTGTTTCAGATATATATATATATATATATGTATATACATATACATGTATATGCATTCATACATATGTATATACATGTATATCCATTCTTTTTCATTTATAGGTTATTACTAGATATTGAATATACTTTCCTGTTCTATACAGTAGGGCCTTTTTGTTTACCTGTTTTTACATATAGTGCTTTATATCTGCTAATTCCTAATTTATCCCTCCCTGCTTTCCCCTTTAGTAATGATAAGTTTGTTTTCTATGTCTGTGAGTCTGTTTCTGTTTTGCCAATAAGTCCATTTGAATCATATTTTAGATTCCACATGTAAGTGATGAAATTATATATTTTATGGTTCCATTTAAGTGACATGTTTAAATTACAAAGTTCTAGAAATGGAGGACAGGCTAGGGATTGCCAGGGCTTAGGGATGGAGCTGAGGGAGAGGAAGTGAAAGGTGGGTGAGATCATAAAAGCACAAGATGAAGGATCCTTGTGTGGTGTTAGATCTGCTCAGTATCTTGACTGTGGTGGATTCACCAACCTACACAGGTTATAAAATTGTTTTGAACTTGATACATGTACAGATACACATAATGAAATGAGTACAAGTAAAACTGGGATTTGGAGAATTCTAAATAAGATTGGTGTATTGTATTAATGTCAATATCCTGGCTCTGCTATTATACTATGGTTTTGAAAAGTATTGCCACTGGAGGAAACTGGATAAAATATACACAGGATCTGATTTATTTTTTATAATTGCATATGAATCTGCAATTATCTCAATCATTTTTCCATTAAAATTATGTCTATAAAACTCTTTTGAAAAATTATATGTAAGAATACATATAATTTTGAGCACTTACTATGTGTCAAGTACTGTTCTAATGACTTTATATCATTATTAACCCCATTTCGTTCCCAAGCAGCAATATTATTCCTACTTTCCAGGAAACCAAGACACAGATTAAGCAACTAGTCCAAAGTCACAAGCCTAGTCAGTGGCAGAATCTGGATTAGAACTCAAGAATTTTTGGTTCCAGCATCTACAACACTAATAAGTTATTTTTTCTCTTTGCCTAGAGACTAGTTTTAGTTGAGGTCATGAGGAAGGCCTATGGAGAAAATGACACTTTGAGCTTCGTTAGAGGGCTGATTATGGTCTATGTATTGTATAAATTGTGCTGTAAAGCAGCAGAAATTTAATACGTATTTGTTGAATTAGTAAGTGACTTACCTTCTTTAAACCACTAGTTGATTCCTTCAGTTACTGATTATCTGCCAGGAGCCCAGGGTTTGCAAAATGAGAAAACACAGGACCCAGGCAGTCAGCTCATCTTGCCTTCTCAACTGTGGTCAGTGTTTCCAAAGGGGATCTATTGGCATTCTAGGCAGTTCTGTTCTATGCTGTGAGGAGATAACACACTGTGGAACGTTTAGCAACATTTAGAATGTCCTCCAGACATCAATATTGCCCTCAATTACCAGGATGTTGAAACATCTCCCCCTGCCCACCACACGTACCATTTCCCAGTTCCCCCATAAGGATCCTCGTGGAGAACCAATATACTTAAATCTCTGGTTATCAAAGTTCAAAGAATTCATACAACGGAACTGCGAGATTCACAAGAGGGACATTCCATTTTTCCCCCTTGGCATGCCTCCATGCATGCGATAGAAATAGATCTTCCTTGCCTTCACAGTGGTTCTGTTTCAATCTGGTCTGAAGTGTTCATCTTGCTCTTTTGCTTTTTGTCCTGCTTGTTCTTTTTGATGGACATGAAGAAGTTTCTCCTTTCAGAGACAAGCTGCTGAGCACGCACCATGTAGCACACCCCAAACCAAGCTTTCAATCTCAGTAGAAGAAAAACATCTGAAAGGGAAACATATTAATGCATTATTTTTGTAAACATGAAAAACATCTCTTGGAAGGGCAATTTTCTCTTGTTGACTGGCAGAAAAACAGCAGTGTTAATTATGTTGCCTTGTTAAATCTGAAAGAATGTGGTGAACACTGGGAACTTTTCTAATTGCCTTTGTGGAAGGCATCTGAGGGATCAGAAGTCATCTCTGTCAGAGGAATGCTGAGACAGCTGTGTATCCCTTCAGAGGCACTGGTCTGAATGTGCTCGGGGGAATATCGGTGAGCTTGAGTCCATGGACTTTTGGGCAAAACTCATGGGTAAGTGAGGGTGGGAAAAGGCAGAATCTCTGCTTCAGTTTCTGAACACTGGCTGTTTCTTTCCTTTTCCCATGAAGAGAAGGAAAGGGGATACATCTGGACAGAGTGTCTGGGCTTCCCAGATGGTGCTAGTGGTAAAGAATCCACCTGCCAATACAGGAGACATAAGAGATATGGGTTCGATCTCTGGGTCCGGGAGATCCCCTGGGGGAGGGCATGGCAACCCACTCCAGTATTCTTGCCTGGAGAATCCCCGTGGACAGAGGTGCCTGGAGGGCTACAGTCCATGCATCACAAAGAGTCAGACGTGACTTGAGGTGACTTAGCATGCAAGTGCACAGAGTTACCTGCATCCATTTGAGTGCTGGTGTCTGCACCCTATCTTTGCCCATAGTGGCAGATAAGCTTTCCCGCCATCAAAATGGGAAGAACAAGTCTTGCCCCCCACCCCCCGTAGTACAGTTCTTTCAAAAGAGCCCAGGCAAAGTGTGAAATTTAAATAGAAAAACAAAAACCAGATGATGACTTGCATAAGAAATGGAAGCATTGCATTGCTTTCCCATAAATCTAGCTCCAGGGTAGAAGTTTGGGAGGGAAGAATACCCTGGAATGTAGAAGAATGCCACTCAAGGTGAAAACAGGAGTTCAGAGGCCCAGCTTTTGTACCCTGTTTGAATTTCAGATGAGATAAAACCAGCAGCTCTGCTAAGTTGCAGTGCAAAGGCTTACATGGCTTCTTGAGAAAAGCAATTTATTTTAGATTATAGCACAGCAGCTATCATTTAAACTGCTAGCGATTGTAATTGAACTCAGAACCAACCGTCTCTGTGAACACAGGGTGCAGTAATGTTACCCAGGCTTTTCTGAATAATGTGGATGCCAGGCCTTCAAGACAGATGGGCATGGTAGCCCCAAAATCGAACTACTAGTATCTTGCCAGCCTTCCCACAACCAGCCTATTTAAAAATACTTTCTGGGAAATGTACCTAGCTAGGTATTAAAATATGTACTTGCTATACATTTTGGAGATATTAATATGAAACAGCCAGGAGGCAGCAATCTTCACAAAATTAGAGAAGATGCAATTGCACTAGGAAACTTTTTGTTCAGTTTTCATCTTTATTTAAGATCATGATGGGGCTTGTGAGGGGAGGGGTGAGGGGAGAGGGGTTGTGTGCAGGGACAATCCAGTATGGAGAGAAGGGCCCCTTTTGATACTGGAAAATCTTCGATTTGATAATGAAGAAGGTGTGCTTACCCTCCAAACCTCAGAACGTCATCCTGTCATTAAGTCCGAATGAATGTTCAGTTGTTCTGTTGGAGAAAAACGTTGTGTCTCATCTCCATGCACTGCCTTTGCTCCCTTCTTGTAAATAAATCCAGTTATAGAAAACTCACTATTTCTCCAGAGTTGTCCAGACACTCAGAAACAACAATTTCATCCAGGTTCAACTATTTATTTTTGTTTTTAGTAAAAGAGCTTGACATAGTGCACTTGCTCCTTTTATGACTTTCTTTTTTGTTTTGCTTTTATGAAAGCAACAACCAGCACATAGTTTGCAAATCAAATAGTTCAGAAACACTTATAATGAAAATGGACAATTCCTAATGCTACCCTTTCCCTTCTTATTGCCCTTCCTAAATGCAAGTAAAAGTGATAGTCACTCAGTAGTGTCTGACTCTTTGTGACCCCATGGACTCTAGCCCACCAGGCTCCTCTGTCCATGGGATTCTCCAGGCAAAAATAGTGGAGTGGGGAGCCATTCCCTTCTCCAAGGGATCTTCCTGACCCAGGGATCAAACCCGGGTCTCCTGCATTGCAGGTAGATTCTTTACCACTGAGCACCCTCTGTAATTCATTCCTGGTTTTCTCTGCATATTTCTAATTAATCTTTTATCAATTTCACATGCTACATACTGATTTTCTAATAAGAAAGAAAATTTATCTTATCACCTTTTCACATTTTCCCACTAATAACAGGACATTATTTGCAACTTCCATTGCTCTTCCAACTTTTAATTTTTAAAATTTATGTATTTTTAAATTGAAGTATAGTTGATATACCATATTCTGTGTTACAGGTGTACGGTATAGTGATTCACAGCTTTTAAAGGTTATACTCCGTTTGTGCAGTAGGGTGTGAGTGCTCAGCTGGTCCCACTCTTTGCAACCCATGGACTGCAGCCTGCCCGGCTCCTCTGTCCATGGAATTTTCCAGTCAAGAATACTGGTGTGGGTGGGTATTTCCTACTCTAGAAGATCTAACTGACCCAGGAATGGAACCTGCGTCTCTTCTGTCTCCTGCGTTGGCAGGCAGATTCTTTACCACTAAGCCACTTGGGAAGCCCCCTTCTCTTATGGTTATTATAAAATGTTGGCTATGTTGCCTTATTGTACAATATATCCTTGTATTAATAGCTTATTTTATACCTAATAGTTTGTACCTCTTATTTCCTGTAACCACTGTTTGTTCTCTGTATCTGTCTCATCATTTTTGTTATATTCACTAGTTTGTTTTATTTTTTATATTCCACATATAAGTGATTTCATACAGTACTTCTCTTTCTCTGTCTGACTTGCTGCACCTACCACAATATCCTTCAAGTCCCTCCATGTTGTTGTAAAGGCAAAACTTTCATTCTTTTCATGGCTTAGTAGTATCCCATTGTGTGTGTATGCGTGTATCTCACATCTTCTTTATCCATTCACCTGTTGATGCACACTTAGACTGCTTCCATATCTTTGGTCTTGACACTTGTAGGTCACATTTAAATGGTCTGTCAGTCTAGTCAGCATCTTTAACTTTTCTCCATAGATGAGGTATGAGTGCTCACATCCCTTTCTCCACTATTCTTTTCCCTCTTTCCCTTTCAGTTCTCATTCAACTATACCATTATTTTTGCATTATCAAATTTAATTTACTTTTGCTTTGTCACCAGAGTGGTTTTTCTTTGTGTTTTTTTCCAAAATTGAATGTAATGAAAAAGATTTGCATCATTATGACTTGGCTAAATTATTTACTACCGACTCAGATGGTTTCTATGATTTCAGTGTCACAACTCCTGTGATACACGAAGGAGCCTGTGTCTTGAGTCAGGTTCAAATGGATTCTTTTTCTTTGTCATTTGTCAAAATCATGCCATCTTTTAGCGTGTGTAATATATCTTTTAAGTCTTTCTTATAAGCTTACCTATGCTTGATATTACTGGAATTTCTGATGTCCTCTTGCCTCTCCTGAGTGCATGCTTCTGTCACATCTTCAGGTTTTCCGAAACTTGTGCTGTGCAAAGTCACTTCAGTCGTGTCCGACTCTATGCGACACTATAGACTGTAGCCAGACTCCTCTGTCCATGGAATTCTTCAGAGAAGAATGCTGGAATGGCTTGCCATTTCCTTCTCCAGGAGATCGTCCTGACCCAGGGACTGAATGCATGTCTGCTGCATTGGCAGGCGGTTTCTTTACCGCTAGCGCCAACAGGGAAGCCACTCCATATTTGGACTTTCTATTCTGTGTTTCTCCCTATTTCTCGTTAGATCTCCACGTTTGTCTCGTTTAGATGGGTTGTTTTCTAGATCTTCGCTACTGTCTGTTAGCAGCCAACACTGCTACCGCTGACTCTGCTCCTACTCTGATCCTTCCCCCTCTATAGGCTACCTTTTCTGGGAGGAGTGGGGGTATTCTTACGAGGCTATTAGGAATTTCTCTGTAACCTCAGTTTTCTAACACTTTGCAATTCATTCTCCTTGACATTGACTAGATTCCTGTGTTTTGAAGATTCATGCCTCCTGTTAGCTCAGGGAAATTTTCTGTGATTTCTTGCCCTCCAGTTTTGTTTTTCTCATTCTGAAACTTCTATTAGTCCACATCTAGATCTCATGGATCAATCATCTATATATCATACTTTTTTCTCACATATTGTACCTTTAATACATATTCTGGGAGATTTCTCTAAGTTTGTCATTAAGCTATCTATTGAATTTTTTGCTTAGGTAATCATGGGTCATTGGGTAAAGAATCTGCCTGCAATGCAAGAGACACAGGAGACGTGGATTCGATCCCTGAGTTGGAAAGATCCCCAGGAGGAGGAAAATGGCAACTATTCTAGTATTCTTGCCTGAAAAACCCCATGGATAGAAGAGCCTGGTGGCCTACATTCCAAAGAGTCGCAAAGAGTTGGTCACAACTGAGCAACTACGTACAAGCTCATAATTCCTGAGGGATCCTTCTTTTATCTGATTATTCCTTTTAAATATAACTTTGGTTTTGTTTCAGTTACCAAATCTCCTCAAGTGATTCTTGAGGACATTAAAAAGATTTTCTTATTTATTTATTCTATTATTTTGTAAAAATATAGTAACTGATTTCATTACTTTTAAACATACTTATTTTATTATTTTTAAAAAATGTTTATTTATTTATTTAGGCTGTGCTGGATCTTAGTTGTCACAGTGGGTTTTCCTTTGTGTCACGTGGGATCGGCGAGGACTTTAGTTTTTGGCACACAAGCTCTGGAGCACGCAGGCTCAGTAGCTGTAGTTCCGAGGCTTGGTTGCTCCCCCTTACATAGGATCTTGGTTCACTGACCGGGTGTGAATCCTAGTTGGATTCTTAACCACTGGACCACCAGGGAAGTCCCTGATTTTCTTTTGTAAGTTTGTATCTTTTTTCCCTAAATTG
Source organism: Cervus elaphus (assembly GCF_910594005.1). Taxonomy (NCBI): domain Eukaryota; kingdom Metazoa; phylum Chordata; class Mammalia; order Artiodactyla; family Cervidae; genus Cervus; species Cervus elaphus. The sequence continues at coordinate 51,965,223 of NC_057838.1, forward strand.
TCATATTTCCATAGTGTCATGTTTTCTGCTATTTTGCTTGCTCGTCTTATTTTCTTTCTTTCTTTCTTTTTTTTCATTTATTTTTATTAGTTGGAGGCTAATTACTTTACAATATTGTAGTGGTTTTTGTCATACATTGACATGAATCAGCTTCATCTTATTTTCTGTGCTGGCCTTTCTTGGCATGTTAGATTTCTGGTGATCTGTAGTTATATGTAAAAGAATAAGGTAATATAAGGGCTGTTTGCTAACCCTCAGAAGGTAGATGGGTCTTGTAAATGGCATGCTTAAAGGGTCCAAGTTTAGAGTGTGTGCATGGGAATGGGGTGGGGAGGATCTTGACTTGCCAGAGGGAGGTTTTAACACCCATGATAATGGTCTAACTTCTGCCCAGACAAATTTTTACTGCCTTGAACCTAGTGGTGGCTTTAGGTCAACCCACCTGGAGAGCCAGGAGGGCGGGAATTCTACGTTATGTATACTAACTTGTAACTTGTAACCCTCTTTCCAGCTCTTCCACTCTCTGGTTTACTCACTAATTCTGAGAATTGAGTTTTTCTGGGGTAGTGTCAGGCGGTATGCTTTCTCCTTTGCTGAAACCCCTTTTTAGGTTGTGGTTTCCTTTGCTGTGGCTTCTAAGTCAACAGACTTTTATTGAAATCACTCACCTTCTAATGGCTTCTTCCCATTCTCTTTGTGGTTATGGGTTAACACTTATGGGCTCCTTTAGTATCATTCAGAAGTAACTTTGGGTGAGAAAGGAGGTAAAATGGGTTTTCTTAGTCCACCAGTGTGAACCAGAGCACGTTCTTTTAAAAAAAGAGAGTGTGATTTTTCATAAGCCACATCCTCCAGCTTTTCATTTTATTTTCAACAGTTTGTTAATCTCACACTTGATCAGCAGTCACAGAAAGTTGCACAAACATATCACTTACTAAATGGAGCCCATAGAACATATACTTATGGGGAAAAAAAAGCGTTCTTCTATTTTCTCTATGTCTCTTAACTGATTTTGCAAGGAGTTTTGTTTTGTTAGGCTTTAGTGAATTCAGAAAGGCTATTAACTTGCTTAAAAGTTGTATTTTATTTTATTTATTAAAGAAAACATAATTGGATGTCTTCAATAAAAATGTTTCCCTTCTTACTCAATAGATAAATGGGCAAAGACCTCAAGAGTAGATGTTCCAAATGAGAAACACAATTTGTAACAAATATATGATGCTGTTCAATGACAGAGTCAAATTAAAATAGGGTAAGATGAACAAAGATTTAAAAATATGATAATTACTGGGAAAGCACGATAAGATGAATACTTTTATATACCTTTGGTACAAACAAGAAAATCTGGTACCAACTTTCAGGTACTTTAAAAGGTTTATAATACTTAAGCTACTGATTCCCCACTTTAGGAATTAAAATTAAGAAAATAATCAAGGATTAAGATGGAGGTTTATTTTTCAAATGCTCATTACAACATTATCAGTTCAGTTCAGTTGCTCAGTTGCGTCCGATTCTTTGTGACCCCATGAACCGCAGCACGCCAGGCCTCCCTGTCCATCACCAACTCCAGGAGTCCACCCAAACCCATGTCCATTGAGTCGATGATGCCATCCAACCATCTCATCTTCTGTCGTCCCCTTCTCCTCCTGCCCTCAATAGCAAAACCCTAAATTACATAACATACAGAAAAAAAATATAAAAAAATATAAAATATATAAATATAAAATATAAAAATATAAAAAATATAAAATATATAAAAATATAAAAAATATAAAAATATTAAAAAAATATAAAATCTATACCACGGAATACAGTCCATACATTAAAAGGATGTTTACAAATAGCTGTTAACTATTTAAATGCTTAGATGTAATTTAGATGAAAAGGAAATCTAGAAATGACATATAAATTAATATATATATTAATGACATTATATATATTAATGACATATACATTAATGACATATATATCAACCATTTGAAAAGAAATAAAAAACAAGAAGGAACTATGCTGAAATTTTAACTGTGGTTGTCTTTTGTTGGTAGAATAGTGTGATATATTTTCTTTCTCTACTCATTAATATTTTGTTGTATTTTCCAGGTATTTTATACTGAATATGCTTGGGTTTGAGAGGAGAAAAAGGAAAAACATTTTAAATCATGCATGTCTGAAAGTAAACCTTTTAAAAATGCCACCAAATGACCCATATGGCTTCTCCATGTGAACTCTTTACCTTTTTCTATCACAGAATCGAGAGTGGATTCTATAAAGCAGTGTATGAAGTGTTTTCCATTATTGAAACTATCTCTCAGATGTATCTGGAAAAGCTAGCTGGTATATTATGTTAGGTTTGCTGCTTTTCTCTCTGTTTCTCTATCTCACAAAGTCTGATTTATGTCAACATTAGCTACAGAAATATTCAGATTCTCTAGAAAGGGGAAACACAGTTGTATCTTTGACTGGAATTAGAGATGAAGTGATAAACAGTAGACTGTGAGGCCGACCCTCAGCTTTAGTCCTGACTGACTCACTTGGTGACTGTTCTGAGTTTTCTCTTGTGAAAAATGAGAGCGTTGCATTGGATGGTCTCAAAGGTCCTTATAATTCTTCTGCTGTGAGTTTGCAAATATCTTACCCTGGCATAGAGCAGATGAAACTAAAATACAGAAATGACTCAGTGAGAAGCATGCGTTCTACTGGTATGTTACTTTGCTATTTTCTGTGCTTTAAAAAGAGCACTTTGGCTTTGTGAAGTAGTAGATTTACATGTCCATTTGGAAGATGAGAAAAACAGAGACACTAATAAGCCTGGTGTAAAAGGCACAATTGCCGAGATTTCTAGCTGTATTTTGGGTCTTGGAGGGACATCCTTTGCTCTCAGAAGCATAGTACGGACTGGGGTATTTTTACCCACAGAATACAAAGGTAAGGTGGACAGATGATTTGTTTTGGTGCATTTGTTTCCCCTCCTCAATAATATGTATAGTCAGTGGAATTTTGTGTAAAAACAGAAATCTTTTTTGGGACTGGTGCTAGTGCTTTGTTCAGGGAAAGCCTCGTGGGCCACATGGGCTTTTGACTTTTCTATATATTGCTACTCTTCCTCTTGTCCTCTTTATTAAAAAAAAAAATCCAAAATAGAAACTGCCATAGTAGTTTTTTTTTCAGATTATGAAAGGAATACCTGCCATTTTTATAAAATTAAAATTAAAAAATCCAACACCACAGGAGAAGTTTTTTGAAAAATAAATATGATTTAGCATTCCACCACACAGTAACGACCTTAACTAATATGTGAAGGTATTTTCTCTCAGACTGTCTGCTTCACTTGTGCGCTCATACACAACATTCAAAATCAACATAGCCAGTAACACTCTTTTGTAATGTTATCTTACAGTGTGCTGTGTCCATAGAATTTTACATCATCATCTGCATTTCCAGCATAGTATTGCCCTGTAGGGTGAAATGCTTAAATTTACGTACATCATTAAATTGTTTAAATTTACTTAAATCATTCCCCTTGATGCATTTTTAGTCTGCTTCCAACTTCTTAGAAGCAACACTGCAATGAGGAACCTTGTATGTATGTGTGTGCAACCTGGTTCAATTGTTTCTCAAGCAGAATTTCATGGAGATGGAATTTCAGTGTCAGAATGTGTGATATCATGGGTGGGCACGTAGAATATATGAACAGGCACCTGCGGTGCTGAACCATCCTCCTTGAAGGCTGTTCCTACTGATGCTTCCACCTCCATCACCGCAGCTTTATTCCACTGCCCTTTGCTCTCCACACAGTGTTCCCTCAGATGTTTTCAGTAGAAGAGAAGGCCAGCAAACCCCCCTGAGAGGGGACTCTCTGGGTTTCATGCAAGTGTGACCTCAGTCAGGCAGGCCTGGTTCTGCTATGCTCTTAGCAGGAGTGCAAGCTCTGCCCTTACTATTTCATCTTCCTCTTTATCCGTAGGGAAATTTTTGCTGAACTGGAAAAACAGTAGGAGTGTTTTGCCTTCACTCCATCACCGAATAGCAGGTGTCCAGGTTCTGGTTGCCTGTTACACGTAAGTGCCCCCAATCCTGTTTTTCCTACGTGTGGTTGGTGTTTTGAACATATTCAATGCTCTGTGTTTGTTATCTTTACTCGAGACTCCTACCCTCCCCCAGTCACTATATTCATTACCCTGAGCCTTTCAACCTGGGGCTGTAGACCAGGGTGAAAAAAAAAAACCAACACACAATTGCTCTTAAGCTCAGAAAATTGATTTTCCCGAGTTTAAGTGGGCATCATGAGTTGTTAACCCTGTTAGAAAAATACAAGTTGGATTTATGATTCCCTTACACAGGTAATTGGGCTCTAATTTTAAATTCTGAGCCAATTGATTTACACTATATTGCATTATAACATAGCAAAAGTGCAACTGAGTTCAGGTGATGTATGAATTTGAGCCTCCAATTATGCGATAAATTATTTTTGGTTCTTTAACAAATGATGCCTAGGTTGACATCAACCTGTCATTGTTTCCTCTGTCTCCCCCTACTCTGTAACTTTCTCCTCTTTCTTCTCCTTTCAGCCTTTTTTCTTTCTAACCTTGCAAGGCTCAGGAATGACCTACTTCAGAAATCCAAAACCTGCATATTAAGACTTTAAAAGATAAATCTGTGCCTCATCCCTACTCACAAACCCTTATTAACATTTCATTTCAACCCACAGTTTATTTCTGTTGGGTCACTATTTTTTTTTAAGTCTTTATTGAATTTGTTACAATATTACTTGTGTTTTATGTTTTGGTCTTTTGGCCATGAAGCATGTAGGGTCTTAGCTCCCCAACTAGGGATTGAACCCACACCCCTGTGCATTGAAAGGGCAGAGTCCTAACCACTGGACTGCCAGGGAAGTCCCTCTGATATGTCACTGTTGTTGCATTGCTTATGATATTTGCTACAAGCCACCAGTTATATAAGTTGCTTTCTTGGTGTAAGACAGTTTCTCCAGGAGATTTCTTTTGGAATTTCAATACTTGTCCTTTCCACAAGATCCTACTGTTGGTGCTTTTAATAGGCTAGCTTTATCCTTTTCTTTCCCCCCACTTTGTGATAATTTCCCCATTGTATTTATTTTTAGCTGGTTGCATTTTATATATTTCTGCAAGCATATCAAGTTGTTTATAGAAAAAGGGTTGAGTATAAATAAATAACACATGCTGCTGGAGTTAATTTCTGGAAGACTCGAGTTATCCAGAAATCAGAGGTACTTAATTGGAATCTGTATCTCAAACTTTGCCTTTCTTTGGCAAGTCCTTGTTATTTTGAGTAGGGGACTAATTTAAATGACGCTTTGAGCATTTGTCAGAGAGATTAAGAGGCAGGAGGAAAGGGCAAAGGAAAAAGCATGGTCGTGGAAGGAACCCTTGACGGGGGCGAGAGATTCATTCCTTCTAGGAGGCTGTAGACAGATCGCTTGCGGTTTCTCTCACTTCCCTCTGCAAAATCATTTCCTCAGTGTTGAGGCCCTTCCTAATTTAAGGAGTCTATATTTAAAGTTTCTAACTTTGGAGAAAATTCTAGCCCCTGATTCATTATTACTCTTTGTGTTGCTTTTAATTCTCATCCTTCCTAAAAACAAATTAAATTACCTGCTGCAGAGTATCAATATTAAAACACTCAGCTCAATTGGATGGTGACCCTGAAAGAAATATTTTTTGCCTTGTTCTGCAGAAAGCAAAGATACTGGATTCTTTCACATGCCTTTCCACTGGTACAGGGGGGTTTGTTTTCCTGAGTGTTCATGGTTAAAGGGATATTTCTATGGAGGACCACGTAGGGTTATGAAAGAAAGATATGCGGTGGCAGAGGAAAACTGCTGGGAAAATCAGTGTTGCATTAAAATGAAGAGCCCCTGCTGCACCCAGGACCACTTCGTGAGCATATGCAATTCTGGACTATTTGAAACATAAACTAGAGCATCATAATTGCTGTATGATAACATTGAAGTTTTTGCTACTTGTGCTTTGGGTTACTTAGAAAGAATATTTTCCTTTTTGGTAAATTGTTTGGAGTAATACAGGGCAGAAAGTGTTCTGATTTAAATCAAGGCCAAGTGAAGGTAGTGAAACAGTTATCTTATGTGTTTTTCCCCAATCTTTACCCTCCAGCTTTCATTACTCTGAGTAATTAAATAATTTCACCCTCCTCCTTCTCAGACCATTGGTGAGGTTTTTTCCTTTCAAAAATCTGAATATTTTTTGTGATTTCACATTTGCTGACTCCCTCTAGGTTAAAGAAATTTCCTCTCCTAAAACATAATCAAATTCTACTTTTTATAAAATCCTCTTAGAGAATCTTTTAAAATGTACTTTTTGGCTCATTAATCTAGTTGTTATAGATCTTTGAGCATATATGGAAGGAAAAACTCTTAAAAGGAATTGAGTCTGGAAGTACCTTATGTTTTATTGTGAATAGATCTAAAGTTTATTTTTCAGCAGCCCCAGATAAAAGGATGATGGTTAGACATCTGACTTAACTGTATACTAGAGAATTATTATTTTTAAACTTAGGCAGTTTACAGAATGCTTTCAGATGGACATGGACAAACTAGATTTAATATCACATTTTCACTTTGTGATTTATATATATATATATATATAATTTTTTTACATTGTTTTCCCACATTATTTTTCACCTTAGGATATAAGAACTAGGACTTCACTAGATTTTTCTGGTAATTGCATGTTCTCTTAGCTGCAAATACTGTTAAGTAGCTTTTTAGAATATAACTCTGAGCTGGTTGTTTAAAAATAATTAAAAATCATTCTATTAAAAATTTGATCCAAATTTGGTAAAGCTCTTTCTGACCGTCTGGGCTTTTGTAAAAGTTGTAAAATGTAAAGAAAGTGAAGCCACTCAGTTGTGTCCGACTCTTTGCGATCCCGTGGACGGTAGCCTACTGGGGGTCCTCCGCCCATGGGATTTTCCAGGCAAGAGTACTGGCGTGGGTTGCCATTTCCTCCTCCAGAGGATCTTCCCAACCCAGGGATCAAACCCAGGTCTCCCTCATTGCCGGCAGACACTCTACCATCTGAGCCACCAGGGAAACCCTGGGCACTCACTATCAGGGATGTCACCGACAGCTAGTAATTTGAGAGTAATTTAATGTATAAGGAATATTTTGCAATGTTAGTTTAAGTCTGCATATTTCAAATAGATTTTTTTTCTAATCTGAGAATGTATGAAATGGAAAATTCTCAAGGTATGCTTTTGGTTATAAAATCTTTCATAATGGTGGTGATCACACAGATCAGCAGTGATCAGTGAGAGCTGATGATTACTATTGAATTAGGGAGTGCTAGGGCTATGGATGGAAGTTCCTGACATTGTACAGGAGACAGGGATTAAGACCATCCCCAAGGAAAAGAAATGCAAAAAAGTAAAATGGCTATCTGAGGAGGTCTTACAAATAGCTGTGAAAAGAAGAGACATGAAAAACAAAGGAGAAAAGGAAAGATATTCCCATTGAATGCAGAGTTCCAAAGAATAGCAAGGAGAGGTAAGAAAGCCTTCCTCAGTGATCAATGCAAAGAAATAGAGGAAAACAACAGAATGGGAAAGACTAGAGATCTCTTCAAGAAAATTAGAGGTACATTTCATGCAAAGATGGATTCGATAAAGGACAGAAATGGTATGGACCTAACAGAAGCAGAAGATATTAAGAAGAGGTGGCAAGAATACACAGAAGAACTATACAAAAAAGATCTTCATTTCCCAGATAATCACAATGGTGTGATCACTCACCTAGAGCCAGACATCCTAGAATGCAAAGTCAAGTGGTCCTTAGAAAGCATTACTACGAACAAAGCTAGTGGAGGTGATGGAATTCCAGTTGAGCTATTTCAAATCCTGAAAGATGATGCTGTGAAAGTGCTTCACTCAATATGCCAGCAAATTTGGAAAACTCAGCAGTGGCCACAGAACTGGAAAAGGTCAGTTTTCATTCCAGTCCCAAAAAAAGGCAATCCAAAATGCTCAAACCAGTACACAATTGCACTCATCTCACACACTAGTAAAGTAATGCTCAAAATTCTCCTAACCAGACTTCAGCAATACGTGAACCGTGAACTTCCAGATGTTCAAGCTGGTTTTAGAAAAGGCAGAGGTGAACCAGAGATCAAATTGCCAACATCCGCTGGATCATCGAAAAATCAAGAGAGTTCCAGAAAAACATCTATTTCTGCTTTTTTGACTATGCCAAAGCCTTTGACTGTGTGGATCACAATAACTGTGGAAAATTCTGTAAGAGATGGGAATACCAGACCACCTGACCCACCTCTTGAGAAACCTGTATACAGGTCAGGAAGCAACAGTTAGAACTGGACATGGACATACAGACTGGTTCCAAATAGGAAAAGGAGTACGTCAAGGCTCTATATTGTCACCCTGCTTATTTAACTTATATGCAGAGTACATCATGAGAAACGCTGGGCTGGAAGAAGCACAAGCTGGAATCAAGATTGCTGGGAGAAATATAAATAACCTCAGATATACAGATGACACTACCCTTATGGCAGAAAGTGAAGTGGAACTAAAGAGCCTCTTGATGAAAGTGAAAGAGGAGAGTGAAAAAGTTGGCTTGAAGCTCAACATTCAGAAAACTAAGATCATGGCATCCGGTCCCATCACTTCATGGGAAATAGATGGGGAAACAGTGTCAGACTTTATTTTTTTGGGGCTCCAAAATCACTGCAGATGATGATTGCAGCCATGAAGTTAAAAGACAGTTACTTCTTGGAAGAAAAGTTATGACCAACCCAGATAGCATATTAAAAAGCAGAGACATTAGTTTGCCAACAAATGTCTGTCTAGACGAGGCTATGGTTTTTCTAGTGGTCATGTATGGATGTGAGAGTTGGACTGTGAAGAAAGCTGAGCACTGAAGAATTGATGCTTTTGAACTGTGGTGTTGGAGAAGACTCTTGAGAGTCCCTTGGACTGCAAGGAGATCCAACCAGTCCATCCTAAAGGAGATCAGTCCTGGGTGTTCATTGGAAGGACTGATGCTGAAGCTGAAACTCCAAAACTTTGGCCACGTCATGCGAAGAGTTAACTCATTGGAAAAGACCCTGATGCTGGGAGGGATTGGGGGCAAGAGGAGAAGGGGATGACAGAGGATGAGATGGCTGGATGGCATCACCGACTCGATGGACATGAGTTTGTGTAAACTCCGGGAGTTGGTGATGGACAGGGAGGCCTGGCGTGCTGCAATTCACGGGGTCGCAAAGAGTCAGACATGACTGAGCAAGTGAAGTGAACTGAACTGAGGGTTCTTATATCACCCTTAACTGGTTGAAATTGTTACTATGTATTTGATATAAAATGTCATATACACACATGTATGTATGGGCAGGTAGGGAACTGGCTGTTCGAATGGGTCTCTTCTTGTCTCAGTTTCCACTGAGGTACCTGTAAACTAGCTATTGAAAGACCAGCTCTTGCATATGTAGACTGTCTGGAGCCTGCCCCCTGGCTTTTGAATATTTGAGTCAAGAGGAGATTAGAGACAAAGTTTCTTTGGCGAGACCCATGGTCATGCAATGAATTGTCACCACCTTTTGGGAGAAATAGTAGTGAGTACTGTCTTGTAATGTCAAGGTCAGAGGAGGTCATCAAGAGGACTAATCAGAGAGCTCCGAATTGTACTTCTTGCATTTGGAGGACCCGGAGGCCCAATGTCTGAATCAAGCCTGAGGAATTTAGATTGGGCCACACACTGGGGTCTAACTCACCCTAGGAAATCTGAAATGCAAGGCAAAGACAGGTTGGCCAATTGTGTGGGAACTCGCCTGCTTTCCCAATTTTTGTTCAGGGCATGAGATATGAGTTTCCTAGGGACCAGATATGTACTCTGCAGAGGAGAGAGACAAGGAGGAATCATTTTGAGTCTAGTTCATTATGTAACAGAAGGCTAGGATACTGATAGGTATCCTGACAGGTATAGTGATAGGATAGGTCCAAGGCAGATTCCTCCATGGGAAGAGGGTCACAAACAACAACCTAGAACCTCTGGGAAACCTTTACAGAGTCCCTCAGTCCCTCAGGAGAGTTCAACATGAGCTCTCATTATCTGCCAGATATAGACATGACTCCTGGATACATACCCAGACAGCAGAGACCCAGAGAGAGCAAAGCCAGCTTGTAACAGAAGCTGCACGAGGAAGAGCTCTCCTCTCCTCTAAGTCCTTCAACCTCGGGAGAGTCTGAATAATAGACAGTGAAGTGAGGGAACAGCAAGGGGGATGTGGCGGAGAAGGAGAAAAACCCCATGGTCATCACCCCACTGCAGGTTTTCAGTGTGAAGCAGAGCCAGGCTGGGATGGGGAGAGACAGGGGCAAGGATAGCAGTATGACTAGTACATGGTTTTGAAGCTTCCACTTTCTGTATTCACACTGTATTTGTAACCCAAAGTTACTCTAGAACTGGGCATTACTTGGGAAAGTTAGTGGGAAAATATGGTCACGTATGCGTGTGTGTGTGTGTGTGTGTATATATATATATATATGTATATATATATATATATATATATATACATATTTTCTTTAAAAAAAAAAAAGCCTGACTGCAAGGTTATGTGTGCGTAGCATGTGCATGGAAAGAAGAATACAAATAGCTTGGTTTCATCAAAACACCTTTTTGCATTTGTGATCCTAGATCTAGGATTTACTTGGTACAGTCAGGGGGTTTTGCCAAGTGTTTGCCACTTTATTATTCATTTAACAAATAAATCATATCTTCTGGTGTATTTTATCTTGGGTAACTTAGAAACAATGTGTAAACTTCCAAATCTTTCTTTGTGTGAAAATTTTCCAAATACAAGGCGAACTTGGGGTTAGTTTTAAATGTTTTAAAATCACTATTATGCAACATTCATCTGTCCACATGTGTAAGTAAGCATTGGAGTCAAGTTAATCAAGGTTTAAGTTACTGCTCCATGATTTATTAGATGATTAACCTTGGGAAATCTTGGTATTTCAAGTCCGGTTTCTTAATTTATAATGTTTACCAAATTTTGCTGCAGAGATTGCCAGAACTTATTCAAATGCAGTGTCAGAACTTGGAGAGGCTGGGTGGCATTCTATGTTCATCACCCCTGGTAAGCCAAGAGCAGCTCTTTTTCATTGTGCCTGATACTGAGCTCTACTTAACATTTCATTTATAGTAAAGGTTTCATGTCTGAAGATGAAGTTTTTGAACAGTGTCTTCCTGCTTCTTGGATTGCCAAGATTAAAATGAGATAGATCAGGAAGAGAAGGCAGAACGACAACTGCTTAAAAGCTTGGAAACAAATCCCAGCTCTGGCTGTGTAGCCTTCAACAAATTACTTTATCTCTTTGTGTCTGGGCAAAGTACCTTATCACATGAGATCATGTATAGAGTCTGCATTAGAGTAGCACCCTCTCTAGAATTCTTGGGCTTCCCTTGTGGCTCAACTGGTAAAGAATCTGCCTGCTATGTGGGAGACCTGGGTTTGATCCCTGGGTTGGGAGGAAGATCCTCTGGAGAAGGGAAAGGCTACCCACTCCAGTATTCTGGCCTGGAGAATTTCATGGACTGTATAGCCCATGGGGTTGCAAAGAGTCAGACACCACTGAGTGACTTTCACTTCCCTGACATAAAACTTACTAAGCTTTGTCATTGTTACGTAAAACTCCTTGCGAAGCAGCTACCACATAATGTGCTCCACAAATGTCAGCTTCCTTTTCTACTCTCTTGTCATTCATTCACTGCACCCTTTCTGAGTAAGTCTAAGTGCAGTTCGCTCAGCTAAACTTTATGGGGATTCAGAGATAAATAAGGTACCAGACAGGATACATGAGTATATAGCTCCTGACACATGTGACAAATAGATTTTGAATTGGATATAAAACAAAATGGAAATTTGACTGATTTTATTAGTCATAAAAGAGGCATTTAAGCATTGAAATCATAGAAGAATTTATTGCTTACCATTAGAATCAAAGTTTTAAGACCTTTTTTAAAACTGGGCTTGAGTTCCAATAAAACCTCACTTATCCAGAATATACCCACTCATTCTAGATTAATTGAGAATTCTAAAGTCCTTTGGGTTTCAGCTCCTCTTGAAAACCTTTAAAGAATTGTGTGGTTAACTTCCTGCATTAGTAAATAGGACCTAGGATGTGTTTTTTTTTTTTTTTTTTTTTTTCTTTTCTGAAGTACTTATAAGTAATTTCTTAAAACAGCAGTTATATAAATTACAGTCTGTGAAATTAAGTTGGATATATGTGAATCTTAAGCATAATTTAAACATTATTTTTTTTTAATTTCATTAAATATTATTTTCTTAAACAGGATATAAGAAAAAAGTGGGGTAGAAACTATCAGCTAATTGAAAGTCCCTGTAATTTAGTTCTGGGGACAAAAAAAAACCCCTACAGTATTGCATTAAAAGAATAAAACAAAATTCAGGCTAGACTATTCCTTGAATGGAAGAATGTTCTCTTGTAGTGAAGACTCATTCATTCATTAATAATTGGTGCCTCCCATGAGCCAGATAGTACATGATGGCACATAAAGGCACACACAGTCCTTACCACGTGAAACTAACGATTCAGCCAAGTAGACAGAGAGTCATACCAAAGTATGTGAAAGTTCTTCCATGAAGAAAACGTTCTGGGTCTTACCCGAGTGTGCCTTGGGGTTTTTGAGCTCATTAGGGAAGGCAAAGCTTTCCTTGGGAAGTGAGAGTTGAGATGGAAGTAGGCATTTGCAGGAGAATGGAGAGAAGCATGTTAAGTGTAGAGGACACGTTTGATGCAAAGCCCGTGGTGGGAGGAAGCAGCATTGGTGTCACTAGCCAAAGCAGTCCCCCACGCCCTGGGAGTAAGGGTAGCAGTGCTAGGAGTTGCCCATGGGAGGGCAGGGCAAGGCCAGACCTTAAGGGACTAATTGGCCAGAAGGATTCCATCCTTAGCCTCACAAGGTGATGCTCCTCCCCATCAGTCCTTGGAGTTGGGTTTCCGCCCATGGTGACTTGACTCTGACTTTTCTTTAATAGAATGATGGTTAAAGCCCCATGGAAAATACAACCAGCTTTCTCTACTTTTCTGTCCATGTAACTTGGAAGTATTTTATGTAGAAGAAAACTTTAATTTACAAGTCAAAGTCTGAGCAGGTGGGGCTACTTAACGGAATGTTCTGTGTATATAATTGTGAAACAATCTTTGATTTCTTGTTCTCAGGCCACCTGTAAAATGCTTAGAAATATTCCCATTTTAACTAAGGATCTGAAGCTGTAGGTCCTGCTGAATTAGAGATTTCATCAAATGGCCATAAGTTCTCTTTGCAGATTTGAAGACCTTATCTACTCCATGGGAGGAATTCTCCATCCTCTGCCTCCTAGTCTGTTAGACAACTTGCCCTTCCCCACTCTTTGACCCAGGAGACTGACCTCGGTAGACTGTATCACCTGGGTTGCCATGACTGCAGTTTCTAGTTTGTTTCAGTCACTGGGAGATCCTGGAAATAGATGAGGTGACAGAAAGAGAGAAGGCGGTGGGAGGGCGTTCTCTCCGCAGCCTCCCTTTCCCTCCACATCTCCAGCTCTTGGTGGTGGTTGCAGCCTCACTTATCTCATGAGGCTCTGGTGACACATTGCCTCCCTTTGCTCTTTTAGACTAAGGGAGGTAAAGACCTCATGCTGCAGGTAGGTAGTCCCAGGTATCTGAGCATCCTTAACTTGTGACCCTACCTGCACCTCTGGAAGGAGTTCCTATATTTAATTGTCTTCAAAGTTGCAGTCGAATGTGACTTCTGTCTGCTGAGATTCTGACTGATACCATCAGAGTCTGTTTTCTGCTTCCTGTTTTATTCTCCCCCTCCTAATACCTGGGTAGGCTTCTCAGCTGGTGATAACTGGGGACCAGAAGAACAGTGGTGAAATCCCCTGGATAACATGCACTCCCTTTCCTCACTTTGGGCTCAAAATAGACCTGTCTCCGGAGGAAGGAAGGGCACTGTTTGTCATCATATATCTGCCTGGCTGTCATTCAGAACCTAATTGGACTCTCTTAAATTTCATTCTGTTCCTCCTGTCATGTTTCTGGGCCCCTGAGACCTTTCTTGCAATGTGTGTTCTGAAGCAGGACATTTTGATGCAGCCATTTTGATGTGAACATTTTGATCTGCAGAGTGCAAAGAACAGGATTTTGGTCATATGCACGATAGACATCGGCACACATTCTCTGACTCTCTGCCCCATCCCTGAACTTTACCCTCACTTTACATTCTTTTTTTTTTTTTTTACTATTTTAAAAATAGAAATGACTATATATATATTTTTCCTGAAATACTTTAAAGCAGGGGTCTCCAACCTCCGGGATCTAATGCCTGATGATCTGAAGTGGAGTTGATGTAATAATAAGAGAAAAAAAGTACACAATAAATGGAACGCACTTGAATCATCCTGAAACCATTCCCAAGCCCTTCGTCTGTGGAAAAATTGTCTTTCACGAAACTAGTTTCTGGTGCCAAAAAGATTAGGGACCATTGCTTTAAAGTGAATCCTATACATCATATCATTTCACCTATAAGTACTCTTTTATGTTTCTTTAACAGATAAGAGCTGTAACTATAGTACACACACAATGAAGTGAATGATGATTCTTTAATATCTAATAAGTAGTTCATGTTCAGTTTTCTTTCATTCTCTATAAATTTTTTACAGTTGAGTTTTTCAGATCACATGCTGTACAGTATTCATACATTGCATTTGGTTATTGTCTGCTAATTTCTAACAGTCCTCTACTTTTTATTTATTGAAGTAACAGAAATACAGCAAAAGTGCCCGACTTAAGTGCTCAATGAATGCTTAGAAAATGAACTGTCCATGTAACTACTACACAGATAAAGACAGCGACATCTCTAGCACCCCAGAAGTTGTCCAGTCGTTATGTGTCAATTGCCCTCCAAAATAGCAACTTTTCTATTACCATGCATTGATTTTGCCTATTTTTTTTTTACTTCACATGAATGGATTCACAAAGATTGTCAGATTTTTGTGTGTTTTTGCTTTGGTAGAAATCTTTTAAAAAACTCAACTTAGGTTTAATTTGTATGTAATAAACTGTGCTCATGTAAAATGTGTAGTTCAGTGAGTTTTAAAAGAGGGACTTGCCAGTGAAACCACCACCACAATTAAGATGCAGAACATTTCTATCGCCCTGAAAAGTTCCCTCATCTCATATTGTAGTCATTCCCTCCCCCTAGTCCCAGCTTTCAGGCAACTATTAATTTATTTTGTTGCTAGGGATTTTTTTTTGCATTTTCTAGAATTTTTAATAAATTGAGTCATATGATATGTATTCTTTTGTGTCTGGCTTCCTTCAGTGAGTATGATTTAGATAATTATCTGTGCAATTGCATGTATTACTAGTTTGTTTTTTTATTGCTCACAACCATTCTATTATATAGGCAGCCCTCATTTTGTCAATTTATTCATTTTGTGTATTCATTCATTGGTTTACGTTAGGGTTGTTTACAGGTTTGGATTATTATGAATAAAACTACTTGTAGTACAGATATTTTTGTGGGCATATTTTTATTTCTCTTGGATAAACAGATACTGGAGAGTGAAGTGTCTGAGTTGTGTATTATGAATACATGGAAAATTTTAAAGAAACGGCATAACACTTCTTCAAAGTGGTTGTACCATTTTACATTCACAGAATCAATTTATCAGCCTTGCAATGGTTCTACATCCTTGCCAACCCTTGGGAAGGTTGCTCCTCTAAATTTTAATTTAATCTCATTTCAGTTTTAATTTGTATTTCCTAATAACTGATGATGTTGATCATGTTTTCATGTTATTATTTGCCATCTGTATAAACTCTTTTGTGAAGTATCTTCACATCTTTGCCTCTTTTTTTTTTTCTTTGATTTATAGGAGTTCTTTATGTATTCTGCATACAAATCCTTCTTCAGATATGTATGCTGCAGATGTTTTCCTCTGTTACATGACAGTGGCTTTTAAAAAGCAATTTTAAATTTTCACTTATCATTCCTTTTGTTCCTAAGAAATCGTGTTCTAGTTCAAGGTTGCAAAGATTTTTTTTTTCCTATGATTTATCCTAAAAGTTTGGTCTATGATCTGTCTTGATGGAATATTTATGTATGGTATAAAGTAAGGGTCAGCATTCTGCTACTTCCCCCCCCCCCAATATGGTACCCAGTTGTTCTAGCAGTATTATCAAAAAGATACTGTATTCCCCCATTGCATTACCTTGCATTGTTGTCAAAAATAAATTGACCATCTCTGTGTAAGTCTATTTCTGGACTCCTCAATCTGTTCCCTTGATTCATTTGTGTATCCTTTTGTTAATAACACACTGTTTTGATTAGTGTGGCTTTATAGTCAGTCTTAAAATCAAGTGGTGTGAGTTCTCCAACTCTGTAGTTCTTTATTAAAACTGTTTCGGCTTTTTTAGTTCATTTGTGTTTCAAATAAATTTTAGAATCAGTTTGTCAATTTCTACAAAAAGTCCTACTGGGATTTTGATTGGAATTGCATTGAAACTTCAGATTGATTTTTGAGAGAAATGCGATTTTGACAATATTGAATCCTTCAATCCATGAATATGCTATGTCTTTCTGTTTATTTTGCTCTTTAATTTCTGTCTGCAATGCTTTATAGGTTTCAGTGCAAAGGTTTTGTATGTATTTCATATTCTGGAATGGCATAATAAATGGAATTGTACTTTCAGCTTTATTTTCCAATTGTTCTTTGTTGCAAATTGATTCAGAGTGGGAAGTTTTTAATTCTTTTATTTCTCCTGCTCTTATTAGCTGTGAATCCTCCATAAAGAAGGACTTGTAATTCCTGTTTGGTTACCTTGAAGTGCAGTACATACAGGAAAGGCAGAGAAAATGCTTAAAATTTTTTCTCTCTTTCTGTGTATTTTCTCAGTCGTGAGTTGCTACTCTCACAACTTGCAAAAGTAAGCAGTGATTTTAAAAAGTACCATTATGGAACTCACGGATTTTTATAAAGTAGATCTGTTTCACTTTACCATATTCATTGTTCTGTTTGATGTTGAAATTAATCCATCTTTGGCCAGTGGGAGCCCTTTCAAGTTGGCTTTGAGTCATTTTGATATGACTCAGTAGTCTTTGATAGATTCCTGTGACAAACTTTCCTAGATCACTGTGTCCATTTCCTGACCCAGCTCTGAAATCAGCCATTTCTTCAGGGATCCCTGATTCTTTTCCAAAGAAAGAAAGTGCTTAAGAGACCAAAAAGAGGCTTTAAGACAAAAGTAGAGCCTCCTTCATCCTCAGTCTGTTCCTCAATCCTCCCACTTTATTTGACCAAAAGTAATAATAAGCACATCATTATTTTAGTTCTACCACCTGTTTCATGTTTGTCTTAGGATACCTACTTAACTTCTCTGTGCCTGTATTCTCATCTATAAAATGAGGATGGTTATTGCATAATGCTAGCCCCACTGGTTTTTTAACAGAGAGCCAACTTGAGTAATGGTAGGGTCGCGGCAGGAATGTTTGTTCAGTCACTCAGTTGTGTCCGACTCTTGGCAAACCTATGGACTATTACCCCCCAGACGCCTCTGTCCACCGGATTTTTAAGGCAAGAATACTGGAGTGGGTTGCCATTTCCTCCTCCAGGGGATCTTCCTGACCCAGGGATCAAACCCACGTCTCCTGCATCTCCTGCACTGGCAGGCAGATTCCTTACCACTTGAGCCACCTGGGAAGCCCCGGTGGTGGTAATACTAGTTGTTAAATAGCAATAATAGTAGTAGTGAGGTTGGCTGTTCATTTTTTCCCTGCAAATTATTATGCACCTACTAAGCACTAGTCTTTGCTGAAGTGGTGATTGTACTAGAAATAGAAGTCATCACAGCAGTATGAGTAATAGTCATTTAGCTTTTCAATAAACATTTAGCAATATGAGTAATAGTCATTTAGCTTTTCAATCATGTGTGAGGTACTCTACTGGCCACTAGGGATGCAGTGGTAGTCAAGACAGGTACCATCACGTCTTTAAGGAGAAAGACAAAAAAAAAGTAAAGTGGCAAATATAAATTACTATCATGGATCCAAAATTGTTCACTTAGATTTTTCTCTAGGTTAAGGACTAAAATTTCAAGTAGTTTCATACCATCATCAAAATGATTGCTTCAAAATGGTGCTGTCCAAATGGGCACATTGAAACGTTTTCTATCTAGGCATCCGATTTGTATTGCCGTCACTACATTTTTGTCCTAAGCACTGGAGAGAATTACTTTTGATAAAGGGTGGTTCTTTGAAATAACTCAGAGGATTGCACGTGGGGCTTCTCTTCCTTCTGCTCCTTTCCTCTGGTGCTGCCCAGTGTTCCTAGCGAGCCGCTGGTCCCCAAGGAGGCCACCCCTTCTGGAAATGGAGATGTGCCCTTGCTGAGGACTTGGTGTCGGAGGAGTGGAATGGTGCCATCAAAGGGAGAGTTTCTGCAGAGCCCAGAGGCAGCAAACCACTTGGCTCTCGCTTACTTCAGTGAGAATGAGGTCACAGGATGTCCCTTTCTGTGAATGACTGTATAAAAGGCCCTCTCCTCTTGTCCTCAGCTGAAAGTGTCCTCATGCTGGGAAGGAGTCACTTTTCCGGCTCTTTGAGCAGTCGCCAAAGGACAGTCTCAGCAGGGCAGGCATGTGGGAGCCAACGAGGTGAGAGCAGGTATTTTCCTCTCTCTCATGTTGGGGGCTGCTTACTCTCGCCACATGGACACAAAGCCTCTTAATTGGAAAGGGGATAACACAGAGTTTTCAACTGTTTGCCTTTACCATTCCCAATCCTTCTTTACTTCTTTTCTAACTGAATGGGAATTGCCCAAGCTTCAGCTTCCTTTTCGTAAGTGTACCAATTGATAGAAATCTATTCATCTCCCTATTGTGGGAAGTGGACTACTTCAGCTGCAGGAGTTGCCTACGTGGGCTTCCCAGGTGGATCAGTGGTAAAGAATCTGCCAGCTAAGGCAGCAGACGCAGGAGACACGGGATTGATTCCTGGGTGGGGAAAATCCTATAGAGTAGGAAATGGCAACTCACCCCAGGATTCTTGCCTGGAGAATTCCGTGGACAGAGGAGCCTGGCGGCTACAGTCCATGGGGCTGCAAAGAGTCGGACATGCCTGAGCATGCATAGCACGAGGTGTCTCCATCTGGCCTTTGCCCTCAGTGATTTTGCTGACTGTGTGGTCAGGCCACTCAAGGCAGCTGTTCTCTTCTCTTTGAATATCCTTTATTCAACAAGTGCCTGCTTCACCTACATGCTACTTACATGACTGACCGTCCTTCATGCTTGCCCCAGGCACTATCTGTTGTTCTTATGGAAGAACATCTGCTAGTTTCCCCAGTAGCTGGTGAGTCAACCTGATATAGACTCTGTGTATAACTGGTAATCTCCTCCCTCTGCAACCCGGGAGAAAAGACTGTTGCCATGTCTTGCCAGCCATCCACTGCCCATGGCGGGGTGCTGCTCTAGGACCTTGTTTCAGACATGCAAGCTCCCCTTATTCATTAAACCACTGATGTCTCTGTTACTGACTCCAGGCTTTTTCTTTGGTCTTAGAAGTGGGGAAGCACAGGACTTGTAGGCCCAGCTGGGTGCAGCCCAACAAGGACAGAGGTAAAATCTATTCATTCTATAAATCATCATTCAATCTGAAGGGCTTCTAGGACCAAAGCACAAAGCCAACGGTATTTCCTATCTACTCCTTCACCGTAAAGTTTACCAACTCTGCTCTTGGACATTTACCTGGGACTTCTTTTCAATGGTATAATGGTCATGAGTCTGGGCTCAGTGTTACATGGCCTTGGGTTCAAATCTTGTCTCAGCCTAAGAGCTTACTGTGCAGCATTAGGCAAGTCACTTCACTCCTCTGAGTTTTAGTCTCTGTATTTGTCACAAGGAGATACTAGGAGTCAGTTGGACATCCGGTATTTATGAAGTGTCTATGATGTATCAGGAACTTCCTTCTTAGGCACAGAGATGAAGACAGATAACAAACATGCACAAAAATAAATGAGATGGTTTCAAATTTTGATAAATAGAACAGGGTAATAGCAGAGGGATAGAGTAGTTTGCTTGTGTTGTTTGTGTGTGTGTGTTTTTTTTTAAAGAAAAGATGATTCAAGGAGGAGGGAATGATCTGCTGTCAAATACTGCTAAGTGGCTAAGTAAAGGCCAGAAATTGGCCACTGGCTTTGGCCAGACGTGGTCTGTTGATGACCTTTACTAGGGACGTGCTATGAATAGCCTCTGACCTTTATATGTTAATAATAAAGGGAAAGTATGTGCTGATTCTGGGTTTTTAGAGAGTCTAGAATGATCCTTTCAACGGAACGAATGCTATAGTTTGGCTGAATTTTAAAAAAGAAAATCTGTAAGGAATGTTATATTTCTGACTCCAATAATTGCATTATAGATAATAGGAAAAAAAATTAATGGCTACTGATGACCCTTTTAGTTTGTGTTATTTACTAGGGCCTGCCACAGTATCTCCAAAATATCCAGCTGTTAGGGTGCTCATTAAAAACATTTTTTGAATAAAAAATCTTTTACATGTGACAGCATCAAAATAACCAAGTTGAAATGGATCCCAGTGACTTTTAAACACACATCAAAGCCAAAGTTTATGAGCAGCATTTAGGGCTAATTAGAATGGACTCCTTTCTTTGTGTCTGTCATAGGGATGTGTTCCTTAAATTCTTTCCCCCTTTTTTCATTTATCACAGTGGCTTTTCATCTTGTTGCTTTTCTCCAGCCATCAGAGGAAGCTATGGCCAAATAGTGTGCTTCACTGGGGAGAAAAAGCCATCTCTGTGGGTAAGGAAGTGGGGGATAAAGGCCAATTCCTATTGATTCCTGTTTCTCACACAGAGTGATGCCTTTAACACTCCGTAATGAAAGTTTTTATATGTGAGAGGATTACCAACATTGGGCTGTTATTGTCCTTTGATGTGCCCCAGAAATATTACAGCAGAAGTTATTAAGGAATAAATTGTGGGACACCAACTGTTCTGCTGAAGCTGCTTTGCCCCTAGCGAAGTTATGTGGTGGCAAATTTTCTTTTTCACCTTTTTTAAAATTATTATTATTAGAGGGGGATGTTAGAGTAGATTGTCAGCCTGTTTCACTTCAGGACAGAAAATAAATGGAGCCTTAAAGATTAACAACGGTATCTAGGCATCAGTGGGCAATGCACATTTCCCCAGCTTTTGCCCATTTTATAGATGAGGACAGTGAAGCTCAGAGGAGTCAGGAGTTGGCCAGGGTCACCCTGCTAATTGGATACCCACCCAGGGACATGGAACCGGCTTTCTCATTCTGTTTCCACCTAAAACATAGCCATCGCTGCGTTCACCTGGAAGGAAGGTTAAACTTGTTTAAAGCCTGGAAACTGATGAAATATGCGGAAATCATGTGCTGTGAGACCATGTGTTCTGCAGCTCTCTGCTGAACCGGAAATCGCTGGGGCACCTGGGTGGGTCTGAAACCTTTCCCTGGCAGCTGGGTTTGGTGTCTGCAGAGGCGAACTGTGGCTCCCGTTTAAATCGCTCAGATGGAAATGGGGCAGCGCCTGAGTGTGGGCTCATGCTTTCCCTCTGCTTGCTCAAATGAAGCTGCCTAACTGCGTTCTTGGGGAGGCTGCAGGTTTGTCAGCGGTCAGCTAGCATTTCCAAGCAGCTCTTCTGAACGCGGGGAGCATGAATTTCCTTTCCCCAACTGACGGCAGGCAAAGTAGAGTCACTGCAGAACAGCTCGAGTGTTCTAAATTTGGATTGCTTTCTTTGGCACTTTTATTAATCTAAAAGACATCACATCGTGCTTTTTTTCCCCCTTAACTCTATTTTGATCCTTCATTTTGTAGATTACTGGGTAAGAAATGTTCTAAGTATGTAAATATCTCCTTTGTTGTATTAAAATAGAATTATTATTACTTGTATTTCTAATAATGATAACTATTATTATTACTAATAATAATAGACTAATAATGTTTATTGTGTGTTTTCTGGGGGACTAAGCATTGTGCTAACAGCTTTATATGTATCATTTGATTTAATCCTTGAAATAGTCCTGCCATATAGAAGCTTTCATTATTTCTCTTTTACAGATAGAAAAACTGAGACTCAGAGAGGTTAGGGAATTTGCCCAATATCACACAGCTAGTAAGTGCTCCAGTCAGGCTGTGGAATCAAGTGGTATTACTTATATCCCCTGTTTCTAACCACATACTTGCTGCCTTCTTGGTGCGGGTTAGTAAACTATGAGAGTATTTTGAGCAACATTTTCTGCTCATGAGTTAAAGGGCTTTTCATGTATTTTTAAAATTAGAGATTGGCTTTTGTTTCAGGCCGGTCTTAGTCTACACTTGCATTTTCTAGAGAAGGAAACTGAAGCCCAGAGAACTAAATGTCAGCAGCGTGGCTCTGTCTTCTTACCTGATCCCTCTTCCCTCCGTTTTCCTTTGCTTACAAGGCACCCACTTCTGACCAAGTTCAGTATCAAGTTCAAGACTCTGTATTATCAGTAACTTCTTAGTGCTCAAAGGCTGAAGAAACTGTGCTTTTTTTGCTTTTTCCTCAAGGTCTAGAATGAACCTCTATTATATTGTCTGACAAGGTGGGAAATCTTTTCAATCAATTCTTAAAAGGAAGAGAACTTTGTTTTTTAACTCTTTTCTTGATGACACTGACTTTAAGAAATGACATTTATTCTGAGGTTTATTTATTAGTTGAGAGTAAGATAAAGACAGGACTGCATCCTGTTCATAACTGTGGGAATTAGGGAGAATTTATAGCTACTTGATTCTACTTGTAGAATATATTATAAAGCATCATGATGGAGTTCTTTTGAGCAATCTGAGAGATGTGGGATGTATTTTTATCTGATTAGTTTTGTCGGTAAACCATACCTGAAAGTGAGGACCTAGATTTTACTTTGCATTTTTGCAACTGCTTTATGATCCTGAGGAAATTGTGTTTTTACCCTCTGTTTGAAGAAGAGGCACCTTTCTCTAACACCTCTCCTGTGTTCAGATTAATCCAGTTGGCCGTGACTACAAAAGCAAAGACTTTGACCCCTCTGGGAAATGGGCCCATTTCAACTTGGGAGCTAAGACAGTTCTATTTTATCTAAAGAGATGGGCAGGTGTAAAAAGCAGGTACTAAAAGTATTTCTTGTGGAAAACCTGTTCCTTCCATCCCCGGTGGTAATTGAGAGGTTGGAATTTCTGGCACAGTTCAGAAAGATCATCCTTATGCATAATTGTCTCCCTGACTACTATAACCATCCTTAGATGAGCTAACAGTTTAAAAATTAGGTAACCCCCAAGAGTTGCTTGTGATTGTCTTCGTGGTTTACCCCATTTTGTCAAGCCAACAGTCCTCCTGGGGTGATAAGAAGCTGCCCTTTTCCCCAAACTCTCCCCAACTCTCCATGAGACATTCCAGTTGAAACTAGAAGCTTCATATGTACACACTGCTGTACTTACAGGAGAAGGAAATGGCAACCCACTCCAGTACTCTTGCCTGGAGAATCCTGTGGACAGAGGAGCCTGGTGGGCTGCCATCTATGGGGTCGCACAGAGTCAGGCACAACTAAAGCGACTTAGCATGCATGCATGCATTGGAGAGGGAAATGGCAACCCACTCCAGTATTCTTGCCTGGAGAATCCCAGGGACGGAAGAGCCTGGTGGGCTGCCATCTATAGAGTCACAGAGAGTCACATAAGTGAAGTGACTTAGCAGCAGCAGCAGCAGCTGTACTTACAATGGGTAACCAACAAGGACCTATCATAGAGCACAGGGAACTCTGCTCAATGTTATGTGGCGGCCTGGATGGGAAGGGAGTTTGGGGGAGAGTGGATACATATATGTGTGTGGCCGAGTCCCTTCACCGTGCACCTGAAACTATCACAACGTTTTTAATCAGCTATGTGTGTGTACGCTCATTTGCTTCAGTCCTGTCCAACTCCTTGTGACCCATGGACCGTAGCCCACCAGGCTCCTCTGTCCATGGGATTCTACAGGCAAGCATGTTGGAGTGGGTTGCCATGTTCTTGTCCAGGGGATCTTCCCAACCCAGGGATCGAACCAGCGCCTCCTGCATTGCAGGTGGATTCTTTACCATGGAGCCACCAGAGGGAAGCCTGTTAATTGGCTATACCGAAATACAAAATAAAAAGTTAAAAAAAACAAAAGAAAAAAAGGAAACTAGAAGCTTCAGCTTATTGTGCCAGAAGCTTTGGCACAGACATTCCAAATTTAGGAATCCTACCCATGGTGTTCCACTTATCCATCTCTAAATCCTACTAGAAGGTGCTAATAATCTGTCTAGTTCTATGTAGCTGTGTAGGACAAACAATTACAAGCAACAGCTAATTCTTTCCCGTGTCTCATCTTACAGGAAACTGGGTTTTTGCGGTACCCAAAGTGATTTATTGTTTGCTGTGCAAATGAGCAGAGTCAGGTTTTAAAACAGTTTTAAGACTTCTCTGGAGGAAAGGCACAGTCTCCGTGTAAGTCATTATCTTGGGGATGCTGTGTGGCACACACAGGGTGGCATATGGTGGTGGTGGATGGACTGAGGCCCAGAGAAACTTCAGAGACTGTTTGATGGATTTCTCTAACACTCTGAATTAGACAGTGCCCCAGGAGATGAAAGTAAGGTATTTTTCATGAGGTTTTTTTTTTTTTTTCCCCCCCCCCCTCCCCTGCTAACTTCCCCACTTCTCTAAGGGTTAATTAATTTTTGTTTCTTTACCCAAGGAACCTGCCTCTGGATTAGGTTGATGACAGACTGATGAATGGATGGATCTGACAAGCTCAGGCATTTTTGCCATCTGCCTCCTGTGTTTCTGCTTGGATCCTCTTGGTATAAATCAGAATAATAGTGAAACAATACACAGGCATTGGAAAGAAAAGGTGCCTATTTTTAGGCTCTCTGAAAAATTTTCCTTTTATTTGATTTTGGTGGTTTCAGTCACATCTTCTAATACAGTTTCATACAAATGTAATCTGGCTTCCCCAGCCTAGTACAACCCAAATCAAAACGATATTATACCTCTTCACAGCTGTAAATCCTTCCTCAAATTAAAGCTCTGAAACTTAATCTGCTAGAGGTCTACAGAGAAGGAGGGGCACCTCCAGCACCCCACCACGGATAGCATTAAGCATCTAATGACAACTTGACAGAGACTTTTATCTTTTGTCCCTTGTGAAATCAAATCTTCAAAGTTATCTGCCTCTTCTTTGAAACTTAGCACATGCTGTACTGGGCCAGGTGTCTCAAAGCTGATACTGAGGGGCAGAGACTGAGAGCTGTGTTTTTTTTTTTTTTTCCCACCCATTTTTTTCTGGACTGCCTTCTTTTTCTTTTTTTATGACCTGGGGAAGATAGGAGAGTAATGTTTGACATGTGCCTACTTCCCAAAACAGTTAAAGACACAGAGATGCAGAATCTCAACAGGGACTCAAGTAGGATATTGACAAATTAGTTGACCTCACCAATTCAGTTCGGTTCAGTCACTCAGTCATGTCCGACTCTTTGCGACCCCATGAACCACAGCACGCCAGGCCTCCCTGTCTATCACCAACTCCCGGAGTCCACCCAAACCCATGTCTATTGAGTCGATGATGCCATCCAACCATCTCATCCTCTGTCGTCCCCTTCTTCTCCTGCCCTCAATCTTTCCCAGCATCAGGGTCTTTTCCAATGAGTCAGCTCTTCGCATCAGGTGGCCAAAGTATTGGAGTTTCAGCTTCAACATCAGTCCTTCAAATGAACACCCAGGACTGATCTCCTTTAGGATGGAGTGGTTGGATCTCCTTGCAGTCCAAGGGACTCTCAAGAGTCTTCTCCAACACCACAGTTCAAAAGCATCAATTCTTCGGCACTCAGCTTTCTTTATAGTTCAACTCTCACATCCATACATGACCACCTCACCAATTACCCAATGAATTAAAGCAGAGTGAAGTCAGACAAGGGCTGGGGTGGGTAAGTCTCAGGTAAGAGGGAGGAACAGAAAGTGAGAGATCTGGATGAGGTGAAGTTCTTGGTGAAGCTGACAGTGTGGAAGAGTGGGCAGGGGGCCAGGCAGAGTCTGCAAGGAAGTCTGGGGTGAGGCTCACTAAGTAGGTGGACGTTAGCATCAGGGTCCCACATAAGAGAGACACTTAACCCAATCCTTAGGTCTAGAACACAGTTAGTTTCCAGAAAGGTGGTGGCTCAATAGCTACTGTTTAACCCTTATTATTTTAGGAATTTTCTAGGACTTCTAGACCTGTTCCTCTTAAGGCTGGGCTCTGACTGCTTTGGGAAGAAACCTGATTCTTTCATTTCCAAATAAGAGGACAAGCCTCTATCCTCGGTGATCTTCCAGGAGATTGCTAGGCATTTAGGTCTCCTTGTGGTCTATCTGTGGGCCAGTTATTTAGAATCATTTGCCTTCTTTTCAACAGGCAGTCAGCTTGTTGGCGGTTAGCTTCCTCATGCTGCTTTTCATTTACAAAACTGAAGGGACCACACTCTGTCCTATGATGCCAGTTCCAGATCCCAGAATATGCTTCTTGGTTTCTGAGATCACTTTGAAAATGAGGCCAGACCTCTTGGCTAGGAGACTCTTGGGATATTTTATTGATACATAGAGTCCCTGAAGACATAGGTGTCAGGTCGTGTCCCAGGTCTCTGGGAGGATACTTTCAGAACAATACTGTAAGAGTACTTCTCATCATTTTCATCTCCAGGGAAGCCAGTATGACAAAGGAATAGTAACAGGTTATCATTCATTCAAAAACTGTATTCCAAGAGCGGTTAACAAGTGTCAGGCAATTCAGGTGGTGTTTTAGGATATGGGAAGACTGTGGTGAAGAAAATAGATGGTGTCCCTATTCTCATGATGGCCACATTGCCATCTTTGAATGAGTACTGTGTTTTAAAGATTGTAAGTAGCCTGAAATAACTTGGGATTTCTCACTAGAGGGAGGTTTTCATTGTGTGTGTGCATGCTCAACTGAGTCTGACTCTTTGTGACCCCATGGACTGTAGCCCGCCAGGCTTCACTACCTGTCAGCCTCCTCTGTCCATGGAATTTTCCAAGCAAGAATACTGGAGTGGGTTGCCATTTCCTTTTTCAGGGACCTTTCTGACCCAAGGATCAAACTGGCGTCTCCTGCATTGGCAGGCATATTCTTTACTGCTGAGTCATCAGGGATGCCCTGTCCTCTCCCTTACTGTCCCTTACCCCATTCCACCCAGCCAAGCCAGGTGGAAGCTCACTCTGGGCAGATGTGGCCAAGAAGATGGAGCTCACTTTCGCTTCAGATTCTAGTCAAGGTATGTAGTATCTCTTCCTTGAAAGAGAAAGGTAGGCTGCCAGCTTAGCTGGGGAGCTAAGACCCTGTATGTCTTGCTGCCAAGAAACCAAAACATGAAACAGAAGCAGTATTGTAATAAATTAATAAATTCAACAAAGACTTAAAAAACACAACAAAGAAACAAAAAGAATAGAGGGGTATGAAGCTTACTATACGAAACTCACTTGATTTGAAACCGTGGAGAATTTTAAGCCTAAGAGGTGCTCTCCAAAACAATAAGGCATTGTGTGTGTTTGTGTGTGTGTGTGCTCAGTTGCATCTGACTCTTTACAATTGAACCCAGGATTGAACCCATGTCTTCTGCATTGGCAGGCTCATTCTTTACCACTCTGCCACCTGGGAACCCAGGGTTTTGTGGTGGTGAGCAATTAAGAGTTGGTGAGTAGTTCTATGAGAGCAGTAAGCTAAAGTTTCCCTCTCCTAGTTTACCAGAGAGTATCAGGGAAGAACTGCCCTCCTGGAGTCAGAAAAAACTGAAAAACAGGCTTCAAAAACAACCCTTGCAAAGGAGCCTGAATTTAATTGGATCAAACTGTGGAGCAATTTGTGCTCCCAAGGCATTATTGAAAATAATAGATCAGCAGGAAATTAGTGAAGCCTAACAACTGGATGTGACGCTAAATGATGCAGACAGCCCAACAGATGGTGGCGGGATAGGGGGTGAAGGGGGTGGTTTGGAGAAAGTTAAAAGAGAACCGTGAAGCACATTCTTCTCCAGTGTATGTGGAATGTTCTCCAGCTACACTGTAAAATACGCCTCAAAACATTTAAAAGGATTGAAATCATATGAAGTATGTTCTCTGATCAGAACAGTATAGAATTACAACTCAGTGTAGAATTACAACTCAATAAGAGAAAATTGGGAACTTTATAGATATGTAGAGATTAAACAACACATTCCTAAATAATCAATGGGCCAAAGAAAAAATTACAAGGAAATGAGAAAAAAAAAAAAAACCTTGTGATAAATGAAAATGAAGACATGTCAAATTTATGAGATGCAACTGAAACAATGCTTGGGGGAAATTTATAGCTTTAATCACTTGTATTAAAAAGGAAGAAAGATTTCAAATCAGTAACCTATCCTAAACTGTAAAACAAAGAGGAAAAATGAATCCAAAGTAAATGGAAGGACAGAAATATTTGATAATAAAGAATGGAGCAAGAATTAATGAAATAGAGAAAAGAAAAACAAATAAAGGAAATCAACATAAGCAAAAATTGCCTCTTTGAAAAGATTAACAAAATTGACAAACCTTTAGCTAGACTGACCTAGGAGAAAAAAGGAGAAAACTCAAGCTACCAAAATCAGACATGATGAAGGGGGCATTGCTACTGACTGTATAGAAAGAAAAGATTACAAGGGAATACTAGAAACAGATACATGTCAACAAATTAGATGAAATACACACATTGCTAGAAATATGAAAATTAGGACCACTGACTCAATAACTGAACTGAACTGACTCAAGAAGAAATATACAATCTGAACAGATTCATAATAAGTAAAATAAAGAGATATAATTAGTAATTAAAAATACCCCACCAAGAAAAGCTCAGGTACAGAAAGTTTCACTGGTGGGTTCTACCAAACATTTAAAGAATAGTTAATACTAATTCTTTATAAACTGTTCTAAGAGTTAGACAAAGAGAGAATACTTCCTAAAGCATTCTGATCACAAATATCCTGACACCACAATTGGATAAAGACATCACATGCTAAGAAAACTACAGACCATTATCTCAAAATATAAACACAAAGATCCTCAACAAAATACTAACAAATTAAATTCAGCAACATATGAAATGAATACAACATGGCCAAGTGGGATTTATACCAGGAAGGCAAGATTGGTTAAACTTGTGAAAAAATAAATGAATATAATATACCATATTAACAGAATAAGAGACAAAACACGCATGATCATATGGAGAGATACAGAAAAAAATTTGAAAAAAATGAAATACCCTTTCATAATAAAAACAACCAGTGAAGCAGGAGGGTAGGGAACTTCGTTAACCTGATAAACAGCATATGGAAGAATGTTCAAAATCATTAGCCATCAGGAATATGTAAATCAAAATTACAGTTAGAATGCCATGTCATATCCACAAGATGGCTATAATCAAAGGAAGGATGTAGAGAAATTAGATACATGGTTGTGTGTCCCACCTTATACACTGATGGTGGGAATGTAAAATGGTACAGACACTTTGGAAAGCAGTTACTCATGTGGTTAAATATAGTGTTATTTAATTCAACAATTCTACTGCTAGATATATACCCAAGAGATATGAAAATGTGTCCACATAAAAATTTGTCCATGAATATTCATAGTAGTGTACTTGCCAAAAAGTACAATTCATGGACAAATTTTTATGTGGACACATTTTCATATCTCTTGGGTATATATCTAGCAGTAGAATGTCTGAAATGTCTATCAACTGATGAATGTGTATATGAAAGTAAAATGTGGTATATCCTTTCAATGACATATTGTTGTTGTTGTTTTAGTCTCTTTGTGTCTGACTCTTTGTGACCCCATGTACTGTAGCCTGCCAGGCTCCTCTGTAGCCTGCCAGGCTCCTCTGTCCATGGCATTTCCCAGGCAAGAATAGTAGAGTGGGTAGCCATGCCCTCCTTCAGGGGATCTTCCCAACTCAGGGGTTGAACCTGCGTCTCCTGCATTAGCAGGCAGATTCTTTACCCATGAGCTACTTGGAAAGTCCCAATGACATACTACTTGGCAATGAAAAGAAATTAAGTTGGCAATGTGTGCTACAGCATGGATGAAACTTGGAAACATTTTATTACATGAAAGAAGCTAGTCAAAAAAGAGAACATATTGGACATAAGAGTCCTACTAATTCTGCCCCAGGCAAACTTAAAATTATTAACATTGCTCAGTAATTTCCTTAAGATTCTGAAACCTTGGTTCTAGTTCTGCCTTTTTGCTGCTTTGTTCTTTTCCTCCATAATAAAATCCTCTCCCACCCTTCTGAAATATTTTACATTCTGAATCATTATTGAATCTATTGTCTCTTCCCATTCTTATTATCCCTATTCTTGTTCAGGTTTCTATACTTTGCTGAGATTTTGCACCAGCTTCCTAGCTTGGTCCCCTGGCCTTCTGTCTGATTGCATTCAAGCCTACCGTAGCTGTAGGGATTTTCATAAACTTCACATCTACTCTATCAGTCCTCTGCCTAAGCTCTCCAAAAATATATCTATCACTGTCAGATGAAATTTCAAGCTTGTCAACATGGCTTACTTAGAAAGTAAACCAACCTTTCCTGCTCATCTCTCACCTTGACTCTATGCTTCTTGCTATCTCTTCTGTTTGCACTGGTCTGCAGGAAGTTCTTTGCATGCACTTTGCTGGTTTTTGTCTTTACCCTGCATCCATACCATTCCTTCTCCTTGGAATGCTCTCCTCATCCAAGTGTCAGCCACCTGACTCCTAGAAGTCATAGCATAAACAGTTTATCTCGGTGTTACTCTAGCATTGCACTAACCATGTTTTGTCATGACTATCTTTTTATGTGTTGTAGGATTTTTGTTTTAAAAAGTAAAGGTTGTATGTCACTCATTACTGTATAGCACATTGCCTAGTGCATGGGACATACTGACGGAAGGAGGTGGAGAGGGAGATATTGATGCTGAAAGAAGCCTTCCACTCCCTTCACCTGGTTTCAGGCAAGCCAAAGACCAATTCAGGCTAGGGCAACTTATTAACTAGCCAAGGTTTTCCTAAAGAAACTCCAGAATGAACACTTCTTTGCTCTTTCTAGGATTTTTCTATCCTGACAATCCATTTCTGACTGTTGTTCAACTTGTGTTTCACGAATATTGTATCTTCATGCTTTTTCCATTTGTTCTGGTTTAACTAAGTCTGTGAATCACCCAGTGTCTTCTACACTGTAGTCCTTTATAAAACATAAAGGTATTGGACTTAAACATCAGTATCTGCATTTGAGGGATGCATGTACGTGAAACTTCATTTTAGGACAGAATACAGTCCATACCTATGAAAAGGATATACATTTTTGCAGCTATCAAGAACTGTCGTTTCTTAGCCAGGAGGACTTGAGTATGGCACTGAAAATATAAGGATGGGACATTTATTTGAGGAAGCTGAACTTTGGTTTCAGATAGATCCAGCTATGCCATTACATAACAACATAGAAGATTATTTCTTGCTCACATAACAGATAAATGACAGTTTATTGTATGTCTACTATGTGTGCCAGGTACTGGCTGAGGCACTACAAATATGGACTTGGAGAAAATAGGCAAGGTCTCACAGTGCTCCTTACGATGGGCTTTATGGGGCAAAAGGCGGTCTGTGTTTCCAGGCACTTACAGGTTAAGGTATATGACTGTCACAGCACCATCTCCAAGTCATGGGTGGGGTTGTTGTTTATTGTTCAGTCGCTAAGTTGTTTCTGACTCTTTGCCACCTCATGGAGTGCAGCATGCCAGGCTCCCCCATCCTTCACTATCTCCCTGAGTTTTCTTAAATTCATATCCAATGAGTTGGTGATGCTATGTAACCATCTCATCCTCTGCCACCTCTTTCTCCTCTTGCCTTCCAACTTTCCCATCATCAGAGTCTTTTCCAATGAGTCGGCTCTTCCCATCAGGTGGCCAAAGTATTGGAGCTTCTGCTTCAGCATCAGTCCTTCCAATGAGTATTCAGGGTTGATTTCCTTTAGGATTGACTGGTTGGATCTCCTTACTGTCCAAGGGACTCTTAGGAGGGTGGGGATACCATCAGAATTATCTGATCATTGGATCCCTGCCTAGCTGGACAGAGATGCCTTGTGGGACAGTTAGATGGAAGGAGAGAGGATGCTTGTTTAGAACACAAAGCTCAGAAATGTGCCAAAGGCTGAAAGTATCAATGCAGGACAAGGTTTGAAATGATGTACTTTTTAAACCCTTGCAGGACACAGACACCCCTTTCCCATGTGCTTCTCACTTTAAAGAAGACATGCCTTCCCTGAGACCTCAGTCCTGCCAAAAACAACAACAACAAAACCACAGACCAACCAAACAACAACAACAGCAACAACCAAAACTCTTGAGAACCTCAGGGGCCTTAAATCCTCACTAAGTATGATTTCCAACACATAAATCCAGTCAGCCCAGACTGAGGTGTTGACATTGGATTTACTTGCATGACTTAATAGCTTATTTCAGAACCCTCTCAGAGTTCCTTTTTTCCCATTGAGTTGTGATTATTTTGCTATGTTTCCTGTGGATGAAATTCACATGCACTCGGGATTTACTATATATTCTCCTTTGCCTTTTTCTCACTTAACAGTGCAGTCATCCTTCACCTCTAATGAAAAAAGAAAAACAGCTTCCTAAGCAACTGACTACCAGGTTGTATGAAAACCCTGTCTAGAATTCTTCCTTTAAAAAAATCCACATTATGAAATGTAGATCACTTTAAAGAAAGAGCAAGATGGAGCCATGATAATTGAGTGAAATGTGGATATGATCCTGTCTGTGTTGGGTGCAAATGACCTTATCAGCCAATTTAGGATTAAGAGAAAAGGGCCAGTGGGTGTTTTTACCTGTGGAAGTTACTTTGGAGCAGCAGTGTGAGACTTGGAGGCCTGACTGGCTCTTGAGTCTTGGCCCCATTACCAGCCATTAATATCATTTTGAGCTAGAAATATAACCTCTCTGAACCTCAGCATTTTTGTCTCCAAAATGGGGATAGCAATCTCTACATTGTGTATAGCCCTGGGGGCTCAATCATTATGAAAAAGGAAAAGGTTTCTCGTCTGTAGAGAATGGATACTCTGTTGGCATACTGGGTGTTCAGTCAAAGGGCTAATTCCCCCTAGAGTTTAACTGTCAGACCACGTAGCAGTATTTCAACGGCTTAATTCTTTTTTGTCTTGACTTTGTCAATCGTGCACCAACCTTAAGCATTTCTGGAGTTGCTGCTATATGACCATCACTGTACAGTCATCTTGGAAGACAAAAGAAGTTTCAGACTACAGAGTGTCAACCATGGAAATGTATTTTCTGGAATATTTTTCCATGTAATGCTCTGTGTCATCACTAGCACATGCTTTAAAAAATGCAAATTTCAGAATAAATTTATGGAAGAATTCTTATATGTTCAGAAAACTTAGTAGACATATACCCATATATGTGTGCATGTGTGCCAAGTCACTTCAGACGTGTCCAACTCTTTGTGACCCCATGGACTGTAGTCTGCCAGGCTCCTCTGCCCATGGGATTTTCTAGGCAAGAATACTGGAGTGGTTTGCTATGTCCTCCACCAGGGGATCTGGAGAAGGACATGGCACCCCACTTCAGTACTCTTGCCTGGAAAATCCCATAGACGGAGAGTCCTGGTAGGCTACAGTCCATGGGGTCGCGAAGAGTCAGACATGACTGAGTGACTTCAGTTTAAATTTTCACTTTCATGCATTGGAGAAGGAAATGGCAACCCACTCCAGTATTCTTGCCTGGAGAATCCCAGGGACAGAGGAGCCTGGTGGGCTGCCATCTGTGGGGTCGCACAGTGTCGGACATGACTGAAGTGACTTAGCAGCAGCAGCCACCAGGAGATCTTCCCAATCCAAGGATCAAACCTGCGTCTCCTATGTCTTCTGCATTGATAGGTGGATTCTTTACCACTAGCACCACCTGGGAAACCCTATTCATATATACGTATATTAAAAGGCAGGATGAAATCATGCATTCCAAGTTATTAGTAGCATTTACCCTTAGATGTGAAAAAAGGATTGACATGAGAGAATCATTTGGGGTTTAAATGTTTAGTCTAGTCTTCTAAATGATTTGAGATTTTGCAACAAGAATGTAATCATGTATTAATTTGATTTTTTTAAATCAATATACTTTTTTTGGGGATAAGTTTTAGGCTTACAGAAAAACTGAGCAGAACATATACTATGTACCCCATCACTCTCCCCAGGTCCTCTATTGTTAATATCCTGTGTTAGTGTGATAGGTACATTTATTACAGTTGATGAGCCAATTCTGACACAGTATTATTCACGAAAGTCTGTAGTTTACATTAGGTTTCACTCTTGGTGTTATACATTCAATTTGACAAATGTTTAATGACCTGTATCCAACATTATAGTATCTCACAGAATAGTTTCATTTCCCTAAAAATCCCCGGTACTCCCCCATTCATACTTTCTAGTTCCACTGAACACCTTGCAACTAGTTTTTATTTTTTAACTGTCTCCATTGTTTTCCTTTTCCACTATGTCATGTAATTGGAATTATACAGTATGTAACCTTTTCAGATTGGCTTCTTTCACTTATCAATATGCTATTAAAGTTCCCCCATGTCTTTTCATGGCTTTGTACCTCTTTTCTTCATTGTCTGGAGTCACCACAGCTTGTTTATCCACTCACCTGTTAAAGGCCATCTTAGTTGTTTCCGAGTTTTAGCAATCATGAATCAAACTGCTTTAAACCTTCTTGTGCGGGTTTTGCATGGACATGAGTTTCCAAATCATTTGGGTAAATATGAGGTTCTGTTGAGTAAGTTTATGTAAGAGTATGAGTCGTAAAGAAGTAAAGTACTTGAAGTAGTAAGAGTATGTTTGATTTGAAAGAAACCGCTAAGCTGCCTTCCAAAGTGGCTGTACCATTCTGCATTCCCACCAGCAATGAATGAGAGTTCCTGTTGCTCCACATCCTCCCCAGTATTTGACGGTGTTAATGTGTATGATTTGCATTACTCTAATAGATGTGCAGTGACATCTCATGTTATTTTAACTTTGTAACTCACTAATAACATGGGATTGAGAGTATCTTTTAATATGCTTATTTTCTATCTGTATGTCTTCTTTGATCTGGTGTCTGTCAAGTCTGTGGCCCATTTGAGTCATTCACTTTCTTATCACTGAGTTTGAATTATTTCTGTGTTTTGGATAATAGTTCTCTATCAGATATGCCTTTTGCAAATAGTTTCTCCCAGTCTGTGGCTTATCTTCTTGTTCTCTTGACAGTGTCTTTCACAGAGCTGAAGTTTTTAATTTTAATGAGGTTCAGCTTATCAATTATTTCTTTCATGAATTATGCCTTTGGTGTTATATCTATAAAGTCATCACCGTACCCAAATCATCTGTCTTTTCTCCTATGTTATTTCCTAGGACTTTACATTTTATATTTAGGCCTATGATCCATTTTGAATTAGTTTTCGTGACGGGTGTTAGGAAGGTCTGTGTCTGGATTTTTTTTTTTTCCTTTTCATAAGGATGTCTAGTTGTTCTAGCACCATTTGTGGAAAAGACTATTCCTTTATCCATTCAATTGCCTTTGCTCCTTTGTCAAAGATCATTTGACTATATTTCTGTGGTTCTATTTCTGACATCTCTATTCTATTCTATTGATCTATTTGTCTGTTCTTTTGCCAGTACTCTTCTGTCTTGGTTACTGTAGCTTTGTAACAAGTCTTTAAGTTTGAGACTGTCAGTCTTCTGACTTTGTTCTTTTCCTTCAATTTTGTGTCAGGTATTCTGGATTTCCATATAAACTTTAGAATCAGTTTGTTGATGTCTGCAAGCTAGCTTGCTGAAGCTTTTTTTGAGATTGCATTTAATTTGTAGATTCAGTTGGGAGGAACTAACAACTTAATAATATTGTCTTTTTATTTATTTCCATGGAATCTGTTTTCTTAAAGATCTACTTTGATTTCTTTCATCAGGGTTTTATAGTTTTCTTCATAGAGATCTTAGAGATATTTTGTTCAAGTTGTGCCTATGTATTGCATTGGGGGGGATATTAATCTAAATGGCATTGTGCTTTAAGTGTAAAATTCTGATATATAAGAAAGTGATTGACTTTCATTAACCTGGTATCCCATCACGCTGCTGTAATCACTTATTAGTTTCAGAACACTATAACTTGTATAGTTTTATCAAAAAAGAATAAAAGGAGATTGAGGAGAAAACTGATTCAGCAGACCTATACACAATATAGTATTTAAAATATGATGAAATATTTTGACACCAGGTATGACTTTTGTGAGTTTCCCATAGTGCTTGCAATTGCTTTTGTTTATACTTGCAAATGTACAGATTCATATAATTAATTGGCATACACACACATCTGTCATGAATTCATAAGAAGTGTTGTATGAATTAATAGGTTATAGACATCCAAATAGACATATTGATGTCTAGCAGAGGCAACTCTACTCAAGACTTTGTAATGGCCTATATGGGAAAATAATCTAAAAAAGAGTGGATATATGTATTTTGTTGTTGTTTAGTCACTGTCATGTTCAACTGTTTTGCACGCCCGTGGACTAAGACATCCAAATAATATACATATATAATATGTATAGATATGTAAGTCAGTTACATTCACAGAAGCAAAGTAAGTGAAAAAGAAGAATCTAGGCAATGGCATTTCTAATGATCATGGCTCAGTGATGAGATATATAAGGGACAAGGGTGTAGTGACTCAGAGACCCATCACAGTTTCAATACAGAAAGCAGGGCCATGTTGAAGGAACTTCTTGCGGCTCATCAAATTTTTCAGTGCACAACAGTGAGGACATTTGTGCACACTTGTCTGACTCCCAAGGATGGCTTTTTCATCTCTTTGCCTTTTGTATCTTCTGACTTCCTCTCTGGTTGGCTGACTCCCTTTGGAACCATACAGAGAAGAATATTCTGAGAAATGTAAGTCTTGCTGTCTGCTTTGCAATGCAGATTGCTGAGAAGAATTTGATAATTCAGGATTGATAATAGATCATCCAACGTCCTGTATTTATTTATTATTTTTAAACTTTTTATTGGCATAGAGTTGGTTTACAGTGTTGTTTAGGTTTCAGGTGTACAGCAGAGGGAATAAGTTATATATGTGTCATATATGTGTCCAGGCTTCCCTGGTGGGTCAGTGGCAAAGGATCCACCTGCCAGTGCAGGAGACGTGGGTTTGATTCCCGGGTCAGGAAGATCCCCTGGAGAAGGAAATGGCAACCCACTTCACTGTTCTTGCCTGGGAAATTCTATGGGTGGAAGAGCCTGGCGGGCCATGGTCCATGGGCTTGCAAAAGAGTTGAACATGACAGACAGTGACTAAACAACAACAACAATACATATATCTACTCTTTTTTAGAGTATTTTCCCCTATAGGCCATTACAAAGTCTTGAGCAGAGTTGCCTTTGCTATACAGTAGGTCATTATTAGTTATCTGTTATATATATAGTAGTGTGTATATGTCAATCCCAATTTTTATAACAGGGATATCCATTCCCTATAATTTTGGCTTCTCCAAAGTCTTCTCTTTTTTTAAAAAACACATGTGCAAATGAATTTTTAAAATACAGCTTTACCTGACTTTACCTATAAAGTGACCATATGATTCAGTTCTCCTTCTACAGTCTTGAAACATTCTCTTTGTACATCTCTTATAATAAATAACCATATTTATATGTGAGTTCTGCAAAATGTCTTCTTCCTCTGTTGAATAATAATCCTGTTGACAGCAGAGATTCTTTTATGCCTGAACATGCCTTGTAGTGTCTGACAGTATAATACACATAGTAGGTACTAATAAAATGTTTTCTTAATTAATTAATGGATAATATTACTTGATATACTGTTATGATCAATTTAACTCACTGTATAAGTGAATTGTACCATCACTTTGTTCTGACTAATAACTATAACTAAAATGAATGCCCTGCTTAAATTTCTGATTTATTAGTCCTTTTTAAAATGTTTTTATTGCTGTTTTTTTTCCTAGTCTAGTAGCCTGATGGTTTGCACTAATCTTTACCTTTCAGTTCAGAGTCATGAAGTCTTATTAGACATGTTGTGTTCAGTCTGCAGAGTCACGTTTCCGACATCACCATACTTGGTACGTTTGAGAGCAGTCGAATGGCTTCTCTAATGATTCTAGAACACTGCAGTGAATGACAAATTACAGGTGTCTAATATTATATGATTGGTAAATGACTGTTTTGTGCTTTATTTCCATCCCTCCAGGAAGGCTAGATTATTCCCAAATAGCAGATTGCCATATGAAAATGCCAATATTTACTCTCTGTTGATCCAAGGTAACAATTCAGAAACAATCATTTGATATAAGACACTCTTATGATTTTTTATTACAAATTGGTAACTAGTTAGGAAGGATGAGTCTCTAAGGAACCCTGTTATGATTGGGTTGACCTTCAGGTTCAATAGGATGGGTTAGCAAAGAATTTCTTTGCTTTAAGTCCACATTATTGTCTGAATAAAATAGGTGTTTGGTTTTATTTTAGTTCCCAACTTAATTTAGGTTATTCTTAA
Source organism: Cervus elaphus (assembly GCF_910594005.1). Lineage (NCBI taxonomy): Eukaryota > Metazoa > Chordata > Mammalia > Artiodactyla > Cervidae > Cervus > Cervus elaphus. Next base: position 52,003,968 of record NC_057838.1, read on the forward strand.
ATCTCAGAACAAAAATTATGTTTCTAAAGTGATATTAACACAAAAAACTCAAATGAAACCAGGAAATATCTACTGAGTTTCTCATGTGGTGCTGCCTTTTAACTGGTATACTCTTTTCCTTTGAGTTAAGTGTTAACAAAAACACAGTTTCACTTTGGTTTTTGCTTCTTACTCTTGGTGTGCACCTACTTGTTAACATACATCCCCCCAGGTCTATTTCTAGTCATAGCTGTTTATTAATGCTGCTGCTTTGCTTACTTGCCTCAGATTTCTCTGTCTCTTTCCACCCTGCATCTCTATCTGCCTTAAGCTATTTTCTGCTCAGTTGGTTTTCTTTCAGCCTTATTGCTGAAGACTTTGGTCTGGGACTTTGCTGATCCTATTTGTGGACCTGCATACACTCTCCACCTCGCTTTCTGCTTCATTGCCTCCTTCTCACAGGTGACCTGCACTCAACTCACCTCTGCTGAAGAGCATCCAGGAGTGCCCACCCCCTCCCCCACCGCCAACTGCCCTCTGTCTTTAGAATCCCCGCTGTGTTGCACTGTATGGGGGATAAACTACAAGCACCTTAGCCCCTCCAAGGGTGCCACAGTGGCTCTTTAATGCCTAAGGGCTGGTGGGCAAGAGTGCCTAAGGTTTGGACAAGAGGGAATAAGAGAGAAAGTGAGTAAAAGAAAGAAATGGAAGTTAAAGGGGAGGAAATGGGGAAAGAAGCAGGGATGCAGGAAAAAGAGGATGGAGAGTACAGAAAGGAGGGGAGGGCCAAAGAGTAAAGAGAGGCAAGATGCACTCATTCCTTGGTTCCACAGAGATTGGTTCTAGGACATTCTGCAAATACCAAAATCCAAGGACAGTCACCTCATAGTTTAGGTACTCAGTGTTAGCAAATTCTGCATCCATGGATTCAACCAGTTGCAGGTTGTAAACACAGTACCCAATCCATAGTAGTTTTAATCTGAGGATGTATAACACACAGATTCCCAGGGCCAGCTATATTTATATCCAGGAAAGCTATTCCAAATTCCTGTGAAAAACTGCTCTTCATTTAAGAGCCAACATTTTCACGTTTATTTACTAAACTCCAGGGTTCACTTAGTTTTGTTGCAATTCTGACTCCATTCTCTTGGTGCCTTTGTTGCCCTCCTTGCTCCAGCCCACCTCTCACCCTTCCTGCTTATCCCCAGACCATCCTTTTGCCTCAGCAACATGGGCTCTCTTTCCTTCTCTCACATGGCATTCACAACCAGCTCTCAAGATTACACTTATCCTGTGATGTGTGAGACTCTTAGATGCTACCAGTTTGGGGCAGAACTCAACCGAATCATGCAAAATACCAGGCAGGATGAACCACAAGCTGGAATCAAGGTTACTGGGAGAAATATCAACAACCTCAGATATGCAGATGATACCACCCTAATGGCAGAAAGTGAAGAGGAACTAAAGAGCCTCTTGATGAAGGTGAAAGAGGAGAATGAAAAAGCTGGCTGAAAACTCAACATTCAAGAAAATGATGATCATGGCATCTGTTCTTAGCACTTCATGGCAAATAGATGGGAAAAAAATTGGAAACAGTGGCAGATTTTATTTTCTTGGGCTCCAAAATCACTGCAGACAGTGATGGCAGCTAGGAAATTAAAAGGTACTTGCTCCTTGGAAGAACAGCTATGACAAACCTAGACATTGTATTACTGTCTAGACATCACAAACCTAGACATCACTTTGCCAACAAAAGCCCATCTAGTCAAAGCTATGGTTTTTCCAGTAGTCATATATGGATGTGAAAGTTGGACAATGGAGAAGGCTGAGCTCCAAAGAGTTGACACTTTCGAATTGTGGTGCTGGAGAAGACTATTGAGAGCCCCTTAGGCTGCAAGGAGATCAATCAGTCAGTCAGTCCTAAATTGACTGATCAACCAGTCAGTCCTAAAGGAAATCAACCCTGAATACTCATTGCAAGGACTGATGCTGAAGTTGAAGCTCCAATGCTTTGGCCACCTGATAGGAAGCAGCCAGTTCACTGGAAAAGACCTTGATGCTGGGAAAGATTGAGGACAGGAGGTGAAGGGGGCAACAGAGGATGAGATGGTTGGCTGGCATCATTGACTCAATGGACATGAGTTTGAGCAAACTCTGGGAGATAGTGAAGGACAGGGAAGTCTGGCATGCTGCAGTCTTTGGGGTTGCAAAGAGTTGGACACGACTTAGCCACTGAACAGCAACAACCCAAGGACTCTTATACTTTATAGGGAGGTGAGTCAGGGAAGTAAAAATCAGAGATCAGAGTGATAAGAAAGTTCTGGAGAGTCTCAGGGTTGACATCGCCTACTAGTATTCAGAGCCATGCTCCTGCAGGCAAGATCCCCTTCCTCTTTTATGTAAGTAATGACATTTTGATATTCTTGATTCTTAATACTGGAAATGGCAGCGAGGGTAATAGAGTCAATCTCATAAAGCGTGGATTCCAAATAGCTTTTGTCATTCTTGCCAAGTGTGATTTGTTTGCCAGCATATACCTGCGATGCCGGGTAGAGAGGCATTTGAAGGCTGTGTGTAGACACATTGGAAAGAGTTCTGTGATCGGAAAGCAATATCTGCTACAGCAGGAGGAGGTGGGAGTGGTGGTCTGTGTGCCATGCATTTGTTGATCTAGTCTTAAAGTTTTTATAAGAACATTTAGTATTTTGCACAGATAGTTTATAAATTTAAATAGCCAGAGAGGAATGGAATCCCTTCAGAAACTTTTGTTCTGTAGTCCTTCACCATCATCCTGATTTATTTTCTTCAACCTTGCTGCAGGTAACCTGACTGTAAGAAGGGTGCATATGTTAATAAGCAACAGATATACCTTTGAAAGTGAAAGTGAAAGTTGCTCATTCATGACCGACTCTTTGTGACCCCATACACTACACAATCCATGCAATTCTCCAGGCCAGAGTACTGGAGTGGGTAGCCTTTCCCTTCTCCAGGGGATCTTCCCAACCCAGGGATTGAACCCAGGTCTCCCATATTGCAGGCAGATTCTTTACCAGCTGAGCCACAAGGGAAGCCTTTGCCCCCATATTAAAAACTATCCAATAACCAAATAGTTATTCTCTACTTCTAAGGTAAGGCACATGGTTCTTTATAATAGTATAAGAAGGTGTTTTGCTTTTTTTGTTACAACCAAGTCAAGAGTCTTTTGGTGGAATAATCCATTTGGTGTAATTGGAGAAAGTGAGGCTTGTTTGACTTCTATAACAGACATATTTGCTATAGGGATGTATGTATGTACTTCTATAGAGTTTGAGACCTATAAGGCAATTTAGATGACTTTTAATTCATGTGATTTGGAGAATGAAGATCAGAGACTATGTGACTTATTCAGGGCTTCACAGTTAGCTCATAACTCATCTTTCTTTTGCATAAAGGATTGGCCTCTGTCTTCTATTTGACTGCTTTTCTCTGAAGGCCATGAAGAGCCTACACAAGCTCACTGCTAGAGAGGGAGCCATAGGTTTATGTGTGGGGGGTGCTATGAGTGGCCAGTGAGCAAGTGGCAGGTGAGCAACCACATTCGGTGGGTGAGAGTCATTAGGTAGAGCAGGTGGGGGCCAGGTAAGTAATGGGACATCTCACCAAGAGCTTGAAGGAACCAGGATGGTATCAGGATGGACCACAGGAGAAAAGTAAGGGAGGGTTGTGTGACTGCCTGGAACAGAGACAGAGTGTCCCCTGCCCCTACTGCATGTGCACACCGGAGCACACGCACACAAGTAGCTCTCACTGACTGTCATTTCTGTGGTGTGTGTGTAGAACCAGTTTAAAGATTCAGGACAAGGATAATACTAAACCACCTTCTCCAGTTACACCAAGTGGATTATTCCACCAAAAAACACTTGGTTTTGCTGTAACAACCAAAATGCCATCTTATACAGTTATAAAGAACCACGCGCCTTGCATTCTATGCAGGTATCTTTGTTAGACATTATCTCCCTGGTAGATAAACTCAATTGTTCAGTGATGGGGTGGTGATATTCAGACAGGAAAATCTTTAAACCTAGTCTAGAATGGACCTAAAGGTTAGGAGGTCTTTGTCCTATTATACATAAAAATGCTGTAGAACTTCCAAAGTACTATAAAAATCATAGGTTTTACCTTGATGCTAATGCTTGAACAATAGTTTATTTCCTCATATGTATGCGGAGAAGCTTGGACTAAAGGGCCGTTCCTCCTCTGATAGCCTATGGTGTATTTCCATGATACTAAGCTTGGTTTTGATGTGAATATCTACCTGGGCATGTTTTATTTAAAGGCAAGTCTAATCATCCTCTCTCTCTTTGAACAACTGGACTTTCTGTTTCACCCTGGACCTTCAGTGTTGTGTTCCAGGTGCCTCACCCAGAATCTGGCCCCCATAGGTGCTCCATGAACATTTGTTGAGTCCATAACTCTCAACAGGATGGGGAGACTGTCTTCTCTCCATTTTTACTATCCTTGTCCTGAGAGAGGGAGAGGCAGAGTTCTCCAGACTGACTTGGGGGGAGGCCACTGTGTCCCTGTACAGCCCAGATGACAGAGGAAAACAGGAGAGAGCTTCTGGTAAATTTCCTCTTAAAAATAGACAGCAATCTAGAAGAGCAGCCTTGAGGTAATTTGATTTTATTATTAACATTTTTTTTAAAGTTTGCCATAGTTTTCTGAGCCCTTTCAGGTAGGCACTATATGGGTCCTTAATGCTTCTTCATGTTGATTCTTTGACTGCCCCTAAGAGTTCTCTCAAGAAACTGAAATAAGGTCAAGTTGTTCAAATACTTACATAGGACTCTGTAACCTATTGTGCCCATGTTGAAAGTCTCCTAGAACACTCAGAATTTTATTAATGCTGTTATGCCTCATTCTCCAGGGAGCTGTGTAGAAACTCTAGCGTGGAATTTTATTTCAGGGCAATCAGGTCAGATTCTTTTTGTGTGCATGAATTTGTTGTGTTGTTTTAACCTCTGTATTTATTTATTGCTTAGAATTAAACTCCAATATCTTTAATGAATAGAAACAATGTCAATAATTGAAACACCTGATAAATATTTAAATGAATCACAAAATTATTTGGCAGGTGAAGGTGAGTACATCTAGAAACTTATTATATAGCTTACACTTGGCAATAGACATTTCTAACTGTTCTCACCATGCAAATGCACAATAATGGCTTAATATAAACAAATTACTAGGGGAATGAAAATGAATATAGTTTTGACACAAGTAGAATAACACTCATATGCATAAATATAGTAAAAATAATAGTGCGTTTTATTTACTTGTGTGGTGTCTAGCTACAGCTGCATTCTAGCTGCTTTGTAATAAAATTATAGCAACCGATTAAATACCGATTAGCTGGTTAGAGACAGATCAGATTATAGCAACAATTAAAATCAGCGTAGAACAATGTATTCAATCAGTCTGCTCTTCCTTCTGCAAACAAAGTCTTGGAATAAATTTCTTTATTATGTATATGTGCTTTGTGTATGCAGTCAGTATTATTCTGATAGCAGGAACTCTGGGCTTGACACAAGGAGGGTGGGAAGTTTTACCCAACTTGTGAACTAAGAAATGAAACCTTTGAAGCATGTCCAGCTGGGGGTACCGTATAAACAGGGTGCTCAGGAGGAAATGAATGGGTGTGCTGTGTGTGAGGCAGGGTGACATCTGCCTGAGCTGAGTGGACAGAATCATGAAAAATGCTTTACCACGGGAAAGCAAAATATTAAACTCCATAGGAGCAAATTCCGGGAGATAGTGAAGGACAGAGGAGCCTGGCATGCTGCAGTCTGTGGGGTTGCAAAGAATTGGACACAATTTAGCATCTGAACAACAACCACAACGGCAAAACTGTCTATGGGTAGACTGTCATGCCACTTTAAAGATTGATGCATGATTACTTAGATCTTATTTCTTCCAAATCTACTCAAAAGAAAAAAAAATACAAATTTTACCCAATAGGTATGTAAACTCAAGCCTTTCCCATTAATGGGAAGCATTACTATGTCCATCAATGGAAATCCAAAAAATCCACCAGCATTTTTAATCGTTGTGTTGCTTATGCCTCTGAACCTGAGGCCTCTTCTCCCCTTGTTAATGGGGAAATTCAGACAGGGGACATTGCACTGAGACCGGATCCTTGATATAACAAAAACGATTGAACAGGAATTTAAACAGAAATATTATTACATTTCTCATCATGTGATTTGATTATTTAATGCCAGGCCTCTGCGGTGCCTACAGCCCTCTTCTATGTATCCATGGTGGTGTGTGTCCTACCTGTAGGAAGGCAGCTATGCTTACCACTGTACCACCAACACTGTCCTACGTGACCAGCCCCGGGCTGGTGGTGGGAGAGCAAGGCTGTTGTTTCAAACCTGCCATTCACTAGCTATAGCATTTCTAGCTTTTACTTTCTTTTGCCAACTTATAGGAATATTTCAAAGAGGAGACAAGAAAATATTTGCTCCAGACAAGAGCAGTTGGGCAAGTGAGTGTATTTAATTCTGAGGATCAGTATTAGGAAGCCAGTTCCCCTGCTTTCTCTCCTCTCTTCTCTCCTGCTGCTGAGGACACAGTTCTGCTCTCTCCTCCAGAAAGAAATTTTTCAAAAGTGAAATGGTTAGTTCCTCAGTCATGTCCGACTCTTTGTGACCACATGGACTATAGCCTGCCAGGCTCCTCTGTCCATGGAATTGTCCAGGCAAGAATACTGGAGTGGGTTGTCACTCCCTTCTCCAGGGGATCTTCCTGACCCAGGAATCCAGCTCAGGTCTCTGACTTTGCAGGCAGATTCTTTACTGTCTGAGCCACTAGGGAAGCTTCAGAGATAAGAGCTCAAAGCTGGCAGAAGGGGGGCCCCATAATTTATAAGGAGGGGAATAAGGTGAAGGACTTCCGCATACTTTACTTACTGCTATTGTCAGTCAGGACATTCCTCTCTCTCATAGGCCATGATGAATACCCTCTAAAGGCCATCGGGGATAAAATTTCACCAAGAGCAGGAAAACTATTTTGAACCTGTGAAGTCTTTCCTGGATGGATTTATGACATGCTGGTTTCTGGTCAGAGGTCAAAGGATAGAATTTACCAAATTTTTATTAGTTCTGAGATAATATGAATTTAAAAATATGCCAATAATATAGTTATTAGAGAACTTAAAAATCTCTACATTAAATATACACAGCATTTGAAAAGAACTTTCATTTATGAAACAATAAATGTGAAGAAAAATGGTTATTTTAGCATTAAAACAATATTTCTGTCGTGGTATTCACTGCATCATCACCCCATTTCTTTACAGTCTCATCTATTCATATGTCACCTGAATATCCAGTATTGGTCTCTCTGTTTATGTGACTCTCACTGAATGGCAAAGCTGGATAAGAATGCACATCATTTAAGATTTGATTTTTCTTTTGTATGAGATACATTTTTATTAGCCTAAAAAATTAATTTGCTATGTGGCATTGCGCTGGAACATGAGCTTGTGATATTGTTATAATGATATCAGGTCCAGTTTCTATTTAGCCCAGCTCTTTTTCTTCCTGGTAAACAGACAGCCACACACAGACATATACAGATGCATGCGTGCGCGCACACACACACACACACACACACACACACACGGCCAAAGGAAAGCTAAGTCATCCTTTATTATTAGGTCTTAGGACCATTGCACATACAAGAACCCTGGAAAGTTGGACTGAACCTTTGGTGCATTCTTTAACCTGCATTCAAGTAGCTTCAATGAGCTTGATCCAGAGCTGACTCTTTTTCTTCTGCTCTAAATAGGAGTCACATCTCACCTGAGCAGTGGGAGGGGCTGTCAATGTAGAAGAGCATAGCGCTAGAGAAAATGGAACCAGAGAGCAAGAGAGTAGGTTCATGTCTGGTTGGTGTGGGTTCAGGCTGCTTAGCATCAAGCTTACTCAGTCTGGGGCATTACCCTTAGGGATGGTGGCTGCTGGAAATGAAGAGATGTACTCACTGGACAAGCAGATAAGGAGAGACAGAAATTGCACTGTACACCTCTGGAAGCTCTCTCACAAGGAAGCAGAGTTCTCTGGATGGAGTTCCTTTCTCCCTGGAATGGGGGAATTACTTGTCCTTAGTCCTCACTCATCCTGAGAAGGTACAAAGGAGATGGAGGCAGGAGGAGAGAAGCCTGGAGTGGAGGCAGATAAGCTGCTGGAGTATTAGCCTAGAGATTTGTTGTTGTTACTGTTCAGTCGTGTCTGACTTATTGTGACCCCATGGACTGTAGCCCACCAAGCTCCTCTGTCCATGGGCTTTCCCAGGCAAGATTACTGGAGTGGTTTGCCATTTCTTTCTCCAGGAGATCTTCCCAACCCAGGGCTGGAACCCGTGTCTCCTGCATTGACAGGCAGATTCTTTACCACTCAGCCACCTGGGAAGCCCAGAGGTACAAAAGAGAATAGTCAGTCCTCTCTCCATCCTTTCTGTTTTTCTTCTGATATTCACAGAAATTTAGGTTTCTCACCTAATTCTCAAGAATAGATACATTTTTATGACATGTTTTTTTTCTAAACTACTGAAATGTGTATAGAAGCATAAACTTGTAGTTAGACTGAATGTTAGAGTGAGTGGAGGGAATGATTGGATAGGGGGAGGAGTGACTTTGTCTGGAAATGTTGAAGACATAACGTTTATGAGACACGTGGTTTAGAAAATTGTAATCTTCGCAACATTTACTCAGTGCCCACCGAATGTTCAACACCTCCACTACCTCAATTAAAAATAATCAATCTCTATCATGCTGATGAGTTGCTCTGAAAATAACTACCAATTATCCCAACTTCAGTAGAGAAGATAATATACTTTTAATTGGGAGCTGACTGGAGAGGAATATAGAGATACTAGTAGATATTTCGTAAGAAAGACTTCTGTATCTTGAGAAAGAATTCTACCATTCAGCCACCCTTGCAGACAATGAATGTGAAAGTGTCATCTTCCAAGGAGACTCCCTGAATGAAGTAAGTGCCTTCTTACCTTCTTGGGGTGCCATGAAAATGAGAAAGATATCTGTCAGCAATCCAAAGTTCCTGTTTCTGTTGTCTTAGAATTTATAGCTTGTTAAAAAAAAATTGCTGGTGGTTTCCAACTTGAGAAACGGATGACTTGACTTTTGTGGTATGGTAATTACATATGGTTTTCAGATATCAAAGTGGCTGTCATAAGGAAGAGGGACTAAAATTTACTCTTTCTAGTTCCTGATGATGAATGCAAGTAAAAGGGAAGCTAATATTGTTGTTCAGTCACTCAGTCATGTCCAACTCTTTGCAACCCCATGGACTGCAACACACCAGGCTTCCCTGTCCTTCACTATCTCCTGGAGTTTGTTCAAAGTCATGTCCATTGAATTGGTGATGCCATTCAACCATCTTATCCTCTGTCATCCCCTTCTCCTCCTATCTCCAATTTTTCCCATCATCAGGGTCTTTTGCAGTGAGTCGCCTTTTTGCATCGGTGGCCAGAGCATTGAAGCTGCAAGCTGATTTTAGCCTGAATTAATAGCTTCACAGCAATTACAGAGGACTACTGGGAGAATGATAATTTCCACAAAATAGTGATAATACTATTAATGGAAGGATTTAAACTGACCTATGGTTCTTTGGAAGCAAGTGACCAATCAACTTGAGCTAATATATGTTTAAAAAAATTATAAGAGGGCTATCTGGGAACTCACAGAATCAAGAAGGGAGCAGGAGGACCAGGCTTAGAAATAGGAGATGGATGAAGATTGAGTCTACTTGGCTGTTGAGGTGCTTCTGTAGTAATGAATGAAAGACTGAGTCATGTGTCACCCTAGTTAGGACTCAAAATCCTTTGAGAGAACGGCCAGTTCGCTGAGCTAAGGGTACATGCTCATTCTTTGTCCGTATGGAGTGGGACAGCAGAATATCTTCCAGAGGTTTCTAGGGATGCTTTCATCCCTAGATGTAGTGGAATGGTAGGGTACCTAATTTACCATCCTACAAAGACTGCCTACAATATGGGGGAAATTCCCCAAGAAGGAACCAGGATTACAAAAAGGGAATAGGAACTAAGGAACCAGAAATTAGCAAGCAATATTTAGTACAGAAACTGGATGGGCATTCATTAAGGCCATCATAAAGGAGGATTGTTCATTGGGCAAGAAGCTAGATAGTAATAAAAAGACTTGGTCCCTGTGACTCCAGTAATACTCATGGGCAAGAATCCTTGAGAGATTAGAGCTTCGGCCACCTTAAAGATAGCCAGGCAAACTTGGGTGATAGCATCATCTGCTTTCAAGGATGGTATCTAGGGACTTCACTGGCGATCCAGTGGTTAAGACGCCATGTTTCCACTGCAGGAGGTGTGGGTTCCATCGGGGAACTTAAGATCCTATATGCCATGTGGTGAGGCAAAAAAAAAAAAAGGTATTTAGGAGTAACTTCCATTTGTATGTTTTACTCTGGGATAGAGAGACCAAATACATTTGATATGCTCCAAATCTTGGGATTCCTTACCATTTTCTCTCTCCTCCTCTTCCATCACCTGTGAAAGTTTCTAAACTCCATTTTGGACAACCTCCTCAAAACCCCTTAAGCAAAAATAGGTGCTCCTTCATTGTGTTTCCAGAATATAAATAAAAATTTTATTACACAGTTTCCCACTGGACCATGAGCTCCTTGATGCAGGGACCTGGTCTTTTATTACTGGAGTTTAAACACATACCATAGGGACAAGGAGATGAACAAGTTGAAAGATAGAGAGTGACCAGAGGCCTCACAAGGTTGGGTTCTGTACAGCGCCTTCTCTAACTGCCTCCTCAAACATGTTCTAATCCATATACTCTTGGTCCTAAGCAGTGTGAATATTTGATCTCCTGGTATCTGTCAGGTGAAACCTTTCTCTGAGAAGCTGAAGGCATTTCACTCTATTGATTTGTTCTCACTAGAGCTGAGCTGTCAGTGGTTAAGTAGGCATTTGTTTCTATTATGACTGTCAATAGTATGATTTCAGATCACTTTTATCCTAGTGGTTTCAAGGGATCACACTTTTAATTTACAAAGCCAGCTCCCTAAAACTGAACCAGACCAAATCATATTAAGCCATATACCTTAAGCTTTCAATTTATGGGCATTATTATTGGGAGAAATCATCATATGAACAAAGGTAGCTATGGAAGCATAGAAATCACACAACAGCAACAACAAAAACTGCTATGAAGTTTTAGAGAAGGGAGAAATCATAAGCAAACAGAGGAGAGACTGAATGAAGTCAGAAAGCCCTTGTTTCAAATACACTGTGGGTAGATTTCTGATTGCTGTTACTCCTACTAGTTTGTGAAATCTGTGAAATGGGGATGATGACAGCAATGTAATTCCTAAGGTTACTATGAGGATTCAGTGGACCTGTTGGTTCCTGGTTTATTCTCCACCCTGCATAGATTCCAACCTCCTGGGCAATCGTAGGGGGCGGGAGAGTGAGCAGAGATCTGCAGTCTCAGGGCTTCTCACATAGGACACCAAGAGCATGCCCCTCCTCGTTTCCTGGTCCATGCTGCTTCCTACAAAGGGCAGAAGCTGTTGAGTGGAATAGGAGACTACATGTAGCTGCATAATTTGCCACCTACACTTGATTGGTCAGAGCTGCTAGGAGAAGCAACACTCAGAATAGCAAAACTCTCCAGCTATGTTGTTTTAACCTCACCCTTTCACACTTAAACCAAATTCTTCCCCTTCAGGACTTAATTATTTGCAGCAAAAATACATCTTAAGCTTCTTTTAGATTGTCTCCTAAAATGGAGTTGGTCTCTGTGTGTGTCCCTAACTCTAATTACTGTTTTATTTATTAATATTGGCATGTGATTTTTATCTTTATAATGGTTGGAATCTTGTTTCCAGGACAACCAGAAGCTGCCAAGATCTTTGTACCTACAGGGTCAGAGTCCTACTATAATCTTGGTTCCTTTCACTTTTGTGGCCAAAAGTATTCAATTAGTTCCATAATTCTGTCAGCTTTCTCTCTTTGTGTTTTCTCTTCACACAAGGTTAGGTTCACCTGTGCAGTTATTTTTAAATACATATACTAATGTACATCCTATTTATCTAAAATCTGACCTTAACAGCTTTCTCTTCTACTACCCAGTGGCTCCGGTTGTGATGAGGACTTCCCACTGAAAATTGTTACTACATACAAACCACTTGGAACAGCATTAAGCACACAGTAGGCTCTCAATGAATCTGAGCTGTTATTACTCTCATCATCATCATTATTACTAGAATCACCCTATGGTTATTCTGTGGATTAAATAATATAATATTTATAAACTATGTTAGCATATTGCTTAGCACATTGTAGGCCCTCAATCATGTTAGTTACTGCTAGTTACAGGAGCAGAAGCTAAAAATTTAGTTAAGAAAATAAAGCATAGCATCTTCCAGGGTAATTGCCTTGGCTCCGTTCAGTTCATTCTTTCATGCCATTTCTTTCTATGGCACTTTACAGTGAGGATGAGTTTTCAGAACCATGCTTTATTCAGAGGTGTTTCAAGATGTATTGTCATAAAAAAATCCACTTATATTCAGTAAGTCGGAAAAGTGGTATCATATTTCATGCATTCATTTTAGAGTGATGATTATATGTTTTTACAAGTAACTTGTAAAAAGCTCATCATTAAAAATGTAAGCAATTCAGAAAGTTATAAAAAGAGAAAGAAACACATCATCCTAAATGCTACCTGCCAGAATTATTCGCTGTGAACAGTTGAAGAGCGTCTCTTAATGCATGGATATAGATAGGAAGATAGAAAGATAGTAAGAATTAACCTCATGAGGATGGAAGTAACTCAGAAGTAATTCCTTTCTTCCAACTTCCTCTCGCATTCCCTTCCAGTTTTGTTCCTTATGTTGTATTTACTCTGATGGGTTTATAGCATCCTCAGTCTGTTTTGCAAATGTAATTCTTCCATTTGTTTAGTTCTAGGTTGATTTTTATTTGGATCCACTGCTGATTATTAGTCTTTTTACTGTGCTTTGCACATCTCAGGTTTATTTATTTTGACTTTTCTCTTGGTTGGATAACTTTCTTCATCAAGACCTTTTTTCTAAGCGAACTCATGAGGGTTATAGTTTCTTAGGTTTTTAACTTCTGAGAATAGACCTACTGACTTTTTACTTGAATAACAGCTTGGCTGATAGGATGTTCTCAGGACACCTTTTCTTTCCCTCTGAAGGTTTTCTTTCCCTCTGAAGGTTGCCTTTCCCTCTGAAAGTGTAAGGCCAGGCTGATTCTTTTTCCCACTTAGAGTTGACTTGCTTTCTTCTTCTTAGATGCTCAAATAACTCTAGTTTTATTTTGATGTATAATAGGTTAATTAGAGTATCTTAATGTTGATTGTTACATTTTTTCCCAATATGATATGTCATTTTCATCTGTGTATTCAGTTCTTTCTCTTCTAGGGGAATGCTTCTATGTGATAACTCAATTTTCCTTTTTCTGGTTCACTATTTCAGGGGACATCAATAATATTTTGGTTGGTTTCCTATATCTATCTTACATAATCATGCTACACTTTCTGTTTGCATTAGCAAGTTTCTTGCCTTTTCCTTAAGTGCTGACTATAATTATTTTAAATTTCTCTATCATTCTATTAACTTAATTTTTAGCTTTGACTTTTTTCTAGTTCTGTTTTTAATTTACTTCGTAGATCTTCAGTGGCACATTATATTTTTCAGTGGGTCCTTAGCTCTGGAATTTCCTTTTAACTTTTCATTTGAACTCTTATTGAATATTCTTATTAAGTTCTTTAATATTAAAGAATATTCATGGGGTATTTGTCTCTGTTCCTTGGATTATATTTTCTTTCAGCTCAGTTCTTCATCTGTCCTGTGGGTTATATTCCTCTCCACCCTCATCTTTCCATCTCTTCTGTCTGGTAGTATGTCTGCATGGTGGTCATGCCTTCTCTTTTTATCCCTCTCACAATTAAAATAGGTGTTTCTGGGTTTTTTTGTTTTGATTTTGTTTTCTTTAAAAAAAATTATTTTATTATTTATTTTTAAGATTTTTGGCCACATCGTGTGGCAAGCATGTGGGATCTTAGTTCCCTGACCAGGGATCAAACTCGCACCCCCCACAATAGAAGCATGGAGTCTTAACCACTGGACCAGTGGGAAAGTCCCTTGTTTTTGTTTTCTGAACTGATGTGAGTGGATCTTCCTTGATCTCTTTTCAAATTATTTGGGACTAGTTTGTCTTCACCTTCCTGAGCCACAGTTTGAAAACTGGATGCTATTTTCTACCTATTTTTCTAAAGATTGATTTTCACAGTGTGGTCCTGGGACCAGCAACATCAATTAATGGAGCATATTATGGGACCCCCATTCACCCTTATTAAGCTGGACACTGTGGACATGAGGTCCAAGAGTCTGTGTTTCCACAACCTTTCCAGGTGATTCTGGTATATCTTAAAATCTGAAAGCCATTGCAGTTAAGTGTTGTGGCAACACGGAGCAGGAAGGCTGTGGTCTGCAGACCACAGTTCATCCTGGGAAAACCTGAGCCGTGCTCTGTCTTCGGAGATCCTATTAAGATCCTGTCCCTGGGCCTGTTCCTCAACCACAATCGTTCCACTTGTTCGGGCTTTAGTACATTCCCTTATTCACCATGTTGCCCTGAAATCAGCCAGCTCTGGTGTTCCTTCCTGCCTCTGTTGGCAGGGCTGCCATGAACCAATGTGCAGGTTGCACCTACATTAGGACACCTGACTTGAGGGGGTTGGGAGGGGACTAACATCTAGTCTGCACTCTGCTGACAAAGAGTGTGTCTGGTGCAGGGCTGTGTCAGCCCAGAGGAGAGGATCCAGTCTCTAACTGATCTGCCCAGAGTGGGCATCTCTTCACACAAGGAACATCCGTAGTACTTGTCAATGGCCCCGGTAAGTCTTGAAATGATATGTAGGCACTTCTGTAGTAAAACTGTTCCTAGAATTTGTCCAGGTTTGTCTAATCACTCCCCTTCTCTTGCTCTGTAACTTTACAAATTTGAGGGTATTTTTAAGAATTCTTTCTGCTTTCTTTCCTTACAGTGCTGCCTCTGGGTGTATGGAGGGCTAGGGTAGGGAGAGTTAGTGAGGTTAACTTTACCACAGCTTCATTTTCTCTTCTTAGCTTATAGTTCAAAAATTTCTAGCATCAACTCACAGCACTTTACTGGTTTAATAACTGCTGGTAAAATTTTAGCCTTTAAAAATGCTTATTATTTCCTTAGTATTTTTGTTCATTTGTTATTGGGGGTGTCTGATTCTATGTTCCTATTATTAATATACAATAACTGCACTAAAATTTATTTATTTTTTTTACTAACATGGATGAAGACAATTATTTTCTACTTAGTTTTTTATCTGGAAGATTTCTTTTCAGGTTGTTAGAAGTTGTATACTTCGCATAACTTAGGCAGAAAAAAGCCAAACAAACAAGGTCTGAGAGGATGCTGGGTAGAATACGGAATTAAAGAACAAGTTCTAGAGATGAAGCACTGGAAACTGGTGCCCTCAGCAGGACAGACTGGTGGACTTTGGGAAAGCCCTTGCCAGGAGATTCCTGAAGTCTTCCCTGATAACTCAGTTGATAAAGAATCCTCCTGCAATGCAGGAGACCCTGGGTTAATTCCTGGGTTGGGATGATCCGCTGGAGAAGGGATAGGCTACCCACTCCAGTATTCTTGGGCTTCCCTGGTGCCTCAGCTGGTAACGAATCTGCCTGCAATGCAGGAGACCTGGGTTAGATCCCTGGGTTGGGAAGATCCCCTGGAGAAGAGAAAGGCTACCCACTCTAGTATTCTCTCATAGAGAAGTCCATGGACTGTATAGTGGATGGGGTTGCAAAGAGTTAGACCCATCTGAGCGACTTTCACTTTCGCGTCATGTTTGTACTGGGCATGTGATGTGAATGGTGGCCCCACCAGTGCAGCAAGGAGGGTTTTCTCTTAAAGCAGCAGTTCTCAACAGGGGGTGATTTATCCTCTTCTCACCCACCACCATCTGGAGACATTTAGCAACATCTGGAGTCATTTTTGGCTGTCATGAATGGGGAGGGGATGTCACCACGTCTAATGGGTAGAGGGTATAAATATCTACAATGCAAAGGACAGTGCTTTACGACCTAGAATTATCTGAGGCAGAATGTCAGTAGTGCTGGGGTGAAGAAATCCTTCCGTAAAGAAGGAAGTTTAGATAGGCAGGAACAGTAGCTATCTGTTATACTTTTCAGTTGACAGAGGACATTCTCATTAATCCAAGAATGAGTGTATATATACTGGTTTCATTCAGACTTTGAATATTGCATTCCTTTTTATTTTTTAACTTGTCTTTTTCTAAATTCAATAATGGAACTTTTTAGTTCCTTGGAGGTACAGTCACTGTAATTGTCTTATCCCTGCACTAACACCCAGAAGTCAATTTTAAGTCACTAAAGAAAGCCACATTAATTCTTTTCTTAATGGTCAAGTTTGTAGCTCTAAGGAAGTTTTTGGAAATTAGATTCCTACATAATAATCACCATAGAAATGATGGAAAACATTGATTTGGTAATATGAAAATTTTATCTGCATACTCAAAGGATCTTATCTTTGAGTTATATAGGCAGGAAACATTCTCCTTTTGTCATTCTAGGTTCTTCGGTTGGCCTAATAATTAAATTGACATAAGACAGATTAACCGAAGGAAAAAAATAGTTTTTATATATATGGAGCCCCAGAGACATGAGATCCAAAGGCAGATAATTGAGGTTTATATGCCATCCTGAGCTAAGGAGAAGGGGGTAGGGATATGTGTATTCAAAGGGGAGGAAGACAGAAGATGACGAGAGCAGAGTTTTGGTAAATGAATGTTTGCCATATCATGCAGAAGAATTTTTCTGATATAAAAAGTTATCTTTGATATTAGGTCTCTTCCTGGTGTAGGCCCTCTGTCTAAATTCTTTTAGGTAGTTAGTAAAAGTTGCTCAGTTGTGTCCAACTCTTTGCAACCCCATGGGCTATAGTCCATGGAATTCTCTAGGCCAGAATACTGGACTGGGTAGCCTTTCCCTTCTCCAGGGGATTTTTCCAACCCAGGAATCGAACCCAGGTTTCCCATATTCCACACAGATTCTTTATCAGGTGGGCCACAAGGGAAGCTCAAGAATACTGGAGTGGGTAGCCTATCCCTTCTCCAGCGGATCTTTCCGCCCCAGGAATCAAACTGGACTCTCCTGCATTGCAGGCGGATTCTTTACCAACTGAGCTGTCAGAGAAGCCCTTAGGTAGTTCAGGGGAAGGTAAACAGTTTTTTTTTTTTCTTTCTGTTGTCTTCAGCTTGAAACAATCTACATACCAAAATGGGGTGTTTGGGGATGGTGGTGGCATATTCTGCTACTCCTCAGACACTCACTTCCTTTGTGCAAGACTGACATGTAAGAAGTACCTTTTGTTTTCTTAATCAAATGGGTATTTGCAAGTGACCCCATTGTTTATCACTGGAAAAGTAACCATGTGACTATGGAGAAGTCACTTAATCTCTCTAGACTGCAGTGTCAACAGCAAACATATTTTTAAAATTTCTTTTACTTACTTTTTTAATATTTTGGTTGTACTGAGTCTTCATCACTGCACACAGACTTTCTCTGACTGCAGCAAGTGGGGGCTACACTTTGTTGCAGTACATGGGCTTCTTATTGTGGTAGCTTCTCTTGTTGCAGAAGCATAGGCTCTAGGTGTGCGGGCTTCAGTAGTTGCAGGACATGGGCTCAGTAGTTGTGGCTCAAGGGCTCTAGAGCATGGGCTCGGAAGTTGTGGCACACAGGCTTCATATCCCTGTGGCACGTGGAATCTTCCCAGACCAGGAATAAACCAGTGTCCCCTGCATTGACAGGCAGACTTCCATCCATTGAGCCACCAGGTAAGTCCAACAACAAGCACGTTTTAAATGGGTGTGGAGGAATAGGTGAGCCCCTTTCTGCTGTAGCTCTCTATGCAGTTATGCAATGTAAGTTATGCAGAATGCGTGAACCCTCCCTTCCAGAAGACTGGGTCCAGGGAAGTCTTCTGCTTTGAACAGATCTCTAGGTTTTTGTTAGATATTCCAGTGCCAGTCTTTCCATAACATCTCTTTTGCCAGTAGGCCCATAACCAGGTAAAATGCAACACTGCACATTAATACATTTTAACGGATTTTAAATGAACTTTCCCTAAGCAGATAGAAGAAAATTAGAACATTCCAAGGGAAATCCCTTGGCAGACAACCACACCTGTCGGCTGTTTGGCAGTCCTGAAACAGTTTCATCAGACTGCATCAGCAGTTTCTCTCAAAATGTGAACAGTATGTTTGCTAAAGGCACACACAACCATGCCTGAACCTCATAAACTTCTCTCAATTACAAGGAAATATCACTGTCAGAACCCTAATACCTCAAATGATCCCAACCATAAGTTCTTTAAAAAAAGAAAACCCACCACCATACTCAGATGTGTATCTGAAAAGCCATGTAATACTATGGAAGTTTCTTTCTGCAGTCTGTAGGCAAAGCAAAATTTGACAGTGCTTTTCAGTGCTGATAATGTACAAAGATCTTTATCTTTATTACTGGCTGGTAGTGTGGTATATCGGTATATAAACTTAGTTTTACTTCTAATTAAGCATTTAAATGCAGTAGCTTTTCTTTGCTTTTGTGACAAGATGGAAGATTAAGTAACATCCATTGCCCAGTGGAATTATCCATGCTCAAAAACTCAACCCAAATTAATGTCTGATGGTGAAGTTCATTTCTAACTACTATAACCCTAATCATTTTAGGGGAAATTAATATTCCTTGTGAATGAATATTTTAACAAAATGTGGTGAGTTTATTAATAACTGAGTGAAGAAGAAACACAGTTTGAAAAATGGTCAGCATTTTGCTTGATGTTTACCTTTTATGCCTAATAATTATTTCTGGGATTTCGAAGCAAAAGAACACATCTACTCAATTGCTATCCATTAACCTGGAAATGTCCTGTCTTTTAATTCTTAAAAAAAAAATCTAATTGTTTCTGAATGTTAAGTTACAGTGGACTTTGCGGCATGAATACTGCAATTAAATATCTACTATGGCAGTTGGTTCAGAGAAGGCAATGGCACCCCACTCCAGTACTCTTGCCTGGAAAATCCCGTGGACGGAGGAGCCTGGTAGGCTGCAGTCCATGGGGTCACGAATAGTCAGACATGACTGAGCGACTTCACTTTCACTTTTCACTTTTATGCATTGGAGAAGGAAATGGCAACCCACTCCAGTGTTCTTGCCTGGAGAATCCCAGGGACGGGGTCGCACAGAGTCGGACACGACTGAAGTGACTTAGCAGTAGCAGTATGGCAGTTGGTTGGTAGGTAACTTTCATGGTACATCTTTCTAGACCTTTTTGTAATTTGAAGATGAAAGAATGTTATGTAAACGTTCTTAGCCCTAATGCTAATTTCTCTGAGAAGCTTTCCCGATACTGATAGTTGTGAACACTCCTTTATTTTGTATCTGTGTTGTATTCCTTCTTTCTTTGCATCTGAAAATCTGGTGGTGGTGTTCTCACCAGCTGGAATGCGGCTCCTTGCTGAATATCTTGGTTGTTTTATCTCCTTCATATATATATTGTATGGGCTTGTATCATATTGGAACTTCAAGATGGGGTCTGGATAAAGCAAAAGGAATGGATCTTTGAAGTTAAATTTATAACATAAAGGTTGATTACAAGTTTGAAAGAGTGAACTTTGATTTAAACTTCCTTAGAAGATGCAGGGGTTACCCTTTAATATGAAATATGTTTTTTTTTATAGTTTGATTCTTAAGTTTTATTATTATTATTATTATTTTTAATTAGTTGGAGGCTAATTACTTCACAACATTTCAGTGGGTTTTGTCATACATTGATATGAATCAGCCGAAATCTTGATGGTCTTAATCCCCCGTCAGGTCGTTGGTGTTGGAAACTGAGGATTTAGGTTTAGGCCTCACTCAGATCCTCTAACCCCATGTTTGTCACAGAGGAAGAGCTAGGTAATTTCTTTGATTGGTGATTGATTATTTTCTTACAGCAATTTTGGGGAGGTAGTGTAGACATGGCTAAAAATGGGTAAGGGTTCTTAAGTTGGAAAGATGAGAGTTCAAGTTCTAGTTCATCTGCTTTCTAGATGCAAGACTTTCATCGAACTATTGGGCATCTATGAGTCCCAGTTTATCTGTAAAATAACAATCCTATCCTCCTATGTAGGTTATAATGATTAAACATTTAGTGCTTTTTAACAGCTGTAAAAATACTTAAATAACAGAAGTGTTCACTGTTGTTATTGGCAGTTAGTGAAAGTGTTTGGGGTTCTGGGGTGCAGGGTTGTGAGAAAAAAAATCTTTCTTTTGATACCCATATTGTCTGAAGTTGACTTTGACTATTTTCTTTGCACTTGTCCCTATTTCCCCCTCATTACCTTCATATCTCTTCGCTTGTCTCTCTAGGATAAATTGATATGCGATGGTTCTTACAGGCTTTCTTTCTCTGTCAGAAAATGAGGTGGGAATGGTGCTGTATAAAATAATTTGATAAACAGTATGCTCGTACAAAACTGAGAATACCAGAAAGACATCGGGTACATTTGAGCTTTTGCGGTCTTCCAGATATTTAAAACCACTTAAAAAAAACCTGAAATTCCTGAAATCATACAGTAGAAAATTCACAGGGGAATAATACTGATACTTTTCCCCCACGTTCTTAGATTCAGTAGAACTGAACTCTTATCTCTTGATGGTAATGATGATAAAAGCCAGCATCCTGGACGTTGTGCTGTGAGGTAGACACTTTGATCACACTTACTGTGTAAGTGGTCAGACTCCAGGGCCCACACCTGTTATGTGTCCAGTTCTGTTGTTAGCCCTGGATAAGCTTTGGTCTTTACTGCCTACCAGGAGCTTACATTGCTAAGGGAGAGTAGAACACAGGAGTACAGATCACATAACTATCAAGACACAGAGGACATTGACTCAAACACCAAGAACAACAAAGGACTTGGTGGTGTCTGATTCTGGAGTGGCAGAGGAAATGGTAATTTAGCATGGATTTTGGAGACAAGGTCAAATTTCCATAGAAGAGGAGACTGAGGGATGTGAAAGGGAGCTGGGCAGGACTGTGAGGATAAGAAATAGCCGAGCTGAAGAAGGGTCCTCACAGACAGTGTGGTGACTGATTAGCCAAGATTGGAGGAAGTCAATGTAGACCAAGAGAGTGTGCAGCCTGTCAGGGCTGCAGCAGGCTTGGGTCTGAGGCTGTCATTCGTGACCTTGGAAAGCAATTCTGTTAGAATGGCAGAGGGAAGAGCCAACACTGTATCTGGCTGAGGAGATAGGGAGATTGGGTGTTCAGATGATTCCTTCAAGATTGTTTATGGTTAAGGAAAGGAGAAAAATCAGTTGGTTATTTGAGAGTTTAGCATGCATGAGACCACTTTTGTTTGTAAGAAAGAAGAGACATAGAATTAGTAGATGAATGAACAGAAAAGGGGAGATTCGAGATGAAATGGAAGAAAGAGAATGTTCTGAATGGAAGAGGAAGCTGGGGAGAAGTGTTTTATTACACATTTATGTGGGATTTGAATGCTTAACTTGAGACTGTATTGTAAGGGAAAATATGTTCTGGGCAGAAATGCTTGGTGACCCTCCGCATCCTTTTTCTTTATGATGTGGCTTGCTGAGTTGCCAAAACTCAGAATAAAGAAAACAGAGGTTGATATGGTGTCCTCGGCTTAATCTTGAGCAGTCTGTGTTCTTCCTGAGGAGGTTTCTCTTTCCTTTGATTCTTCTTCTCTTGGCTTACCTCTGTCTACTCCACTGTCTTGATGTTGGCCACGTCTGACTCCTTAGTCAGTTGCTCTTGGCTCCTGGCTTTTTTTTTTTTTTTTCCCTTAGCTACCGGGTCTTGGCTGCCCAGTTTGTGCTCGAAATTTAATGCAGGTAAATCAATCTGTAACGATCGCTTTTCTTGGCAAGGCCAAGGTCTTGACTTTTCATATCCTGTCCTCATAGGAGCCCTGCTGCCTTTAGCCTAGCAGGCCCCAACCTTTCTGGCACCAGGGACCAGTTTTCATGGAAGACAATTTTTCCACACACTGGGGGTGGGGGGGTGGTTTCGGGATGATTCAAGTGCATTACATCTATTGTGCAATTTATTTCTAATCTAATGCTGCCACTGATGTGACAGGAGGTGCCAGTTCATGGCCCAGAGGTTGGGGACCCCTGGTACTAGTGGGTGGCCTGTGACTGTCCCTCACTGTATAGTGAGGTCTGTGGGACACAGGAAAGGGCACGTAGCTGGCAACAAAGGCACAGGAAGAAGGAGGAGAGAGTTTGGGGAAAATACCCTTGGAAGCATCAGCCTCGAATAGAGGAGGAGCATTGTGTCTCTGGAAAGACAGCCCTAGGCAACAGGGAAGAGTGAAGGTGCTGTAGCTGAGGAAGCACCCAGCACAGGGCCCAGTGGGCTGGAGAGACCCCAGGGAGAACAGGGTGTGAAATACACGAAGATCGCCGGAAGGAGGACAAGCAGAGGCTACTCGGCCAGAGTTTGCGGGAGGAAGGGTGTCCGCCACCATGACTTGCATTTGACAGAGACTTAAAGGCAATCACGGGAGTGGAAACTTTAAGAAAGGAAAGAAGTGAAGCCTCCAGGGGTGCTCTGACTAGAGGTTGTTGACATGGGAAGCTGTAACCAGCAGGGAGAAGCAGATAGGTTGTGTGTGTGTGCGTGCATGCGTGTGTGTGTGTGTGTGCGTGCTCAGTCACTTCATCATGTCCAACTCTTGCAACCCCATGGAGTGTAGCCCACCAGGCTCCTCTGTCCAGGGGATTTCCCAGGTAAGAATACTAGAGTGAGTTGCCATTTCATTCTCCAGGGAATCTTCCCAACCCAGGAATAGAACCTGTGTCTCCTGCATTGCAGTCAGATTCTTTACTTACTGAGCTACCTAGGAAGCCGCTGTGGTAGGTTAAGGGAACTTATCTAACTTTCTCTGGCTGGTGCTGAGTTGGAGACCGAGGGTAAAAACTGGGGTGACTAGGCATTATTGAATAACTACCAACTATGTAGGGCTAACTGCTTCAGAGGGTGTGGTTTGGCTTCCTGGACTGGCTGCTACAGACTGTGAGACAGAGTTCTCTTTTGTGTACAGCCATCATCCTTTGTGTATTCCGTCTCTCACGGGCTGGGGTTACAGAGGTCATTTTCACTATGCATATGTACCATGTTTTGCAGGACATGCTGGAACTTGTGGTCTGGTGAGATCTAAATTATCTCAGAACTCTGCATTCTTCCAGGTGGCAGCATGCCAGCACACTATGTTTCCACAGACTTTCTTACATCCCTTTCAGAAACTAAGGGTGCTGGCTTCGAAACAGAAACTGGAAACAATACTTTTGTAGATGTTAACTTTTAAGGAAACATTAAAAGTAACACTCAGAGCGCTTCTTCTTTTGTATTTACTCAAATATAGTTGTCAGTGCAGCTGTGGCTTTCAGAGTAGCCTAATTACTTTCATATACCATGATCAGTCGATAGAGCATTGGGAAAAGTCACAGCTATAAATTTATATTACTTGAGGGAGAATATTTGGTCTTAGAAATATTAACGCAGCCTCCCATCTCATATTATAGGAATTAGTTTTATTTGTGAAGTATAATTTGATTGACTTTCTGACCCACCTAAGAGTGTGGCACTGGGGAGAAGTGTTTTTACACACTGGCTGGCTCTGAGTTCTTAATTCTAGAGATGTCAGCTCACAGGAAAGGCAGCGTGTTCTTAAAAGAGATGTACTTAGATAGCCTCTGCTTTGTTCATGGGAAAGGTCAAGAGGATGGAGAAAGAAAAAGTCAAACATGATGTCAGACAGTAGGAGATGGCACATATGCATTCTCAGTGTCTCAGTCCCATCTGACTCTGCTACCATCTGGACTGTTGCCCACCAGGCTCCTCTGTCCATGGAATTTTCCCAAGCAAGAATACTGGAGCGGGTTACCATTTTCTTCTCCAGGGGATTGTTCCAATCCAGGGATCAAACCCAGATCTCCTGTGACTCCTGCTTTGGCAGGCAGATTCTTTACCACTGAGCCATCTGGGAAGCCCTATTGTAGATGGCAGTCATTTCCAGTTAACATGGAGCTATAATGCACTACAAGAATATTTTTTTTAAATCACTGAACAATTTATTAATTTCACTGAGCAGCAAACATTGAAAGTTACCAATGTAGAAAACTAAGTGGTGGGATAAAATCATGCCTGTGAGTGTTTTTCAGCATTCTCAAGTCTGTTGTTCTGATGGAAACTCCAAACACTTTTCTTCACTGATGTATGTTGCATGTACAAATTAATGTGAAGGGAAAATTATTATGGAGAAGTGTCACATCACTTGCATGAGTGCTTTGTTTATAATAGCAATTCAAAGTAATACTTTTCTTGGGCTAGTTGGTATCATAAGGACAAAAAAATGGTCTTCTCTTTCTATTTATGATCAAAAACAGTCTTGCCTGTGGTCTCAAGGGTACAAAGTGAGAGAGTCTAACGAGATGTAACCAACTGTATATTACTGCTGGAAAAACAATTCATGCTCACTTAGTGAAAGCTGATCTGTCCCCCAGCACTTGGAGAAGGGCTCTGGCCTTCAGGATGTCTTGGTGATGGCCAAGCTGCTCACTGTCCTAGTCTGAACCATCAATTCAAGGTCAGGTTTTGCTATTGCTACAGCTTACTTCTTTCATGCCGAGCACTCCCCCGGGCCTTCACTGTCACCATCAGGTCAGCACTGGCCCCTAGGCACACACACAGCGAGTCCTGCCAATGCTGGGAGTTGGAAGAAGACAAGATTGCACCCTTTTCCTCCATACTCAGGTCATCTTCCTACAAGTGATGTCTTCACTTCTTACATAATCCAGTTGAAAGGGCTAAAGAGTTTCTGTGAGCCTACCTAACTGCCTGGAATAATGAATACGTTTCCAACCCACTTTGCTTCTAAATGTGGCTGTATAACTAAATTCTGATCGATGGGAGTGAAGAGAAGTGATACATGCAACAACTAAAACATATTCTTAAAGGCTGGAGGTCAGTCCTGCCTCTATCTGGCTGTCTAGTCAGTGGATGGAATGACTGGATTGCCATCTTGGACCATGAAAGCGAGGACCATTCTCTAGGGTTGGTGGAACAGAAATCTGGAAGTAGTCTGGGTTTTAGATGACTGCAGAGTGAGTGGTCAGACCATGTCTGGTCTGCTGGTTCCCAGACTTATGTGGCAGAATGAAAATACATCTGCTTAAACCCCTGTTATTTTGAAGTGTGTGTGTGTCTGTGTGTGTCTGTATGTCTGTGTATAATATTATATAGTTATGTCTGATTCTAACTAATAGACTATAATGTGTGTGTGTGTGTATAGTATCTCAGCATCTCAAAATATTATTATGTCACAAATACACAGCACATCTGTAATATACATATGTGTGTGTCTATGTGTGTGTGTGTGTGTGTGTGTGTATAATTATGGGGCTTCCCTGGTTTGTCAGTGGTAAAGAATCTGCCTGCCATGCAGGAAATGCAGGCTTGATCCCTGGGTTGGGACGATCCCCTGGAGAAGGAAATGGCAATCCATTCCAGTATTCTTGCCTGGGAAATCCCTTGAAGAGAGGATCCTGGTGAGCTATCGTCCTTGGGGTAGGAAACCAGTCAGACACAACTTAAGAACTAAATAATAACAACATATAGTTATATGTATATATGAAAATCATAAGGGTGTATATATATATATATTTATATGTATAAATTTTTTCTACCCTATTTTGAAAAGATATGTGTAATTCAAAATGTTATAAGAATACTTGCAACTTCTAATTTGAGGGTCACTTTGTTAAGATAAATCACTTTAACAATTTTCATTAAAGGGCAGATTTGAAATCTGATTTCCATCCTTAACTTCTGAAAAGAACACATTGGAAGCTGTGGCACTTGGCACATAGACCACATAACCAGAGTGACTGTAGCAACCTCAGCTGATTCCTCCTAAGTCACTTCAAGTTCCTCTTCTTCAGCCTCCCCAAAGTCTTCCTTCTCCCAAAGCCTTATAACTGGAGACTCTTGGAAATGTCTCTTAAGTGGAACCAGGCAGTTCTTCCCCCAAACAGCACCAGTTAGTGTTCAAAACTGAATAATTTCTTTATGGAAAGCACTCTCTCCTACAGTATATTTGAATGAGCAAACTAACAAATGAATCTCAGAAGGCTTATTTCATTTTCCTGTTTGCCGTTTTCATCTTGTTTCCTGGCACAGCATATTGAAGAACTAGCTTTAGTCCTCTAAGACGTGAGGAGGGCCAAATCAGCATACCTGGACTTTGAATTGTTTTCCTGTTAAGGATTAAACTTCATTCCTGGTTATTATGTGTGTGTAAGAGTCTGTAGCAAGTGGATTTATACAGCTCAGTGGTTATTTTTCCTTGTTTACAGCCTCTGGGGAGTTTGCCTCGAACCAGTTCCTACTTTTGGCCTCCTTGCTGTCAAAATAATATAAACACCAGGGACAGAAAATATATATCTCAGTCCATCAAGCCTATCTTCTTCCTCTTTGACGATTGCTAATTAGGTTCTGAAAGTTTTAAGTGCAGAGAAGGTGGGCTCAAAACCAGATGCTCATGCTGCAGTTTAATGGGGATGGGGGCACAGGCAGGGAATTAGGGAGCACATTCTAGAATCTGTGGGCTTCCCAGGTGACACAGTGATTACAGAATCTGCCTGCAATGCTGGAGGCACAAGAGACATGGGTTCAGTCCCTGGGTTGTAAAGATCCTTTGTAGTAGGAAATGTCAACCCATTCCAGTATTCCTGCCTGGGAAATCCCATGGACAGAGGAGCCTAGTGGGTTACAGTCCATAGGGCCTCAAAGAGTCAGGCATGACTCCGTGACTGAGAATGTTGATGAATTAATGTTCTAGAGTCTATAAAAGTCCATTTGATTGTTCAGAGTTGGTGAAAATGTATGGGATCATTATATGTAATGAAAAGTATGTTTTTTATTTTTTTTTTAAATTAATTTCTACTGGAGTATAGTTGCTTTAGGCTTCCCAGGTGACGCTAGTGGTAAAGCAAGTGAAAGTGAAAGTCTCTCAGTCGTGTCCTACTCTTTGCCACCCCACGGACTGTACAGTTACCAGGCCAGAATATTGGAGTGGGTAGCCTTTCCCTTCTCCAGGGGATCTTCCCAACCCAGGGATTGAACCCAGGTCTCCTGCATTGCAGGTGGATCCTTTACCAGCTGAGCCTCAAGGGAAGCCCCATCTGCCAATGCAGGAGACGCAGGAGACTCAGGTTTAATCCCTGAGTTGGGAAGATGCCCTGAAGAAGGGAATTGCAACCCACTGCAATATTCTTGCCTGGAGAATCCCTTGGACAGAGGAGGCTGGTGGGCTACGTTCCTTAGGGTCAGAACGAGTCAGAAGTGGCTGAAGCGACTTAGCACAGCAGAGTTGCTTTACGGTGTTGTGTTAGCTTCTGCTCTTGGGGGAACTGAACCAGCTGTATGCAGACGTATGGCTGTGACAGTTTGAGCATATGTGTATGTGGTGCTAAGTGTTTCTTTCACCCTTACTGGAGGCCTCAGATTCTCAGAAAGCTTTTTCGGAATTGATGCCATGAGACCAGCATATATTCTAACCCTGGCTCAGTATGTCAAGTGGACACTGCTCCTCTGTTGACCCTCATTTGGTTTCAGTGGAATTTCTGTGATGAAGCAGCATTTCCCCAACTCTGTTCATTCTTTGTCTTGACTGAATCCCACTTAGGAATTGTATTAGATTGCCTCCTCCTAGAAGTCTTCCTGTATTCCCTCAAGGCTTGGTTAGGAGCCTTGTTTTCCTGTGATCTTATCATGTATACTCTGTGCTCCAAGTCTTCTGTCGTCTTGGCTGTACCTGCCATTCGGATATTCCTAACTCAAGGGCATGGAATCTGCCTTATTTCCTTTGGGAGCAATGGTGCCAGCTCAGTGCCTTGCCCCATAGTAAACACTCAGGAAGTATATGTGCTGAATTAATGCATTTTTCCAGAGGGACTTATTGTACTTATGCATGAAATTTTTAGGCATGTGCATAGAAGTTGCAAAATAAATATTAGTCAATTGGATTTCCAGTGCTTAAGTAATTCTCTGTTGCAAAGCAGACACTTCTGAAAGACTCATTAATGGTTTGGGATGTTATTTACAACATTAAAGCAGTTTTCTGAAAGGGCATATATATTACACCCCGTTTCCTCCTAAGTGCATGGACTTAGTGAAGGATAAACAATAAATCAATAACATCCTGAGAATTACTGGAAGCAGCAGCACACTCTATTATTCCCTGGGGGCAGACTATAGAGGTGATGGGTGAAAAGAGCTTCTGATTTTCTGTCATGACAATGGGTGACAACATCTGTACTATGAATTTTCATTAACTTTTGAATCCATGAAGCAGAGTGTTGAGTCTATGGTAGATTTTTATTTTAACCAAATTCCTTCTGTTTATTCAGGAGGTTTGGTCCCGAAGCATCCAGCAGGATTCCTCTCCTCTTGCAGATTTGACCCAGGAAAACTTGTTTATAGTAGTTCAAAAAGTTTTTAGAGTTTACTTACATTTTAAATGATTAATTGATGAGAAGAAATATTTTAGTTTTGAAATTTCTTTCTTTTTTTTAATATTTGCTCATTTATTTTTGACAGCACTGGGTCTTCGTTGTTACTCAGGCTTTTCTCTAGTTGGAGCGAGTGAGGGGCTACACTCTGGTTCCCGTGCACGGGCTTCTCATGGCAGGGACTTCTCTTTCTGCAGAACACAGGGTCTAGGGCGACGGGCTGCAGGCGTGGCAGCTCCCAGGCTTTAGAGCACGGGCTCCGTAGCTGTGGCGCACGGGCTTAGTTGGCCCGCCGCATATAGGATCCTTTCAGATCAGGGATCAAATCTGTGTCTCCTGCCTTGGTAGGCAGATTCTTTACCACTGAGCCGCCAGGGGAGCCCCGAAATTTATTTCTGAATTTGAAGGGCAAATTAAAGGATTCCTTTCAACAGTCCTGTAGATAAGTAGTTTCTTGGTGCACCACTATTTACCTAGGTTTGCAAGTCCAGAAACTGAAGTTTGTACATTTACCCAGAGTTGAGAAGGGTCAAGGCCATTGAGTCATGCTTTCCTAACTCATAAGAAGATGACAAATTAGAATGCCAGTGTATTCATTCTCTAGGAGAAATATAGCTGCCAAGTTACATTCATGTTATCCGGTCAGCACTTTCTCCAGTAAGAAGTCACTGTGGCAAATTAAATTATAATCAGAAATAGACTGTGCTGGTGAGGGTGTGGGGGAAACAAACAGTATCAGATGCCATTAATAGAAGTTTAAATTGCTATAACCTCTCTGAAGGGAAAGTTTGGCAATATTTCATATAAAATGCATGTGTCCTTTGCCCTTGCAATTTTGCTTCCATAAATTTATCCTCCAGATAAATCTTGACATATGAGCAAAGACATATGCAGAAGAGTATTCCTTATAGTATCATTCTAGGAATGGAAGAAATCTCAGTATCTATCCAAGTTAAACTGGTCAGACGATTTATGATATATCTGTATCATAAACTGTGATTCTGTTAAAGAGAATTATATATGTAATATATATATATGTGTGTGTAAGGTAGAGAATGGACTCCAAAATATGTTATTGAGGTGAAAATAAAAGATACGAAGCTATCTGTATAATGGGCTTCCTTCCATTGTACTAACAGAAAGGGATACACACATGTATGTGTTACTTTGCAAAGTGTGTTTCTGAAATGCAGGAGACAAGTGTTTATGCCTAGAAGGGCTAGGCTGGGAAGGAGACTCATTTTTCACTTTAAGTGCTTGGTTTACATCTATTTGAAATGTGTTATCCTGTGCTTGCTTGTTATCTGTTTTCATGAAAACAAAAAGTTAAAATGACGCTTGAATAGTTTCTTGTTGAGCTTTGTTGAATTTAAAGTTAGCAACCAGGAAGGTGGTCTTGTTGCACAGCCTTGTCCAGATGATCTCCTGCCAGGCAGATCCCGTCCACCCCGGAGAGCGGTCTCTCTCAAGGGAAAGCTGGCATCACTCTGTGCTCAGCGGCATTGCCCCCGACATTGACAGTGTTATATTGATGACCAGTCCCTCCTGTAGCTCAGCTCTGTTCCTTGAAGGAAACTTGGGAATCACCTGAGTCTCACAAGCAACACACTTCCAGGTCACTTCTTAGGTTGAGTAGACTTTGGTGAAAATTATCGCCAGAGGAGCCTATTCAAATGCTGACTCCAGAGGTTCTGACTGACTTGGTCTGGGATGGGGTCAGGAGGCCCCACTCTCAAGGGATTCTGATGCAAATGATGTATATGTACACTTCTCCCTCCCTCCTGTCTGAGAAATTTGGAGAATGATAGTTCTCGGATCCTGTCCCTAGATTCCAAAGTCATTTGACTCTATTCATCTTTTATTGATGACACATACCTTAAAGAAATCAGTATTAAATTAGTAGCAAATTCATCCATTCTGTACTGGTTGATCTTTAGTAGATGTGAGGAGAAAGGAAATATGACCAAGTTCTGCCTCCTTAAGACAGAGAATGGCCCCTCCACGGTGCCCAGCTTGCGGGAGACCCAGGTTATTTTATGCACACTCATCTCAGCCTAAATCCTTCTTGGTCTGTGTGGATGATGGAAGATAGTAATATGTCTCTGAAAGCAAGGAAGGAAGAACAGTTGAATTAAATTATGGGCAGCTGACCTTTGATTTTAATCACAACTGCTTTTAAATGGAAATGAAAGGAGAAGGAGTGGCAGAAGTGGGGGGAGAATGGGAAAAAAGAGAAAGTCAAGTGAAGTGCATGGGCTTTGGAGTTACGCTGATTTGCCCCTTGATACACATTCTACCCCTGGCAAGTTGTGTGGTGATGAACTTGGTGTGAAGCTTCTCTGCACTAAGAAATAAAGCTAAAACTGACCACATTAACAGGGTCACAAGAGAAAATGAGAGACTATATGTAAACAGCTTAGCACAGTGCCTGGCATTTATCAGAAGCTCAATAGATGATGGCTAACTGTTTTCAAAAGGAGCAGGAAATAGAAGAGAGATAATAACATGGGCTTGTCAGTCCCTCTCTTTAGCTCAATGGACCCATTAGTCAGGAGATCTGAGTAGCAGCCTCCAAAGCGGCCACTAGGTAATGTCTTGCATGACTTTGGTCAAACCATTAAACTCCTTGAGCTTCATATGTGAAATAAGAAACTTGAAATACATAACTTGTTCATCGTCACTGTTGTTTTGCCTCTAAACTCTAGGGACAAATCAAAACATTTCTCTAAAATTCCCGCCCCCCCCCGCCCTGCTTTTTTTCCCCCTAAAACCCCAGTGCATAACAGGTAATTACTTTTCGTATGTATTAATAGAACTTAGATGGAAGGAAGTCTTGTCTCTAAATCTGTGATCCTTCCTATGCAGGATATTTGAATTCCTGTCTCCAGTTGACTCTCCTTAGCTGCAAGTGACGTTAAGTTCCTTTTTCTTTAATTCCTAACTTCTTTGAAATTTCTGATGAAACTTCACATCTGATTGTTTTGATGTGTAAGTGGTAAGTCAGGGGAACTGTCAAATAGGTTGTGAGGAGGTCGTCTTATTGGATTGCTGAGCTCCCGCCCTGAGCTCCCGTTCTTTATTTCTGTGATAGAGTCTGGAAATGGGTGAGGAAGAGCTCAGCAGTGTCTGCTGTGTCTTCACTGCCATCCGTGCTCACACGAGAGAGACCTCAGATGACTCTTCCCTTTCTCTATCACTCTAATTTTGACATTCATATTTAAATCTCTGCTGTGTTCTATGATCCAGCCTGCTCCTGTGTTCATGGGACATTCACCTCTTGAGGTGCTCCATGAAAAGAAAGTTTCTTTGGTTTAAAATGTGTGGAAGATACTGTACACTATATTGCCCTCCTTGGGGGAAATCTCAGTGCACATAAGGATTTTCAAGGCTCTGAGAAGTCCCCAAGGGAAGGAAAAATGGCTAAACTCAGCATCTCCCAGACAATTTAAAAAATACTACACACCTACAATCTCTCTCCCATGATCATGTTCCACAGAACCCAGGTTGGGAAGTATTTTCATAAACTATGGAAAGGCTCTCAATAATTGATCCTGCCCTATTAGTTGTGAACCAATCAAAGAAGTAGAAGGATCTGGTTCCTGGAAACTGTGTCTTGAAAAGCAACTGGAATTAGAATTTATGTCTTGAAGTGGTAACTTTATGTTGAGGTGTACATTTGAGTACCAAGCCCAGTTTAATTTGTAGGGACCCTCTGTCGACTCACAGAGTATTGATGGATCTTTCTTGCCTCCACTGCAAGACTTTGTGAGTCTCAGAATTTCATTTAAATATTTTGTTGCAGAATGTGTAAGTAGCTATGGACCTGAATGAAAAATAACACCATGTGAGTCCATAAATAAATAATTAAAATTGTGTATGAATAACCCCAGGGTGAATACCACCATGGCCATATAATGTAAAGAGTTTCAATAGAGCTCCAACGAAATACATCCATGTCTGGCTCCAAAAATTGCTTTCTAAAGATTGGAGAGGTAGATTTATTAGAGTCTACACATTTCTGATTATGCATGAATATGCTGTTGTGAAGTTCCGGGAATATTCGAGTCCTGGGTATTCTTTTCTAATGCTTAGAGAAAAATTTGTTTCAGAATTAGGTATAGACCACTCAGCTTCAGCCTACTCTTATATGAACTGTTATCATATTTACTGACAAAGAGGGACATAATCCCCTTTTAGATATTCTAGCTCAACTAGTAACTGTAAATGTTCTTTTTATTTTCTAATCTTGCAAAGCTGAAAAGGAAAGGGCTGTACTAAAATGGTTTTGTTGATGCCTGAAGTGATGCAAAACTAAGATGAAGGTAGCAAATACAGAAAAAATAAATTCAAAATGATTTGTTTAGATTAGGTTTATGGGTTTATGTAGTTTAGCGGAGTGAGACCAAAACCCAAGAATAATCAGAGAGCCTTTTGCCTCAGAACAAACATACATAGTCCAGGAACATTAGGGCATTGCTAGTTATTACATTGAAAGGATCTTCATTCAACAATAGCAAAAATAAAGAAAAAGGGAAATGGGCTGGAGCTTTGTGGATAATTAGCTAGCATTACAAGGAAGTGGAAATGCCACATTTTGGATTATAGTTGTATAATGGAGTGTGATCCTCTGTAATTTCTTTCTCCTTTTCCATGTTAGATAAACACTTATAATTAGAGGAGACAATAGTCTCTGATAAATCTTTAGTCCTGGGCAAAATGTTTGAATTCCTTAGTCTCCAGTTGTCCATGTTTAATACAAAAGGAGAGTACATTTGAGACTCTAAAGGGAACAGTGACTTAAGGATGCTTCAAAACAGTGCTTGATCCTCTTCTGTCCTCTTGTTTATGGCTTGGGCAACCCCTACTTCATCTGGACTCACTAATATTTACCTCCCTAGTTCATGTGTGTGTGTGTGTGTGTGTATAAAACAGATCTAAGAGGACCTTCTTTGTTGGAAGGGGGTAATAGGCAGCCGTGTCCTGGTAAATGCTTAATAATTGGTTCTAGGAGGAAAAAAAGTCTTGATGTGCAGCACTGAAGGATTTGGGGACTTCGATGGAGTAAATGCTCCTGACGTGGCCAATTTCAGTTTATCAACCTAACATCAACTGTTCACAATATCCTGAAAATGTGACAAGCAGTTCCTATGAGCCAGTGGGAGACAACTCCAGCACATTCTTGCTAAATTCCTTAACCCCAGGTCATCTTGTGGGGCTGTTTCTGCAGACACCCGTAAGACCCTCGCAGACTCTGGGGAAAGCCATTTGAAAATAACTGGCCGATCTGCTCTTTAAGATGCCTTTCAGAGCCCAGATTCTAGAATCCTTTCTCAAGAAAAGTTTAGAGCTGGAATACATTATAATTGTGCACGATGAAGTGTTTTTAAATATCGGTTTATATTGATATTATTTTTTGTTTCTAATGCTTCCAAGAGAGCTGGTGATTTAACTTGGCTACCTTAGAGAATGTGATAAAATACTAAAAAGTGGTTTTAGGGAAGGCAAGTGATTCTGACACACTGGTACCTGTGGATACTTCTGCCCTTTGAGCATGGAGCCATTGCCAGATGAGATCTCTGAACATGACGAAACTTTGTATTATGCCTAACGTCTTTAATATAGGATGATTTGTCTTGTAGGACAGGCTTCCCCAGTGGCTCAGATGGTAAAGAATCTGCCTGTAGTTTGCAAGACCCAGGGTTGATCCGTGGGTCAGGAATATCCCCTGGAGAGGCTAATGGCAACCCACTCCAATACTGGAGTATTGGACCCAGGCTGGCAAATGTCGCTCCATTAACCAAATCTAACCTGTTGCCAGTTTTCATGTGGCTCATGATCTAAGGATGGTTTTTACATTTTTGAATAGTTTAAAAAAAAAGTCAAAAGAGGAGTAATAATTGTGACACATGAAAATGATAGTTTCAGTGACCATAAATAAAGTTCTACTGGAACACAGCCTTGCTGTTTTGTTCATATCATCTATGTTATCATATCATCTGTGTTATCATATTATCTCTGGCTGCTCTTATGCCATACCAGAAAGGTTGAATAGTTGTAAAAGAGCATATGGGGCCTGCATAGTCTGAAATATTTACTACCTGGCCCTTCACAGAAAATGTTTGCCAACCCCTGATCTAGGGAACAAGTCTCTGAGGAAATGTAACCAGTTAGTTCAAAATTCTGTCTGGTGACTGAAGACACAGCAAAGCAAAGCCAAATTCATCCATAATGAGATTGACAGGCATTGCAAAAGGAAATGGAGAGAACCACAAATGTCTCAAATATGAAAAACAGTGGGGAGAATGATGTATTTCTCACTTTGCCCAAATCATCTCCTTTCAGGCTTTTTTGCTTTGTTTTATTTTAATAATCTGAGATTAAAAGAGTTTTCTTCTTGTGCTGTCAGGTTGATGTGTTCTGATTTAGACGGTCTCCTGCTGCCCCGGGGCCCTGATGCTTCTGCTCAGTAGAGGAGGATCATTGATGGTTCCAAGGGCTGGCCTTGGAAGGCAGCCATACTCACCACTGTACCATCTACACCACTTCCAAGGGCTGGCTTTGGAGTCAGAGAGCTCGGAGTCATGTTCTAGCTCGGCTCCTTATTTGATGCATGGTCATGGACACATTTCTTTTAATGGTTCTCATCTTCAGTTTTCTCACCTATAAAACATCAAATTGTTCTGAGTATCAAGTAGAATATTTAAATTGATTAGCACAGAATCTGACACACAGTATGTAATAACTGTTACTTTTTGTACACTGTTATTATTGTTATTATGTTATTATTACATATGCTTACTCCTTGGAAGGAAAGTTATGACCAACCTAGATAGCATATTAAAAAGCAGAGACATTACTTTGCTAACAAAGGTCTGTCTGGTCAAGGCTATGGTT
This sequence comes from Cervus elaphus, assembly GCF_910594005.1. Lineage (NCBI taxonomy): Eukaryota > Metazoa > Chordata > Mammalia > Artiodactyla > Cervidae > Cervus > Cervus elaphus. The sequence goes on from NC_057838.1 coordinate 52,039,556, forward strand.
TTTCCAGTGGCCATGTAAGAATGTGAGAGTTGGACTGTGAAGAAAGCTGAGCACCAAAAAATTGATGCTTTTGAACTATGGTGTTGGAGAAGACTCTTGAGAGTCCCTTGGACTGCAAGGAGATCCAACCAGTCCATCCTAAAGAAGATCAGTCCTGGGTGTTCATTGGAAGGACTGATGTTGAAGCTGAAACTCCAATACTTTGGCCACCTCATGCGAAGTGTTGACTCATTGGAAAAGACCCTGATGCTGGGAGGGATTGGGGGCAGGAGGAGAAGGGGACGACAGAGGATGAGATGGCTGGATGGCATCACTGACTCAATGGGCATGAGTTTGAGTAAACTTTGGGAGTTTGTGATGGACAGGGAGGCCTGGCATGCTGCAATTCATGGGGTTGCAAAGAGTCGGACACGACTGAGTGACTGAACTGAACTGAACTGATGTTTGTATACCTCAGGGACTCCCATGAGAAAGGAAATGTTGGTCACTCAGTTTGTGACCCCATGGACTATAGCCTGCCAGGCTTCTCTGTCCATGGAGACAGGTCCTGGAGACAGGTAAGAGTAGTGGAGTGGATTGCCATTTCATTCTCCAGGGGCTCTTCCTGTCCCAGGGCTTCCCATACATGTGCATATTTATGTTTTCGGTTAAGATTTTATCCTTTTAGTTTTAGCACACAGAGATAAATAGTTAATTTGGCAGGATCTTGACGTATAACACAAATTCTTTGCACACCCAACACTCCATCTCTAGGAAATTGTCTCAAAAAGAAACTCACGCAAGTGTTACAGTCTCAGTCAATATTTAAAACATTGGTCTGGTGAGAAGGTTGTGTCCCCATTCATTTCTTCCCAAGAGGAGACTGCCCTCCAGTGGAAACAATTCTGATAAGGGGAGAAAATAATTTTGATAGCGAAGACTATGCAACAAATACCCTGTATAATTCTTTTCTGATACAATCTATCTGTTTATGAAATTTTAGAAAACTCTCCCACTGTCCCAGAACCCCCATCTGGTCTGATGATGGCATTCATCAGATGCTGGCATTAGACCTTCATTCCTTTGACAGCCGTCTTCCATCCCTACCATGTGGCATAGGCATTGCTTTAATTAAGTAATTCTCAACCTAGGTTTCACAATATGAAACTAAGGTACTTGAAAATATCCCGATACCTAGGTTGCACCTCTGTTCAACTAAGTCAGACTCTCTGGGGGTGAGATCTAGAAATCAGTAGTTTATTTTTAAAGTCCCTCCATGGCTCAGTGATAAAAGAAGCTGCCTGCCAATGCAGGAGACATGAGTTCGATCCCTGGGTCAGGAAGAACCCCGGAGAAAGAAATGACAACACACTCCAGTATTCTTGCCTGGGAATTCCCATGGACAGAGGAGTCTGGTGGGCTATGGTCCATGGGGTCGCCAAAGAGTTGGACACCAGTTAGCAACTAAACAGCAGCAACAAACCACACACTGTACACAAACTTCAGCCTGTAGCCAAGGGTGATCATCACAGCTTCAAACCTTTTGGTTTTTAAGCAAAATTGTTTTTAAACAAAGTAAAGCAGAAACCCTGCTATCATGTTACTATGATGTTTGTTCTTCCAAAACATGTGTAAGTGTAGCATCTATTGTCACCTGCTTGTATTGGAGTCTCATCTCTAGGGAAATTTACTGATACAATCTTTTTTCATTTGCTTGTTAATAAAGAAGGATCTTTTAGTAGTAAAAGAGGAAGATAAGAAATGAATCTTCGCTGCTTCTCCAACTTTAAATCCCATTGATGGGTTCTGTTTGGTACCAGTAATTATCTAGACTTTGATAATGTCATGGCTAAACTATACAGAGGCACTTGGGCTCACCTGACAAAAATGCATTGAGGTAGTGTGAATTTATGAAGGAATTCTTTCTATGTATTCACTGACAGTCATGTGTATTTTTTTTTTTTTTAGCGTGGTGATTAGACAAGCTGCAAAATTTTCTTCTCATTAATATATTGTTTCTTGTGTTTAGTTCATTAGAGATATTTTATTGATCTAATCTTTTACTTAAATAAGAATCGCTACAGTTGTTTCTGAGTTTGAGGCTATTGAAGGAAGGTTAATTAATTTTTGTTATCTGTAAAATAAAAATAATGATATTACCTACCTCCTAAGGTTGTTAAGGAAAGGGAAGAGATAATATGTTTGAGGCATCCTAGTGGCTGACACAAGTAGGCATACTGATGTTATGATATTGAGGCAAAAATATAATAATAGGGGTCAAGAACAAAGATACTGCTGTTTTAGTTCCCCTGGGTTTACATCTTGTCTAGACTACCTGTCAGCTCTGTAATGTTAGGCAAATTAGTTTCCCTCCAACAATCTTCATTTCCTCTCCTGGAAACTTTCAGTCAACTTTTTTGGTAAGGGGTAAGAGAGTTGAAAATTCAGTCAGTTAAGTGAAATCACAAATTAATATGCTTATCACTATTCCTGGCATTTGGTAAGCACGTTTTCATATATAGGGACTTCCCTGATAGCTCAGTTGGTAAAGAATCTGCCTGCAATGCAGGAGACCCTGGTTTGATTCCTGGGTTGGGAAGATCCGCTGGAGAAAGGATAGGCTACCCACTCCAATATTCTTGGGCTTCCCTGTGGCTCAGCTGGTAAAGACTCACCTGCAATGTGGGAGACCTGGGTTTGATCCCTGGGTTGGGAAGATGCCCTGGAGAAGAGAAAGGCTACCCACTCCAGTATTCTTGCCTGGAGAAGTCCATGGACTGTATAGTCCATGCGGTCATAAAGAGTTGGACAGGACTGAGCAACTGTCATTTTCACTTTTCATATATATATATAATAGGAAGAAAGTATGGTGTCTGTGTGTGAGAGACCGAGAGAGAGAGCGGGGGAGAGAAGGAGAAAGAGGCTAAGAGCGAAGGAGGCCTTACCTTGCTTCTTGTGGTCCCTGAACCAGCGGCATCAGCACCAGTTGGGATCCTGCTAGAAAGGTGTAATTTCACCACCCCAGACTTACTGAATCAGAATCTGCATTTAAAAAAGATCCCTGGTGATTTGTGTACACGTCAGAGCAGCACTTCTCTAGTCAATGAATGGCAAACACAAGTAAAATTGCCACCACTCTATAGAACACCCTTGGCAGATATCAGTCATCAAACATGACACTCCATCCCTCAGCATCCTGCCTAACCACTCCAGACAGCTTCGGCTAGTTGGTAGGAATTGACATTAAGATACAACCTATAACAGAAGAAACTTATTGCATGGAAACAGTGACTTGCCTGAGCTAGAAAGACAGTATTGCCAAAACAAGACTCCCATTTCAGGGCTCGTAAACTTCCAACTGGTAATACTGTACATTACCTTACACTGCCTCCACAATGTCATTCAGTAACATACAGCTATAGTCTGGCTGGCTTTTCACAACAACTGGCAGATCAAAAAAAGGTAATTTATATTAACTAGAAGGATAAAATAGGATTCAGCGGTATCATTCGAGTTGAAAAGAAATAGGTTAAGGTCACTCGGTAAAGAATCTGCCTGCCAATGCAGAAGATATGAGTTTTATCCCTAGGTCGGGAAAATCCCCTGGAGGAGGAAATGGCAGCCCACTCTAGTATTCTTGTCTGGAGAAGCCCATGGACAGAGGTGCCTGGTGGGCTACATACAGTCCATGGGGTCACAAAAGAGTCGGACATGACTTAGTGATTGAGCATGCATGCACGCAGGTTAAAATCAGAAAACGGTGTTTCTGATCAAAACCCAAAGCCTGATGGAAATTCCTGTTGTGATAATCTAGGCATTGTGAATTTAAAAGAATCTGTGATGTTCCGTTAATTCCACTGATTCCTAAACTTCACTTCTTTTTTTCACTTAAACATTTTTTTTTAATTAATAAAAACTTGTAGTACTTGAAGGTGGAGTCACTGAAGTGGCCAGTGAACCCATTAGACACCATTTTGCAAAACTAACATCAAACAGGGCACTGATTTGAGGCATTTGTACACTGCCTTTGCCTCTTTTAATTATTTTTGCTTGTAATTTTAAAGCTCAGGCTGGGATGAGCCTTGAGATAGCATATGATCCAGCTTTTGTCTCCTGGGAAGGAAGGGAGAATTTTGTTCATCACCAACAGGAGATACAGTCTGCCTAGCGCAGATATGAAAACACTGTCCTAATACCTCTGAAATTTATCTTAAGCGTCACGTCTGCTGTTGCACTGAGGCTCCTAAACATTTTCTGACTCATTACTCAAATGACTTATGCTCCATTTAGTGTGGTGGGAGTACATGGAGAAGTGGCCAGATCCGACCGAGTGAGTACGAGACTGGCCAGAGTCCCTTGCATTTTGTTACCTGGGCCGTTAATTTGCTAGAACTCTCAAGATGTTAGTGTTCCTCTGATGTGGTTGGCTGACACATAGGGGCTTCTTAGCTCACTCTGGAGATTACACCAAAATTTATCCTCCTCAAGATGAAACAAGGGATTCCCAATTTTCACATTTCAGGTTTATTCCCAAGCTGTAATAATGGTTTAGGTAATCAGGCTCTATTAATTAAAAAAACTATATATTAATATATCTGTATATATATGTATAATATCTGTGTATTTGTGTATATATTATGCAGTGTTTTCTGGGTGTACATATATATAGGTGCATGTGTATGTATATGTATGTAACCTGTGTGTCTCTATATATATACTCTAACCAAACTATAGTCACTGTTCTCAGAATTTCCAGGAAACAACTATTCTCTCCTCAGTGCATTAACTTAGTCAATATCACATCATTTTTATGATTTGGAAGTTTTCCACACACAAGTATATTTGACTCTTTGCCACAAGAGATGGGTGGAGGGATAATTGCAGATGCATGAAAACCAGAACCAAGGATCTGTGACATGTCTCTTGAAATAACATTAAAGGTCAGATCATAAAACTTTCCTTTTTTGAGTATTTTATTTCTTTGCTTGGAATTAATTTCATGTCCAAAGGCATGGTATATGAAAGAAGACATCTAGGAAATGTTTTCTAGGAATTGTGAATGCTCAGTCCTTAGTCGTGCCCAACTGGTTGCTACCCTATGGATTGTAGCCTGCCATGCTCCTCTATCCATGGGATTTTCCAGGCAAAAATCCTTCAGTGGGTTGCCATACCCTCCTACAGGGGATCTTCCCACCCCAAGGATCAAATCTGCATGGTCCTGCATCTCCTGCATCAGCAGAGGGTTTCTTTCTGAATTAGCAGGGGGATTCTCTGAGCCACCTGGGAAGCCCTTTCTAGTAAGGATGTCTTAGCTCTCTCCAGTAATCAAAAAGGAAATTTGGAAATATGTCTGTACAAATAAATATAGGGACATTTGTATAAATTCCGTGGGACTCTCTTCAGTGATGATGAAATATGACTCCTGCATTAAAATTTTCATTTATTTTTATGACACTAACATAAAGATCAACAAGACCCATTTTTCCCTTGGAGGCAAATACATTGTTGTTGGTTTGTGTGTCTGTGTCTGTGTGTGTGTGTTTTGTTGAAGGACAGTTGATTTACAATATGATATTAGTTTCAGTAATACAGGAAATTGATACTTATCTATGTATATAAATATATATTCTTTTCCAGATTCTTTTTCATTCTAGGTTATTACAAAATATTGAATATAGTTCCCTGTACTGTAAGCAGGTCCTTGGCATTTATCTATTTTGTAAATAGTTCAACTGGCTTGTTTTGTATTAACTCTTCAACTAGTTTTCTTTTAAATTATCCTTAAAATGTCTGCCACATGAAAAGAATGCATTCTGTACAAGGTAGAAATTAAGCTGACTAATTTCCAGCAAATGAAATTATGCTGATAATTAATAAAAATAAGATCTTTCTCCCTCCATTTTAAACCACAGGCTGAATAAGAAAGGGCAGATGATGTATATAAACTAGGTACATAAATGTTTATAATGATGTTTATAAACTAGGTACATAAATGGATTGCAATTCTTTATCCCTCTCTGTGTATTTAAATGTCCATTCTCTGTATTCACAAACAGCTTTTGGAAGATATATTGGTCTTCTTTCATCACCTTCCTCCCCCTAGTGCATGATATTGGGCTGGACCCATATAGAGTGATTTAAACACACTTAATCTTAAGCCTTTAGGAATTTACAGTGATTTCTTTAGCCTTTCAAAGAGCTTGCTATGAAATTGGAGTCACCTGGAGTTATTGAAGCAAATGAATTATTGTTACCTAATACTAGAGAATGGAAAGCAGAAGATTGAAGTCTGTTTTCATAGCAACTAGTGAGGCATCTAATGATTCAAACATCACGCTAGGGCTCACCTCATTAAGACAGAGCATCTTGTTTTCATAAATGTCCTGGGGTAGCTGGACAAGTATATAGATATATTTTTTTTTCTTGAAATAAGTAACAAAGCTTTCCAACCACATTCAAATGTGAAAGGAAGCTTCTTAGCACTGATATCTTCTAAGTGTGCAAATACATTTCTTAAGAACAGCATGAGAGAGGTGGACTCTGCATCTTTATTCTTACAAAATGCAATTTTTGGGTCATTTGAAAGTGGACTCTGCCATCAAATTAAATGCACCACTGACTAAATGTTTATTAAGAGATTTATCACCAGCTGCCTTATTTAGTATACTTTTATTAAAATATTACTGCAGCTTCCATCGGAATACTCCTAATTTAGATATTTAATGGGCAGTCATAAGGCATTGAATTGTCCCTGTTATTTTTGACCCACAGGAGACCATGGGGCACCTAAGTATAGGGGAATAAATTAAAGGGAGGGGATCTGGATAGCTTTTAGACATTTGGGAAGCCTATGCCCTTGATTTTTCAAATTGCTGCTGAAATGCAGCTCTAAGATTTGGCAGATGAGAGCTTGCTTCCTGACCTGGCTCAGTGTTCATCTAAAAGAGCCAGAACCATGGAGTGCTAGGCCCTATGTCCGTGATAAGGTACATACCCAATAAATACCTGTTGAATAAATGAATGAATCAACAAATTGGGTGTTACTGTCTGGGGCCACTGTTCTCCTTTTTAGTTCTTTGATAAACAGCATACAGATTTTTTCCCTCCATATTTAGATCTATTTTAAGACATGTGCATGCATGCTAAGTTTCTTGAGTCATGTCCAACTCTCTGCCACCCTATGGACTGTAGCCCACTGGGGTCCTCTGTCCATGGGATTCTCCAGGCAAGAATACTGGGGTGGGTTGCCAGGTCCTCCTCCAGGGGATCTTCCTGTCCCAGAGATCCAGCCTGCATCTCTTATGTCTCCTGCATTTGCAGGTGGGTTCTTTACCACTAGCGCCGCCTGGGAAGCCGTTTTTTGATGGTGATCTCCATACTGGATATGCACTTATCAGTGGATGAGACCATTGTATATACATAAATGTATTTGTGGATACAAAGATGTATTTAGACTCACAAGCTGTAGGAAATGGGGAGCAGGTTTTGAAACTTTCCAAACTGCCTAGAAAAATGGGTATTAATAGAGCTAGTTCCAGAGAGATGGTGTTTTCATCAGTCACCATCTCCTTACGTGGAAAGCCCTTTTCCCATTACTTTTCTATTTTAAATCTATTCCCCTGCCCTGTCTGATTGAACCTTTCTGAAATGGGCCAGACAGAGAATCTCGCCTCTTCTCTCAGCTTGGAAATAATAACGTCTTCACATTTTCATGGCCTTTTCTGAAATGGGGACCTTTCATTTATGTTTCATTCTCAATTGAAATAAATTGATTAACGTCATGGATTTGTGTTTCACCACAGACCTTTTGAAACAAAAAGCTGCTTTTCTGATGTGGTGAGAGAACAGATTGTCCCACATTTCTTGATGCTCCGAGGACTCAGGGGCAAAGGAACTGTTTTATCATTACATGTTATTGAATCCTAAAGAATGATCAGGTTTCATTGCATCCCTTTTGCTATGTTTTTTTTTCCCCATAGCATCCTCAGACACCAGACCCTTGGCATTCAGTAATCACAGAGCTCTCTTTGGGACCCTTCTTCCAAATCTCTCAGGTTTTCCATCCCCTTATCTTTTTGCCCTAAGAAAATTTCTATATCTTGCCTTCCACTTCTTGTTTTTTAAAAATTTTTAGTTGTAATAATCATAGTCTTAATTTTACACTCAGATTTTCCCCCATCACAGCACCTATGCTGATTAATCTCTCTTTCTCCAGGTCCATTCCTCCTTCTTCCCTGCCTTGCATCCCCTGCACTTCCTTGCTGGTTTGCCCAGTGGAAGGCATCACCATGAGTTTGGAGGATGTGTTGAGAACAAAGTTAGGATGCTTTTTACCCCATGACTTTTCCCTCACAGCCTCAGCTCTAGGCAGAGCTGTGTCCTCGAGTTACTGAAGCTGCCTCTGGGCAGCTTGGTCTCCGGGGTTAGCACCTTGAGTAAAACTATTCTTCCCCTGTTCCTGTAGGGGTGGTGATGGCTCCCCCTGCTGCTAGTCTCTGGCGCCCACGTCCACCATTTGATCTTTAGCACTGCCCACACTTTTATTCAAGACTCTTCACAGGAACCATCAGGAATAAGTTCTATTTCCTGGTGGATGGACTACCTGTTCTCAACATACAGTTGTGGAGTGTTCTTCATCTCTCTGAGAACTTTAATTAGAATTTATAAGTTCCCATTTGACCCGTAGCCTCTGTCTCTGATGCCTGTTCTCTGTTAATGTTAATTTTTCTTAACTCTTTTAATCTTTCAAATGAAAGTCTTGTTTGATTAAAATAGGTGATTCGTAAGGATTTCCTCTGCTGCTGTGTAGGCTGATTTCTGTGTCTGATGGGTTTCTCTGCTTTCAGTTCCAGTCCACTGCATCCTCTTGGACATCATAACTAGGTTTATATTCCTTATACACTCCTGTCTAATGTCTAGACCAAATATATATATATATATATACTTTTTGTTTGGTAGTGAAAGTCTTTGTGCATCTGGGTCTCAGCTTACCTTTTTGATTCCCTTATATCATCCTGGACCTATCAAATCCTCGACCTAGATTTCCTTCCCTGAAAGCACAACCTTCTCATCCTTCTTTCTTTCTTTTTATTTTTTTTACAATTTTTAAAAAAGAATATTCATCTATTTAGGCTGTGCTGAGTCTTCGTTGCTGTTTGGGCTTTTCTTTAGTTGCGGCAAGCAGGGCTACCCTCTAGTTGCAGGGCACAGGCTTCTCATTGCTGTGGCTTCTTTTGTTGCAGAACGTGGGTCTGCATGTTCTGCATGCCTAGAGTGAGAGCGCTTCAGTAGTTGCAGTCCCTGGACTCTAGAGCACAGGCTCAGTAGTTATGATGCACAGGCTTTGTTGCTCTGTGGCATGTGGGGTCATCTCAGATCAGGGATCGAACCCGGGTCTCTTGCATCACCAGGCGGATTCTTTACCACTCAGCCACCAGGGAAGCCCTCATCCCTCTTTGTATACCTGTGCACATCGGATTTGTACTCATGTTCCTGACTAGCTTGTCATCTACCTTCTTAGACAAATCTAGAGATCCCTTCCTCCTTCACTTCTTATTCTGACCTTTGTCACTTACCTCCATGTCTCATGTATTTCACCGTATGTCTTACCATCCAGAAGGTATTTAATGTCTTTGGAGACTAAGATTTTTGAAAACTTTGTTTCTCGTTATTTATTCACTGTCCACTCCTTCAAACTCTTTTGCTGTCAGCTCTGTCCTTGGGGCTATCAAGATGAGATGAGCAGTGTTCCCAGCCTCAAGAAGCTCACCGAAAAGCGGAGAGACCAGCACATGAGAACGGGGAACAGAGTGAAAAGGGCCGTAAGAAGACATAGATGAGGCAGGAAGAAGGAGGGAGGTCTGGGTTCTGGTTTTTCTTACCCTGGCTGTTGGGAGGAATGACAACATGAGCAAGGGGCACTTGGTAAACACTGGTCAGCTGATGGAGGTTTGCGTTTCATTGGTTTCTTTCTACAGAGGGTACCCAGGGCTACACACTTAAGTAAGCCTTTGGTTCCAAAGTGGTCAGTTGGACCATGGTGTAATCAAAGTATGAATTTTTGTCCTGAATGGATTTTTCACAATCCTAAAGTTTCCTGAAGTTTCCATTCTTGAGGGGCTAGGAGGGGAGTATAGTACTCACAGGCACTCCACAATACATCTTTTTCAGCTGTGGCTGGTTGCTTTTCTAAGAGCTTATTACCTGCTTTCATGGTACCTGGTTAGCAGATGATGGACAGGTGGTACTGTTTGAAGCTAACATGGCATTGGTCAGTGTTATTTTGATTCATGTTCAAAGTTTGTTGGAAGTTTTTTTTTTTATTTTTAATAGCTAATGTAAAAAGAGAATGTGGAGAACAAGATGCAAAACTGCAGCTGATAATTTTTGAACTAAACTGTGGTCTTATGTGACTTCACTGGGGTTGCTTCCCTTGTCACTCTGCAAGAAAAGGCAGAAAATGAGAAAGTAAAAGGCAGGAGGAAAGGAGAGGGCTTGGAAGTCTTGAAGAGTTCTGATTCCTGGCCCTTTCTAGTTCTCCCAGCCACTGGGTTTTGTTTTTTGATTAAGAGATAGAACACAGTAGTGGAGAGTAGGCAAGATGTAAATGAACACCCCATGAATCCTCACCAATGGGAGAATCTTGAGCTTTCTGTCTTGAGAGAGAAAGGTCGGAATCCAGGTGAGGAGAGTTCTCCGACCCCCTCATCAGCCTTTAATTGGAGGCAACTGACTTTCCCTTCTTTTCCTTTTTGGAAAAGCCTCAGTGAGAGCAGAGTGGGTGCCCTGTCTCCTGTTTCCTATAGCTGCTCTGGAACCTGCAGGTCAGTCCTGGGCTCAGAAAGGGCACATGCAGATTCCTAGGGAACAAGAGTTCGCACTAGAGGTGGGTGGGAGGCGTACAAGTCTTTTGGGCAGAGTTTTGCGGTGCTGGGGCCTCTCCTTCCTGTTCTCCTTGTGGATACTTAGTTTGGGGATCTGACGGGGGGAGAAAAAATGCAGGCGGCGGGGCTGCAATATGGTGGAACATTTGTGAGCAAATATCAGCTCTTCTGTAGAAATTCAGATCCATGGTGAGATTGGGAAGGGACTTCTACAGGGTAAGAATGTTTCTGAGGGAAATGGTCATAATTCCAGGGCAGTGTGCCTTGGTAGTCTCACGATTTGGGCCCACCCTCTGCAACTGGGTGAGGGACTTAACCTTCCGAAGTCTGCATTTTCTGGCACAAAGTCAGGCATATCGGGGGAAGAGATTGTGCTCTGACCCTGGAGAGACGCAAGTGCGGCTCTTGGGCCTGTCACCTAGCTTTGCGTGTGTACATGCTCAGTCATGTCTGACTCTTTGCAATCCCATGGACCATAGCCCTTCAGGCGCCTTTTTTTTTTTTTTTTTTTGGTACTACTTTGAAGTTGGAGATTTTGCATCTAATTTCTGTCCAAATACTACTAGTTGTTATCTTAGTCAGTTGGCTATTGATGGGTTATCTTGTAGTATTGATTTCAAGTGATCATTATTGAGAATTCAGACTCTAAACCCAGAGAGGTACCTGCAAGCTCTTTATAATCCAAATTTTCTAATGTGAGTTCAGAAAAATACTAGTCACTTGACACAGTCTGTCCCTGAAAAATTTCGTGCTTGGGGGAAATGCTGTAGATTATAGTGCCCTCCTGGAAGCAACATTAAACTAGTTAACTTCTGCCAATTCCTAAAAGGAAGGAACCTGTGTAGTTGGATTATTCAACTCTTTCCAAATCTGTTTGAACATGGAACATTTTCATCATGTAATGCCTGTTAAATCTTCCAGAACAAACTTGGGGAAACACTATCTTGTTCCAAGCCTTCATTTCAGAAATGAAAAGCAAAGGCCAGAGAGATGATTTTCCCAAGTTTGCTATATGATGAGGCCCTCAAATTCTCTGCCTGTGCTCCAAATCAAACATTATTATCTTGTAACTGAAGGAAGAAGCTAATGAAAGGGAATTTTTCCTCTCATGGACTTTACTTAATAGCTTTTGTTAACTTGTTTTCTGATCTCTTCTGCATTTTGGTTTTCAAAGAACACTCTCTTTCCAGAGAGGGTACTTAATAGTATTGCATATTGTGTAACCACATAAGCTCTATTGTAATTATATTTTTATTTCTTTTAAATCCACAAGCTTTCTCTATTCCCTCTAAAGCTTGCCTGCCTTTTATTCCCACCCCTGTGACTTTACACTGGCAGAAACGTCACTGTCTTTTGTTCTTCCTCTTGAACAGAACCCCAGGTAACCAATCTGAGGACCTGCTCTTTGCTCCCAGAAAATATGCAAGTTTCTATGCACTGTAAGATTTTCTCAAATTATCAGGAGGCAAAAAACGCCTGCACAATCTACTACTCTAAAAGAAAATTAATTTATATTAATTAATCTCTTTGCCCTGGATGACAATTTTTGTTTCTTGACCTCAGTGTTGGTGACGCATTATTCAGTATTCTTAATAACAGACTTGTGGCTGTGCCACTCATTCACTCCAGCTATTAAGTACCCTAAGCAAGGCTCTCAGGATGTGCCTTAAAGAGTGAAATTGCAGGTCTTGTTTGCCAATCTTCTGCGAGCTACGAAGGCCACTAAGTGTTCCGAGAACTTTGGAATGAGTGTTCTCTTTATTCCATGGTTGTCAGTATTTGGTGTGAATCCAGTGTGTTTCAATCCCACAAACATTTGTCTGCTCAGTGTCAAAACATGTGCTCTGTTCTGCAGATTTTTTTTAATGTATTTGGCATTATTGCTGCCCATGAAGAGTTCACCTTCTGGTGAAAAAAGACCAGGTTTTAAATGAACATGACATGAGGTGTTAAGTGCTCTACTACGTGGTGTTCAGAAGGGTAAGACACAAAAAGAAGTAAATTCTTTATGAGGCACTTTGGCGTCCTTAAATATCTTTGAGTAGTAGCGTCTCAGAAAGCCAAGAAGCTTGGTAATTCCTTGAAGTTGGTAGATAAGTTGTGGGCTTCCATGCCCTCATGGTCCTTGTCCCACTTCCAAAATTGTTGTTCCCATTTCAATACTGTCTCAGAATATGCTGTATGTGGAAAATATATTATTGTCCAATGTTGCATGTACAAATTCACCATTTCAATCCAAATTGACCAAGTTTCTATCAGCTTGATCTTGGGTGGCCTCAGCCTTCAGTGACTTGAAGCAGGACTTTGGTTCCCGGCCAGAGATGGAGGTCAGGTCGCAGGGATGAGAGCACTGAATCCTACCCAGTAGGCCAGTGGTCAGTGACAAGAGCCCCAGCCCTTCATCTTTGCAGAAAAGAATTCCCACAAAGATGGAAAGTAGTGAAACAAGTTAAGTGTTCATTAAGGGTAAAGCGTACGTTTATGTGTGGATAAACACACTCAGCGGAGAAGGCAAGAACCCATTCCAGTGCTCTTGCCTGGAAAATCCCATGGATGGAGGAGCCTGGTAGGCTGCAGTCCATGGGGTTGCGAAGAGTCGGACATGACTCAACGACTTCACTTTCATGCATTGGAGAAGGAAATGGCAACCCACTCAAGTGTTCTTGCCTGGAGAATCCAGGGATGGGGGAGCCTGGTGGGCTGCCACCTATGGGGTCGCACGGAGTCAGACATGACTGAAGTGACTTAGCAGCAGCAGCAGACACACTCAGAGTCCTACCCTCTTGGTAGTTTGAATCACTTTTATGGGGCATTTCTTCTGAGTTTCCTTTGACTGATCATCTTGAATTGCCTGGTTCTGAGTCTGTGTTTGGTATCCCTCAGGGTCCTCCACGTGGGTATGCACATCTTTTAGCCAAGATGGAATCCAGCAAAGAGGCCTGTGGGTAGTTGCATCACTTACTGTGAGGTGATGCCCCCTCCCCTTGGACTTCCGAGGAGCCTTTCGGCACATGTATAGTCAGGGAGGCCTCCTTAACTTTGAGAATGAGGAATATGTGGTCTGGTATCTCTTATCTGGGCAGGGCCCAGCCTCCTCCATCATCCTGCTTTTATGGAGTTTCTGTCCACAAGGGAGAAACTGTTCAGCCTGGGGCCTATCTGTCTCCTGCCTCAAACTGAAGACAAAACATACAACCGAGAAGTTGAGAGCCACGTTTTATTCTGTGTACAAAGCTGAGGACTTAACCCTGGGACACAGCATTTCAAGTAACTCTGAGAGACTGCTCTAAAGAGACCTGTGGGAGCTAGGATATATATAGTTTTTGCAACAAAGACCAGGTACTCAGACCATCAAAAGATGACTGTTAAATAAGAAAAACCAAGTATCTCAAATTAAAGAATTTAGAGTTTTCCTATGTATGGAAAAGTCTGGGCTCATTGAAATCAGGCCTTTGATATGCATGTCAGTTCTGTGGGGCCAGTACCTTGTGCTTCTCATCTTGAGTCTCCTCAGGGTGCACTGTTGGGGTGGCTGCAGAGACTGACTGCTAGACTGACGGGGCGGGGACGTCCTGCCTCCATCCTGAGTTCCCTCAGGGCTCACCATCCCAGTGGCTGTAAAGTGATGGCTGCAACATCCTTGATTTACTGATAAGGCAGGCAATATTTTCCATTCACGTTCCAGTGTAGCTCTGAGCACCCTTCCCTTTACCTGCTTCGTCAGTATGGTTGTTCCTACTACCTCCTTAGCCCTTGTTGTAAGTCAGCTTCTGTGCTGAGCAGCTCCCATTTCTTGATATGCAATCCTGACCATGATCCCATGAAACATTACTTCCCAAACTTGTCTGCACATTGGAATTCTTTGGGGGGCATCGCAAACTATTGATGCCTCTGTCCCAGCACTAAAGGCTGTGATTTAATTGATCTGAGGAGCATAACCTGGGCTTTGGGGTTTTTAGAAGATCCCCAGATGGTGATGAATATGGTTTAAAATTGAGTATGGTGATGATTGTTCAACTCTGTAAATAGATTAAAAACCATTAAACTGGTCACTTTGGATGAATCCTACAGTAAGTAAAATTATATCCCATTATAGTTCTTCTATTGTAAAAATCCTCCAGTGATTAATTTGTACAGACCTGCTCTAAAAGTGGAGAAACTGAGACTTGGAGAAGCTTAGTGACATACTCAAACTCTCATAGCTAGCATGGAATGACTAAGAACCCAGGCAGTCTGACCCCAGAGTTTGTTCTTATCAATTACTTCATCCTATTGCCTTCAGGGGCTTCCCAGGTGGTGCTAGTAGTGAAGAACCCACCTGCCAATGCATGACACATAAGAGATGTGGGTTCGATCCCTGGGTTGTGAAGATCTCCTTTAGGAGGAAATGGTTATCTTCAAACATGGAGATGATTCTGCTATCCCATTACTCCACAGCATATGCTTGGAGAAGAAGTGATGGATTTGCTCCCATCTATCCAAGCGCCATTGACATGTCATGTTATATAACCAATGAATCTAATTTGCAAAGTCATTGGCTTTAGGACAAGATAAAGGAATTAGCCTCCTTGGGAATAAAATCTTCAGGCTCTTTATCACAGTACTGAAACAGGCTGAGCCAGTCATCTTTGGTAGCCAGGAGGCATTCTCAGAAGCACATTGAAAGAGGGACATACAGGTATCAAAGTTAGAAATACAAAACCAACTGTTCCACATCCTGGAACCCGAAAATAGAATTCTATTTAAAAGACGCTGCCTGGAATGTTAACCTTTGTCAACCCTCTACTGAATTTGGATATAAAAACACACACAAAGGTAGTTCAACTATAATGGGAGAAATGTTTGGGTTTTGGCTGCAGGTCAGGAATAAGGCACGTCTGATTGGAAGGCCTACTTTGACCAGTCCCAGGAAAACACAAAGGGAAATGATGAGCCTCTTCATAATAAATTGTTGTAAAAGTGTTTTCTGGAAGGAAGGCTGAAGGCGTACGTTCCCAGACCAGCATGGCGACTTTCCTGAGAGGAATTCTTTGTCTCTTCAGATGCTCATGGCTGACCTCTTGGTGGCCGCAGCTCTACCTATGTGTTCCCCTTTCTGAATAAAGATAGAGTTCAAAAAGATGAGCCTAGCTCAGAGCTGAAAGGGAACCCATTAAAACTGGCCTTTCTAGAGGCTTAAAGGTTGAGTTCCAGAGATGAGCTTAGCTAGCTTCGCTTTAGTAGTTACACGCTCAGTATCTTCTCAAGTGTTGGGTGTTGGGATGTAGCAATTTGTAGTTTGTTTCTTATTGCCAAATATCAGCTGGGAGACTGAATTATCTTAAGTATTTAAGATTTAAAAAAAAAAAAAAAACTGGCTTTGCCTGTAGTTGCCTGAAGTATTTGCTTGAATTAGTGTTTGTTCTGTTTTTAAATTAATACTCATTTCTCTCTTTTTTAAGTCAGTGAAATCCATTGTAATAATATTTTTCAAGGAAGGAGGAGTGCCTGTTAGAATCCAGGAGTGATGAGTGAAGTAGAAACTGGGCATTCTGGCGGGGCTTCCCTGGTGGCCCATGGAAAAGAACCTGCCTGCCAACTTAGGATACAGAGGAATTGCAGGTTCGATTCCTGGGTGGGGAAGATCCCCTGGAGAAGGAAATGGCAGCCACTGCAGTATTCTTGCCTGCAAAATCCCATGAACAGAGGAACCTGGTAGGCTACAATCCATGGAGTCACAAAAGAGCCTGACGCTTAGTGACTCAACAACAGGCATTCTGGCATTTTCTAGTGAATGAAAAGATTGTATTGCTTATGAATCCTTGTATGCTGTATGAGGGATCAGCCCTGCTGCTGATTGTTACTGGTCATCAGGTAGATGCGTCCTGTCAGGAGGTGGGGCTCAGTGCCCCTGGATGCCTCCCGGTGCACTCATGGCTGCTCTGACTGCCTTTGCCTTAATTGTCCCATCACATCTCCATCCACCAGTAAATACATGTGGCTCTTTTTCCAAAATGTGTCCAGAAAGTGGCCACTTCTCACTCTCTCACTGCTGCCTCACTAGTGCAAGTCCCTGACTTAATTGTGCAGCCTTTTCTAAGCTTGTCCAGGCATAGCCCATTCTCCACATAGCACCAGAGCACTCTTTACAATCTAAATGGTTTTAGGAATGGCTGATCGAAACCAGGCTTGGTGGACAGGGCATCAGATATTAGGCAAGGGACTTGCTTAGGGATTCTCAACATTAATACACTTATGCACTGCCTGTCAAGTTCAGTGGATATCCTGATCCAGTAGGTCAGAAGTGGAGCTGAAAATGTGTATTCCCAACAAGCTCCCAGGTAATGCTGACACTGTTCCTCTCCAGACCACATCTTGAATATTAAGGGACTGGCAGATACTGAACTCCCCACTTAGGCTAACTAACTTACCTTGGAAATATTCAGTGCCAGGCTCCTCCTGAAACCTGGGGGTAGAGAAAAGCAGCCCTCACTAGCAACCTGCCTGGATGACTGGCTTCTTAACTGGTCCATCTCAAGTGAGACTTTCCTTCTCCAATGGGTCAGAGAGATTCCACCTGATCATCAGATCTTGGTATCAGTGATCCTACTGCCCATCTCTCTCAGCTCCATTATCCCATTTCATTATTTTTTGCCATCTCTCACAATAATCTGAAAAGCTTATTTTACTTATTGTCTTTTCCCTGGTTAGAGAAGAGAGTTTGTCTTGTCTTGTTCAATACTATATCTCCATAACCATATAAGGCAGGGTTTACTGTAGTTACTGAATAAAATAATATGGAGTAGTTAATTTGAGCCAGACTGACTCTAAGTTCCCTGATGACGGAGCCATTTCTTTCTTGTTTATCATTGTTTCTCCAGCACCTAACACAGGACGTCGCACATGGTAGGCACTGAGTTATAGAACTCAGGTTAAACATAGGAAAAGAGTATTGTGAAGTAATAGTTAGTGGATCAAGTCAGCAGACAGGTGTTAGGGTACGGTCATCTGCATACTTCCTCAGTCTTTGTGTTGATATTAAGAATTGTGTCCAAGTAGTTGGTAACAGGACTGTTTTGAGGGGTATGGAGGCAATGTATTATTGAGAGGCTTTTGAAGACTGTACCATTTGATCGGAGGCCATTCTCCACTGACACTTCTGAGCAGAGGCACAAACATTCCTGAAAGACAGTGAGCCATCAGTCCTCATTCTTTACCTGTCATCTTTTTTTTTTTTTTTTCTTTTCAGTGATACCAGAACCACAGAGTTCAGTCACTGAGTTGCCTTTTCAAGTTACAGTGGATAATGGCCTTAAAACTTTTTTTCATCACTGTGAAAATTGGCCTGTTGCTTTGTCCTTTCCCCAAATGGCTACTGCAGATTTTCTCATTTCAACATTCTTGACAGATGGTTTTTCTTTTTTCTTTTTCATTTCATCAGCATCTGAGGCTAGCAAAAATGTCTCAAACATTCTTTGACTATCTCTTACTCTGCCAATAAAGTTTTTGAGGGTTCCACTTCTATACCTCAACTGTAACTAGATTAAACACAGAAGAGGGAAAGAACAATCGAACTCAAATTTGTTGAGTATGTCTTGTAGCCCAGGTGCTTTGTAAGAAGAGTTAAATAGAAAGCTTGGCCTTGAATATTGGCTTTGTTGTTTGTTTCCAGAATGGGATTGGTTTTCACATGGGTCCTGTTTTGTATATTTCTGATTGGTCATTTGAGGTCTAATTCCAACATCTGAGTCAATGCTATAGAGCAGTCTACTGTATTAGTGTTAGTCACTCAGTTCTATGTCCAACTCTTTGTGAGCCCATGGACTGTAGCCCACCAGGCTCCTCTGTCCATGGGATTTTCCAGGCAAGAATACTGCAGTGGGTGGCCATTTCCTTCTCCAGGGGATCTTTCTGACCCAGGAATCGAACCTGGGTCTCTCACTTTGTGGACAGGCTCTTTACAATCTGAGCCACGAGGGAAACCCTCTTATGACCCCAGGTTGGCTCAAGAAAGTAACAGGAAGAAAGAAAAGAAAGGATACTGAAACGTTAAAAAGTCTCATATCTTTGTTACTTTGGTAAAAGTTTCCCCCTCCTTCTCTCTCATCCCCCTCCCCGTGTCACATAACCTCTATCCCAGGTAAAGAGAGTAAGAATTCATCCTCACAAACCAAAATGGTGATGACTGTGTTGGTTTGGTTTTAAAGAGTAGGGTCTTCCTGTATACATAAAGTAACTGTTCTCCAGAGATAAAGATTTGAAAAGTGCAGTGACTAAATCCGTTATTCAGTTGGTATCTATTGCCTATTCACTGTTTGCTTGGCGCTCTGCTGCCTGCTGTGCATATGGGAATGTTAGATGGAAATCTTCATTCTTTCTATGAACAGATTTTTCTGTCTCATCTCTGGCTGCTTCCTTCCCTTCATCTCTTTCTTAGATACACACACACATTCACTGTTTTCATCAGGAAAAGTAGCAACTACCCTGGCAGGTGGCAGCCTGGCATCTTCTGGGCTGTGGCCTCCATGCTCGTAGGGAGAAGTTCATCACCTAACAGTGGAAAAGGGACTCCAGCCTGTCCTCTTTCTCTTGGACTTGCCCGTAGCTGTGAAGGGCATACTGCCATTCTCCAGCTCAGTATGTGGCCTGCCTGATTCCTCCCAATTATCATTTTCAACCTTGGACTAGGGGAAGCCTTGTGGACTGGGGTCTTGGGGTGCAGAAGCAGGAAGGCCCACTCAGTTTTTGGCTTGACCTAAGTTATGTACGGTTGACTTAAGAGAATTGAGAGACTCCTAAGAACCACGCAGCCATTCACAAAGCTGTTCTTGCTTCTCTCTGTGACTTCTGGGTCTGCTTGGGGACGGGGACTGATAGATAACCCTGACCTCAGACATTCCCTATCCTCAAGGAGATCATTATCTAGTATGTGAGGTGGAAAATCGAATGTGTAATTATAGTATGAGTGCTTCTCCATGTGTTTCACTAATGGATTAAGATCTCATTCTGCCACAGATGGCATCCTCGATAGCCATGGTAAAGCAAAGAAGTTGCCCCTCAATATCAGCTACAATTGTCTGTGCACTGTCTTGTTTGTGTACTTAAAAACCACAGTTTTCTCAGCAGAGCACACCATGTTACAGTTTAATTTAGGCCTTACCGTGATCTGAAACCTCTGGGAGCCGTCATCCCGAAACTTCTGTATTTAACTTTTCTGGACATAGGCGCTCTGGCCTGTCTCCAGCAGCCTAGCATGCCCAGACAAGTGAACTACCAACACAGGAAGACTCTAGCATTTTAGCAGCAGGCTCCGGAAGTTGATAGAGAAAGAAATGGCAACCCACTTCAGTATTCTTGCCTGGAGAATCCCAGGGACGGGGGAGCCTGGTGGGCTGTAATTTATGGGGTTGCACAGAGTCGGACATTACTGAAGCGACTTAGCAGCAGCAGCAGCAGGCAGTTGAAGGAGAGTTTGGAAAAGCAAGCAGGTTTGTTGTAACACCGTTTGTAGTATGGCTTTGTAAACAAATGATGTAAGTGCCAGTAGGGGAGACACACTTGTGCTCCTGTCCTGGAGCTGGGAGGTTAAAGAAGCTCCCAGATAAATGTGTGTTTTTCACCCTCTCAATGAGTCAATGGAGAAAGCAAGACTGATATTAGCGCGTGCTTGGAGAACAGAATGTCCTGTGGGGCAGTGTTTGAAGATCAGAACGTCATACCGTGCATTGTCCTCTAAAGCCAGAGAAACTACATTAGCAACTTGAGTGGAAACATCAGTAGAGAAATAATAAAACCCTGTTAAACTGAAAGCTTCTGGAAAAGTGCATTTAACAGAATTGAAGACCAGCAGGGTAATCATAGCAGCTGCAACCTGAGAAGAAGTCATCAGAGAATTTAGTTGTAGCTGAGGGTGCTCCACAGCAAATATGCACTTCACTCCTCCTTGGTGACAGTGACGTCTTTTATAATCCTTTCTCAGTGCACCCTCAAAACGGGTTAATGTTTTCTTGCTTTGTACAGAATTTCATAGAAATAAGTGCCCTAGGGAAATGTTACTTGTCTATTTCTTTTTTTTCCCCCTAATATTAATTCCCTCTACAGTTGATAATTAATACTACTGTGGATTTACAGAATTTGCTAATTAGCAAGAAGCTTGACATTTACTAATATAAAACTATGAATAAACCTACTAATTTAAAAATTATATCACCATCAGAATGTTCCCATGGAAGCTGGAGGCCCCAAGAAAAATGTAGTCTTTAGATATTTGTTAACAAGGTGATTAGTCAGAGGATTACCATAGGACATGTTATTTCAGTGCTTGAAGTTTATTATGCATGTCCTTAATTTAAAGAGTTGAGATTCTGGGAGATGACATGGGTTATCACATCTTTACTTGAAACAGAGGGAACCATCTCAAAAGCTACCATGAGAGCTTTCCCTGGATCTCTAAAGCCTAGACCTGGCAAGAAAAGTAGGTTTTGCATGTCATGCTGCAATTGTAGTTGATTGGCAACACCTATCTGAAAGGCTCTGTTAAGATGCTCTTCCCAGAGAACAAGTTATAGCTGGTCAGTGATGTCCTTCCTGGGTACCAGAGGAGAAATCCACAGCGTGAGTGCCAGGTGTGGGCCTTCCTTGATACAGACCAGGGCAGTGAGCTTCCCAAGCAGCTTCTGCGCTTTTCATTGGGCATCAGAGCTCCTGAGAATCTGGGGTTAGCAGCTGAGATGTTCTTCCTGGACGTTGTGGCAGGAGGAGTAAATAATGCCGTGCTGGAACTGCTGAGTGGAACTCTGACCTGAGCCATGAAAAGGCTTCCTGTGGCCACGTGTGTCAGGGAAGAAGGGCAGGGAGCTCACCAGGGGCTGAGTGAACGGTGCCGAGTTTGCTTCCTGAAAACAGAAAAGGGCTGGGGCAGGGCTAAGAGGGGACACCTCTCTCTGTCAGCAGTGGTTCTGCCAGTGGCATCTGACAGCCTGCACCTGGCACACACAGGGGAGGACGGCGAATGTAGGAGCTTGGTTGTGCCGACAAAGCTGCTGTCCCAGCAGGGCTCTTGAAGTAGGCATCATTGGAACAAAATCCCTTGAAACTGGGATAAACCTTTTCAAAAGAATTTTTTTTAAGTCCATTTGTTGCTTTTTATTTTTCAAAAAGCAATAGCCTTCTTCACACTGGTCATCAAACTCAGGTTCACCTATATAGGTTACTGATCACTGGCATTTGAAATGTTATTTTGAAAGCAAGAGGCTTTGAGGCTTGCTGAGCTCTAGAGGTGCTCCTTTGGGAGTACACTCATCATCGGTTTTCTGAGGACTCAGTGCATTCAGCTGTGTATATGCACTTCGTTAGTGACTGCTTGTCTGCCTTTTAATTACTGTGTTGTACAGCTCAGCCCAGTTAGCAATGAAAGATGCCATAAATCACCCTAACAATGGTACGGGCTGGAAAGGAAGTTGCCTCTCACTGTTCATGTGCCTCATGTAGTGGGTGAACCAAGCGGGCAGATACGGCAGAGCCATGCGGGGTCTGGAAGAGTTCACTGTGCCCTTGGCCTGTTCCTTTGGCCTGCAGAGAAATGGCATGGCTATGCGGTGGGGTCTGAGCTATCTCTTTCCACTTGCGGAAAACCAGACTGACTCATGTTTTCCCATGACTGACTTGTTGTTTAGTCATTAAATCATGTCTGACTCTCTTGCAATCCCATGGACTGTAGCTTGCCAGGCCTGTCTGTCCATGGGATTCTCCAGGCAAGAAAATTGGAGTGGGTTGCCATTTCCTTCTCCAGGGCATCTGCCCGACCCAGGGATTGAACTTGCTTCTACATTGGCAGGTGGATGGTTTACCACTGAGCCACTTGGAAAGCCCCAGGGCTGAATACTGTAGGCAGCAACAATTGTGCACTTGAAAATTAATTCCTTTCCTGACAACACACTCTTTTCTGTGTTCTTTCTTTCACCTCCTTTTCTCACCCACCTGGAAGTAGACATTTATATTAAAGAAAGTACAGGTGGTGTCATGTGGGCAGAAGGTCTAGCACTGATGGAGGTAAAGAGGAGGAAGATGTCAGATGCCCTGGGTAAAAATCATATGTTCACCTTTTACTTGCTGTGGGGCTTTTGGCAAGTGACTTCTACTATCAGTGCTTTCCTCTTCTGTAAAACCAGGATAATGAAAATACCTCCTTACAAGTCTGTTAAGAAGATTAAGTGAGATATTTACATAAAACATTTAGCATAGTGCCTGGTTTATAGCAAGGGCTGTGGGACTATTAGCTCGTTATTAGTATGATTAACAAATGCCAGTTTCAAGTAAGTTACTACATAAGTCTTCTAACTATGTCTGCACAATGGATATCTGTATGAAGTGTGCTTGCTGACTTCACATGTATAAATGGTGACCCTGAGTACTATTCTCAGAAATGGCTTCTCTGAGCTTTATAAAGCTATGGAAAGAATGTTCTTATCCCTGCACCACAGTCATTCCTAGAGAGCGTTCAGCACACTGTTCATTGTGGATGTGAGGAAGCAGCTTCACAGGACACAGGTAGAGTGTCACACCTGGGTGAAGCCGCTACTCCTCACCTGTGATCCTGGCCTCCATCACCTCTCCTCAAAGCCCACCCCATGCCCTCATCTTAGAGCCCTACCCTTCTCTGAGCAATGCTTGGGTAGCCAGTTTGATCAACTGAGATGAGCTTGGAGGTCTTATCTAATAAATAGATGACTTTGATCAAGTCATTTCACTTCCATGGGTTTTGTTTCCTCCATATCTACTGTATAGGCTCTTGGGGTTTAAATGAGTTCATGCAAGTCAAGAGCTAGTACAGGCTGTGGCACACAAGAGGATTCAGTCAATGCTCATTTTTGTCATTAGTGTGAGGCTCTTGCTACTGTTGACAGATATGAAGTCCAGGAAGAAATGGATTTCAGGTCAGTCTTATTTTCCTCCGTTAACTACAAAGACATCCTTGTCATAGTTTCAGGGGGCACCAGTTCATTCTTCAAGCTGGATATTTTGGTCTCCTATGGACCTGGACTTGTCTTTCCTGAGTGCTCTGTATAGATGTCAATTAACATTTATCCAGCACCTCTTGTGTTCGAGGCAACATGCTGGGCACCGTGGGAGATGTCATGGAAGGTATGTCTGCATAGGGCCAGATCGCCTAGATAACTGGAAGAGCCTCATTTTTCTTTGGAGATCAGAAGGAAACCAGAAGAGGCAGTAAGAAAATGACCAATTAGTCTTCCCTTTTGAGAATGCTCAGCTCCAGGAAGCCCTCGCACACACAAGTGAGGAGGAGGACAGGGAAGAATGAAACAGTGCAGCATTATTATAAGGGAGGTGATAGCCAGAATGTAAATGAGGATGACCACAGTGGAAAGCTGTTTTGAGTCAGTGTGAATCATAAGACCAAAGTGACTGCAAAATAGCCACCGTGCAAACTCCAGCTCTCCTGCAGAAGCTTGCCTGCAGATGGAAGCATCCCACCTGGCCGGAACAGTGGAGCCATGTGATGGGATTCAGGTTAGGGTCTCAGTCTGTACGCTCATTAGCGTTGGATGATGCTCCCCAGTAGGCAGCCAGAGCCTCATTACTGTTCATAAGAGTAAGCTAATAATTAAGAGTTCTGAGATTCCAAATGGTGACAAGAAGAATGAAGAGGTAATGAGATGGCTAGGAATGGAGATCCCCTGACGAGTGCAGATCATGGTGAGAGGATGAGGAAAATGAAAAAGACACCATTGTTACTCCTTGGGAGTCTGAGAAGTACCTGTTGTCTGTGGCACAGGGAAATGGGAAAGCATTTGTTAGGTACTGGAAAGCTAAACCTCCCAGATGGAACCCTGGATGAGGCTGTGCTGCAGAATTTGTTCTGAGGGAAGAAGGGTCAAGATTGGACTGTCTTCAGATTCATGTTTTAGTCTTTGGTGATAGTGAAATATGCAGTAGTGGGGTTAGCGAGTGAGACTTTCTCTTGATTATCTGCTGCTGCTATAGGTCTGGTGAGGACCTAACTAGAGGCTGTATTTGACAGTTTGTGCTTTCATTTAGCCAACATCTTCTGAGGACCTGGGAGAAGCCAGTGGATGGGTGGTCTAGACTGGCCTTGGGTTGAGGGATGTGAACTTAGATCTTACCATTAAATGAGCTCCCCATATGCTATTGAACAGGACTGAAGGAAGATCCTCATGCATTTCTGAACTTGTACCTTTACTGGATCATACCACCTGTGTCAGATTGTTACTAGGTTTTATCCATCGTGCAGTTATCTTCTGAATAGCACAATTAGAAATTCCTAAATATGGTAACACACTTAAAATAGAAGTATGTCCATCTATAAATCACTAGTGACACAGGAGTTATAAGTGACACTGTAATTAGCCTTACTGTTCCAATTTTAGTGAAAACCTGTGAGTGACATTGCTTCATCACAAAAAATCAGGCACTTCACCTTAGTTTAAAAAGTGGTTAAACCATCTTTCCTCTGTGAAGCGATGGTAATCATTGTTTTGTATTCATGTTGAGAGCTTTAATATGTTCACTGTTAATGTTTAAAATGTAACACAATTTGGGTAATTTTGCTTTGGCATTTTTTTTTTTAACATACCAGAAGCCTTAAAAATTTACAGTAAAGTAAAATTTTAAAAAGTAAAGGACCTTGGATGTCTCTTACACTCTAGGCTTTCCTGGTGGCTCAGATAGTAAAGAATCTGCCTGCAATGTGGGAGATCTTGATTTGATCCCTGGGTTTGGAAGATTCCCTGGAGAAGTTAATGGCTACCTAGTCCAGTATTCTTGCCTGGAGAATTCCATGGACAGAGGAGCCTGGCAGGCTACAGTCCAAGGGGTCACAAAGAGTCGGACACAACTGAGCAACTTTCACTTTAGAAATCACTTGGGTGATTTCTGCTGCTGAGAATGAATCTCAGCTTCCATCAGGCTAAGAAGGCATGCCATATTTTGTCCTTCACTTGAGAAATCTTAGTTTTTAATTCAGGCTTCTCTCTTTGCCACCAGAGCTGGTTATCTACAAGAACAGGCTGTTGATTTTCTAAATGGCTCCAGGACTCGATGCTTGTCTTAAAGACTGTCGCCACCCATGTTTGCTTTGGCAGGATGCATTTTTAAAATGACGTGAATAATTTTAGATTTTATACATTTTTGTACATACGGTATTGTGTTTAATACTCAAGGTCAGGTTGAAAAGTAAACATGTAAAAGTCATCCATTAATTCCCTATATATTTTTCTGCTTGATGAAGAGAGCTTTAGGAGCAAATATTTTTGCTGGTAGGCTCTTTTTGAAGGCCATGTCTCCAGTGGATCAGTAGGAGAAGGGGGTTGGCAATTCATATTACACAAGGATATTTGAAAAAAAAAATCCCTAAATATCTTCTCCAGCACATAGTCATAGTAGAAATTAAAAATATGCAGAAAAGGTAATAGAACTGATTCCAAACCCATTTTCTCAGAGGAAAAGCATTCTTCCAGACTTCCCGTAAGTACATGTACACATTCATGCAAATAACTTTAAAGTAGTTTAATATGTGTGCTTGCTCTTCTTTGAAAATAAATGACATATTTGTATAGCATGAGTGCCAAGTTCTATTATAATTATATAAATACAAGGTTATATATATTATAATTACATAAATAAAAGGTTCTATATTTCATAAATATAAGGTTTTGTCCTCCTTATTCGTATTTCATTCTCTCATTAGCTACAAATCAGATGTCATTACTGAAGGGTGGGTGGCGGCAAGAATGTGTCAGTCCAAAGAGTTTTGGGGCACTTTAGGGAATAGGTGTAAATGCTTGTCAGGAAATTGGCAGTAAATGGGCAGGGGTAAGGGGTTCTCGGCTTTCAGTGAACATTAGAATTACTGTGGGAGCTCTGAAAAATAACAAAACTAAAAAAAAAAAAAAAGCCCTTAATGCCTTAATGTCCAGTTCTCAGCCAGACCAAAAAAATTAAAATATATTGTAATGGGCTGTTGGTGAGGATGTTGAGAAATTGGAACCTTCATTCATTGATGGTGGTCATGTAAAATGATGGGATCACTAAGGAAAACAGTTCAGCTGTTCCCTAGAAGAGTTTTCATATGACCCAGCAATTCTTCTAAGTATTGCTACATCCCTAAGAGAACTGAGGGAGAAGAAAATGGCAACCCACTCCAGTATTCTTGCCTGGAGAATCCCATGGACAGTGGAGCCTGGCAGGCTACAGTCCATGGGGTTGCAAGAGTCAGACACGACTTAGCGACTAAACCACCACCACCTTAAGAAAGCTGAAAACATAGATCCACGTGAAAACTTGCACCCGAATGCTCGTAGGAACACTGTTCATAACAGCCAAAAAGCAGAAACAACCCAAATGTCCTAAACTGAGTCATGGACTAAAAAAATGTACAATATACTTGAAATAGGATATTATTCAGTTTTTAAAAGGGATCAACTACTGAAAAATGCTACATGGATGAACATTGAAAACATTCTGTAAAGTGAAATAAACCAGACACAAAAGGGATTCTGTTATATGGGATGTTTAGAATAGGCAAGTCCATGTGTGTGGGGGTGGGTGCTTCATTTGTATCTGGCTCTTTGCAACCTCATGGACTGTGGCCCACCAGGTTCCTCTGTCCATGGAATTTTCCAGGCAAGAATACTAAAGCGGGTTGCCATTTCCAACTCCCTGGGATCTTCCCAACCCAGGGAGCGAACCTGGATCTCCTGCATTGGCAGGCAGATTCATTACCACTGCACTACTAGGGAAGTCTAGGCAGGTCCACAGAGACAGAATAATGTTTTCCAGGGCCTGCAGAGAGGCGTAAGTATGGACTAACTACATGAGGTTTCTTTTGGGAATGATGAAAATATTCAGAAACTAGATAGTGGTGATAATTGCAAAACTTTGAAAATACTGAGAACCACTGGACTATACAGTTTAAAATGGTTAACTTTAAGATAAATGAATTGTATCTCAATGTTTAAAAATCTTTGGAAAAGATACTGGAGTATGGGGATCTTTTTTAAACTCCTGAGATGATTTTAATGTACAACAGTAAATATCTTTTTTTTTTTAATTGAAATTTGAAAACTGAACACACTGTGGTTTAAATCTTCTTCATAATCACTCACTCACTGGAACATCAGTCCAGGCCCTGCCTGGTCTGGTCTCTGTCTGCCTTTCAAGCCCATCTCCTCACCTCTTTGTCTCGCTTTCTATTCTCAGATTCTGCCATCCCACTGCTCCTTCCATTCCTCTCAGACCGTAAGCTCATTCTTGCATTGGCACTTTCTGTTTCTTCCATCAGGAAACTTCTGACCCCAGAGGAACATAGCAGACTGTTCCTCATTCAAGTCTCAGGTCAGATGTTACGTTCCCTTTCCATCTGCACTGAACCAGTCCCTTCCACCCCCTCCAATTCTCTACCTATTTTTGCTCTTGATTATTTCCTTCACAATCAGAAACATTTTTGCTTTGCTGACTGATGTGTGGGCTCCACCACTTGGTGTTCCTCTTCACCCTACCCCTAGAATGCTCTATTAGTGTCAGGGCTGTCATGTTTACCAGTAGAATAGTACCTAGAATGCGGCAAGTATGTAATGTTTCTTGAATGAATAAATTAGTGATTACAGTTTAGGGACCAACCAATTCAAGGAAAGATTATTTCAGTGTAATCAATCCCTGAAGATATTTGTTGGGAGAAAGGGAAGGAACCAGTGAGAGTGAGATTAGAGATGCTACACAAGGAAATGCAGGAAAACATTAAAGTGATGGGGGAGGGGAGTAGCTGATGAAGTGAGAGACTGAAGTAGTAGTTGGCATTTTGAAAGTGTGTTTTCTGTTTATAAATAGCTGAGCTTCAGTTGTTTGTTTGTTTGTTTTTTTTGACTTGC
The DNA here is from genome assembly GCF_910594005.1 of Cervus elaphus. Classification (NCBI taxonomy): domain Eukaryota; kingdom Metazoa; phylum Chordata; class Mammalia; order Artiodactyla; family Cervidae; genus Cervus; species Cervus elaphus. The sequence goes on from NC_057838.1 coordinate 52,068,303, forward strand.
TAACAATTGAAAATTTGTCTTTAATGACACCATGGGTTGATGAATTAAATACATTTTACTAAAATTTGGGTTTTCTTCTTTGTGTTAAAATGTAACTTTTGTTTGCTTGAATTCTGAGACACTTTAAGTTGTCTTCTATTTCTTTTTGTTCTTCTTGTGGGATATCCTTAGGCTGTCTCCTGTGGAATTTTGATGTTTGCCTGTAAACCTAGAATATTTCATCAATCATCTAAATGTTTATCTCCAGCTATTCATTTATATACCTTGATTGCTTTTCAAGTCATCAATAAAATGTGTTTGAGAGCCTGGCCAGCAGAAAGGCTGTTGTTCCTCATATGACAAGTCATTTTTCCTGTTGCGTTTAGTCTTAGGATCCATTAGCCAGTAGCTTTCAAATGTATTTACATTTTTGCTTAACAGTTGAGCCTCCTTTTTTAATGAAATGCATTGAAATAGAAACTTACTTACTTGTTGGTAGAAGTGTCTGGAGTTATTTGCAGTAGACTTCTTCTAATGACCCCCCAAAAGGATTGGTCATGCCTTCTAGGATTGGTTTAGATTCCTGCTATTTGCTGAATCATGTCAGGATATAAAAAGAGATTATTTTTAAAGTAGATCTTGTCACTCCCAGCCATAATCGGATAATGTTTATTTTTCAAGGTAAAAGTACATATATTATTACATTATGGAATAAACCAAGTTCCAATACAAGTTTTTCATTCTTTAAACCAAAAGAACAATATTTCCTTCTCATCATGTCTGGTTTCTTGGTTGCCTAGGAGATGTCAGTTTTCATAGCAGTTTGTTTTAGCTAGAATACTTAGAAGTCATTTCTAACTACAGTACAAGATATTTTTAAGTAATAGCAATTTTTATTAGGGATTTGTGGAATCAGAATGCCCAGTATTGACAAAATTATGGGAAAATGGCCCTTCTCTCTGTATTACTTTTGAATGTAAATTTATAGAAACATTTCCTGAGAGATAGTTGGCAGTACATATCAATTGCCTTGAAAGGTTACTATCCTTCAAACACAGTGATTCTGAAATGTAGGAATTGATACATGAGAAGTAATCAAACAGGTGCATAAATGTTGATGTATGAAGGATCTTCCGCATAGGGTTTTCAGGAGATTAAGTTGTTATAAAGAAATTTCTAGAATTATGAAATAAGGAGTAACTGTTAGTTGTTGCATCTACTTTTGAATCACATGCTACTTTTTAATAGACATTGCTCTGTCTCTAATACAGAGAGGTGTTAGCAATCATCTAATGGTAATGTAGTGCCAATTTTTTTTTTCATTTTGCTTAACTAAAAATTATGTATCCTGTATATGAAAAGAACTATACCAAGCAACTTGCCATTAATTGACAAGTAACAATTGTTTATTGAATAAAATTGGCTATTACTTTTTGCCAGGGTAAAATGCTAACATTAATACAATGACCAGCATTTACTGCATACTTACTAAGTGCTTTATGTGTGTCCTTGAGAAGAGATATTATTGTTATCACTGTTTCACAGACTGAACCTTGAGCTGTTTTGTTTTTTTTTTTTAATTTTTATTTTTATTTTTATTTTTTTTTCCCAGTGGGTTTTGTAATACATTGATATGAATCAGCCATGGATTTACATGTATTCCCAATCCCGATCCCCCCTCCCACCTCCCTCTCCACCCGATTCCTCTGGGTCTTCCCAGTGCACCAGGCCGGAGCACTTGTCTCATGCATCCCACCTGGGCTGGTGATCTGTTTCACCATAGATAGTATACATGCTGTTCTTTTGAAATATCCCACCCTCACATTCTCCCACAAAGTTCAAAAGTCTGTTCTGTATTTCTGTGTCTCTTTTTCTGTTTTGCATATAGGGTTATCGTTACCACCTTTCTAAATTCCATATATATGTGTTAGTATGCTGTAATGTTCTTTATCTTTCTGGCTTACTTCACTCTGTATAATGGGCTCCAGTTTCATCCATCTCATTAGGACTGGTTCAAATGAATTCTTTTTAATGGCTGAGTAATATTCCATGGTGTATATGTACCACAGCTTCCTTATCCATTCATCTGCTGATGGGCATCTAGGTTGCTTCCATGTCCTGGCTATTATAAACAGTGCTGCGATGAACATTGGGGTGCACGTGTCTCTTTCAGATCTGGTTTCCTCAGTGTGTATGCCCAGAAGTGGGATTGCTGGGTCATATGGCAGTTCTATTTCCAGTTTTTTAAGAAATCTCCACACTGTTTTCCATAGCGGCTGTACTAGTTTGCATTCCCACCAACAGTGTAAGAGGGTTCCCTTTTCTCCACACCCTCTCCAGCATTTATTGCTTGTAGACTTTTGGATAGCAGCCATCCTGACTGGCGTGTAATGGTACCTCATTGTGGTTTTGATTTGCATTTCTCTGATAATGGGTGATGTTGAGCATCTTTTCATGTGTTTGTTAGCCATCTGTATGTCTTCTTTGGAGAAATGTCTGTTTAGTTCTTTGGCCCATTTTTTGATTGGGTCATTTATTTTTCTGGAATTGAGCTGCAGGAGTTGCTTGTATATTTTTGAGATTAATCCTTTGTCTGTTTCTTCATTTGCTATTATTTTCTCCCAATCTGAGGGCTGTCTTTTCACCTTGCTTATAGTTTCCTTTGTAGTGCAAAAGCTTTTAAGTTTCATTAGGTCCCATTTGTTTAGTTTTGCTTTTATTTCCAATATTCTGGGAGGTGGGTCATAGAGGATCTTGCTGTGATTTATGTCGGAGAGTGTTTTGCCTATGTTCTCCTCTAGGAGTTTTATAGTTTCTGGTCTGACATTTAGATCTTTAATCCATTTTGAGTTTATTTTTGTGTATGGTGTTAGAAAGTGTTCTAGTTTCATTCTTTTACAAGTGGTTGACCAGTTTTCCCAGCACCACTTGTTAAAGAGGTTGTCTTTTTTCCATTGTATATCCCTGCCTCCTTTATCGAAGATAAGGTGTCCATAGGTTTGTGGATTTATCTCTGGGCTTTCTATTCTGTTCCATTGATCTATATTTCTGTCTTTGTGCCAGTACCATACTGTCTTGATGACTGTGGCTTTGTAGTAGAGTCTGAAGTCAGGCAGGTTGATTCCTCCAGTTCCATTCTTCTTTCTCAAGATTACTTTGGCTATTCGAGGTTTTTTGTATTTCCATACAAATTGTGAAATTCTTTGGTCTAGTTCTGTGAAAAATACCGTTGGTAGCTTGATAGGGATTGCATTGAATCTATAGACTGCTTTGGGTAGAATAGCCATTTTGACAATATTGATTCTTCCAATCCATGAACACGGTATGTTTCTCCATCTGTTTGTGTCCTCTTTGATTTCTTTCATCAGTGTTTTATAGTTTTCTATGTATAGGTCCTTTGTTTCTTTAGGTAGATATACTCCTAAGTATTTAATAACCAACAAATCATAGAAGAAATCAAAAAAGAAATCAAAATATGTATAGAAATGAATGAAAATGAAAACACAACAACCCAAAACCTATGGGACACTGTAAAAGCAGTGCTAAGGGGAAGGTTCATAGCATTACAGGCTTACATCAAGAAACAAGAAAAAAACCAAATAAATAACCTAACTCTACACCTAAAGCAATTAGAGAAGGAAGAAATGAAGAACCCCAGAGTTAGCAGAAGGAAAGAAATCTTAAAAATCAGGGCAGAAATAAATGCAAAAGAAACTAAAGAGACCATAGCAAAAATCAACAAAGCTAAAAGCTGGTTTTTTGAAAAAATAAACAAAATTGACAAACCATTAGCAAGACTCATTAAGAAACAAAGAGAGAAAAACCAAATTAACAAAATTAGAAATGAAAATGGAGAGATCACAACAGACAACACTGAAATACAAAGGATCATAAGAGACTACTACCAGCAGCTCTATGCCAATAAAATGGACAACTTGGATGAAATGGACAAATTCTTAGAAAAGTATAACTTTCCAAAACTGAACCAGGAAGAAATAGAAGATCTTAACAGACCCATCACAAGCAAGGAAATCGAAACTGTCATCAAAAATCTTCCAGCAAACAAAAGCCCAGGACCAGATGGCTTCACAGCTGAATTCTACCAAAAATTTAGAGAGGAGCTAACACCTATCTTACTCAAACTCTTCCAGAAAATTGCAGATGAAGGTAAGCTTCCAAACTCATTCTATGAGGCCACCATCACCCTAATTCCAAAACCAGACAAAGATGCCACAAAAAAAGAAAACTACAGGCCAATATCACTGATGAACATAGATGCAAAAATCCTTAACAAAATTCTAGCAAACAGAATCCAACAACATATTAAAAAAATCATACACCACGACCAAGTGGGCTTTATCCCAGGAATGCAAGGATTCTTTAATATCCGCAAATCAATCAATGTAATACACCACATTAACAAATTGAAAGATAAAAACCATATGATTATCTCAATAGATGCAGAGAAAGCCTTTGACAAAATTCAACACTCATTTATGATTAAAACTCTCCAAAAAGCAGGAATAGAAGGAACATACCTCAACATAATAAAAGCTATATATGACAAACCCACAGCAAGCATCACCCTCAATGGTGAAAAATTGAAGGCATTTCCCCTGAAATCAGGAACAAGACAAGGGTGCCCACTCTCACCACTACTATTCAACATAGTGTTGGAAGTTCTGGCCACAGCAATCAGAGCAGAAAAAGAAGTAAAAGGAATCCAGATAGGAAAAGAAGAAGTGAAACTCTCACTGTTTGCAGATGACATGATCCTCTATATAGAAAACCCTAAAGACTCTACCAGAAAATTACTAGAGCTAATCAATGAATATAGTAAAGTTGCAGGATATAAAATTAACACACAGAAATCCCTTGCATTCCTATATACTAACAATGAAAAAACAGAAAGAGAAATTAAGGAAACAATACCATTCACCATTGCAACAAAAAGAGCTGTTCTTTTTTAACCTCATCATCCTAGAGGTTCTGCTAGAGGGTTGAGCTACGATAGAGATTTCTATTGTTCAAAAATCTATTGTTTTAGAAAGCTCCCAAGATAATTTCAGTAAACCTAGTTTTGGAACTAGTGCTTGGGGAAATACTTAAACTTTAATGTGCATATAATACAACTGGGAAGCTTGTTGAAATACAGATTGATGCAGTAGGTTTGGGGTGGGTACATGCATTTGTAACAACTCTCAGGTAACACAAATGTTGTTGACTAGGAGACCACACTTTGAGTAGCCAGTCTACTATGTTGCTTATGGAAGTAGTTCGACGTTTCATTTGTCCCAAAGAGATCATTTACTGTAGCGAAAGATAGTCATGGAATAATGGTCTGTTTGTTAGGACTTCACATCCTCATGAGCTTGGCCTTTTAGGTCATTTGCGGAAGTCCCAAGTTTCTCAAACTTGATTTGTTGAGTCTTGAAGATTCACATTCTCAAAAAGGAGTTTATATTTTAGGTTCTCCATTTAGTGAAACATTGTGAAAGTAACAGACATATATTCTGGATCACCAGTTGACTGTCTTATATATAAGAAGAGGGTATTGTCATGTGGTTTTTGCACTAAGGAATCCCCTAAAGTGACAGTTAACTTTAATTCAACCTTTCCGAAAGTGGAGTTTCTGAAGCCCTGAAGTACCAAGTTTGAGAAATTCTTAAAGTGTCCTCTGTAAACAACTGGGTCCTCTAAAGGGGACCCAATAAGGGTCCAAATGACTTTGAATCAGCCACTTGCTAGACTTACTCAGCATCTCTAAAATGAGAGGACTGGATCTAAGTAATCTTTTTGGTCCTTTTATGTTCAAAACTCTAGGATTGATTTTTATTTTTCTGTTTTTCTTTTTTCAAGTACAGTTGATTTACAATGGTGTGACTTCTCTCTGCCATACAGAAAAATGACTCAGTTTTATATGTATAGGCATTCTTTTTTTTAATATTCTTTTCCATTATGTTTTATCACAGGATATTGAATATAGTTTCCTGTGCTATAGAGTAGAACCTTGTTGTTTATCCATCCTATACTTAATAGTGTATATCTGCTAACCCCAAACTCACAGTCCTCACTCCATACCGCTGTCCCCCTTGGCAACCACCGGTCTGTTCTCTATGAGTCTGTTTCTGTTGCATAGATAGATTCATTTGTGTCAATTTTTAGATTCCACTTACAAGTGATATCATATGGTATTTGTCTTTCTCTTTCTGATTTCACTTAGTTTGACAAACTCGAGTTGCATCTTAGGGTTGAGGTTTTTTTTGTTTGTTTTGAGACAGTATTAGAAGTCTGTGATACTTATTTTAGTTGGACATGAATATAACATTTGTTGGCAAATCAGGAAGAAACCTGATCTACTCTAAAATGAGTCATTGTCATCTCCTGCTGTCAATGGGGGAAATTTCACATTTTGAGGCATTTGCTTTTGTGGCTGAAGAAACTTTTTCCACTACATGTTGGGTCACCTATCTAGCCCTATTGAAGAGGTGACTGATCAAATTCACTGAGTCACAAAATTAAATGTGAATAGTAGAGAGCTTTTCATTACTTCCTTTCTGTTGACTAAATTTTGAAGATGATGTTCTAAAAATAATATGCTACTAGCTGGTAAAAATAATGGGAGAGAGAGGGGTAGAGATTGGTTGTAAAAGGTGGAGAGGTCAAGAGAGGATACAGATAGACTTTGTAGCTAAAAAGATGGGAAATGGAGACTCAGTAAATACCTGAAAGTTGCATTATTTTTAGTTCAAAATGAGTTGTTACCAAGAAATACAAATTTAAAAATTAATTGGCTAAAAATATGATTTGAGTTTTACTATATTTACTTATAGAGACACATGCAGGCCTCAGTCACTTTCTGGAATGAACCTAGTCCCTTCTATTTCTGTCTTAGCTAAGACCACGAGTAAGACTAAGGTCCTAAGCCTTACACTGAGGTCCCTGATGCAGTTCTTGATTCTCTGGATGCCAGAAGTTATCTTCTTCACATTTATTAAGAAATAGATCCCAGGAGATGATTTTTCCCTAAGAATTCCACAAAATATGGTACATTCAGCCATCTTGCTTGGTTTTAAAAAAGATTCAGCAATTTTACTTTACTGTAAAATAAATTGCTTTCTGTACTTTTCATATGAGAAGGAAGTATTTAATATTTATCTCAGAATTGCAGACAGTTTCAGATTCTGGAGATGTAGGAATCTTCCTATCACACAATATTGGCTCTTATTCTTTTCTACCTTTGTTCTGTTTTTAGTTACTGAAGTATTTTTCTTCTCCACTGAAATTAAAACTTGAGGTAACATTTCTGCTAGCATTGCAAGTGGGCAGAATTTACCACAGTTAAAGGAGAGACAGAATTGGATTTGAGCAAGGAAATATAAAAATATTACCATTTGGGGCTGCCTATGTCATGTAACAGACATAGTGAAATGTGCTCGGTCATCCATTATTTTTTTTTAAATTTTATAAAAGTGTAGGTAATTTACAAGGGTTGTGTTTCTAGTGTAAAGCAAAGTGACTCAGTTCTACTTGTATGCACAAACACACGTATTGCTTTTCAGGTTCTTTTCCATTATAGGTTATTGCAAGATACTCAGTATAGTTCCCTGTGCTGTATACTGGTGGTGGTGGTGCTGGTTTAGTGTCTAAGTCGTGTCTGACTCTTGTGACCCCATGGACTGTAGCCCACCAGGCTCCTCTGTCCATGGGATTCTTCAGGCAAGAATACTGAAGTGGGTTGCCATTTCCTTCTCCAGTGCTGTGTAATATCTGTCATCTATTACTTTCAGATGAGATACTTGAGAGTGAGAAGTTCAGTGAATCACTGAGGATTAGGGAGTGGTGGAACCAAGACTCTAGTTTATGTGCTTTGGACACTCATTCCACCTCTTGATGCTTCCTCTCAACAATGGGTAGTTTGTGAGCTGTCTGGATATACCAAAAGGGAAGGAATAGTGAACACAGCAGTTAACATTTCAAATTGTTGGCAAACTAAACTCATGAAAAGAAGAGAAATAGAAATAAATGAGCTCTTTGGCAAGAGTGATAACTGAAAAGGATGCAAGGGAGAGGCAAGGTAGCCTCGCGTAGAGCAGAGATGGGTCATAATTAAACCTAACATGAACTCTAGGAACCGGCATCCTGGAAGACATGTTCATGCTGGTACTCATCAGCAGTCAGATGGATTGAGGCCTTCTCCCAAAAGGCATCAGGAAGAAAAAAATACATGAGAAAATGGAAGAAAGATTTGAGAGGGAGTAGGAATAGAGGTGTTAGATATGTTGGAGAGGGAAAAATTTCCCCTTCTATTCCTCTTGAATTCTGGTGGCTGGACTCATGATACAAGTGACATCAGAGAGCTAACAGGAGAAAAAAAAATTTAATTCATGTGCATGGTGGTCTAGGAACTAAGAAGTGGCCAAAGAAGGCAGCTTTTATATGTTTTAGAAAAATGTGTGAGGAATTGACAAGACAAATAAACAGGTTTGGGGTGTTCAATCAGTGAAGAATCTAAACAGTTTAGACTTGCCTTAGTAAATTAAAGAAGTAACAAGATTTGTTCATATAGGCTTCTTGGCCTGACTTCCCTATCTCTGGGGATAAGGGAGTTCTACCTCCAAATGCCAGGAAGGCACGTTGCATAGGGGAGATTTACTTCCTGCTTTCAGGGAGACAGATGGGGAGGGTCAGAGTGTCCCTCTTGCACTGGCTATTGCTTAAGTAGCTTTAATACAGAATGATCAATATGCCACTGAGGCACACTTTGGGGTGGCCTTCCAGAACCCCAACAGATAGTTGACTTCTCTGCCTTTCAGGGATTCTGAGGTCAGGGAATATTTGGAAAAAATAGCAACCAAGAATATAAAGTATCCACTGAAAACTAAAGACCTTATGTGGAAAAGGTTAATAGACATCCAAACGGTAGAAATCAGGAAAGTAGTCTGTAGTGGGATGAATAATATCATCACTGAAAGGAACCTCAGAACTATCTTATTTGAAAATAGGATCTTTGCACATATAATTAGTTAAGATGAGGTTATCCTGGGTTGGAGGGGGCCCTGAATCAATGACTTGTGTCTTTCTAAGAACAGAACACAGAGAGAAGGCTGCAGTGACAACTTGTCTCTAGGAATATTATAGGGTAGATATTGGAAAATTGTTCCCTAAAAAAAGTTAATTTGGAATATTACATAAAATATAAAAATATTTACTCAAAAGCATAGTTGAGCTTTGAAAAAAGGCATGGGGGACAGAACCAAAGAGGGGGCTAAAGTTTACAAGAGGAAGCAGTGCTGAACCCGCTGCCACCTGGTGTAAGGGAATGTCTATGGGCCTTTGAAAATAAGATATATGAAAATTATGATCCCTAGAGGAAGCAGTGGCCAAAAACAAAACCAGCATATCAGTAACTATTTGAAATTATAACATCATGTTGTTTTAAAACATCAGAAATTGGACAGAGAGAAGATGGGGGATGAGATCTCAAAGAGATCCAGGGTGGTTAAGTATATGCTAAGGACAGAGATACTGGTCTGCTTTTAGATATTGATGAGGAAATTGAGCTTTAGTAAGGGTTGTAATAAGATGAGAATAATGCTATTGAAACAAAATAGAATGTGTAATTTTTGTAACATAGGAAAAAGCTTGATTTAGCCTGTGGAAGGTAGGGAGAGGAGAAAAAAAGTGAAACAAAAAGATAAACAAGTATGGATGTTAAACTAATCAAGACAGATTGTCCAATGTATAGAAAGCAAAATGCTATGTTTATATATAAAAAAAATTTAAAGGACACAGGTGGAAGATAAGGGGATGGAAAAATTTACGCTTGTCAGATATAGACAAAAAGAAAAAGGAACAACAGATGAAGGGAATAAATTAAGCAGGGACATATGCCCATGCCATAATGTAGAAAACAGTAATTTCTGGCATGTGACATTGATTAAGCAGTTGCTGTTAGAAATCTAATACAGTGTTTTCAGAAACTGATGAGATGAGATGAAAAGTAAGCAGAGGAAGATGTGGAAAACAAGCAATGATTTGCTCTGCCATGTATGTAGAACTTCTTACTCAACAAATGCAGAATGTTTTATCTTGGAGGGCGTGTGGATTAGACACAAGCTTCAAGTTTTAATGCATCAGGAAGGAAGCCTCACATTCTACCAAATCAACATTATAGAGGTTCTTTTCTCTAACTACAGTGCTTCAAAATCAGTCATTATTAACAGTAAGATAGCAAAAGTGTTCCATATGTTTGAAATGAAAAGACATACTATGAAATAACCCTCAGGTTAAATAGGAAAAGATAACAGGAATAGCAGAATTTTAAAGCTGAGTGATAATAAAAGCACAGTAGTTCAAAAACTGAGAGAGATAGCTAATAGAGTTCTTTGATGGCAATATACAGCTTTTGTTACTCAAGAAAAAACTAGATAGTCTGCAACTCTGTAAGCTCAGTGTATGACACAAATAATTAGAAAAACTGTAACATGGTTACCTGAAGAAAACAAAGAAAGAAAAAAAGGGAAACAAATGTAAATAAGGAAAATAAGGGACAGAGAAAATTAATAAAAGCAAAGAACCAAAATATAGTCCTCTGAAAAATTTCATAAATTGGATATAATACTCTGTTAAAAAGGATGTATATTTTTACCAGTGCAGATGAACATATACGTGAAAAGGATGCATGGCTAAAAAAACTGATGGAAGAAAAATTTAACAACCATTAAATAAATTGTATGTAATGATGATCAAAACTTAATCTTAAAAGCCAACCTATTAAGTTTAATTTTGAAAACAAAAAACAAGTAAAAAATACTGACCAGATTCACCTATGACTTTAAAAACACAAATAATTCAAATATAGCCATGTATTAAAAAATACTAATTGTACATTGAGACTAAATTGAAGTAATCATAACAGTGAATGGATGTTTCAGTGCTTTAAAAAATCTTTTACTGTAATTTACCACATTAATGGCAAAGAATGAAAAATTGCATGATCATTGATAAAAAGCATTTAATAAAGTTTTTTCTTTTTCAAGTAGAAGCAGCTCTTACCAAAATTGAAACAGGAAAAATTTTTTAGCTTAATAAAGGCTTTATCCTAAGAATCTATAGCAGATGTCATTTTTAATGGAAAAAGACAAAAGTTTAAACTCATTCTTGTTAAGATTGGGAACAAGACAAGAACACTTCTGTTGCTGTTATTTATCAACATATTACCAGATACCTGACCAATGTAGTAAGACAAATCGATATCAGTAGATTAATTGAAAGAAATAATTATGATTTATAATAAAATCATTTATTTAGAAAACCAAAGAGAATTAGCAAAAACTGTCAGCAATAGAAGCATTCAGCTAGGCTGCCAGCTCTTAAGAGCAGCAAAAATAAATCAACAGCTTTTGTCTGTATTGGGAGTAACCAATTATAAACTATGATAAGATACCATTTATAATACTGACATAAACTAAAAGCTATCTAGGAATAAATCTAAGAAAGAATTCATAAAACATATATGGGAAATTTAAAACCCTATTACAAGGGTTTTATTATAGAATTATAGACCATAAATGCAGCATTTATAATAAATAGATTGAATATTGTGAAGATATTGTATTTCTTCCAATAAAATTTAAGCTCATTGTAATTCTAATCAATGCCTGAACAAGAGTTGTTTTGAAGGGGTATAATTGAATCTGATATTTATATAAGAGAATAAATAAGAGATAAAGAAGGACCTTCACTTTGCAAGGCATTAATATATATATAGCAGAAGTTGGCAAACTACAGTCCACATGCAAAATTCAGCCTGCCTTCTGTTCTTAAAAATAAAGTTTTATTGGGACACAGCCACATCCATTCCTTTATTTATTGTCTGTGGCTACTTTCATGCTGTCAAGATAGACTGAACCTGGCCCTTTAGAGAAAAAAGTCTCCTCCTATTCTCTAGCATCTAGCATAGAAAAGGATATAATAAAGTCTAGACTCACTCCTATGTACATAGGAGAACTAAGTGTAATCATTTCTACCAGTTGGTGCTGGGAAAGTTGGTGTACAAAAAGAGAAAAATGAAACCATTTCTGTACTTCAGAAATAGCTCCAAGTAGATTAAATACCTAACTGTTAAGATATAAAGCTGGTAGATGAAAATTTAAGAATACATTTTTGTAATCTTACAGTCGAAAAGGGTTTGTTGTGAAATATTCACAGAGCACAAACCATGAGAAGAAAGTTGATGAATACATCAAAATGAATGCTTTTGTTCAATGGAGTCTGTGATAGAAAAACTAACAGATGGTGAAAATACAACTGTCATGTTTAATGCACTAAGATTAATATTTAAATACACATGGGACTCCAAAAAATCAGAAATAGGAGGGAAGAAACGAAGACAAAAGAGGGAAAAATATGAATTGGTGGTTCATACAAAGAGAAATAGACATACACACAGATTTCACTGTGTGCGTGCATGCTCGGTCATGTCAGACTCTCTGTGACCCCTAGCCCACCTGGCTCCTCTGCACATGGGCTTATTCAGGCAAGAATACGGGAGTGAGTTGCCATTTCCTCCTCCAGAGAATCTTCCCGACCCAGGGATCACACCTGTGTTTCCTACATTGGCAGGCAGATTCACATTGGAGACTAGTTAAAATTCAAAAGCGCCTTTTTGCCTGTCATAGAACTAAAACCTTGGAAATCAGATACTCTCAGGTGTTGACAAGGGTGTGGGAAAATAGAAATCTTATATTGCTTCTAGGAATGCAAAATGATCCATAATGTTTTTAAGAGTATAAGTGTATATATAACCTAACACCCAATAATAGAACTAGCATAGATGCCCACAGAAATGTATGTAAGTATAGTTATCTCAGTGTTATTTGTGGTGAAAGACTGAGAAAGCTAGCTCTTCTGCACTAAAAGGATAGAAAAGGAAAATGACAGTGGAGTGCAGAGAGGGAGAGTGAATTACGTCTATTTACAACACTCTCTAAAACAGCATTGAGAGGAAAAGACAGATTTAAAGCATGATGCAACTTCTATACAAATTTTAAAACTATGTACAGGAGTTTGACACATAAGTGAAGTCACTCAGTTGTGTCCGACTCTTTGTGACCCCATGGACTGTAGCGTACCACGCTCCTCTGTCCATGGGATTTTCCAGGCAAGAGTACTGGAGTGGGTTGCCATTTTCTTCTCCAGGGGGTCTTCCTGACCCAGGGATTAAACCCGGGTCTCCCTCATTGTAGGCAGACGCTTTACCATCTGAGCCACCAGGGAAGTCCTTTGACACAAAAAGTATTTATGAAAAATATAGTGAAGCTTATAAATACAGCATTAGTGGGTGTTAGCTGCTCAGTCATGTCTGACTCTTTCTGACCCCATAGCCTGGGGCTTACCAGGCTCTTCTGTCTATGGATTCTCCAGGCAAGAATACTGGAGCGGGGTTGCCATTTCCTTCTCTAGGAAATCTTCCAGATCCAGGGATGAAACCTGGGTCTCCTGCATTGCAGGCAGACTCTTAACCATGTATTCATTTAAAAATACAGTGAAGCTTATAAATATAGCATTATGTTTGGTTAAAAAAAAAAAATGAAACCCCAGGCTGGGAAAGGAAGGAATGGGTTTGAACATAGAGGATGAACTGAAAATAAGAAGAAAAATGAAAACCAGAAGAGAGTCTTTCATGGATTGGCAATAGAAGCTCATCAACTGAAGCGTATGCTTAAGTCAACTCTGTAAAATTATCCATTAGAGGAAACATGGTCCACGGACGCTCGTCCTTTCAGAACTGTTAGATTCAGATGCTCGACCAGTGTCATCAGGTATGGGTCTCTCTCTGTATTTTGGTTTTCCTGGCCTCCGTGTTGGCTCTGATAAGAGGCAGACTCTTTCTAGGGTATTCTTTAGCTCTTTCAAGTTCACGGCACCTAAGCAGAAAGCAAGCACTTTCTCCATAGTATGAGCAGTCATCCTCTCATGAACATCCTTTCTTTGGCTGGTTCATTTTTCTCCTGTGAGCACCCCTGAATCAGTCATGTGACACAGGACTAAGGGTGCCTGTGTCACTTTCCCATCCCTAGAACCAGGCAGTAGGAAGACCCAACATGTGGGATATGGTGGGATACTACCCAAACAGAAATTACGGTGATACGACCAGAAGTACAGAAAGTGGATGCTAAGGGAGCAAAAGTATACAGGTAACTTTAGGGAACTTGAACCAATGCTGTTTGAAGAATGATTGAAATGAATTGCATGCTCATTCTAGAAAAACTGGGGGAAATAAAAAATACAGATTAACTTCAAATATCTAAAGCACTTCCACTTGGCATGATACTTGTTTCATATGATCCGTCAAACCATAAATCAATGATGAAAGGTGAACTTGGTAGGGAGGGCAACTGTGTAATTGATGAAGCTGGTTATCTGAAAAGGATTGGTTAGTGAATTTCATATCACTGTGTATTTTTGAACATAGGCTAGCCAGCTACCTGGCAAAGATTTTGTAGGAAAAGATTGGGAGAATAGTTGGGTTTAACCAGTGGTTCTGAATCATCCAGACATCTTATTAAAGCTTAGAATTCTGGGCCCTTCTCCCAGAGTTTCTGGTTTGGTAGCTTTGGAGTAGGGCTCAAGAATTTGCATTTCTAATTTCCCCAGGTGATGTTGATGCTATTGCTCCAGGAAACACACCTTGAAAACCTCTGGGTTAGATGATGTTCAGTATCCACACTGACCTTTCATTTTTACGAGATACTTGTACTTGTTCTCAGTTCAGTTGTTCAGTCATGTCACCCTTTGTGACCCCATGGACTGCAGCATGTCAGACTTTCCTATCCATCATCAGCTCCCAGAGTTTGCTCAAACTCATGTCCATTGAGTTGGTGATGCCATCCAACCATCTTATCCTTTGTCATCCCCTTCTCCTCCTGCTTTCAGTCTTTGCCAACATCAGGGTCTTTTCCAGTGAGTCAGTTCTTCACATCAGGTAGCCAGAGTATTGGAGCTTCAGCTTCAGCATCAGTCCTTCCAATGAATATTCAGGACTGATTTCCTTTAGGATGGACTGGTTGGATCTCCTTGCAGTCCAAGGGACTTTCAAGAGTCTTCTCCAACACCACAGTTCAAAAGCATCAATTCTTCTGCACTCAGCTTTCTTTATAGTCCAACTCTCACATCCATACATGACTACTGGAAAAACCATAACTTTGACAAAGACTTAACTTTGTCTCTGCTTTTTAATATTCTGTCTAGTTTGGTCATAGCTTTTCTTCCAAGGAGCAAGCATCTTTTAATTTCATGGCTGCAGTTACCATCTGCAGTGATTTTGGAGCCTCCCAAAATAAAGTTTCCCACTGTTTCCATTAGTTCCCCATCTATTTGCCATGAAGTGATGGGACCAGATGCTGTGATCTTTGTTTTTGAATGTTGAGTTTTAAGTCAGCTTTTTCACTCTCCTCTTACACTTTCATCAAGAGGTTCTTTTGTTTCTCTTTTCTTTCTGCCATAAGGGTGATATCATCTGCATATCTGAGTTATTGATGTTCTAGAAAGCAGTGTTTGTATATTGAGGCAAATTATCCATATTATTTCTTCGTACCTGAAATGTGTTAAATTCTGGCTATATGGGTACTTCTAAAGTAGATGGATTTTGCATAGCCCTCTGTAACTGTTGGGTCACTGAAAACATTAGAGGCATTAAGCAACTGCACATTTATTGGTATGCTTCATGAAACAGTCCTCCATTTTCTTATGTCTTCCGTTTTGTAATCCTATTTCTGTTTTCCCATGAGGATTCAGTTTTCATCAGTTTTGTAGTAGGGTTGTTCCTGAATTAGAAAGCCAAAGTGGTTTCCCAAGGTGGATGTGTATTTTCTTTCATTCAGAAAGAAACTCTGTCATGTATAGATATTGGCTCATAAAAAATCATTTCTTGGTACCCTGGATGTCAAGTGTCAAATCGTGCTTTTTCCCATCTTCTTACCCAACCCCAGCCTGTGGCCCTCCCTAGGAAAGAGGATATGAAACACTTCACCTACCTTGCTCCGTACTACCTCTATATCAACCAGGAATTATTTTCATTTTGAACTCTATTTTGTTTCTTCTTCTTTTTCCTCAGATTTTTTTTTTCTCCTTAATTTTTGAAAGTTTTCTCTAATAGTTCCCTGGAAGTACACATATATTTTTGTAATTTTACACAAGGTCAAACAGCATTTGTACTTTTTATAAATTGCTTTTAGATAAACAGATAAAACCATTTGAGGAAAGAGAGACCCCAGAGATACCTCTTTAAGAATTAGAAGGTTTATAGTCAATGCTTAACCATGAAAATTTTTAGCTTAGCAAAAATGATGAAACAGATGGTTAAAAACAGTACCTGACAGATTGGACCTCGAGGATTTGAGTTAAGGTGACTACTTGAAGAGCAGAGGGATTAAGAAGACTGTTTTGTTGTCTGTGTGTGAGCTTTTGCTTGAAAACACTAAATCCAACGCTGGTAGAGAGGGTGGGATATTTTAAGAGGACTTACCTTACATCTCAGTGAACATTAAATGTGGGGCAGCTTAAATGACGTCTTCTTGGTAGCTAAGGATCTGTAGTAATAGACTCTGCTTTCTTGTGTATGATCTGAGTTTCTCAATGGAATTTGATGAACATCCATTTTCTACATCCTCTTCTCTTCCAGACTTCACCTTGAGGAGATGTCGTTCAGATTTGGCCAACATCTCATCAAGCCCTCGGTGGTATTTCTCAGAACAGAACTGTCCTTTGCCCTGGTGAACAGGAAGCCTGTGGTACCTGGACGTATCCTTTTTTTTTTTAAGAGAGAAAGCAGACCAAATGAACACAGACATTAACCTCTAGTATCCAACCAAAAAGGTAAGCAAGGAATCCTCCTGCCTCCCCCTTTGGAGAAACCAGGTAGGACAATATTCACATTTATTCTGAATCCAGTTGATGGCACCAGTAATATGCTTGATCAGCGCTGCAGAACTTCTAAAAAAGAGTTGCTTAGCAACTGGGGCTTTGGAGGTGAGTTTTTGCTTGACCTTTTCACTGTTGTAGATGTGTAAATAAATAGGTGCTTCTAAAATGGATCCAATGAATATCCTTAGCACTTTGTTTTCAGGTATCAAATGTGCACTTTAATAGTAAGATAAGAGATTGGGTGACACTCGTGATGTGGAAGTAAGGTGTTACATGAAGATTTGAGACTGGCTTGGTGTCTTTACCTCTTGGAAATCATTCAAGCTATGAATTTTAATTGCATTCAAACACATAAATATACTACAAAATATATATATATATATATTTTATGTTAGAGTCTGAGATAGCATTTTCTCTTGGAAAACATCCCAGCTTCTAGATCATTGTCTGGTGCCATTGGTGATATGGGGTATTTTATTTCCCTCTGACCATCGATTTCAGTAGAAGCTTTATTCTTTGCAGTGGGAGAGGCAGAATTTGGTGAAATGCTCTGGAGAGTTATTCTTATGTTGTTGAAACTATCAGTCGTGACTGTATGTGGATGACATTTGTACTAACTCTTCAAAAATTTCACCCCCCCAACTTAATTTACTATGCAGAGGGCAACAAAGTATGAAATGTTGTATTTTAAGATAATAAGCATTTCCACATTGAGACATGCTTCTACTTTGAAATAAATTTCTCAGTAATTTTGAGTATATAAAGGTGTCAAGATTTTTTCCAAGAGTGAGTTATATTTTTTTTTAATGAGATTTTTGTAAATGCTTGAAAGCTTGATGACTCATCTTCTTTCTTGACTATATAACTACTAATAAAACACACAGCTAAAGATAATTGTGGTTTTTGTGGTAGACTCCCAAATTTCTTGATTTGAACTTTTAACCTAAATAAATTTCATAAATTTAGAAAACTAATGATAATGTCAATAAGCTAGTAAATAATATGTATTTTTCTTGATAATATTTAACTTTTAAATTTATAAAAGTATTTAATTTTATAAGTATATAAGATCAGAAAATTTCATATTCTGTTTATTAAAGTAAAAACTCTAAAATGATGTAGAATGCTCCTATAAAATGACAGTTTTTAAGTTTTGTAACAATTTTAAATTGAGTTTCTCCAAAAGACCTTGAAGTTCTTGAAATAACACAGGCATTTTATTTTCTCGTTTGATTTTGCTGCAAGTCTGTGGTTGCCTTTTTCCTTTGAGGATTATTTTTTTAAGCAAAATGTCGAATTCCAGTGTCAAAAGGATACTGTTTAAATGCCATCTCTCTTTGGGTGTCAGTTTTAATTGACTTTTGTCAAAGAACTGAGGGAATTTGGGATGAAAATGTGAATTTAGATGAACAAATCTTAATGCTTTGGACCGAGAGTATATGAGGTTGTAGAGATACACTCTTTAAAAAATGGTTAATAATGGAATGAACTTTGATTTTTTTTTTTAACTCCTATATTGATGGTAAGAAACTTGATTTTTCAGGATCTTTTTAACCACCTCAGGAAACTGTGCTGTGTAAGACCTGGGTTGTATATGTGTTTGAACTGAAATAGAGGTGTCTGCTTCAAGGAAAATATTTATAGTGAACACTGAGCAGTTAGTGAATGATGACTCGTTTTGTTCCAGATGGCACTGAAATTGCCATTTTGAAAATGAGTCCTGGTTGATTATCACCTCGTTGAGTAAATGCCAAGGACGAGGGGAGCATTGTATTAAAATCCACAACCTCAGTTTGGAAGCTAGTGAGAAGGACTCAGCTCTTTCCAAGGCTGAGAATGGTACACTCTGCAATCACTGTACTCTAAAGCTCTTTTACGTCTACAGTGTTTAAGGTAATTTCAGGGGCAGTGGATAATGGATTCAAGCAATCCTTTTTATATGATGATTCTGAAACTTTTTATTTTACTTTACCTTGGTAAACTCTCTTAGGTGACAACTGTGAGAAGAATCTTAATAAGTTACTCATTTGCTTGTGTGAAGTAATATTCTTTTGTCCTGTGATTTGGAAATTGAAACAGTGAATAGCTCTGCCTACTAACATTTCATAAAATAAATGGTGAAATGGTTGCAGCAGACCATCACTACCCCCACCCCACCCCGTCCTCCTCAGTGCTCTACCCTGCCTGCCCTTAAAAAGCCCCTTGTTGTGGGTCTTCTAGGTCTTCTGATTCTCTACCCCTGGAATTCCTCAGCCCAGCCTACGTCTCTCTCTCAACCACAGCTCTAATGTTACCACTCTCCTATTCCTTTGCAAAAAATCACTGATGAATATAATGAATATCCTTTTATTTGAGAATTGTTGTTCAGTCGCTCAGATGTGTCCAGCTCTTTGCAATCCCATGAACTGCAGCACACCAGGCTTGCCTGTCATTCACTATCTCCCAGAGTTTACTCAAACTCATGTCCATTAAGTTGGAGATGCCATCCAATCATCTTATTCTCTGTTGTCCCCTTCTCCTCCTGACCTCAGTCTTTCCCAGCATCAGGGTCTTTTCCAATTTGAGGATAAAGTCCAAAAATCTTAGCATCCCTTTAAAAGATTTTCATTATCTTAACTCACCCTCCCCACTTTCCAGCTATTTCCTTAAACAGGTGTATTTCCCTTTACCTGCTGACCCCCACTCTTTCTCCTGCTTCTCTTTTCACCTCGAGATCCTTCCCTTCCTTTTCACTTGAACTAAAGTGCTTACTTCGATACCTGTCGTGCCCTCTTAGGGAAAAAAAATTCCATCCTTTTTGTGACACTTGATTCCTTATTCACATGTTGATTCATTCAATAGCTTATTACTGAGCTACTCTGTTTCAGGCTCCCTGCCAAACACTAATCCCAGTCTGCCCCAAACCAGAGCTGTGTTCATTTCTGTTTGTCTGTGTGTGGAGTTGCGTTTCTGGAAAGGGATGGGGGCAAAATCTACTCTTAGTACGTCTCTTTTTCTTAGCACCCAGAATATTGTGTTGACTGAATTTAAACTGAATCTGTAAACATCAGGAGCTTGTGGATAGTTTCAATTAATACTGAGATCCTGCCTTTCCTGTATTCCCATGCACAAAGCCATGTCTTGTCACCATTTTATTCCAGATTTATTAGTATCTCATCCAACTTCCCCTGCATGCTCTGTCAGTTATGGTCCTGTTTACATTGCTGTTATGAGTGTCCTGTGTTAAGCCTAAATACAGTGAATGAACTGATGGCAGATGGGAAGAGATTCTTTTCCATTGTTCTCTGACTGTGTGTTAATTGACCAATGGACGAGTTTGTATTTTAAGGGCAGTATATTGCTATCTTGTTGTGAACTGGAAAATTCTATCTTGTATTTTTGAGGATTTCGTTTTTAAAAGAGTCTTGAGGTGGCCTCTGGGGAATGTGCCATTCAGAAGAGACTTGTAAATGTCATCTTTGGACTTGTTTCCTCTCTTAACATTTTGCTCCCCACTCCTCAACCTTCTTTTCTTTTTGACTTTGCTCACTGGCTCACTTTATACCTTCCTGAGGAGGAAAAGAACCCTCAGATCAGGGGCTGCAGATATGCTTTTGAAGCAAGACTGTTTGCTTCCATTCTCAGAAGAGCCACTTATGTCCCTCCTCGTACCCACCTAAAGCAGACACTTCTGCTTGTTGCAAACAGTGTTTAAAGTTGATTGAATAGGCTTTGGCCTCTGTGGTGCAACACTCTGGAAGCGTATGACTGAAGGTCTTTAATCCCTTAATTTCCTGTTGCTGGAAAATGCTTTTCAGGGAGTCTTGGGAAGAGAACAGAAGCATTTTTGAGGTTGCATCTTCAGAATTCTGCAGCGAACGTTTTATTCATGTACTTGGTGCAGCTCAGCTATTGTTCGTGGCTTGAAAACATTTGAGTCAACGTGGTTAATACTTGTCTCCACTCCGCTCCCCTTGCATCGGGCTGCATCTACCTCTCATCTTGAGTTGAGCATGAAAAATGAATTTGAACATTAGTGGAATCCATTTGGGGACTGGGGCTTTTATTGTAAATAAAATTATTCATTTGTTATGTCCTGTAGTTTTCAGCAGATAGTGTATTGATCTTTGGATTGCTATTCAGCATGGCATACAGGGCTCTGACATAAGGGGAACATGGCCACGTTTGTGGACAGGTTGAATGTGTTGTGTAATGACAGAAACAAACCTTGCTTGCTGGCCATACTATATTATACAAATCATTTGTCAACAGTTTATTGAATCTGTTATTAAAAAGAACAGATTCTTCCAAGTGGGAGCATCACACACAGAATGTTATCAGGGCCAAGCCACGTTAGGATGATACATTGAGGACAGCCTTACAAAGTGTATTTGTGAAGAATTAGACTAGGTAACTTAAAGGACATTTCTGCTGACATATTAGAAACAAAAGTTTGGTGCAAGGGAAATTGTGTTCTAAGGTCCAACTTCAATAGATAAAAAAGAAAAATCTGGCAATTGCCTTTTAATACAAAATTTTACCTCCCTAAGCGAGCAGTGTTCTGTTTTCAGGCCATTGCCATATTGAGTATTCTTGAAATAAAGGAACAGATAATAAAAATAGCTTCATTACTTAACAGTGCTTCTTACGGAATAGATGCTATAGATAAAAGTGCCCTTTTAGTCCTTCCGTAAAAATCAGAAATATTTGTCATTTCCTGAGTAGGTTGTAATCTTGTGAATTTCTTTAATTGTTCAGGAAACTGCAGTTATTAGTGATCTCATGATCTTTTCATTTCTGAAAAAGAGTTTCTTTTAAAACCTTCCTGTGCAAATAAAATGAGTGCAAGCACGATTTTAATATCTTTATTACTAAAGATAGACCTTCTTGCTCTTGAAATTTCCCTAAGCATATGCCTTCCCCTACCCCCACCCCCCCACCGTTTTCGAGCCTGTTGTATATTACCCAGCTTAAAATACTGTAGGAGACGTGCTCAAAGCTGAGCATACACCCTTTGTCCTGAGCTGAGTAGTGGGAAAAGTTGATTTCCTTGTAGCCATGTTTTTCTTGATTTTACTTGGCAGATTGTTGTATCCAAAATGTCTGCAAGCAGCAGTGATTGCTCAGAGTGTCCTTATGCTGTCTCTGTGGGAAAGGCTTCCACATAAATGTGTGCCTACCTCTGGGGCCGTAGAGTACATTGCCTCCAGCTTGAACAGTTTTTGACGGCTTTCGTCAGGAGGAACACAGAAAGCTCTTCTATGCTTTCGGCATACACTAAATTGACTGCTATCTTTTTTCAGTGTCCAGAACCTAGCGCAGAGGATCCTGCCAGTCCCCATTACAAGACAAACCTTGTGTGACTGTCATCTATCTTGGCTTGTCATCTGAGGAGTAACTGCTCAGAGAGAAAATATGGTTATCTCAAATGCTGTTTCTTGGGTTGGTAGTGAGCTCACAGTGTTGAGTAGGATTCTGAGGCGGTATGCAGGGGCAGTGGGCAGTAACTGCCTCAGGTAGCAGAGTAGAAAGGCTCCTTGCCAAGACTTTTCCTCTTTTGGGTTTATTTCTCATTCTTGGAGCTGAGACTGGCATCTTTATTTTTTATTATAGACAGAATGATGGATTGTTGGCACCTGACACTGAAGGGTTTAATAGATTCTTTGTGTGTGTGTATGTGTGTGCGTGTGTGCAACGAACATTTGAAATTGGATGGAGAAAAATGTGTGGATTTTATGTATTTTGCCCCAGTGACTTCAAATGAAGGTGACTCCCCCATGAAACAGTGTGCCTGGGGCATGTACACACCGTTCTCTAGACTTCATCCAGCCCCTTCCTGCTGTCCACCGTCTCTCCCTGGCTCCTCGCAGCCTACTGGTTGGTGAAGATACTGGTGAGTGGTGATTTTGTGGTTCACGTTGCCCCTGCACTTCATTCCTTAGTTATGACTGTTCTCCTTTGACCTTGCCTGCTTCTCCATAATAGGATTTACCTTCTAGCTTCAGGACCTACTGTGAGTGGGGTGAGATGAGCCAGCTTGACCATGGTGATGGCATTTGAGGAGGAAAGTCCTTCCGGCTTTTTAATCAGAGCTTTTAGGAGGTTTCTGTATTCTCTTAGAATTGCACAAAGCCCACAGAATTATTTTACAACCAGAAAAAGATACCTTTGCCACCTGCCAATCTCTCACAGAACATAATCCTATTAGTGTGTGTGTGTGTGTGTGTGTGTGTGTGTTAGGGAACAGGAGATGCTCTGTCTCCAGCTCTAGCAAATGGTGGGATGATAATTATATGTGTTAAAATAACACTTTGAATATTCTTCATATTAATTGCAAAAATGAATATCCTGTACAGAATGCCATTCCCCATTTCTATTTATTTCCATGTGAAACTTTCCTCAGGTAATTTTAAACTGTCATGGTTAACAGTATCTGAACTTGTTCATTATATTCTGGGCATATTTTTGACCTGCTTCCCATGCAAGCTATCAGATTGTGAGCAATAGGAAAAGGCTGGTCATGGTGTTGCCAGCCTTGCACTTGTAACGGAACATAATTAGAAGTAATGAATGGAATAATACATCATTATTCACAAGAAATGTCATGTAATTAACTCAGATAATGCAAAATATATCCTAATTTCCATTTGGAATGAAAATAGATTTGTTAGAACATCAGCAGGCAGTTTAATGTTTATCCTATATTTTCATACACATATCAAAACTGTTAAAATCTATTGAATGAATATACATGGATTTTCCATAACATAATAAGTCAAGATGGCTTTCTTTTGCTAATAGAGTCTTATGTGTATGCCTTGTTTATTATATATACATAATTTATATATATGTTCCAGTCTTAGAATTAGCATAATTAATTTATATTTATTGCAAATTAATGATCTAATTTATTTACTTAGCTCCCATTTCCTTTCTCAAACTAATTGACTGAAAAAATAACTATAAATTTGCAAATAGCTCTTGGGCACAAATCCTAAATTGGCCTTCTCCTCAGAACTCTCTGTAATAGTAGATATCTGTACTAGTTTTGCAATCTAAATTGTTTTCCTGAGATTTCTGTTCCAGGCTTTAAATATGCTTCAGGAGTCTTGACTTGGCTTAGATGGACCCACAGTTGGGGATCAGGGATATGGCTGAATATGTCTTAGGCAGAGGAATTATTGTTAGATGCAGCAATTAATATGACACACAGCAGTGACCAATGTCCTAACGTCGGTGTAATTCCTGAAAGTTCTCTGCTCTGTCACAACATCATCCTGTTAATTTCTGCTTTGTGGGAAGATCTGGAGAGACCCGGGGGAGGAGGCAGAGAAGTGTGAGCAGCTCCCAGGAGGCAGTATGGACAGAACTATTATAATATTTTAATAACAGGAATGGGCATGCCAGTGGATGCCTCAGTTACAGCCCTGGTTTTAGAAATGAACACTGATAGGAGGAAGCTTCCTTTACATCCTGTGGCTCAAGCCTGGTGTTTGTTCTTAAACACCATGGAGACTGGCATATAACAGCAGAGTCACCAATGAATTAAAAACAACAAAATTCTTTCTTTGTTTTAAATGGCTGGCTTCCTCACAATGGAATGGTAACTGCCTAACACCAATATAGAGGAAAACTTAACTGTGGCAGGAAAGGATTGAGGCATTGTTTTCTTGGTCTGTCTGTCTCATGTGTGTGAATGTGGTAGGGATAAAGAGTGTGTATATACATGCATTCAACTTGCTTATATCTTTTATTGAAAATAATGTCATAGAAATAAATTAATTGAAAGACATTTTTGTTGTTGTTGGCACTCAGTCATGTCTGACTCTTTGCCAGCCCCATGGACTGCAGCATGTCAGGCTTCTCTGTCCTTCCCTAGCTCCCAGAGTTTGCTCAAACTCATGTCCCTTGTGTTGTTGATGCCATCCAACCATCTCATCCTCTGTCACCCCCTTCTCCTCCTGCCCTCAGTTTTCCCCAGCATTATAGTTTTTTCTAATGAGTCAACTCTTTGCATCAGGTGGCCAGAGTATTGTAGCTTCAGCTGATGCTGAAATTGAAATAAGTGAATTAAATAATATTTTATGATGAGCAATGCATTGTTGAGGTCACTATTTTGTTCTATCATCTCTGACCAGTTGGAATGGGAAGGCAGAGTCTCAGGCCAGTGTTGGCCGTACTTCATGGGAGTCAAGACTTCACCCAAAACTCTGGATCCTCATTCTGTTGCTCTTTCTGCCACTTCTAGTTGCTGTCCCATGTGCTACAAACCTTTTTGTACATTGGTTAGGTGTTTTGAGGAGTTCTTTTCCCTGGAGTCTTAAACATCGCCATTATTCCTGTTTTCCAGCGCCGTATTGTAGTCAGTCTACACTCTGTCACTTATAATGTTTGCTGCCATTTTTCTGTCTTTGCTATTTGGTTGTAATCATCATTTAGCAATAAGACTAACTTTGAGGACTTCTGAAAAACCTATGTGGCTTAAGCATGACTCTGCAGTGCTGTGAGTGTGGGGCCAAACACCTTGCTTGGCAAGCAGCATAATTCACTCCCAGGTAAGATGAGTCCAGGAAGAGTGAAATTCAGCTGATTCTCTACATTTTCTCTTTTCTAATAGGTTTTTAAAATGGCCGTAGTTACCAAGAGATCTTTTCATCTTGAAGATTTATTTCCAGTTCAGGAGATTTGTTGAAACTAAGAATTATCTGTTGAGTGCTAATACTTAACAGTAAACCATGATCCCCTTCCATCTACCAAAGATGATTGCTTTCGAATTCATTAAATAAGATGTTGTCAAGATAAAATGAATCAACAGAAATTACATTAAATTCTGAAGCTTGTTTCTCATGCCGACATCTGTTAATATGATACTAGTTAGTATTTTCTATTCTGTTTAGGGATGAAATGGCTCCTAGAAGCTTTTAAGTCATGGAGCTACAGCTGCAATAATGAAATTGAAATTCAGGGCTGGAAGAGACATTGAGTGGGACTTTTCATATTGCCCTGGAGTGTGAACCTAAACAGAGGTGGATATCATTTCTGGTGAGATACCCATGTGTTAGAGACAGCCAGACTCTCATGGCGGCAGCAGAACCAGACCCACGTGTTGAATCCCACCTCCGTGTTCACAAACCTTGTCAGGGGAGAAGTGGTCAGGGGAAGTAGAGTGCAGTGAAGAATGCTGAGAGGCTGTGTTCTTACCTCTTTCCAGAGTGATTATTCCTACCCCTCCTCCACCCCCCACCACGTGTCATGTGCTCAGAGCCCTGAGCAGGGGCTTGTTTCATCCTTGTGAAAGGATGCTGGCATCTTGTTCCTTGGTGTGATGCTGGCTGAGCAGAACCTGCAGGCTGTGTTGACACTGCTGTCTGCACAGTGGAGGCGCCGTGCAAGCACAGGCTCTTTAGGACCATAAGAGGCTTCCCCTTTGCCCCACAGAGATGAGGATTGCACCCGAACATAGACCAGGGCCTGCTTCTCATCTGCCTATTTCTGAGTAGTGGGTAAGGAGATCGGGAGAGGCTTTTTGCAGGGCAAGGAGAATAATGTTCCTGAGAAAAAGATGGGAGCAACGTTTCTACTCTATCCCAATTTTCCAAAGCCCCTGGAGAAAACACACAGATACCTCCCCTGGTTCTTATAAAAACCCATGAATATCAGCAATAGGTGCCACAAGGCTGGTCAGGTAGATTTGTTTTTCCAACTGAGGCACTGGCCTATGGAGAAAGTGATTGGATCATAAACCGCTGGCAAAGTTATAAAGGGAGACATGACCATCCTTTTGTGAGTGGGTTCTCAGAAGCAGATAGAGTGAGGGTGGAACTTGAATACCTTCAAGTCTGTGAATTCTGAACCATGCAGAGACCACCATATTTGCAGAAACTCTCGGCAGATAGAACTGGAATGGGGCCAGGGAAACCTGCTCTTCACCTGCTGACACAGAACTCCGCCTCCAATCCCAGAGTAGCTCAGTCTCAGGAGTTGGGGAGAAGTTGGTAGAGAGCTCTAACTGCTCAAGACTCCATCTCAAATCTGTGTTAGATAGGACTGGAAATTTTAATCTGAGATTGGATTGTTGAACACACGTTGTATGCAAGCATCATCTTGGGATGGTATTCCTCTTTAAGGTTTCAGTGTCACATTTACTTTCTCTTTGTGGCATTAATCATATTTGAACTTACTATATAACTTGTTTGTGTCTCAGGCTGACCAGAATGCAAGCTCTGTGAAAGTGGGAATTGCCATGAGGGTGGGAATTCATGACGTGCCTGGCACGTGACAGTCAGTAAATATTTGTTCAATGAGTAACTATGGTTGACTATCTGAAATTTTTAGCTTTAAAACCTAAAAAAGACAAAGGTCCTCACTTAGCAAGTAGAATAATGTGATAAATTTTTAAACCTGGCAATTCAGTATGGTGGTTAGGAGCATCAGCTTGAAATTTTACACATCTCCACACACGCACACACTCACACGTGGATGCGTAGTTGAAATTTATTGTTCCGAAGTGCATGGCCCCGAGAGAGAGGACTAACAGGTGGTTTCAGCATGGAAAAAAAAAAAAAATACCTTCCCTCTGTCCACCCCAGCACAGCGGCTGAAGATTTCTATGTAGATTCCAGCCAGGCCAATGAAACCAGTCTTTCTTGGCTCAGCCCTGTGTCAGAGGTGATATTTAACATCCTCCTAAATGTCACAAATTAAGCAGTTTGGTATCTCAGCAAATAATGAACTTCAATTTCCCAAGATTTTTTTTTTTTTCAATTTCCCAAGATTTTATTTTTCACCATCTTGCCTTCCTCGTGGAGTCTAGGGCAAGTGTGTATGCAATTTCTTCAGTCCTTCAATCAATTTTTATGGCCCCATCTTCTTGGCTTCTCACACATACATGTTCTCTTACATATATACTTCTTTATACATCTGTTTCTAATGAATTCCTTTGATAAAGCCTTTTTTAGATTTCTTGTTATTTTATACAGTAACCAGGGCATCACTGAGGCAGTTTGTCTACTTGGTTACTTCCTGAAAGTGTTTAAAACATGGCTTAAGTTGACTAATAAAGTGTGGTGAGATAGTAAGATTAAGTGCTTTAAAAATAAGAGCAAGCAAGCAAGAGTTAAAAAGAAAATAAGGAAAGTAAGATGGAGCCAAAAGTGAAAGTAGTGCGTGAAATAGATACCAAATGTCCATAAAGTTGTCAGAGATGGGTTTCAGATTTGACCCTGAAGTCTCTGGCACCAACCTAAGGAAGGAGAGAGAGATGCTCTCCTTGAGGTAAAAATAGGCTGATTGTTCAGGAAGTGCGGAAACGTGACCAACAACAGGGATCAGTTGTAGTTTCTGTGGCTCTTTCCTTATGAAAGTGACGCCAGAACTTGTAATTGAGGGCGTCCTCAACATCTCCTTACAACGCTGCTCACCATCGCCACCACCCTGCCCAAGTTTGCCGGGACCAGGCATGATCACTTCTCCACTTCCTTGTTTACACCTCCCAACCACTTCCCTCCTCTGCCCTTGAATCTAACATCACACAGCACCTGGCATAGGCTTCTTAACATCGATATTAGACCACATTATTCCCTTGCTTTAAGATTTTCAGTGGTTGCTTCTTTCAATTAGAATAACATCTCAAGTCTTCACTTTGGCTTCCTGGATTTCTGGCCCTTGCCTCAGTGAGCTGTTTCAGCCACTGGGCTTTTGCACCAGCCTTGTCTTCACCAGGAATGAGCTTCCCTCTGACCCTCACATGCATGCCTCCCCAGTTCTCATCTACTCTGTTCCAGTCCCTGGGTCTTCACCTCCTCACAGAGGCCTTCCGTGACCCCACTACAGAACTCAAACCATGGAAAACAATGATCAGTGATGATTGGAGAGGCTGTCTTCCTGTTCTGTGACCAGCATCATTGAACATGCAGGGAGGAGAAAGACTCTATCTGTTAGTGGGTCTAGTATTTTGTGTACCCTCTTCCAGTGCAGAACCATTTATACTTGTTGAAACTACCAGTGAATTTGGGACAAGGAGTTGGAGAAATGGTTTTTAGTCCCGTTTGGGGATTCTAGTCAAGTGAGTTCATCTTTTTTGTTTATTTCCTAATCTAAAAATAAAGATAGCTTCCTGGACTAAATCAAGATGATGTACAAGTCAGAAGAAGGAATGGATTTGGCTGTGAAAGCATGGCATAATAATGACACTTTTTTCTTTGTCATTATCCTGACACTTTGAGGCTAACCAAGGGCTTGGGATTGGATAAGGGGTCCCATTTAATTGTGGCCCAAAGTTCATAAAACTGAAGCTTAAAACAAATTAATTTCTGGATTTCTATGTGAATATCACATAGCAATTGGAATAACATAAGACCCACTTTTAAACTACTCAATTAAGAATGGCATTAAAATAATACCCAGGATTTAAAATAAACCTGAAAAATGATGAGAATTTGACATTTTATGAGCCTTTTTATTTATTTTTTTTTCCCCTGTAAGGTGTGGTTTAAAAAAAATTATTTTCTACTGTCTTTAGTGCCTGGGAAGAATAGGTAAGTGAGCAGTCCTGGGGTTCATTCATGGCTGAGAGTTGCTTTGCCAGGGTGATTGTTAACTCCTCCCAGGGTTTAGATTAGTCTAAACCAGGAGTCTGGATGCCCCACTCTCATTAACTGTAATGGGAGTCACTGTGTGCATCTGTCTCCTTCACACGCAGCACTGAAAAATGACCCCCTCACACCACCTTTGTGTCTTGCTCTTTGAACTAATTTTAATGGATTTTTTGTTTTAAGTGAAACATCTCTGTACAAGCCTCAGGGCAATGAGATTGCTACCAATTTGCTGATAAGCAATAGTCCTTCGTTTTGCAGCGTTCAACCTATACATGCTGGAGTGGTTTCGGCCCAGAACTCTCACTTTATTTTCAATGAAACTACTCTTTTCCCCCTTTTCTTTCTTTTCTTCATGTCTCTTTTTATTTTATTTTTACATCTCAGTGTCCTGAATATAATAATCAGTACACAGTAGATATTCAGTACTCGTGGAGTTCTGAAACTACTAAAATGTTACTGAGAAAATAGGTTAACCTATGTTCAAAGCATTCAGTATTCTCATTGCAGTCTTTTAGTAACCAGCTAATGAATTGCTTGGCTAAATAAATGTTTTGTTTAAATTATGTCTCTGTAAAAAGCAATCTAGTTTATATCAGGTGTAACAGATTTTTAAATCTTGCATTTATTTTTTCTAATTATAAGAATGTCTTTCCATTATAGAAAATAAAAACTATCCATAATCTCATTACCCAGAAACAGCCCCTTCCAAAATTGCAGTTTATTTCTACCTATTTTTTTTCCTATTTTTTGTGTTTCTTTAGGAAAGATAAATATTTTATAACCTGATTTTTAAGCTATTATTGACATTTTCTGATGTTTTAATAACACTGAGATTTTAATTAATGAAGTTCTAGTGTATCATATGGACCTACTGTAATATTAACTATTCAAACCACATGTAAGGAATATTATAGTGAAAGATCTTCGGTCACATTCCTGATAAATTTCTTAAACTGGAATCACTTGATAAAATGTTATGCAGTATTTAAACTGACAAATATCCCCAAATTTGTTTTATACCAGCAGCACATGAAAATATACATCTCATGATAGTCTCTTCAACTTTGAAAGTTGTAGGTTTGAAAGAAGTAGGGGCTTCTCGTAACTTCTGCCAATGTGATAGATTTTACATTTGTCATTGTTTTCCATTTAAATTACCTAACTGATAATATGATGACCTTTTCAGCGTGTTTATGAATTATTTTTAATGACTTAATTATTAGTGTCCTATCAGTGTATTTATTAAAACTCAGCTTCTAGGAATTAGCCCTCCCCCTGTTGTGTTTGTTGCAAATATTATTCCTACTTTGACTCATCCTCTTCAGTTGCTTATGATAATTACATACAGAAATTTCAGTTTTTTTGTTGTTAAGCTTGTCAACTTTATCATTTGTGAGCTTTTCCAGTTCTTCTAAGCTTACAAAGCATTTCTATGCAGAGATCAGTTAAATATTTATTTTCTGCATTTTAAAAAAAATATTCTTTTTCTTTTTTAGTCTAATAACACCAGGAATTTCATAGTACTTCATAGGCGTGCTTTAAAAATTCACTTTATCTTCCTGGCAGCCCTTTGAAGGAGGTAGAGATTGCTATTCCCAAGTTATCAGTGAAGAGACTGGGGGTGGGGCAGTGCATCAGATAGCCTGCTTCCAGAAGCAGACCTTTGCTTTCTCATTCTATAAAAAATAATACGAACGGTCCCTGACTGAAGATGGTTCAGCTTATGAGTTTGGGGCTTTAATATGGTACAAAAGTGATACACATTCAGTAGAAACCGCATTTAGAATTCTCACTGTGGTCTTTTCCCAGACTAGCAATACGCTCTGTCATGTTGCTGGGCGCTGGCGGCTACCACAGCTCCCAGCCAGCCACACAGTCACAAGGATTAGCAACCGATACTCTTCAACCCAGACCACCATTCCTTTTTTCACTTTCAGTTCACGATTCAATAAATTACATGAGATATTCAATGCTTTATTATAAAGTAGGCATTGAGTTAGATGATTTTTCCTAAATGTAGGCTTTCATCAAGGTCCTTCATGAGAGTTTGACAAAACTGTAAAATACTGCCACTCTGCAAAGCAGTATTTTTGTTTTGGAAAATATACTTATTATAAAAATATTGTTTATGTTAACATGATGTGGATTTATTGTTTGAATCATTAGATAATATTTTCTTAGCTCTAATTTCTACTTAAATATCAGCAGATACAATCCACACGAACACAAGCTCTTTGGTGTTATCCATCATTTTCCCCAGTTTTACAGGGTATGAAGACTGAAAGTTTTGTGGACTGCTTCTCTGCAGCCACTCCTTTGCCTCAGCTCTAGTTTCTCCTATTGTCCTCGCTATTGCTGCTTTAATTTTGCAAAGCTTATCTCCTAAGGGCATAGGTGGTTTGGAACAGAAATAGTAGCCATAGGACTGAGGGAGTGTGAGCTTTGCAGCCCATGCCTCTGTGAATCCTAGCTCAGCTCCTCATGGGTAGGATTCTCAACCCAGAAGTTATTTAAGCTGTCTTTGCTTTACTTATCTCATGTTTAAGGTGGGGTAATGGTATCTACCTCATGGACTTTCTCTGAACATCATGTGAGCTAACATACGTAATATGCTTAAATGGTCCATTGAACGTATATGTGTGTGTGTGCTCAGTCGTGTCTGACTCTTTGCGACCCCATGGGCTGTAGCCTGCAAGGCTCCTATGCCCACGGAATTTTCCAAGCAAGAATTCTGGAGTAAGTTTGCCATTTCCTACTCCAGCCCTGGAATGTATGAAGGGCCAGATATTAGCTATTTTGTTAGGTTTCTAAGGAGTTACTAGAGTTTTAGAAGACTGAAATGTGACATACTATTCCACAGGGTTCTTAAAGTTTTCCTTTTCCTCTTTTTGAATATTATCAAAGCCTGAACCTCCCTTTCTAGTCTATTTTCCTTAGCAGGACAGGGTCTATGAAAGCAGACTTTTTCTTTTTGTAATTGTGTGGTTAGTTCCTTTTGGGTTGGGGTTGCTACCAGAATGCCTTTTCTTCCTGCAAATCCATAAATACTAAAGCTATCACCCCTCATCCCCCACGGAATTCCCTCAGTTGTTTGTGATTCACATCCTGTAAACATATAGATTTTCCTTCCCCCCTTGGCCACCACATCAAGTATCACTGTTTCTAGTTGGTACCAGGGATGGGACAGGACCTCCTGTGCACGCAGGAGGCTCTGCAGCCTTCCTGTCTGCTGTAATCAAAGCTGCCTCCCACTCCAGAGCACACGGTTGTCTTTCTTCATGGCTGTAGCTCACACTAGAATCATGGTACCTTTGCCTAATAGCGTGTTTCTCAAGCCACAGTCCTGTGCTCTGAGGACAGGGGTTTTTCTCCAGGCACCAGAGGTTGGTCTGTTCATCTGTAGCACCCACTCTCTCATCTGCCTTGTTTTATCTTCTCTTCAGTCGTCCCCTGTCCCCTCGGGGGGATGTGGCAACCAGCTGCATTCCTACCAGGCAGCCTGTGTTCATAAGTCCTTCTGTCAGGTTAAGGCTGGTTTTCCCACAAGGGACTCCTCATGGAAACCCCAAAGACTAGTGTCAGTGCAGGAGGCAAAGGGAGACTCCTCAGGGTCCACTGATGCCCACGGCATCTCTGGGTGTCTGTCCAAATGCATCCAGATGGCCTCCTTTTCCACTGAGGGATTGAGGAAGATTCCCCTCTCACTGACTTCCAGCGACATAACTGACACTAGAAATAAAATGTCTGTGATAAAGACTGGAGGATATTTAAACTTCAAAGAGAATCTTATCTCAGCTATTCTAAACTGAAGAACATTTGTCTTTTTTTTTTTTTGATTGTGTGAGGAAAATCATTTTGTGAATTAAATATTTTGGACTTTGCTTATTTGGACCATACTTTCTGCCAATAAAGATAGGAGCTGACTTACAAAAACAGTTGCAGCATAACAGATTTATTTTGATAGTAAGTGAGAAATTGGGGCAGCAGGGAAATATCTGGGAATGTAATTTTCAAAATAAACATGAATGAGGATTTTAAAAATTTAAACTTAAAGTTGGGGGAAAAAAAAACAATTTCATGATCACCTGTTTCTCTCTAATCAAAATTCATTAACTTTACCTTCTTGGTAGCATCCACAGTGCTTCTCTGCAATCAGACTTTGCCTTTTTCCAAACCATCCAACAGAAATGTGCTGTAGACATAAAGACACATTACTCCTATAATGCAGCCTGTCTCTCCCAAGAATAACCTATAAAACCATACCTACCATTGCTGCAGAAAATCCAAATCAATTCAGTGATAACAACATACTTTCCTTGCTCACGTTTCCTTCTTTCTTCATGATACATGATTCAGTCGAGGTCAATTCATTGCAATTGGTTATTAAATCCTCTTAATATCTTCTTATCTATAAAATGTCTCTACCTCTCCCCTTGGTTCTTGGTGTCATTAAATCGTTTAAAGACTCCAGGCCAGTTGTCCCATGTAATATTTTACTTTCTTGATCTATCTGATAATTTTCTCCTCATTCAGATGAGGTCAAATATTTCTGGCAAGGACACCAAATAGGTGATGTTTTCTATTTACCACTATATCATACCTGGGCACATCATATCTGGCCAGTTGAATTACCTCCTGTTGGTACCACCAGACTTGACCCCCTTGGGTAGATAGTGACTCTCATATTGTAAAAAAACAAAACAAAACACATTTTTAAAATTCTTAATAAATATCTAGTGGGATAATGGTGCAGACTACCACTAAAATTAAAAGATAGAACCGAATTTATGTAAGGGAGAGCTGTACTGGTCAGCTACAGTCTCTCTGAGCTGATTAAACTAGGGAGTGTGGAGTGAGGGACTGGCAGATTTTTGTAGCTGTAAGTGGATTGATAAGGTATTTGGAAGCATGTTTACTTAAGTGAGAGAGAAGTTGAGTTGATTAGTTGGTACTTGGAGGTATGTGAGTCTGTTTTTGAGTGTCTGACTTTCATCAACAAAAGCCTGTAACTGGCTGACTAGCAAAAGAGGGTCATTTGAATAGGCCTCAGTCTGATTCTGGAAGCTGCTTGTTACCATGGCTACAAAACAAGCTGTTTTTTCCTAGGCTTATGGCAACATGAACTCAAATCTGAATATCTTTTCCCCAATAATTTTCTTGTAGTGGTTTAGTTTTAGCATTCATAGATAATCTTCACCTGAGTCATAATATGGGACTTAACAAGGTGTTGACTATCAATCATTTTTTATAAATTTATTTTCTAACATTTTTGTTGGGAAGGTCCCCTGGAAAAGGGAACAGGCTACCCACTCCAGTATTCTGGCCTGGAGAATGCCATGGACTATATAGTTCAAGGGATTGCAAAGAGTCGGACATGACTGAGCAACTTTCACATAGGTATACATAGCATTTTTCTGCAAGGAAGAACTTGACTCTTTTTGTTTTGCTTTTTTTTTTAACTTTGTCTCTGCTCCCTAGTCAACTCAAGTTTTTTAGAATTTAAGATATTATAATCCATAGTTTATATGATTTCAATGTACAAATTAACTCTATTTTGCAACAGATACTCCCGATACAACTTCTTGTGCCCTTTTGACATACCTCAGTCAGTCTTTGAGCAATTCCTTATTTTCTGGCACAAAATGTTTCAAGTTCATATTATACTTTCCCTGCTCGAGACCTGGAATGCAGTTTCCAAAGCACTGTGGCTCATTTCAGTAGATAATGATGTTTAGAAACTAAGATCTCGAATCTGAATGTGCTCACTGCTACTGGGATAATGTTGTTTGTAGGCCCTTTTTATGGAAAGGATTAGAAAATATGTATGTGTGTATGTATATAATCTAAATTATAGGTTCATACTGATATCATCTTTAAAATCCAGCACCATGTGGGGAGGTCCATTCGCACATTCTTCTATTTCATATTTGTATCCTTCTTCTTTTTTATTTTACAGTCCCACAGTACACCCAAGATAATTTCAACACCAACATTTGTAAGCTTCTGACAATAAGATGAGTGGACTGAGCTGAAAGTATCTTCAGAGATACCTTAGATTTTGTTCTAGTTACAGCTTGAATGGCTCAAAACACATGAAGAAATGTTAATTTTCTTAGAAAAAGGTATTCTGAAGGGTGATAATCATTTTGGTAGAGCTCAATACTGACAGAATTGTGGTAGTGCTAGTAATTATAATTAGCATTTACTGAAGGATTAAGTGGCCTTTGCTGGTGGCTCAGATGGTAAAGAATCTGCCTAAAATGCCAGAGACCCAGATTTGATCCCTGGGTTGGGAAAATCTCCTGGAGAAGGGAATGGAAACTCACTCCGGAACTCTTGCCTGGAGAATTCCATTGACAGAGGAGCCTGGTGGGCTCCAGTTCATGGGGTCACAAAGACTTAATCCAGCACTGTTGTAAGTACTTTGAATGTTTTCTCTGCTAATTGTCATAAAAAATGCTAGTTTTTAATGTTATTACTAGTTCCTTTTTAAAAGATTTCTTTTTTTTTTTAATGTGAACCATTAAAGTCTTTATTGAACTTGTTACAGTATTGCTTCTGTTTTATGTTTTGGTTTTCTGGCCCTGGGATGCTGCTGCTAAGTTGCTCCTAAGTCGCTTCAGTCGTGTCCGACCCTGTGCGACCCCATAGACAGAAGCCCACCAGGCTCCCCTGTCCCTGGGATTCTCCAGGCAAGAACACTGGAGTGGGTTGCCATTTCCTTCTCCAATGCATGAAAGTGAAGTGAAAGGGAAGTCTCTCAGTCGTGTCTGACTCTTAGCAACCCCATGGACTGCAGCCTACCAGGCTCCTCCATGGGATTTTCCAGGCAAGAGTACCGGAGTGGGGTGTCATTGCCTTCTCCGATTTGTGATCTTAACTCCCTGACCAGGAATCAGACCCACACACCCTACATTGGAAGGCAAAGTCTTAACCACTGGACCACCAGAAAAGTCCCTACTACTATCTTTTATTTCACTGTTGAAAGTTCTTTTGTAAAGTCACATTGATATTAACAGGCAGATATGGGACTACAACCCACATTGTCTGAAAAGAGTTCAGATTCTTAACTTCTATGTTGTATGTGCATTTTATAATTAATAAAAATACAACCTTTAATCTCCCTATCAGAACGCTTTTCATCTCTTATAGGAATTACTTCTTGTTTTGTCTTTCACATTAGATGTATAAGATCTGAGACATTAGAGATCATCCTTATATCATTTACAGTTGAATCCACAGCATATATACAGTACATGCTACATAAATGCTTTCATTGAATTATTTTATAATTCAGTATCATCATGAATTCCATGTGCCCATTGTGCTAAAACTTTACGTTTATTATTTTGAATTCTTAGAGCAGTCATTCTGATTAGGTATTATTATCCATATTGTGAGATAAACGGATTCAGAAAGGTAATATGATTGTATGAAGCATTTCATCTAGTAAATACTAGGGTTGGCACTGGATATTCTTGTGTTAGAAACCTAGTCTTTATTGTCTCCCATGGCATTTCTTTTTTGAATGAAATTCTGCCCAGTCCGGTTCTTTGGTACTGATCCTAGTGGAAGGGTAGGTATTTGACTGACTTTACAACAAGTGACAGAGATAAAGGCCAAGAAAGGGTGCCATTATACTGAGCAGATAACTCTATGCAAATTCAAGGTGTAAAAATAAAATGTGAAAGAGGTAGGAATTCCTAGGGGTCCCAAAATCCCTGCAAGGAGAACAAAAATGAAGCATGGCTGTTTTAACAAAACTCTTGTAGAAACTTCATGACAACTATTCCGGGCTTACAGAATATGTGAAACTGGATTTGAATTTCAGATGAATCATGTAGTGCAGACATTGCCCATAAATTCTAGCCTTACTGTGCTTGGTTTTCAATGCTGACTCAGTCTTTCCCTGTCACTAAGAAGACGCCCTGCTCAGGCCTCCGATTTCCTTTTCTACCCTAGATCGCCTGCATTCTTCATTCCTGACCTTGGTTTTGTGAGTTTCACAGTAGTTTGCTCTCAGAGCTGTCATTGTATTGACTGTCAGGAGACAAAGGTATAAAGGATGGGTAATAAGAGTGCTAGTCACTCTGGGAATGAGTTTTCCTGGTGGTCAACCTCACAAAGCTATAGCCTGAAGTTGTTGAGATTTATCTCCCTCATTGGCATGTCCATAAGTGGTAATGGTGATAAGGGTTGAATTAGTAGTTCTCCCAACCAGGCACATGTGGTACTCAGTGCAAGAAGAATCTGTCAGAAAATGAAAACAAATATCATGTCTTCTTTATCTCCATTTCCAAAGGAAAACCTTATCCATAATGTTTAAAGGGCTCACTGGACAGTTATCTCTGAAATTGAAACTTATTATTGTCAACAGAGGATGAAAGATAGTTCTGAATTAGTAAGACAGCCACAGAAAAGTCATCTGAAGGTGAGAGGATAACGTAAATGGTTTTAGAGGACTAGTTAAAGTGGACGTGCTTTTTAAGTCACCTGTCACTTACAAATGGCAAAATAGCTGATGTAGTTACATTTCATTGAAAGTTCTAAGCAGTACACTAGGGCAGTAAACAAATGTTACCGGTCTTTTTACAAATTCCATTTGAAATATGACAGAAGGAAGCAGTATACTGACCATATCAGATCATGGATCTGAGATCAGATGAACAGAAATGTGAATCCCAGTGCAGGCATTCTTATCTATGTGACTTTGGACAATTTAGTTATCTTCTCTGAGAATCAACTTCTACTTCTGTAAAAGGAAAGGATTGAAAATTATGGGAAACAGGTCACAGAATCCAAAGGGAAAGTTGAACAGTAGCGGGCTTCAGAAATAAATGAAATCGGGGTGGCTCTGGACATCTTGAATGCAGAAATGACAGTCTCCTCAGGATGGTGCCATTGAAATGATGCAGCTCTAGCCATGCACATCCTGGGATCAATCAGAAATGCCAAGAGTCAGATTCCCAGAGCAGGCCATCTGTTTGGGCTGGCCTGAGTCTCTTGCCTGGGGCAGGTGAGGTGTTTTGTTGGACTGCCTACCAGAACTGCATGCTATGAGTGAGGACAGGTATCCTGAGAGAATTTGGGTGGAAATAGAAGCTTTGTTGGTGGATACCACAGATGTCTGCTCTGTGGGTCTGTTGAGGAGAATCTGAACCAGAGGGGTGTGTGTGTGTGTGGGCATATTCTATGCAAATTATCCGTGTGTGTGTGTGTGTGTGTGTGTGTGTGTGTGTGAGGGCATATTCTATGCAAATTATCCATGTCTGCTTTCTGAGCCAGGGTCTGTTGAGGAGAATCTGAACCAGAGGGGGTGTGTGTGTGTGTGTGTGTGTATGAGGGCATATTCTATGCAAATTATCCATGTCTGCTTTCTGAGCCAGGTGTAGAATTAAGATTTTTTTTTTAAACCAGGCACACAGAATTTAGACACATGACAACTGTTGTAGTTGTCTGTTTCAGAAGCTAAACTATGTTTCCATAAACCATTATTCCAAAGATTATTGGAATTCTTCATTGAACTTTTAGGACACACAGAAAAAGTCCTCATAATTATTTTCCAAATCTTATGTAAGAGGAATAGAATTTGAGCTAACTCGGGGAGCAGAGTGGTTGGTGTGTTGAGGTATCTTTTAGTATCACTGAGATGATCATTAGGATTATGTCTATATAGTTACATTTTTGTTTACATATTTTCTAAAATGATACATATTAAAGTAGAAAACTCAAATTTAATTTCTAAATAAATCAGTGTTGATATTCATCTACTTCTTCAAAGTTTCTTCCTGAGATTCACAATTGTGATTTATGTATACATCATTATTCAGTAATAAAATTTCCATCTGTAACTGCAGTGGCAGGGAGTTTAATTTGCCTACCATTATGGGTTATTTTGAAGTAGTCAAAATTAATTGATAAACTTGGTCAAAATCATAACCCAGAGACATTATTTCTTGTAGTTCTTCTTTATTGTAGGATGTGTCTCTTCATAGATGGTGATATAGAGTATCCTTTGTCCCTTTACATTCATGACTGTCTTTCACAGGGTCGTTCTTGCTACTTTTACTTCCTAATTTCAAAAGCCCATCTGTTTTCCTGATTTCCAATGCTAGTGCCTGAAATCAAACTTTCAGTATTTCTCATCTAAGCTTTTATTTACCTTCTCTTCAGGTTTTGCTCTCTGTAATAGTCAGAGAACACTTTACAAAACTCAAATCTAATTACAGGATCCCTTACTTCATCCCCAGGAAAAATCCTTTGACAGCTTCTTTTGAACTCAAAACAAAGACTCACTATTTGCTTATAAGCAGGGTTGATTTACCGGAGAAGGCAATGGCACCCCACTCCAGTACTCTTGCCTGGAAAATCCCAGGGATGGATGAGCCTGGTAGGCTGCGGTCCATGGGGTCGCTAAGAGTCAGACACGACTGAGAGACTTCACTTTCACTTTTCACTTTCATGCATTGGAGAAGGAAATGGCAACCCACTCCAGTGTTCTTGCCTGGAGAATCCCAGAGACGGGGGAGCCTGGTGGGCTGCTGTCTATGGGGTCTCACAGAGTCGGACACAACTGAAGTGGCTTAGCAGCAGCAGGGTTGATTTACAATGTTGTGTTAGTTTCTGGTGTATAGCAAAGTGATTGTTATACATCGATCTATCTGTATATTTTCAGATTCTTTTCCATTATAGGTCACTGAACAATATGGTGTAGGAAATGGCAATCTACTCCAGTATTCTTGCCTGAATAATTTCACAGACAGAGTAGCCTGGCAGGCTATAGTCCATGGAGTCCCAAAAAGTTGAACGTGACTGAGCTTGTATGCACAGAAGCTTGTTGTTTATCTATTTTATAAGTAGTAGTTTATATCTGCTAATCCCAAACTCCTAATTTACCCCTGTTCCCTTTTCCTCTTTGGTAACCATAAGTTATTATTTTCTTTTTGATGGCTTTGAGTCTTTTTTCTGTTTTGTAAATAAGTTCCTTTGCATAATTTTTTAGATTCACATATAAAGTGACATCATATGTATCTTTGTTTCATTTACTTAGTATGATAATCTCTAGGTCCAGTCTTGTTGCTGCAAATGACATTATTTCATTCTTTTTTATGATTGAGTAGTTTTGTGAGTGTATCTGCGTGTGTGTGTATCACATCTTTATCCATCTGTCTGTTGATGGGCATTTTGGTTGCTTCCATGTCTTGGCTATTATAAATAGTGCTGCAGTGAACATTGGGATGTATCTTTTCAAATTATAGTTTTCTCCAGGTATAAGCCTCAAGTAGGATTGCACGATCATATGGTAGCTCTATTTTTAGTTTTTAAAGAACCTCCATACTGTTCCCCATAGTGGCTGTACCAGTTTACATTCACAGTAATGTAGAAGTCTCTGTTTCCTCATGTCCTTGCTAGCGTTTATTATTTGTAGACTCCTTGATAATGGCCATTCTGACTGGTGTGAGGTAATACTTCATTATAGTTTTGATTTACGTTTCTTTAATAATTAGCAATGATGAGTATTTTTCCATGTGCCTATTGGCTATCTGTGTGATTTCTTTGGAGAAATGACTGTTTAGATCTTTTGCTCACTTTTTGACTATAGTTTTTTTTTTTATTATTGAGCTATAAGAGTTATTTGTGTATTTTGGAAATTAATCCCTTGTAGTTTGCACTGTTTGCAAATATTTTGTCCCATTCTGTAGGCTGTCTTTTCATTTTGTTTATGGTTTCCTTTAATATGCAGAAGATTTTAAGTTTAATTAGGTCCCATTTGTTTATTTTTGTTTTTGTTTCCATTACTCTAGGAGACAGATAGAAAAAGATATTGCAGCAATTTATGTCAAGGAGTATTCTGCCTATGTTCTTCTCACGGATTTCTATAGTATTTGGTCCTATATGTAGGTTTTTAATCCATTTTGAGCTCATTTTTGTATATAATGTTAGAGGATGTTCTCATTTCATCACTTTACACATATCATCGTGAATTTCCCGCACACAGGCCTGTGTATCAGCTGTGGCTCCTGCAGGCTTGGATCTTTTCCATCTGTCATCCTCCACTCTCTACCCAGGCTGAAGAAGCAGGCACTATCTGATCACGCTGCTCTTCTAGTAGAAGATGGGAGCTTAAGAGGGCAAACCAGACCACATGCACATATTGAAGGCTTTTGCTCAGAAGGGCCATGCGTAATAATAGCTCTTCATGTTCTGTGGACCAAACAAGTTGTGACCATCCTGTTATCAGTACATCAAAGAGAATGAATTTGTGAATACTGCTGGCTATGATAGAGGGTAAATAAACTAGTCCAAGATCTTAAGACCAAAGAATATCTGTCTCTGATAATAAATAGCTAAAGACTTGGATTTGCCAAACACAGAGTCTCTATAATATAGGAAATTATAAATGATTTCTCTCAGGTGACTAGTGTTGAAGAGTGGGTTTGCAAAATGAAATGAGCTTAGGATTTGTGCTACAGATCCTGTGAAATACATCAGTCCATCCTTTCCCATTTATCCACCATGCCCAAAAATGTACTGTGGGGGAAAAAAAAAGACACCAGTCATGTATGACATGTATTTATGGACTCTTTCATTATTACTCACTATATAACAAGAAGTTGTAAAGTGGAATGTATAGCTCAGTTCTATTTACTATGAAGCATATTATCATTAGAAAATGTCATCAAGCTTTCACATTTCTCTAAAGGCTTTTGTTGATAAGACTGAAGATAAAGTTGGTTGTAGTTATGAAACTGGCTGAAAATGAAAAGTAATCAAATCTGACTTTTGGTAATGGCCTCTTCTACAAATGGCTGAGATGGGTTGACAAGAGGAGACCATACTTGGTAACCTTGGGGTTAATGTCACCAAATTAAAAGTTATTAGCATTAGAAGATAGAAGATGGTATAGAATTTTTCAAAATTTGAAAAGAGCCATTTGTCCACGAACGTGAGTGCCATTAGAGGCAGAATTCTGAGAGTTTATCAACATCTTGACCAAGACAATCAGTAGGGGATTTGGGCAGCTCTCTGAGATTTACCACATGAAAAATAGCAATCAAAAATAGAGCCTGAATAATGTGTTTTCCCCATCCAGTCCGATTATCATAGAATGATAGAGCTGAAAGAAACCTCAAGAGGTGATCTCGTCCAGAAGAGAAATGAAGGTAAAAAGTATAAATGTAAGAGAGAATGTGGATTTGCACTAGTAAGCAGCTAAAAACATTTTTGTAACTTTGATATAAAATATTTAAAATGGATCTTAGGGAAAATTTTATTTCTAATAACAAACATTTATTAACAGTCTTTATCTATGAAACTTCCATATTTGTTAATTAAACCACTACTGCATATTAAAAGCTTTACATATATTCAGAAAGAAATCTAACATTAGGGAAGTAACCTATCCAAATTCACCTGGCGTGTAAGTAGTGGAGTCCCAATATGAATGAAGCAACTCCAATTGCAAAAATCATTTCCTTAACCACTGGACCATATTGTAGGTTGGGAACAAGCTTTATTCTGGGTGACCAGGCTGACCCAGTTAGGTCCTTGACTTATTTAAGAAAAGAAAAAAAAGTAGTGAGTTTCAGATGAATTTCTGTCTCTATGTTTTGTTTTCCTCCCTCTGGTTTTATGGCCCATGATCCAAATAGGTAGGGAGGAAATAGCCATGATAAATGTCCAAGGACCACTAGAGCTCCAAACCTTTTGGGGTGATGGGGAGAAGTGAAGCAACTCTTCCCTTTAACCCCCTGGTATTTTCTTCATTA
The DNA here is from genome assembly GCF_910594005.1 of Cervus elaphus. Lineage (NCBI taxonomy): Eukaryota > Metazoa > Chordata > Mammalia > Artiodactyla > Cervidae > Cervus > Cervus elaphus. The sequence continues at coordinate 52,111,555 of NC_057838.1, forward strand.
TGTCATCCTAGCATACAGCATTTTGATGTCTACCCTGAACTCAAAGTTCAGAATTTGTTCAGCTCATTGAACATAATGTAGTTATTCATTTTCCTTGAAGTCTGAAAAATTAAATCATGGCTAAATTTGATTTCCGTGATCAGGCTTACCATAGGGCAGAAAGACTTACCTAGCCATGGAGCTAACAGTGATAGGATCTTAGGGAACTCTCTGTTCCTTTTCACAAATTATTTTTAAGAAAATCTTTTTTAAAGCATATTTTCTCTTCATATTTTCTTTCATTATTTGGTTAATTTTACTTCTGGAGGTCATGGTTGAGTATAGACATTATGTACTATCACTGAAGCTGTGCAAGCTTCTTGAGACTCCTCAGATCAATATTGTGTTTGGCAGTTTTTTTATTAACTGTATTATACCTTTATTTTAGGGCTTCCCTGGTGGCTCAGTGATAAAGAACTCACCTGCCAATGCAGGAGGCTCAAGTTCAATCCCTGGTTGGGAAGATCCCCTAGAGATGGAAATGACAACCCACTCCAGTATTCTTGCCTGGGAATCCTGTGAACAGAGGACCCTGGCAGGTTACAGTCCATGGGGTTGCAAAAGAGGTGGGCATGGCTTAGAGACTAAATCACAACCATTATTTTCTAACTGACAAAGGGCTGTGATGTGAAATGTTTCAGTTAAGTTCAGTCACTCAGTTGTGTCTGACTCTTTGCGACCCCATGGACTGCAGCACGCCAGGCCTCCCTGTCCATCACCAACTCCCAGAGTTTACTCAAACCCATGTCTATTGAGTCGGTGATGCCATCCAAACATCTCATCCTCTGTCGTCCCTTTCTACTCCTGCCTTCAATCTTTCCCTGTCTTTTCAGATGAGTCAATTCTTCACATCAGGTGGCCAAAGTATTGGAGTCTGAGCTTCAGCATCAGTCCTTCCAATGAATATTCAGGACTAATTTCCTTTAGGATGGACCGGTTGGATCTCCTTGCAGTCCAAGGGACTCTCAAGAGTCTTCTCCAACACCACAGTTCAAAAGCATCAATTCTTCTGCACTCAGCTTTCTTTATAGTCCAACTCTCACATCCATACATGACTACTGGAAAAACCATAGCTTTGACTAGATGGGCCTTTGTTGACAAAGTAATGTCTCTGCTTTTTAATATGCTGGCTAGATTGGTCCTAACAATAGAGACTTTCAAAGTACCCATTTATGACCTTTTCTTGAACCAAAAGTTTAAAAAAATACTACAGCCCTTGACATTGGTGGCTGTGAAAATGGTTAGATTAGCAGGTATGGTTATGTTTTGAGAATATACTTCACATTTCTTATTTTGATTATTTGTGCCATGTGACTATTGATCTGTATAGTAAAATTAATTTGTTTATAATATAATCTGATGCCATCATATAAAAAACAAGTTTTATTTTTCAGTTCTTACAAATGGGTAACTGCATGTATTTGCTTTGAATGAATGAAATAAGCAAAAGTTTAATGCTGTTCATTTTTTTAAATCCATAAAACTCGAAGAAGCAAGTAAAAAAGACTGATAATTCCACATCCAGAGATAATCCTTGTTAATCTTTTAAGATGTTTTCTTTTCTCTTGATCTTTCTCTAAACAGTTTTAAGTAAAACTAGCATCATACTTTGCATATAATATTATAACATATTCCTTCATTTTTAGTAACACAGGATTTTTTCTTATTAAAACTGTTTGTTAATTAGCATTGGCTCTACAATATTTCATTGATTGGGTTTTCCATAATTGATTTATTTCATCAAGTATTGAATGTTCAGTTTGTTTCTGACTGTTCACTATTACAAATCATGCTGCAAGCATCATAAAGTTTGTATCCAGAAGCAGAGTAGGAAAACATTTTGCTGTTTGTTGCATATGTTAGTTTTTAACAATCTATGCTAGTTTTATAAGTGCAAATGGTGCCATGCTAATTTGCATTTATTTAATTACTAGAAGTGTATTATGATTGAACGTGTTTTTTAAGTATATTTCAATTTTACCGATGTAGAATTTGCAACTCAGATAAGCTAGGTGATTTAATCAAAGTCACACCACTAAGGAAGAGAACCGTAATTTGACCCCATGTTTTTCGATTCTACTGCCTGTGTACGTAAACAGAATTGTATAAATTTAGTTTTATTGTTTTGTTGTCTCTTAGAAACATTCCATTTTTCAGTGTTTACATACAATGCCATCAAATATTATCAATGTATCACAATCAGTCTAAATAGCAATGACTAAGCTCTGTATTTTTTTCCCCTAAACCTTCACCGAGTGGACTTGTAAGGTATGACCATCTTTGGCCATTATTTATCTGGATGTTATTTACTCTTTTGTTATTATACAGCTTTATTAACATACAATTCACACCATTCAGTTCACCAATCTGAAGTGTGCAAGTTAATGGTTTTTCTGCATCACAGGGCTGTCTTCAGCCATCCTGATCACAGACTGCTTTGTCACGACCTAGCAGTCTGTTCCACTGAGCACCTAACACAGCGTGTGATACATAGTAGGTGCTGCATCAGGGTTTCCTAAATGATTCATTCAAAACCTTTTTTTGATGTGTGAGATCATTGTGCTGGGCACTGGGGGAGTTGCCAAGAAATAAGATGCTTACTTGTCTTTCAAGAACTTGACAGGATCATTGGAGGGTTAAGACCTGAACCGTGAGAAACATTACTTTAGGATGAAGTATTTGATTAGATGTCAAATGAGGAGACCAGCCAATGGTTTTTATTGCAGATACCATGGGAAGATTAGAGCGTGCTGTTCTGTGCAAGGTCTTGCAGGACAGCCTCTTAGACCTGTGGGCTGCGTGCTGCCTCAGTTCATGGTGCCCCAGTGTATCATTCCTCTATGACCACTGAGATGCAATTCCTTTGTCCATCTTATGAAGCCTTAGTAATCTTTCCCAGGCAGCTTGGGTTAATAACTAGGAAGGCTGCCGTTTTTGCTTTAGTCTTTTTATGTCTGAAGATCGAAGCTCTAAACTGAGAGAAGAACAAAGTCCTGGGAAACCCACTGAGTTTAATATCTAATATCAGTTTTTTCCTGCCTGCCCTGACTACCAGATCCAAAGAAGGCCATTTTTCACATTGCTGACAACCTAGACTGGCTTGATTGCTTTTTCCTCTGAAATCTTATTATACTTGTACTCATTGAGCTCTCAATCATATATCATCATAACATTTGTTAGCATCACTTATGTGTATGCACCTTATTCAAGAAGCTCATTGATGGCAAAAAGGCTTAGATTTTCTTTGAGTATTTTGCACCTACAAGTACTGTGTGTGTATATGTATGTAATACACATGAATGAGTGTGAGTAAAGCATATATGATCACTCCATTACCTTTCCAAAAGGGCAAAATAGTGATTCCACAGTATTTTACTGCTTGGCCTTTCTTCTCATTGTATGTATGTGAAATCTTGATCTAAAATAACAAGATGCCAAGAGGACTAAAAATCACCTGAAATTTGTTGGTGACAATGCCTGTTCCTGGTCTGTGCCCTGACTTTTCCACCCTGGGGATTCTGAATTGAAAAGATGAATGTAGGGTCCAGGAATTGGAAGTTAAAACAAGCAAATCGCCCCAGACACTTCAGATGCACATTCATGAACTAACTCTGAGAGGCGATGGTGGACTGGACACTCGAGGTTGAGAGACAAAATGTGCAGAAGTTAATAATGATTGAGAGACGTGAAAATGTAGGTTAGTGGGGTCTCTTAATTAAAAAGAAGTATCTATAGAAATGAGTATTATAGGATAGCATGACCATTCTGGGAGACTGTAGCTTGAATTATTTAAATGTTGTCTTTGTGCATCTTTATATAACTCAAATAGTGACTGTCTATAATAGTTATAAAAAATGTTTACTATATATAGAAATTGGGTTCCTTGTATTACTTTGTTATCCTTTGGAAAGAGTGATGAGAGATGGTTTCTCAGGGACCAGCCTATTTTCCAGTGTGGCTTATTTTTAGATATGTCCATTTTCTGCCTACTCATCCTGCAAGTTGGCCTGTTAATGCCTCTGACTCAAAAGAGTTTACTTCAGTTCTGTTTCAGTTCAACAAATCTTGAAGATTACCTATTGTGTGCCAAGTCCTGTGCTAGTTGTTCTGTGTTTTTTTTTTTTTTTAATCCACCACTTTTACAGTATTTATAATGGTCCAGGTGCTATGTCAGTGCTTTCTTTATATTAAGACACTTAATTTTCACACACACACAAAAACATTTAAGTTGTTGTGACCATCTAACAAATAAGGAGATAGATTGAGAGGGGTTAAGTTGTCTGCCTTAGGTGGACAACAGCCTGAGCAGCCTGAGGCTGCTGACCCACTCTTTTTTGTTTGTTTTTAGTTCTGTTTATTGAAAAAGTGGAAGGGTTAGTCACTCAGTCAAGTTCAACTCTGTGATGCCACAGGCCACAGCCCACCAGGCTCCTCTGTCCATGGAATTCTTCAGGCAAGAATATTAGACTGGGTTGCTATTTCCTTCTCCAGGGAATCTTCCTGACCCAGGGATCAAACCCACATCTGCTGTACTGCAGGCAGATTCTTTACCATCTGAGCCACCAGGAAAGCCCTACATTTATATATATATCCTTTTTCATATTCCTTTATAGGTTATTACAATATATTGAATATAGTTCTCTATTCTATACAGTAGAACCTTATTGTTTATCTCTTTTATATATAGTCATATGAATCTGCTGATCCCAGTCTTAATTTAGCACCCCCCTTCCCCTTTGGTAACCATGAGTTTTCTATGTTTGTGAGTCTGTGTCTGTTCTGTAAATGGGTCAATTTTTACCATATTTTGGATTCTGCATGTAAGTGAAGTATGATATTTCTCTTTCTCTGTCTTACTGCACTTAGTATTATAATCTCTAGGTTCATCCATGTTGCTGCAAATGACATAATCTCATTCCTTTTTATGACTGAGTAATATTCCATGGTATATATACACCATGTCTTCTTTATTCATTCATCCGTTAATGGGTATTTAGGTTGCTTCTGTGTCTTGGCTATTGTAAACAGTGGTGCTATGAACACTGAGATGCATGCATCTTTTCAGATTAGAGTTTTCTCTGGATATATGCCCAGAAGTGGAATTACTGGATCATACAGTAACTTTATTTTTAGTTTTTAAGGAACCTCCATATTGTTTTCCTTGGTGGCTGCACCAATTTACATTCCCACCAACAATATAGGATGGTTCCCTTTTCCTCACACTCTCTCCAACATTTATTGTTCATGGACTTTTTAATGATAGCCATTCTGACTAGTGTGAATGTGCTTCCCTGGGGGCTCAGATGGTAAAGAATCTGCCTGCAATGCAGGAGACCCAGGTTAAATCCCTGGGTTGGGAAGATCCCCTGGAGAAGGGAATCGCAACCCACTCCAGTCTTCTTGCCTGGAGAATTCCATGGACAGAGCAGCCTGGCCAGCTACAATCCATGGGGTTGCAAAGAGTTGAACATGACCCGAGTGACTAACACACTTTCTGACTAGTGTGAAGTGATACCTCATTTTAGTTTTGATTTGCATTTCTCTGAGAATTAGTGATGCTGAGCATCTTTTCATATGCTTACTGTCCATCTGTATGTCTTCTTTGGAGAAATGCTGGCACCTCTCCTCTTAACCTCAAAATTATACTGATGAACAGGAAGGCGTGACTTCTATTCTCTTGGAACGTTATATGTAGAACAGAATGCAATATTTTTAGACTTTTTTTAAACCATAATTCAGTTTTGATTTGTGTTATTCAGGGGTAGGTTCCTGAAAAGATGAGAGCCGCATGATCCTGGCTTCCCTTTTAGCTTCTAAGAAATTCACACTGTCTTCTGAACCCATCAGATGTACATGTTTGAAACTCTGGACCAGTGCTAGCTACTAGAACTTTCTGTGATGATGGAAAAGTAGTATAAATCTATTCTATCTTAACACAGTAGCCACAGGTAGCTCCTGAGCACTTGAAATGTTGCTAATATTTTATGATTAAGGTATTGAATTTTTAACTTAATTTTAATTAATTTAAATAGCCACAGATCCTAGTGGCTACTGTGTTCAACAGTGAAGCTCCAGATCAGTCTTTTCACCACTGCTTTCATTGACCTGTCTCAAGCCTGCTTTGGGTGTGTCCTATTGACAAGCTTTCAGCTAACAGCCTCATGAGTAGAACACCATTACATTTCTTGCTAGATGACACAGCTCTGAAGGAGCTTTCTTTGGATTAGAGGATTTTAATTCAAAGGGGTTTGAATAAAAACATGCAGTGGACTGTAACCCCTTTAAAAGCAAAGACAGTACTTCATTAATTTTATGTATTCAGAACATACACTGTGCCCTGGGCCAGGAGTCAGCAAACATTCTTTGTAAAAGAACAGGTAATAAATACTTTCTGGACCGCATAGTCTTTGTTGCAACTACTCAGCTATGTTGTAATGTGAAAGCTGCCATAAACAATAAGTCAATGAATGAACATGTCTGTGTTCCAGTGAAACTTTATTTACAAAAATAGATGTCAGGCTGGTTTGGCCTCCAGGGTCACAACTTGCTGACCTCACATTAGAGACATAGTTGTCTAATGGGAATGAGTGAATATGTTCATTTATCATGTAGTAAGTATTTAGTTCCTACTATGTGCCAGGCCCTGGGTATATGACAGGCAACAGGCAGATAAGGCTCCTAGTTTTATTCCTTTGTGCAGAGGCTGACAGTGAAAGATGAAACCCACAAGCCATGGACAGTATGCTGTTAGATTATGACTGCTTGGACCTGAGTGGTCATGGAAGGCTTTTCTTTGGAAGTGATCTAGGATCTAAGAACTGAGTAACAGAGAGAGAAGCCCCATGAAGGACAGTGACAGAGAATTCCAGGCAGACGGAGACAAGGACAAAATTCCTGGGACAGAACCAAGTTTACAGGCCTGAGAATGTTTGGAAAACAGAAAGAAAACCTATGTGGATGAAGCCTGACAAGGAAATGGATAAATCTTCAGAGCTGAGAACTAGATTTATAAGGCCTTCTAGGTACTTTATTTTAGTGGAGTGAGAAACCTTGGGATTCAAAGAATGAAAGAAGAAGATTCACACACACACAGACACAGACACACAGACACAGACACACACACACACACACACACACAGACACACACACACACACACACACACACACACAATCTTCCCGCACTGTCAGTTAGGTTTTCCCATGTCCTTGCTGTTCACCCTGTCCTCCATACCCAGGGGCCCAGGTCTTGTACGAGTCCTGTTAAAACACTGAAGTGAGACATGTCCATTTACATCTGCCATTTGGCCTTGTTTTCCAGGAGAAGTCATTCATAGATTCTCCAAGCAAGGCAACGCTATCAAGCATTTCTTTCTTTCTTTCTTTTTTTTTAAAGCATGTCTTTATTAATGCTGTAGTTTGGGTATATCATAAATTATTTTATTCATACCTTCTGTGCCAGTTTCAAGAAATCACATTGGGTATTTCAGCTTCCTATATATAATAAGATTCCTATTATTCAGCTTCCTATATATAAGATTCCTGCTATATTTTGAGAGTTGAGTTACAAATCTCTATTGAAAAGTAAGTTTCCAGCAACAACCAATTAAGAATATACTTATACAGTCTTGGGGCTTTTTCTCTAAGTTTAAACCATGTTTAAAGAAGTTGAGCTTAAACTTGGGTTAAAAACTGAGTAAAACTGAGTAGGCATTCAATTTCTTTGAAGTAGATGTGTAGTGCATACATCTACAATGTAAAATGGGATTTGCTGGTTTTATTTGGAGAAATAATTAAGGGCCATGATATTGTTCAACTGTTTGTTCAACTTGGCCTAGTGCAGTGGAATACAAATATTTGACCTTCCTGACGAAGACAGATGGATGGAAGCTACATACCATGATATCATTAGGTTGTTGAATAACATCATTATTCATGATTATAAGGAATTATTCAGGTGAAATGGCAAATCTAATAGAAAGCTATTATTTGTACAGGGAGTATAATCTCACTGTTCTTGCCATTCCAACCTTTAGTCAAATTGAAGAAAGGATACGTGTCTTTATTTTACTACAAAGAACCATTAATAACATAATTTAAACAAATGGAATAAATTATAATTAGTTATTTGGTAAATCAGATCATATAACACACTTCCAGAGAGAAGCTGGTGTACTGTAAATGTAAAAATAAAATTAACATTTTGATCATTTATGGACTTTTTTCATCTTTATGAGTTCATTTTTAGTTGTGTAAATTTTCTGTAACAATTGAAGTTTATTTACTTTGAGAGATTTGAGCAATGCCTTAAATTTGAAGGCATATTTTAAAGTAATTGTATTTTTTGCTTACCCTCCAGGTATGTACAAACTATGGCCTGGAGCCCAATTCCACTCCATCTTTTTGTCACTAAAGTTTTATTGGAGCCCAGTTGCACTCGGTACTTCCTGTGTGTCTATGGCGGTTTCCGTGCTGCAGTGACAGAGTTGAGTAGTTGTGACAGAGACCATATGGCCTGCAGAGCCTGAAACACTTATTATTTGGCCCTTGCAGAAAATGTTTGCCAACCTCAAAATAAAAATGTGCCCTGGTTCATTTCAAAGCAGGTTTAAGGAACCCCTAGAATCCATAAAGCTGGGGGAAATTCCCATGCGGGGCCATCTAGTTAACGAAGCATGCAAGGCATGTGTTATAAAGGTCCACCATTGTAGACAATCAGCTTCTTCAGAAAACTGGCTAGAATTACGACAGTATGCTGTAAAAACAGAAGATGACTAAATTAGCTTTCTTGGGGATGGTCTTAGAACGTTCTTGCCTGCAACTGTGATCAAATAGATAAATCCCGAGTTCTTCCACATCACACTATATGGAATGAACAAGAAAATAATGTGCAAGTAACATTTGATCATGAGTGTGAGAATATTTTTCCAAAAATATATTTGCAGAATTATGCCAATAAAAGATACATGTAACCACCATCAATTTAAAAAAATTAACCCTGTGCTGATATGTTAAATTATTTAAATTTCTAAAGTTTATGAGATACTTCAAATATAAAAAAATGTACAGACTAATGTCTGTGTGCTACACAGATTTTTATTAAAAATGTATTTCTGTGCATGCTTCAGATCTTTTTAAAAAGAGTGTTTTAGATATACCCATGTCCACTAACATCTTAGGCTCCTTTCTCTCTTTTTCAAGCTGGGTTTCTCAACTCTGGAACCACTGACGTTTGGGGACTAGATTTTCTTTCTTGTGGAGGGCTGCCCTGCATGGTAGGTTTTTTAGCAGCACCTGTGTTCTCTATCTACTAGACGTGGCATACATGCCCTTTCCTACTTCTGACAACCAAAAGTGTCTCCACATGTTTCTAGATATCCTTGGTAGACAAAAATGTCTTTGTGAGAACAACAGATGTCCTTGTGAGAACTACTTCTTCAGAGGTGTTTGCTATCCAGAAGCTTCTGTCTTTCTACCTGCTGAAGTTAATTTGTTTCCTATTTGAGTCTGTATCCCTACAAAGCAAATAGTTTTATTTGCTTGGTATTTTCATGGACAGTTGTCTTCTGTACATACTTTCTTTCTCTCAGCATTGTTTTTGAGATACAGCCACAGTGATAACTGAAGATCTAATTCTTTTACTCTTTATCTACTGTAGGGTATTGCATTGTCTGAATAGATGATGAGTTAATTTCCTTTTCCCTTTATTTTTTTCTAATTTTTTTCATTAAGGCAATGTAAAATGAATATCCTTCTATGTATCTCCTGGTGTGTTGGTGACTGAATCTCTATAGAATATTTACCTAGTGATGGAGTTTCCACTTGAGAAGGAGTAGATTTCTTTAGCTTTAGAGAGTAGTTTCACAGTCTCAATTAAATTATTGACCTGGTTAACACTCCATAGCAATGTGTGAGAATTCCTATTTCTCATGTCCTCATCAACACTTGCATCAGTGTAATTTTTAAATTTTTTCTACTCTGGTGGGTAGGTATAAAATGTTAATCTCATTACCATTTTAATTTTCATTCAAGTTCCATGATTATACGTGGGGTCAAACATTCTTTCAATTGTTCCCTGGATACATTTTTCTTTCATCACTTGCCTATGTGTGTTCTTTGTCTACTTTTCCATTGGGTCATCGTTTTCAACTAGTTTATATTTTCTAGGTTGAATTAGTTTGTGATTGGATGCATTTCAAATTATATTCTGAATTTTCGCTTGGGTTTTTAGTGAGTTTAAGTCTGTGTGCAAACCTTTAGATAATCAAGATTTTTTTTTTAATTTTAATATAGCCAAATTTAGCTTTTCATTTTTGTTCCATGGATTTTAAATACTGGTTAGAACATTTTTTCCCAATGCTGTGGTCATAGCAGTATTTTGCTATAATTTTTATAAAGATTTTTCTTTTTTATGTATGCCTTGTTATCTAATCTGAATATTTTTATATGTAGCATGAATTACGAACCCACTTTGCCTCATGTAGGTAACCAGTATTGAGCTCATTCCTGGCCCGTGGTCTTGATGTAAATGTGTGTAGGTTTGTTTCCTGCCTGCCCAAGTTTGGTTGGTCTCTTTGAGTTTTAATTATGTAGTGCTTTTATTTACTATAGTTGACAGGTATCTTTGTGTCTAGAAGGGTAAGTTATTCCTTACTTCTTATCACATTTTTCAGCTGGTCTTTACCCTTGATTCATTCAAGTGCATTTTTTCCATGTTTTCAAGTTGTGTGGAAAAACCTGTTGAGATTTTCTTAAAGAGAATGACATTGATTAATTTACGGAACCCTGGCATATTGGTGATACTGGATTTCCCTGGCCATGGTCTCTGTATTCGTAAGTCTCCTTTTGTCCTTTTGTAGAATCAAGTTCTGATGTCAATAATGGCTTGGATTTTTAATATAATAGATGTTTGTCATTGACTTTTTAGCTTGGAAAAATTAGGGCATGAAAACTCCTATTTATTTACCACACAAACAGTGAACACAAAGCCTCATACAATTTTGGAATAATTTTGGGAAGAGGAAAATGCAAAAAAAAGAAAAAATAAACCTGAGAAGTGAAGGATTTGATCATGTCTTCTTCACAGATATTCTTAGTTAAAGTATATTTGAAACATTATGCAAAGTAAAAGAAGCCAGACACTGAAGGCCTGATATTACATGATTATATTTATATAAAATATTAAGAATAGGAAGACTCATAGATAGAGGATTACTGTTGCAAGAATCTGTTGGTAGGAACAGCTGCTTAATGAGCTTTGGGTTTCCTTTTCAGATGATGGAAACATTCTGAAAACATAATGATGAAGGTTGCACAACATCATGAATGTACAGAATGACATTGAATTTTACACTTCAAAAAGCCTCAGTTAATGAAATTTATCACTGTTAAAAAATGTATTTGTGTGTATTTTAAGTGTAGAGAAAGAGCTGTTAGTTTGTCCATCCATGTCCCCTTCCCCAAAGAACAATACAAATAATGTCTAATGGAAAATTCTTGACCAAAGTGACATTTACCTATTTTTTCTTAACAAGCTGTCTGTGTTTAGCTTGTGGTGACTCACAAGAACCTAAATTTCATGTTCCACCAAAGACTCCATTTTGCTCTTACTTACAAATCTAATAATTTGTTCTTGAAACATTTTAAAAATCCAATTATTCTAAATATTTAGAATTTTAGACATAGTCATATCTCTGTTCATACTTGGGCTTCCCAGGTGGCGCTAGTGGTAAAAAAATCTACCTGCCATTACAGAGACTTGGGTTCCATCCCTGGGTCAAGAAGATCCCCTAGAGAAGGAAATGGCAATCCACTCCGGTATTCCTGCTGAGAGAATCCCATGGACAGAGGAGCCTGGCAGGCTACAGTCCATGGGTTGTAGAGTCAGACACTACAGTGTATGGGGTAGTGAAGAGTCAGACATGGCTGTGTCTGAGCACACCCACAGTCTATTCATACTACTCAAAGTTTAGTATTTGAATTGTCAAAATAGAAGTAGAGATTGTTTTTTTCCTTTATGTCCACATTCAAAAGTGTCATTTTGGAAGTGACAATAAAATAGAGCAATAAACCAAAATGAATATGATGATGTTGAAGGTGTGACCTAATTAAAATGCAAATATAGGCACACTTCTTTAAAATTGACATTGAGCCTAAGATACTCCCCAGTAGTGGAATTATTGCTTGTTGATAATTTGATTTGACAGGTTCTCTTCACAAGTTCAATGCTTTAACCTCACAGTGTAAGCATATATTGGCTTGCCTGATAAGATGAGAAAGTTTAGGCAGATTCATGAAGCTTAACATGAAATTTAATGAATTGTGATCTTCCTGGATATAGGCACACCCTACTTATTAGAGAAGTTTGGAAACTGCCTGCCATCTACAGTTTTATTCATTGTTGAGAGTCTGTATTTCAAGCCTAAAATTCTAGCACTTTTGTCCTTTGTATTATCCTTAAGTCAATTTCATGTTATTCCCTTTACCTAAAGTTACCCCTATTTCTTCTTTTCCTGTAAATTCTAACTGTCCTATTTTATAAAGTTTCCCCTTGTTCTCTTCTCTCTAAGTAGCAACAGCCTACTCTGAATCCACACTTTGTATTTCTCCAGGCTTTAACCCTTTTTTTTTTTTAACCCTTTTTTTTTAAACAAGTATGTGTATACACACACTGTATTCCATTTTAGATGACTAGATCCTTAAGATCAGGAATTATTCCCCTAGAGCAAGTGCAAAGTAACTGATAGGCACTCAGAAAGAAATTATTGAAACAACAGAAGGAATAAAGAGTGAAAAAAGACACATAAGGCTATATACAGTTAACTAGTGACTGTTGTGTCTTCCTAGTTCAACGAGCCAACTCTTGACCTTAAGATCATAACTTAGATTCCAAAGCCTTTTTGCTCAGTATCCAGATTATTGAGATGACTTCCAAAGATGAGTGTAGTTTTTATACCAATCCTCTAATGCTAAAATGTGAGAATCACCTAGGTTTTGACTTTGTGACCATATATAGGTACCAACATTTTAAATTCTGAATTTTTGCATTTCCACATATCCACTAGTGTTTTTCTGTTTTTGCAAATGTTGCCTCGTCCCTCTATTGTTCTCACCATACGGTAAAAGTTTCTGTTATTTTTTTAGTTGTTAGGTTGTGTCCGGCTCTTTTGCGACCTCCATGGACTGTAGCCCTCCAGGCTCCTCTGTCTGTGGATTTCCCAGGCAAGAATACTGGAATGGGTTGCCATTTCCTTTTCCAGGAGATCTTCCTGACCCAGGGATCAAATCTGCATCTCCTTCATTGGCAGACGAATTCTTTACTATCGAGCCATCAGGGAAGCTCATGGTACAGTTTAGTTTTAGCCAAAAATCTGTGGGAAATGTTGTCTTGAATAAGGTAAGTTTTTAAAAGAACATCTCAACCAATGAATGGAAATAAGTAAGACATTTTACTTCAGAGAACATGATGCATTAATTTCCAAGAATATTTATGTCCGAGACATCAAAATTCCAGTAGGATGTTTTTTAGAGGATAATAGTGTTGAGGAAGATTGTTTTATATAAATAAGACTGAAAAGTTTTTATTGGAAAAGAAACAGAAAGGAAGTTTTAAACTAACTGAACATGTAATAAAACTTCAAGAAAACTTCTGTGTTCAAATATAGATATTAAAGCAAATATTATTGTGATGGAATATTTGTTTCACTTTTTAAAAATTTTTTTCGAGGAAATCAATAGCAGTATAAAGATGAAATTGATAGCCTACCCCAAATACCTTTACTTATGTAAAAGCTTCCTTATCTTGTGTAGCTGATGGTTATCAAATGAAATGCACTTAAATCTATGGCTAAAGATGATTAAAATATCATACAGAACCAAATCACTCCAGCTGTAGATGTTCATTAAATTGACCATTAATAACTTGTGATAAAAAGGAATATTACCTCCTTCATAAATTTTGTATGCAGATTTTATTAAGCTGGCATGTTATATGAATTGATTGTCTGACATCTTCTGGCTTTGTCTGAATATAATAGTGTTTCATATACATTTTCTATAACCCAAGAATTCTGATGGACTGTTGCTAGCTAGTTATGTTTTTGTTCTGGTTGGCATTTCTTTCACCTCGTATACAATTAGAAGATATAGCTTTCAGCATGATATGTTTTAAGGTTGGTTGTGTCAGCATTTCTGTTACAGCCTTGTTTTCTGTAGGGCTCCTAGTTGAGAGAAAGAGCGTATGTAGAGGCAGGAAACTGTGCCAGTTTGACTGACTCTATTTTGTCTTATTAATGAATTATTTCCATTTTTTTTTCTTGAAATATAAATACACTCTAGTTTGCTATTGCTCAACTGTAAGATCCCATTTCAGTAGGTTATTCTTTGCTTCTCAGATCTGAGTTGATTTGATAAGTGTTTTAACATGTTTTTAATGAACAGCTCAGCACTGTTTGATTTTATCCACTTATTGTTGAACCACTGGATTGCCTTCCACCTTGAAATCAATAGATCTCCTGAGTTTGGAAGTGTAAGGAGGGCTTGAGTGCAGGGTGTGCTTTTCAGGTTAGGAGATCTAGTCTTTTGCTTCAAAACTAATGTCATAAAAAAAACAAACAAACAAACAAACAAAACAAACTAACGTCATTTCTTTTCTTCTGCTTTGCAATTAACTTTTGTTTTCAGAGGCTAAGTGTAATGTAGCACAGGGGTGGAAGCATGGACTTTGGGCCCAGAATGCCTTGGTTAGAGGCCTGTATTTGCTACCTTTGTGAGTTGAGTTAACTTCTTGGTACCTGTATCCTCACCTTTAAAATAGTGTAACAATAACATAGTAACTTATGAACTTTCATATGAACCTTCAAGTTGCGAACTTTCAAAGATATGAATGTGTATGTGCGTGTCCAGTCATGTAAGTTAGTTTACAGGTCTGGCATACATTGTCATGTGCGTGCATCCTTTATATAGTGGCTATGCTTCTGGATATTTTACCGTGCTGCACAGACTACTGTAGCACAGGACTTTATAGTTAGAATTGAATCCAGCAAGGAACCAGAACCTGTGCCATCGTCAGACGGGAGTGAAATTGCAGCTTGCCCTCCGTCTCCTTTTGAGGTTGATGATCCTTAAGCTCTACCGTTTTCCACCTCTTCTCCCTCTTCCAGTCAGTAAGTGCCTGTTCGCTTGATGCTAGCCCCTGTATGCCAGCTCTTGTACTGAACTACTGTACTTTTCAAGGTACTTACGGTGAGATAAAAAATGTTCTATTTTGTTTTTTTATATATTATTTGTACAAGTATTATAAACCTAATACAATATAGTACTATATAGCCGATTGTGTTAGTTGGGTACCTAGGCTAACTTTCTTAGACTTAGCAACAAATTGGACTTACAAGCATGCTCTCTGAGTGGAACTTGTTTGTATGTATGAGCCTTACCATACCTACTTTATAGGGTTGAATTGAAAATTAGTTAAATCATATGAAGAGTTTGGAGCCAAAAAAGCACTCAGTAAGTGCTAGCTGTTGTTAATCCCTGCTTTAGAGTTTTAGTCAGAGAGAGAAGAGGTAAAACTTAAATCTAGTCAAATTTGCTTTATACAAATCAAGTGAAACGTGATTGAAATCACTGCTTGAATTCCTTCCACATTCAAGTCATTTTAAAATGAGAGGTTTTAGGAAGATACTCGGGCTTTGAATATTTATGGTTTTGACCTTGGGAAAATAAACATTTTAAGACTTGGTTTTCATTTTTCTAGAATGAAGGATAATTACAGTAAATAAATAATCTGTTGTTAGAAATAAATGTTACTTTTTATTTGAAAATAAAATATATATCTGAAACACAATTAGAGTTCAGTAGCTATTTATTCCTTTTATGGTAACTATATCACATTTCTTTCACCTGTTGAAAGTGCAACTTTTTTGGAGGGAAGTGGGAATGGTGTCTAATGCAACTTTCTACTTCTTTAACAATTAGACACTATGAAAATAGCAGCTTACTACTTTTTTTTTTTTTTTTTTGACCTGATAACTTCCCTCATAGCTCAGTTGGTAAAGAATCTGCCTGCAATGCAGGAGACCCCGGTTCAATTCCTGTGTCAGGAAGATCCCCTGGAGAAGGGATAGGCTACCCACTCCAATATTCTTGGGCTTCCCTGATGGCTCAGCTGGTAAAGAATCTGCCCGCAATGTGGGAGACCTGGGTTCCATCCCTGGGTTGGGAAGATCCCCTGGAGAAGGGAAAGGCTATCCAATCCAGTATTCTGACCTAGAGAATTCCGTGGACTGCATAGTCCATGGGGTCACAAAGAGTCAGATTTGACTGAGCGACTTTCGCTTTTTTTTGCCTAATACAGACAACCAAGTAAGATTGGCTAAACACACGTCTGGCTCACAGAAACATAATGAATATTGAACATCTTAGCCTGTGATTACCTAATTGCTAGGTAAATGTGGTCCTTAGTGTTCATTTGTTTCTTTCAGAGCTTTAAAACTTGACCATGTCCCTATACCTTGAGATTTGTTGCCCATTTGGTCAAAAGTAAGCATATTCAATATTAAAGCTGGAAGTGTTACTGTCCACTTTTTTTTCTGACTTTCTGGCCACACTACACAGCTTGTGAGATCTTAGTTCCCTGACTTGGGATCAAACCTGTCTCCCCTGCAGTGGAAGCTGGAAGTTCTAGCCGCTGGCCTGCCAGGGAAGTCCCACGTCAGTCACTTCATTTAATACATGAAGGACACCAAAGCCCAGTATGTGATGTAGCTGACTCAGAAATAAAAATGATGCAGGCAAATGATAGTAGTTGGATGCCCTCCGTTTTGTGCCTGAGAAACTTGAAGTAGAAGGAATTCCTCATATTTCTTGGATTGTATGTGAGCATGGCCAATATTTGGTGATAAAAATAACCAGAAGCCCTGTTTCCAAAGAGGAAAAAGAAATTAGGGCTAGCCTAAAGAAAATAGAGAGCCTCAAAAAGTAACATATTGACTGCTTTTTTGTGCAGTATAAGTTTAAAAGCTCATATGTCAATTGAGATGAGCACAGAGTCTTTTAAAGTGGACAGATGTTCTGGTTGGTGTCTTAGCAGAATGGTGAAAGCAGGTATCATGATTAGGGAGTGGCGTGGTAGCTTTAGTTTGTGCGTGTTGGGCCATATTGTCTGGGCCACAAGAGTATAAGCTTGATTCAAGAAGACTGCTATTTGATCTTAGTCTTGGTGTCCATGTTTAATTCAGTGTGTTTTTCAAAATTAAAACACTATTAAAGTTTAACTAATGCTCTGTTAAATCGGACAGTGTTGGAAGTCAGGATTTTGATTGCTGTTGAAGAAGTGAAGAGTATAAAGCCCATGTTTTCTAATGAGAGCTTGCTTGTTTTTTCTCTGCCTTCTAAAGGTGATGTGCTAACAATCTCGGTTGCAGCTTGAATTTGATTTTTCAAATATTCCAATCAAGATTCATTCCACTGAAGGGAAAAAAGATAAAGTAAATAGGTAGCTTTATGTTAGCACACCATCCCTGTTCTGGAGGGAAATAATTAATGATATTTAGTTAAATGAAGATAGTATTTTTTTTCTGAAAATGTTACTTGTTGTGCATTATGACTGTATGTTTCTTTCTTTTATAACACCTCTCAGCATTGTTCAGTCTCTCTTGGAAATCCCCAGTCATTGAATGTCATACGGTTGAACCCTTGACCCACCACAGAAGTCCTGTCTATAGCAGAAAGCATGGGATATGTGAGTTAAAACAGAAAAGGGGCTAGTGAAGGTGAAATAGTCTATTCATTTGTAGTCATCATCATCATTGTTCAGGAAAAATTTTTATGGCTTATGTTTCACATAAGAATTGATATGTGGTATAGTAAAGCTTGTATTGAAAGTAAGTTGAAAAAATATTTTTCTAAAATCTTTACACATTTGCTATTTGACATACTTTCAACAAAAACTTGAAAAGTCCTGTTTTTTTCTGTTTATGTAAAATCTATATGATATGTATTTGTTGTATAATGTACTGTTAGTCTGAATACGGGGCTTGGACTTGTTTATCCATGCTAGATGATACAGGATTGCTGAGATTCTGTTTTAGTCATAAATGCTGCTTTAATCATACTGCTGATGAAAATACCAAGATGTTAACTGTTGAATGTGCCTATTTCCCTGAGTTCCCAGGAGTGCCTCCAGCACTGTCACTCTGGAGGTCCTAGGCTCTCCCCCAGCAAACCACATACCCCAGACCTTCCTATGATCCTGATCCATAGAATTAATCCTCAGCCCACTGAGGGCCTCCAAGACCCCACTCCTACAATACTGCCAGCTTCTAGATGCCTATCATTTATCGAATGTTGCCTTTTAACAGTCCTAAAATGAATGTAAGATGAGTAAATATTAATATAAGATTGAAGAGAAGTATTTGTGGCTTAGTCATGCCTGACTCTTTACAACCCCATGGACTATAGCCCACCAGGTTCCTCTGTAAGGTTGTAGGTACATCAAGTTTCATTTACTAGTTTTTCTGTTTTTTATATGCTTGAAATGTGCCATTAAAAAAAAAAAAAACAACTAGATTACAGAGTCTTGAAACCCAGTCATCACTACTAGTGAACAGATTTATCATAAGCTCTAGTCATCTACACCTAGGTAACCAGGGTTGATTCCATGGGCGTATTAGCTAATGGCTAGTAGGGGCAGAAAATGTGCAATAAATGAGAGAAAGGAACCTGTCTGTCATTGTAAGTTGAATCAAAATATAAGAAAAAATCCAAATTTATTTTGGTGAAAAAATGTTCATTGAAAGATAAAATATACATTAAAAATATCATTTGGGGGAAGAGTCATGTTTTGGTTTGTTGATTGAAAGCACAGCTTTGAAGCACAAAGGGCTTTATTTTGAAGTTACCAGGATTTCCTAGCATCCAGGATATTACCTTAAATAATTAATGAAGGAGACATCACAGCGTGCCTGTCTGTGACCTGCAGATCTTTAGTCATCATTGAATGAAGGGATGCATTACAAGGCTTTCTTTGCCTAAACTGTCAGGCCCCTTTGGAGGTCTCCTAAATTTGCTAATAGATCCTAAATGGACTGACTAATGTTTGATGTTAGGCAGCTTTGGGGAAATCGTTTAAGGGATTATGACTGTTTGTAGTGCATGGAAATATATGGTTCTTATGATCAATTCCACTTGAGCCCTTTGTGACCCTATATTTTATGATGAGATTGTGCTTTAAAAAAAACTAAATGGCAGCTGATAAGTGAGTTGATCTTTGTTTCTCTCTCTAATTAAAAACACAAAATAAAACTTCTCTTAGCAGTCTCTTAGACCATACCTGAACCTTAGATCATTCAGGTATAACCTAAATCAAATCCCTTACGATTATACAGTGGAAGTGACAAATAGATTCAAGTGATTGGATATAGTAGAGTGCCTGAAGAACTATGGACAGAAGTTTGTGATATTATACAGGAGGCAGTGATGAAGACAAGCCCCAAAAAAGGAAATGCAAAAAGTGGAAGGGTTGTCTGAGGAGGCCTTATAAATAGCTGAGAAAAGAAGAGAAGCTAAAGGCAAAAGAGAAAAGGAAAGATATATCCATTAAATGCAGAGTTCCAAAGAAGAGCAAGGAGAGATAAGAAAGCCTTTCTCAGTGATCAGTGCAAAGAAATAGAGGAAAACAATAGACTGGGAAAGACTAGAGATCTCTTCAAGAAAACTAGAGATACCAAGGAAACATTTCATGCAAAGATGGGCACAAAAAGGGACAGAAATGACATGGACCTAACAGAAGCAGAAGATATTAAGAAGAGGTGGCAAGAATACACAGAAGAACTATGGAAAAAAGATCTTCATGACCCAGATAATCATGATGGTGTGATCACTCACCTAGAGCCAGACATCCTAGAATGCAAAGTCAAATGTGCTTTAGGAAGCATCACTATGAACAAAGCTAGTGAAGGTGATGGAATTCCAGTTGAGGTGTTTCAAATCCTAAAAAATGATGCTGTTCAAGTGTTGTACTCAATATGCCAGCAAATTTGGAAAACTCAGCAGTGGCTATAGGACTGGAAAAGGTCAGTTTTCATTACAATGCCAAAGAAGGGCAATGCCAAAGAATGTTCAAACTACTGCATGATTGCACTCATCTCACATGTAAAGTAATGCTCAAAATTCTCCAAGCCAGACTTCAATAGTATGTGAAGCATGAACTTCCAGATGTTCAAGCTGGTTTTAGAAAAGGCAGAGGAACCAGAGATCAAATTGCCAACATTTGCTGGGTCATCAAAAAAGCAAGAGAGTTCCAGTAAAACATCTACTTCTGCTTTATTGACTACACCAAAGTCTTTGACTATGTAGATCACAACAAATGGTGGAAAATTCTTCAAGAAATGGAAATACCAGAATACCTTACCAGCCTCCTGAGAAATCTGTATGCAGGTCAAGAAGCAACAGTTTACGCAGACATGGAACAGCAGACTCGTTCTAAATCGGGAAAGGAGTATGTCAAGGCTATATATTGTCACCCTGCTTGTTTAACTTATATGTAGAATACATCATGAGAAGTGCCAGGCTGGATGAAACACAAGCTGGATTCAAGATTCCCAGGAGAAATATCAGTAACCTCAGATGTGCAGATGACACCACCCTTGGTAGATGAAAGTGAAGAGGAACTAAAGAGCCTCTTGATGAAAGTGAAAGAGAAGAGAGAAAAAGCTGACTTAAAACTCAGCATTCAAAAAATGAGGATCATGGCATCCAGTCCCATCACTACATGGCAAATAGATGGAGAAACAATGGAAACAGTGACAGACTTTATTTTCTGGGGCTCCAAAATCACTGCAGATGGTGACTGCAGTCATGACATTAAAAGACACTTGATCCTTGAAAGAAAAACTATGACCAACCTAGACAGCATAATAAAAAGCAGAGATATTACTTTGCTGACAAAGGTCCATCCAGTCAAAGGTATGGTTTTTCCAGTAGTCATGTATGATGTGAGAGTTGGACTATAAACAAAGCTGAGCGCTGAACAATGGATGCTTTTGAACCTGAGGTGTTGGAGAAGACTTTTGAGAGTCCTTTGGACTGCAAGGAGATCCAACCAGTCCATCCTAAAGGAAATCAGTCCTGAATATTCATTGGAAGGACTGATGCTAAAACTGAAACTCCAATACTTTGGCCACCTGATGCAAAGAACTCACTCATGGGAAAAGACCCTCATGCTGG
Source organism: Cervus elaphus (assembly GCF_910594005.1). Taxonomy (NCBI): domain Eukaryota; kingdom Metazoa; phylum Chordata; class Mammalia; order Artiodactyla; family Cervidae; genus Cervus; species Cervus elaphus. The sequence goes on from NC_057838.1 coordinate 52,132,816, forward strand.
AAAAGATTGAAGGCAGGAGGAGAAGGGGACTACAGGGAATGAGATGGTTGGATGGCATCACCAACTCGATGGTCATGAGTTTGTTTGAGCAAGCTCTGAGAGTTGGTGATGGACAGGGAAGCCTGGTGTGCTGCAGTCCATAGGGTGGCAAAGAGTCAGACACGACTGGGTGACTTAACTAGCAATCTCAGCTTTGAATCATTTGATTTCTATTTTTATTTAGGTTGCACTTATTTAAAATATTATATAAATATATATTGTACCTTCTATCATGCTTGAGAAATAGTACCTTTTCCACTTCCCATTCGAGTTGAAAACATTTATTAGTTTAGAGAGAGAGAGCTTTTGGAATAAGGACAGTCTCTAATAGATGCATGGAAATGCCCTTTACTGTTCCACCTCTTGTTGGTCAATAAAGTCTTAGACAAATGAGTAATGATAGGGAAACTGCTCTTCAGAATGGCTATGTCTTCAGTTCAGAGACAGGCTTTATTTTTTTGTGGTCTCTCTGCCATTAATGATCAGTTTGGACTGTGTACATGACAAAGTGAAATTTCTGAGGGTTCCTTATTTTGTCATAGAATCTCAAAGCCTTTGATGCTAGAGACTGGTCTATTTCAAATATTGACTTATCCCACCTTTCTTCTGGACCACCCAGAGTGCCTCTGACCATTGCATCTTAGATCAATGAGAGTTACAGTCTTCTCCTAGGACACTCAGGCTTTGTGTCTGAATAAAAATATTTGCAAATACTTTTGGGCACTGTTGCATAGCGTGATAACTTTGATGTCAGTTAAGGGACAAAGTCATATTTTCTTTCTTCCTTGGAGAATCAATAATGTGGTCATACTTGCAGAGACAGGCACGTCTAAACCATGGACAGGCAGTACATTATTTTCAAATCTCTTTTCTCCCAAAGGTCCCCTCCAGTCTAGTCCTCTTTGACAGTTTCATCATGAATGTTCTACAGTCTTGCTGTCCTGGGCAACCTGAGAAAAGTTCCATGGAAAACAATATACTCAATACAATGTCTTTTGCCGGATTCCATCTGTCACTCCCAAGGCAATAGTTATATTACATTTCATTTCAGTGACACACTCCATGGTATGTGGCTTGGATTTAATATGTGTTAGGATTATACTTTCTGTGTCATTGAAAATTTTGATTATGTATTACAAATAATTTTTGTATACCTTCACTATACTGTTGTTTCTTTCATTTGTTCATTTATTAATGCAAGAAATAACAGAATGTTGTATGTAAAACATTTTGCAAGGTGAGTGAACATGCAACATAGTAGGGGGAGAAGGCAATACATAATGCTTATAGCGTAGAGGCCAGCACGTAAATGATGGTTTTAATGGAAAATCTTATTGCTGCTTCTTTAGCTATCATCACCATCATCATCATGTTTCTAATGTTTTTGCCAGATTTCATTCTCTTGTTTATGTAGAGAGTAATTTCTTTGCTGAGAGAGGCACTAAGAAATGATCATGGTTAGGCAACTGGTTTAGAGGTGACAACATCATATCAAAGCCTAGTATGTTTTCAATAAATGAAGTTCATTCTAATTTCCTAGGCTCCCTTACCCTTGTATTTGTGGGTCAAGATTATTTGCTGATAGATTGTCCATGACAGGACCCAAGTTATTCAGCCCAATTATTTTGAAGGGCCTTGACTCTGCAGTCAGACTGCCTGAGCTCAGTTCCTGGTTCCCATTCTTGGTAGCTGTGTAAACTTAACACTCACTCATTCCTTCATCTCTAAATGGGGATCATAAAAAAATAAATGGGGATCATAAGACTAATGCTTGTTGGAAGGATTAAATTTGATAATAAAGTATGTGACTCACCCATTTCCTGGCAGGTCATAAGCAACCAATATATTTATGTCACAATTTTTATTATTGCTCTAATTGTTATTACTATTAGTTGCTGTTATTTTTGTTGCTATTGTTATTTCTACAATGAGGACTAGTTTCCTGCCTGTTGCCCAACTAAGGGCCTCCATGTTTCTGTATGCTTGTCCTCTCTACTTTGTCGATTGAGCAAGCAGTTCTCAAACCAGATCAATACAATTCACCTTTTATTCACAGCATAAACAGAGTGCAACAATGCTGTTCCCTTCTCTTATTAGAGAAGTTGGGGTGAAATCATTATGGGTTCTAGACTGACCATTAAATCAAACTCTGAACTTCCTGTACACTGAGATAAAAATGTTTAATATATCCTCTACTTGATCCTTGAATCCTGCAAGTTTATGTTCTGTATGTGATTATATCTGCATGCCTATACTGATAGTTACAGATGAAAACTTTAATTAACCTTTTGGCATTAAATTTGTGTACCAGAATAATAACTTATAGTTCTTCGCAGTACTTCTAGAATGCAAAAATTTATATGAAACATTTTAATGATAGTACTGCCCTCAGTGGACTGTGTGGAGGTCTGTAGTAATTACTACATAATGCGGTTAGGGTGAAACCTGGCAAGATAGCACACATTCAAATACATAAGCTAATAATCATATCAAAGAAGACCTAATAGAAGACCTAACTCTGTTTGAAACCCAAAGAGAGATGTAAATACTCAGATTCCCTCTGGCGTCTCACTTAAAAAACAATGAATGGATACTGACAGGAAAGGAATGGCGTATTTCCCAGTTGTGTGTGTGTGTGAGTGCGTGCATGTGCACACACATTAATCACTCAGTCGTGTTCGACTTTTTGCGACCCTATAGACTGTAGCCCTCCAGGCTCCTCTGTCCATGGAATTCTCTAGGCAAGAATACTGGAGTGGGTTGCCATTCCCTTCTCCAAGGGATCTTCCAGACCCAGGGATCAAACCCAGGTCTCCTGCATTGCAGGCAGATTCTTTACCATCTCAGCCACCAGGAAAGCCCCAGTTTGTCTTAGTAGCTTTCTTTTATGCATCAACCATTTTTCTGGAATTTGCCATATTTGAGGTTGTGAAACACTCTAATGAAATTGTATTCAAACAAGAAATGAAAAAATATATAAAATACACTTATAAAATCCTCAAGTCGTTAAAATTGTTCCCCCCACCCCCATGGGTTAAAGAGATACTTTTCAAAAGAAAAGGTTAAAAAACCTCTTACAGATTTCTTATTTTTATAGGGGAAAAAAAACCAGTGGTGATGGTTTGAATCTGATATCACTATAAGTTCTTTCCTTAAAAGTACCGAACTATATATGTATAGTTCTCTTTGTGATAATATTAATCTTTGCTTGAGCCCCTCATTCCTGAAATACAGTGATAGAAGAAGAAACCCCGTACCCCTGTGGAATATGTCAATTTATCCAAAGAGAAAAATATATATGTAACTGAGTTCTTAACCTCCATGACCTTTGGTTTCCTCATCTATTCAGTGGCTATCACAGAATACCTAATTGACAGAAATGAAATTTAAAAAGATAATGAGCACAGAGTCTCTGTTTGGCCCCATGCCTGGCACATAGTAAATACCTCCTCAGTTCTTGCTGCTATTATTATTTTTATTCCTAGTTCTTCATTCTTTCCCAAGCAGCTGGTTTATATTGAAGTGAGTATAAGTCATATGTTTTCTGAGGTGAGCAAAGTTCTCGATGTGGGAAATGGCAATAAATTCAAACATGGATCATTGTAAAAGTCAGTTGTGTTTGCTATTTAAACAATGCTATGTAAAAATTAGAGTTATGTTTTAAGAGTAATACACAGGTGAAATGGAGCTTCCTGTGCCTCACTTCTACTGCTTTGAAGCTGTAGTTAATGATTTTCTTATCCAAGCATTACTAAATGCATAAGCTGTAATATAAAAATGAATATCATAGAATTTCCAGAACACTCCAAAACTACTCATTAATTTAGCCCCATAAAATTGGTCTATAAACATGACTGGTGTTCTTATTATACACGAGTGTGACCGAAGCCCTTTGGGGTGTCATCATTCTCTGTTGCTATATTCAGTTGATTTAAGATTCTGAGGCTTATTTTTTCATTAATTCTGAATTTTTCAAATTATTATAATGTGAATACAACCTCATCTTTCCCTGGATGGAAAAAAAAAATGTTTACTGAAGAAAATCATTTGAATTTCCTCTACCAGAAGAAAGCCTCACATTTAGTGTTGGTCTGGTCAGGATGGACCCTCTGCCTCCTGTGGGTCTTATGTGCTTTATCTCTCTTGATTGCTGGGTAAGCAGACAGTCCCCATCCTGTGTGTCACTGCTGGTATTAGGGAAAAAATGCATTGGGATTTATGGAGATGTCTTTTTTCCAGTTCCCTTTTGGAGAATAAGTTTCTGTAACCATTTCCCAAAACAACATCTCTACCTCTAATACATCTCTCAATGTTGTTAAATGTGATTCTCTATGAGGTCAGATTTCATGGGCAAATGCCTCACACTCAGTATTTCCAAAAGAAAACTCTTTCCCACCACACACTATGCTTCTTCCATTTGTGTGCTTAGATGATAGCCTTCCTGTTGCCACAATTCTGAAGCCTCGAAATGTTCTTCACTCTCCTGTATTCTCTCCAGATCCTAATCGTCCTCTCGTGATTGTCTCTCACATCCTCTATTTCCACTTTTGTATCCCAAGTGTGGATTGTCTGTCTCCCCTTTCCTCTGGAGCTCCCTCCCTCCCCTTCTCCCTCTCTCTCTTCATCCCTTCCTCCCTCTCTCCACCCCCTCTCTCTCTTGGAATATTTTCCTAGGTTCCTAATTGATCTCCTCGCCTCCAGCTCCCGCAGCCCTTCGTTAATCTTGGAACAGTGCTCATACAAATTAAGTGCTTTAATTACTCTTGGATTCAAATTAAATTTTATTGAAGAAATGGCCATCTATATGGGGATGGATTTCTCAGTGTTGGTGCTTATCTTCCAACCAGCACCTTGACAGTAGAGAAGTACCAATTTCAAGTGCACATACCTATTTGTTAAATTTTCTTTGCATCATTTACTGCAACACACTTTGGTTTGTAGTTAGCATAATAATCTTAGATTTTTGTAACTTTTTTTTTTAATCTTACAGAAAAAGATCAACTCTGGGACATGTATCTCATTAGCATTAAAAGTACTCAGTATCTGTAAAACGAATATAATAGACATTTCTATAATGTAACAGCAAAAGAGATAAATGTCGGGTTGTCAGAAAACTTAAATGAATAATGGTATTTGACGCATTCGTTTTTGTTGCAATCGGAGTTATGATAATTACTGCTATTTAATAATTTTCTCTGAACTTAGGTTGCTTAGATGTCTTGGGTTTGGGGGTTTTTGGACACATAAAGGCATTTACCTATCCTGTCAGAAGTTCTTGAAGGAGTACGAATATTTTTATGTTCTCTATGAGAAAACAAAGAATGTAAAGTTGAAAAGCAGCAAAAACTAGACTGCTTTTTACAACAGAGCGTTGTACAAAACTTCCCAGAATCAAAAGACTGGGAATTTAGTTTGAGGAAATAAATGGGCCTAAGAGTGAATTGTTTAAAAGATCAACTCTTATGATGCCATCTTGATAGAACATTGGCTTAAAAAGTTAGTTACATTGTGGCTAATACCAAGTTTATCTCTTTACTTAAAATTTGACTCTGCCCCTCTTCTAATTCAACAGTGAAAGATTCAAAAGCATGGACTTGGCCCAGAGGCTGTCTATATCTTTGTCAAGAATGCAGGAGAATCTAGAAAAATCTATTTCCTTTCCTTGGGTCATGCCTTTTTGAGTAAGAGACTGAAGGATGTCTTAGGGGGCTCAGTTCTGCCATAGTGCTGCTTGTTAAGTAGGCGGTTTTGCTTCTGTTTACTTTTACACTTCCAAAGGATTTAAGGGAAAATAAAGATGTTGTGGTGACACTCTCAAGCTCTGCAGGTAAAGAGCAAATGATATATTTTCTCACAGAACTCTCTGACATTTCTCTTTGCAACAGTCTTGAAGGGTCATGGGTCCCTCTGAAAGTGGATGTTATTTCTTAGGTGCTACGCTAAGTTGCTTCAGTAGTATCCAACTCTTTACAGCCCAATAGACTGTAGCCCACCAGGCTCCTCTGTACATGGGATTCTCTCTAGGCAAGAATACTGGAGTGGGTTGCCAGGTTCTCTTCCAGGGGATTTGTGGGTGATTTAAAAAAAAAACAAAAAACTGTTACCACTACCCTTTATTCTTCCAGGCCCGTGCTAAATGTTTAATCTTACCGCAGTCTTAGATGTTGTTACCTTTTCCATTTTACTTATGTAGATACTGAAGCCCAGAGGGTTTAATTGTCCAAAGCTAGAGCCTCTCCTGAAGTCCAGTTTCTTTCAATGAAAAGTTCATGTACCTGTCCAAGACCATCCCTCTAAACACACTAACCTCTCCTGAACAGAAGGGTTTGCAAGATCATGATTATTTGAATTCAAGATTTTATGCTTTCTGCCTCCTAATAAATAATGGATTTATTGATAGTAAAAGTTTCCTGTCTCTCTTTAGAGAGGGAGGAATGGAGGAAGGGTGCAGTAATGAGTATTTAATCACTGTCAATGGAATTATCATTTTAGAAAGAGTAGTTCTGTTTCAAAGACTGAGTCCCACGGAATTCTGCCATTGGCCAGGGGTTCAGTGGTTGGTCTTATGTCATTAAATCTTTATAAATACTATTAAACCCTTATACACTGAAAGAAGAAAAATTGCTTTCTCTTCAGTGAGATACATACAGATATATCATTTTCTGTTAATTTGAGGAGTATTTTCAAAAACAAAACCTGATTCCTAAGAGAATTTTAAAAAAGGAATTTTTCTTCTTCTCAATACTTACCTATAGTAACACCTAAATACTTGAAAGTGGGAACAAATCTCCCATGATATTCCATAATGTGATATGATTTCTGTCTTTTTCTACCACCTACCAATGACGAAAAGATCTTAGAGAGAATAGCATTGTTTTTAAACATTTCTGTTCTCAAAGTTCCCCTTCCATGGTAAGATATAAGGAGTTGATGTATGCTGCCACATGGTGATACTGAGGTAGAAGTTAGTTGGATGGGTTACTACTGGGGTGGTCAGTCCAGGGCAGGCTGTGTAGATGCATCAGGAGCATTCAGAATGACCCACAGTGGGGTTGGTTTTGTGTTGGTCCGTCTGTAGGGAAGACCATACATCCTGCCTGTGGTCAAAAGGTGTGTAGGTTAACCCAGAGAGAACTTCCAAAACCACATGTATGGCCAAGTGATCTGCAGGCAGTGAGTTCCTGTTAATTAGTTTTAGGATAAAGATGAAAACGCCTTACAGTGGCCGACAGGAATCTACCCAGCATGGCCTAGATACATCTTTCCCCTCTTGCCTCCTGTGATCAGCATCCCATGCTCGCCACCCTCCCTGTGCTGTCTGGCCTGACAGGCTGGAATTCAGTTCTCAGTGCTCACCCTGCCCGTCCCCTAACCCCGCTTGCTCTGTTGCTGCTTTGACCTCTGCCCAGACGCTCTTTCTCCGTGCCTCCTCTCTAAGTTGAGGATGTCATAGGACCTCATTCTTAAAGGTGTGGTGAGGTTTGAGTGAATTGATGTTCAAATGGTCCCTGATGCATATGTTAGTTGCTCATTTGCTCAGTCATGTCCGACTCTTTGCAACCCCATGGACTGTGTTGAATTCCCCAGGCAGGAATACTGGAGTGGGTTGCCATTCCCTTCTCCAGGGGATATTCCCAACCCAGGGATCGAACACTGGTCTCCTGCTTTGCCGGCAGATTCTTTACCATCTGAGCCACCAGGGAAACCGATGCAGAGAAGGGGCCCGTTATTGGGTAGGTCTTTTATTATTTGATTAATGAGTGTACTTCCATTAAACTTGAACTCCAGGCAGACTGGGACTGGGACTATTGTGGTTCAAGGCTGGCTCCTATTCCCGGCACAATGCCTAGCTCATTAATTGCACCCATTCTGCATGTGCCTTGATGTAGGGCAGTACAGCCTTAGACAAACTTGAACACTTCAACCTCTGACTCAGTACTCAGGTAGGATTCAGAGCCGCGCTAGCTGGTTCTTATCTGGCAGGCGGGGCACTCTCCATAATGTGGCCCTTTCTCATGGATCTTTAGGTACAGGGGCTGTCTCAGCAAACAGGACATCCTATCTAAAACCCTCAACTTGATGCAAGGGTGAGTCTGGCCTTGGATGCGTGTCCTACTTCCACTAAATCAGTGATTTTCAGATCTTTGTTTTTAATCTGCACATTCCTTTATCACTTATAGTAAGTTATCAGCATTCCAAGTAGGGGTACTCTAGTTAGGCAGAGCATGGTTTTTTTTGGGTTTCCCATCCTTAGCTTGTCTCTGACTGCCTCTGAAGACTTTTGCCCTAAATAAAGTGATGATATATTTTCTAAGACTCTTAGAAGGTGAGAGATCAACTTTGAATGCTTACTGGGCAAACATGGAGGTAACTTGCAAAAAGGAAAAGCTTCCAACTTTTCTACTTTAAATAAGAAATAATTTGACATGGTCATGTCATGCACAATGAATGGCTCTAACAGTGATAGAGAAAAGATCCCACTATAACTTGCTGTGCTTTTTTAAGGCTATGATGTAGCTGCCTTCTTTCATCTTAAAAAAGGAGATTTAAATGTGTTGAAGAGAACAAAGTTGCAGTTCTTTTTATTAGTTGCTTGATTTCATTTAGCTGAATCACTCGGTGTAGTAATGCCTCTCAAACTGTTCGGGAGTCTTTCTATGTATATTTACATGTACAGGCATACCTTGTTTTATTGCACTTGGCTTTTGTGCTTTGCAGATATTGCATTTTTTATAAATTAAAAATATGTTAACCCTGCACTGTCTGATGATAGCACTTTTTAGCAATAAAACATTTTTTAATTAAGGAATGTGCATTCTTTTTCTCAGACATGATGTTATTGCACACTTAGCTTAGTGTAAGTATAACTTTTATATATACTAGGAAACCAAAAAAATTGGTGGGATTCACGTCATTGTGATAATAGCTTTATTGTGGTGGTCTAGAACCAGGCATGCAATGTCTCTGGGGTATACCTATATTTGTATCTATATTAGAGAAAGCCTAAGAGCTGGTTTATGAATACAAGCTATGAATATTGCATAATATAATCCAGGTCCTGGGTTTCTAGAAGTCTAGGTTTAGAAGTGGTAGAACTGCATTTTTTGGATTTTGTTGTTAAATCTTGTTTAAAAATTAGATTTAGGGTAGGGGCTAACATTTTTCATATCAGAGAATTTAATGAAATAATCAGACCTTGTTTTGTTGCTTTCAGAAGTAGTTCAAATAAAGATCTCATTTTTCATTGTGAAGAAGCATTTTTATCTGATCACACAATGGAAGGGGGAGGCATTGTTTCACTTTTTCTCCCCCCTCATTAAGGTAATTTTCTTAAACATTTTCTGTTACAGAGTTGTAGTATGTATACTTCTGTGGTTGCTATTTTTTAACTTAAATAAATATATATTTTTGAAATGGAGTCCCAAGTTTGGGATTGATGACTAAGGATCCCTTAAGTTCATATTTACTGAAATTAACTCACTACTTCCAACAGGAATTTTCTGAACAAGCCATGAAAAAATATTTAGCTGATATAGGCCATCTGGCTTTGAAATGTGGCAAATTTTCTTCTAGCCTGCATATATTTTAGAGTTAATATGGGATCAGAATTCCAATGATTCTGAAACAGTAGATTCTCAATTCAAGCTTTAATGCTTTGGGGATTGTAAATCACAGCACATATGGGATGATACATGTTTTGGGAGAAATGAATCCTCCCAGCCCACATGTAAAAAATAAAGCTATCTGTACTCTCTGTTTATTGAATATTTTTATTTTACCAAGGTGAGTCTGAATAAACACTTCCTAGATTTTAATCTTATCACTGAAATAATTAAAAACTGTAAAAGTGTCTGTCAAATTATCATGCATTTTATATGCTCAATAATGTTTTCTACTTGAAAGTTTCCTTAGAATAAATAATGGCTTTCACTGTTGTTTTCTCATGGTTCATTTTAAAAATCCAATAAACAACAACAGGAAAGGGTCTTAGCACCCTTGGAAGTTGTGTTTCCTGTGGTTATTCTAAAGACATAGAGCTCCTTTCCCCAGGGACCTCTCATTATAAACAGACATGATACTTAAACATTGAGTGTAGTCGAGAAACTTGGCCTTAATTTACTGTTTCTCATAATATGTCTTGATACAATTTATTCCCCAAAGGGTATGAAGGAAAGTTCAAGCCAAGTTTGATTGGTATTTTTGTCAAAAGATTTCCCAACTTTCATATTTTTTAGTATGTGTGTATGCATCAAAAATGCATTATAAATCTATGGAGACAGGGGTGTGGGGAAGAGGGAAGTAGTAGGCAGTAATTACCAAGCTATCTGCATCTAGAATATCTTGTAGGGCTCTTGTTCTGCTAATTGTATTTCTGCAGAAGGACTCTATGTATGGCTGGCACATGCAGTCCTGTTCATACAGACTTTGCTGGGTTCTGTATGACATCAGAGTCTCTCGTCTCAGCTGAGCCCAGGGAATTTTAATGTTGTTGAAACTGGGATGTAATGTACAATCATCACATGTGTGTTTCATTTCTTTAGCTTCAGGAAAGCTCTTAGTGAATTGGTGATGCCTTAGAGTTAAGTTAATCATTAACTAATGTAGCTTTTAGTTCTAATTTACTCATTATAATTAGCCTAACCCACACTTAGTATTGAGTGTAAAGAATTGAGAGGAAAGAGCCTACTCTGTTTTGTGAAAAAGCTATTTACTACTATACACTGAGATTTATTTTCTAGAATTTCTGGAATCTCTTTTCCACTTTGATTTTTCACATATAACTTGATTCTGCATTTTCTAAGTCTCCTGTAAGTGTGTTATTATACTTTCATAAGTTAAAAAATAAAAAAGAGAAAAGAAGGAATAACCTCAGCATAAACTGTCCCAGATGGATATAGGTGAGATGTCAACACACATGACCTTTCAATCTTCAGCACTGATGGCAATAAAAAAGGGAGCCCCTCTAATCTGCCTGCAAATAGCTGCAACTTCCTTGATCTTGTCTAATCAGAGAAACAAGTCCATTGGGGTTTAAAGGATTCCATGCTGTAGCTTTGCCATTAACTTAATTGCTGCACTACAGTGAATTATGGGAGAGTCAAGTTAAATGCTGAAATCTTTCAGGCAAGAAGCTAAACAGGTTAGTTCTATAATTAGTGTTGTCTTTAAGAGACACAGTATTCCCCAAAGTGTGACTTTGTACCATGACAGTTGTGTCTAAAGTCAGTATGGAAGGGAAGTAACTAGTCAGTTTTTGTCTTGGCAGCTGAGTAGGGATAAAATACATGCTCTTCCAGCTCATTGGAGAAAGACTGCTAGCCACCCTTTTTTGGGGGGCTTCCCTGGTGACTCAGATGGTAAAGAATCTCCTTGCAGTGTGGGAGACCCAGTTTTCGATCCTCGGCCCAGAAAGTTCCGCTGGAGAAGGCAATGGCTACCCACTCCAGTACTCTTGCCTGGAGAATCTGACGGACGGCAAAGCCAGGTGGGCTACGGTCCATGGGGTCTCAGAGAGTTGAGCACAACTCAGTGCTTTCCCTTTCACCCTCATTTGAGCCTTCCAAGAGTTTTGCAACCTTTTTTCTGTGAGCTGCATGATAAGTAAAAATGATACACCCTTTTAAATATTAAACTTATAAATATTTAAATGCAGCTCTGTGTATTTTGTGTTGTACAAATCCAGCTGTGAGCCAACATCATCCAGGGGCATCTGATGAAATGGGAATTAATAGAGTCTGGGGGCCTTTTCTATGCCAACTCTTTCAGCTCATCTAGCTCATGGCAGTGGCTTTGTGCACGTGGATTGGACATGTTTAGAATTAATAGACTAGTTAAATTGATGTGCTCATTACACAGATCTAATCCCTGTTGGACTCAGTTTATCTAATTGTTAGTGGTATTTAATTGGAACTGCATTTGGTAAGGAGGTATGTCTAGCAATGGATTTTCCTCCTGTAAAATAAAATTATTTTTTCCCTTTTTATGAAGTTCCTATCTCTGAGGCCAGCCTAATTCTGGCCTACTTCTATCCATTTATGAAGTTCTATTAAAGTAATTTTCCTCTGGTGGAGCATGTGGCTGTCACCATAAGTCAAACAGGGCAATCATTTGCTGGACTTCTCCTTTGCAGAAGCTAGTCATTTGTTTTAGTTACTTCTAAAACACAACCTTGAGAAAAGGGCATTTGAGATGGGATATTACTCTCATACTAGTTAAGTGACTCGCTTCAGGAATGATGATAATATCCATAGAATTATTATTATTTTTTAAACTTTTATATTGAAGTATAGCTGATTAACAGTGTTGTGATAGTTTCAAGTGGGCAGAGAAGGGACTCAACCATACATATACATGTATCCATTCTTCCCCAAATTCTCCTCCCATCTAGGCTGCCATAAAACAATTGAACAGAGTTCTATGTGCTAAGTAGTAGGACCTTGTTGGTTATCCATTTTAAATATAGCAGTGTGTATATGTCAATCCCAAACCCCCCTATCTCTTGTCCCCATGGAACAAACATGTGTTAAGTGTCCACTGTGCTTCTGACACTGTTCTAAACAAAACATTGTCTCATTTTTATCTTCATGGCAACCTTGTATTCATCTATTATTGTCAATGAGTTGGTCCTGGAAATTTGCATGTAGATAAGTTGCTTTCATCCTGTTTTATGAGGAAGGCTAGTCAGTTATCTTGTAAATGCCTGGGAGAAGGTTTCTGGTATAAAGCTCAGTAAAGGGGGGAAATGGGCAAGGCAAAACTGTGGAGAAATGATAGGGGGTAAATGTCACAGTCTTCTAGGAAGTGTGTGGCCCTTGTTGTCTAGGACCCTGACTCAAAACTGAGTTCAGTGTCTGGTTAGAAAGAGAACCCTGTCTAATTTTCATGATAAACCCAACCAGATTGGTGTCATTCCTGAATTGTACTTTAACATCTGACAACAGGGCTTCCCAGGTAGCTCAGCTGGTAAAGAATCCACCTACAATGCAGGAGATCCTAGTTCCGTCCCTGGGTTTCGAAGATCCCCTGGAGGAGGGCATGACAACCCATTCCAGTATTCTTGCCTGGAGAATTCCCATGGACAAAGGAGCCTGGCGGGCTACAGTCCATGGGGTCGCAAAGAGTTGGACAAAACTGAGTGACTAAGTACAGCACACCCAGTGGCTGAATAATTTGCTTTCATTTTCCTTTTGCCATCATTGACCCCACCTCAACTCATTTTACAACACCTTACCCTCACTTCTACCTTAACTTTATTTTGAAAGTGACTATTGTACTTTAAAAAATTGAAGAAAAGAAAGAAATTATAATCTGTCCTCAAGATGCCTATGCAGTGGTTATGGACATTGACTTCAAAGTTGTGTTCAAACTATATAGCTCTAATAGTATGTTTCAGCTAATGAAACTTGGGTAAATGACTTCACCTTTCTGTACATCAGTTTCTTTGTCGTGGGAATTCTAAGTAATAGCAGCGTCTCCTTGGAAAGATGATAGGTGATGAGATCCCATGTGTAACAATCTTAGCACAGTGACTGGTGGCTAGAAGGGGCCCAAGAACTATGCAAGAAATGTTGACCTTTTCAGAAGATTCGGAGCTTTAAAAATTAAATTAGGTTAAAAAATAATGGCTTTCAGTGTTTGGGGATTTGCGAGCCTCAAGGTCTTATGCCGAAGAACAACAGACAAGAGTCTGCTTATTTAATAGAACGTGCCCTCAATGAGGGTCTGATCTGCCTTCAGCTTGAGGAAAGCTTCAGAATTTTAATTATTTGGAGGAGCTTCCCAGGGTAATAGAAGTTGCTTTCTGGTTGCTTTCTCTCCCTGTCAAACTGAAAGGATAATTGTAACAAATGAGCATTTGTATGCCAAGATGCGGTGCAGCAAATGAATTTATGGATGATGATGATAATCAACATCAGCGTGGCTAGGGTTCCGGTCTGATCAGTAGCTGCAGGCTGCTTTCTTAAGACAAAACAGTCATTTAAATGAACATGACATCTTTTCTTAAAAGTTTTTCTTGAACAAACTCTGAAGACCTGTTATTTTGTATTTTCTCTTCTACAATTCTGATCATTCAGGCTGAGCAGTTGCTCCAGAAAGATTTGTCTTCCTTGGCACTCCTATTAGCATCCTCTACGTAGCTCATCATGACACTTACTGTAATGCAAAAAAAAAAGTAATAATATTGATAATAATATAATGATCATCCTGTGGCAGCCAGTAGTCACTGAACATATAGTCTGTGCCAGGAATTATATTAAGAAGAGCTTGGCATTATCATCATCTCATTTAATTCTCACAAAAACTTCGTGAAGAAGAGACTTTTGCCTTCTTTTTCCCAATGAAGAGGTTGAGTTAGAGAGTTTCTGTAACTCACCTAAAGTCACACCTTGGAATAAACTAGATCTGACTGTGGGACTGAAATGCATAAACAAGACTCAGAAGTTGCCTCTCTGTTTGTTTCCAGTCCTCTTCTTTGTCAGTAAAACCCCGTGGCCTCCTTCATATGTCCATCTCACATCCCAGCCTGGATTCTGGTGTGTAGGAGGCATTCAGATGGTGAAAAGAGTGAATGAATGAGTTCAGCCCCTCTGCAGAGTAGATGCTGACAAAATGGCACCTAATCATTAAGGGCTTAAAAGTCAAGTGAAATAACTTTGAATAGAATCGTTTTAAAGACCACTCCTCTGTGTCCATAGAAAATTGAATATAGTGAAAGTATGGCAAAGCCAAGTTGAGAAGCATTTAGGTGTTGAAGTTCTTTGGGGTACTTGATATTTTTTTAAAAATCCACTCAGGCATATACTAATTAAACTGTTCATGACAGCATATAATTGCATCATTATGTACACAACTCTGTTGCTATAATTTAGAACATAAGAGAGCAAAGTGTCAAAATCTCTCTAATAGTGTTTAATTCTGTTTTAGCTGTCCTAAAGGAACTGTTCAGTTTGTACTTTAAACTTGTGAAGTTTTGATACTATTTTACATTCTTTGCTGCTGTGAATCATTCATGAAAACAATAGAAATGACTCACTGTCCATTTTTCATAACTTGGAGTTTAATCTTTGTATGAGGTTTAGTGTATCTTTCAATGTCCAAGGCACCTATATTTGCCTACAAATTTTGTGTTTTAACCTTTTATATTATTCTTCTATAGTATTTGGACTTAATACTATTAGTACTATTAGTACTATAACCTGTGAGAATAACAACTCAATTTATTCAAGACCATTTTAATTAGAAATATGTGCTGACTCTTTGGGGACCAGGTGGAAATTTGTGCTTCTCTGCAGACAGGGGTTGCTGAGCAAATTAATAATGTAAACAAGATTTTGGAAAGAATATTTAATCAACTCAAGAAACTTTTCAAGCAAGCGGCAGCACTTTAGAACTAGCCATTGACATTCAGAAGATTGATGTGTTAATTACTTATCATTGTTTTGAATTAATTAAATTGATCACTTTAAATAGTTTGGTTTGACTACATCCTGTAGGTCTCATACAAATTTCATTGTCCTTCCACTATAATAATGCTGTATGTTGAATCCTTTCTTAATAATCACTATTTACCACTTACTTGGGCTTCCCTTGTGGCTCAGCTGGTAAAGAAGCCACCTGTAATGCAGGAGACCTGGGTTTGATCCCTGGGTTGGAAAGATCCCTGAAGAAGGGAAGGGCTACCCACTCCAGTATTCTGGCCTGGAGAATTCCATGGACTGTGTAGTCCATGGGGTCAAAGAGTCAGACACAATGAGCAACTTTCACTTTCACTTTTCACCACTTACTTTCTACCAACCTGCTTGTCCTGGGCACACAGAAAAGCTTCCCTGAGTGTCATCCTTGCATCTGTCAAATGGAATCTTGATCAGGGTTTCTGAGACTTAACTGAGATAAACCATATGCATAATTTGGTGCAGTACTCAAGAAATAGGTTGCTAACATTTAGTCCAAATTAGGCCAATTTTGTTATCAAATGTGGCTGATTCTACTGCAAACTTTTCTGCCTTAAAGTTGTGGTGTGAATTTACTTCTGCAGAACCTAAAATGACTGTCATTAGACTATTTTCACTCCCCCACGGAAGTAAGCATTTATTTACATGAGCAATCTCACAAGAAGTATAGAAATATAGTGTGGTTTTAATCATTTCCTTCTAAGCACAATAAACTTACAGAAAATCACAATTTTTTTCTTAATATTTTTAATTAAAGAATAGTTGGTGTACAGTATTACTTAAGTTACAGATGTACAATGTAGTGATTCGCACTTGTTGAAGTTTGTATTCCACTTATAGTTATTATAAGATATTGGCTGTATTCCCCTCATACAATGAATCCTTATAGCTTATTTCATACATAATAGTTTGTACCTCTAAATCTCTTACCCCATACCTCTCCCCAGTGGTAAACACTGCTTTATTCTGTGAGTCTGCTTCTTTATTATTTTCTCTAATTACACTGATATCATGCAGTATTCATCTTTCTCTGACTTATTTCACTTAGCGTAATATCCTCCAAGTCTATCCATGTTGCTGCAAGTGGTAAAATTTCTTTCATTTTTATGGCTGAGTAGTATAGTGTTTCATTGTGTGTGTATATGTACATATGCATCACATCTTTTCTACCCATTCATCTGTTTACTTACACTGAGGTTGCTTCCATGTAATTGTAAATACTGTTGCATGCAATTGTAAATACTGCTGCTATGAACACCGAGGTGTATATATCTTTTTGAATTAGTGTTTTAACTTTATTTTCAGATGTATACCCAGGAATGGAATTGCTGAGTTCTATTTTTAGTTTTCTGAGAAACCTCCATACTATTTTCCACAGTGGCTACATCAATTTACAATCCCACCAACAATGTAGGTGGGTTACCTTTTCTTCACATCCTCACTAACGTTCATTATTTGTGTTCTTTTTGTTGATAACCTTTCTGACAAGTGTGAGGTGATATCTCACTGTGATTTTGATTTGTATTTCCCTGATGATTAACAGTGTTGAGCATGTTTTCATGTGCCTGTTGGCCTATGAATTTCCTATTTGGAAAAATATCAATTCAGCTATTCTGCCCATTTTTAAATTGGGTTGTTATTTTGATGATGAGTTATATGAGCTCTTCATATGTGTTGGATGTTGACCATTATCAGTTAAATCATTTGCAAATATTTATCTCATTCTGTAAGTTGTCTTTTCATTTTGTCAGTGGTTTCCTTTGCTCTGCAAAAACTTTTAAGTTTAATAAGGTCCAATTTGTTTATTTTTGCTTTTATTTCCTTTGCTTTAGGAGATGGATCCAAAAAAATATCGCTACAGTTGATGTCAAAAAGTGTTCTGCTTATGTTTTCCTCTAGAAATTTCATGGTATCTGGCCTTTCATTTAGGCCTTTAATCCATTTTGAGCTTATTTTTGTGTATGGTGTTACATAATGTTTTAATTTCATTCTTTTACATGCAGCTGTCCAATTTTCCCAGTACCACTTATTGAGGAGACTGTATTTTCTCTATTGTATATTATTGCCTCCTTTGTTGTAGATTGATTGACAATAAGTCTATGGGTTTATTTCAAGGCTCTCTATCCTCTTTCACTGATGTACATACCTCTTTTTGTGCAAATACCATGCTGTTCGACTACTGTAGCTTTGCAGTATAGTCTGAAACCAGGGAGTGGAAAATCACAAGTCTTAAAACATCAGTTGGATTTGCTACACTGAATTGTATCTGGATTTTGTAATGCAGGAGGCTGCATAAATTTGGATCTGAGTGGTTCCTGAGTCCCATTTGGGCCTAAAGTTTTTATTTTTAAGTCATCTTCATGATTAGGACCTTGTTGCTTGGCTGAGATTGTGATTTTTCTCTATCCCCACACTGCTAGAATTGGTCAATCCTGCTGGCTCTTATGAAATGGCCCAGTGCCACCTGTGGGGTTATACAAAGTTGGAAATGTTTCTTGTTGCTGGGGAGGTAGACTTCCTTATTATTGTTATTTACCTTATTATTGAAACTTTACCTTGAAATTTGAAACAATTTTCAATTGTACTGATTTCTCTTCATGCAAAATGAGATTTTTACACGAATACTCATTCTTTCTTGGAGTTGTGGCACTAGTGTCATCAATTGATATTCAGTATCCTTTGTGAAATTTTATTTAGCTGATATTTTGCCTTCATACATCTTTCTGAAAAAGAGCATGGAAAAAGCATGCTATATCTCACTGGAAAACTCTCTGGAAAACAGTGGAATATGTCAAACAAAAATGTACCAGACAATTAAAGACATGACTTCATTTAGGCCCTTTTAATAGGGGGAACATCCATTCATGAGGAATGTCTCAGGAAAGAAAAAAAATGAGGTTTTATGAAACATGGTGGACATTGCTGAAGTGTGTTAGAATATCCAAGGGGACATTGGTCTTTGTGGTTCTGTTTCCCAGAAGGGTAAGGATTTCTTGACTTTGGCCATTTTCTATGAGTACAGGGCTCAGATTAAGTTCAAGATTGCCAAATACATAAAACCTTGTAAAAAGGTTCTTTTCTGAATAGTAATAACTGCATAATGGGCTTTTTATTAATTGCTGTTTCACTGGTGTTTAAAGCACAATCTTAATTAATATTGTGATTGCCTTCTTAGTTGCCCTAAGGACTCCTGGAAACAAGCTTTACATAATACAGATTTCAAGTATCCACATTAACTCTTAACTGTTAGAAACAACTAATTTGGAAAAAGTTTTATCAGCTTATAAATCTCATTGAAATAGTCTGTGGTTCCCTCCCAATAATGTGAGAAATTATGAATTTCCATATTGCTAAATGGGAGCCAATGTCTTCATTTTCTGTTAATCCAGGTAAAGATTTGCATATGTTATGAAATATTTCTTTTGAAAATAGTTTTACATTCTGAAGCTTCCCTTCATTTTAAGCAATAAGGATTCATGTTAGAATATTCTTTTGAATACCCTCCTACCCACCCACACTTCTGTTCTCTCTTTTCTCCCTTACCCTTCATTTCCCTTTATCTTCTCTCTAATCTCCAAATATGGAACTCCCTTAGGTCTGTCCCGAGTTTCCTACTTTTCTTTTACCTTCTCCCTATACTCTCTTATCTAATTGCATATGTGTGTGTGTGTGTGTGTGTGTGTGTGTGTGTGTGTTAGTCACTAAGTCGTGTCTGACTCTTTATGACCCCATGGACTGCAGTCCTCCAGGCTCCTCTGTCCATGGGATTTCCCAGGCAAGAATACTGGAGTGAGTTGGCCATTTCCTACTCCAGGGGATCGTCCCAAACCAGGGACTGAACCCACGTCTCCTACTTGGCAGGTGGATTCTTTACCACTGAGTCACCAGGGAAGCCCATCTAATGGAATAGCTCTCTAGCAAGTATATCTTTGTGTATCAGTGATTCCTTGCTATTCTCCAGGCCCACATATTTGAGGTGTAACTGTTTATTCCCACCAGTACAGTGGATTCTATATTAGTGGTTCTCACTAAAGCTTCCTCTGAGCGTCTTGAGGTGGGGAATACCCAGTTTATGAAGAGCTATATAGTGACCCTCTGCTCCAGCCCCCTGAGAATCCCTGCCCCCAGCAATCATGAACCCCAAGTCCAACCCCTTACTAGACTAGGTCCACTCAGATGTTTTCAGCTGCTTTCTCATGTCCCATAGACACTTATAATCATAAAAAAAAAATCACATCTATACTATTGAACCCTAAACAAGCTCTCCCTTTTGACTCCCTCATTTCTATTTTTGACACAGATGTTCTGAATCATTTTGAAAAACAACAGCAACAACAAAAACACAGTAAAGCAAAAACAAAAATAGAAATATCCTTTAGGAGGAAAGATGCTGATGTATTTTAATATTTTGTTTGTTTTCTCTTTCTCATTAAGAAAGATAATATTATACTTCAGGATATTGGAAAAGTCCCCTGTGATCTCACGACACACAAATACTGTGAAACATTTGAGTGTGTATCATGCCTCATTTTTTACCCCATGCATTTAAGTACAAAGTCGTTCTCATCTACAGAAATACAGGCCAGCCCACAAGCTGGCTTATATCCTGACATGGTATAAAGAGAGGCAACACAGCAAGGTGGGCAAGAAGAATGGCTCCTGGAGTCAAACAGACCCCCTTTTTGAACCTGTCTTCTACCTCTCACTCTCTATGTTGATCTGACAATAATTGATACATTGCTCAGGGCCTCTGGCACCTGATCAGTAAGTCAAAGGCATACCTTCCTTGGACCTGTTATCAGGATCAAGTGGGATCCTGCATGTTGGTATTTTTGGTTTATGATACCTCTCACACAGATTTTTCTATTACAAATGATTTTCTATTTGTGAGTGAGTCTTGTTGGCTACTACTTCTTTCCAGAATTCCACACTCATCCAGTGCACATTAGTAAGGCTCTCTGGGACCCACTTCTGTAGCCAATCTTTGTACTCCTCTCCCTTCCGATTCCTTTACATGGATTACTCTGCCCTTTTCCCATCACTATGGAAACCCAGCATCTTCTCTCAGGCTCACTTCTTCTGGGGTGGCTTAGTGGACTTGTCTGCTCTCTTTCTGCCTTGTTGCTGATATAGTCCTTGGAATCTGGATAATATGCACAACTTAGCCTTGGTGTTGTGTATGTGTGTGTATGTATGTTGTATATATGCATATATCATATACATTATCTTATGTGTGAATAGTGGGCTTCCCTAGTAGCTCAGCTGGTAAAGAATCTGCCTGCAGTGCAGGAGACCACAGTTCAATTCCTGGGTCAGGAAGATCCCCTTAAGAAGGGCTTGACTACCCACTACAGTATTTGTGGGCTTTCCTGGTGGCTCAGCAGGTAAAGAATCTACCGGCAATGTGGGCGACCTGGGTTCGATCCTTGGGTCAGGAAGATTTCCTGGAGGGGGGCATGGCAACCCACTCCAATATTCTTTCCTGGAGAATCTCCATGGACAGAGAAGCCTGGTGGAGTCGAAAAGAGTTGGACACGACTGAGTGACTCAGCACAGCATAGCACATGGGTGAATAGTAATTGTTTCCAGAGGTGCCACCTTTACAAAACATCATGAGGCAGGTTGGCAACTTTGTTGAAGAGGAAATGGAGGCTCACAGTGTGACTTGCTCTTCGTTGGATAGATAATAGAAAAACCATAAACACGATGTTGGCCTGCAGACAGGGATGCCAGTTCTCTTTCCTTTGGTGCTTAGTGAATGCCCCTTGAAAAGCAGATTTTCACTGTGTAGTCTCTAGGCAGTCAGACCAGGTTTTGCCTCCTCAAAGATAACTAGATCTAAACATCAATGTGTGTTTTTGCATCAATGTCATGGGAGGCCAACTCCATGGAATCTTCCCACGCTTTTTGTATTAAGTGACTATTCTTTATGCAGGCCTAATGACTTGTCAAAGAGAATAACTCAGGTGCTTCATTTTCCACATCTACTTACTTACTTATTTGGAGGTAAACGGCTGGTTGGAAAGAAGGCTTCTTGACCCTTGTGGCCATTTCCATGGCCTGTGTGTAATATCCCCATAGAATGAACTTCCTTGCAAGACTTAGTAAACACATTTCAACTAAATATAAAGATTTCATAAACCATGTTCTTAGTCCAATGTGCTAAGGAAGAATCACAGCTCCCAGGATGTTATTAATTTTATGTTTAGCTCGGAATTTAAGGACAGCAAGGAAAAACACATGTCTAATATGTAGCCACATTATTCAAGTACAGAGACTACAAGCTAAGCGTTAAGATGACCAGTTCAGTCCAGGAGGTCAATAAAGCTGTGTGGTGAAGGACTTGAGATGTAGTAACCAGAGACCTAGTTTCTGGTCAGCTCTCTGGTACTTACTACCTAGAATAAATTATTAAACCACTGTGCCTCATTTTCCTCATCTATAAAAATGAGGATTATGACAGTATTCATGTTTACCTTGCAGAACTTTTGTGAAGATGAACAGATTCCATGTAATACCCGTGGCAACATATGGGTAGTGCTCCTTTGTCCTATTCTTGGAAACTGCACACCAAGCTAAAGTCTTTTTATTTATTGTTTGTTTCTAGGCAGAAGTTTTTTGGGTGTCTCAATCTTTTTTTTTTTTTTGCTTGTTTTTAAACTGAAGAATAGTTGCTTTACAACGGTGTGTTAGTTTTTACTGTACAACAACATGAATCAGCTTCGTGTGTGTGTGCTAAGTCACCTCAGTCATGTCCGACCCCATGGACTGTAGCGCACTAGGCTTCTCTGTCCATGCGATTCTCCAGGCAATAATACTGGAGTGGGGGGAAGAAAAGAATACTGGAGTGGGTTGCCATGCCCTCCTCCAGGGGATCTTCCTAACCCAGAGACTGAACCCATGTCTCCTATGTCTCCTGCACTGGCAGGCGAGTCCTTGATCACTAGCACCACTGGGAGTCGGCTCTGAGTATATGTATATCCTGCCCCTCTCGAGCCTCCTTCCCACAGCACCCACCGCCTACCCCTCGAGGTCATCACAGAGCACCAAGCTGATCTCCCTGTGCTAAAAGCAGCTTCCCACTAGCTCTTTATGTTATACAGAATAGAGTATATACGTCAATGCTACTTTCTCAGTTTGTCCCACTTTGTCCTTCTTCCACTGTGTCCGCAAGCATGCCTCAATCTTAAGACTTGATAATAATCAAGCAATTAGTTCAAGAAATGTGCCATACTCTGATGTCTTCGCACATCCCCATCATACAAGTGTCTGGCTATTTGCTCTTAGTAATTATATCCAGTATAGGCTTCTTATTGAAAAAAAAACTAGAGCCCTCTCAGCAGAGACCCACTGTGTAGTCAGTTACAATCCCAGAGGAACTTAAGCCAGCGTTCATAGTGGACAATCATACCATGGCCTTGGCCACATTCTCAAGCTACCTACATGGTGATGAGCTCCTTACTCATTTAGGCTAGTTGTCCTAACGGGGCAATAATCTCAGAGATCCTTTTACATTTTTGATAAAGAGAATCTGTGGTTGCTCTTTTACTTTTCTTCTACAGATGAATTCTCAGGAATATCAGAAACCACCATTGGACATAACACATGTATTAGACTGAAAAGATGCACAACAGGAGAGTTGTGAGTTAGGGTTTATTTGGAGGCAAAAAGGAGGACTGCAGCCGGGGAGACAGTGCCTCAGATAGCTCTGAGAGACTGCTCCAAAGAGGCAGTGGGGAAAGGTCAATATATACGATTTTGGTGAAGGGGGAGCTCAGTACAGTCAAGCGCTTACTTTACAAAAGGTTTTCTGCTAGTCACGAGGAGCTGATGTCACCATGAAGGAATTTAAGTGATTTTCTAGATATGAAGAGGTGCAAGGATTGGAATCATGAAATCAGTTCCTGAAAATATCTAACTATCTAAGGACCTGTTCCACCAGTTTCCCTGGAGCACAGAGTGCCTCACTCTGCATCCTGAATTCCGCTCAGGGGGTGTTGAAGGTCAGCAGCTGCAGCAGCACGGGGTTCAGTCTCCGCAGAGGCAGATGGCAAATGCCCTTGTTGTTGTTCAGTCAGTGGAAAATGCTCTTGGCAAGTGCCAATTTATAATTGACACATACTAATGGAAATAATTTGGTTATTTTACCATCCCTCTTATGTACCTCTTCATCCAAGGCACTATATTACATAGAAAGGCTGAAGGCAGACAGTGTTTGTATTTAGATTTCTGTCTCTTAGCTTTAAGTTGGACCAGTTACTTGCAACTAAGAGAGTGATGTTCTGTCAGCACCATTCTCATCTTGTTTCCTGATAAGCATAAGGGTGTGCATCTTGTCACTTATTTTTTATTACTGTGCTGGATGAAACCATTCCTCTGCCTACTGTCCATCTATCATCAAATATTTATCTAGAGTATCTCAAGTACTCTAAACCATAACATTGATTTGTGGCTGTTTGAAATTTCTTTTAAGACTGCTGACAAATTACAAAAATTGCTTGACACATCTGTCTTAAAGGAGAGTACTGAACAAAAAAAAGTAGTTGATGTCTTGTTTGAAATTGAATACATATACATGCATAAGTAATAACATCTGTACTCAGTTCTTTTAAAAAAATTGCTACATAGCTTTTGTGGATTAGGTGTTTAAATTTGACTTTAAACACCAAATTTCAGAATAAAAGTATTATTTCCTAGGGAAGTAGATATATTACCATATTGAATTAACTTGGGAACTTCTACTTCTTGATAAGTTGGAGTGGCCTATGGCCAACCAGTGCTTCTTAGAAAACAGTAGAAAAGCCAAATATAAACAGAATCTGAAACATACCTAATTTGAAGAAATCAAAGAGCTTCCAAGAAAACCAAGACTTGTAGAGCAAGTGAACTGTGAAGTGGTGAGCCAGCATTCTACTGTCTACCCTTCCCTTCAGGAAACTTGCCGATTCTGGGGTTCTAATGAAAAGCTGAGAAACCAGGCAGAAGGTCATACATAGGAAGCTATGCACTCAGCCCTGAACTCTGGGCTTCCCAGGTGGTGCTAGTGGTAAAGATCCCACCTGCCAATGCAGAAGATGTAAGAAACACAGGTTCCATCCATGGGTCACCTGGAGGAAGGTATGGCACCCCACTCCAGTATTCTTACCTGGAGAATTCTATGGACAGAGGAGCCTGGCAGGCTACATTCCATCAGGTCACAAAAAGTCCTGAATTGGAGAAATGAGACTCATCCCATCTCAGGCTGCCTATCACAAACGAGGATGAACCTTATCCAGAAGTTACCATCATCCATTTTCTCTCTAATTTTTCATATTTAATATCTGTAATTTAACTTATAATCACTGAATACACTAAGAAATAGGACTAGGCAAAAAACAGAAAGCAGTAACAATCCAAAGAATGACTAGATTATGGATGTTACTGAAATTGGACTTTGGTCTGCAGCCAAGGAGTAGCAGCTTGCTTTAGATGAAGCTGGCTCTCAAGTTCTCCATTGTCCCTCTCTTGTCTTGCTCCTGGCTTGATCCATTAAATTACATTATTTATGCTGTAGGCATTTGGGTTTACAACTACTGCTTTACAGCAAGGAGTATATCTGTTTTATTCTCAGATAGTTGGTCTTCCAGCCACCACCATATGGATTTGCACACAAAAGGCAAGGAAATGTTACTGACAATCTGTCTTTCAGATGTTTTTTACTTAATCGTTTTTGAAGAATGACTGTTATGGTCTTATGTTTTCTTTTTGCATAGGAGGATGAGTAGAAGGGTTTATAGTGTAAATATTGATATAAACAGAAATGCTTGATTTTTATTTTTTTATTGGTTTCTGAGTTCCTTCTTGCAAGGGAAAAAAAAAGTCATGAGTGACTACAAGGAGGAAAAAAATGAGAAAAAACAAGTTCAGACAGGCTTATATAAAATTACAGTTGGCCCTGTGAGTGGCTTTCTGAGGATGTGCAATGTGCATTTTTGACATGGACTGCTCACATCTCTCTCAAATGATAAAGGATCAGAAATGGGATAGGCCTTTGTAAACCACTGTCAGCTTGCTCTCTGTTCCAAGTGAAGAGCTATTACTTCAAGTTCCAATTTTTTATTTATTTTTTTTAGACAAAGGAGGGATAGCCTCCCACTCGCACAGTGTCCTTCCTTTGAAGAATAAGTGCTTCTTAAAGCAGCAGACCAGGATCGTCCAGAACAGGAATTTAGAAGCAGAGCAAGGGTACAGGTTACCCTAAGTGCTTTGGAATCACAGAGCTCTAGAGTGACTTTCAAAGTGTGATCTCAAAACTAGCATTTGGCATCGCCTGTGATCTTGTTAATGGTGCAAATGTATGGGGCTGTGCTGAGACCTAGTGCACTGAAATCTCTGGAGATAGTTCTCAGGAGACTGTTTGAATAAACTCTCTAAGTGATACATAAGTGCTTTATATTTGAGAACCGCTGCTCTAGACCATTGGTGATAATCCATACGTAGTCACTACATAGGGCCAGGATAACTAAGGCACTTGCCTGGTGACACTGTTGTGACCACATCCAGAAAATGTTGCACTATTCATTTATCTATGTTCTAATCTAATGGAGTTAGGGTCTTTGAGCAGTCTCTCCACTATTAGAAAAATCATATGATCTTTCTCATATATTAGAGGGGATTAAAAAAAAGACAATTGAGTATGATTTTGCATTTCTTATAGACCATTCCTTCACCAATCACAAGAAGTTATCTTTAAAGATAACTGTGTAATAAAGACTATGTAAAAAATCTTTATTACTTTGGAAGATGAATCCTTTATGAGTGACTTGGAAGAAAAAATGACCTAAAATGACAGATAAGAATAGTGGTACTTGGAGAACACTGCTTTTAGAGGGACAATGGATACTTGGGACAGAAAGTCAAATTTTTAAAGGCATCCCTGGGTGTATCATAAAAGGTATTTTCTTTAAAAAATAAGTGTTATGTATTCATATTTATACATACATATAAAATACATATACTTTATATATACATAGAGAATCAGTGATACATAGTATTATCTTGTAAATTCTTGGTCTAAGATTTCCAACAGTGATTCAACCATGGCCTCATTATTTTAACCAGTTTGAATGTGGCTATTTTGAAAAGTATGTCTCTGTGTTGTGATCTCCACGGGTTAAGTGACTTTATTTCCTGTGCTGTCTAAGGTAAACAAAAAGAGTGGCACAGTTGCTTAAGAAGTTTGAGATGATAAAGGGTCTTAAAGATCTTATTGTTTTCTCCAGCCCACTTTTTAAATGATTTAATAAACTATTGTTAAGTGGACACTCTTCCTCCTTCCAAGAAAATATTCAAGAAGAGTATCTATATTTATTGTTTAGACATTGCTAGCCATTTTTACATCTTCCCTGGCGGCTCAGGAGGTGAAGAATGTGCCATTTTTAGTAACCTGCACGTTTTTGGTAACTTGTACAGTTTGGTGAATTAACTCCTCCTGTTGGCAGCTCTGTTAGCAGACAAGCAACTTGGTCAAACTTATTAGTAGCATGATCTAGAAGGAATCTGAAGAGGATAAACTAGAGTTTGAGTTCATCAGTGATTCAACAAATGTTGATGAAATATTCAGAATTACGTTCTTTAACTGTAAAATTGCCCTTTTTCCTTGGATTATTCTGCTTTTCTACCTGCCCCATCATGTAAAGACAGTGATATCATCTACTTCTACCTTGTTGGACTTTGAAAGGACTCTAAGAACAAAACAACAGCAACAGAAAAAAGATGAACTCACAGATTTCCAAGAAAAGACGATTTCATAAAACTGGTTGCTATGTCTTAGATGTTTTCAGTATGTTGCTCTTTCTGGGTTGCAGTTTTCTAGAGTGTCAGAATCATATTCCATTGTAAACAATGAAGCACCTTAAGTGGCGAATACAATGCGTCACCCTGTGTTACTTGCACTTAGTTCGTTTTCACCAGTTGGACAACGGGAGAGAGATACTAATAGTGTTTGTATGAAAGAGCTTGAGTCAATGAAAATACCCTGAAATGAGACATTCTAGAGATTTTTTGCCCTATTGAATATTGCAGAAACAGTGAGAAAGTCAAGAGAGAAACTACTGTAGATCGGTATACATTTTATTTATTTGATAACATTTTGAGATTCTATGAGCTGTGTAGTTTGAACTGAGAATTTGTCATAAACAAATTCACGTTCCCTATGATTATTGGCGGGAATTTTTTTAATCTTTAATAATTAAAAATTTGCCATACATTTACATGAACCAGCCATGGGTGTACATGTATCCCGCATCCTGAACCCCCCTCCCATCTCCCTTCCCATCCCATCCCTCAGGGTCATCCCAGTGCACTGGCCCTGAGTTTTTTTTTTTTTTTTTAAAAAAAAATTTTTAATGTTTTTAATTAAAAAAAATTTTTTTTTTTAATTTTGGCTGTGCTGCGTGGGTTGCAGGATCTCAGTTCCCCAGCCAGGGACTGAACCTGGGCCATGGCAGTGAAAGTGCTGAATCCTAACCACCAGATAACCAGGAGACTCCCTGGGCGGGGTTTTTAGGTTTAGCTTTCTCATGACTAGGCTTCCCTGGTAGCTCGGCTGGTAAAGAACCTGCCTGCAATGCAGGAGACACTGGTTCGATTCCTGGGTCTGGAAGATCCCCTGGAGAAGGGATAGGCTACCCACTCCAGTATTCTTGGGCTTCCCTGGTGGCTCAGATGGTTAAGAATCTGCCAGCAATGCGGCAGATCTGGGTTTGATCCCTGGGTTGGGAAGATCCCCTGGAGAAGGGAACAGCTACCTACTCCAGGATTCTTGCCTGGAAAATTCCATGGACAGAGGAGCCTGGCAGGCTACAGTCCATGGGGTTGCAGAGTCGGACACGACTGAGTGACTTTCATTTTTTCATGACAGAATAGCTATTGTACTTTTCTCATAGGGATGCTGATAGGATTAATTGATGATGCAAGTAAAGTTCTAGGCATGGGACATGGCACATAGTAAATGTTCAATATATGGTCTCTTATTATTTAGTATATTTTTGTTATATGCCATATGCCTAATTTGGCATGGCTAAGGTTTACTTAAAAAATTAGAACGGCTGCTGTGTAAATTTCATTTATATGTCATCTTCTATGCATAGACGGGCAGCTGGATGTTCAGAATCAAATGACTTGGAAATGCAGAAAGCGCCGTTTCCCCTTGACTGCGAGAAATCCTAGCCTTGGTGGGGTGAATACCAGAATCTAGTCTGAGTTTGAATGGGGAGGAGAAGCAGATCCAGGGCAGTGAGCTGTTACTGGAACCACTGAGAGAAACTTAGGAACCATTTGATTATTTAAGAAATGTTTGACCTGTTAGTGAATAATGCTGTTAATTCCATTGTCTCTATAAAATGAGACTCAAGGGACAAGGTCACATTTGAACTTGCAGGGCTTTGAACATGAATGTGAAGAGCTGTGGGGCTCCGGATGTACAAGCAGGGATGAGAATACCTTAGGGAGTGATGGGGATCAGTAAAGGACTTAAGGAATAGATCTTAAAAGTGCCCCCCCACCCACAAAAGAAACTGTTCTTATGTGACATGATGAAAGTGGTTCATGCTAGGGTGGCAGTAATTTTGCAGTATATAGGTGTATCAAATCTACACACCATGCACCTTAAACTTATCATTGTTAAATGTCAAATATATGTTAACAAAGCTGATGGGGGGCCAGGGCAGACCATGGGTTTAGGAGATTGACAGACTCTTGTTTGGTGCCTGAATATTTAGTTTGCTGTTTGATGACAAGCAGACAAATGGCCTCTCTGAGTATCCTAAGCTTCATCTATAAAATGAGGATAAGGTTTCCATTCAACTTGGAGGGTTGCTCATTGATTACGTAAGATGAGGCATGTAATCAACAAGCACAGTGTGCGGTACACAGTGGACTCAACGCTTGGAACTGATGATGGTGACGTCTTCTGCTGGACAGAGAGTGAGGGTTCAGTAAATTTCGACCGAATGAATGATTAATGGAGCATTCCTCTTTTTTTCTCTAAGTTAAGTGGCTGACAGGAAGCCCTCCTAAAGACATATAGAATTTTATAACTTAATGGAGTGTATATTTATGGCTTGGATGTATTATATAATCACTTTCCTTTTATTGCAAATCTGCCCAGCTTCTTTCTCCCTAAATGACATCAGTATCCATATTAAGAAATATCCTTGCCTGGTTCCAACAGTCTTGCCCACATGTCTATCTGAGATTTACTGATACCAGCTATTGATCAATGGCATCTGTGATGAGTTTTTAAGGTAGATGATCATCTCAATTTGTTTGTTATTTTGCAAATTTTCAAGAAAACTGTACTGAATTGGAGGTTTTAATGGGCTTCATTTGTGAATTTGGGGCAGAAATGGATGTCATAAAAAATAAAATCCAATAGGAAAATACAAAATACATACATATTAGATGTTCTGCTTCATTTATTATTGGGGGGAAGAAGTTTACTTTTCCTGTTTTTTGGTCAGTTCCATTCACAGAATAGCATTCTGCAAAGTAGGTGAGTAGTTAAAAGAATTTCAAGCCAAAAATGCTTTTTGTAGACATCAGGCAAACATTTTTTGAAGATGATTAACTCTTAAAAATCCATACTCTTTAGGAAAAGGAATACAATTTTAGTTGAATTAATTTCAATATGAAATACTTTAGAGATGAAAATACATATTTTTTGATTCAGATCTATGAAGATGAACAAAGTAGGTTGATTAGAATGTACTCCATGAAGGTAGGGTTTTGGTTATCTTCTAATGTGTTTTTTTCACTTCTGTGTTCCCAGGACTTATGACAGTGCCTGGCATATAGTAGGTATGAAAACATATTTGTTGATTAGATTGTTGAATGGAAGTAACTCAGTCTGGCTTTTTGTCTCCAATCTGAAAAGGAAACAGAGGAAAGTCTAGGCTCTTATGTGCTTATCAGGCACTAGCCTTTTTGCTTCCTCACTTACACAGATGAAATGTTTACTTTGGTACTTCAGCAGGCGTGTACATCATTCTTCATAAACCAAGCTGGTGGTTAAAAAAAAAAAAAACACAAAACACATTTAAAAAAATAATTACATCATCTTATATAATTCCCCAATCAACTCCTGGATAACATCAGGGGGATTGTGAAAAACTGCCTTGCCATCATACCTAAATTTTTCATTTAAAAATCAACTTGACTAACAGTCATTTAGTTTAGACTCCCTGAAAATGTCAGTGGCTGTATTTGCATACTTTATCCATTTAAAATGTTCTTAGAGGATGGGAAGTTTGTGGTTTGTAGTTACTTTTCATGAGGCTTTGGCCAAAGGCTGGTATGAACTGGACAGCTTACATTTCGGCACAGATCACAGAGGAAAATGTGTATACTGATGGCTTGCCACTGGCACTGTCGTCTCTGCTCTGACTGATGGATAAGGGGTGCTCCTGTGATGCATTACTGCTTTCCTCCAGAACCACTGATCCTGTGCACTCAGGATAGTTTAGCCATGCACTGTGTAAACTACCTTTTTCTTTGCACAGCCTAGAAAAGGAGGGATACTGTTATAACCCCAGATTTGTTTGGAGGTGATATAAACTGGAAAAGAAAACCTCTGATAGATGTTACAGATGAAAATAACATTGTTACAAAGGATGTCTCTCCTTTGGTTTAACTATGAATGTTGTAGTTAGTAAAATGTTGTTTCAAAACTGGCACCACAGAGTGTAAAACCTATGATTGGGGGGTGGGTGGAAGTGGGTAAGGAATTGAAGAGAGAGCTTTTATTTAATGAAACTGAGCAATCTGCTGCAAAATGTTTAAAATAATTAACAGGCAAAAGGCAGGAGTAAATTGAAGAGAAATTATTCTTTCTGATATCTCTTTGGGATGAAGCATGCATTTATCTAGAGCATGGCTGGTGTAAGTCTGTCAAGGCATTAAAGAAAATGGTTTGAAAAGACAGTTTGAATTTATTATTAAAACCTGAAATGGAGACAAGGTAATATACATCAGGCAGCATGTCCAGTGACAGATAAATGTGGCCACATCAGTCCAGACAGCCTTTGGAGGACACGAGGGGCATGATAATTCTCGCCCTTGTGGGTCAGATTGATATACATCTTGAAATTACTTCATATGCACCCCCACAGGTCCTCACCCCAGAGGACGGAGGAGGAGGAAGGGGAGAGAATATGTCAAAAAGAGAAAGGTAGAGATGTGGGTCCTTGGATTCCTGCTGAGTATTTTAACTCACCTGTTCTTTCAAAGTGACTGTAAGCATATATATTTTCATTGAATTTTTGCTGTCAATAGCGACCTGGAAGAGAAAATACTACTTCTGCAACTGCTGAGAGGTAGAGAGTGGGAATGCAGCACTGAAGGGTTCCCAAAGGGAAATGGAAATGTTAAGAGAAAAAGAGAGTACAGAAGAGGTGTGCGATAGCCACCAGCCGTCACTTAAACTGTTGTTGACAATTCTTCTGGTGTGTGTTTCAGTCTCTCTTGACCTTATCTTTTGAGTGAGAAACAAACGTGAAGCATTTTTTAAGAAACATCATCAAATATAAATGAGTATATGTCATATGATGTTAGGTGGCAAAATCTAAGAATGCAAATTGTCTAGTGGGGAAACATTGTAATTTTCCTATATCTCAAGTTCTTTCCCAAGTAGAACTCCGTGAGTTATATGAGCCTGGGGCTTTCTTCCTACAGAAGACTTGTCTTAAGGATTCCATGACTCTTTTCAATTGTTGAGGTATGAAAATTAGAAGTTTATTTGTAAAGTGGCCTGCACTCTATTCACCTCTTGCTTATAAAGTGTTGATAAGCTGTTCTCAAAGGCTTTTTAAGAGTTTCTGTGTTAAGGTAAAAATGCCAAAGTGGTATTTAGCCACTGTTTTGCTTTGTGCTCTATTTTTATCTTTATCCCATCAACGCATTATAGATAATTCATGTGGGATAGGTATAGCACCTTGTTAACCTAATGGATTATCTATACAGATAATCCACATATTATTATATAGAACCCATGTGTACTCCACATTATACATTAGTATATAACCTATATGGATACAGGGCTTCCCAGGTAACTCAGTGGTAAAGAACCCATCTGGCAATGCGAAGATGTGGATTTGATCTCTGGGTTGGGAAGATCCTCTGAGGTAGAAAATGGCAACCCACTCGAGTATTCTTGCTTGCGAAATTCCATGGACAGAGGAGCCTGGCGGGCTACAGTCCACAGGGTCGCAAAGAGTCAAACATGACTTAGTGACTAAACAACAAACAACAATATGGATACGTATTCACACACGTCCCCCCACCCCCAAATCCTTCCTTTTCTTTGATAATTCTGACAACTGTCTACATTTCTCTCTGGTATCTAGACTGGGGTCATCAGTCCTGTTCTGACCACCTGCAATGTGTCAGGACCTACAGTCAGCTCCAATAATCAAAACTGAGGGCCCTGCCTTCAAGGAGCAGGGTAGAAAGATGTTGATATACATACAAAGGGGTTTACTCTTCCCCTAATAGGAGCAGGCAAGGGGCCCTCGGTACACGAATGGACCAGTGGTTCATGTTGTCTCGGGGGGGATGTGAAAATGTGCTAAGAGAAGACTGAACTGGCATTAGAGAGTCAGTAAGTGATCACTGGAGGGTGAGTTTGAGAACCAAGGCACAGGAGGGGAAGGCTTAGGAACTGAGAAGTGACTTTGAAATGACAGCTCTGCCATTGACTGGGTGGGTGGCCTCAGGCAGGATATTTTTCTTGGCTGAGCCTTTTTCTGTCGCTAATAAAATGATAAATAGTTTAAAATAATTAAAATAATACACTAAAACCACATTAGTTCATTTTTAAGAAAGTGTGGGTGGGAAGTGTGGAAATGAGTTGGTGGCTGAGGGGTCTTTGCCAAAAGATGAGGCCAGTACAACAGGAAGATAAACCAGGCCAAGGAGATCAGAATTGATTTGATAGATGAGGGGGAACCAACAGAGGTTTTTAAGTTGAGAGAGCTTCCACACTCCTATATTGTGTTACTTGTTAGTCAGTTTGTCAGGGAAAAAAAAACAAAACAAAATGAAACAGTAAATTCTCAGGCGAACATCATAAAGGGGAATTAGGGAGCAAGGGTGCTGGATGCAGGGGACAGAGTGAAATTAATGTTAATTTAATTTTAATCAAGAGGTTGAGTAAGAAAGGAAAAGCAAAGGGAGATGTATTCAAGAAAGCCAAGCCTGAGAAAAGGGAGAAGTCTTAACTTCAGAGTAGTTGAGGATTATTGCTGCCCTGAGCCCACTGCCCTTGAAACTATTGGCTTAATCTCAAAGGATGAAAACTTCTGGTAGTGATAGAAAGAGATCCTTGATTAGCAGAGTACATCAAAACCTTTTATGGATGTAATCCCACAATGTTCAGTAAAAGCTTCAAGTCATCAAATAGTCAGTGACTATTATCTAAACTTGATGGAGATAAGTGCAGGAAGCAGAAACATAAAAAAATAGCAGATGAGATTTACAAAAATATGGTGAAGAGTAAAGTGCACTGATTGGGGAGCTAATGATGTAAAAGAATAAAATGCAATCTTCTTAGTTAATGTGATTTGTAAAAATAACAGCACAAGCAGGCAGCTTTAGGGAGAGGCGGAAAAACCAAAAACTCAGCCTGTAAGCCACAAGAAGCCAGAACATAATGAGGTTCACTCTGTAAGAATCAAGTTTACCCAGAAGTAAGACATACCAAATAAGAAGTGTGCTATATTTAGAACCTGTGAGGTGGAAATCAGAAATAGGTTTCTATATTAAACTTCTCTTGCTCTTTTTTGAGCAAGAAGAACACTGACATTTGTTTAGAAAATCGCTTCTGTGTTTCAGCCATGGTGCCAAGGGCTAATACATGGCAATTATAGGGAAAAAAATCATTTTTAGACACCTCTCTAAATTGGTTTGTCACTGTATTAGTCACTGGGATGCGACAGTATCATTGTATCCTTCCACCTCTGCGGACCTCTCTTTATTTTGCAAGCCTGCTGGTGGGGGTGGCTCTGCTCATGTGTCTGGTGTTGACACCAGGATGAAGACTTCATGGCTGAACCTCTGAAGTGTATTTTTCTCACGGTGGTCAGAAGCTCCCAGAGGAGCAGGGCAGAAACTTCCTAGGGTGTAAACTTAGGGATGTTGTGCTGTGTTCCATTTGGGGCCCCTGTAAGTCATATACCAAGTCCACCGTCAAAGCCCAAAGAAGTAAGCTTCTCTCATGGATGTCAGGGAAAGGAAAAGGATGCTTGCTCAACAGTAACCTCATCTGGGCTTCCCTGGTGGCTCAGTTATGAAGAATCTGCCTGTCAGTGCAGGAGATGCCGGTTCAATCCCTGGGTGGGGAAGATGTCCTGGGGGAGGAAATGGCAACCCACTCCAGGATTCTTGCCTGGGAGATTGCATGGACAGAGTCTGGTGGGCTACAGTCCATGGGGTCGCAAAGAGTCAGACACAACTGAGCGACTAAACAAAAAAAAAACACCTCACCTTCTCAGCCTTTTGGTGCCTGTACTTCCACACCTGTACATGGATGTCATGATGATTACCTTAGCGAGTTGTGGGGATCATGTGTCTAAAGTCACATCTAAGTGTTCTCAATGTCTGAACCTTTTTATTCTGTCTTGACCTTCTGACCCGCTTCCATAGCATCTCTGATGTGTAAGTTCTGTCCTGCTCTCCCTCGTCCCCTGAAGAGTGTTATCAAAGTGTGTCCATCACTGCGTGATACACATCAGTCCGACAGGAACAGGTTGCTGCCTGGAGGTGCTGTTGTCAGGGCCCTGCTGTTTTCTCTTCCAGCCTATCTGGCAAAGCCAACTAGAATCTTCACTCCTCATC
Source organism: Cervus elaphus (assembly GCF_910594005.1). Lineage (NCBI taxonomy): Eukaryota > Metazoa > Chordata > Mammalia > Artiodactyla > Cervidae > Cervus > Cervus elaphus. The sequence continues at coordinate 52,168,176 of NC_057838.1, forward strand.
TCCCCATCCCCTACAGGATCTCAAGTTACTGTGCTTCCTGACTCCCTACATCCTTCCTGCTTTTGTTTATCTTAATTTTATCTGCATATCAGCCCCCTTCTCTTCTTTCAGACTTTCTATACACAGTTTTTGTATGCTCCAGTATTGATCAGCACGTATCCGCTTTTAGGCCTTTTATTTTCTTCTGATTCTGATTCTCAAAGAAATCAATGAGGGTTTTTTTTTTTTTTTAAGCTTCTAAAGAAAGATATTTAAGAAATTTTTAAACTGATGTCTTCTGGTTTCTTTCTCATAAATTAGAACCAACCAGAAATTTTAGGAATGCTATGTCCCCAGTGTTTGGCAGAAAATAAAATTGTATCATTGAGAGATGTTGCAGCTTCAGGAAGAAAAAAATCAGATTTTCAACTATTTACTTCTGGGGCAAATGGGCTAACTGAAAGTTGTCAGGCATATCCAATTACTTCATTCTTTCCCTTTATAACAAAAGAATTTCAGTGATATCCCACTGGGTGTTTTCTTTGGTGGCATGTGGTGAGTGGAATGATACTAAAACCTGCCCCCTTCCTCTCATGGGAAAATTGTAACTATCCAGAAGAAGAACTGATTTCAGTAATGACTCATGTGTCCCAAGGGGAATTTCTTATTAAGAGTAACCTCAGACACACAGGGGCATCTTTGCTTCAAACTGATTTTTGCTGAGTTGAAGCATGCCCGTTACTTTATGCCTTTCACTTTCTTCTCTGTCCGTCCTCCCTTCTGCTCCCAAGTTTCCATTTTATCCACTTTTCAGTTTCTTTTCCAATGTTTATCATAGCATTTAGTAGTCAGTGTTCAGGAAGACAAGGGTAAACAAGCAGAGTTATTAATGCTTTCCAAGAGTTTACAAGTTGAATGGTGCCTCAAAACACGCTCTGATGGAGTTACTATGCAAGACATCAGTCAAGGTCACCTTGATGGTTTAATAAAGGAACTCAGAAAAAAGCATATTGAAGACCTTGGTAAGCTTTCAGTCCTGATTGACAGGGAAACTGGTCCTGTTGCCAATATTCTAGGTAACAATTACAACAGTCTTTGTTTATTGGATTCCTTTTCATCCTCACAATAAATGTTATCTTCCCCAATAATCAGATAGGAAGCTGAGACCCAGATACATTAAAAAAATATTATGTGGCCATTGCTATTAAGTGACAGAGCTGAGACTTGAAATTTACATGTGTGGACTTTAAGAGCCCATCAGAGGCAATGCTAGTTCCATTGCCTTTTTAAAGATCTCTACTTGTAAATACTTAAGAGATTTTGAAATAGGTTTTGGATAAACCAGGGAAAAGGCCAGACCAATAGTACAGTAGTAATAAGAGTCCAAATTCCACTGGGAATAGAAAACAGGGCTTAAATGTGAACTGCAGTTATTAAAAGTCAACAGAACGTGGCCAATCATTGGTTCTAATCATGCAAAGGGGAGAGGGTGAGTCTCCCAGGAATGCTTGCAGACAAAATGCTGGGCAGATGGAGCTGTTGTGATCATGGCAACCCATGTAATAGGAGGACTGACTCTGAGCAAGAGGCAGATGGGGCAATAACAAGACTTATTTGGACCCATCTAATAAGGAGTTTGGTGGCCACATGAAGCTGGCCATCAAGCAATGGGAAAAATAAGACTTGGACCTAAGAGGGAAGAATAGTTCAGAGATCTAGAGGTAGCTACATATGGATGGTTATTAAAATGATTCAACTAGACATGATAAGTTTGGAGAATTGTGAGACAGAAGAAAAACAATATGCAGCTAGGTCTTAGCTAAAGACAATAGAGTCAGCAGAGGAGACTGTGGAAGGCACAGGAAAACAGGGAATGTGGTAGGTTAGATTGCCATCACTGTGTAAGAACTTAGTGGCTTGAAAGGACCCACATTTGAAATGTCATCATTTTCATGGGCTGGAATTGGGCATCTATTACCTGCATCCTCTGCTAAGGGCCCCTCAAGGCTGAAATTAAGGTATCAGCTTTCTGTGTTCTTATCTGGACACTTGATTAAGGAAAGATTCACTTACAAACTCCTGCATGTTGGCATAATTCATATCCTTGAAGTTATAGGGTTGACTTCTCCATTATCCTGTTAGCTGTTGGATAGTAACCACTCATAGCTCCTAGAAGATGTTCTCAGATCTTTGCCACAAGGCCTTCTTCTTACACCCTCTTACTACATGGAAGCTTGCTTTTATCATGGGATGCAGCTGAATTTTTTTTTAGACTTAGAATTTTTTATGTCTGGAAGGGCCCACCCAGCCTCTAAGAACTTACCTCATTAGGCCAGGCCCACCCAACAAAATCTCCTCTTTGATTAACTTGAAGTTAACTCCTTTGGAGGTCTTTCTTACATCTGCAGAATCCCTCTTTGTCCTATGGCATAGCCTCATTTCAGGAGTGAACAACTTCATATCAGAGTCCTACCCATGATTATGGGTTATATACGCAGAGGTGGGTTTCCTGGGGACGTCTTAGAAATGTCCTTCCCCCAGAGGAGAGAGCACAGTCTAGCAAAGCAGTTTCTTTTTTGATAGACTACTGAGTACCAAGAGATGGACATTTGAGTAAGAAAGTCCTTTGCTTCTAGGAGTCAAGATTCTATTGTCAGTGACAGAGCCTAGAATGGTGCACAGTTTATAATATTCTAGAGAGATGAGAGGATGCTGACTGATTAAAAAAGGATGTTGGCATATACAGTGCTGTATGTAAAGTAATGAGAACCTGCTGTATAGCATGGGGACCTCTACTCAGCACTCTGTGGTGACCTAAATGGGACGGAAATATAAAAAAGATACATGGGAATATGTGTATACATAGAGCTGATTCACTGTGTTCTATAGCAGAAACCAGCACAGGGTAAAGCAACTATACTCAAAAAAATAATAATTTAGGGGAAGGGGAATGTTGGATTTAGATGTTAAGCTTTTTGTAGTGCCCTGAGCAGAGTGGTGGGGATTAGGGTCAGGTTTTGAGTGGCAGGGAAATGAATGATCATGAACAAGTAATATGTGCATGCATATAAGAGTCTTAGAAAGTTTATCCTTGAATAGAAGAAGACAGAGGATATTTACAGGGGATTAACATGGTCAGTTAAGTCAGTTCGGTTGCTCAGTCGTGTCCGACTCTTTGCGACCCCATGAACCGCAGCACACCAGGCCTCCCTGTCCAGCACCAACTCCCGGAGCCTACCCAAACTCATGTCCATTGAGTCAGTGATGCCATCCAACCATCTCATCCTCTGTCATCCCCTTCTCCTCCTGCCCTCAATCGTTCCCAACATCAGGGTCTTTTCCCATGAGTCAGCTCTTCGCATCAGGTGGCCAAAGTATTGGAGTTTCAGCTTCAACATCAGTCCTTCCAATGAACACCCAGGACTGATCTCCTTTAGGATGGACTGGTTGGATCTCCTTACAGTCCAAGGGACTCTCAAGAGTCTTCTCCAACACCACAGTTCAAAAGCATCAATTCTTCTGTGCTCAACTTTCTTTATAGTCCAGCTCTCACATCCATACCTGACTACTGGAAAAACCATAGCCTTGACTAGACGGACCTTTGTTGGCAAAGTAATGTCTCTGTTTTTTAATATGCTGTCTAGGTTGGCACAACTTTCCTTCCAAGGAGTAAGTGTCTTTTAATTTCATGGCTGCAATCACCATCTGCAGTGATTTTGGAGCCCAAAAAACTAAAGTCTCTCACTGTTTCCACTGTTTCCTCATCTATTTCCCATGAAGTGATGGGACCAGATGCCATGATCTTAGTTTTCTGAATGTTGAGCTTTAAGCCAACTTCTTCATTCTCCTCTTTCACTTTCATCAAGAGGCTCTTTAGTTCTTCTTCACTTTCTGCCATTAGGGTGGTGTCATCTGCATATCTGAGGTTATTGATATTTCTCCCGGCAATCTTGATTCCAGTTTGTGTGTCCTCCAGCCCAGCGTTTCTCATGATGTACTCTGCATATAATTTAAATAAGCAGAGTGACAATATACAGCCTTGACATACTCCTTTTCCTATTTGGAACCAGTCTGTTGTTCCATGTCCAGTTCTAACTGTTGCTTCCTGACCTGCATACAGGTTTCTTAAGAGGCAGGTCAGGTGCTCTGGTATTCCCATCTCTTTCAGAATTTTCCACAGTTTATTAACATAGAAGAGGACCAGTTATCACTTCTATTTTTCAGTTGTAGCAACAGGGGAATAGTCAGTGGAATGGAGGAAATGAACACTGTTTTCTCACCTTACTCGAATTCTACTTTAGTTTCATAAAATTCAGCACTTTAGGAAACTTCAGAGTGATAGGTATCTTTCTCTTCTCTTAGTAGTATTTTTCTCTTATTTAACAGACAGTTGCATGGCACTTACTGTGTGCCAGTCCTTACTTGTAAACACTTGGCAAGTATCCACTCATAATACATAACAGGCCCAAGGTCAGTGAGCTTGTAAATAGTAGAGTTAGGATTCAGTCCCAGAACCCCATGGTCTTAACCATTGCACTATCTCTCGCAGTCTTTTGTGCACGGTTCTTTTGGCCATTACTTGCAGGATGCCTTGGGACACCCTTGTCATTGTTACTGTTCTACTGGGAATCCTTCTTCATTCTCTGCATCAGTTCTCCAGCCAGATGGTAAGCTCCTGGAAGGCCCAGGACAGGGCTCCACACTGCCCTTCCTCCTTCACGGTATCTTAAATGTAATAGATGCCAATAAATATGTATTGATTTGACTTAAGCTAGGAGCCTATCATTTACTTCACTTCCTCATTTCCTTAATCTCTATTGATTATAAAATTAATGGGGTGGTGTGTAATTTGGATTTAACTACTTAGCCTGTAACTGTGATTTTATGACTTTCAGCATCATGATAAATCTGTGACCTCTTTCAGGAGTTTCTTGCTTTATAAAATAATTTCACCTAATTAAAAAAAAAGAGAGAATGAGCATATCATAGTTCTGAGAACCATTATCAGTAAGGAAAGGAGATGACTGCCTGTGGCTTCTTGGATTGTGTTTTAATCCCCAAATGACGTAGGCGTGTAGTAGGAGAGCACCATGGACTTGAGTCAATGATACTGAACATTGGAGAGGAAAATCAGTCAACTTTGGCAGAAGTCTTATCTTTCTTTTACCCCCTTGCTGGTATTGCTGGTATTTTCTTTGCTGTTTTTAAGCAATTAAAGAAAATAGTTGCTTTTCTGATGGTGCCAATCACTATTAATAATTGAGCTTAATGATTGTTTCTGTCTTCATGGTCAGGCCCTGTATTCAGACCCACTGCAGGGTAACATTTTCCATTCCCTAGTGTATGGGGGTGCTTTAGATAACTGGAATTGGCCCTGATGGAGATGTGGCTTTCTGATTTTAGTTTTAAAGTGTTTGTTTGTTTATTTGACTCCCTAGGGTCTTAGTTGGGGTACACACGATCTTCATTATATCTTGTGAGGTCTTTCATTGCAGCGTGGGGACTCTCTAGTTGTGGTGTGCAAGCTCAGTAGTTGGAGCTCGTGGGCTTAGTTGCTCTGTGGCATATGGGGCCATAATTTTCCAACCAGGGATCAAACCCATGTCCCCTGCATTGCAAGGCGAATTTTTAACCACTGGACCACCAGGGAAGTCCCCCATTCCACTTTTTAATCTAAGTGTTTTCTCCCACATAGGAAAAGAAATCCAGTGAAGGATGTCCATCCTTGCCCACTTGTATCTGAGAAATCCCTTAATTTGCCCCTTGCCTATTACAAAAGTATCTGCTGCTATGTTAGGAGGGAGAGGGAAGATAGGATTAAAATTACTTTTTGATTTATTTATGAATGCAAAAGGTGATTACTGATGAAAACTTCTGAGCCCAGGAGTCAGTTATTTTTGGTTTGATCACCTAGAGGCACTGCAGGGGAAAAAAAAAAAAAACCATTGCTAGAAATGACACTCCTCAGGGGGATTCAATTTTACAGCGTTTTTTTTTTTTTTTTTCCCCTTCAGAATGCTACATAACAAGTTACTCCTCTGTGTTCTTCTTCAAAGTACTTGTACATGAAGTACACATCAAGGTACTTATCCCCCACTGACTCTAGCTACATTTGATCAACAGCAAAGAGAAGAGTGCTGATTTTACTGTATTTTTCTCCTATGTATTTGTACGTATTTGTGCATGTGTGTGTGTGCATATATGTGAGTGTGTCAGAGAGCAAGAAATTGTGACTGATTGGAAACCAAAGCTTTTTGGCTTGGGGAAATTTAAAGATGATCAGATAAACAGAATAGTGAGGAGTTTCTTACTTGAGCTTTGAAAGCTCTTCACAAAATACTTTTTGTTTACCTTTGTTCTCTTTGTATAATTGTATTTATCTGCCTACATCTAAAAGTTTCGAGATTTCCACAAGGTCATTTTTTAAAAATAATCTCAAGACATGCTTTCCTATATCACTGAGTTTCCACCCCCTCAACCCCCACCCCCAGCATGTTCTGTATTGAGACAGTGTGGTATAATGATTAAGACCACCTACTCTTTGTTCAAATCTTTTCTTACAACTGTGTGACTTTGGGTAAGTGCTTTAATTTCTTTGAGCCTTAGAGTTCTGATTGGTAAAATGGTGATACAAAATAATAGTTACCCTTGAAGCATTATTACTAGATTGAAGAAGTGTTTTCTAAGTGTTCAGTATAGATACCTGGCACACAAATGGTTCCTTTCAAGAGTTTGCTCTCATTTCTGTAATTATTGAAGAATAATTATAATGTCAGGGAGGTGTGCAGTATAAGTTGTTACATATTTTATTTTAGTAGCAATTTTACTTTTTGGAACGGATGAGGGATATGATTTTATGATGAGATTAGGAAGATTATACTTAAGGAAATAATAGATATTTGCTTATAAGAAGTTGTTATGGGCTTTTCATTTTCTCACCCCACCCATGGAAATCCACAGTAATGTAGGATTTCAGGTGTGCTTATGGTCAGCTGCGTTACTTAGCTGCCCTAGGACCGGTTGGAGGAGGTGGGGTAACCAGCTCCAGTAACTTTTGTTTACTATTCGCAGCGTTGCCCTAATGCACTGCTGCTGCTGCTGTTCAGCTGCTAAGTTGTGTCCGACTCTTTGTGACCGTAAGGACTGTATCATTTTGCTCAGATTCACGTCCACTGAGTTAATGACGCCATCCACCCGTCTCATCCTCTGTTGCCTCCTTCTCCTTTTGACTTCAATCTTTCCCAGCATCAGTTTCTTTCCCAGTGAGTCAGCTCTACATCAGGTAGCCAAAGTATTGGAGCTTCAGCATCAGTCCTTCCAGTGAATAGTAAGGGTTGATTTCCTTTAGGATTGACTGGCTTGATCTCCTTTCAGTCCAAGGGACTCTCAAGAGTCTTCTCCACACCACAGTTCAGAAGCATCAGTTCCTCAGCACTCAGCCCTCTTTGTGGTCCTACTCTCTCATTTGTACTTTACTACTGGAAAAACCGTAGCTTTGACAATACAGACCTTTGTTGGCAAAGTGACTCTGCTTTTTAATACGCTGTCTAGGTTTGTCATAGCTTTCCTTCCAAGGAACAAGCGTCTTTTAACTTCCTGGCTGCGCTTGCCATCCACAGTGATTTTGGAGCCCAAGGAAATTAAATCTGTCACTGCTTCCACTTTTCCCCCTTCTATTTGTCATGAAGTGATGGCATCAGATACCATGATCTTACCTTTTTGAACACTGAGTTTTAAACCAACTTTTTCACTCTCTTCCTTAAGCCTCATTAAGAGGCTCTTTAGTTCCTCTTCACTTTCTGCCATTAGAGTGGTATCACTCTAAAGCACCAAGAGCTGCGTTAAACCTTAAAGCACATAAAGAATTAAGAAACTTGCATCTTAACCTTTAAGAGATTATTAGGAAGAGACATGTTCCTAAATACTTAGATTAATAGGTTAGGCTATTCTAATAACACGTCATTTTTAGGAAGTTCATAATATTTCATCAATCAGAGAAAAGCACTGATTTTCTTACTTTTTGGGAGTGATCGTGTAAAGCATACTTTAGATACTCTGAGAGAGAGAGCTCACTTTATTCCTCATTTTCTGTGTTTAGTTGGATGTTTTGGTTATGATGTTTTGTGTCATGGGCAGAAGAGTTCAGAAAATTTCATCTTAAGGGAATTTAGTAGCTTGGCTCATCGGAAGGTTTAATGTAGTATGGCTTTCAGGATTGGTTGATGGGCATCTCTGTGAAGTCACCTTGAACCTGGGTTTTCTCTGTCTCTGCTCTGCTGTGGAGAGTTTGCTTCATCTCATACTGGCTCCTCGTAATAATGGGATGCCTGCTCAGGGTAACTGAGGCTACATGTTGCCTTGTGCATGTCCAGAGAGATAAGAGCTTCTATTAACACATTCTGTTCTATTCTAGCCTTTCTCCTTTATAGTAAAATTAAGGCATTATAATGACTTTGAAGTTATGACACTGCCTGAAGCCTGCAGTTAAATTATTTAATGGTGGATTTCATTTCCAGAGATTAAAGAGGGCATTACAAAATATTTGTGTTAAAATGGGGTCAGTCCGATAGAGCTGAGAGCTCTAAGGTAGAGTCTTGGAATCCTCTTTAAGGAATTTTGATCGCATCCTTAGGACACTGGAAAACTATGGGAAAAGTTCCTTATGTGGAATCACATAGGATTTTCATGTTTAAAAGGTCACCAAGGCTACTGTTTGGAGAAAAGATGAGACAGCAGAGTGGTGTATCTAAGACACCTCACCTTTTTTCTCCATTATGAAATGAAAGCAATTTTTGTGCCTGACACCTCACCAGGGAAAGCCATGCTGGTTTCAATCTTAGTTACTGCGGCTGTCTTTTAAGTTGCCCTTGAGTTTATGCAAATCACAATTGATCATCCTTCAACAATAGCAACAACAACAAAAAAACAGAATATTGTAAAGAACAAATATTGATTCTTTCAGGTATTTAAAATGTGATAAGATATGAGAGGAGCTTCAGAAACCTTAGAATAGTTATGAGAGGGAGCAGCTGTAATAGATGTGCTTTATTGGGAAACATGCATGTATTTTATCTGAATGCAGATTGATCACAAGCGTTGCAGCACTGGCTAGGGGAGTGATTCTTCTGCAAAACTTCTCAGAATTAATGAATCTGTTGCCTGTTCTCTCTTCACATGTCAGCCTTCTGTATTTACATCTTTGGGGTGTTTCTATACTGCTAGTGTTTGGACTTTGGGTCATGTGGTAAAGAGTGAGAAGTACTTGAACGCTGAAAACTGCGGTTGTGTTTGGGCAGTCAAGTCAAAGAAAAGTGATACCACATACATATAAGCAAGGATAGACAGGTTAAGCTTTTAATGGGAAAAATAAGAAATTGGTCAGAAACTTTAAAATGCAGACCACTTTTCAGATACCACAATTTATCCTCACCTTGGCTAAGAACTCTCAGAGAGTCATGTTATTAATAGTCCTTCCTTTAAAGTGGATCTCTTATCTCTTAGCTTATTGCCACGACCTTGCTCCAGGCTGAAAGTACTTTTCCCGTGAAGTTTTGCCACAGCCTCTGAACTAGTTTCTCTGTTTCTCCTGAGATTTTTCTCACCCATGAGGGACAAGAGTTGTGCTCTCTCAATTCTCAGGGGTGAAGATGTGGGGAGTTTAACAGAATGCCCTCCATTCCTAGTTATTTGACCTCAGTATTTTCTTAAATAGTTGATTTTAGCTCCCAAACAAGCAAAGCTTAGCAAACAGACACTAATGAGAAAAAAAATTGGAAAAAATTTAAAAACTTAAATTGGGGGGACTATGCCTTAAATTGGGGGGACTATAATTTTATTATAATTATCCTTCAATAGTAATAAATAACTTAATATGTATATAGTAATAAATAGAATATATAATATACAATAAATGAAATGATGCTTTGTTGTATCTATCTGTATCATGATTTACCCCTAAGCTGACATTTTTTAGTTCATAGGATGAAATTTAATATGTCATGATTTAATGGTGTTTTGCAAAAATAATTAAAATTTCTGGGTTTCACCATCTGAAACTGTCTGAAAACATCTGTGCTATTGGAATTGAACCCACTTATGCTAAAATGTTTATTGATTGGCCTAAACTCCATCCAGTCAATAAGTGAGATGACTCTAGGAGCTGGAAGCAACCTTCTCTAGGATGGGATTCAGAGCCCAGAGAGGGAATGAAGTTAGATACAGTAAATCAGTGAAACCAGACCGAACCTGGCAGCTAAACAGTGTAAATGGAGCAAAACAGAATGTGGAGTTAAAGGCGCAAAAGTCAAAAGCCATAAAGCAAAGATAGATGGCAGTGGTAGAAACAAATGGGTCCCAAACCACTGAGCAATATTTTTAAAATGCCAATGAAGCAAAGCAGTTTTTCTAGCCATCTCATCACAACTGTCATCAGTCAAAGCTTTATTCTTCTTTTCGATAAAGGGACAAAAAAAAGACTGGGGAGATGGGGAGAATTCTTAGTCCAGCAGGAAATAGAGGAGAAAAAGTTAGAGCTTCCAAAGCAGGAGGGACAAGGTAGAGATAGGATGGTGACAAAGCATGGGGGGGAGGCAAGAACATGGGAGTGGTTTGCCATTCCCCGCTCCAGTGGAGCATGTTTCGTCAGAACTCTCTGGTATGACCTGTCCCACGCATGGCATGGCACATAGGTTTATTGAGGGCAGGAGGAGAGGGAGGCGATAGAGAATGAGATGGTTGGATAGCAACACCGACTCAATGGACACAAGTTTGAGTAAACTGCTGGGAGACAGTGAAGAACAGGGAGGCCTGGCGTGCTGCAGTCCATGGAATCACAAAGACTCAGACACAACTTAGTGACTGAACAGCAACAACATGCTATTCAGAATGCAGAAATATGTTGGCAGTTTGGCCCTATCATTTTAAATTAAAAATACATGTTACCTTTGATATAATAGTCTTGTTTTTATGGATCTATTCCTATACACACACACACGTGTACAGAAAGCCTTCTCTAAATTGTCTCCTAATATATGATTTTTTTCGGTTTTGGTTTTCTTACTGTGAAATAGAGGAGGGTTTGGGTGCATTCTGCCACCTAAATGCTGTTGAGTCTTTTAGTTGAGGTCACAAAATGTAATGAATAGTTTACACAGATTAGCAATCTTTTCTAGCATTAATTGCAATAGGAGGTCCATTTGTGCCCCATAAAATACAAACCTTGCCTGTTTTATTTATGAAGCAAATGTACATCTCAGGCACTCTGTCCTTTGCAGGGAAGACAGGGCATATTGGAAACTCTGAGTTGATCACATAGGAGTTCATAAAATGCTCAGGAGATTTTTGCCATGACGTTTGGCTGAGACCTTGTGAAAGGAGACAAACATGTAAATGAAGTCAACTTCACAGACCTCTGGGATCCATTACAGCTCAAGATGCTCTTAACACACAATTAGCCAGGGCTGTTAATCATGTTTAACAGGTGTTGAGTAATGAGCTGAGACAGCGTATCTGCTGTGACCACTTTCTTCTCTGACTTGGTTAGGCAAGCAAGTGCTGGTCAGATCCCCACCCCACATCGACACTGAAATACCATTCGGCATTATATATAAATAAACATATGTATATATATATATATTTTTTTCTTTGCTGTCATCAGTCTCTTGATCACTGAGTACTGTGACATTCACAATAAAAGCACAGAAGGAATCTGTCCAAAAGTCCCCAGGAGTGCCCTTAATGAATGCGTGTTCCTTGGTGTTCTTTTTTTTTTCTTTGCCTCTTTTCTCATTCCAGTCTGTATCTGATTTGTCAGTTAATTGTTAAGAGACAAATCCACACATTTGTGAATAGCAGGTAACTCAATCCCAGCAAATGGACTGCTTCTGTGTCTGGGATCTCGGAGTGCCTGACCCATGGTGAAACACTTCACGCTTTTATAGATGTTCTCACTGCTGCTGTGATGCAAGAGTTAGAGCCTTTGTGCTCTAAGTCCCCGCTCAGCTCTTTCACTTGTTTTCCCATGAATCCAGTATTCTCCCATGAATCCAGTCTCCTTGGACTGAATGGAAAGGATAGAGATGTGATTTTTCCTTTTATACCCTAACCCTCATCTTGGTTCCTCCTCCCTTCCCTACCCCTGGAGACAGTTGGTGTTGATTCGGTCAAACTTTTGGAAGAGTTGTATCATATCAGTAGAATTTTCAGTGGAAAATTTATAGCTTTGTCAAATTAGAAGTTTTTTTTACTTTTGTTTTTAGCTAGTCAAATCATATTGTATCAGTTTTTTCAGGGAACAGTTTACGGAGTGTCTTCTTATTAGTGTATTTGGAATCATTTTGTTCTTTTTTACTAGCATGGTGTTCCACAGTATAGATATGCCACAATTTATGTAGCCCCATTCCTTGTTGATGAACTGATAGCTGTTTTCAGCTTTTCACCCTTTAATGAATATCTTTGTCCATGCCTCCTTGGTTTGTGTGTATAAAGACCACTGTTAAGTTGGGAAACTGTGACAAGCCACTTAGCCAAATCCAGCCCATTGCTGTTTCTGTATGGCCCTCATGCAAAGAATTGTTTTAATGTTTTTAAATAGTTAAAAATTTCAAAAGATGAATAATATTTCTTGTTTTCACTTCCTATTTCTATTCATGTATTGAACATTTATTTGTCATTGGAGGGTACCTGCTATACAGTGTTGTGTTACTTTCTGTCATACAACAATGTGAATCAGCTGTAAATACACGTATATCCCATCCTACCCCCTCCATCCCTCCCCCCGAGGTCAGAGCACTGGGCCGAGCTTCCCAGGCCGTACAACTGCTTCCCACCAGCTCTCTGCTTTATACATGGTAGTGTATACACGTCAGTGCTGCTCTCAGTTCATCCCGCTCGCTCCTTCCTCCACTGTGTCCCTGAAGTCCATTCTCTATGTCTGCATCTTCAGTGCTGCCCTGAAAAAACGTTCTTCAGTACCATTTTTGTGGATTCCATATATTTATATATTTGTGTATATATATGCATTAATATACAATATTTGGTTTTCTCTTTCTGATTTACTTCACTCTGTATAACAGGCTCTAGGTTCATCTACCTCACTACAACTGACTCACATTCATTCCTTCTTATGTCTGAATAATATTCCATTGTATGTATGTACCACAACCTCTTTATCCATTCATCTGTCAATGGACATCTAGGTTGCTTCCATGTACTAGCTTTTGTAAGTAGTGCTGCAATGAACATTAGGATACATGTGTCTTTTTGAATTATGGTTTCCTCATGGTATATGTGCAGTAGTGGGATTGCTGGGTCATATGGTAGTTTTATCCCTAGTTTTTTAAGGAATCTCCATACTGTTTTCCATAGTGGCTGAGAAATGCAAATCTAAACTGCAATGAGGTATCACTTCATAGCCATCAGAATGGCCATCATCAAAAAATCTATAAACAATAAATGCTGGAGAGGATGTGGAGAAAAAGGAAACTTTTTGTATTGTTGGTGGGAGAAAATTATGACTCAAATATTAGTATCTGTGAATAAAATTTTATTGCAATGTAGCCATATCCATTCATTTATTTGTTACCTGTGGTTGCTTTTGAACAATAGCCGACTTGTTTCCACAGAGACCACAGGGCTGACGAAGTCTACACTACTGCTATTGCTGTATTAACATGTGTCCTTTTACAGAAGAAGTCTGCTGACGTCTGTTCTAAGGTCGGTAAGAAGAAGCAGAACTTCTGTGTCACACAGCATTAAAAACATTGAGAAACTGCCCCTCTTTAACTGGTTGTATAAATGTGCAGTGTGTAAGAGAGAATATTTATTCCTCTACATCTACATTGATTTTTTTTTCACATGATCAAAGTCAACTTTTTTCTGATCTTATGGAGCACAATGGTATTTTGCTCTTCTGATTTGTTTTTGCCTTTTCTTGTTTCCAATATGATTGGCCATCTTTTCATGTTTCTTGGCCCTTTGCATTTCTTCTCTATTTTTGTAACTGTATCACATGCTTCTCGGGGATCATATTTTAATAACAAGTTTTTTTTATTCTTATTTATTTTAATAAACAAGAAGTAAAGAGTAACATTTATTGAATATCTCCCTATGTGCAAGGTACTATGAGGAGTGTTTCACAAATATTACATAAGCATCATAACTATCCCTGGTAAGTATTGACATTATCTCATTTTATAGATAATGAGAGTAATACTCTGAGGTTAAATCACTTACTCACAACTACACAGCTGATTCATGATAGAGACAGGCCTTTGTCTCCAGTCCCTCCCTTTGCTGTTAGACATCGGCTCTGAGTCCAGTGCAGGATAACTATGTCAAGTGAAATGTGAGTGGCAAAAAAATTCAAGTTAGCAGACTGTTCATTTTCAAGTTTCCAAGGATATTCCAAAGTCTCAAGACATAGTTAAACTTCTCTTGGATTTACAAGTCTATTTCACATACTACTATAAGAGGATCTGTGGGTGCCAGAAAATCACTTTGTAATGGTTGTAGTTTCTCAGAGGTTTGCAATCATGAGTTCAGTGTAGTTGAAGTGTCTATTACTGGAGTCAAAGACCTTCCATTTGCCTCTTGGGTCCCTAACTTATTTGCTACCTAGTCTTGAATGCTGTTTTCCCTTGCTTGGTCCCATTTTCTTCATTGCTCACTTAAATGTGAATAATACAGCTGTTAAGGATTAAACAAGATGCTTTTGAGAAGTGCCCAGCACAGTACCTGGCACGTCACTTCAGTTCAGTTGATCAGTCATGTCCGATTGTTTGTGACCCCATGGACTGCAGCACTCCAGGCTTCCCTGTCCATCACCAACTCCTGGAGCTTGCTCAAACTCATGTCCATTGTGGCAGTGATGCCATCCAACCTCTGTCAGCCCCTTCTCCTCCCGCCTTCAATCTTTACCAGCATCACGGGCTTTTCCAGTGAGTCAGTTCTTCACATCAGGTGGCCAAAGTATTAGAGTTTCAGATTCAGCATCAGTCCTTCCAATGTATATTCAGGACTGATTTCCTTTAGGATGGACTGGTTGGATCTCCTTGCAGTCCAAGGGACTCTCAAGAGTCTTTTCCAATACCCTAGTGCAAAAGCATCAGTTCTTTGGTGCTCAGCTTTCTTTATAGTCCAACTCTCTCATCCATACATGACTACTGGAAAACCATTGCTTTGACTAGATAGACCTCTGTTGGCTTTTTGATATGCTGTCTAGGTTGGTCATAACTTTGCTTCCAAGGAGCAAGTGTCTTTTAATTTCATGACTGTGAATACACCATCTGCAGTGATTTTGGAGCCCCCAAAAATAAAGTCTGTCACTATTTCCCCATCTATTTGCCATGAAGTGACAGGACCAGATGGCATGATCTTAGTTTTCTGAATGTTGAGTTTTAAGCCAACTTTTTCATTCTCTCCTTTCACTTTCATCAAGAGGCTCTTTAGTTCTTCACTTTCTGCCATAAGGGTGGTGTCATCTGCATATCTGAAGTTGTTGATATTTCTTCTGGAATCTTGATTCCAGGTTGTGCTTCATCCAGTCCAGCATTTCTCATGATGTACTCTGCATAGAAGTTAATTAAGCAGGGTGACGATATACAGCCTTAATGTACTCCTTTCCCGATTTGGAACCAGTCTGTTGTTCCATGTCCAGTCTAATTGTTGCTTCTTGACCTGCATACAGATTTCTCAGGAGGCAGATAGTAATCCTTCAATAACAACTGCATCTCTTTCAAAAGTGTAAAAGATAATCCATCTGAGTTTTTCCTTTTATGGGGATCCTGGCCCTAAAAGGTTTGGTTGGTTTCTCACCAACTGTAATCCATAGTCTACCAATGTCAGAGTGTCTGAGAATATCTATTAAAATGCAGATTCCTGGGCTTCATGTCTTATGATTTAATCATCAAATGCTGAGGATGCTCTTGGAAATTTAAGAAAATTAACAAATTTCCCAGATTCTTTGGGGCAGACTAAAGTTTGAGAACTAACAGAATGTCAAAATTCTGGGGGCTTTCTATTTTTGTTTTAAAGTATTAGATTATCCTCCTTTGAAAGTCAGTTAAATATTTCACACCATATGAGGTCAAGGGTATGTTCTTTTTATGTAACTTCAATTCCTCTGACAATAATCAGAAGATCATACCCTCTTCTTTCAGGAGAAATGCCATCTTTGCCATAATCCTTATAATATCACCCTCTAAACTCATTTATCTTCTCTATTAAATATGCTCTGATAGCATCAAGGTTTTTGGATGATAGATGATATGTTAATTTAGTAATGCTTTGTAGAGTTGGTTCTTTGTATTTCTTGGTCAGTTTTCTTATAGATTCTTAGCTTAGAAGAGGTTAATAGAGTCCTTCCTTTTAGAAAAGAAAACAGTCCTTATTGTCTTGATCATCTAGACTGAATTGAAGTCCCCAACAGTGTTTTAATTTGGCACTGATACTGTCAGCAATCGTTTGTAAGGACATCTACAGCCTGCCTCATCTCCCAACCTTTGTTCATGCACCATGCTCTGAACCAGTTCCCACTGTTTCCCAGTGCAATGACATCACTGTCAGCATCACCTGGTAGCTTATTATAAATGCAAATTATCTGCACAGTTCCAGAGCCAGTGAATCAGAAACATGGAGGAAACTAGATTAGCAATCTAGTATCAAGCCTTCTAGGTGATTCGGATGCATGCTCAAGCCTGAGAAACAGCTGGGTCCCAGAGTTTAGTCTAAGGTATTTTCTTATCACCTGGTCTAAATCTGTCTCTCGCTGGCCCACCCACCTGCCTTGCCAATTTTTAGCTTTGCACCCAGTTTTTTTATTTTATACTCTATCATGATTTATAGTTACATATATTTTTCTGTTTTACTTGAAATTCCTCTGTTTTCTGAATTAGGTCATAAGCTTTGTAATTACTAAAACCATACCTATTCTTCACCAACATATCCCCTAGCACATAGCACAGTACCTGGCACATGGTTGTTCACTCACTAAGTCATGTCTGACTCTTTGTGACCCCATGGACTGCAGCATGCCAGGCTTCCCTATCCTTCACTCTCTCCTGGAGTTTGTTCAAACTCATGTCCATTGAGTCAGTGATGCTATCTAACCGTTTCTTCCTCTGCCTTCCCCATCTCCTTTAGCCGTCAATGTTTCCCAGCATCAGGGTCTTTTTCAGTGAGTCAACTCTTCACATCATGTGGCCAAAGTATTGGAGCTTCAACTTCACCATCAGTCCTTCCAATGATTATTCAGGGTTGATTTCCTTTAGGATTGACTGGTTTGATCTCCTTGCAGTCCAAGGGACTCTCTAGAGTCTTCTCCAGTACCACAGTCCCAAAGCATGTGGTAGATACTAGATAAATATTTAAGCAAATGGGTGAGTGAATGATCGGTTAATGAAGTCAATGAGATTATATTTATTATCTGCATTTTTTGCTTGTTTTTTTTGTTATTTGTGTAGACAACCACACACAACTAGTTTCATAACTAATTTGTAAGGATAATTTACTTGCTACACACCACACACACACACACACACTGCTTCCTCATCCAACTTGCTCTGCAATTTTCAAATCCTTTGGCAATGTATTTTCAATTTCAGGAGAGACTGTTCATTTCACTTAACATGTACTTACTGAGGAACTAACATGCTCATGTCAGGGTCAGGCAGCCAGGACTGGAGTTGGCATGGTACTCCTTGACTAAGATTTCTAATTCCATTGGCCTAGCACCTCCAGTGTTGTGAGCCACTCTCATTGTGAAGGTTAAAATCAGGAAAGCTATTCCACAGCTCTGCCTTTATTTCCCTCAGTATGTCTCACCTCCTCCCCCTTACCCCTCCAGTCCCATGTCTGGCTTTCCTTCTCTTTCATTTCTCACTCACTTACGAAGTCCTTGAATTTATTAACTCTATGATGGCTTTCTGTTCTTTTTGATAGGTTTCCCCTCTGGTTAGTCCTTCAGATCTTCTCTAAAAGGGCTGGTGAAAATCATTTGTTGCATGTAGGTAAAAGAACTTAAGAGACTTCTAGAAGTGGACTTTGTCCTTTTATCATTATCATCAGCAAGTCTAGGAGTTAGATGTGGTTTTGAATCTCAGCTCAGTCCCTTCTTAGATAAGAAGTTTGAGTTCAATTCTTAATGTTCCTGAGCCAGAGATTGCCCACGTGTAAAATGGAGAGAAGAAAAAACCAAAAAAACCTTCCTGGTGTGGCTGTGAGAATGAATGAAGTGAGATTTTCAGCTTACCCAGCTCGTTGTTGGTTCTCAATGGATGGTCCTCACCATTGAAATATGTTGGGTACAGTCCCCATGAACTTGAAAGAGACTAGGAAAGCTGCAGAGGGAGGGGGATTTGTAACATTCTACATTAAAAATTAAAATTTAAATCATGGTAGACAGAAAGGAGATGCAGATTGTGTATCTCTTAGGGACCTAAGTATGAAAGTAGTCTTATTTTTCTGTCCTCATATACTATTGAGAAAAGTATCTGCTAATGAATTATGAAGAATACAGACTAATATGTGCCCCTTTTCCCCCTCCTTATGATTCTTCTTAAAATATAATACACTGCCCTCCTTTTATTTTGATGAACATGCCAGACTAAAATCCTCAAAGTGATGATAACACCAGTGAAAACTCCCCTTCAAAATAGTAAATATAAAACTACCCTTGAAAAATGTTTAAAACATGCTTTCCAACTTCAATTTTCTAAGGCATCATCCAGGAGTTTTCCAGCCGGGAAAACTTTTCACATCTTTTGGGAAATTGTTTCCACTAGAGGTTTTAAAATTGTCAAGTTAATCCAGCTCAAGTGTATTTATGGCAGGAATTTATACCTTTTGTATTTTACCCAGAATTATAAAATGTGTGAGGTTTGCGGAAAGCACTTTATTTTTCATAATGACCATCTGGCACATTTTTTGTAACCTAATCTAAAACATGACTTTTAAGTTTTTACCCTGCCAATCACGAATAAACCAACACCCTCCCTGTCATTTGCATTATGCAGGAAATAAACAACATTCAGCTGGAAAGACACAATCCAGAAAGATCAGCCAATACATCGCCAGTAGTTCCAGAATTACAATATACATAGTAATTAGCAGTGACTGTATGAACCCTTCAGTGTTTGGCAGTTGCTTAATATTTTCATAAATGGCTCTGTTCCTTGTGAGTCTGCACTCCCCAGTATAGTAGTAGGATTATTGTCCTTCTGGACACATTAAGTGGATTACTTTCTTAGAGGGGAAGAGATTATGAAAAATCATATGCCTTTTTTTCTCCTGTAGCAGATGCTGGTTTCTCTGATAATTTCCAAGTTGAAATAAGAAATAAGATAAGCTTTCCTTCTTAACTGGGAGGCAAAATGTCTTACTGAATTGACTGGGGAAAATTAATTCATCAGACTTCACTAGTTTAAGAATTTTCTGATTGGTAAAGAATATTGACATCAAAATCTTGTAATCCGGGTTACTTTGAAACTGAGATCATTGTACACTGGTGCAGGTGAAAGTCCTTTATGTGTGTATAACACACTAACATAAAGCCTTAGATGTAGGTATGAGAGGTTAGTGCTCTCCCCAGTTCTCATTGACTTTTGAACTTTTCCTTTGTAACTCAGAATCCTAGAACCATTGGTCAGCCCGAAGGTACATGTATTTTGCATAGACATAAAAATTTAAATATTTTGTCTTTTTACTCGATATAGGAATAAGGAAGATCTTGGATTGCTCTGTGTGTTTGCAGGGAGTCGCTAAGTAAGCAGAATGTTTATGAAAAGAGAAGCCAACCTATATGTATGTACATAATACATACACATCCGGGAGAAAACCGGAAGTAGTTTGGTGTTGCATAGGAATACATAGGAATACCTAGGATGCCAAATGAGTTGCATTATTGTGAAAAAGGAAGATTTAAAGTTGTTTTGATGATGATATGTTTCTTTTAATTAGTTTTAATTAGTTCTTATATATATATATCTATATGTATAGCTCTATCTATATATATATCAAGGGAGAGAGAGAGGAGGCTGGTGGCTCAGATGGTAAAGAATCTGCCTGCAATGTGGGGGACCCAGGTTTGATCCCTGGGTCAGGAAGAGCCCTTGGAGAAGGGCATGGCTACCCATTCCAGTATTCTTGCCTACTGAAGCCTGGTGGGCTACAGTCCATGGGGTCACAAAGAGCTGGACACTACTGAGCAACTAACACTTTCACTATATATATATGTGTGTGTGTGTGTGTGTGTGTGTGTGTGTGTATATATATTCGGTTGGCTGAAAAGTTAATTCAGGTTTTCAAGATATGAAAAACCCAAAGGAACTTTTTGGCCAACCCAATATAAACATCTTAAATAGCATTTGAAAAGTCATCTTCTGTCCTGTTCAATAATTTTCTGGGGAAATTGCTTTAACTCATTAACTCTCTTGCATTTATAAAATAAAATGAAGAGTACAGTGTTCATCCTACATATGAAAATTCAATTCTGACTTTTAATACAATGTTGTGAAAAGTGACTAGTGTTTATTTTGAGTAGTTATCCATAAGGTGTTATCTGCTTATGTCAATTGTCTTCAAAGTGAAAAAAGCAGTTTGAACACATTGTAAGCTTATCTTTTGCCAGCCGAAGTATTTTAAACCACTTCTTGCAGTACTTTTGTCCACAATAAGACCTTATGAGAATCTATTGATACTTACTTGGTTAGAATGAAATTAACCTATTAAGTTGGTACAAGGTAGTTGCAGTTCTGAACTGTGAATTTTAAATCATTATAACTAGGCTCAACCATATCTTTATTAATCAAAATAGGAACCATTACAATCAACACATTTTTGCCAATGAGATATAAGTTTGTTGATTCCTGTGGTGTAAAAATCCATGCTTCAGGATACAACAAACTCTTGGAAAGCATTTTCTGCTCCTGTTGATTGTGAATGGATTTTTCCTGAAAAAAGTTGTCAAGATGCCTTAAGTGTTGTTGGTTAGCAAGAGGTCAGGTGAATGTGGTGGATGAGGCAAGACTCGCGAAGCACTGGTTTTGTGACCTGCTGTCGGGCGTTGCTGTGGAGGAGAGTCAGGCCCATTCTGTTGACCAATGCTGGCTGCAGGAGTTGCAGTTTTCAGTGCATCTCATCAATTTCCTGAGCATGCTTATCAGATGTAATGGTTTTGCTGGGATTCAGGAAGCTGTAGTGGGTCAGATGGGTAGCAGACCACCAAACAGTGACCATGACTTGTTTTGCTATAAGTTTGGCTTTAGGCAGTGCTTAGGAGCTTCTTGTCAGTCCAGCCACTGAATTGCTTGTCAATGGTTGTCATATAAAATCCACTTTTTGTTGCACATCACAATCTGACTGAGAAATGATTCGCTGTTGTATATTAGAAAAAAAGAGGACACTCAAAAATGATGACACTTTCATTTTGCGGTCACCTCATGAGGCATCCACTTATTGAGCTTTTTCACCTTTCTGATTTGCTTCAAATGCTGAATGACCATAGAATGGTTGACATTGAGTCCTTTGGCAACTTCTCGTGTAGTTGTAAGAGGATTGGTCTCAACTATCCTCTCAATTGGTCGTTGTCGACTTCTCTTGGCCATCCACTGTGCTCCTCATCTTCAAGCCTCTCATCTCCTTTGCAAAACTTCTTGAACCACCACTGCACTGAATGTCTGTTAGCAGTTCCTGGGTCAAGTGCATTGCTGATGTTGCAAATTGTCTCTGCTGCTTTATGACCCATTTTGAACTCAAATAAAAATATCACTCAAATTTGCTTTTTGTCTAACATTGTTTCCCTAGTCTAAAATAAACATTTTAAAAAAGAGCACGTATAAGTAATTAGCAAAAAAAAATCATAAAGTAAGAAATGTGCATTAAAATGATGTGTAACATAACCACATTTATTTAAGAATATACTCCAATATCAAATGGCAAATCCAACAGACAAAATGGCAATTACTTTTTTTTTTTTTTTAATTTTTTTATTAGTTGGAGGCTAATTACTTCACAACGTTTCAGTGGGTTTTGTCATACATTGATATGAATCAGCCATAGATTTACACTTATTCCCCATCCCGATCCCCCCTCCCATCTCCCTCTCCACCCGATTCCTCTGGGTCTTCCCAGTGCACCAGGCCGGAGCACTTGTCTCATGCATCCCACCTGGGCTGGTGATCTGTTTCACCATAGATAGTATACATGCTGTTCTTTTGAAACATCCCACCCTCACCTTCTCCCACAGAGTTCAAAAGTCTGTTCTGTATTTCTGTGTCTCTTTTTCTGTTTTGCATATAGGGTTATCGTTACCATCTTTCTAAATTCCATATATATGTGTTAGTATGCTGTAATGTTCTTTATCTTTCTGGCGTACTTCACTCTGTATAAGGGGCTCCAGTTTCATCCATCTCATTAGGACTGGTTCAAATGAATTCTTTTTGACGGCTGAGTAAAATTCCATGGTGTATATGTACCACAGCTTCCTTATCCATTCATCTGCTGATGGGCATCTAGGTTGCTTCCATGTCCTGGCTATTATAAACAGTGCTGCGATGAACATTGGGGTGCATGTGTCTCTTTCAGATCTGGTTTCCTCAGTGTGTATGCCCAGAAGTGGTATTGCTGGGTCATATGGCAGTTCTATTTCCAGTTTTTTAAGGAATCTCCACACTGTTTTCCATAGTGGCTGTACTAGTTTGCATTCCCACCAACAGTGTAAGAGGGTTCCCTTTTCTCCACAGCCTCTCCAGCATTTATTGCTTGTAGACTTTTGGATAGCAGCCATCCTGACTGGTGTGTAATGGTACCTCATTGTGGTTTTGATTTGCATTTCTCTAATAATGAGTGATGTTGAGCACCTTTTCATGTGTTTGTTAGCCATCTGTATGTCTTCTTTGGAGAAATGTCTGTTTAGTTCTTTGGCCCACTTTTTGATTGGGTCATTTATTTTTCTGGAATTGAGCTGCAGGAGTTGCTTGTATATTTTTGAGATTAATCCTCTGTCTGTTTCTTCATTTGCTATTATTTTCTCCCAATCTGACGGCTGTCTTTTCACCTTACTTATAGTTTCTTTTGTAGTGCAAAAGCTTTTAAGTTTCATTAGATCCCATTTGTTTAGTTTTGCTTTTATTTCCAATATTCTGGGAGGTGGGTCATAGAGGATCTTGCTGTGATTTATGTCGGAGAGTGTTTTGCCTATGTTCTCCTCTAGGAGTTTTATAGTTTCTGGTCTTACATTTAGATCTTTAATCCATTTTGAGTTTATTTTTGTGTATGGTGTTAGAAAGTGTTCTAGTTTCATTCTTTTGCAAGTGGTTGACCAGTTTTCCCAGCACCACTTGTTAAAGAGGTTGTCTTTTTTCCATTGTATATCCTTGCCTCCTTTGTCAAAGATAAGGTGTCCATAGGTTCGTGGATTTATCTCTGGGCTTTCTATTCTGTTCCATTGGTCTATATTTCTGTCTTTGTGAAAATGGCAATTACTTTTGCACCAACCTAATACATCAGTCTTGTAACTAAAGTACCCGCTGTAACCAACTGATTTTTTATTTCTTTCTCCTCTTTCCTTGCTGGCTTTGTGTTCTTTGATACTCTGAACTCCAGAGGTGCTTACAAATATTCAGAATTACCTGCCATCTTTTACCAAAAATATATAATCTTATTTTTAAATTTTCTTTACAGTAAAGAAAACTTATTCCTGTTTGCTTCTTGGTGGTGAATGAAAAGTATCATCTAGATTGAGCAGGAGTGCTTAAGATCTACTTGTCTGTGTCTCTAGATGCAGTTACTAAATAGCTGCAGAAAACTTGACTTCACTTTTCCTATTTAATTTTACCTATCCTTTCAGCTAAACAGTAACAGATTCTTAGTATTCTGAATTAGCCTCTGTTTTGCTTCTATTCCTATAAATTGCACTTCTTGTCAGAATTATAAGCATTAAAATAGCATTTTTGTTGTTAAGGTTTTGTGTTTGCTCGATTTCCCCATTATTTAAAATTGAATGCTTTTTATTATTAAAGTTGAAAATATTTGTTTTTTTTTTTTTTTGAATCTTGCTCTATGTCAGCCTGTAAGACTTCAAACAGATGGGGTGCATACCTGTTTGCTTTTGGAAGCATAGTAAATATTCTTCATACTTTAAAAATACACTGAGGAGAAAACCTAAAGTTCTCAGTTGCTCAGTCATGTCTGGCTTTTTGGGACACTGTGGATTGTAGCCTGCCAGGCTCCTCTGTCCATGGAATTCTCCCGGCAAGAATACTGGAATGGGTTGCCACTTCCTTCTCCAGGGGATCTTTCTGACTCAGAGATCAAACCCTCCTTTCTGGATCTCCTGCACTGGCAGGTGGATTCTTTACCACTAGCGCCACCTGGGAAGTCCATAAAATAGTTGAGTTTTGCATAGGAATACTTAGGGGTGCTAAATGAATTGTTTCCCTGGTGGCTCAGTTGGTGAAGAATTCTGCAGTGCAGGAGCCCATGTTCGATCCCTGGGTCGGGAAGATCCCCTGGAGAAGGGAATGGCAGCCCACCCCAGTACTCCCTGGCCTGGAGAATTCCATGAAAAGAGGAATTGGACAGGCTACAGTCCACGGGGTCACAAAGAGTTAGACATGATTGTGCAATGAACTTTCACTTGCAAGTGAATTGCATTGTTGTGAAAAAGGAAGATTTAGCATTGCTTTGATAATATTCTATTTCTCTCTTATTTATTTTGATTGGAAAATAACTTTCTCCCAAGCAAGGATGACTAGATGAATTACTGAAAGCCAGAACATGGTCTGCTTTTTAAAATAGCTTGAATAAGTTATAACTAGATCATTGAGGTCTTAGTCAGTGGTTATTACAGGATTAGGTAAAAACTAACTTCCTATGTAATACAAACATCTCAACAAATGTAGTTTTTCATTATAAACACTCAGAGTCCAAGGTTACAAATGGACTGTTATTTATTAAAGCAAATCTTTCAATTTGTATATAAATCATGGCCACCTTCAGTAAACTGAATTATGCAAATATTCAATGTGAGAATTTGGAAAGTACAAATTTGTCTAAATTTGTCTTGCTTTAGACCACTTCTTCCTCTCTAAACAAAGGATTATGATTACTCTAGAACTCTTATTTGCAATATCCCTTGGGTCAACAATTTCTTTAGTTAGTTTTTCACTAACTGCTCTGAAATTAATGACCAGTTATTTTAATTATAATTTTAATCAAGAGAGACTAAAAGAACTTGAAACTTATTTAATTTTCTAATATATGCTATCACATTTAATCTTTGTAAGAATGCAATGAAGTAGGTATTCTGTTTTACAGAGGAAAGAATTGAGCCTCAAGAACACAATAAGATACTGTTGAGGTTTGAGTTCAGAAAGCATGACTTCAGACTTGAGACTCATGTATTTGCTTGGCCAAAAAGCTTGTTTGGGTTTTTCTGTAACATGGGAAAACAAAAACAGGTTTTTCCCAAGTTACAGAAAAACCTGAACAAACTTTCTGGTCAACCCAATATTTAATATCTGTGCTATATAGGTCCTTGTTTTATCTGCTGCAGGATATACATTCTTTAAGCTATGGCAAGTAACTCTTCTAAATACTCTCAGGAAAGACATTTGGGGCCATTTTTAAAAAATGTTCATCCTAAGGAATGGGAATCAATCTTTCCTTTGAGGCAGATGCCAAGATAGAACTGCATCAATGCCAAAGTTTTCATACTAATATTAATATTTTGAAAATACTATTTTTTTTCTAATTTCTGTAGTGTCAACTTCACTGTTAGCTCTTAGGAAATACTCAATTGATAAATAAATGACAAACTTGGCTCAAATTACTGACCTTCATTTTCTACTGTCAGTTATTCCTAGCCTAAGCCCTTATCACCCCTGGTTCTCTCGCTGACTGTCTCTCTCCATCTCCCTCATTTCATTCTTCCCATGACTTTGCCGGGACTTTCTTGCTTTCCTTTTTTTCCTCACTTTCTGTCATTTATCTTTCAAGATCCTCACATCTCATTCTCTTTGTTCATTTCTTTTGCCTATGATTTCTTGCCACAGTGGATTTCACATGTAACAAACTTCTGGGACATCTGTATTCTTAAGTATTATGAATGTAGGTAGTTGTTCTAGAGGGTACCTAGTAGGCAAGTGTGGCTTGAGAGTTGGGGGAGGGAACCTAGGATGGGACTTTTTTATTTCCAATAGTGGTATCCTCATAAAATCATTAAGTAGCTCTTGCTGTCTGTAACCATGTTTCTATCCTGTGTGTGTTGCCAAGTCTCATCTTCCAGTCTCCTACAACCTGTACAGTGAACCACACAAGAGATTGTCAATATTAAGTCATTTCTTGCTGTAAGTACAATCTACTTTTGTTTGCTTAAAATCAAGGTCTTAAATGTTCAGGTCTAAGTCTGGAAGCCCGGTAAAACCCCAGTTTTCAGTTTAAGTCTCAATTGAGGAAGAATGTTGAAACTTGACATCATCTCCTATGTGTTTAGTGAGCTTAACTGATACAGGCTATGATGTTCCCAGTGCAGCTCATTTGAAATGAGTGTTTACAGAATAAATGTGCCTAATATGTCTATACATATTTATATGTAAATTTTCCTGTGTTTTTTAAAAAGTTACTTGATAGATACTGATAGAAGAAACTTGAAAAAAGTCTTCTTAGATACTTTCAAAATGAGACATGTACTGTCTTCAGCAGAGCCTTTGTTTAGTAGTTAACAGATACTTGGAAACTGATACATGGCTTTCACTGTGAGTGGCTTCAACAAATTCAGGTAATGATGATAAGAAATTCTGTTTTATAGATCAACACCTCATGAAAGGGAAAAAAACCCTTTAAGTATTATTAAAATGTACGTACGTATTCATATGTATTTACAAATATTCCTGATAGCTCAGTTGGTAAAGAATCTGCTTGCAGTGCAGGAGACCCCAGTTCAATTTTTGGGTGGGAAAATCTTCTGGAGAAGGGATAGGCTACCCACTCTAGTATTCTTGGGCTTCCCTTATGGCTCAGCTGATAAAAAAAAAAAATATGCCTGCAGTGCAGGAGACCTGGGTTTGATCCCTGGTTTGGGAAGATCCCCTGGAGAAGGGAAAGACTACCCACTTTAGTATTCTGGCCTGGAGAATTCCATGGACTTTATAGTCCATGGGGTGACAAAGAGTCAGACATGACTGACTTTCACTTTTCACTTTCACAAATATTTAAATATGTATCTTACTTTTGAGTATTGTCTGAAGTTGATTATTTCTCTTAGAATTTGCACGATCCTTAATAAGTATTTGATCTGGATAAACTTCACAATATTCAAAAAGGTATAATCACTTGCTTATGGCTTCAAGTAGACCGATTGATAGGAACCTTTGTAATGGCAACTTGCTTGGCTTACTAAGCATCTCTCATTGTTAGACTTCCTCAGTGTTTACAGCTCACAGACCTATGAACTGAGGCACGAGATGGACAACAGGTCAGATGAAGGAGAAAAAGAAGCATCATACCCTGAATCCACATCTGCTTGTATCAGTAGAGTTTTGTAATGTCCTAAGGCATCCAGTGTTTTTACCAGGAAGTTGTTAATAGCATTGCCTTGATTTTAAGCAAACATAAGTAGATTGCAGTTAAAGTGAGAAATGACTTAATATTGACAGTGTCTTGTGTGGTTCACTGTGCAGGTTGTAGGAGATTGGAAGATGAGACTTGAGAATGGACAGCACAGAGGATAGAAACATGGTTACAGACAGCAAGTGCTACTTAATGGTTTCATGAGGATACCACTATTGGAAACAAAAATTTCAGTTCTTTTGAGTCTTTTGGTTACTGTAATCAAGATTCAGATTTCAAGGGGAGAGTATCCAACTGGTATAAATTGGGAAATGGGCCCAATCTTGGCAAGGACACATCTTCACTAATGGTTGCCACAAGCAGAGAAGGTGATTTGGGGATGTGATTGTCAAAAAGCAATCCAAATGGTTGGGCTGCTGGAGAGAAAAATCTAGTGTGTAATTTCTCATCCTTCTTTAGAATTGGGCATCTCTGCAAAATCTGACGACGACTTTGAAGTGAAAGTGCATATTGAGATTGATCTTTACATGAAAATGATTAACTTGATCCACAGAACATACAGTAAAAGCAAACGATAAAGAAAGGAAGCTAATAAAGGAAATTGATTTATTTGAAGTGCCCTGTGTCTCTTTCACTTTCCTGCATGTAGCAGGACTGAATTAGTGGCTGCCTTGGCTCCAGCGGTCTGCCGGGCCAGCAGTAATAGATTTCAACCACGCCTTCTTTGATTGTATTTTGTCTGAATTGACGGGCAAAACAGCTTGGAGTTTGCCTGTAAGATTATCTTGTTCTAAAGATCAGGAACTTTTTAGAGGAAAGCATTCTTAATAGGATAAGAGGAATTTAATTTGCTGTTTTGAGCATTGTGTCCCAATAAACATTTTTATGTCTTATGTATGTGACTGTGTGTGTGACCATTTAATAAACAGTCATTCATCAACATTTATAAATCCACTAAGTGTGTTTTGAGCACTAGGGAATATGCAATTATAGCACCAATTTTTAAGATAATTATCATGGTACCCGATATCCATAGTAAGTACAGAATAAATGTTGACTTTTATTATAATGGTTACTACAAATATCTGATAATAATGAGCACTTGCTACCTAATAGGCAACCACTTAACACTTAGGAACGTGATTATCATTGCTTTGTTACTGATGAGGAAATTTTGGCTTAGAAGGCACGAGTGGGCATTTTTAGTTGCAGACAACAAAAATTAGTCTTCCACAGGGATTCTCAGCCTCTACTTTATGGACATTCTCTTGGCAGGGGAGAAGCTGTTGGGGATGGAGGGAGAACTGTTCTCTGCACTTCAGGGTATGCAGCACCGTCCTTGGCCTTCACGGGGCTTCCCTAGTGGCTAGTGGTAAAGAAACTGCCTGCCAGTGCAGGAGGCACAGGTTTGACCCTAGGTTGGGGAGATCCCCTGAAGAAAGAAATGGGAACCCACTGCAGTGTTCTTGCCTGGGAAATACTATGGACAGAGGAGCCTGGTGGGCTACAGGGCTGGAGAAAAAAAAAAAAAAAACCTTTACTGATTAAACGCTAGTAGCATCCTTCCAGTTATGACAGCCAAAAAAGTCTCTCAGTGCCGTTCATTCACTCAGTCGTGTCCGACTCTTTGCGACCCCATGAATCGCAGCACACCAGGGCTCCCTGTCCAGCACCAACTCCCAGAGTTCACTCAAACTCATGTCCATCGAGTCGGTGATGCCATCCAACCATCTCATCCTCTGTCATCCCCTTCGCCTCCTGCCCCCAATCCTTCCCAGCATCAGGATCTTTTCCAATGAGTCAACTCTTTGCATGAGGTGGCCAAAGTACTGAAGTTTTAGCTTCAGCATCAGTCCTTCCAATGAACACCCAAGACTGATCTTTAGCAAGGACTGGTTGGATCTCCTTGCAGTCCAAGGGACTCTCAAGAATTTTCTCCAACACCACAGTTCAGAAGCATCAATTTTTCGGTGCTCAGCTTTCTTCACCGTCCAACTCTCACATCCATACATGACCACTGGAAAAACCATAACCTAGACCAGACGGACCTTTGTTGGCAAAGTAATGTCTCTGCTTTTTAATATGCTATCTAGGTTGGTCATAACTTTCCTTCCAAGGAGTAGCATCTTTTAATTTCATGGCTGCAGTCACCATCTGCAGTGATTTTGGAGCCCCAAAAAATAAAGTCTGACACTGTTTCCACTGTTTCCCCATCTATTTCCCATGAAGTGATGGGACCAGATGCCATAAAAATTGGTAAATATACATAGGCATTGTGAGGAGAGGACCAAGATGGCAAACCTGTACACAGTTAGAAACCCCTGTTCTAGCTAGCGTGAGGGGAAGAGAAATAGACTACAGGATCTCATGCTGAGCTCCCTGTGCTGTAATGCGGCAGCTTTCCACTAGCTATCTGTTTACACCTAAGTGTATATGAGTCAATGCTACTCTCCTCTGTCCCTCTGTGTCCACATGTTCATTCTCTACAATCGCATGTCTATTCTTGCTCTGCAAATAGGTTTTTCTAGATGCCTTATATGCGCGTTAATATGCAATGTTTTTCTCTTTCTGACTTCCTTCACTCTGTATGACCTACTCTAGATCTACTGTTCCTAAAAGCCAAGCACAGTGGCAGGTAGTGGAAATTCAGAAGATAGACATGGTCCTAGAGCCTACCGTCTTGTGGAGCCTACTGCCTCCTTAGAGACAGATAAAATAGCAATGTGATCTCAACACTATGATGGAGACAGGACAAACAGCTACCCATGTAAATTCAGTGAAACGGGTACGAACCTGGGCTCGGGGAATGTGTCCAGAGGAGGTGACTTTAAACCTGTCCTGAAGAATGAATGACTTTTTTCCCCCCAAGTCAGGAAGAGAGTCTTGGCTCCTGCTAAATCCTGACACAACCACTAGTATATTCTTGATGGCTTAAAATGATAGATTCTCATTCTTGTGAGGCCCAGTTTAAAATGTATTCTTTTTTTGTTCATTTGTTAGGTAATGAATAGTCTCTTCAGTCTTAGATCGAAGATTTTAAATTCTTTTCACAGTTCTGATGACTTAACAAGTGTTGACAGTTTTTCTGCTCCAAGGGCTGTCATGGGTTCATTGCCACAGGGTTTCTTGATGCTGCCAAGGGACCTCTAAGCTACAGAAGTTTCCTTTTTTCAAATGGAGGTTAACAACATAGATGAAAGATAACGTGGGTGGTGATGAAAACTTAGCATCTAGGTTAAGTCTTTCCCTCTTTGATATAATCGGAACAAATCTTTACTGAAGGGCAAGTTATTTCTTAATTGGTGTGTTAGGCTATTGGAAAATAATTTTAATTTGTGATGATTGATGGTATATGTATATTTGCCATACAAATTTTCAAGTGTAAATCCATGGCTGATTCATATCAATGTATGACAAACCCACTGGAAAAAAAATAATAATAATAATAAAAAAAAAAATTTTCAAGTGTAACTGTCTCTGAAAGGATTCAATACCACCAAAAAGATCTATCACCATAACCATAGGTCTTCACTTACTGCATTTGTTCTGCTACTAAATAAAGAAAGCTTAGAAGCTCTTAACCATGGTCATCTAGAAGTAGATATATGTGTTTACGCCTATTGAATTTCACTGGCTGCTTCTCAGGAAAGGAGCTTAAACATTGCATAGTTCCAGGTCTGCTGAAAGGAAATCCAAGTGCCAGCAGCTCTTGAGAGAGTTTTAACAACCAGCACTTTTGAAGCTGCATGAAGACAGACCTCATTGCTCTCCTTTTTTGCTTCACTTTGTCCTGACAATTCTGCTTTGTCACACTGGTCATTTCAGTGCTTCCTTTTTTCTGTCTTTGCCTACCTGGGCTTTTGTTTTCAGAGGAAATAAGTACCACTTGAGGAAGATGGGGGCCGTGGGCTCCCGTTACCCTCTGTAGGCTACAATGTATGCTTTGTAAACTACACAGAGAACCAGTGAGAACCTCTGTGTGGTACTGTAGGATCTCTGTCAAATAAGAATTGACTTCTGCTTGAGCAACACTGTGAAAAGGGGTTCTTTAAGAGTAGATACTTAGTCCAAGTGTTGACATGAGAGTGTGTGAAGCCTCAGACAGTTGGCCACAAACACTTTCTTTTCATTCAGTAAACATTGATTGAGCATCTGTTATGTGCCAGGCACTGTGTTTATCAATGAAGATACAGTGACTAATATCCTCAATCCTTAAGGAACAAAAAAAATATCTGTTCCATTTTGGAACTACTTCTAGCTCTCAGAGTAATCATACTTTAGGTAAAATATATTTTCTAAACCAGCATCAGGCTTTCTGCTCTGAAACTTAGATAATTTGAAGACAGGTATCTGTGAGAAATCTACTACGTATGGTTGCAGGAATAGATTTTTTTTTTTAAGTGAGTAGGATTAATCACTTCCAAAAAATTAAGCTTATTTTTCTCCATCTTATCCAACAGAAACCAGGCAGTTTTTGGAATGTATCCTTTTCAAGAGACACTATCTGCCAGATCTGATAAGTTTTACCAAGGATAGTAGCTATACCTAAAGTTTATAACACTAAATATCATAATCAAAAGAGTTGAGAGAGTTAACTGGCCGCTATAGTGGAATCCAACAATTCTGACCTCTTGACTTTGGAGTTTCCATCACGGTTGACTTCTGCCACCCATGTGATCCTTGGAAAACTTCCGTCCTGTTTTGCAACCAATTGCAGATTATTCTTAGATTCAGACGGAAAAACAAAACCAGTGAGTGACAAGACCAGATGCACTTTACCTCGGTTATGAATACAGTCTGATCGCATATCTGTGGGATTTTCTATCTTCTTTTCAAATCCTTCTTTAAGTAGAATGGAAGATGATAAAGATCAGGAGATGGCAGGGAGGTGGAGACAATAGTCCCTTAATAAGACTCTCAGTAATCAGGCAGGCGATTGTGTCTGGAGTTAGGGCTGTGAAAGTGACAGACTGACCATTTTGAAGGGTGCCATCATTACAGATTGGCATGTTTCTAATTACACATGAAATGAAAGGCTTCAGAGAAGAAATGATCCAGAACACTCAACTATTTGAGTATCTGATGAAGGCGAAGAAGCCTTGTCAAGAACAAACTGCAAGATTGCATTTCTCCCAATTTTTTTCAACGCTCATTCAGAATCTACATTTTTTTTTTCTCTACCTTTTGTTATTTTTTTTTCAGTTCCAGCTGCTTTTGTGCCCGGATTTGGGATTCACATCTGAACTTGCAAGTCATAGCAGGAAACAGATGGCACAATCTGAGGACTTAGTGGGAGGAATTTGAGCAAAGGGACTTTTTGTGAGGTATGAGCAGGGCTCAGGGAATTACAGGGAGTGGAGAAGAATCAGGGGATTAACCTTGGCAAGAAGCTGGAACCTTCTCTAGCCCAGGAGGGGCATATGTGTTGCCAGAGGCACACAAGAGCTGACTCTGTCCCAGCGGAGCAGGCACACATTACTGGAGCATGATGAGAAATGGGAGCAAGGAATTACCCATCTTTTCTCCTTTCCTGGCCGCCATATCCTTCTGATGATTCTCACTGGCCAAACCTAACCCATTAGGGGATACATGGGTCTGGTAGATATATATAAAATAATTTTGCAGAACACAGGTCAGGAAGGGCAGAGAATGGATCTGAGGACAAATGGCCACATGCCTGCCTTTCATTAATGTTAAACTGGTATGCAGATCACATGAATGTTAGTGGATTAACTTGAAATTCACTTGCAAGTTCAGAACCAAAGAATTTACTACAGGTATATTAAGCAGACACTATGGGGCAAGGTGAAAATAACCATTGTCAATGCATAGAAAATGGCTTTCCTTATAGATGGATCCTTCAAATCCTGTGTTATTGGGGTTTGCAGAACTAGTGCATCCAGGGGCAGATGGACCACGTAACTGAGTGAACTGGTCTAGGTGGTAGGTGGCAGTCAGTACTGGGTCTCCTACAGACTCTTTAGCCCGTACTTTCAGTAAAGGCAGCAGTCACTATGCAACACCTAGGAATTCAAGTCTGACACTTTCAGATAGTCTCATTTTTTTTTTTTAACCATAGAAACAATATAGATGGACTTTTCTTTAATCAACTCATTTTTAAATATTAGCAATTAAATGAATTTTGCTTTTCACAGTCCTCGAGTTTAGACTAACAAACTTTTCTCACTGAATCCTGATGCCTTAAAGCTCTTTGGTCTGTTGAGTGAGCTTTGTCCTATTCCAAAGGCAATGACCTAATCTTACTTGATGCAGGAAGGCTGGCTTCCTACTCTCCGTAACTCCGAACATGTGTGAGGTCCCTCCTGTTGAGGGTTTTGTTTTTTTTTTCTTTCAGTATTTATTTATTTGGCTGCACCAGGTCTTAGTTGCAGCATACAGGATCTCTAGTTGTGCCATGCAAACTCTAAGTTGCAGGATGTGGGATCTAGATCCCTAACCAGGGATCAAACCCTGAGCTCTGCCTTGGGACCATGGATTCTAAGCCACTGTACCACCAGGGAAGTCCACACTCCTGTTGCGTTTTTCTCACATCTCTTGTTCCAGATTCCTGCTTTGTCCAGGCTGGCATCCCCACTCAGCCTTTGGTGACAGGCACATCTCCACCTCTTCCTCCAGTCCCCTAGAATACCAACCTAAAGTGATTGTTTCTAAGAGATTTTTTTCCTGGAGGTGTTGAGAGAGCAGAGAGTAATTCTATGACGAAGCAGGATCCACTAACAATGCAAAGTCTGCTGGCACAAGCTAGGCCATCCTCTTCGCTGGAGCTTCTTCTCAAGCTCTTTCCTTCTTAGGACGCAGGGTCCTCCACCCCCTGCTTTCTATTCAGTGTCTTTCCCATCTCCTCCACATCCCCAATGTGTACTGTCCCCCACTTTACTACAGCACCTAGAGACGACCCCCAAATCCCTGTGCTGTCTAATAACTGTCATAGTCTTTGTTGCAATGTCTCCTGCTTTGGTCTAGTTTCTTAAATCACCAAAAGCCCCCCTCCCACCACCGAAACAAGCAGTCCTACCTACAAGAACATTTATTTTTCTGCCCTGAATGCTGTTATCCTAGAGCAGCCAGCTCAGTCATTGCTCTCTTGTCCTATTCCCATAACCAAACTGCCTTCCTGAGGGCAGGGACAAGAGGGTGTTCTGAACTGAGAAACAGGGATTACCTCAAAAGAAATCTCTAACTCTGGAGAGTTTGGTAATAGGGGGAGGTAGGGACAGCTTACCAAGCTGAGACACTTGAAAGCTCTCCTTTTAGAAAGCAGTTTCTTGTAGTTCATTCGCTAAGTCGTGTCTGACTCTTGGCGACCCCGTGAACTGCAGCTCGCCAGGCCTCTCTGTCCCTCGCTATCTCCCAGAGTTTGCCCAAGCAAACTTTAGAAGGCATAGAAATGTTAAAAAAAAAAAAAAAATATATATATATATATATATATATATATGTATCATGACTGATGAGATAGGGACACACAGAAGCTTTTCTTTTGGAAGGTATGCAAGGCTAGGAAAATTATGCATCATAGCTGATGAGATAGGAACTGGTTTCCAGGCTAAAAGGTGATTATAATCACCCACACAGCTGTTGTAAATGGTGTCCTACTTTGTATTTTTGTTTATTATAGGCTGGAGGGAAGTAAATTGCCACCTCATTGTCAGCCAATAGTCATTTTCCAGGAAAAGGTAATTTATCCTCTGAAAGGGGATATTCACCCGTCCAACCTTTTTGATTGCTCCATTGTATGCGTGACTGTTGGACTGATACTGACCAGGAAATAGGTGTTTCTACTCTTCAGATCTCAGGCGAAGCTAGTCCAAAGCTCAGTGTGAGCCAGATGTGTAATCAGATTGCAGTCAGCATCCTGGCTTTTGGTCACAGTGGGAGACAGTGAACACATAGGCATTTGATAGTCTCAGTATCTGTCTCCTTGAACTTAACTTTGAGGGAAACAAGTGTTCACAAAATATTGGAGGATATGATATCCTTCATCACAGGGCTAAGAACTGAAGAAGCTGTTACTTTCACTTTGTTGCTGTTACTGTGTCGCTCAGTCATGTCCAATTCTGCAATCCCATGGACTACAGCCCGCCATCCTGTGTCCATGAGATTTCCCAGGCAAGAATATTGAAGTGGGTGTCCATTTTCTCCTCCAGGGGATCTTCCTGACCCAGAGATGGAGCCCAAGTTTCCTGTGCTGGCAAGCGTATTCTTTACCTCTGAGTCACTAGGGAGGCCCATGTTCACTTTAGACTAGGGGGATAATAATCTTGTTGGAAAAACAAAACTCCACAGAGATCTCTCCTCAATAGCCATTAAAGTTAAGGTACTGTAACAATTCAAAATGTTTTGTTTCTTAGGATATAAATGAAATACTTTAAGATGTACTTTAATGTGGTTTATTTAGTTCCTGTTTAGCAAATTATTCCTACAAAGACTGGAAAGCTGACAGAAAGTGCATTATATTTGAAGAGGGACTGATTATCTGGCCTCAAATAGATATTTGAACATTAGTTTTCAAAATACTCCATGTCAAGCAGAACATTGGGTTGGCAAAAATGTTCATTCAGGTTTTCCATAAGTGTTCAGAAAACTTGAACAAACTTTTTGGCTAACCCAGTATTTACTTATCATAATAGGATAAATTTCATTCTTATACATAGCTTTTTCCTCTTCTAAACCATCTTATTTTTAAAATTATACAGGGATGTACATGCATATTAAATGCTTGTAATATTTGTATTAAAATTTAAAGCCTTTTCTTGTGACACATCCAGATTTTTTCCCCCAAACATAGATATTGTTTCTGCCTATATACTATGCAAATAATACTTTTATTTGGTTCCCATGAAATGAAATAGATCGATTCCAGGTGTCTTACTCCTCCCATGTAATTTGATTTATTAGGTCATGGTAAGCTTAATATTTTTCTAACATATCATAAGTATCCCTCTAGATTTCAGACAAAAAAAAAAACAAGCACAGAACTGATAGATATGTTATGACATGTTCATATGGCTCTAATAGAACAGGTTTATTACTCATTTGGGATGGGGGAGTGCTAACGCTTCATATGAGTGACCCTGTTCTGCATATGGTTATATGGACAAAAAAATCCATGTATCTTTGTAAAACTTCCAATTGATGCTAATTAACTGCCACACTTGATGTGCAGGGTCTGACTTGCCATTTGTGGTTTACACCCTTGGTTTTCACTTGCTCATTGGTTAGCTTCTTCACTGCCTGAAATTTTGCTTAGGAGTTAGACAATTATACTTTCATTGCTGTGTGTATTCTTTCCCCTCCCAACTCAGCAATATACCTCACAGATTTAGAGGAGATAACTTGCAGAAACTTTTCCTTAAGATAAAACTGGGTATCAATTTCACATTTCGGTTAATCATAACTTTCCGTCTCTTACTGCTGCAAGAGGTAGAGAACTCACTCACTGGCAAATCTATACATACAACGGCTTTAAAAATATGTAAATATAGCTCTACAAAAATGTGCTGCTTAGATCTGTGGAGCAAAATTGATTGAAAAACCGTTGCTGCTGTTTTGAATCCAGCTAGGTCCACACTAACTGTAGCTAAGAAATGAATGCTAGTGAGCTAGTAGAACACACTGTAGTCGTGATAAGTGAGCATCCTCCTTTGGAAGACTGGCTCCAGGGCTGCTTCTGGGCCGTGCCAAACCTTTCTCAAATTACCCAGCAGCTTGCGACTCCTCTCTCCCAAACCTACTACATTTTGCCCCTCCTTCACAGTAGTCAGACCTGCTTCATGATCTGGAAGTTGCCCCCTCTGCTGGCTCCTCCTCTTCCTCTCTGTCCCACAATACACCTCTTGAGTATTAAACTCTGACCCTCTGTCTGCTGGTCAGACCTGAACTTAAACAGATCACAAACTAAGCTCTTGCTCTAAATTGTTTTTAAAGCAGTCTTTCTTTCCTGCAGTTGAAGTTGCTCTTTGAACACTTGGAGTGGAGTGGGTACCATCTTCACAGTAAAGAGTTGGTTTAATCATGTATCCTTACATTGTAGCTTCGGCTATAACCCATAGAAGAGTTTCACTGTTGCTGTGGTGGCTTTTGTATAGGTGATTTTGTTGGGGAGGGGTAAAGAGAGGGAGGGAGGGAGGGAAACAGTGCTTCCTGACTTACCCTGAAATTGAGCCCAGACATGAGAGAGAAAAGGTTATCATCTTTCATAGTAATTTTTTAAACTGTTCTGGAAAAGATGTGGAAGACCCCTGTATGAGTCTACATCCTAGAATTTAATTGTTTCCCATTTTAAACATAATTTAATGAAATGAAATTCATAGAAAAATAACCATTTTGGAGTTGGGTTTAGTACTTTCAAGGTGTTGTTTCCATCAGCACCTCCATCTAGTTTCAACACATTTCCATCATTCCAGACTAAAACCCCTTACCCAGTAAACAGTTCCTTCCCATCCTCCTACCCTCCCAGCCCTGGGTAACCACTGATCTGTATTCTGTTTCTGTGAATTCATCTATTATGGATATTTCATATAGAAGGAAACATACAACATGTAACCTTTGTGTCTGCCTCCTTTCACTTAGTACCTATAATTTAATCTTGTGTTTATTTCCTAATCAAAAATGTCCTTGGCAATTACGATCATTTCATTCTGCACAAGAGTGATTTTTTTTTCCCTCAAGCACTGTCTTCTTTCAAAGCATAGGAAGAATCTTCGTTACATTTTTTTCTTTTTCTCTTTGTCACTCCTTTACAAAGTTTACCAGAGAGCAAGACAGCTTTCTCTTTTCCCACACCACATAGCCGCTTTCTCTAGATGCCTATCTGTGAGTGACAGAGAGCGTGTACGGTGACCATGAACTTTATATAATGCTGTAGTGGCTGTCAGAACAAATAAGTTCTTAATTTTCTGATGGAATAAATAGATGTTTCAAGTTCCAAGGGACTTAGCCAGATACCAAAAAGAAGGTCACACGATGAGTAGCAGAGGGGGATAGGACTGGTTGGAAGGACTGACTTGTCTTGGCCACTTACTGAGTATGTTAATTGTGCCCTAAGCCTTAGGTCCTTATCTGTAAATGTGGCCTACCATGGGACTAGCCACAAGCGGGTAGCTGTGAAATTAAATGAAATGGGGCATTGGCCCCAGTTAGTGAGTTGCCTGGTGGGCTGTGAGCTCTGTCTTAGCTGCTCTGGTGTTAGCTGGTGCTGTGGCTATGGGATGGTGCCGTGTACGGTTTGTAGTTGTGGTTGCTGAGTGGTGTGTTGGGCTGGTGTGGTAGTTGGGTGGTGATTGTGGACTTGATGTTATTTGCTACCACAGGACATGTGTCTCTGAGCCCAGTGTCTTTATAAGGATAAATTCTAAACCCACCAGGGAAGCCCATGGTGAAAGTTACCTAGTAATAATGAATGTGATGATGTGGCTCCTCATTTCTTTATCTTGTGGAAATTAATCTCACCAAACATTACTAGCTATTACATCTGCCTCTTGTGTCAGTTTTTTTTGCACTGGATTCTGTTTCTGCCTTTGCAACTGTTCTCTGAATAGTTGCACTCCATCATTCTGCTGTCACCTTAAATATGACTTCTTCAAAGATGATCATCTTTTCTGACCTTTTCTATCTCTGTTTTATTGTATCACCCAGCTTTAGGTTCATGCAGTGATCTTTGAATACTTCTGAATACTTCTTTCCCCACATTTCTAAAATAACTGAGTCCTATATATATTCTTACCTCACAACCTGTTTGTCATTTGTTTACTTACATTTCTATGTCCAAGATCATAGACGAAAGCTCAGACACCATCTTTCAGGACTCAGTGCAATTTCTTAAGTGGCAGTGGTGGTAATGATGTTGAAAGCAGCAGCACAGCTAATGTTTTTGAGCTCTTTGTGCTGGGAACTGTTTTATGTATCTGTAAAGTGTATGCATAAAGTGAGCACCAAAGAATTGATGCTTTTGAATTATGTTGCCTGAAAAGACGCTTGAGAGTCCCTTGGACAGCAAGATCAAACCAGTCAATCCTAAAGCGAGTCAGTCCTGAATATTCATTGGAAGGACTGATGCTGAAGCTGGAGCTCCAATACTTTGGCCACCTAAACCGAAGAACTGACTCCTTGGAAAAGACCCTGATGCTGGGAAAGATTGAGGGCAGGAGGATAATGGAGTGACAGAAGATGAGTTGGTTGGATGGCATCACTGACTTAATGGACATGAGTTTGAGCAAACTTTGGGAGACAGTGAAGGACAGGGAAGCCTGGCGTGCTGCAGTCCATGGGGTCACAAAGAGCTGATATGACTTAGTGACTGAACAGCTACAACATAAACTGTATCACCTCACTTAATTCTCACAACAGTCCTCTTATGTAGGTACTATTTCCTCCACTGGAGATGAAAAAAACTGAGGCTCAGAGATATTAAATGACCTGTAGAAGACTGTGGCACTTAGAGTTAGTAGTGTCAGAATGTGAGCACAGCCCAGCACCTGGGTGTGCTTAACAACTGTCTGGTGCTCCTTAGCCTTTCTCCTTCCTTGCCAAATGCTCTCTCTGCTCCCATTGCCAGGCCTCCTTGAGTTTGGGCACCATTTCTGCCAGGTTACTATAGTATTTAATAAATGTTATTCCTTGACTGAAAAGATCAGGGGTTGTGAGGTAGCACGTGTTGTCCACACTTAAGTGGGCATATAAATACACTGAAATTGCATGCAGAGTGAGTTGATTAGTTTCTCAAAAAGAAGTTAAAAGCTGTAACTTGGTCAATGTCCCAGAAGCTCCTTGAGTTGGAGTTCAAGGCTCTCTTCAATCACCCTCTAGTCTTCTCAAGCCTTCCTGATACGACTCCCATTGCTACACCTCAGCCAGTCAGACCAGTCCACTCACTGTTTCACCTCGCCTGAAACATCCGCCCCACACCTTTCCTCCTGAGGCTTTGTTTACACCATAACTGTATCCTAAGAGACCCCCCTTCCACTCCCCATTTTCTTTCCTGCAGATTCTCCAAAGTTTACCCTCTGTCCCAACTCTTTTTAGTATCTTCTTGGATGCCTCCAAGCTGATAATAAGATAATGTTCCTCCAGCTACCACAGAACACAAAAGTAGAATGACGGTCTCAGAGGCTCTCAGGAAAACAGACGGGAAGCATGGAATGAAGTCAGCCAGCTGTTGCCATATGTGGTGAAAAGCTCCCTGTTACCAGTGATTCCAAGAGGTGATGAAAATCTACATATCTTCAGTGCAGTCTCTTGAATTTTTAAGGTTGACAATTAATTTAAAATAAAAAAACTAATTATATGGGAGTAAACAAAACTTGCATGGGGCAGCCTTTGGGCTTTGCCTTTTCTTAAGCAGTGTGTTGTCCACATTCATCAGTTGGAAGTTGCCCGTACTGTCTGCTAGAAGAAGTTGTGTATTTGATTAGAGTTTCTGAGTTTTGAGGAAACTCATCTTTAGTTGTTCCTTTTGTGAACGTATCTTTTTTCATAACAGTTGGTACAAAAAATATGAGCATAGTAGAATCAAATACCAGGCAATCAAACTATTCACTGTATTGAATTGATCATAAATAATACATTCACAGTTTGAGAGCAAGTCCCCAGCTAAGGAGAATGAAGGCAGGAGGGCTTCAAGGAGACTTTTGAACTGAACAATGACCCTATTGCTAACAAAAAGAAGAAGAAATCCCTTTCCATAGGAGAAAATTAGGCTCCAACTGCTAGAAGTCTTATTGCAAATTATTGCAAATTAACTTCATCAATATGGCTAAAGACCAGACAGTTTTCTGGGGTCGTGGAAATGTCCCTGGCCATCCTGCATCAGTCACCAGCATCCGTGCCACGCCAAGGCATACTTCTGGAAAAGCCAGGCTGTGACCCTGAAAAATGGCACGTTATCTTCAGAACATTTAGCAGTTTGGAGAAATCTAGCCCCATCCAGGATCTGAGAAGACTTTTGTGAATTCTGCTATCAGTGGCTGAGGTCAGATCTTCACACCAAAGAGCAGATGGTGGAAAAGCTGGTGCTGAAGTGGTTGATGATCTGCATGCTGCCGGAGTGCCAGGTCTTAGTCAAAAAAAGTGGTGTGGAGACTTGTAAAGGCCTGGGGGGTGTGCTGAAAAATAAGCAGAAACTGAAGAAATGAACCATAGTCAGCATACAAGGACAGGAATTTCTGGTGCAGAACTCAGATGTTGAGATGCTATAAGTTGAGCTCAGTGACTTGGATGATGAAAGAGACCTATCCAGGGAAGCCTGGTCTATGGTCAGTGTCATTCTTCCAGAGAAGGGCCAGCAAGACCAGAAAAGTCCCTTGCCAACACCATTCCTGAAACAGGTGAAATGGAGGGTATGGCACCCAAGGAGAACTTGGAGAGGGCTTGATGGGAGACATGGGAGAGACAAGAACCCATCAATCTGAAGAGCCTGGGCTTCTGAAGGGTCCTGAGGGAGAAGTTTGAACTAACAGTGGATTCAGAAGACATTCTCTTAGGAGTCACAGATGTTTCAAAAGGAAATGGACCAACAGCCCTACATTCCTAGAAGTGCGTCAAGAAGAAACCACATCTTCGGACAAAGAGTTCTCAGGAAAACTTGGGTCTCTTTCCATCGGTTCACCTGGCACTGTGGAATCCACCAGTCTTCCTAAAGGAAAAGAAACCTGGGGTAGGGCGTCCTGTGAATATAGGGTATGCAAGAAGAAATCTCCTTATCAATCTCAGCTCACTCTGCACCAGAGGACACATACAGGCGCGAGACCCTTCAAATGCAGTATTTGTGTCAAAGGGTGCATGCAGCCTTCAAATCTTTGGGTTCACCAGCGGATCCACACAGGCAAGAAGCCATACTGCTGTGATCTGTGCCCCAAGAAGTTCACTAGCGTCTCCATACTGCCTGCTCATGAGAGGACCCACACCCAGGAGAAGCTTTCCAGTGTGAGCTCTGTGGCCTTCAGCCACAGGGGGAAACTCAGTGTTCACTGACGCACCCACTCTGGGCTCAAACCCTACATGTGTCCCGAATGTCACAGTGCCTTCCATCAGCTGGGGACTTTCATATATCACCAGAAAAGCCATTCCAAATGGCTCACCCAGGATCCTGCCCTCCGGCCCAAGTCCCTTCTGCTCCAAGGAGGAAATTCAGGATGATTTGTCACCTGTGGTACAAAGTGTGAAGGATGTAGGAGGATACTGGAACCCAGTGGGGTTCCATTCCAAACATCAGTTGGGATCTATGAATGATGATTTATTTTCCCTTTGGAGTTTGTTTCCTACTTTGCTATAGACTATGGTTTTATGATAAGTTTTTGCTCTGTGTTGTTCTTTTTTCCAAAGAAGGCATGTCTCACTGGTTATCAGTACTTCATCATGAAACTGAGGCTGCTGCTGACTGTTTTCCTGTTAGGCATTATTTCATTGTAAAATAGAATGCTCCTGGCAGGGTGGCCAGACGAAATACAGGATCACCAGTGAAATTTAAATTCCAAATAAACAAACTCATTTCTGTCAAAAATAAATCAATAAATAATACCTTATTTGGGTGCTGCCTTATGTCCCAAGCAGTGATTAGAATTAAAATTTTTTTTTTTTTGTAAAGGCAGCAGCAAAGAGTTTAATAAGCATTTGGCTTAAAACATCCATTTCAATACTTACATTAGTGAATTATCAGGCAAACCCTCAATTGCAAGTATTTTGTGAAGAATTAGAGTTTTCTGACTAGAGAAAATTGGACTGAGTGCTTTTCCTCTTTTTAATATTAGAAATTGAGATTCAAAATTAAGCTTTTATAATATTTGTATATCCATCTATTGTTACTCAGGTAAACTGAAATTATTTTCATTTGATGGTTTCAAAGCAAGTGAGTGAATCAAATCTGAAGCTGGTAACTTGTAATTATATTGATTTTCCTTGTGCTTCTTGGGTATTCTTCAAAGTGACAATGCTTAGAGCAAATGTCACTTTATCACCAACAGCTTTGCAACACCCTAATTGCAGCCGACAGATGTACTATGAGAAAGTATGAAAAGGGTTTTCAGTAGAGCAGATCAAAGTCTCCACCAACCATTAGAGTTTCCACCAACCATTAGAGTTGGCCAGCTGTCTTAATAGCCTCCACGTCCCCAAGAATGTGTGTGGTGCTTAAGAGAGAGGATAGGGAGGTGGGGCTGGTGGAGGTATACACAGGACTCCAGGAAGGAGGTGACAGACAATCAAGCAAGAAGTGTTTCTTTTGACAGGTGTATTGTAGGCTAGTGAATAAATAATGAAAGAAATGACTGTAATGTTTACTTAATTGAACGATTGCTTGAAATATGGTTGCTTGGTAAGGACCTCATTATAGACCCCACTTGGCACATAAATATGATACTTATGTTGAGGGCTAATTAATTGGCTCTCACAGGTGGAGTGATGGGTCAGCTGTGGCCTTGCCTCTTGTTTGCGTCGGACGAGCCCAATCTTGAAGCAAAGATACTTACTGTTGTAGCATTTTGAAATCTGTCAAGCCAGGCACTCATTTTAGAAGCTGTTAGGTAGTTATAATTTGGAAATTATGAGCAGAAAGCCTAATGTGTGAGGACAGATGACAGTGTGAGGAATTGTAGACAGAATGTACCCCTGGGTGTTACTGAAGCAAGATGCCTCACTGTGCATTTTCTATCCTCATTTCTGACAGTCTTCAAAGAGAGACCATTACCTAAAACATTCAGTAAATGTGAGGGAGCGTGGTAATTCTCAAACTCTAGCATGCATCAGAATTACCTGAAAGGCTTATTAAATCTGACACAGTTGGAGACCAGCCCTGGTTTCTGATGCAGTAGGTCTGGAAAAGGGCCAGAAGGTGTGTGTTTCCAATACAGTCCCAATCAATGCTGATGCTATTGGTCTAGGGGCCACACTTAGCCAACATCTTGTATAGAAAACCAATTAGTGAATGCAAATGAATTACTAAATCTAGCACCTTCACAAGCATGATGCCATCCCAGTGCAGTGGAAATTAGGGTAATTCTC
Source organism: Cervus elaphus (assembly GCF_910594005.1). Classification (NCBI taxonomy): domain Eukaryota; kingdom Metazoa; phylum Chordata; class Mammalia; order Artiodactyla; family Cervidae; genus Cervus; species Cervus elaphus. The sequence goes on from NC_057838.1 coordinate 52,212,732, forward strand.
AGTGAGGAACTTCCTGCCACACAAAGTACCACCAGGTTGACCTAAAGCAGCCAGAGTGGTGCTGCAGGAAATTGGGTTCAGAAAGTGGGTTCTAGGAATGAGTATCTTCCACTTGGTAACCTTGTGACTTCAGGAAAGTTACTGAGCCACTCTGCACCTCGGCCTCCTCATCTGTCACAAGCAGATGATAGTAGTCCCTATAGTATGAAATTTGGGGACAGCTTCCGTGAGAGGATGTGTGAAAAACTTTTAGAATAAGAACTGGCATGTAGCATGAGCTGTATTATTACCTAAAGATGTCATAGTGTTCCAAAGGAATGTAACTGTGTATCAGTGCATATACCTCTCAGTCTGTTCAGGTTGCTGTAGCAAAATATCACAGACTAGCTGGTTTATAAGCAAAAGAAATGTATTTCTCACAGTTCTAGAGGTTTGAAGCATGAAATCGAGGTGGCAGGATGGTTGAGTAAGGGCCCTCTTCTGTGTTGCAGACTTCTCATTGTGTGCTCACTTGTTGGAAGCATCTAGGAGCTCTGTGCGGTGTCTGAAATCTTCATTATTTGGTTGCATCAGGTCTTTTTTGTGTTGTGCAGGAGCTTCTGTTGTGGTGCATGGGGTTTGGGGTGTGTGGGCTTAGTAGTTGCAGTGTGAGGGCTTGGTTTCTCTTCGGCATGTGAGATGTTCCCCACAGCCTGCAAAGTTCCCCAGCGAGGTATCAAATCCATGACATTGCAAGGCAGATTCGTAACTACTGAACCACCTAGGAAGTCCCTGTGAGATCTCTTTTATAAGAGCACTAATCCATTCATGGGGGCTCAACCCTCATAACCTAATCACCTCCCAAGGCTCTGTTTTCTAACACTATCATAACAATTGCACACATCCCAACATGTGAATTTTGTGTGGGCACATTCAGACCATATATATATATATTTATATATATATGCATATATGGGAGAGAAGGAAATGCATCACACGTTTTTAGGTTTGGGGCTTCTTAACCTAGGGGACCTGTCTTGTGCAGAAAGCTACCTGAAGTGCAGTTGAGGTGAGCTCTTTATCATATCAATACCATTCAGTTAAGCTCAGTCACTTAGTTCTGTCCAACTCTTTGTGACTCCATGGACTGCAGCACACCAGGCTTCCCTGCCCATCACCTACTACCGGAGCTTGCTCAAATTCATGTCCATCAAGTCAGTGATACCATCCAACCACCTCATACTCTGTCGTCCCCTTCTCCTCCTGCCTTCAATCTTTCCCACCATCAGGGGCTTTTCCGAGGAGTCAGTTCTTCACATTAGGTGGCCAAAGTATTAGAGTTTCAGCTTCAGCATCAGTCCTTCCAATGAATATTCAGGACTGATCTCCTTTAGGATGGACTGGTTGGATCTTCTTGCTGTCCAAGGGACTCTCAAGAGTTTTCTCCAGCACCACAGTTCAAAAGCATCAATTCTTTGGCACTCAGCTTTCTTTATAGTCCAACTCTCACATCCATACATGACTACTGGAAAAACCATAGCTTTGACTAGATGGGCTTTTGTTGGCGAAGTAATGTCTCTGCTTTTTAATATGCTCTCTAGGTTGGTCATAGCTTTTATTCCAGGAGGCAAGTGCCTTTTAATTTCATGGCTGCAATCACCATCTGCAGTGACTTTGGAGCCCAAGAAAATAGTCTGTCACTGTTTCCATTGTTTTTCCATCTATTTGCCATGAAGTGATGGATGCCATGACTGGATGCCATGATCTTAGTTCTTCGAATGTTGAGTTTTAAGCCAGCTTTTTCACTCTGCTCTTTCACTTTCAACAAGACGCTCTTCAGATCCCCTTTGCTTTCTGCTATAAGGGTGGTGTTATCTGCATATCTGAGGTTATTGATATTTCTCCCTGCAATCTTGATTCCAGGTTGTGATTCATCCAGCCTGGCATTTCTCATGATGTACTCTGCATAGAGGTTAAATAAGCAGGGTGACAATATGCAACCTTGATGTACTACTTTCCCAATTGGAAACCAGTCTGTTGTTCCATGTCCAATTCTAACTGTTGCTTCTTGACCTGCATACAATTTCTCAGGAGGCAGGGAAGGTTGTCTGATATCTCATCTCTTGAAGAATTTTCCAGTTTGTTGTGATCTACACAGTAGAGTTTTATCTCAAATGTGAAGAATATTTCACATGAGACTGTTGACTAGGTGTATGGTTTGTTAATGTGGCTTCAGTGACTAGTGGCAACTGTGATGGTGTATGAACCAGACAAACTGAGAAAAATGGAGAGAGGAAGGAAGCAGAAAGAGATTGAGAGATAGTGATGGAGAAGAATGAGGCCAGAGATAGGAAGGTGACAGAAAACTGGAAACTCAGCGCTCTTGTTGTATAACAATGCTTTTGACATAAGTTAAATTCAGTGTTCCTATTAGTATTCTAAATATACTATTTCCAATACTACACTATACTAATTCTAATTCTACTATTAACCCTAATCTGTGTACATCCATTTATACCATAACCACTTAGGTGCTTATGGGTGCTAAGTGCTGGCTTCTCGTGGTTTGATTGTTCAGGAAGTTCTGAGCACCCATCTTAGGGAGTATAGTATGAGGGTGAAGAAAGCATACTCAGTGCCTCCAAGGAGAATGCAGACAAGTGGGAAAGAAATGGACGAGTAAATAAGATACCCTTAGACAAAGGAGGGGAAAGAACAGTGTTATCAAGTATGGATTTTCTAGAACAGAATCCTGTCTTCAACCCCATTTAGCCATGAAGTCTTGGACATACTGCTTATCCTTTGTAAACCTGCAGTGAACTCATGCTTGTAACGGAGGTGGTTCTGCTCTAAAGGACTGTGGATGCATGTCAGGCGTGTGCCATTTGTTGCCTGAGGTACACGGTGCCTCTGTGCATGCTGAGTTGTGTCCTGCTCTTTGTGGCCCCATGGACTGTAGCCCACTAGGCTCCTCTGTCCAGAGAATTTTCCAGTCAAAGGTACTGGAGTGGGGTTCCATTTCCTACTCCTGGGGATCTTCCCCACCCAGGGAGTGAACCCATGTCACTTTCATCTCCTGAACTGGCAGGCAGATTCTTTAGCCCTGCACCTCTGTGGTACTCAGTAGGCCCTTCCTTAATGAGGCTCTGGCTTGTTGGTTTGTTGGGTGCTATTCTTGGGTGCAGGTAGAGCCCAGGGTTTTAGATTAGTGGTTTCAGCCATGCACACTGTGATGGTAGCTGTGTGTTGAACATAAGACATTGCTTGAAGAAAAGGCAAGAAGTGAACTGTGAGGTCATGCCAGCTGGAAGAAAGGTTGCTGTTTACCAAAAAGTGTGTGGCCCTTGTTCTCTGGGTCTTGGAGGGAGTTGGCAGGGCAGTCACTGGTTTCTACTGAAACAGTGACGGTGTGTAGGAAGAGGAATAAGGGAATAGTACAATAACTGCAGATGCTTTTATGGACACTGTAAGGTGAGGTTGCCCTTCAAGAGTTACTGCCTTATCATTACTGCTGACTTGTTTCATGGTGTTCTAAGTCCTTGAACCACTCAATGTGCTGCCAGAACAGTGATTCTTGACAAGTGTGAGCTGCACATTTGTCGACTGTGGATCCTGGGCTTCGGATCATGGCTGTTTGGTGCTAAGCAAACAGTGGGAGGATGGGGGAGCAAGAATGTGGGAAGGGAGGGAATCTTTTGGAGGCAGAAGAGACCAACAACCATGCTCTCTGGCACCACACTTCCTGCCTTAAATCTTGGCTCTGCTACATGCTTGTTGGGCGCCTCTGACCCAGTTCCTTGCCCCATGGCTGTTTCCTCACGTGTCACCTAGGGATGAGTTAATGCATGCATAGCATCGCCAGCTACATCATGAGCACTGGAGGATTCGTTATTTAGTTTTGGCTGAACAAGGTCTTCGTTGCTGCACAAGGGCTTTTCTCTAGTTATGGAGAGTTGGGGCTGCTCTATAGTTGCAGTGCTGGGGCTTCTCATTGTGGTGGCTTCTCTCGTTGCAGAGCACGGGCTTTAAGGAAAGCAGGCTTCAGTAGTTGTGGTGCTTGGGCTTATTTGCCTCGCAACATGTGGCATCTTCCTGGACCAGGGATCAAACCCATGTCTCCTGCATTGGCAGGCAGATTCCTAACCCCTAGACCACCAGGGAAGTCCAGGTTAGTTTTTGTTTCTATTATTTCATGTACGGAAGGATACTCCCAACCTTTTACAGTGTTCCCAGAGCACTGAAGAAATTCAAGGTGACCTCTTAGAGTAATACTGTAAAATTACATTAACATTTAACTCATAAGAATTGTGCTCTACATGCCTTTAGGATAACTAACATATGTTATACATAATCATGTATATGGCTCTTCAGAGCTGCTGTTTTCTTTCTCTTCTTTTAGTCTTTTGCATCTTTATCTCTAAAGTGTGGTAATTAAATACTTAAAATTAAGCTTTCAGATGGACTGCTTTTTATTTACTGTGTCCAGCAGTATAGATTTTTATTACTACATTTAAGAATTGTATACACAGACCTATGTATTCTGTATTTTGTGGGTTATTTGAGGCATGTCAAAAGTTACTGAGGACTTGAGAGCTTCATCCTCAGTGGATACCTCTCCACCGAGGCTGGTTGGCTTGTGGTCACAAGACCTAATGGCTGCCTTGTATTTTTAGTCAGCTGGAGAAGATATTTCTCACTTCTGTTCCTCCTTAAGTTGCAGAATGAAGAGTAGGCATGTGTAGGACACCACGGTAGGCTAGGTGATGGTTATATAGGAAATGTTATTTTGCTTGATTTTTTTTTCCTTTTTAACTGTAACAAGAGCCTGTTATGTTAACAGCTTACCTGTTCATTTTTCTTTGCTGTAATAATAGGGTTTTGCTTAGAAAGCTATGTCCATTACTGAGCAATTAACAGCAAGATGAACATATTTAAAAGCTGCATAGAGGAGAAGGAGGAGAATGCATTGAGCATAAAATTAGACTCTTGACAACAGGTTTTCATTTAAATGATGTCTGGGATTTTTCTTTTTTTCTTTTTTTGCTAGTATATAACTGCCTTCTAGCTTTGTTCTCTCACAGTCTGTTTGTCTTGACATGTTGTATATACTTGGGAAATGAATAGCAAGTTTGTTTCATTTTTTGAACAATTGTGTATCTTTTGAGTGTGCTGAGGGGCTACCATGGTTTAAAGTGGTGATTTTTTTTTTTTCTCAAGATTTTGTAATTAGGTTCCATAGTGATTCAGAATGGAGCTATCCTTTGATAACTTTTATATGACTGAAAGCGTGCTTCCTCTTTGCATGTTTCCTGTTTCTACTGTGACATCAGAATCCACACATAAAATGTTGATTTTTTAAAATTATCTTTTATTGAAGGATAATTGCTTTAGAGAATTTTGCTGTTTTCTGTCAAATCTCAACATGAATCAGCCACAGGTAGACATATACCCCCTCCCTTTTGAGCCTCCCTCCCATCTCCTCCCTATCCCACCCCTCTAGGGTGAAACAGAGCCCCTATTTGAGGTTCCTGAGCCATACAGCAAATGCCCATTGGCTGTCTATTTACATATGGTAATGTAAGTTTCCATGTCACTCTTTCCATACGTCTCACCCTCTCCTCCCCTCTCCCCATGTCCACATGTCTGTTTCTCCACTGCTGCCCTGTAAATAAATTCTTCAGTACCATTTTATTTTCTCACATTGGAAGATCCAGGTTCCTTCTCAAGCTTTAATTCCTATTTTTAAGATAAACGTAATATATCATACATATCAGAACTTACATCTGAACCAGATAAAGGCATCTTGGAGTCACTTTTATTTATTTACTCAAGACTGGTATTTTATGAAATAATTTGAAAATTCAGAGGAAAAGTGAGGTTTGGAGATGACAGTGCATACATGGTGTCATTTTTTTCTCAGTGAGTACTTTAGTCTGCTGTATTCAATTATTATTGAGGATTTAGACTCTACCTTCAAAGTGCAAACATTTTCTTCTGCAGTTAAAGCTGTGATATTTTCTTTTACTGGTAATATTACTAAAGGCTTAGGACAAAGAAAGTTGTAACAGGTGAACATAGCATGTTGCCAGGTTTTAATTACGCCTTTAATGGTAGAGAGTGCTGAGGTATATTGATTCTCATTCTTTGTTCATATGTGTATGTACCACATATGTGTGTACATAACACTGATTCTTACATGGTAAGAAAATGACAAAGCAAAAACAGGACAAATAAACTATTAGGGGTTAACTGCTGTGTGTTTTGCTTTAACCTTCTGTAGCACATGTGGGAGAAAAATACTCTACCCAATTCTTGAACAGGCACAGAGATACCAAACCTTCCAACTATAGTTGGATTCTCTCAAAGATGAGTAATAACTTAATACCACTTAATTCTGCTTTATGCCATCATTTCTGTTATGAAATTTAAGAATTGTGTAAGGCATTATTATTAAGTAGTACTTCTAGAATTTTTTTAAAAAACTTTCTCTAAAATTATAAGGCAATTTGACATTTCTCCAGAAAATGTCTTGTTTGTTAAGATGGTCATATTCTGCTTTTTAGTAATGAATGTCTTTTTGGCAGTAAGGACTTGATCCAACAATATTTAATGCAAATGATAGATGTAAAATGAAATTAGCCTATTAATTACTTAGGGAGAAAAGATTGAACAAATGGTAAAATAGCCCACGATGAAAAATATTTTTACTAATAGATGTATCTTTTTACCAGTTGTAGCAATAACTTGTTAAGCTTTTGAAATCTGTGAATGGACAGAAGGAATCTCTCCTCCTGATAGGAGTGCGTGTCCATGCAAATTGTTAAATCCTTAAAAAATCAAGTAAATGATAGAGACCATGCATAGACTCAGGGTATGATTTCCGACCTTGGGATTAGTGATATTTGGGGCTGAATTACTCTTTGCTGTGAAGGGAGCTTTCCTGTGCATTGCAGGATGTTTAACAGCATCTCTGATCTCTACTCACTAGTTGCCAGAGGCACCCTCAAGCAAAAATGTGAGTAGGCATTGCTGAATACCACTAAGGGGCAAGAAGGGAGGGAAATCGGCCCTTGGTTGAGAACAACTGATGCAGAGATTTAGATACAGGAATACCTAATTCAAGTTCCTAGTGATTGATGTCTTATTACCAGTCACAACCATGACTGGCAAGTGCTTCAGGCCTTAATAAAATGAAATTTCACCCAGTGGTCCCAGCTGAAATAAACCACACCACTTTGACCTCATCGAAATTCTAAGCATTCACTGGAAATTCAGCACCACGGAGACCCCTAGTCCCTCCCTACTTTTCTGTCAGTACACACCCTCATTACTTTGTTTTGAGTGCCAATTCATTTTAGTAACGCAGCTCAGACGATTTAGACATGCAGTAGATAGTGGAGCGTCTGCCTCCCAGGTAGAGTGCATGCCTTCCTAGTGAATGAGAACACGAAAGGGGAAATGTTGCTCTTGGTGCTCGTGTACTGCTAAATTTGATTCGACCAGGTAATTGTGACGTCAGCACGAGGTCTCTGGCAGGTAAAGGTGGTGTAGCAGGGAGTGGAGGCGCTGTCTGGGAGGATGATTGCCACTGATAGCTAGAGGCCTGATTTCTCATTCTCTGCCTGATTCCAGATGCCTGGCTAGACCAGATGCTGCATTTGGTATGCTGTGTTCAGTTCTGTGTGGTTTACCAGAGGCCTTTTGGAGTCAGAGGACCCTAAAATGATTCCTAAGTGAAGAGAAAAAAAAACTCTGATGAGATTACTGAGTTCTGTCAGGGAAGAATATGGACACTAGGTTGGAGCTGTTACCAGCACAGTTGTTTACTCAACAGAAAAAAGAAGAGTGCTATTTAGAGGTAAACATGAATTTAAAAAAATTTATCAGTTTTGTCTCTATTACCCTTTTGTAGAGTATTTTCTGACTTAATTTGTAAGACTGCTCTGTCTGGGATTAGACCTAGATTGTGATTCTGAAAGTGAAAGTGTTAGTCACTCGAGCATGTCTGACTCTTTGACCCCATGGACTGTAGCCCACCAGGCTCCTCTGTCCATGGGATTCTCCAGGCAAGAATACTGGAGTGGGTTGCCATTTCTTTCTCCAGGGGATCTTCCTGACCCAGGGACTGAACCCGAATCTCCTGCATTGCATGCATACTCTTTACCGACTGAGCCACCAGGCAAGCCCAGATTGTGATTAGGGATGGTATTAAAAACTTTATTTAACTGTAAGTGCCTGGGGGAAAAACTTATTTCATGCTTATTTTTAAAGTGTCCAATCTCTGAGGTCTATTAGTCTTAGTTTTTGATATTTGGTAGTTTTATATTTACATTTATAAAAAGACCTGCTAATAGAAGGTCTTTAGAGGTCTTGTTTAACATATGTGCCTAATGTCCCAGTTCTATGTCCCAGAGAGACATCACTGTTTCAGGCACTGCATTTTTTTCCTACTCAGGGAAGTCAATTCAAAGTGACCAATGTTGGCATGTGAGCCCAAACCCACTGACTGGTCTTGACATAAACCCGGGTTAATGTAGCAAGTGAGGAAATGTTACCCTAGGCCAGAACAGTTTAGTAGAACTGTATTTGCGTCGTCCCTCCATATAGTAGCCATTAAGCCACATATCCCTATTGAAAAGTTGAAATATAGCTAGTGTGACCAAAGGATGACATTTTAGTTATTTAATGAATTTTAAATATAAATAGCAACTTGTGGCTACCAGCTATGATATTGGACAATGTAATTCTAGGCTTTTGAGAAACGTTTTCAGACACAATTGTGAACCTGCGATTGTGGTTACTCTGGGCCTTTGGAACAAACCATACTCACGGAGCAGTTATCACGGTCTTAGTCTATCCACTTAGTCGAAGCCCTTTGTCTATTCACTTGGACAGAAAAAGAATAATGCTTGTGTATGCCAACAATCCTGGTAAGTTAAGGTTGCAGAAGTCTGATTTAGGAAGGCCTGATATTAAACACGGGACTTCCCAGGTGGCACTGTCAATGCAGGAGACCCAAGTTTGATCCCTGGATTGGGAAAATCCCCTTGAGGAGGAAATGGCAACCCACTGCAGTATTCCTGACTGAAAAATTCCATAGACAGAGGAGCCTGGTGGGCTATAGTCCACAGGGTGGCAAAGAGTTGGACACAACTGAGTGAGTGAGCACAATATTAAACACAGGCATCTTGAATATTGAAAATTAAATTAAAGCCAGGAAGGGAAGTTATTGCAGGCAGGTACTTTTAAACCCACTGTCTTCCCTGTTCCTTGAAATTGCATCTATGGAGTGCAATACATTTATGTGTTTTTGTTGTTTTGTATCTAATAGTATTTTTTTATCCTTATATTCTTCCTTAAGCAATTTAGCACAACTCTGCTAAGCTGGGAAAGAAGCTTGATGGCAAGTCATAAGAACAGAATATTTGGAAAATGTAGAATTGTTTTTGTATGACATCAAGCATCAAGGTGTTAATCATGAACTATTTAGTTACGTCATACATCATGGTTTTTCAAATGATGTAAGGTTCTTGGTCCTGAAAATAAATACCAGAAACCATTGTGAAACTCTTTTGCTATGTGATTACCATCCTGCTGGCATGGTAGAACTAGGAAGTGATTGGAACTGGTAAATGCTTTGAGATTATAAAGCTTCTAGTCATGCTTGAACCCAGACATTGCTAGTTCCCTGTTCTCTAGTGGATACCATATGATGAATGAAATCACCTTAAGAAACATCCCTCCAGCTTTCCCTTACCAGTTCAAAAGGCTCATAGTGGTTGAAAGCTGGTAAGGATAATAATTTGATAATTGGTTTTTATTTCTAAAAGATACCTGAAAAGATGGAAAATACTTTGCAGTCAAATGACTGAACTTTGACATATGTGAAAGTATGTAAATATTCATGGTAGCACTCCTCTAAAGCCTTTTAAATATTAAAATTTATTTTTGCTTTATTATCTTTTTCCAACAAATTTATGTAGCCTTGAGAAGTTCCTCTAAATCCCATTGTTTTCATTTTTAAAGGGAAATAACAAGAGCACCTAACCCTTAGGAGTGCTATGAGGCTTAAATGAGATAATAAATATATAGATTCAGCATAGTGCCTGGACCACATGAATTGCTCCATAAATTGTAGCTATTGTTATTGATGTGGCTGCTTTTGTATATCTTAAAGGTTATATATTAATGCTGATACTGTAAATTCAAATATACAAATGCAGTTTTTTTTTTCTTTCCATAACCTGAGAGTTCTTCTGCCACGCAAATCAATCTTCCTTGATTTTTTTGTTTGTTAAGAGTTTTTTATACCAGGTGTTCTGAAAGCTAGGTACATTCTGACCTCTAAAAATGGCCCCCTCAAACTTACCAGATGGTTTATTGTGACAGTAAATAGGTGTATCTTTTAAGATATTATCTGATTATACAAAATCATGTCCCAACAACTTAAATATACTTATGGTAGCTTTTCTTCTTTCTTACTTTTTTTTTTTTTTCTTAAATAATGACCTGCCTTGAATGCTGGAGTAAATGGCATGCTAAGCTTCCTCTCATTGAACCAAGATGACTCAGTTTTCTACTTAAGAAGAATGAAAAGTGTCTCTAACTTTTTAAGTTGAAGTGTTAGTGTTTTAAAAACATAGTTCCCTAAGAAAGATTGTATGCTGTTGTCAACTTAAAAAAGTGTACAACGTGAGAGTTAAGATTTATTTGGGGCAAAATGAAGACTGTAGCCCAGGAGACCGCACCTTAGACAGCTCTGAGAAACTGCTCCAAAGGGGCAGGGGGCAGGTCAGTATATATGAGGTTTTTGTGAAGGGGGAGTTCATGCAATCAAGCACACATTTTTCCAGAAAGTTTCTACTAGTCTCGTGAAGTTTTGCTAGTCACGAAGAGCACTCATCACCGTGAAGGATTTTAGTTCTTTCCTAGATACGGGGAGATACACGAATTGGATTCATAAAATCAGCCCTTAAAAACATTTACCTCTCTGAAGACCTGTCTTGCCAGGTTTTCCCTGAGCACAGAGTGCCTCGGTTCTGCTCTCCGCCCTGAACTCCTTTCAGGGGGTGTTGAAGGTCAGCAGCTGCGGCAGCACATGATCTAACCCTCATAGAGGTAAATGGCAAGTGTCCATTTGTAGTTGACACTGTGTATTTTCATATTTATATTTAATGCCTCAAATTATCAACATAGAGTTTATAGTACTTGGATTGGCTAATAACTCTTTCAGTCATTCACTCACTCAAAGCAATGTTTTGAGGAATGTTTGATTAATTTGACCTATTTCCTCTAAGAAGTTGCATTCTGATTATGAGAGTTATCTGGGGAAAAAAAGTTCTTCTCTTTTTGGGTGGAAGGATGTATTTAAATTTAGAATGACATATATTCCTTATGGCCCAGGGTGCCTGTGCATTAATGCAGAAATTGATATTAGGATAAAATCTTGGACAATTAGGGATGAGTATCTAAAACTCAATTAACCTTTAGCTGTTCACCCCATAGTAGTGACATGCTCTCATTTTCACTGCTGTGGGATTACATATATTCTTTATCATTGTACAGCCAAAGACAAAAGTCAAACTCTCAAGACCAGTTTCAGCCAGGGGACATGAGCAGATCTCCAGGGCTCAGGATGTGCATCACTTACTTGATTTGTAATGCTTTCAGTAGGGAATGCAGTTCTCCTTCTTGTTGACTGTTTTATTTTCATGAATCCACATTGAATCTCCCTTCAAGTTGCTTAGTGATAACAGAATGAACTTCCCATCCAGGGTCTTGGGGCTCAGATTCACGTGGTGATGATCACCATGATCTCTGCATTACTTCCATCGCCAGTGTGATTGCAGGTCGGAATTTCTAACAATATTCAAAGTCATTTTTTAGAAGAAGACAAGAAAGCAAAATGTCACACCCATCTTAAAATTGCCTTAATAGTAAAATAATTTTATCATATTGGTTTGACATATTCAGTGTGTGTATATAGGTCTATACTTTTGAGCAATGCTTCCATTGTTTAAATGACTGCTGAATGGTAATAGCACTTGGCAGAAATTTCTTAGTATTTCAACCTTTAAATGATTAAATGTCTCTAGACCCATCATGAGAAGAGACATGAAAGGGTCGCATGTGCCCTGATGGTCTAGGTTTCTAAGCTTTACCTGCTAAACCTCCTGAAAAGACACAGATGAAGAAAATTTAGACATAAGTTATAATTGTATGCTTTTCTATCACTCTTCATAATGTACTTATTTGGCTTGATCATACAAGTTTTTATAATAATGGTCCCCACATTGCTTCATATGGATGTGTGTATATGGATGAGTGACCAAACCAGTTAATTAAGAATGAAGAGACTATGTGTATTTCCCCATGAATTATAGTCACCATTCTTCTCTGGAATTTGTGTCTTCACCTATACTGTCTAGGCCTGTCTGTTGCCACTCCCACTGGGAGCATTAAAATATCTGTTCTGCATTCTGTGTTACAGAGATATATTTTTCTTTCATTTTCAAAGTTGACAAAGACTACCTATTGAACATTTGCCTGTGAAGAAGTCAACATGTTTAAAAGGATTTAAGAAAATTAGCTACTTTGCTCTGAAGATAAAATGTTCATTTAAACTAGGGAGGAACAGCTTCTTTGTGTCAGCTTTCTCATGCCATCCTGTGCTAAATTGTGAATTTGTTTTGCATTGGATTTTCTCTTTTGCAGAAAAGTATCATCATTTTCACTGCCAGAATAGATTATAGAGCAAAACAGACTAAACAGACTTTTCTGAAGGCAGCTGTGTGTGTGTGTGTGTTTAGGAAAAATCTGTGGCAAACACATTTTCCTGAGGATTTTGATAATTTTTGGTAGCATTATCTGGACTTTACAACTTGTAAACAGCTGGTGTTTCAGTTTTCTTACACCAACCCTTGTTATTTATATAACCAGCAAATTACCATCTAATATTAAGTGGTAAATTAATGACAAGTTTTATTTAAATAAGTCAGTCAATAGCTCTTTGAGTAGGCCCTATGTGTCAGCTGTAGACTATTGGGATGGAATCAAGGCAATTTTGACAGTTTAGTGGGGAAGATGGTCATTAAACAAATAGGTATATATACTATATGACTGTAGTCCTGTGGCAAGGGTTACAAAGAAGACAAGTGGAATAGTAAGGAAATAATACAACAGAGGCTTATCTTTGCTGTGATTTTGTATGGTATCCTTTAGTCCCATGTGGCTATTTAAATATAATTTAGATTTCTTTGTTTTGATTTCTTTGATCTTAGAGATATTTAATTACAATTAAAATTGCACTTCCCAGTCATAGTACCATATTTCAAGTATTCAGTGATCCCATGAGGCTACCATACTGGGCAGCATGACTCTAGAATGTGTTCGTCATTTCAGGGGATCCTCTTGGACAGCATTGTAACTATAGGCTCTGAGAGGATCTCTGTGCAGAACAGCTGTTTAAACTTAGATATGTCTGAGTAGGCAGTGACCCAGTGACAATTTGGGATAGAGGGGAGATCAATCTTGGTAGAGGAATGCTCTAGCATATGGAGATAAACTGTATTAAACTTGATCTGTTATGTTCTTAGAATGACGTTTACCATTTTTCATGCTTGCCTATTTTAAGAAGGTATAATAGTATTGGCATTTGCAATATTACTGTAACCATATAAAATTATGTCTTACTTGGCTCTGCTTAAGGATGGTATTACATTAAAAGAATAATAAATCTGGCATCCAAAATAATTCAAAAGCATTTAAAAATCTTTGGTGTTTTTTTTTTTTTGCAAAAAAGGTAAAAAAGGAATTCTTTCATAATGTGAATAGAGATCTTTCATCATCCTCTTCCTTCTTTCACTAATATATATCACTACTACCCTTAAAGGCTCTCTGTTTTTTCTTCCAGAATTCCAGATGTCTTATAAATCTTGTCTAACTCAGCTTTTTATCACATGCTTTAATTTGTCCTGTTTCTGATTTTTTTCATTTTTTTATGATATCCTGCTCTCTGGCTATTGGACAACAAAGGAAACTGTGAGTGCTGATTCAGCGAGTAGCTGTCTCTCCTCCTTAATAGACTTTTTCAAAAAGATACTGCCACTCAACTATTATCGCAATTCAACATTAAGGAAACATTCTAAATGCTTATAGGAAATTTGATTATGCTAGTTGGTCTTGACTTTGGTCTCCACAGGTTTTAGAACCAAGCTGTTGCTTTGATATGCATATTCTATAGTTCCATGCTAGAATTATTTTTATGTAAATGTCATTACTTTCCCTGAGAGGCTATCCTGTAGTCTAGTGAGTGGTTTTTTTTTCTTAGTACACTGGAAGTAAGAAAGCCAGGATGGAAGATCCCACTGATTATACCTTTCAGTCTCTAAAATCTGTTATTATAACTCATGTGGTTTATTTTTTATTGAAAGATATACTGTCACTCAATTTAATACTTTTAGTCTCGTTTATGTAGAGTAACATTGAGTAAAACCTTACAGAGTTGTATTAGTGGGAGAGGAAGTTAATTTTGAAGAAGTAGAAGCCCAGGACTTAATAATTCCAGTTGCAAAAAGTAAATCTAGACTGTGTTGCCTGTCACACATTCTTAATATATCTTTTAAAATAATTAAGTGAGCATTTTTTCTAATTAAACTATGAGTTGTTGTTTTGTTAAGTTCTAAAGGATTTGAAATCAACTAAATATTTGTTGGCTTTATTCCTTTGTTTTGAGCATCTGGTAAGGTAAATTTTTATTTGTTTTATATTTGAAAAAGTAATTAGAATTTGTGAGCATACTCTCATATCATATGACTTTCAAGAGGAGAAGAAATCAGAATGTTTTTTTAAAAAAGTATGTAATAATCCCAATAAAGAGATTCACCATGTAGATTCTGCCTTCTGTGTGGCTCCTTTCCTTTCACTTTTCTCCGCTCCTGAATTGCTTACATAGACGATAACCCTCTAATTAGTCCATTGGCTTTCAATCCTACTTACTTGCCTTTGACCTGTTCTCACATGGCTGCCAGAGCTGTTTGTGCTAGAAATCGAAAATAGAGATTTAAGAATGGCAGTTTGGTTAGAGGGTGGAAGCTGAGGTAAATCCACTGAAATTTTACTCTTTCCTCAGGTTGCTTATTCTTTGTGTGTGTGCAGTGGTGTGTTTTTCCAATAATGAATAGACTCTGTGGGGATAAGTGGGCTTGCCAGGTGGCAGTAGTGGTAAAGGGCCCACCTGTCAATGCAGGAGACATAAGAGATGCAGGTTCCATCCCTGGGTCGGGAAGATCCCCTGGAGAAGGGCATGGAAATCCACAGCATCATTCTTGCCTGGAGGATCCCCATGGACAGAGGAGCCCAGCGGGCTACAGTCCATAGGGTCACAAAGAGTCAGACACAACTGAACTGACTTAGCATGCATGCACAGACAGGGGGATAAGCATTGGCTTCCCCACTGTTCATCAGGAAGTGTTGGGTCTCTTCTCTGAGCCAGGAGAATCTGGTTCTGTTCATCTGCTGCTTTGAAGACCTTTGATGACTTGCCATTGCTTTCAACTAAGGTCCTAAATTATTAAGACGACCTCTGAGCTCCTATGATGGTGGCCCAGCTTATTTTCTGACCAGTCCGACACCATTCTGCCTTGCTGTCTGTACTGCAACCACACTGACCTTCTCTCTTCTCAGACATGTCAAGCTTCTTCCCATTTGATGCTGCTCTGTCTATCTGGAAGTTCACTGAGTCCCCTTCATTCTTTAGGTCTTGGCTTAAATGCCTCTTTCTGAGATCATCCTTCTCTGATCCCATCCTCACTCACTTTCTCCTGCAACAGACGAGGTGAGATCAGCTCAGTTTTTGCCCTCATGGCAGTGATCATAATTATTAATTAGATCACTATCAATTAATTGTAAAATTAATATCTAATCTCTCTGCCAGACTAAAACTCCTAAAATCAAGAGTAGTGTCTATGCAGGTTGCATTGTATCCCCAGCACCCAGAGCTGTGCCTGGCACTTAAAGTCCTTTACTAACTGTTTTTTAAATATTTCTATTTGATACGAATTTAGTATAATCATGAAGACATTTTGAAATTCTGGCTTAAAAGATTTTAGAGCAGAAACAGATTCTTCTCTGTTTGATTAAATTCTTCACCAGCATATTAAATTCTTCACTGTTGGCTTAAATCTTTATAGCCAGCCTAAGTCATTTGATTTCCACTCTAAATGTTCTGAGCTCAATATCCAAAGAAACTTTGATTTCAGAGGAAGTGCACCGATCCTATCAACCACCAAACATGTTTTTTTAAAAGTCTTTGGGGGAAGTAGGAGCGGAGATAAGGAAGAAATGAAAGACATCCTAAAGCATATTGAGAACCGCAGATAAAAGCAGCAGCTTGTGAGAAGGAGGTTAATGCATATTGAAGTAGATGTCACTAATTTCATATAAATTTGCCATCAGGAAGTTAAGAGCTTTGGGTTGTTTGTTCATTGAATTTGTACTCCTGACTTATTTTGGCCTTGGAGCAGTAATTAATAATGCAAGTGTGGAGGTGGAAGAAGGAAAAGAGATCAAGAAGAGAAGAGAGAAATAAAATGAGGTAAAGACAGGCAAACAGACTGACATTAAATCTACAATATAGTATATTATACTAAATAGATAAACTACAGATAAGTCACAGTCATAGGTTAATCCTTCATTTATGTTCTACAGAGTATAAGTAGGTGTTCTGGAGGGAAGGTAAAAATGGTGGTGAAGGGCTCTTTGTCATTGCTTAGGTAAGTCTGGAAGATTTGTGTAAATGGAGCTTCAAAGGTCTCTTTGTTTTTTGCCTTTTCAGAGAAAGAGGTAGCATATTCAGCATTTCCCAGTCTTGCTGGTTTGGTTAACAGCATTCCCAGTTCACTAGCACTGGGATTTATGCCAACACTTGTGTTCAGATACCTTTTGGGTAAAGCTGGAGGAAGCATTTAAGCCATCCCAGAGAGAATATCGCAAGACAGTGACACATGTAATGAAGATGCCTCTTCTTGGCACCTCTTTTATCCTGGCCTCAAGGTGTAAAAGTATACGAATTGTCACTAACAGGACCTTGCCATTTTCCATGTAATTATGAGGATTGTATTATGAAAATTAATGAGAATTTTAATGGGATAGGTGCAGAAACCTAACTTTAAATAATAAACTGTTAGGGAAACAGTTTGAGTCAAAAGAAACAACCCTAAAATCAAGATTAAGTTCTTAAATAATCAGTCATTGCCCTCCCTCCCCTCTTACACCCTTAGTCCTGCTCCTCCCTTTGCAAATAGCCATCATATAATTTGTGAATGTTTATCTCTCTGGGTGTATTTTTTAAAACTCATTTTGGAAATAGTGTTGTGATTTTTTAATATTTTCTAAATTAAATCGTAGAAAAGAATGATAACTTTAATATTAGAAATTATTATTGCTTTTCATTCCAATAATATTGAAAAATAACAGGAAGGGCCCTGAAGCAATTGCTGAATCGTCTTATTGTTAAAAACTGCCACTGACAAGGACACAGTCTATGTACTTCTAGTGATGTTAGACTACTTTGATTTAATCCTCTTCATTTCCTTTGCTAAGGTTTACTATGCTAAAAAATGCATTTTTAATAGAGATTTTATTATAAAGCACGACCTCTGTTTCTCTTCACAAACGATTCTAATAACACTTTGACTCAGATCCTGAAATGCTAAAGCTAAAAGCAGCATTAGAGACAGTCTGGTCTTAGTCCCTGAAGAGGAAGCTGGTATCAGAGGCTGGATAAGACTTGGGTCTTCTTCCTGGAGTCTTGCTCTTCTTTTCCTTCTCAGAGTTAACCTGAGACTAATGAGACAGTGCATATGAGACACTTCAACAGGCAGCTTCACACATAGTTAGTGCTTGTTAAGAGTAAGTAAAATTAATATCATTAGCATCATCAACCATTCAAATATTTATTGAGCATCTACTATGTGGTTTGGAAAGGCATCTACCCTAATGGTATGGACCTATTCCAAGATCTTTGTGTAGCCTCTAGTTCTGGATCTGCCATGAACAGAGTAGACCCCCTAGAACAATTTTCTAGTTTTCTTTAGCATTCTTTTTTATAAAATAAGTATAAGATTTAGAGAGAATTTTGAGCTAAAAAATGGAAAGTGATGTGTGAAGTCCAGATCTACCAAAGATACTCCTTTTGACCAGATCCATGCTCTTAGTCTGCCAGTTCAAATATTTTAAAGTAATTACTGAAAAATTAAAATCATTTGCCAAAGGATCATCACAAGATAAGGAGAAAAGCCTAACATTTATTATCTCTAGATTGTTTCAGTTTTTTAAAAACGTACAATACATATTCATCTATTCATATATTATATATATAGATATATACACACTTCCCTGATGGCTCAGCAGATAAAGTATCCACCTGCAATTCAGGAGACACAGGAGACTCGGATTTGATCCCTAGGTCAAGAGGATCCCCTGGAGAAGGAAATGGCACCCCACTCTAGTACTCTTGCTTGGAAAATTCCATGGAGAGAGGATGCTGGTGGGCTAAAATCCATGGAGTCACGAAAGAGTCGGATGTGACTGAGCGTGATGAGCTAAACAACACACATGATGAGCTAAAAGTTACATAGATTTGAAAGCTAGTCTCGTCTTATTTTAAATAAGAAAAGGAAATATAGGCTGTAGACAGTGGCTGGTCATGACCGTAATTAAATTTTTCTGAATTTTGAAGCACTGGTTGTTATACTGATGTTGATTTCAGTAACTTCAGTCGCAGCCACTGGGCAACTCCCCACACTTCAGGCTTGCCACTGAGAGCAGTTTCAGTGTTCCCTCTGTGCTTTAATGGAAGTGAATATTTTTCTGTAACTTATCTGTCACTGAACATTTATTGGAGGCACCCTGTGGGTGAAGCATTGTGCTAGATCATGAGTAAGGAAAGATACATTTGTTACACTTGCTTTCTACAAGGCATTTACAATCTAGTAGGGGACCAACAGATCATTTTAAATGTAGTGTAGTAAAGAAATGGACCAAGACAAAATGGAAGCTAGAAGAACCAGGCTATTCTACCAAAAAAAACTTAGAGGAAAAGACATTTGATCTGGGTCCCAGGGATGAGTAGGAATTTTATTTTAGGCGTATGACTTGGCTGTTGCAAAAGGTTGAGATCTGGAAATTATATGGTACATTCAAGCAACTTCTCTGTGGTTTGGTGTGGCTAGAGTATAAATTATCAATAAGGACATATGGGACTTAAGGCAGGACAGATAGGAAGAAGCAAAAGCAATGTGAACTTTATGCTGGAGATGTTTGAAAGTATTTGGTTGCCTTTTGAAAGAGGAAAATATATGGTCAAATTCGTGTTTTAAGAAGAGCAGTTAGGAGCTGTGGTGTGAATAGTTTGAAGGGAAGGGACCGTTTAAAGGCTGTGGAAACAGATTAAGTAAGCAATGAATAAACATTCACTGGAGCAGGGATGGAAACAAGAGGACAAACTTGAAATATAATGAAAGCTAGGGACTAGTGGGACTTGGTAATGGATTGGATACCTGAAAAGGTGAATGAGAGGGGAGAGAAAAGTTGATGTCAAGATAACTAGATTCATAGTTTAGCCAGAATGGAGGTTCAGGAAAAGGTACTTATTTTTCTAGGAAGAGAAGGAATTCTGTTTTGGGGATGTTGAGTTCACGGTAGATATCTAGGTGAATATTTAAACTTTGGGGAAGGGTTGACCTTGGAATATTGATTAAGGCATCTTCAATGAGCTGATGCTCATGAAAGTCTTAGAAGGAGTTTCTTTCTGGGAGAAGATCTGGAGTTAGAATAGAAAAACACCCTCAATGAACTTAATTAATACCTGAAAGAGGATGGAGAGGAAATCTATTTTTCTATCAGTTTTTAGACCTGATTTTTTTTTTTTGATTGACCTCAAGTTCTGACTGAACTGGACCTCAGAAAACATGAAATCATTTTGAATCTTGGCCAAATATGTTGTTAAATCAAGCATATATCCATAAACTTAATATTTCTGACAGAAGTTTTTCTAATGGCTCTTCCAACATACTATGAAAAAATGACACCATGTATGAAGAATGAAGGTTCCAATGCTCTCTGACATAGGCAGTGAATCACTTACTGCGTTAGACAATTTTCTTTATTAGGCCAATACAAATATGTTACAGACACCTTTTTTATGTAGCATAGAAATTATTGCCAACATGGTTAATAGTGACTTTTTCTTTGTGACATAAAGATACTGTATAAAATACTCTTAAGCCTGTCTTTATATCAGTTACCTTGATTAGAATTTCACTTGAGCAGAGGTGATCAATTGAAATAAACATATGTAGTTGGTCTCAGTTCAGTTCAGTCGCTCAGTCGTGTCCGACTCTTTGCGACCCCATGAACCACAGCACGCCAGGCCTCTCTGTCCATCACCAACTCCCGGAGTTTACCCAAACTCATGTCCATTGAGTCGGTGATGCCATCTAACCATCTCATCCTCTGTCATCCCCTTCTCCTCCTGCCTTCAATCTTTCCCAGCATCAGGGGCTTTTCAAATGAGTCAGCTCTTTGCATCACGTGGCCAAAATATTGGAGTTTCAGCTTTAGCATCAGTCCTTCCAACGAACACCCGGGAGTGATTTCCTTTAGGATGGACAGGTTGGATCTCCTTGCAGTCCCAGGGACTCTCAAGAGTCTTCTCCAATACCACAGTTCAAAAGCATCAATTCTTCGGCACTCAGCTTTCTTTATAGTCCAACTCTCACATCCATACATGACTACTGGAAAAACCATAGCCTTGACTAGTGGACCTTTGTTGGCAAAATAATGTCTCTACTTTTTAGTATGCTGTCTAGGTTGGTCATAACTTTCCTTTCAAGGAGTAAGCGTCTTTTAATTTCATGGCTGTAATCACCATCTGCAGTGATTTTGGACCCCAAAATAAAGTCAGCCACTGTTTCCGCTGTTTCCCCATCTATATGCCATGAAGTGATGGGACCAGATGCCATGATCTTAGTTTTCTGAATGTTGAGCTTTAAACCAACTTTTTCACCCTCCTCTTTGACTTTCATCAAGAGGCTCTTTAGATCCCCTTCACTTTCTGCCATAAGGGTGGTGTCATCTGCATATCTGAGGTTGGTCTACTGCCTACGAGTTTAATGTTAAGATTGACTATCAACCTCTGTCTCAACCATGATAGAATAACTGGTGCAGTTTACCATACCACAGTAAACCAGTCTAAAACTGGGCACAATGTATAAGGCAACTGATTTGAGGCGATGGAAAATAACCAGTATAGATATCATCCTCGGAGGTAACAGGCAAGATTGCCTGATATCCATACAGGGAGGGGAGGCCACAGTGGAGAGCTGTGGTTTCTCTGAATTGAAGTGTTTAAGTTGGAAGTTCAGAGCTGCTAAAGTGGCTAAAATTTGACATTCAGGGTACTGGAGAGAGGAACCTGGGCAGAACAGACATAGAAGCAGACCATGGTGATTCCCTGTGTGTCATTTGCCAAGGGCTGTGCATGACCAGAGCGGGACTCTCTAAGCCTTAGCAGAGCGTGACTTCTGTAGGGCTGAATGCTTAACAGAGATTCCCAGCCATACAGTGGTGAGAGATGTTGGAATCTGGGCTAGTGTTGAAAGTGCTGGCTGAGCTGTTGAGAAACTGAATTGAAAATTTAGAAAAGCAACACTTTAGGAGTAAGAATCACAATCTACAATGACGATCATTTCCTTCAAACTAACAATAAAACCAAATAGGCCCTCTCTAACAGAGTATTTTAAAAAACCCTGACAGGATCAAGGTGGTTTGGTGGTTTAGTCGCTAAGTAATGTCTGACTCTTTGCAAGCCCAGGCTCCTCTGTCCATGGGATTCACATTGCAGGCAGATTCTTTACCAACTGAGCTACAGGGGAAGCGACCGGATCAAGAAGATCTGCCAAAAATTTAATTGACTGCCCAAATAACATTTAATGTCTCTAAGGGAAGAAAAGATAATCCAGACACATTGGTGTGCATCACGTGTAATCATACGTGTGAAGAAGCAGGAGGATATGATATTCAATCAAGAAAGCAAGCAGTCATTGGAAACAAATGCCATGATGACCAATGACCAAGATATTGGAATTATAGCTACTATAACAGTGTTCAAGGTCATAAAGGAAAAGTTTGATGTACTGCATAAACAGATGGGGAATTTTGGATAAGAAATGGTAACTATAAAAAGAAATGGAAATATTAGAATTGAAAGGTGCAATGACTGACATGAAAAATATAATAGATGAGATTAGCAGCCAGTTAGATTCTGCCTGATAAGAGGTTAGTGCCCTTAAAGTCATATAAATAGAAATTATCCAAGCTAAAGAACAGTGAGAAAAAAGAATGAAAAAAAAAAAAAGAATTATTCTGAGCTGGATCATGGACTTAATGTAAATGTAAAAAAAGAAAGTGTTAAGTTTCTAGAACAAAATGTAGAAAATATCTTAGTGACCTTGGGCTAGACAGATAACTTAGAGTAAAGAAAAAGCAGTAATTACAGAAGAGAACAATTGATTAACTGGGTTTCATTAAAATTATAAACCTCTGCTTATCTAAAGACTCATTTAAGAAAAATGAAAAGGCAAGCTACTGTCTGGAAGAAAATATTTATACAATATGCGTAATAAAGGACAGATATCTAGAATATATATTTTTAAAAAACAGCAACAAGGTCCTACACTTGAACAGCCAAAAAAGCCTCAATTTACATAAAGGGCAAAAAGATTTCAACATGCATTATCTAAATGTATATGTTGTTTTTATATATGACCAATGATTCCATTAAAAGGTATTCAATATCATTAGTTATTATGACTATGAGGAAAAAAAAAAAATAACCAGAATTTCTCTTGATTCCCACCGGAATAGCCACAATTAATGTCTGTGGTGATTGATGATTATGAGTAACAGAAACTCTTACACATTGCTGGTCAAAATACAAAATGATAGAACTTTGGAAAATAGTTCCGTTTCTCATAATGTTAAACATATGACTTTATTATTCAGCAATGCTGCTCTCTATGTATTTACCCAAGAAAAATGAAAACATCCACAAAAAATTTTTCTATACAAATGTTCATAGTAACTTTATTCATTAATTTATTTCCTATACTGGAAATAGTGCATAACTCCTTCAAGAGAATAAATTGTTGGGTACTCATTTGTATAGTGCAGTACTGTTGAGCCACCATAATTATAGTTACTGATAAACACAGAAGCATGGATGAATCTTAAACAGCTGAAAGAAGGAGATGAAAGACAGTACATATTGTATGATTACATTTATATTATAAAACAGTCAAAGCTCACAAGTGAGGACTAAAATCACATCAGGGGTTGCTGATAGAGGTGATGGTGCTTGAATGACGGGGCCACTGGAAGCTTCTTAGGGTGATGGAAATTTTCCCTAGCTTGATTCAAGTCTTCGTTTCATGTGTGTATACACAGTGTAAAATCTATTTCATCACATGCAACTTTTACCTCAATAATTTAAAGATACAAAATTTTAAAAAATAGGCAGTGAAATAATCCAAACTGCTAATGATGATTTTGTGTAATAAATCAAGATAAGTTTGTTCATTAACATATCCAGTGTTTCAAATCCATCAAATGTATTTTGGCTAAGAACGCAATTAGCAGGGTTTATAGTTTTATGATTTGATTTGTATTTTTATTAGTTTTCATGGTTTTTTTTAGGATAAAGCTTTGCTTAAAAGTTCTTTTGTCTTCAGAAAGGAGCAGAATTAGCAAATTTCTCTCCAATAAAACAGGTAATTCCCTAGACAATTCACTGAAATGGTATATCCTTGAATTTTTTTTTTTTTTGGAAAATACTCTGGAGGTACATTGAGGAACGTTAGTTATTTTATCCCAGGGAATTGGCTGCTGGTTGAGAAACAGGCCCTGGATAATTGAAGCAATTTGTCTGAGAGCTGAATGTACAGGCAGGAATAGGACCTGACTTAATTGAAAAGAATTGATATTACAACATTAAGAACACTGATGTTCTGAGAATTAAAGCAAAAGGGCCAGACCAGTGTCTACTAGCATTTAGCATTGTTAGGGGAAGATTGTGTTCATGTTCCAGAATAGTTCTCTGGTGATGAGAGTCAGTGATAATGGACTGACACAAAAAAATCTCTTCTTGTCCTCCATTCTCCTCAGAGGGCAGACATAATGGGGCTAAGAAGAATCACAGGCTGACCCTATCACTTGGGTATTTTCAGTTGCTGTACATGTCACCTTAACCTACATTTGTGGTCAGCATGATATAATAGGAAGACCTTGAGACTGAGCATCACAGACTTAATTGCTTGTGAACTGTGTGTGACCTTGGGCAAGTCTCTTAGGCTTTCTGACCTTGTCTTGAAGGGTTGCTGAAGGATGAAATGAAATATCATGTGAAAAGTGCTAATTAGCCTATGGTATGTTAACTAAAGATAGCCCCTTCCTCCTTTTACAAAAACTCAACTCTATACAAAAAAGTGGTTTGTAGGATTTCTTGAGGATGCATTTTCTGAAGTTGAAATGAATAATGGAAAGCAATAGCCATTCATTGTCAAGTAAATCGTTGCCACATTGTATATGTTTTATTTAGAACACCACTGTTTTGGTCATTAAATGGAGGCAAAATGATTTGTAAATACTAAGCGCCCTGCTTGCTAAGAGACATTAGCATCTATGAATTTTGCATGCCACTTGGACTAGGCTGTTAATCAGGTGTGTTTTATTGCTATGTATTTTCAAGAGAGAAGTAAAAAAAAAAATCCACAACTATAGCAATTGAGAGCTAGCTAAAGTTCTGAATATCTAGAGTCAGATTATTTTAAAATTCTTGACTAGGAATTGACTTTCTGAGCAATGATGCCATAGTAGATCTTAAGAACTAAGAAAGATGCTAAATCTTTGCAAATCTTCATGTAAGTGTCAGACATTTTCCTCATAAGAGATGGCCTTCTAAGTTCTAAGAACAGAACAGAAAGGTCTGTGACAGTAACATAGCCTTCCTTGGAAAAATCTAAATGAGAAATGAATTGTGGGATGGCAGAAAAT
The DNA here is from genome assembly GCF_910594005.1 of Cervus elaphus. NCBI lineage: Eukaryota > Metazoa > Chordata > Mammalia > Artiodactyla > Cervidae > Cervus > Cervus elaphus. The sequence goes on from NC_057838.1 coordinate 52,237,821, forward strand.
ATTATTACTTAACAAAATAGGTTGTTTTAATGAATCTAAGCTGTTCAGGTGAGTCTAAATCAGCTAATATTTTAATATATATGTATGTATATTTATGTATATATCATGTTAATAGTGAAAAAGCAAGTGAAATAGTGGGGAAAAAAGCCCTAAAACTCAGTAACTGCTGAAAAAACCACCTTCATTTTTCAACAATTTGTCATATATTTTTTCAGTAGGCTATTAAAGAAAACACTTAACCTGCAAGCTTAGATTCAAGGCATGTCTTATTTGCCTCCTCTATGTGTTTTTTAATAAAGAAAAATCTATGGTAAATTTTGAGTTCCCAAGAAGATCTCAGTTTCAGAACTCTCAGTATTTGGTGCTTCCATGTTGCTAAATGGATTGCCAGTAACAGTTGATTGAACGAGTAAAACTGTGTGAAGAATATTTGTAACAGCAATATAAGCATTCAGTGCTCATTTGCTTTTATTTACTGGGGATCAGGTGTAGTGGTAGATGTTGAGACTTAGCCTAGTCATTCCCCACATGCATGCAATATAATGTGTTGTCAAAGTTGTAGAGTATGACAGAAGGAGCCTGTATTTCTACCCATGGTAGGATCAAAGGAGATTTGATTAAAAGAACTGTCTTAAAAAATAAATAAATAAAAATAAAAGAACTGTCTTGAAAAGTCAAAGTCAGGAGTGGGAAAGTTGTTACCTTAAAACTAGCATGGAATGCACAGACATTATAGAAAAGCTCAGAATATCTGGAGCATAGTGGTGGTATGGTGCTCCTAGACCAAAAGTACTATTTGTGAGGCTCTAAAGTTGGCTTCTCAACAGGAAACAGATGGTAGATTCAAAATCATGTTGAATTGAAGAGTTTATTTACACGGGCACTATTGACAAAATTGTGGACTGAGTGTAGGGAAACCATAGAAAAAGTATAAAGTGGAATCAGTGATAACAGAGCTGTTATTTTTTGACATGAAGGGACAAGGGGAGGGAGCTGGTGTTGAAACTACAAAGGATCAAGGTGTGGGAAGGAGCTTGCCTTGAGAAGACTGTAACCTTCCACTGAGGAAGCCAGATAGAGGTGACCGCCCAGAGAGGAACTAGAGGATAAATACCATCATCAACTCTTTTCCCTTCTTCCCATCTCCTGCTAGGCCTCTCTTTTGGAAAATAGCCTTTTTCATGGGCAAGTGGAATCTGGGTTTCCTACCTGTTTTCTTTACATCAAGTGTTAAGTGTGTTAGTCGCTCAGTCGTGCCTGACTCTTTGCAACCCCATGGACAGCAGCCCACCAGTCTCCTCTGTCCATGAGATTTTTCCAGGCAAGGATACTGGAGTGGGTTGCCATTCTTTACATCAGCTTCCCTGAAAACTTTTACTTGTCATCCGCCCTGCTTCTCTGGGGCTTCCAAGGTGGCACTAGTGGTAAAGAACCCACTCTCCAGTGCATAAGATGTAAGAGAGACAGGTTCGATCCTGGGTTGGGAAGACCCCCTGGAGGAGGGCATGGGAACCCATTTATTCCAGTATTCTTGCCTGGAGAATCCCATGGACAGAGGATCCTGGTGTGTTAACAGTCCATAGGGTTGCACAGAGTGGGGCACAACTGAAGCGACTTAGCACACACATGCCCTAATTCTCTTAACCATCGTCTACATTTAGACAAAATCTTCTGATTCATAGAGTTACCCAACAGGAGTAAGCTGAAAGAGCTTCCTGAGAGGCTTGGGGTGCCTCCGAGGCTCTGTTACATATAGTTATCATCACTGTTGTTCAACTTCTTACTTGTCAAAAAAAGCATGTGTTTGTTCCATATTTCATTGGCTTTTATGAAAGTCTCTTTAGGCTTTTGTATATCTTACCCTGTTAATCCTCCATCACAACCTATGGGCAAGGCAGATTGAGGCACATTTTTATTGATGAAGAAACAGTGTCATGGAAGAATTCATAAAACTGGAGGTACCATTGAATAGAAAAAGAGCTCAGCCTCATTCACCTGTATGATGATAAAGTATTCCTGTACGCTATAACATATGCATGCCATTTACTCCTCTCTCCTGTGATTTATCTAACACTTAAATGCCAGACACTGTGCAGGTGTTGGGGAGGAGGAAGGCCCCCTTCTTCTCTATGATGAGTACCCAGCACACACCTGGTAGGATCATTAGGACTAGAAACAAACAAACAAACAACTATGGTAAGAGAGACTAATTTGATCAGAAGAAGAGATGAAAATATGTTCTGCCCCTCCCTTCCTGAAATTCAAGCAGAAGAGCTTTCATATTTGACATGTGTTGAGCTTCTAAGAAATAAATCAGTTTCAACTGAAGATTCAGGGCACCGTGTCAGGAGATTTGTGTGCAAATTGGTTGAGATGCTGTGTGATGCTGCAGATCTTGAACTGACCTGTGTCACTTGCTTTAAGAATGGAGGGAGGATATTTTTTTTAAATGAGGTCTGTAATGAAATAGGCCTCTGGATTTGACTCTCCCATGAGTGGATCCACGTGAGGTTAGGTAGGAGGTGACATTAAAGCTTGCTGCCCTCAAAATGACTTATCCTCCTGCCACTCTTGAGTGTTTCTGGGGGTCGGGAGGGGTTGTGATAAGAATATTTATTTCAAAAGTAATAAGCTCTGTGTTCACTGTACTGAGGATTAAAACTGCCTTCCCTAACCCTTTCTTTCTTCTTTTGGCCAGTGGAGTGCTAATGTCTATAATGTCGTGTTGCTTTTCTCATATTTGTTTGATCCTCAAATCGATACCTCCTTTATTTTGATAACTGGCCCAATAATTGCCCAGAGGAACTCGTAATCATTGCCACTGCATCTTCTGTGAAGAACCCATCTTTTGTTATTCCTGGTTCCTCCCAGAAAAATCTCTCTACATGCTAAGTAAGTTTTGACCCCATGGACTGCAACCCACCAGGCTCCTCTGTCCATGAGATTTTCTAGGCACGGATACTGGAGAGGGTTGCCATTTTCTTCTCCAGGGGATCTTCCCAACCCAGGGATTGAACCCGGGTCTCCTGCATTGCAGAAAGATTCTTTACTGACTGAGCTGCAAGGAAAGCCCTTAATAAATACTAAATAATTACTCAGTTACACACTGCAAGTTGACTCTATTTAACCTCCTCTGCCTGTGGCAGTATCTTTTATCTATAGATTACAAGTAATTTTTGTTTGTTTGTTTTTTTGCTTGTTTTTCAAGAAGAAGAAAAAGACCAGGTGATAAACACCAGAATCTCTTGTCTCCTTGGTTAAAGAAGGAGTGTCTATGGGTTGTTATGGAGATGGGGGTGCAGGCTGTCACAGATATAGGAAAATATATTTTAATATTTAGAACAATCAGGTATTTGGGTAATTTACTTTTCTCAGTTTTGTCATCCAGGTGTGATAAAGTCAAGTCAGTCTACTCAGTTCTGTGAAGTGGTAAAGTCTGTTAGTAATTCTGAAGCAGGAATCATGGGGGAGATTTCTTGATATTGTGGTATGATCCATCCTATGTGGCCTGTGTTCACTAAATACATACCGTGTCCCTAGGGATGGGTAAGCACTCATAGGTTTCTGCCCCTGACTTAATCACCTTTTTGTTTTATGTTCTGTAACAAGTTTACTGATACAGTAACCCCCAAGATGCTTGCTCCTTGGAAGAAAAGCTATGACAAACCTAGACAGCCTATTGAAAAAGCAGAGACATCACTTTTCGAAAAAAGGTCCATAGATTAAAAGTTACCGTTTTTCCAGTAGTCATGTGAGAGTTGGGCCATAAAGAAGGCTAAGTGCTGAAGAACTGATGCTTTTGAACGTTGGTGCTAGAGAAAACTCTTGAGAGTCCCTTGGACACAAGGAGATTAAATCGGTCAATCCTAAAGGAAATCAATCCTGAATATTCATTGGAAGGACTGATGCTGAAGCTGTAGACACAATACTTTGGCCACCTGACGTGAAGAGCCAACTCACTGGAAAAGACTCCGATGCTGGGAAATATTGAGGGCTGGAGGAGAAGGGATGGCAGAGGATGAGATGGTTGGATAGCATCACCAAGTCAATAGACTTGAGTTTGAGCAAACACTGGGAGATAGTGAAGGACAGGGAAGCCTGGTGTGCTGCCGTCCATGTAGTCGCAAATAGTTGGACACAACTTAGTCAAAGAACAACAATAGCAAAGATTATTTCACAATAGTATATTTTAGTTACCTGTAACTATCAAGTTTCCTCTAGTACAGCCTCAACTAAGAGTGCTCTTCCATGGCACAGTGCCACTTCTTACTGTCTAAGCTCTAATCTCATTGATATAAGCCATTTAAATTTACCTTTATGCTTCTTGAGCTTGGGTGTCGATTTGATAATAACCTCATGCTTAAACAAAAAAATTTTAAGAATGGCAAAAATAAAGAACAATTTTCACTAATGAAAGCATTTATGTAATTAACCTACCCTCTAAAAAAGATTACGGACAAAGGAAGTACACATGTGAATTGCAACATAAAGAGCTTCTGAATTGATGATTTATATCAATTGACATTTGTCATTTTTATTTGTGAGAATAGATTTTAAATGTTTCTGATAAAAATTGGAAGAACCTATCCCTATTTCCATGTAACTCTTTCTCCTTGTAGACAGCTGCTGCTGATTGTTGCTTTGCACGTCCATTGAGTTTTAAAACCTATTTCACTTTGGCTTGAAATTTACTTTTTCTTAATAGCAATTTTTAATTTTATTTAGATAAACTAGAAAGTGTATGTAGGCTTTGGAGTTTTTTCTTTTCTTTTTTTTATCATTTAGTGTCATTTTCTTGCTTTGCTTTTTTTTTTTTTAAATAAAGCCATCTGTTTAGTAAACATGGAAAATTGATTGATATGAAACCCAGAAAGTTCATAATGACAACTAAATAACAGATGACAGATTAGATAAGAACAAGTCATTAAGTTGGCCTATAAAAGGACAGCCATCTGCACCACTAAAACAATCTTCCTATTGATGACAGTAATAATTTTCAGAGTCCATGACAGCTAAGAATTTATAGAATAAAATGGAAAAGCTTATAAATTGAGAAGCGAAGCTTGATTTTGGCAATTAATGTAACCATTTTGTTTCAGGGTTACATGACAAGTGAGTGAAGATTATACAATATCCTTTGAGAACAAATAATCCTTTACTCTGTGTATTTACATGTTTTATGTGACACAGATAATGACTATATTACCATTATTTTGTTTGGCTGAATTTATTAACAGATGCAGAGAGTATAATTCACTGACGACTAAAAAGATTTATGATTCAAAATTTTTTAAAATCTTAGTTTACAGATTAGTGATTTATAATTAAAACATAAGTTTAGTGGGGATGTTTAAGGATAGCCAATCACAGATCCACAGGACTGAAAAAGGCCATAGGGCCATCTGCCTTTACCGTGCCAATGCTGTCATCAAAGTTGAATCCAGTTTTATAATCACTAACGAAATACCAAAGAATAGCCAGAATAAAGTGCACAATGATATATACATTTAGCAGAGTTAAACAGAATCAGGGTACCAACAGTTGGACCTGCTTGGTTTGAGGAAACTGTATCTGCTGACATTTAAAAGCGAGATTGAATTAGTGGTTTTAAATTTGGAATTGTTTTTCATATTCACTCATCAATGAGCTAATCCTCTGTAATGCTAAATGACTTGAAAGTTTGCTCTTCAACATGGACCTATTATTATAATTGAATTTGGTGAAAGTGGCTTAACTGGTATTGGATCCTGAGTATCTATACTTTCCCTGTTTCTTCACATCCTTTGTGAAAATGTATTAATTGATTCTTATAGGATGAAATACTGTTGAGGTTTGGTTGACTTGGGGCTTTGGGGAGAGTTACCCTCTGTGAGAACCTAAGATGATATCATTAAAACTGAATCTTTACTTAGCAGGTCCTAGGAACTTTATGCTTTCTATTCCTATGCCTTGAATTTTTCTTTTTTTATGGCTCTGATGGGTGTGACTGCAGCCATGAAATCAAAAGACGTTTGCTCCTAGGAAGAAAAGCTATGACCAACCTAGACAGCATATTATAAGCAGAGCCATTACTTTGCCAACAAAGGTCCATCTAGTCAAAGCTATGGTTTTTCTAGTAGGCATGTGTGGATATGAGAGTTGGACTATAAAGAAAGCTGAGCACTGAAGAATTGATGCTTTTGAACTTGTAGTGTTGGAGAAGACTCTTGAGAGTCCCTTGGACAGCAAGGAGATCCAATCAGTCTATCCTAAAGGAAATCAGTCCTGAATATTCATTGGAAGGACTGATGCTGAAGCTGAAACTCCAATACTTTGGCCTCCTCATGCAAAGAACTGACTCATTTGAAAAGACCCTGATGCTGGGAAAGATTGAAGGTGCGAGGAGAAGGGGATGACAGAGGATGAGATGATTGGATGGCATCAATGGTCATGAATTTGAGTAAGCTCTGGGAGTTGGTGATGGACAAGGAAGCCTGGCGTGCTGCAATTGATGGGGTCACAAAGAGTAAGACATGACTGAGAGACTGAACTGAAGGTGGGCTTACACGTACCTGGGTAGGAAAAGTTTCAAGTAAAATTGTAAAGAAGAAAGTGTCACTGAAAAGTCTGTTTTTCACACATAGCTGATAATAATGTGTTAATGTATATACCTTTTTATGCATTTATATACATTTTAAACAATGTTTGGTACCTACTTCTGCTCACCATTTGTGAACATGTCATATGCCTTTTAAAAAATCCTTTATTATTCATAACATAGTAGCCATTGTACCATATAGCGTATTTGATATTACCAACTATTTACTATGGGACATTTGGATGATCCAGCTCATGATCATGATTGAACAATTCCAGTACATAAATCTCTAGACATCTGCTTTCTTCCTTAGAGTTCCAAGGAGTAGAATAGTTAGGACAAACGTATACAATGTGTTCAGGTTTTTGCTGCATGCTACCATATATCTCCTCAGAAAAGCTATCAGGCTCACCATGACTACATGAATGTTCTTTTCCTTGTATGTGTCTTAACTTAAAAAAAGTTTGTAATATTAACAATGAATCTAATGTCTTGTTTTAATGTGAATTTTTGTGTATTGAGATAGCCTTTTTTTTTCCCCTTTGTTTTTCAACTGCTGGAACAATATTTTTCTGTGTAGTGCTTTTTTGCCCATCTCATTTCTAAAGGGTTGACTTTATTTATTGTTATTACTCTGAAGGAGTCATAGCAGGAGTAGCAGAATAACGTTAGGATCACCTTGACGTTTCTTCAGGAGGAATGGTTTCAAGTTTATCCTCTTAAACCACTGAAATAAACATGAAGGACTGCCCTCTATACCAACCACAGTTGTTCAACTGAAAATTGAAGTTGTCTGGCAAATCATCTCTTGCATTTTAAGGAACTGATCTCCAAACGGGTTGAGATTAGAGAACTGAATCTTCCTCACTGAGTTGCAAGGCCATGTTGACAAGAGGGAGCTCCCTTATTTGCTGATAAGTGACAAAATTAGGTGAGAAGGAATCTAAGAAGGAATGTTCTTAGAAAGGCACAACTCTTTACATTTGATATGAGTTAATGATCAGACAGGACTTAGCGGCAGAACAACAATGATATGCATTTATTGCTTGAAGCAAGGTATGAAAAAATTACATCTAGGTATAGTGGGTGCCTATAATATTTCTTATAATTTCAACATGTATTAGGTTGTAAAATTCTTAGCTTCCTATTGTTCTGTTTACATCTTTTGTCTTTGAAGACCCCCTGCCTCAGGCTCGCTGCTCACAGGTTAGTGTCTGCTAACAGATGGAGTGTTTTCAGAGTTCTCAGTACATTTTCCCTTGGATTATCCAAGCTTATTGTTGCTTTATGGAGAAGGAAATGGCAACCCACTCCAGGATTCTTGCCTGGAAAATCCCATGGACTGAGGATCCTGGTAGGCTACAGTCCATGGGGTCGCAAAGAGTCGGACACAACTGAGCGACTTCACTGACTGACTGATTGTTGGCTTATCATAGTTTAGTGGCTTCCCTTAGCTCTGACCCAGTCTTGGGTATTGGCATTCATTTATTTACCTTTCACTTCTCATTTACTGAGCACCTACTATGGTCAAAGTACATGCTGAAAGTACAAAAATGAGAGCCATGTTCTCTCATCTCAAGAAGAAATTACTCTCGTGGGTAAGATAGTTGCCTGAAGAGGTAATTATACAAGGCATAAAGTGAAATAACAGAGGTAACACAGGATGTTAGAGAAGTAGTGAGGAGAGAGACTGAGTTATCAAGGAAGGCTTCTAGTTAAATCTTTAGAAGTCCCAGGAGTCAACCAGAACTGTGACTGAGCAGTACAGAATATGCATGATTTTTGCAGGGGGGGCTTGTAAGTGAGTTTGTTAAGAAACACATTGTGAGAGGGAATAATACAGTCTTTGCCCTTTGTAGAACTAGAAAACCTAGCTGTTTCAAAGACTGGAAGTTAATAAATAGCTACAATCCTTTTTTCTTTAGCGATTTTACTGTACTGTACTGTAAAGTCGTTCAGTCGTGTCTGACTCTTTGCGACCCCATGGGCTGTGGCCTACCAGACTCCTCAGTCCATGGAATTTTCCAGGCAAGAGTACTGGAGTGGGTTGCCATTTCCTTCTCCAGGGGATCTTCCCAACCCAGGGATCAAACCTGGATCTCCGGCACTACAGACGCTTTACTATCTGAGCTTTGTATTTGTGAAAAAAATCTAGAAGTGATTTCCTTTGAAATTGTTTCTTTTAATATAGATGCTATGATTTTAGTGAAAACTTTGACATTACTGGCAGTATATGGCATAAAACATGATTATTTTGTTTAAAGGTGGAAATATTGGATCAAAAAAAAAAGCCTATCAAACAACAGTAATTAACAGCTTAACCTAAAAACTCCTCTTTGTTAACTAATTGTTTTGCTCTTTCCTTCAATCATCCATTCATTTGTTGAACAAACATTTGTTAACCCTTAGGCATGGCTAAAGAACTTTGTTTTTGAATGCAAAGGTATAAATAAGCACAGTTTTTCTTGGTGTAGGTTCTGTCTTGACAGGACTATCCATTTTGTTAATTATTATGGTTTTCTTTTCTTTTTTAATTAAAAGATAGGCAGATTGGGGATAAATAATACAAATGCATGCACAAAAATACAGTAGCGATCTCAAAACAGGGATTGGATGTTTTAAATTTTGCTTCAACCAGGAGAATCATCTTGGGGCTATAGAATGAGTTTTCCTTCTTCAGATACTTTTTTTTTTTTTTTTTAAATACCTACAGCCATTTGCATTCACAATAAATGTTGATATGAAAGTGTTAGTTTTGTGTTTTGTAAATTGCATGAGTAATTGTCTCCCCAGCACTTGCTAAGTTGATGCTTCCTTTTTTAATGGCTGTAATATATTTGTAAACATGTTTCTTAACTTACTTGAAAACATGTTTCCATCTCATTTATTTGCAGACAACTTACTGTCTGTTGAATCTTTAGCTTCTTCTTTTCTAATGACTCCTTTGAAATATTATTTTAATGAACCTATGAAACACATCATTGTATTCTTTATATTGTGGTTGGACTGCTAATGAGACTCATCCATTAAGTAAATGGCTTTGTAGGCAATGGAAATGTAATAAATAAAGTTAGTCTGTTCTTCTTTACTACTTCTCTGCTGATGGGCATACCACATGCTGAGAAGGTAATGTTTCATGACCAGAACAGTTCAGTTGGTAGGCGGATTGGGAATCTTTGCATTTAACATAAAAAAAAAAAGAAGAAGAAGAAGAACATCATAAAAGCACATTTGCAACCCCAACTATTTTTTTTTTATCAAATTATAAGGTAATGTATTTTTAATGCAGGCATTGTATTACAAATGGGTATGCTTTATCAAAGATATCAAGTATCCATAGGATACTTATAAAGGGAAAAATATTACTTCTCTAGAAATAGAGGAGAAAAGAAAGAAAACCTATTTTAAGATATAAAATTCCTTTTTTTGACATATAATGCACACTGTTATGTAGTTCTGTTATTAATAGTAGTATTGAAACATTTTTAAAATAATATAAGAGATAGCTTATATAATACATGTATAGGGCTCAGCATAGGGGTTAATAGACAGTAACTTTAAGCAGTAGCATTATAAGATATAAAATTCCACAAAAGCAACTTCTGAGCAAAGGATTGCATCAAAAAAACTAAATTCATGTCCTTTTCGATTTGACCTCATTATTGGCTTTGATTCTCTGCCTTATCAAAAGAAGATACTGGTGTCAAAAATGATCTTGCAACAACATTACATCTTGTTTTAGTGGAGTCTGGTGGCAGCTACCAGTTCCACCTTCAAATCCCAAGTGTCTTTATTGCAATAAAATGTTATAAGCATTTACTCCTCAATATTCCAGTGACAAATCTAGTATTATTTTTATTAATTTCATACTTGTAATTCAATGGCTTTCTTTAAGCTTATGGCCATTCTGATCAGTAAAAACAACAAGATGGCATTGCCAACTGTTTCCGCCCCCATGTCCGTCCCCCCCCACCCCCACCTTCTGATATGGGTACCATAGTCTGCCTGCACTGACAGAATTTCTAGGTCTTCAGAGCTGTTCATCTTGGAGAGACAGCAGTAAGCAGTAAGATGTTGAAGGAAGATCTTAGCCTGGATGAAAACCAGGAATCCTAGACACTGACCAGCAAAGGCTAAAAGTTCCCCTGGCTCTTACCCTCATTTGAAAGCAAGAATGTTTCAAGGAGGCAAAAACTGTAAAAATTGGTACAAATTTATTATTAGAGACACAGTACAAGTGGAAGAGTGCACAGAGAAACAGTTCAAGACAGAAGCAAGGCAGAGATATACACCTGGAGAGAGAAGGGTATGGGCGTCCCCCCAGAGAAGATGAGTGCAGAAAAAAGGCTGTTAAATCATCTAGACAGGGCAATTCTTCCAGGTCTTTGTTTACCTTTGGTCATTATCTTGCTTTGTTTTCCACACCTGCCCTGCCCTAGGATCCTCCCTGACATGTATGAACACCTTTTATCCAAGATGGATTCCAGCCCAGAGTCCTGTGGGGGAGCTGGGGCTTGGCATCACCTATTGTGGTGTGGTGTCCTCTCTTTTTGACTCCAAGGAACGTCTCTGTGCGTGTCCAGTGTCTCCCTTGTCTTCCCCAAGGATGGGGAATATGTGACCTTTTGATCTTTTATTCCAAAAGGGTTTAGCCCCTCTGTCCCTGCCATAACTGTTATGTTAAAGTGTTCACAGGAGACAGAACCCAGCTGTTTATCCTGTTTCTGTTGTAGTTTCCATCTCAAAGTACAAACAAGAGGCTGATTATAAATATCTAGCCTAGAGCCCACCTGCATCCTTCCTCAGGAAATGTAAACAGGAGGCTGATAGTAAATGTCTAGCTTGGAGCCCATCTATCTCCCGCCTCAGTGTCAAGGGCGCCACCCCTTAAGAATAAAAATATGAAATAATAAACTTTTTCTGGGTTCTTTTAAAGTAGTCGCTGTGGTTTGGGCACAGATGAAGGCAAACATTGGCAGAGAACAGGCATTTCTTCCCGAGCCAGGACTTTCTCTATTGGTTTAATCCCATTGCCCTAAGGATTGCTTTGGTGGAAATGAAATATAAAAGGAAAAAGAGGTAATGTCACATTTTGCACAGCAAGAAAACTGAAAACCTGTCCTCAGATTTAGAAGTGATTTTGTTTTACAAGAAATAACTAGTGCAAATTCAAATAACAAATGTTATCTTAAAAAACATAATAGAATGCATTTTTGTGTTGTAACATTTGTGAAATCAGGCTCTTACAACCGATAGCATGTGATAGTTTTTAAAAAGATATATTTTCCTAAATTACATAAAATAGTGGTGGGTCTTAACATTCAGGTCATCTGAGATTCAGTAAACTACTGAGATTTGGGATCTTATTACTTTGTTCCCAGTAATGAGAGGTAAAAATGATGTTACTGTTTTTAAACAAATGTCTACTTTCATGAATTTGGTTGAAGGAACAATGTCCTCTTTTAGTCTCAAGCTTGATTTTGCCTCTCTTCTAGACCCTTACTCTATCCAGCCTCTGAGCCCTTGCTTATGGCAGAAATCTTAATGATTTATTTTTGTCTGTGAGCTTGAAAAGACAGGTTTCAACAAAATGCCTCCTGTAAATAAAAGAAAATACACTTCACTGAGGACCTATGTGAAATGATAATTAACTGTATTTTAAAGGAATTATTCTAGAGATACGCTGAGCTGCTCCACACTCATTTAAAGTTGGCAACCTGTTAACAGTTCCCCGTCTGCTCCACTGAGGTCAGCCAACTTCTGTTGGGTAACTGAAACTGTAGAGTTTGAAAGCAGAACACAAAATGCCATCCTTAAAATTGGAGCTGTCACGTTAAGTTATGTCACATTTTATGACAGGTCACAAGAGGAAGTGATACATGATTTTATAAACACGTCACCCAAAGCAGGCTCATTGAAATTCTAGCTGTCCACCAATGTTAGAAGTTATTTTCCATCAAAAATTAACAGGGTCCAGGACTTTAAAAAGGGGTCTTTCAAACAGAAAAGGGAAGTTTTTCTACTGTTGTGAACAGTTCCATCTATAGTGAATTAGAGTGTAAATAGGGGAAAGAAAGATATTCTACTGTAGAAAATGATGTAGGTCTAACTAATTTTAAATTTTGCTGTTGCTGTTTAATCGATAAGTCGTATCTGACTCTTTGTGGTCCCATGGACTGTAGCCCACCAGGCTCCTCTGTCCATGGGATTTTGCAGGCAAGAATACTGGAGTGGGTTGCCATTTTCTCCTACAAGGGATCTTCCAGATCCAAGGGTCAAACTCCTTGGATCTGGTAGTCAGATGGGTTCTTTACCGCTGTGCTCTCTGGGAAGCCCTAAATTATAGCCTGAAAGTGACAAAAAAGGAAAGTATTAGTTACTTACTCATGTCCGTCTCTTTGTGATCCCATGGACTGTAGTACCCCAGGCTCCTCTGTCCATGGAATTCTCCAGGCAAGAATACTGGAGTGGGTAGCCACTCCCTTCTCCAGGGGATCTTCCTGACCTCAGGATCGAACCCAAGTCTCCTGCATTGCGGGTGGATTCCTTGCCATCTGAGCTACCAGGAAAGCCCAGGTGGATTCTTTACCACTACGCTACCTGGGAAGCCCCAAATAGTAGTGTAAGCCAGTGTAAAAAAAGAAAACATTATTAATTAGACTACAGGGGTGTTATGAGAGTGAGTGTTGGGGAGATTGGGGTGGCATTAGTAACATATATGGGGAGGTGGCATTTAGAATAATTAATGCTTTCCCTTTCTCCCCCACATCTACGTATACTGTCCCAGATGAAGTCTAATCCAACAGCAGAATACGTAACTGGAGCTATGCCTGTAGAGTCACAGCTCTCCATTTTCATTGTGTGCTGCTTCCTGTAATTTTGCCATAGACTGCTAGAGAATGCATCCATGTAGATCAGCTTGGGCTTCCCTGGTAGCTCAGCTGCTAAAGAATCCACCTGCATGCGGGAGACCTAGGTTTGATTCCTGGGTTGGGGAGATCACCTGGAGAAGGGAACGGCCACCCTCTCCAGTATTCTGGCCCGGAGAGTTCCATGGACGGTATAGTTCAAGGGGTCGCCAAGAGTCCAACACTTCTAAGCAGCTTTCACTTTCATTTATGATTAGATAAATTCCTGCCCCAACCCTCTGCCCCACCCTCAACCTCCCTTCTCCACACTTACAGAACTGCAAGCGACTTTCAGTATCTCAACAGACTGTATAAAAAAAATTTCCCTTGAAAATTTGTGTTGGTGTACTAGACACTCAGCTAACAATTTATGCTGTCAGTTTCAGTATATTGAGTTACATTTAAAGTATTGTATAGTAGATATGATTCATTGCACAAACTAAGATATGCAAAAATAGCTATTTTCTGCCATTTAATTTTTATTTTAGATATCTATTCTATCAGGGTGGTGGGAGGAAATGATATTGGTATATTTGGGGTTCTCTTTCCTCTTTCCTGGGTTTTTATGGGGATACAGCAGGACTCCATGTGGTCCCCAATGTCACCTGTCCACTCTGGCATCAAGGAGAAACCTGGTGTCCTGTGTGGTCCTCTTTGTGGCATCAACATGGACCCACATGCGGCTGCGTCTGCAAAGCTTCTGGGTCACGTGGTTCCTGCTCTGTCCATGGTGCTAGTTAGAGGACAGGGCTCTTTCACTTGCTTGCATGCTGTGTTAGAGCACTAAGAAATGTGGGTGGGGATGCTAGGTGTATAAAATCCTGAAAGAAAAGGACTGAAAAAAGAACTGTGCCCTTCTCATAGGGCTCTCCCTTATGGAAGGAGGGATCAGATCTTCTTTCTACTCTTCCCCCATGTCAGCTGAGGTTTCTGCCATCTCCCAGGCCTGGCCAGGGGGCCACTAATATGATTATTTGTTATCTTTGCTTTCACTCTACTCTTTTCCCTATTTCTAGTCTAAGTGGTCTAGATGGAGAGAGTGGTATTTTGGATTGGGTAAGGAGAAACCATGATCTTAATCATGGTATTTTATTTTTGTTTTTTGTTTTGGTAACCCAATTTGTTTCTTCATGTCCTAGATATTGATTCACAAAAGTCAAAGAGATTGTCTGTTTTTCCTCATTTTTCTGCATTGTCACATTCCTCTCCAAAGGAAATGAATACAAAGTGGCCCAGCTTCTTGAATAAAGAGTGGGACAAAGGAGGGAAGAAGAGATCAGGGGGTAACTATCAGTGGATATTGGAAATGAACGTCTATAGATGCTTATTTTTCATTTAAAGGATGTCAGTCTTTTTATGTGATGACAATAGAGCAGGGTTTAATAAGCATAAAAGTGGGAATCTAACAATAAGGTCTTGAATCTAAATGCTCCTCCTTATTTGTTCTGGGCATGTACTGTGACTTTTCTGTGTCAAAATTAGATGTAAAAATAGGGCTGCTGATGGATTGCTGGAAAAAGTTGGGAGAGAGATCTTTGTGACAGCATTTGCTTAAAAAGCCAACAAATGTGAGTTTATTTCCAATTTTCCCTCTAATCTATTTTTCTTCATTTCTGGCCACTATAATGCTCAACTTTCAATGCCTCCAGCCAATATTTTTACCTCCTTTAAGCCTCAGTTAAATTTTTGGCTCCTTATTCAAAGACAAAAATCTTACCAATCTCTAAGTTCTTCTCTTCCCATGTTCCATGTTGATTTTGAATCTTTGTGTTTTATTTGAGGGAAAGAGAAGTCAGAGTTTTGTAGAATTATGTGAATCATCTTGCTATTGATCAGAAGAAAAGGATACTTAATCTGTTTTTTTTAAAAGAGATGATTCACATTAATGTGAATATATATGTCACAGAACTATACACTTAAAAATAGTTAAAATGGTAAATTTGGAGATATATATATATACACACACATATATGTATATATATATGGGTTCCCTGGGGACTTTACTGGTGGCTCAGACAATAAAGAATCTGCCTGCAATTCAGAAGACCTGGTTTTGATCCCTGGGTCAGTTAGATCCCCTGGAGAAGAGAATCTGGAGTAGGGAATGGCAACCCACTGCAGTATTCTTGCCTGGAGAATTCCATGGACAGAGGAGCCTGGTGGGCTACAGTCCATGGGGTCACAAAGAGTTAGACAAGACTGAGTGACTAACACTTTCACACACACACACATACATTTTACCAAAAAACACAGCAAACAAAATGACAACAGAACATTTGGTGCCCAAATACAAATTTTTCGTAAAGTAAGAATCCCAGGAGCTCTATAACATCTGCTAGAACAAGGAGTAAAGGCAGTTTTTTCAGCACCTTTCTAATGACACCAAGTTATCGGCTGTCTGCTCTGCTATGCAGGGATCTGTCTCTGCTTCTGAAACTTCACTTCTGCAGTTTTTCATTCAGTAACTGCTTGCTAAGCTCAGGCTGCTCATAGCCACTGACCAGGGGCTGCGAGCATTTCTCTGGCAGCCTTTGCCTATCTCTCACTAAAATACCCAGAAACACAAAAAGAACAAAGAACTACAACACCAATAATGAAGATGGAAGTTAACCTAAAATGTGGGAAAGAATGATGCTAATTGTAAAGCAGAGAGAGCTGTCTAGAGGCATATTCTCAGAGTTAAGCACATAGCATTTCCTATCTTCCACCTATGAAAAAGATGTCTTAGGAGAAAAGGGGAGAAGCAATAAATAGTGGGTTACTTTCAAGGCGCAGCTCCTAACACAGAGTTTAGAGTGCAGTAAAAAAGATTTTATACAAGTGCTTCTGATTTGTGATAGAAACTGTTTTTCCCATTCTCTGTTGTTCATTGTTTTCATGTGGACCCAATTCTTCAGACTTCTGCACAATTCCCATATCTGTGGGTTTGAAATACAGTGCTGTAATTGAACAGATTTTAATTTTACCATTTTAAAATTATACTGCATATTTAATCATTTAAACTAAAATAATAAATTCAATATATTACTGCGAAAAAAGGCTTACTATAGAATTACCACTCGAACTAGAGTGCTCTATGGACATAAACAGCCCCAAAACAATACCACTCCGTGCTGGAATAAAACAAATGGGCTCTTTCAATAATTGAGTAATTATCCTGTAATCTATCATCTTACGTATTTTGACCTTTTGCTTAGAACATTTTCAAGTCATTTCATTTGTGCACATTCCATCTTTCTAACTGGATAATTTAGTATTTGATGTTAAGGTAATATTGTTGCAGGAAGGGGGACCCCTTCCAGGGCCCAAAACTGGGCTCTTGTCTAACACTTGGAAATGAATTGTCCGAGGAAACACATGTGCTGACAAAGCAAGAGATTTCATTGGTGATGGGATTAGCTTCTGGGTTGTCTTTAGCCAGTCATTCTGACTCAGAGGCCTTCCTGGTGGTGCACGCCTTGTTCAGCCAAGATGGATGCCAGAGAGGATGCTGGGAGGTGGTCGGACATGTGGTGTCTCCTTTTGACCTTTCCTGAACTCTTCCGGTTGGTGCTGGCTTGTTAGTTCCATGTTCCTTAGCAGGACCTCCTGTCATAAAACAACTCATGCAAATGGTTACTATGGTGCCTGGCCAGGGTGGGCAGTTTCAGTCAGTGTGCTCCCCTAGCAATATCTCACAAGAGCAGCTCGTTGAGTCTGGTGCATCCGCAAGGCAATGATGGCAGAAGTACCACAGTGGATTCCCAATGTCTGTCATGGGAACAAGAACAAAAATTAGAGGTCAAGTGCCTCTTACTTGCTAGTTCTGGCTGTAGGAACGTAATACATATTTATCGAGTACAGAAAGAGTCACCAAGACAGCAAGCCTGACTTTTTTCTGGCTACCTTTACATTCATATCAATGTGTAATTTCAATTGCATGTGTCTCTTCTCTCACTTGGAATTTATTTTGTTGAGTTTTTAGTAATGATTCTGTTGACTAAAAAAATATAGTCACAACCTGAAAGTAGAGAGTTACTTTATTTCATGGGAATGTTTAGCACTCCGAGCCCTGGAGACAGCATCTCGGTAGTTCTGAGTAATCTGCTCCAAGGAGGCAGGAGGGGAAGTCAGCCTATATAAGTTTGCAACAAAGGGAGCAGGAAGTCTGAACATCAAAATCAGGTACCAGGTTAAGGAATTTTGCATTTGGAAGATGCAAGCCTCTGGGTTCACTGAATTCATTCCTTTCATATGCATCTCAGCTATCTGGGGCCAGTCCTATTTCCTTGTTCAGCTTGCTTCTTGCATTCCCCCAGCTCCTCAACAAACACCTTGTGGAGTGGTAGCATCCACTGGGTCTCGGTTTGGGAGCCCTCATTCACATTTGGACGCTAGAAATCACTGATGGCTGTGGCATTTCTTGTTTATTGATATGGCAGCAAATATTTTCATTTCACAATTTAAAATTACTTAAGACCACTAGATTAAAATATAGGGATTATATAGCTGTTTCTGTGGTAAGATCTCTGGTGGTATTATTGCTAATATAGGAACAACTGAATTTAGAAAATGAAACTTAAAAAAGAAAAAACCTCTATAACCCCCCAAAAGATTTAGAGACAGAAGAACCTGTGCCAGAGCATAAATTGACATGTTTGCCTTTAAAATCAAACCAGACGTGTCAAAACCCATCTGTTTAGTCAAGACTTGTAGTGAGTGATTGGCAACTTTCAGAATCTCTCTTTTGGGGAAAAAAAAAAAAGATCCTAAACTTTTTATTTTTAAAGAATTTTGTAGTCTGCAGTAGTTCAGGGACGTTAAGAATTAGCATGAACAACAGTGAGGTGAGAATATGGCCCACTGTGCTGCCTATGGATGGTTTACACAGGGTGCCTAGAAACAAAGGAGCCTGAGTCAGTATCTGGGCGCACATCTGCTCCAGAGCACAATGCAGTTAATTTCTGTCACTCCTGTTTTGATTCACAGCTGTTAGGAAGCAAGGATTCCACTTTTGTCATGTTGGCTACAAATATTTCCTTCTAGCAGATGGGCTTCTTTTTTCTTCTGAGGGAGGAAATAAAATTCAAGAGGGTAAATTAGAATAAGTGAGGAGCTTGGGTGAGTTGATGGGCTCAAGAATTCCTCTGACATATACTCGAGGTGTTGAGAGCTTATTGCAACAGAAAAACTGTGTGCTGAGCACTTGGGGGTAGAATTACAGAAATGACTGGTGTCTGATAACTTTCTTATCTTCCATGGATTTATTAGGTGAGACCTTGAAATAAACATTTTACTTTGAGACGTTCTCCTCCGATATAAGGTATGGAAAAGAAATATAGCATGTTGCTTCGAAACGAATCACTTCTTAGTTAACAAATATGAGAGAGATTTGGGAGGTGGGGGTGGGCTTTCCTGGTGGCTCAGATCACAAACTGCCTGCAATGCAGGAGACCCGCTTTAGATCCCTGGGTCCAAAAGGTCCCCTGGAGAAGGTAATGGCAATCCACTACAGTATTCTAGCCTGGAGGATTCCATGGACAAAGGAGCCTGGCAGGCTACAGTCCATGGGGTTGCAAAGAGTCAGGACACCACTGAGCCTCTAACACTTTCACTTTCATGAGAGTTTGGGGGTTGGGGTAGGGGGGTGGGGAGGGAGCTAGGTTGCTTTTGATCTTGACATCCAAATCCAGAAACAAAACAGGAAAGAAAAGTTGCTATCCAAAGAAAATCTTTGA
Organism: Cervus elaphus; assembly: GCF_910594005.1. Taxonomy (NCBI): domain Eukaryota; kingdom Metazoa; phylum Chordata; class Mammalia; order Artiodactyla; family Cervidae; genus Cervus; species Cervus elaphus. The sequence goes on from NC_057838.1 coordinate 52,257,023, forward strand.
AGATCAAAGAGCAGAAGTCAGTTATTTTATACATAAAAGCACAAGTGCATATACACATACAAATTTGCTTATGCATGCATTTCAGTGATTAAATCCATCGAAATAGAAATATACATACTGTGCCATGCTCAGTTGCTAAATCCTGTCCAATTCTTTGTGACCCCGTGGACGGTAGACCACCAGCCTCCTCCGTCTATGGGATTTCCTAGGCAAGAATACTAGAGTGGCTTGCCAGTCCCTTCTCCAGGGGATCTTCTTGACCCAGGGATCGAACCTGCATTTCCTGCATTGCCAAGCAGATTCATTACCACTGAGCCACCTGAGTAACCCCAATAGAAATATGTAAATGTGTATATTTACGCATCCATAACAGAAATAGCAGGTGTGGAGACTGGTAAGTGACACCTGCCAGGACATGCGGAATGGATCGCCCAATCCATCATTCCTTTATATATCAGGAGGCGTCTTCTGTTCTCGTGGTGGTCACCGTCTCTGCTTCCCGTGTGACGTCTGGAAAGGATGCATTGTTGTGTTTTCTCCAGAGCTGAGGAAACTGAGATCACACAGGTGTTATATACTTAAGGAAGGGGGCAGACCTATCTTACTCCTACAATCACAAACTCTTTCCACTCTCCATCTGAGGGAAGGCTGACTTTGCAGTTGGTGCTTTATATACCAGCTGGCCACTTATGTGCTCTAATAAATAAATCCACTATTCAGTTCCAGTGACGCTGCTACCGTGATGTGTCATGGCTTTCTGTGTTCACTAGAGTTGTGCAGATATGGCATATCATACAGAAAACAACACGTGCTGTCTCTCTCTTAAGCCGAATCTAACAAGTTTAGTAACTGGAACTCTTTACTGTCTTTCCTGAACTCACTTTTGGAAGACAGGGTGTGATGAAGGATTTTTCTGTCAGTTCCAGGTACAGGGGATAATCTGGTGTATACGGTTTGGATATTAAACTATAGAAATTTTTGAATGTTTAGATGATTTGTAGAGATAGTAAGATAGTTTTTTGTAGTACAGACTGTTGTAGAAAATTGAGCACATATGGTCTATCATGTACTGTTACAATGTTAGGCATGTCTCCAGGGTAGTGGCGATTAATGGAAAAGCTATGGTCTTGAAGTAGAATGTGGCAGAATTGGGGCAGTTTCCTATGATTAATTTTATTGATGCAGAACATATTTATGATTCTGTTTGTCAAAGCTTCTGTAGGAAATTTGTTTCATCTTGCCTTCTGCTGCTGCTGCTGGGGCATGACACTTTTCTCCAGGTCTCTACACAAATGGGAAAAAATTGTTAAGGAATTTTTTTTCTTTTTTTACAAAAGGCAAACTGGATATGTGATTTTTCAAACTTGGAAATGCTCAGGCTTGACAGTAATGGTGCACTTCAGTGTCTTTACAAGGAATTCTCTAAATTTGATTGTATCCAGTGGCAGTGGATGATGATTGTCTTCTTTAGGAAGCTCTCAAATGTCCCAGGGCCTCATGCTTGTGCTATGTTCGATTCTTCGGAAAGCCTGAGTGCTCCCATATCTCACGTGGTCTCCCAAGGAAGATTTTAGTATCAGTTTCATTTCTCATTTCAGTCCTCTCTTCTAGTACCCAGAGTTTTTAGAGCAACTCACTGTACTGTAAATGTATATAGTATAATGCTAGCAGCTTGTGCAACTTGAAAGCAGCCTGTGGGGGATACAGGCAGTTTGTGATATTACTGCCATAGTTTTGTCATCTTGCCACTTAAGTTGTACTTATGTGTATCCACTATGACCCAATTGGGCTTCCCTGGTGGCTCAGTCAGTAAAGAATCTGCCACTGATGCAGGAGACCGGGGTTCTATCTCTGGGTTGGGAAGATCCCCTGGAGAAGGAAATGGCAATCCACTCCAGTATTCTTGTCTGGAAAATCTCATGGACAGAGAAGCCTGGTGGGCTATAATCCATGGGGTCACAAAGAGTCGGACACGACTTAGTGACTAAACCACCATGATTGAATTACTAGGCATTTTGAAAATTAATAATTAGCAAAATAAGAAGAGTTGCTTTTGGTAAGCCCTCCTTTTGTCAGAACTTATGTGCCCCAAGAATTATTCAGATATTATCTCTTGTAGGCTATGCAGGTGGGGACACGGAGGCATAGGGCAAGCTCACATAACTGGAAAAGTAAAGCCACAAAAAAACAGTCTCCTGAATTCCAGAGCCAGGCTTTTAACCATTGTCTGACTATCTTAACTCCCTGATATTGCTTCAGTTCTTCCTAGTAGGTGAGAAGAAAGGGAAAATGAACATAATATTTTTGTTTTTCCTACCTACTGATTTTAAAAAAAGCATTTATTCTCTAATGCATGCATAACACCACAATTTATCTCATTAAGGAGAGAGTCAGTGTCTCAGCTGTGAACTTAGCCCAGGAGAAAATATCACCAAGACTAGCTTTCTCTTTCAGAAAAGGAAAGCTGGAGTTCATCAGGAGCTGTGTCTTTGTCTAGTTGTAGTCTGAGTGTAGGCATAGCGAGTATCAAACCAGTATTTATAAATGAAATTTCTGTCCACTTACTTTACTTTCTTGTCTCCAATGATGGAATATGTTTTGTTTTAAAATAGTCCCTTGGTTTGCATTCCAGTCACATGCCTGTCTCCATCTTACTTCTTTCTTTTTTTAAGTTTTCTGGATTGCTAATTTGTTGCATGTTATCTAGTTTGACTCTGTCCAACAGAACTTTCTTCAATGATGCAAATGTTCTACACGATCCTCTGTAGTAGACACTTGCGATTATTTAATACTTGAAATTTACCCACTGAGAGACAAATACCATATAATATCACTTACATGTGGAATCTAAAATGTGATGCAAATGAACATCTCTATGAGACAGACTCACAGACATAGAGAACAGACTTGTGGTTGCCCAGAGTGAAGGGGCAAGGGGAGAAGAAGGGAAGGATTAGGAGTTTGGGCTCAGCAGATGCAAACTGTCACATATAGAATGGATAAACAACAAGGTCCTACTGTATAGCTCAGGGAATTATATTCAGCATCCTGTGATAAACCACGATGGAAAAGAATATGAAAAAGAATTATATAATGTGTATAACTGAATCACTTTGCTATATAGCAGAAATTAACATAGCATTGTAAATCAACTGTACTTCAATAAAACTTTAAATAATGCCTACACTGAGGAACCACATTTCTTATTTTAGTTCATTTAAATTTAAATAGCTGCATGTGGCTATTGGCTTCCATTTTGAATAGCACCAATCTGATCAGATTTTGACAGAAGGGTTTTTTTTTTAATTTTTATTGGAGTATAATTGCTTTACAATGTTATGTATGTATATATCCATACATATATTCCTCTTTTTTGTATTTTCTTCCCATTTAGGTCACCACAGATAAATGAGTAGAGTTCCCTGAGCTATTCAATAAGGTCTCATGAGTTACCATTTCATACATAGTATAAGTAGTTTATATAGATCAGTCTCAATCTGTCGATTCATCCCACCTCCCTTCCTTCCTTTGGGGTCCATACATTTGTTCTCTATGTCTTTGTCTCTATTTCTGTTTTGCAAATAAGATGATCTATACCATGTTTCTAGATTCCATATAAATGCATTAATATACAGTATTTGTTTTTGACTTTCTGACTTCACTCTGTATGACAGTCTCTTGGTCCATCCATATCTCTCTAAATGACCCAGTTTCCTTCCTTTTCATGGCTGAGTAATATTCCACTGCATATATGTACCACATCTTTATGCATTCTTCTGTTGATGGGCATTTAGGCTGTTTCCATGTCATATTTTTGTGAACAGTGCTGCACTGAACATTGAGAGGCATGCATCTTTTGGAATTATGGATTTCTCTGGATATATGCCTAGTAGTAGGATTGCTGGGTCATACGGTAGTTCTATTTTTCATTTTTCAAGGCACTGTCATACTGATCTCCACAGTGCCTGTATCAACTTATATTTCTACCAGCAGGGAAGATGGTTCCCTTTTCTCCACACCCTCTCCAGCATTTATTATTTGTAGATTTCTTTTATAATAGCCCCACAACACAATATGATTGATGGAATCGTGAGAATTGTGAGACTTTCAAACGACTCTTTGTCATAAAACAAACTATATGTTCTTTAATAGTTGACTTTTACTCAGTGTTTTTGTACTCCATCAGGGGATAAATATCTTCTAATCTCCTCTGCAAGGAAGAGCAAAAATGGTGTTCACCTATCGTGTGTGGGTTTTGTACAGGCCTTAATGATTCACTTGCTTCTCTGTCAGCCCAATGTGAGCACTCTGTATTTGCCATATTAAGAGAGAAGGGGCAAAGTTGTCAGCCAGAAAGCGGCCCCAACTTGGTTCATATTTTCAGACTACATATGCATGCACAGCTTGCTACTGATGTATACCATGTGGGGAAAGTCCAGGGAGAAGGATGTTTCTTTCATGATTGAACGCTAATACTTGGTGGTATGTGGAAAACAGTCGCTTGCTTGTATAGGCAAACAGCTGTTGTTATCTAAAAAATAATCATTATGATAGAAAGCGCACGCTTCTCATGTCTTCTTTCAGAATATGTTCTGTGTGAAAATGTGCATGTTTAATCTGAAAAAAAAATATAACTGGTGATATGACAAATTAAAAAAAAAAATTAGCCAGAAATGGGAGCTCATCGTCTTTTTTTTTTTTTTTAACCCTTTATACCCATACCCAGAGGAAATAAAAGGCAAGCCACAAATGTAATTTTTACATTTTCTAATCATCACATTTGAAAAGTAAAAAGGTATAAATGAATTTAATTCTAATATAGTTTATTCAACCTGGTATCTCAAATACTTACATGTGTAATCAGTTTTTAAAAATGTGATGTTTTGTATTCTTTTTCTGTGATTAGTCTTTGAAATTGAGTGTGTATTTTAGATTAACAGCACGTGATGTAGACTGGCCACATATCATGTGTATGAAAATGACATGTGGTCAGTGACCACCTTGCTGGACAACACAACTCTAAGTCCTTGTTTGGGGCATAGTGAACCATGTTTGAACCTATGAGGGTGCTTTGCCAAAAGGAAAACAGGGATCATCAAATACCCAGCAGAAGAGCTACTACATTGACTGGCCTCAACCCACTGTAGTCTGAATCTGTGGTCAAGAGGAAACAATAATCTGGGACCGTTTGTCAGAACATACTTAGGGAGAAAATTTTTTTAGAAACTGTTGGTACAATTCAAGTTTTCCTTGTTCAAATTGTGATGACAACTTCTAAAGACATTTTGAAATTCTAAGTGTACGAAATATCATTTTGTCTCTATTCCAACACAAAAACCATAAAACTTGCAAATTTGTGAACTACTTTTTGTTTTCTTTTTTACTTTACAAATCACGAGGGTGGGTTGTCCTGTGGGTGTAACTTTGGAGTCATTTGCTTTATTCTTATAAAGCAAAATACTTCTATCTTAATTAACTACTACTAGTACTTTAGGTGGTCTTTTAATACAACTTTATTTGGTTATTTCATAATTTTGTAAATTAAATCCAAGTTTTGAAAAAAGGCATATTTTGCATGGGTATGTTGTAGAGGGCTATTTTCAACTGCTGCTAGAAAAGGCATTAAAAATTGCTCTTCTTTAAGTATCATAGCTGCACAGTTGCTTGAATCCCAGACAGGAAAAAAATAGTAACTATTACTCAGAGGCTATATCTACTGTTAACCATGAATAGTCAGTTGCTTTAATTAATATGTAATTTTTTACAAGTTAAGAAGCTTGAAATTTGGAATGATGTTCAGGTGAAACTTACTGGCTCTTTTGGTTGTGTAAACATTTTTATATAGAGTCTATAGATTCTGTTGCATCAAAAGATATTTGAACTCCAATTTGGCTGCTTTTAAAATCTCTGTAAGCCTAATATTCCTTGAGTGTAAATAATATAACCTGGCACAGAGTTGGGAGACAGTTACTATATTGGTCAAACGGATGGATGCTTTTGGTATCACCAAGTCCAGACCATTGTGAACAGTCAAGGTTAGCTCTCCATGTATAATTACTGCAAATTATATAAGGAAAATATGTAGGACAGCAAGAATTACATATAGGAATCTTTAGGAAATATTTAATACTATAGGAAATTAAATATATGTATTACATGTATTATTAGACTTTCTTTTTCTTTTTACATTTCCTATAATTTGGAAGAAAATATTACAGTAAGTAGAGAAGCTTTTAAAAATTAAATGGGTTGGAAACAAGAAACAGAGTTGCCCTATACCTTTCAGGGTACAGTATCCTAGCTGCTTCAGCACAATTCATTTCCTAATGTGAAGTTTGTAGTATGAACCAACTGTATCTATGTCTTGGACTTCATTAGAAATAAGAGATCTATGCCTTCTTTGGGAAATAGTTGAATGGTTTCATATCTCAGACGTTACCTTTGTTTCCCCCTTGACTCATGGGGAGAGCAACAGTACAATTAAATTGATTTTAAATCACATTTAGCATTACGTATCGATCAGATAGAAGCGCTCTGAAGCAAACGTCACGTTGTTCAACTCCAAAACGGGAGAGGGAGATGCACGTGGCGAGTAAATGGCTCCCAGACCTTATTATTGAAATGCAGCCTTCAATTCAGTTTATTAGCTTGTTCTTTATTCTCATTTATATTTTATTACCTTGGAATACAGTCATAGGATCCTGGAAATGGAGTTTTCTTTAAATAAATTGTTCCTGAAGTTTCTAAAGTCTTTTGTTAAGTGACATCTGGGAGCAGACATGATGTCGGCCAAGGCCAGTTTTCAGATAAGGGCAGTGGGTATAAATGTTTTTCTGAGTCAGTTGTGATAATATCTCTGTGTTTCTGCTTTTATATCTGTCATCTTTGTTTCTGGAGAATAAATTCCTGGTTGTGTTAGAGATGGAGGGAGTGGCAGGTTGGCTTAGAGGTATAGAGTTTGGTTGTCTAAAGTCATGTATTATTAAACGTGGTTTTCCCTGAAATAGTTGCATTTTCATACCAGGGGATTCATGGAATGATTGGGAGGAGAGTCACTCAGTGAGCTACTTGGCTATCGCTTCATCCCCTTAGGGGCTCCCCCACACTCTGCCTGCCTGTGTGAGCTTCAGGAGTGTTGTGATTATTAATATCTATTCCCAGCTCACGCCATGCCTTCAGGGAGGAAAATGATGCAGCTGTTGAGCTCCTTTGTCCCTCTCATTTTTATCCATTTCTGTTCCACTGTGTCCATTTGTTTCCGTTTCTGTTCCTCAGCCTGAGTCAGTTTCCTCTCTGATGATACCTCCTCTCACATTTTCCTCTATTGCTCTGATGGTATAGTCTAAGCCCGCTCCTTTGGCCCAGGGGATAAACCACCTCGGGTCTGTTGGAGAGGCAGCATTGCTTGATGTTTAAATGCACAGATGTGGCAGCCAGGCTGTCTGGATTCAAATCCAGCTTCGCCTTTTAGAAGCTTGGAGACTGTAAATGATTTTTTTTTATTCTCTCGTGTCTGAAGTAGAGGGCTTTCTGAGTGGCACAGTGGTAAAGAATCCACGTGACGAGGCAGGAGATGACGGAGATGTGGGCTCCATCCTTGGGTTCAGATCTCCTGGAGGAGGAAATGGCAACCCACTCCAATATTCTTGCCTGAAAATTCAGGCAAGAGGAGCCTGGCGGGCTATAGTCCATGGGGTCGCAAAGAGTCGGACGTGAGCATGTCTGGTGTAGATAGTAGTGGGATGTGCCTCCTCAGGTGGTTGTGAATACCACATGAACTAATTATGTATGTGCTCAGAGTAGTACCTGACATACAGGAGGGGTAAATGCATGCAGGCCTGTGGGGTTATGATGCTTAAGAAACACTGAGGAATAAAACAGCCTAATGGCACTTGCGCTATCTCCTCTTTTCAACCCACCCCTCATCTTGTGTACATAATAGAACTGGGAAGAAGGGGTCCGTGCATTCAGAACTATTGTACCTTAATAATGTGGAAGAAGCAGGAGAAGCGGTTCTGAGGGTAGTCTTCCTGAGTCAGCGGTGTCTATTTCCAGATTATGGAATTGGGAGTGGGAGAGAAATCACTGAATACTAGCATGCCAGGGCAAGAGGTTGGAGATGGCCCCTGATTTTTTTTTTTTTTTTTTTTTTGGTCTTCCGAAACATGAGCAAGTCATATTCTCTGCCTCCAAAGTGCTTAACAGTCCCCTGGGGAAGACAGATAAGAAAACAGACAGCTAAAGTATTGTGCGTAAAGTAATAACAAATGTGAAAACCCATGCATGGGCAGAGGACATCTGGGTCCAATTGTGGAAAGAGGGCGAGAGGAGAAGGCCAGGCCTCTGAGAGAGGCAGGGCGGGGCAGAGAGACTGAGCTGAGGAGTTAAGAGAGGGTGTCAGTGTGAGTCACCGAGTCGTGTCCGACTCTTTGTGACCCCACGGACTGTAGCCCGCCAGGCTCCTCTGTCTTTGGGATTCTCCAAGCAAGAATACTGGAGTGGGTAGTGGGCAGCCATTCCCTTCGCCAGGGAGTCTTCCCAATCCAGGGCTCGAAGCGGGGTCTCCTGCATTGGCAGGCAGATTCATCTGAGCCACCAGGGAAAGGGTATTCTAGGCCTAGGACAAATGAATGAACAGCCTGTGCAGAGGTCTAAAGATAAGGGCACCTGGTGCAATCCAGTGGGGCTGGAGCACCCTATGGGTGAGGAACAGCAGTAGGTGGGCAGAGGAACAATAGGAGGACTTAAAAGAGTTTTTAATGAGGAGTGGCTGAGGTCCTCTTTGTGCAATGAAACTTAGGTCTGGCCACCTTTCAGAGAACTAAGAGATGTGAGCAAGACAGGGTGCTGGATCTTCCGCTTTAAAGTACATACGATGGAGGCTTTCTGTTTTCCAAAGCTCTCAGGACTGCGATGTTCCTTTAGCTGAAAGCCATATATAGTCTGCTCCTGGCATTAGGTGGCATGGTGTAATTGTAACAGGTGTAAATAAGATTTTGCAATCTGGCTTGGAGGACAACGAAACTGAGATTGATGTGTTTCCAATCTTTTGCTTCTGTAAAGAACACAGCAGCAAACAACCTTGTACATACATCTCTTAGGCGCTTGTCCAGTTATTTCCTTAGGATAAATTCCTAGAAATGGGTTAGATATTTTAGGGGGGTTGATATATGTGGTCCCAGAACGATTTGGATGCCTGCAATCAGAGTAGATAAACAGGTGCTGAATCGTGCAGCAATGCCGAAAGCGCAGATACAGAAATGAAGTGTACAGTGAGCCGTCATGCCTGGGTGGGCACGCATGCCTAATTTTTCTCTCTGGACTTCTTTGTACTGCTGATTCTCTTCCCTGTTTGTGGTTAGGACTTGATTGGATGAGTACCTAAGACTGACGGGGTGTTTGTCTATAATGACAAGTGCTTGACTGCAGCAGTGATGATGAGCGGCCCTGGGGAGGCATCACCACCCACGTGAGAGAGATCCATGAAGGGTTTATGACCCGTTTGAATCCTGATCGAGCATCACTGTCTTGACCCTCAGGGAACCAATTGTCTGGAATACTTGCTCTGTCAGTCTGAGCGATGTGCTTAGAATCCCTTGGAAACCTAGGAGCCCGACTATTTGTAAAACACAGAGTGAATTATCAAGAAGACCAAGGGACTGGAACTCTATTATTGCCACATGCCACAGCCATGTTTGCTAAATAAATTGATGAGCTCATCAGACCCTGTATCCACAATGTTAACTTACCACATTCAACTATAAACTATTTGAAATTCCAAGGCAATGATGTTTTAATCTTGATCATACTGAATAAGATGATTTTGTCTTTGCCTTTTGGCCCGGGTCTACAGTAGGAACTGGGTTTCCCAGGTGTCTCAGTGGTAAAGAGTCCACCTGCCTGTGCAGGAGATGTGGGTTTTATCCCTGGTTCGGGAAGATCCCTTGAAGAAGGAAATGGCAACCTGCTCCAGTCTTCTTGCCTGGGAAATCCAATGGACAGAGGAGCCTGGTGGGCTACAGTCTGTGGGGTTGCAAAGGGTTGGACACAACTTAGCAACTAAACAGCAAACTTCAGTAGGAATGTTTACCTGCCATATATGGCACAAGAAACTACAAAGTGTGTCTCTCATCTTCTGAGTTTCTTCACCTGTGTTTGAAGGGCAGGTGCATCAGAGGAAGGGAGGGGACACCACTAGGTTATAGGGAATCACAAGCAAATAGAATGGGCCATCTGTGTTCTCACTGCCCCTCTCTGCTCGGACGTTCCCTTGAGGAAAGGCAGAAATGCAGAGGGAATAGCAGTATCATCTCACAGTTTTGCACTTGCTGCTGTTAGTTACCCACTAAACCTCCTCCCCAAGTCCTAACTCATTTACCACACTTCAGGTTGTTCCTTGATTTAAAAGACGTGAGGCCAGCCTGCTCTGGGCAACTGAACTGGGGTCATTACTATAGCTTAAGGTAAACACCTTTATGATGAGTAGAGGGCCTTGCCTGGTGATCCATATTCTCTGTTTGCTCATAGAGATGTTTTTGTTAAAATCCTTTCATGGCTGTGTGGAGCACCATTGGCCTCTGATGAGATGCAAGATACATCTTGCCGACCGGGAAGCTGCTCCTGGCTGCTTTTAAAAGTTAACGACTAGAACTCTCAGCTAGAGAGCCGTGGTCACAAAAGCTTCATTAAATGTTAAAATGGTTAGCTAAACTAAAAAGGAAAAAAAAAAAAAAAAAACAAGATAGGAAAACTCCTGTATAAGTAGATGCGGGAAACATCAATATTGCTCATTGAGCAGTCTATTCTTCTAATTTGAAAAGAACAACTATTTGTCATGGTTCTCGTCCTTGAGCTGGCAGTTACCTAATTAAATGCATATGAAATTCACAAGGCTTCACTAAGGGACAGTAATTTTCCTCGGTTGTTTTGTAAAGTTGCCGGGACGAACGAATTACGTTGAGCAGATAATGGATGGATTCTTCCATTGTGCATTGAGGTCCTGAATCGACTAATCATGCCATGGTTATTCATCAATGTGTTACTTTATAATTTGAAATTGAAGGCACCATTTTCATTTATGGCTGACTCTAGGGGGACTCTTGTTTCCAATTTTGGAATACTGTGACCCGGGTGGGGAAGCTGCCCCTAGAATAGACCATGATGGTACATAAATCAAGACAGAGTTTTGGCTTGGAGGAGGTGATTGTGCACCCGAGGGGAACATCCTGACTGTTGGTCTCTTTTGTAATCCTCCATGTGGGAGGGTATGGAATTTCAGAGATTCATGTCTGTACTCAACCAGGATGATCTTGTGTTGATTGTCATCCATCAATGAGTTGATGACTCTGCCACTCTCTCCCACATCCCTGTCTCTGCCCCTTCCGCATTATTTGTTGTCCAGTCTCTGCCTCTTTCTATCCTGGGACTATGCTGCCCAGCTTCCCTTGGATCTTGGATTGCCTCATGTGAGGGTTAGACAAGAAGTCAGAGGACTGAAGCAGAAAGCAGTGGGAATTCTCTTTCCTGCTCCTTCCTTGATGGAGCATGGCGGTTCACCATGGCTACCCTTCTTGGTTGCCTGCCTTTAGCCCTCACTGGGTTCTGGTGTCACCTCTGCTTCCCCTTGCCCTTTGAGACCTAGAGACGCCCTCGCTTCCTGCTACCGTTCCTCTGAGTGCCTCCATGTCCCGTGCTGATCCCTTTCCCCGCCTGCTCCTCTGCTAATAAAACTTCCACAAAGTCTCCTCATCTGGACCATCTGAGGTGGATACTTCTTCCTCTGGAACCCAATGCAGTAGCAACAGGTTATTCAGTCAGGATGTAGTAGTGGTTCTCAAGCATGGGTGTGTTTTAAAAATCCATATTCTTGGTCTCTAGTCTTTGGAGGAATCCTTCAGTATATCTGAAGTGAGTTTCTAGAATCTGCTTTTTACAGAAGCTCCCAAGTGGTTCTAAAATTTTGAAGAGCTCTGGCCTCAGAACAAAGTAATAATATATACTCAGTACTTGATACTTTTTCCTGCACATCTGTTTTTGTTTTTCTTTCTCCATGATCACATGTGAGGTGCAAACTGGCTATTCTCATAAAAAATGAAACAGACCAGTTGGTGACAAGCAGCTGATTTTCTTTCAGCAGAGACCATCCCCAAACATTATTCAGGACAAACTGCATGTTTTACTTACCCTGATTTTAGTATCCTTTAATACTCATTACCTTAAAGCAGCTGATAGTAGTTGTCTTCTGAGAGTCTGCTTTGATCTGAGTGGTAAACAGGAAAGCTAGCCTGTTTAGTGATGTCATACTCATTTACTTACTCAAATATTTCTTAAGCACCTACTGTATGCAAGATATAGTGTGGATTGGGGTCACCAAACTGTAGCCCTGGACCAAATCTGGCCCTCTGCCTGTTTTTTAAAGTACAATTATGCTAGAACATAGCCATGCCTGTCCATTTACATATTGTCTATGGCCGCTCTTGCTTATCAGTGTCTGAGTTAAATAGTTGCAATGTAGACTATATGGCTTGCAAAGCCTGAACTGTCTGCCATCTGATGCTTGAGCTGAAAAAGGCAATAGATCCCTGAACTAGATCCTGGGGGTATATTGTCAATAAGGCGGCATCATCTGTAGTCTACTGTTGGGGACACAGCCGTGAATCAGACAACACCAAGTCCTTTCCCTGGTGGAATGCATTTTATGGGAAACACAGAAGGCAATAAGGAAGACAAGGTGTAAAGCAGACACTGTGTTATAGAATGATAAGCCCAAGGGAGAAGAGTAAAGCCAGGAAGGAGGATGGGCAGTGTTGGGAGCAGAGGGTACTGTAATGTACATAGAATGGCTGGGGAGAGTCAGTGAGGAGGACTTGAGCCTCATTTTCCATTTGTTTCCTGCATTTTCCACCTCTTGTCTCTTCTCACTTATATAATTAACATTGCTGGATTCTATCAATTTTAAATCCAAAAAGCAGAATGTGATTTTTCAATTATTGAATAATTTTTCAAGTATTGCTTCCTGTAGGAAGCATTTTTTACATATCCCTTCATCAACAGAGGGGAGGTAGTGTCCTAGGGAAGCATATGTTTTACTCCAGCCCCCACCCTCAGCTGATGGTTACTACCACTGGCCACTCTTAGCAAAGAAGAGAATTCTGGTGAGGGAGACTGCATCTCTTCAATGTGAAGTCATCACCATTTACTGTAGGCTGGGGCAAGGGGATGTATGTAAAACTTAGTACATTGGCAAATGTACTTAACTGCTAGTTTATGGGTAAACACTTACCTGTTTTAAGTAATCTGAAGTGTCCACACTAGATGTATTTGAAGGCTATTCTCCTTTGATGGCAAAATTTAGGTAGAAACCTGCCATTCCATGGCTGATGATGATATACATTTGGAAACATTACAAGAACAATTGTATAGTCCAAAATGTAAGTACATTCAATAAAAGTGTAACATAACATGATTATCTTGTAAAGCTAATCTTCTTCTTGGACCAACGAATGCCCTCCTTGCAGGACAAGGAACACTGATTCAATTTCATTCTGAAGTGGCCATTGTAGTTTGACTCTGTATTATTAATCCCCTTTTGGCTTGGTTTATTATATTTGAAATTTTTTCTGCTATTGGAAATTTAGCTACATATTCACATTATTATTTTATTCACCAAATTCTATTAGATCCAAAGTAAAAAAAAATTTTTTCAGCAAGTGAATAAATTTAGAGGTAAGCATTAAAAAATCCCAACTCTCAAGGTATTTCTCTATGCTAGATTATTGCTCTGTAGCTTTCATTAATTAGATTTCTGAAAAACAAATTTAAAACAAAACACTTCCGCTAAAGGAAAAATGTATTTAAAACATTTCAGGTCTTAGTTTGCACTTATAGATGTGTAAGGAATCTATTTTAAATATATTAAACTAGGTCTAGTGCTTATATACTGCATATTATTTAATTTATCAAAAGTTTCTAGCGACAGTCTAAACTTAATATGAGGCTTAAGGGGTTTAATAATAATAACTTAATTTGAAAGCATCTTTGTCTTCAAAACCCTCTGGTCACTTAACAGAATGCAATAAACTGTAATCATAAAATATGTATCATGCCTTCATATTTCTGAATTTCCATCCTGTTTTTCTTCTTTTAATCATCTCTAAAAATATGTATATGAATAATATGAAAAATAAAAAACCTCCAGTTGTTTCACTCTCTGTGTATAAAGTGTTGATATGTTCTTTGACAAGTAGTAAGAATGAGAATTAGAGGGACATATTAGCACTGTGGAAATAACCTGACACTGTTATGTGACCTTCGCAGTGAATTCATAAATGTCCAGAAGGCTCAGATCATCAGATGCTCATCACTGATGCCTATATTCAAGAAGAGGAAAAATCCCACTCTCCAAGGGATTTTAATCCATTGAGGGTGCTGGTTTAGTAACTATGTTAACCAAAACAAGAAAAATCAGTGAATGCACTAGATTATCATGCTGCGTGCTCAGTTGCTGAGTTGTGTCCAAATCTTTGCAACCCTATGGACTGTAGCCCACCAGGCTCCTCTTGACCATGGGATTCCCCAGGTAAGAATACAGGAGCAGGTTGCCTTTCCCTTCTCTAGGAATTCTCCCTGACTCAGGGCCCAGGGATCAAACCCACACCTCCTGCATTGACAGGCAGATTTTTCACCACTGAGCCACATCAGCCAAGTAAAAAGAGGAGTGGGTTAAAAGTGATTACCTTAAAGAAAACAAAAGGTTATGTAAAATAATGAATAATCCTCAAGTAATCAAGTCATACAGTAGATTCAAAAGCTCTTCATCTGTCATTTGCTCATAACTGCAGAGCAGAGCTTCTGTGGGAAGATGAAGGAGGCAGAGCTTCACCTCCCAAATCCCCTTTCAAGCAGAGCAGCAGAGTTGTCAATACCACTCTTCTAAATTGGCATTTCCTGCAAGCTTGGGAAGTTGTCTTCTTTCTGTTCTGCTCATTAGCCAAAGGGAAGTTTTATCACCTTTCTAACACCAGTAATCTTTTCAACGGCTTGTGCACCAGCCCTAGGCTCAGAGCCTCAGGCAAGGATCCCTCCTAGCAAGAGTTTAACATCTCTTTTGTTTCAAGGTTAACGGGGTTAACTCTCTGTCTATGGCAGGTGATACTGGTTTGCCAGTAGAGATAGAACATTTCCATTATTTCAAAGTAACTTAAAGGCAAACTGAGCAGATGCAAAGCAAATAGACACCCGGTGATAGTGCGGGGGGCGGGGGCGACGGGGTGCTGCCCAGGGTGATTGTAGGTGGGGAGCTGCTCCCAGCGAGTTCAGCCTCCTGGTGTGGAGTCTGGAGACTTCAGGCTCCTGGCCTTGCCTCCATCCTGCAGTGTGACCTGGAGCAAGCCGCACAGCCTTTCTGGGTGACGTTTTCTGCATCTCTGGGCACACTGGCTCACTGTATTCTCTCTACTCTAACAAGACAACATGTGAAAGTGTATGGTCCTCAGGAAGTACTCTAAACTGCCCTTTATGAATCTTTCAGTTCCAAAATTCCTCATTATCTGTTTATTATCTGTGATTGGCAAAGTGAAAATAATGGGAGAATGGTACTTAGAGTTCAGAAGGCTGCAGGCAGGCCATGTGGGTACTAGAAGAAATGCAGTGCATTTGAAATTATAGAAGCTGAATTCTAATGTCTTTAGTCACTCAGTCATGTCTGACTCTTTGCGACCCCATGAACTGTAGCCTACCAGGCTCGTCTGTCCATGGCCATTCTCCAGGCAAGAATACTAGAGTGTGTTGCCATCCCCTCCTCCAGGGAATCTTCCCAACCCAGGGATCAAACCCAGGTCTCCTGCATTGCAGGTGGATTCTTTACCATCTGAGTCACTAGGGAAGCCCATGCACCCTGGGTTTCTAGCTGAGTGATACTGAAAAAGTTGGTGTTCCTCCCTGAGCCTTCGACTTCTTGTTAATGAACAGAAGGACTGGGTTTAAATAGAATGTTTGAGTTACCTCCAGGGTCAAGAAGTTGATGCTTCCTTTGTGCCAGCCAGCTCAGGCCTTAATTGTGCATAACAGTCTTTTACTGTCACCCTTGACAAGTTGAGATGTCACCTGTGGTCGCATAGGTGAAAGCACCTTAGCATATCGGCATGCCATCTATTTCATGTAGTTATAATGCCACTGTGATGTAGTATTACTAAAGAAAAAAGAAAAAAAATGGAAGTTTTAGTCCTCATATATTCCACTAGCTCTTGAAATACAGAGACGAGGACTTCTGTACATGTAGTAGGCATCATGATTGCACAAGACACTGAGACCACAGTATTTCTGTGGTTGCTTCCTGAACAAGTCTGTTTCTAAAAACATCCATGGGAAACTCTGATGTGGAATCAGTGTTGAGAAGCCCTGATGGGTACCTTTTATATATAGGAAGTCCTTGGATTCTAGCAATTTCTTTCTAGACTTTGGGGTTCTTCTGTGACTCATGAGTTCTGTAATCATAAGTAAGTTATTGAATCTCTCAATGCTTGATTCCTCATCTCAAAAGTGGGGACAGGGACACCTCTCTTTCAACTTGCTGGACAGATTAGATGCGATACTGGCTGTCTTTTGAAAGCTGGGTACCATGTAGCAAATGCTATGCTAACTATTATATTTGGTCAGGAAAGCCCCGATCCTACAGAACTAACTGGGTCAGGCATGTTTGGGGTATCCCAGATTCAACAGATAACAAGTTAAAAAGACTTTAATAATTTTCCTAATTCTCACTGAAATTTGCTGCTCTGCCACTATTCTGGCCGTATCATTAGATTTAGTGTATAATTGAACATGTTTGATTTAATAAATTGGTTAAATGGGTGATCATTATGATTTGGGTTTCAGTTGAGTCCTTGAGGCAGTATTTGCTGGTATAAAAATATTAGGTAATTTGAAAGAATTATTAGAAAGATTAAAATGTTAATATGTCCCCCTATTTCAAATTTATAATCTCACTAATTATAAATATCCATCTTTCCTTTTATGTCACTTGTAATTTTTGATTTATTGCACACAGTTTATAGAAATGTGTGTGTGTTTACTTGATTGGGTGTTTTTAGTTCGCTCCAGTAACTTTATCATTTTTTTAAGATTTACATAAATGTCTGAAATTGATACCAGGAAGAGAATTGCCACCTAATTCAAATGTAACAGTTAGGATATACAGTCTTTTTCCCATGATAGTTATTGGACAAGGCGTAGCACATGAATTTAAATCAAAGTAAAAAGCATTATTTTTATTGTGCACCTGTTAAGATGCTTCTTTATTGGAGACTATTTGTGATGTGATTAAAAGTGCAGAAGAAAATTTATCTCCAGTTAGCCGTTTTTTGTCACTCGCTATTGCTTCATTTGGGTTTACTTGTGGCACTCAAATTTTATTTTGAGGTTTTGTCCTGAAAGTATGTTCTCACCCACCATTCACTCACAGTAATATTTCCACCGTCTCCCTGCCCCGCCTCTTCCAGCTCTTCTTGGCCCTTAGTGACTGTGCTTGCTTCTAGAACCTGGCATGGGATAAAGAAACAGAAAGTAAAGGGCGAGCTTCACACTGTCATTGTTTTCATTTCTACATAAACAGTGTGAACATGTGAGAGTGGCTGGATGATTTTTCACTGAATTTGAAAAGTTTGCTTAAATGGTTTTACTTGAAATATGGACTGATTGGTGCATATGGACATTCACTTGAGAGAGACCTTGTGTTTGAGAAATTCGGGTAGAAACTGCCATCCTGTGGAACACTTTAAACTGAGGTACAGAAGAGCCCCATATGACCATGTTTTTGTGCAGAGATTATGTGGTGCCCCCTCTTCGTGGACTGTCTACAAGAGTTTACCTCTTTTTATTCCTAACAGAATCCTGTTATGTGTAGGCATTTCCACCCGACCTCCCCAGCTTTCACCCAAAAGATTATGGAAAGATGCCTCTCACCAGGACCAAGGTCCATGTTGCTATGAAAAAAGCAAAAAAAGTCAGCAACCCAAAACACATTGTAATAATCATAGTGCAGTCACTACTGCAGACCAACAACTTCCCCAGCATCTCTGGACGCCTCCCCAGTTATTATTTCAGTTGATCTCACTATGGACCTGCTACAGTTCCAGTTGGGCCATTTGCTGTCCTTGCCGTGGTCTTTTACATGCTCAGAAGGGAAATTCCTGTATCTTCCTGTAAACACAGTCTACACATTCCAGAAAATCTGATGCATTTCTCTAGATACTACTTTAATGTCAAGCACTGTCTCTGTCCTTTTACTGGCAGCTAGTTATCCTAATCTATACAGTACACTATCTCCTCCTCTGCTTAATGTTTATCTATTTGTTTGTTTCTAAGAAACATCATCCTACCAGAATGCATACTCAATTGAAGTAAAAAAAATCAATTTTGTGTATTGATCAGAATTAGTCAGCACGTCTTTCGAAAGTTCATAGCATGCAGTTTGCTCAGCTATGCTGTATGGCCTGACCAACTCCTGTAGAGTGAAGGAGGGGTAGGTGGGTGGGTAGATGAATGAGTAAATCAATAAGTTTTAAAAGGAAAATTCAGAGATTATGGAGGTTGAGTAATGGCCTGCAAATATGTTCACATTTTGGTTCCTAGAACCTGTCAATGTCGCCTTATATGGCAGAAGGGTCTTCACCGATGTGATTTAATTAAGAACATTTTGAAAAATATTTATTTATTTGGCTGTGACAGATCTAGCACGTGGATTCTTCATTGAGTCATGTGGGATCTTTCATTGCGGCGCACGGACTCTAGTTGTGGCTGGTGGGCTTCATTGCTCTGTGATATGTGGGATCTTAGTTTCCTGACCAGAGATCAAAACCATGTCCCCTGCATTGGAAGGCAGATTCCTAATACTTGGCCTTCCAGTGAAAGTGAAAGTTGCTCAGTTGTGTCCGATTCTTTGTAACTCCATGGACTATACAGTCCATGGAATTGTCCAGGCCAGAATACTGGAGTGGGTAGCCATTCCCTTCTCCAGGGGATCTTCCCAACCCAGGGATCAAACCCAGGCCTCCCACGTTGGCAGATTCTTTACCAGCTGAGCCACAAGGGAAGCTGCCCCAAATTCAGAATCTTGAGATAAGGAGATAGCCTGAGTCATCTTGGTGGGCGCAGCATTATCAAGGGGCCTTTGTAAGAGCAAGGCAAGAGAGTCAGTGTTAGAAAGGAGGAAACAGGACAACAGCAGCAGAGACTGGAGTGATGCTCCCTGAAGAGTGCAGAATGGGTCACAGAACAAGGAGTCCAGACAGCCACTGGATACTGAGAAAGTCGTGGAAATGGATTTTCCCCTTAGACCCTCCGGAAGGAACCAGCTCAGTCAATACCTTACCTTCAGCCCTGTGAAACTGACTTTGGACCTCTGGTCTCCAAAACTGTAAGAGGATAAATTTGTGTCATTCTAGGCCACTACGTTTACAGGAACTTGTCACAGCAGTAATAGGAACCTAACAGAGATTCATAAACTTCAGTCTAACGGGGTGTAGTTCTGCTGACTAGGAATACAGTGTTCTCTCCACTACATTTCATGATCAGGATGCTAGCAATTGTGGTGTTGACCTTCTGGTGAGGTGTGTGTGTTTTGACAAGGCCCAAAGGAACAAAGACTTGGGAGGAATTTACTTGATGTATTTCACTGCTTCCTGAAGTTTATTTTTCCTTTTTATTTCTCTCTCTCTCTTTTTTTTTTAAACAACTGAATGTGTTTCCCTCTGCCACTCCCATACCTTTCTCTTCAATTTGCCCCACAGTTTCTTTTTCTGATTTCTACTTCACTCTTGATTCAGTGCTATTCTTTTTGGAGAAGAAAATTAAAGCTAGCCGAAATTGAGCTTGCCATTGTCTTGGCCACTGCTTTGCTTTAATTTGCAAGGAAAGACTCAGGCACTCTATGCTTCTTACTGGGATTTGGACAGGGGCGGGGATGGGAGGATGGAGTCGGGGGCAGAAGTTTCAGTATCTTTCTTGTCCAAAAAGCCCTGTAACTGCTTTGTCCCCACATTTGGGTCGTGAGGTATTGAGCATTTTTAGATGGCTGATATGGAATTTTGGAATAGGATAGTAATTTGCAGTAATACTGTTCTGTAGCACCTAGGATGTTTTGACAGTTTTTCCAACATATTAGTTGTCACATTGGTACGGTGATTTGCAAATGGAAAAGTGGTATCATTATTTTATTTAGCAGCATTTTTATGTGCTTCTATACCACAAAATCTATGTATTGGTAGCTTTGTGGTAGTTAACTATTATAATATTTGAGTATGAATGGGATTCATTGAGTAGTAAGCAACAGAAAAATCTAATGAGCAGCAGAGGAATTCTACCAGACCCTCTGATAAAGGGATGGTTTAATTTTAATAATGGCTGCATTCCGTGTTTATCAAAGATTATGAATGTCAGTCTCAGGATAAATAGACTCCTCGGGAAAGTTTAGTGAGGGAAATTGTTATGGGACTGATTTTCGTAAGTCCTTAACCATACTTTGTTTTGTCAATTCTCATACGCACCTATAAGGAAAAAAAAAAACAGGACTTTTAAAATTGATATAAATTGTTTGATTTTTTCTCTTCAAGTACAGAGTAGAGTAACAAGTTAAGTAAAAGTGTGAGAATATATATTATCTACTTAAAACTGACACCCTGCTGGAACCATAGACTTTGCTCTGAACTTTTTTATGAGATTCTTGGACAGTTGTGGTTTATACATTTTCCTGTTGGAGTTACTTCTTGGACCTCTTACCTCAGAGATTTTGCTTCACTCAATTAAGAGTGGCCTCTGGAATTTCTGTTTTTAGCAGTCACTATCAATAATTCAGGGCTTCCCAGGTGGCACAGTGGTAAAGAATCTGCCTGCCAAAGCAGGAGATGAAAGAGAAGTGGGTTTGATCCCTGGGTTGGGAAGATCCCCTGGAGGAGGAAATGGCAATGCACTCCAGTATTCTTACCTGGAACATTCCATAGACAGAGAAGCCAGGTGGGCTTACATTCCAGGGGGGTCGCAAAGAGTTGAACACGAGTGAGCGCAGCATACCTTAGCTAATTCAATGATCCTCGGGATATTCTTCAAGAAACATTGCTATATATATCCTCTCAATAACGAAAATAGTGTGTATTATGAAATCATTTTAAGAAATTCCTGAAGGTTTTTTGAAAAACAGTTGTCAGAGACACCGTTTGCCATTTGAAGACAGGCCGTACTGAGTTAAAGAACACTTTAGAAAAAGGCTTTATGTGTTTTGAGGGAGCCTATGGCAATTGTAAGGTTCTGGACTTCACTCAAATTTGTAGCATTGCAGCCAGCATCCTTTGGATATGGCGGTAATGTGTTTAGCTCAATGACAAGGCAACTGGCAGATATTTCTGTAAGACACACCTACTAAGAAATAGTGCCTGTTTGATCCGCATACACTGAGCATTTAATGGTTTGCATTTTTTTGCTTATTCACTTGTCCTAAATTCTTAATGAATAGGCTCTCTAAGGCTTTAATTTCTAGCCTATCCTAAGTTTATTACTGAAGTTTATCAAGCAATAAACACACTATTGCACTTATACTGTCATATTTTTATAAAGCAGTTTATAAAAGGTGACATCTGGCAAAGAGGCAGATCTATAAAAATCATGCTGGTGGTTGCAGTGTCATTTTTTCTGCCATACTCCCAGAAAGAGTAATATTATTTTGACACACACATACATCCCCCCTGTCAGGTTTCTATTTTTATAGTTGGCTTACTGCACATATCCTTAAGCTATACAAAACCTTTGGGCTAATGCAAAAAGTGACATTTCTGCATATTTATTACAATGCTATTTTAGAGGTTGACTTTGCCTGATAGGATTTTTCCAAGAACAGTGTCATTTTCATGACAGTAGACATTGTTGACAACAATACTACTGTGCAGTTAGTCAGGAGAGGTCAAATATGGAAGGACAAATCATAAATAGCTTAATTTAATGGTTGGTGTGATTATTTCTGAATATTCACTAGATATAGCGATAGGAAAAAAAACACAAAATACCCCTGATGAGCAGATCCCTAAGTAGTCGGAATCTGAACTAATTCTTTGGTTAACATATACCCCACCCTGAAGTTCAGAAGCCCTGCTCCTAGGTTTCTACCCCCACACTGAATGCATTTATCCAGCAAAAGACTATACAAGGACATTCATAACAGCTTTGTTTAGAAAAGCCCAAAATGGAAGCAGCCCAAATTTCCATCAGCAACCGAATGGATAAATGTAGTAGAGTTATAAATGAGATACTTCACAGCTGTTAAAGCATTCCACCTACTGCCCCACGCAGCAACATGAATGCATCTCACAGGCAGTTGCGTGGAAGAAGCTAGCTGCGGAAGAGTTCCTACTGTATGAGGCACAGTATTGCAAAATTTAACAACTGACAGAACTGACCATGAGAGAGAAGTTAGAATAGCAGTTGTGTGTGTGCGTGTGTGTGTGTGTGTGTGTGTGTGTGTGCGCGCATGTGTGCGCGAGGATGATAGGGAGGTTTAACAAGGACACTGTCTGGAAAGGGGCAGAAGGAGTCTTCTGGAGTAATGGAAACACTGTGCTTCATGATCTGGGTCTTGGTTACCAGTGTATATACAAATGCAAAAATGCAGAGCAGTAAAGTTGAGATTGGGCTTCCCAGGTGGCTCAGTGGTAAAGAATCCTCCTGCCAATGCTGGACATGTGGGTTCAACCTCTGGGTTGGCAAGATCCCCAGGAGGAGGAAACGGCAGCCCTCTCCAGTATTCTTGCCTGGGAAATCCCATGGACCAGGAAGCGTGGCAGGCTACAGTCCGTGGAGTCGCAAATGAATCAGACAAGACTTTGTGACTACACAGCAACAATAACATTTAAAATTATCCCACCTTCCTATATATTTTGGATGCTCATTGCTGTGTATAAACCACCCAGAAGCACAAGAGCTGAAAGCAGCTTGTTGCTCGTATACCTCGCAAGGCTGTGGGGCAGGGATTCAGACACGGTACTGCAGGAGTGATTGGCTTATCTCAGTTTGATGAAGTCTGATGCTGGGACTGGAGGGACTCCAATGGCAGAAAGTTGGTTAGGTCCCTCTCTCTCTCTCTCTGTCCCCCTCCCTCCCCAGGACTATCTAAATGGGCTTTCTCATGACATGTTGACCTCAAGGTGGTCAGACTTCATACCTTAGAGCAATGTATGACTGGAAGAGCTGCTCTTTTAAGAGATCAGGTGGACACATTGGTTTCTTAAGACCTGGGTGGAGTAAGTTCTGCTGAGTTCTCTTGGTCAGAGCACTTACTGAACCCACCAGACTCAAGGAAAGGGAGGACAGACCCCCCTACTTCTTACTGGGAGAGATGTTAAAGATTCTGTGGCCACCCTGTACAGATGCTGTATCTCAATTTTAAAGTTTTCGTTAAAAAGTTAGTCACAAAAAAAAAAAAAAAAAAAAAAGTTAGTCACATTACTCTCAAAACTTTCTTTTCTGTTGGAAAGCATTGCAAAATTTAAATCTAGTTCTGAAGAACACAAACAGCAAAAGAGACCCTCCATCTGAAGTCACAGTTTCCATCATACCATGTATCTCCTCTCCATTTCTTTTTGAGGTTGAAAAGTCAGTGACTTTTTCTTATGTTATTTGAAGCTTCTGGGCTTTGAGTTTTATTTTTGCCAGGCTTGGATGAACTTAGACTTTTATTTAATCATTTACGGCCTAGAGTTAACTGTCAGATTGAAGTCAGATAAGGCTTCTGATACAACTGAGATCCTTTGCTCCTTTTGATTCATGGATAATGAATTTGCCATCTTATAGTCAAAGTATGATTTTTTAAGAAAGAAATCCTATATCTCTTATTAATCATCTGTCAGAACTATGTTACCCAACAGGTCTCTTTGTGCAAATCCTTATTAAGAGATGAGCACAGAGCAGCTGCATTTATGAAGTGAGGTTTTATTTGAATTGACTAGAAATGTTTATTCAAGCTAAATAAAACCAGCATGAAAGCAGATCCTTTTAAACTATTCAGCTCCATTCGAACACACCACTGATGTGGACAGCTTGGGAAAGCAGCTTGTGTACACAAAAAGCTGCATTATCAAACATATCAAAAGGTTTTAGTGTCAGCACACCCAATATCTCTATCAGAGATAATTATTATGCCCGTGCCTGGCATAATTTAGGTCAAGAGAAGCACTTTAGCCAGATCTTCAAGCAGCATTGTACATCTCATTTGAAATTTTCAGGGCCATATCTCATTTCTGTGCCAGGAAGTTCAAAGTCCATTCTATAGAGTCAAGATTAGAAAAATCTAGCCTCATCCTCTCAGATTTTTCTTTTCAATTAATTGCAAAATGCTACTATCCTTTGGCTCCCTCCCCTCCACCCCCTGCAGAACCAGAAAGGATTTATGCAGTAATTCCATATCACCATAATTTCAAGACCCTGCTTTCATTTGTCACTTAAAGAGCTTTGCGGTATATAAAAGCCGTCAACCCAGCTTCAAAGCCATATCACTTTGTCAAAAGAGAGTTGTTTGCACTTTACATGACAACCTATTTGTATAAAGTGCCAGGATTTGGACTAAATATACCACATGAAATCTAAGTTGTAGATGATGGAATCTTGTTTGTAGTGCTTGTCATTTGCTGCTCACTCTATCCCCTCAGCCTTCTATGTTAGTTCCTCCACCTCCCCCCTCCCCCACATTGAATGGGACTTTTTTTTTTTTTTTTTTAACTGCACTGGGTCTTAGGCGTGGCATGTGGGATCTAGTTCCCTGACCAGGGACTGAACCTAGGCCACCTGCATTGGGAGCATGGAGTCTTAGCCACTGGACCACCAGGGAAGCCCAAATGGGACTATTTTTAAGAGACCCCTTTAATTTAGGCAGGGCTTCCCTGATAGCTCAGTTGGTAAAGAATCTGCCTACAATGCAGGAGACCCAGGTTTGATTCCTGCGTTGGGAAGATCTTCTGGAGAAGGGATAGGCTACCCACTCCAGTATTCCTGGGCTTCCCTTGCAGCTCAGCTGGTAAAGAATCTGCCTGCAATGCAGGAGACCTGGGTTCAATCCCTGTGTTGGGAAGTTCCCCTGGCAAAGGAAAAGTCCACCCACTCCAGTATTCTGGCCTAGAGAATTCCATGGACCGTATAGTCCATGGGGTCGCAAAGAGTTGGACATGACTGAGCGACTTTCACTTCACTTAGTTTAGACAATGTTAATGGTATTGCTTGAGCCACATCAGAAGGCACACAATCCTGGAGTCTGATGAGCACTTTTGTTTCTTCTCACTCATCTCTGACCCTTAAATACTCTAGATTGCTTATTAAAATTCCAATGTGCATATCTGTATGTGTGTTTAAATAAATCTCAAGTCTAAAGCATGTGAGTGAATAATATCCATGTGTGAGTCAGTGAGTATGAGCATTACCTTAGGGATTTGGTGGATTCTGATCCATTCCCCTCTGCTCTCAAGCAATATGACCTTGGACAAAATAAGGTGTTTAAATTTGTTTGCTCATCCGTCATTTGGGGGAACTAATCTCAATTTGGAGAAGGAAATGGCAACCCACTCCAGTACACTTGCCTGAAAAATCCCATGGACAGAAGGGCCTGGTAGGCTACAGTCCATGGGGTCATGAAGAGTCAGACACGACTGAGTGACTTCGCTTTCACTTTTCACTTTCATGCACTGGAGAAGGAAATGGTAACCCACTCCAGGGTTCTTGCCTGGAGAATCCCAGGGACAGAGGAGCCTGGTGGGCTGCCATCTATGGGGTCACACAGAGTTGGACACAACTGAAGCGACTTAACAGCAGCAATCTCAACTGGCAGGCTTCCTGATAATTGGGTCTCGTGTGTAGAGTATCATGAATTCTAGAAGTCCCCACATTCTTAGGACTGTCAGAGTTAGCACATTGTCTCTGCTGTGAGTTGAACTTATTCTCTATAGAACGTTTTTTGGTTTTTGTTTTAATTTAAGCTTTTCCCAGAATTATTCATATTTAAATAATTAACAAATGGATATATATATACACATATATGGGTCAGAGATGAGTGAGAGGAAATTAACATGATCATCAAACTCTAGAATTGTGTGCCTATATATACATATACATTTGTTAACAATTTAAATATGAATATATACCATATGTATATAGATAGATATAGATCTGATACCTACTTCATGTAGATAGTCTTCACAATAAGCTCAGTCCCTTCTAGGATATAGTGTTTCCATCAGGCTTTTCAAAGGTGTCCACAAGCCAACCTCACTGTTACATTACCCACAGGCCAATGCAAAATACAAAATCTCAGATCCCAATTAAACCTTTATTTTCACACAAAAGTTAAAGGAGAATTTTTCTAGTAGAGTGACTACTGGTTCTTCATTTAGAAGACCAAAGTTCTCATGAAGATTTTTTTTTTTAAGGTTTTTAACTATGATATTCACAAAGAAATATATTTAATGTCATTACCCAATAAAGGGGAACATATGTATTTATAAACACATGTAATGAAAACAAAAGTTGTACCAAACAGTATTTACCCTTGCTATATACTGAGCCCTCAGATCTTTGTTTCGATTTAAAACATACCAGCCGTGGCGCCTTACACTGATTTCATAATGGGTTAGTGAAGAACCATTGTGTTACATGACCTTGGACTAATCCTTTTTTCCTCCCCAAACCTTGATTTTTCTTACCTGTAAAAGCGTGTATGTGCATAAATTGACTGAAATTGTCTCTTAGTTAGCTTGAACAGCCTGTGATGCATTTTAAAATGTGAAAATCCATCTCTGGACTGGATTTTTAGAAGGGCTTGTTCATTGGTTATTGTATGTATAGTTTTTATTGAGAAGGAGCACAGACAAACAATGGCTCATGAACCACAGCTTTTGCATAACAAAAGCTCACAGCTCCGAGTGGTAGACAGTGCAAAGTGAACAATTATGTGCAGGTCCTAAACTTGTGTCATTGTTTAAAACAAAACGCACCTTTAAGCTTTTTAAAATGTGTATACTTTGTCATTATGCAACGAAAACATCGTGAACTAAATCCTCTTCCTGTCTAACACACAATCAGAATGTTAATCAGCCTTCTGTTTAGAAAAAATGCTAACACTACAGTGCAGAAAGCTGACAACATCTTGACCAGTGATCAGAACTGACATCACCAGTGAAAGGCAGAGAGTCATCTTGTCCCTCCAGATGTGCTGCCCTGAGAAGGGCCCAAAGTGACCAATGTGCTACTCGGCCAAGGAATGCGTAATAGAAATGCAGTCTCCAGGACCCACCAGAGAAACCCCAATAAGGAACAGTTCTATTTAAAAAAAATGTTTGTGGAAGATAGAAGTAGGGACAGGTTGTGAAACAGAAGAAGTCAAAGAGAGACAAAGAAATGTTTGAGCTCAAAGGGGATTACGGAGATGAGCACTAAATGAGATTGTATGCTGAGTCTTACACTGCCCTGAGAGAATGCCATAAGGGACATTGCTGGTTAATGGACAAAACTGGGAAAGAGAAGTTGGTGGATTAGGTAAAACATGGTGCCAATGTTACATTTTCTGAAGTTGCTTGCTGTACTGTGGTGGGAAGAGAGACTGTCCTTATTCGTAAATGTGTACTGAATGAGACTTATTTTCAAAATAAGGGCAGGAAATCAATAATGTGTGTATAGGGAGAAAGTGCAAATGATAAGCAGATAGGAAAGATGTTAACAATAGATGGATCTGGGGTGCAGACAGATGTTCCTTATGCTATTCTAGTTCTTGAAATTAGGGGATATATTGAAATTAATTCCAAAGTAAAAGTTTTGAAATGACCCCATTTTCCCTTTTCTCCTCTGATTGTGCCCCTTTGTTTCCAGAATTCTTGGAGTGCTTTGGCCTTAGGGGCTGCGCCTGTGTAAGGCCAGCTTGGATCAAGCTGGAGCCTCCAGTATTCTCTAGTTTCCTGGAGCTCTATCTCTGCCCTTGTCCCTCAGACCTTTTGGTCTGCCCCTTTTCTATCATACCTACCCTTGCTCCAGATATATTAGTGCCCAGATATATTAGTGATTAGCTGGTTCCGTTAGTCTTTCTCACTTGGTCTTTGGTTGACCTTAATCTGTACCCAGTTCTTGTCCTCTTGGCCCTGTTAGCTAAATCCTCCCACCTTTCAGCACCAGTCTCTTTGAGACTGCTTTGAGACTTCAAGAGCACTGCTCTGTTTTGATCTTGAAAGAAACCCAGGATCCTCTTTTGAGAATCACTGTAGAACAGGGACTCAGTTACCAGCAGATATTTGCACATACCAGGGAGTCCAGAGGCTTCTGATGGTAGGTCTTAGTCTCTGTGGAAGCCAGAAATCCATAGATACCTTTAAAAACATTTTGAAAAAGCAGTGATCTTCCTTTCGTATGGCAGAGGAACGCTGGAGGAATAAACAGAGGTGGTTCTTGCTTGTCGGCCCTGCCAAGTGCCCACATGGCCAGACAGATTTCAAAGCAGTGGCGCTCTGTAATTCTTAATTATCCCCCGACGCCATGTCCTTGTCTTTAGGAAGGTACAGTCTTATTGAAGAGGTGAGATGCCTGAATGTGAAACCGACTGACAGCTTGTATGATTAAGTGCATTCAGAAAAATTATAGCAAGTAATACATGGCAGGAATCGGAGAAACCAGGAGACCACTGTGGCTGCGGGGATGGATGGAACTAATGGAAGAAGTTGGAGAGCAGCTAGGATGTGTCTCCCAGGATCTCTCCAAAGAGCCCCTAATGGCTCAATCATGAAAGACAAAACAAGCAGGAAAAGAGACCAGCACTGGGGCACAGGATGTCGGAGGGTTGGCTAAAAATCAGAGCTCAGGGTCTAAGGGGTGAGAGAAGAGGGCTTAACCCTTGGGTCTCAGGCTGCATCTTCACAAAAGGCCTAGTTCAGACTTATGGTGTTATTTCCCAAAGAGGAGAGTTACGGAAGTGTTTTAGTTGGAAATGCAAAAATTCCCTCTGTTACACTTCCTGACCACTCACCTGCCACACACTTTGAATTTAACTAAAGGAAAAAAAAAAGTTCTGTTGTTACTTTAGGAATAGTTTAAGTACTTTGATTTTATTTTTCCATTTTTTCATGTTCAAAGTTGTTTTTTTTTTTAATGTCGACCATACTTTTTGTACCACTGGTTTGAGATTTCTTCCATTTTGCTTTTCTAAGTGGACTAGGAGCCTCAAAAGCAGAGGTCTCTCATCCTTGCAGAAGCAGTGTCCATCCCCACGCATGCCTGTAATAATATCCTGTCACTGTGAGTCTCCTGCACCATAGAGTTCATCCTCTTCTGCTACCTCACCACCCCCACAATTAACAGGTCCAACTCTTCTACTGCAAGCAAAGTTGGTGCTCAGTTTATTGGTAATTAATGACTAGTACTTCCTTGATAGAACATAATGGAACTACAGAGCAATCACTTAGAAGGGGAAACAACTGTCAATTATCACTCTAATGAATCCTACCTAACAGAGGTGATGGGCAGCCCAGCTGATGAACAACCTTCTGTGCATCGAAAATATATCCCATAAAATTGCCATTTCTGTTCTGTGTGTGATTTGCAAGATAACCACTGTCAAGGCCAGATTTTAAGGTAGCTTCAGCTCTGGGTAACAGTGTCATTTTGGAGCTAGTCTCAGAACTAGTTATTAACTCTTAAGTGTTAACCCCTGTTAATATTTGAATATGAGTAAACAGAAGCAATTCTTAACATTAAATATTTTAAATAGCATGGTAGTGGTGATAACAGTTATTGAGATGATCATAGCAATGATGTAATGAATGGCATTTGTTGAATCATATGTGACAGTCCCTACACTGAAAATTTCATATGTATTGTCTCATTTAATTCTCGAAATAATCTGGTGTTAAAAATCAGTTTGAAAAAGAAAAAAAAAAAAAATCAGTTTGCCGAAGGGCGGATTCATGGCTGTTGTACGATTATAAACACAATTCAAGATCTTATTCAGCTCATTATTTGAGGGTGAAGGACCTAGTAAGACATTAAAATCAGCCCAAATTTAAGATTTTTTCATAAAAATATATGTGTCTGTGTCTGTGTGTGCACGCACATGTGTGCGCATACAATTTGATTGATTGTTGGGCCAGATACAAAACAGCATAATGTCCAGCTGATCCATAACAACTCACAGAATTTACTCTCTCAGGTCAGTTGTAAAATAGTCCTGTAAACAGTAAGTGATGCCCAGCCTTGGGGACACTTTTCTGAAGGAATCCAGTTAATCTCTTTTGCCTATTTCAAAGTTTGAAATGTTTTTTTCTGATACCTGTAGGGTAGGTATTGCTATAATCCACAAATGATAGATGAGGATACTGAGGCTTTGTGATGTTAAGTAACTTACCCAAGGCTGTATAAGAGATGGAGCAGAACATTCAGTCTGGGCACATTCACAATATGACCTCCAGGAATCTCTATCACAGAAAATCAACTATTACAATTTTCGTCTGGGATCACAACAAGCTTTAGCTGACCTCAGGAATAGAAAGGCTGTGCAATACTTGGTCAAGTATCTCTTCCCTCTGGGAACAAAACAACAGTGCCAAGTAGCTTGTGAAAAGATTTGCCCTTGCTATTACCCATAAAGGTTTAAAGATACATGCATCCATGATAACTGTAGCAGGAATCATTTTTAAAAACCTACTAAAAGTAAAAATCAGTGTCATACAACACCTGTTAGGGCCAGTTTTTCACAATGGCAAAAATCCAAGCATGACATTCAGTCTTTTCTTCTTAGAGTTCATATTGCCTTCTATCAATGATGATGGAGTTGAAATGTTCAGGTCTTTTATTGGATATCATCTCACTGCCTTGCTCTGAGCAGATGAGATGTTGGAACCATCAATATCAATCTTGTCTTTTGGAATTAGGGAGTATCAAAGGGACAGAAGTCAAAGGTCAAATGACAAAATGATATGGGAATTTGCCATTTTTTAGAAATGAGATTTTTCTGTAGATATTAAGGAAGTTATCATTTGAGGAGATACTTTACTGGAGACACATTTCAATCTCCTTATACTGAGAGCCTTGTTGCAGTCAGCATATGTTCATTTAGTTATTCAGATGTATCAAAAATTTCTCTCTATGCTCTCATCTTTATTGTGTGGGGTAGAAGGAAATATCCATGTCAGAAGGAGGAATTCTTTAAGAACACATAAAAATGAGTAGCTTTGTCTTCATAATATTCATGTGTTATATATTTGTTGTTGCTGCTGTTCAGAGTTGCTAAGTTGTGTCCTACTCCTTTTGCCTCACCACAAGAGAAATGCAGCATGTTGGTCTTGTTATTGTGATCCTAAGATGAAGGCAGATACTCATTAGTTCTTTGTGATTGTCCTGTTATTATTGATAATGCAAACAATATGTCTGTGCTGTTTGAGAGCTGACAAGCATCACATGTATTTTTAAACATGCCAAGTGTGTTTGGTGGTCCTCCTACATATTTCCTTACATTTGTAAAATCGTGAAACATTTGTTTTTTTGTTGTGTATTTAGAATTATTGCCTTATAAACTCTCACCATATTGTGAACAGTTCAAAGAAACTCAGTTTAATTTTGCACATATATTGTTGTGAGGAATGGTTGTGAAGAACTGCTCTTAAAGGGTTGAACAGTTGTTCCTACTGGAAATAAAATAGACTGAAAGAGACATCGAAGAGACTTGCAAATGATGTCTTAGTAACTCATCTCAGGATTGCTGCAATCTGTTTTTACAGTTTCCGTCTTGCATGGAAAGGCTATGGAAAGGGTTAAGTATTTTAGCTCAAATTTCTATTCCACATGGCCTTGGCACCCTCAAAGCAAATATATTTTTCATTTTCCTCTTAGTTTTCTCAACCAAAATGAGACAGAAGTCACTAGTGAAATATTGCAAGATGTATTGACTTAGTGAGATACGTTTTCTAATTTTAACTTCTTTAGGAGTTCAGTTGGTATTCATATCCTTCAGGGTGGTTTCTAGGCACTGTGCCTTCTGCGCGTGCTAAGTTGCTTCAGTCATGTCCGACTCTTTGCGGCCCCTTGGACTGCAGCCCGCCAGGCCCCTTTGTTCATGGGATTCTCCAGGCAAGAATACTGGAGTGGGTTGCCATGCCCTCTTCCAGGGGATCTTCCCAACCTAGGGATCAAACCCACATCTCCTGTGTCTCCTGCGTTGGAGGTGAATTCTTTACCACTGAGCCACTGGAGTACTCTAGTTCTAATCAAAAGGCAGAAGAAGTCCAGAAGAGAATGGGGGTTAATGAAATTCTCCTCAGCACTGTGTCCATTCTACTCCTAACAGTGATACGTCCTCAACTTTTCATGTTAAAAATGCTTACAAATACATACTGTGTTACTAAACGTGGGTTCCTTTAAAAATTAGTGGACCAATAAAAGAACGTAGTTGAATTACATTTTAATTGTACAGTCATTAACTGACTGAATTTGCTTTTTCCAAAATACAAATTTTTAAATTAGCCTTTGTGACCTTTAAAAACATTCTGAATTAAGATAGAACATAAGTAATGCAGTCTCATTAACTTTAATAAAGTCCAATAAAAAGTCTAAATTAAAAAAAACTGTCTTCATAAAACAGTGTGTTATTGCTAAAGCATTAATAGAGCATCACAGTTAAAAATTATTAAAAATTGCTAAGTATCCATTTAGGATGAGATTTATTTTATGATTGCAAACACCTCCAAAACAAATCGGTAGTCAATTGCAATGCATTTTGAGATGTAAAAGCACCATTAATTACTGTTAATGGTACTTCTCTAATGTATGTAAATACATCATCGGCACCGAAGCTCTTGGCAGTTATTTCTTACTTATTTCTAGACAGTTTAAAGATCTTAATTTATTAATATTCACAACAAGCAGAAAGATAAACACATTGTTTTGAAGCTCTTGATGAATGGCGATGGGAGGCGTACTATGCTCGGGCTGAGAGCAGATATTAACTTGTTGGCAATAACTCACCGCCCTGCATGAAACAGACCCCGGAAGGGAGATCAAGAGTTTAAAATGATGTTATTAAGAGTCTCTGGAAGGACTTTATTTGGAGGAACCTCAGATTTGAACATTTTATTAGTCTCACTCTACGCCTATTTCATTATTTGTCCCCAGAATGTTAAAATCCACACAGGCTCCTGCTAGGGTAAGCATTATTTTTGATGCACTATACTGAATATGATTGACAAGGACTTTTTCAGGAATACACTGGGAGAGCAATGTTTCCTATTTATTATGTCCTTTCATCTCTGCCTGAGCTAGAATATTCATGCTGTAAAAGTAATAAAAAGAAAAAAAAGATTCTTTGTTTCTTTGCGAACCGCCTCACCCCCAAATTCAAACAGAGTGAGTGCCTTAGAGACTCACAGATAGGACTTTCACCAATTTAGACATGAAAAGTGGCAACTGGCAGAATCACATATCAACATCTGGATCCTTCTCAAATGCTGCAGGCTGAGAAGTAGGAAAGGAAAAGCACATTTTAAAATGAAATGTATTTTGGAATTTTCTCATAGACTAGATTGAAAGATTTTATTTTTCCTCATACCTTCTTTAACTTTCTTTGATAGAGGCATGTATAGTCTGCTTAGCTGCTTAATAAAGTTACAAATACTGAGCATTGATGAAAATTTCAAATCTTGCTTCTAATTTTCAGTTGCCAGATTTAGCAAATAAGAATACAGGAGCCCAGGTAAATTTGAATTTCAGATAAATTTGCCTTCTTTTGTTTTAGATCTTAGAGTATTTTAATAGCTGTTTCTTCAGTGAAGATGTTTTGAAATTATTAGGATTAACAGTTGTAAAAGAGTAGAGCAAAGGAAAGATGGAAAATGCAAAGTCGGTTCTTGTTAAATTTCAGTTAAATTTGTTTAGTATAAATATATCCCACATGATACAGTGCACATATTTACTTTAAAGTCTTACTTGTCTGAAAATTCAGTTGCTCATTCTGTGTTTCATCTGAGGACTCTATTCTAGTTTATGATGATAAAAGATCAGTGTTTTTTGCAAGCATGTAAACTCACACACTAGTTTTTCTTATCTGTCAATTGACAGTAAAAATTCCCAAGGTCACTGGGGATATTGAACACATTGATACCGGTAAAGCTCATGGTAAGATTCCTGGCATCTAGTAAGTGGAAGCATAAGCTTTTGTTCTCAAATGATCATTTGTCCCAATGTTAGAATCTTTCTTACTGGAAAGATGTAATACCTTTAACAACAGGCATGTAAAACTGTGTAAGGAATCTCCCTGATGTCATTGACAACGAGTATAGTTCATTTACCAAATACAAGTGACCCTGTGACTGAAAGACACAAAGTTCAAAAATGTGAGCTTGCTTCCAGGCATTGAGAAGAGCCGCAGTGGTGGCAACTTTTCCTTTGGCGTTTTATAGAAGCACATTGTATTTATTATCATGAGAAGTCACGTCTGCTTTGGAACATATGTGTCCTTAAGAAAAGAGCAGAGAAAGGATAAAGGAGCCAGGTATGAGCCAAAGTGCTAGTCCCAGTTGGTAGTAATCACAATGAAGATCAGCAACGTGAACACAAGAATTCTTATTACACTAGATGGAAATTCACAGTGGGGTTGGTGGATGTTTTAAATGAAAGATCAACCAGTGTTCCTGAATAGTCATTTGTGACCTCTAAAAAATGCCAGACAACAAACATCCCTGCTCCTGTCCTAGGAGTTGGTGTAGAAGTTAGAGCAGGCTGGGCTATAATGCAGTTACAAAATCTCTGTGTCGTAACCAACCATCATTTATTTCTCATCCTTGCAAGTTCCATCATGGTTCCAGGGGTCTCTCCAGGGCTGCTCTTCTCCAAGGAGCACCTCATCAGTTTAGTCCACTGTTGTCTTGTGGAATCTTGATTTTGAGACTTAAAGGTTTACCACAATTGTAGAGGAGAACTATGGACAGGTGCATGTGGACAGTTAAGCGGAACATGTTAACACTGTTCACAACCTGTGGCCCCAAACTGCTCATGTGACCCTGTCCAGCTGCAAAGGGGGTTCTGAAACATACATAGCCTTCCACATGTCAAGCAATGCACTTTCTGAGAGAGGACCCAGAGTAATTAGCATTAGTTTGCCACATTGACAGAATGTAGCTGATGGAATGGATTTTGCTATTTCCTTCCACAAAGCCCAGAGGCAACTTTAACATCCCTCTTCACTGTGTGGCAGGCAGTAGTTGGCAATCAAAGCTGGCAAGAGAGCCGAAACCTGGTAGCCATTGCTGCCCTGCTCCCAGAAGCCAAAGAAAACATCTATTGTGGTAGGAATTTGAACGTCATGCACAGTGATCAGAGTTTTAGAAATCAGTAAAATAGATTATTCAGATAGTCTTTATCACAGGCTTATTGACTTGAATTTACCATCACTCCAGGCTCTGTGTGATTCAGAAAAAGGTAGTTACCAGGTATCCCAATTATCAATCTTGATGATAATATTTTTAAAAAATGTGTCTCCAGTTGGCCTGAAATTTAAGTCCTTCCTAGCTTTTCCCCATGCAACCCAAGTATTAGGAGTTTTTCATAACTGAGGAAGAGGGGAGACACTTATTAACAAAGCTTGCAATAAAGGTTGAAAATTGTTTTTGTTTTATCACAGTATAAAATTCATGGTTTTAAGGCTTTTTCCAGCTCTAGGCAATCTTGCCTGTGTTACCTTAAAGTGCTGCTTGATGAGAAATTCAGATCGCATTTGAGCCTTGGCCATTTCAGTTCCATCTTCAGTTAGTTGGAATTTTTCTGGTGACTGACACTTTCTCCCAATTAACTGTGGTGAAGGGACAGAGCCTGAGAATGTTCTCAGGTCAGGAGTATGAGTTATATGTCAGTGAGGTCTGATTCCTGGAAGACTGTAGAATAGTCAAGACACTTTTGAATTGGGAAATCACATTTCAAGTTTTTTTTTTTTTCTTTTTTTCCCCCCATACAGTTTGGTTGTTCATACCAGTCTTAATCAGCAAGATTTGTTGCCAGTGTTTTCTTTGAATAGCTGTTCAGTTCAAGGTAGAGTGCTAGACAGTGTGATGAACATTAAGTTATAGTATAATAGAGCAATTTTCTATAAATAGAAACTTAGACATTGGGGAATGAGAAAGATATGGTAAAATATATAATCAACTGGTTAGCTATATTTTTTGTGATTAAAAAGTCAGAGGAGCTAAGGCTAGAGCAATCGCTCAGGGTGGAGGAGAAAAAAAAAAAGGGCCTGCTGTAGGGGAAAAAAAAAATCGCCAAACATTTCATTGATTAGATACGCCAGTTGGAGAGAGGGGATGTAGGGGACCGCACATTGAAACCTTAGATGCTTAGTCAGAACCTGCTTTTTTGCCTCTTTCAATGAAAACCAAGCTTTCTTTCAACTCTTAGTGATTAAAAAAAGAAAGGACAAAAGAATAATACAGAAACAGCATCGTTTAATTCCCACAGTATACTGATTCAAAGTGGCCTTCAGTTCATTTCTAATTGGAGCCTCCTGATATTTCTTTTAAAATGCAGTTTAAAATAGATGCAAAAAATATTAGTCTGACATTGAATCATAACCACTTTAAATACATGTAGTCAGTGTGTTTATCTCCTGAGAGTAAACTGTTTTTTTTTTTTTCTTTTCTAATATTTCTCCTAATTTTTAACTGGTAAGACTTATATTTAGCATTTAACATTTTTAAAACCACAGAGGTAGTATACAAGCTCATTTTCATTGTTTAAAATTCAGGTGCTACAGAAAAATAGAGTAATCTGCACCCCTGCCCACTCCCCCTCTTGCCCTCAGTCTTGCTCCTCTATCAAGAGGCTCAACAGTTAGATGTGCCAGTGTTCACTGCAGCACTGTTGACAACAGCCAAGACATGGAAGCAACCTAAATATCCATCAGCAGAGAAATGGGTAAAGAAGATGTGGTACATATATGCAACAGAGTATAACTCGGCCATTAAAAGGAACATCAGGGTCGTTTCTAGAGATGTGGATGGACCTAGAGTCCGTCACGTGGAGTGAAGTAAGTTAGGAAGAGGAGAACAAATGTCGTCTATTAATGCATATGTGTGGAGTCTAGAAGAATGGTACAGATGAACCTACTTGCAGGGCAGAAATATAGAGGCAGACATAGAGAGTGGACATGTGGACATGGCAGGGCGGGGCCGAATTAGGAGATTAGGACGGACATATACCAGCATGTGTAAGACAGATAGCTCGTGGGCGTCTGCTCTATAGCACAGGGAGCTCAGCTTGGTGCCGTCTGATGGGTAGGATGGGAGGGGGATGGGAGGGAGGACCACTGTGGAGGGGGGATATATATACACATATAGCTGACTCCCTTGTTGTAAAGCAGAGACAATTACACCCCAATTAAAAAGAAAAAAAATTAGAAGAGCTAGTAAAAGAAAGTTAGATGTGAATTTTGCATGTGTGTGTTTGTGTTTTGCTCAAAGCTAATGACTAAAAATCATCAGGAGCATACTTGGATTCAAAGGTAGGTTTGGAGCAAGAGTAAACACACATCAGAGCTGTGGGATGTCTCAAAGGGAAGAATTAGAGAAAGGGTAATAGAAGAGTTAGGAGGCTAGAATTATTCATGTGATGTTCTTAGTAGGTATTTGTCAGAATATGTCAAGTAGGCAGTTTCGGGAACAGTTTTTGAGTCTATGAGAAAAATGCATGACTCTGAATGAACTAATGACGAGGATTTTAAGCTTAGTCTGTAATTATGCTTTGGTTAGGTACAGCTTCTTTGTTTCATGAGTCATAGTACAGATTTGCAATATATGGTTGATATTTCCATTCTCAAGTGATACATAAGACTCTCCTGATGAAGTATACTAGCTCTACTATAAATTTCCAATTCTTCTTGTTCTTGTGAAACAATGCTAATGCCCTATGTCACAGAGTTACTTTTGCATTTTAAAACACCAATGCTAGTTTTATCTTGTTGATCATAAAACTATCCAAGAGTTAGAATAATTTTTAGATTAGATTTCTATTTTAGAATAAATCACTTAAAGGAAAGCCATGTCACTATTTTGAATGAATGAACAGATGAGATTCTTGAGAGTAGGGAGGCCTATGTTGGATCCAGGAATCTAAGGAAACCTAGAGAATCTAGGATATTTTGAGGAGATCTGATTTGTGTACTGGAAAGGTGGGCACTGTTTAGAAAAGAGCTTGAAATCAGAGAAACCAGTACTATGCCCTTAATGAGAGACGTTAAAGACAATGGGGCCTGGATTTAGGTCCAATGGAGTAAAGTTGACATATTTGACTGCTGCACAGAAGTACAGCCTAGATGTGATTGGGCAGGTGAATGAGTAAATGAAATGTGGTATGTCTACATTGTAGAGATTATTCAGCACTCAGAAGAATGAACTATTAAGCTACACAAAAACTTCCATGTATCACCTGAGAGTTACGCTGAGTGAAAAAGGCCAGTTTCTAAAGGTTACATGTTGTATGATTCCATATATTCACAAACAATATTATTAAAATGATAGAAGTAGAGAAATGGAGAACAGATGAGTGGTTGCAAGTGTTTAAGGATGGACAGGAAACTATGGTGGAAGGGAAATGACTTTGGTTACAAATGCAATATGAGGGATCTTTGAGAATGGGAATTTTCTGTCTTGTGAGAAAAACATACAAAAGTGAATGATTTAACTGAGGCTGTAGGTTTATTTTTGTGATTGTTATTTTAGACACAGCATGTGATTATAGTCATTGCTTCTGCACTCATGCCAATTGGTATTTAGAAATTAAAAGTGTAATATAATGAAACTAGTTCATTATTCTGATCCAACTTCTGTTGCTAACTAAGTTGTGACCTTGGCCATGTTCTTCATATTTACTGGAACTTAGGCTCCTCTTGAGGGTTTTGGAATAATTACTGTCAGAGGTCCCTTCCAGCTGTAGAATTTGATGGTTTCATGTTTGAATGCATCAATTGCATTTCAGCATCTCAAAAGTACACTCAGACATGCAACAGTGGGTCTGTTATGTTATTTATTTTATTTCATCAAGAATGTTTTTGCTTGGATTATTTTAATGTGTGGAACTTAATTAGCATTTCTTTTCATCATCCCAAAAGTCAAGACCCCCAATTCCCCTCTTGTAGTTAAGAGTCCTCTAAGTATGGTAGATCCCCTCTTGTGCCTCTGAAGAGTGCTGGGCTGCCCATGGAAGGGTGCTGAAAAGGACTCAGAGTGAATGTTGGTTGGAGAGGAACTGCTGGCTTCAGGGTAGACCGTATTACTTAGACTGCATTTTAGAATGCAGTTATCAGTGGTTTTTGCCTTCTAAAAAATGTCGTGGCAGTACCTAGGCCTAGTTCATATTTTGAACTGTTTCTGTTTGTTTGTTTAGATTCTGGGTTTTTTTCACAAAGTGAAGGATCTTAGCTCCAGATAGGTCTTCATTCGTATCAAAGTGTTGATGTGATTTTAAAACATGTTTTTTGTCCTTAAAAGTGCATTTTGTGAACCCTTAACTTGCCCATGACTCTTCATGTGAATTGATTTAGTCCAGTACTCACTGTTAATTTTCCCTAGATCCTTGGAAGGGAACAGACTGAGAATTGCACCTTCTCAGGATGGTTTTCATGGCATTAAACATGGCACTATTTTCAAAGCCAACTAGCAGGTATATTTTAGTCTTTTCTCTTATGCCCTATGGAAAGGAAGCATGTAGTGAGTTGATTTTAAGATCTATACTTGACCTCTTTCTCAATTAACAGACGTTTATTAAACATTTTTTGCTGTTATGGAAGGTTGATAAAGTGTATGCGTTCTTCATTTCTATGGAGAACAGTGACTTTGAACTCAAAGACTAGGATCTTCACATTTTTCTTAGTTAGCACCAGTGTGCTGTCTCCTTAACTTTTGTAGTTTATAAATTCTGTGGTATTTGACTTGAGCTTTTTAGGGTAAGTGCAAATCAGAAATAAATAAATAATCACTATGGGCATAGAAACCCCAATAGTCAGAATTTGCAAAGTAAAAATATCTCTTTCCACTATTATAATTAATGACCCCACTATTACAATTAGACTGATGTTTTCACATAGGAATGTAATCTTGGGAAAGAAATAATAGCTATAAACCAGGGTGTACATTATAGTATATTTGAACATCATTTCTACATTGCTTATGTTTTCAAAGGCATTTTTATACTTTGAAAGCACTGGGTTTAATGTATTATATATATTGGCATCAGGGGAACCAAAATGAAATATCAGTTTGATTTAGGGTTGCTATGGAGAATATTTTAATGTTTCAATTCAGTAGTTTGTAATATATTTATGCATGCTTATATACATATACTTCAGCACATTTTTAGTTTGGTGAATGTTTTTTAATCGACTATCAAGATTTAATAATATCCATTTGAAACAAAGCCAATAAGCAAGAAAAAATACACATTTCAATTTCACTTTATGACTTTGTAAGAGAAAACATTTTAAAAGAATTGCATACTTTTTCTGCACAGAAAGCTTTCTGATCTTTTTAATATGCCTACTCATTAACTATTCATCCTTTGATTCCCCACCTTCATTAGTTAGTATTTATAATTGCTTGGGTGTGGAGTATCTTGGCCACCAATTTAATTACATCTAACTTTGAAGTCACAGATAGAATGATCTTGCTCTAGTGGCACCATTTTGTCTCAGGTATGATATTCCCTTATCCTGTCTCCTAACATTTTCTTAAAGCATGATATCCTATAAAGGTTTGGTTTAACAATATTTAAAATAAAAGAGCTCAAGAGCTGTGAACAGCAGCTAACAACCAATTTAGGATGCAACTATCAGATTTTCTCAGGATCCTCAACTTTTATTCCTGCTGGGGAAGGACAATTCCCCTTTTGATGATCCTCTTTGTGCCTGGCACTATGCTAATCTTTGGGTGATATTCAACTATAGTATAATACACATCTTGGTTTATATTTATTCTTTCTAATTAAATCCCTTACACTATCCTATGTAAAATTTTTTTTACCCATTGACTTAAAAGTCCTTCTTTGTCTCCTTTAGCTTCTTGTGGCTCCTCAGGTTCCTCTGCTTGTGACACCTTAGCTCTAATCTTTGCTTCTGTCTTTCCTGCCACTTCTCTGTGTCTAAATCTGTCCCTCCTTTCTCCTATAAAAACACCAATCCTTGGATTTAAGGCCCACCCTAAATCTTGGATGATTTCATTTTGATAACCTTAATTATTACATCTGCAAAGATTCTAGGATCAAGTCAAAGCTAACTCCAAGTCAGGAAGTGTAGGTTGAGGCCCCTTGATTTTCTTAGGTTCTTCAGGCGTTTATACTTGTCTCCATTCCTCCACCTCTCTGCATCCCCTTGGACTAGACTGCCAAGACTCAGGAGTTCTTGGTGAAGGAGTCTATCCTATGTAAATACCACCTCTTCTCCTCACCCT
The DNA here is from genome assembly GCF_910594005.1 of Cervus elaphus. Lineage (NCBI taxonomy): Eukaryota > Metazoa > Chordata > Mammalia > Artiodactyla > Cervidae > Cervus > Cervus elaphus. Next base: position 52,298,500 of record NC_057838.1, read on the forward strand.
TGTGTCTACTTTGCCTTCCTCTCTCTTCTGTTGTTTTAAAACCTTGTGTGTTTCAGTCACACTATTTCATCTCTAGGGAAAGGTGTTCTAACTTCCAAATGGGCAACCCACAATCCAATATTTGAAACAGAATTCATTTGGAGAGGGGCTTCCCTGATAGCTCAGTTGGTAAAGAATCCTCCTGCAATGCAGGAGACCCCACTTTGATTCCTGGGTTGGGAAGATCCCCTGGAGAAGGGATAGGCTACCTACTGCAGTATTCTTGGGCTTCCCTTGTGGCTCATCTGGTAAAGAATCTGCCTGCAATGTGGGAGACCTGGGTTCAATCCCTGGGTTGGGAAGATTCCCTGGAGAAGGGAAAGGCTACTCACTCCAGTAATCTGGCCTGGAGAATTCCAGGGACTTTATAGTCCATGGGGTCACAAAGAATCAGACACAATTGAGTGACTTTCACTTCCACTTTCATTTGGAGAGGGAGTGTAATGCAGTGAATGAAGCACAGGCTTTGGAGTTAGGAAGAGCTTGTTTCTCTTTCCATTCTAGATCTTCCCTTGCTACCTGGAAATTCAAATGAGTCATTTACCATCTCTGAAATTGCTGTCTGTACCTTGTGGTGAGAACTGGAGATAACTACTTCCAAGCTCACTCACGGGTGGTTAGCAGGATTCAATTCTTCTGGATTGTTAATCTCTTGGTCTCAGTTCCTTGCCACATGGGGCTCTCCATAGGGCATCTTGGTTCTTCTGATGTAGCAAGTGAGAAGATCCAGAGAAAGAGAATGAGAAAGATGGGAGTTTTCATAAACTAATCTCACAGTAAACATTCCAATACTTGTTCCAATTCACTTTATCGAAAAGAAGTCACTAGATCCAGTATATAATCAGAAAGAGAGTATTACACAAGAATGTGAATCCTGAAGGTGGAATCATTAGGAGTCATTTTAGAAGCTTCTAAGTGTAGTACCCTTCCCTCAAAGCCATTTTAGTATTTTTCTTTGGAGTATCATCTAGTATTTCTAGCTTGGGGTATGTACTGACTTTTGTCTCCCGTGTGTCTTCTGGGCACAGAAGGACCAAATGTCAAATTGGAATACTGAGGCATAAGAGAGTTAGAGCTGGCTTGGGAAGCCCCAGAGAGTCAGGAACGGTATCATGATAAGAACTGAAGTCAGCTGACATCCTGGTGGGTCATTATCTCCTGAATTATTTTGCTGCGTGATTACACATGAACTATAGAGCTTCAGAAAGAAACCAGGAGGGAGCACCAGGAGCAGTCATTTAGACTGTGCCACTGCAGGGACATTTGCTAAATGGCAGTTCTTTGAAACCACTTTACCAAGCTGTGGTTTGTCTATCTGCCGTAACTGCTCCTTGTAATAAGTCATCGCAGCTATACTCTCATTCCTTGTTCTAAACACCCGGTTCTGAAACAACCATTTCAGGACGATATTCTTGGGAGAACACTGAACATCATTTCTAGGCATTTCCAATTCTACATAATTAGAATAGAAAGACTTTCAAGTCGGCTTCAGGTTTTAGCTTGTTATATAAATAAGTTCACAGGAATCTCAAATGCTTTACAGAAATCTGACAGCAACTATAAAAGGCTTTTGAACATTTTTGTTGCCAAAGTCCCAGGGATTGCTGGAATCTTAAATAGCCCATTTTAAGCTCCAATTCAGAAGCTTTTTGTCATGTTTAATAATGTGGTGAATAATTCCTTTTCTGTTAGTCGTTTCCTCTTTTATAATCCGCAAGGATCTTTGAGCCACAGAATGGATATTTTCTGGAGCTATAAATTAGAGGTCCTTTCAATCCCAAACTTAAAATGGCCTTTTAATGTACCACTTCTGTAAATCCATTTATCTGGGTCTAAAGATTCATTAAAATCCATTTAAATGAAAGCATTATAGAGTTATATGTCCAATTCAAAGGGTGATCATTTTGAAATGAGAATGCCATGGAAGACATTAGAAATTCCTGTGTGCTGTAGCAAATTTAGTAGGAGCAAAATTATTTTACTTGTAGAGGATATTAGATATTATAACTACATGTTTTACTTTCTCCCCCACCCCTTTTTTAAAGTTTAGCATGGCTAGAAGTTTAGTCCAGTGACCCCCGTTAAATAGTGTTCATGAGATTTGAGAACTTGAATTGGGAAAAAAATGTATCTTCATTCACATTTAATTCTAACTGGAATTTACCATTTCTTTTAAATATGAATGTAGGTGTAAGACCATAGTAATATTGGTAGAACTTGTGACTTTGTCACCAATGGTAAAAACAATATTGTTTAATTGTATTATGGCTATTGCAAATATCTCCAGATATCATTTGCCTTATCATTCCTTTGAAAACACGGTAATCATTAAGCTTGCTATTGGGTTTCATTGTTTGGAGTCTTATGAATAATAAAGAAGCTGTGTCACAAATGTGCTGTATCACAAGGATGTTTTGAAATATGCTGATAGTTATATTTCAGTATAATTTATGTTCTCTGTACTTCTTTATTTAAAAAATGTAATTCTTAGTAGCAGTGTATAGGCTTCATCAAGTGGCCATCAGGTACACACACACACACACACAGACACACACACACATGTTGTGCTAGACACTAGAAGGAATGAAGAGTAAAGAAACGTGAGATTCAATGAGCAAGTGGTGGATAATAGGCATTTTTAACTTTTAATTTTATGTTGGAGTATAGGTGATTAATGTTATGTTAGTTTCAGATGTTCAGCAAAGTGATTGTGTATATATACATATATGTATATATACACACACATGTATATTTAAAAGTTATTTCCCCATTTAGGTTGTTGCATAATTAGATAATAGGCACTTTGAATAGATGGCATCCTTTAATCTTTCCACCAACCCTGTGAAGTACCTGTATTATCTGTCTTCTTACAGGTGTTGGATCAGACTTAGTTGGCATAACCAGCCTCCAAGATGCCCTCCAATGATCCTCACTTCACTGTGTTCACCCTCTGGTGAAGTCCCCTCCTGAACAGTGTCAGGTTGATCTCTTTGACCAATAGAATACAGTGGCAACAGCAGTGTGTGATTTACGAGGCCAGGTCACAGAAGACTACTCACTTTGGGGGAAGCTGGTGGTGGTGGTGTAGTCACTAAGCCATGTCTGACTCTTGCAGCCCCAGGGACTGTAGCCCGCCAGGCTCCTCTGTCCGTGGGATTCTCCAGGCAAGAACATTGGAGTGGCTTGCCATGTCCTTCTCCAGGGGATCTTCCCGACCCAGGGATCAAACCCAGGTCTCCTGCATTGTAGGCAGATTCTTTACCACTGAGCCACCAGGGAAACTCCGAACTTGGGGGAAGCTAGTCACCTTATTGGAGAAGGCAATGGCACCCACTCCATACTCTTGCCTGGAAAATCCATGGATGGAGGAGCCTGGTGGGCTGCAGTCCGTGGGGTCGCTAAGAGTCGGACAGGACTGAGCAGTTTCACTTTCACTTTTCACATTCATGCATTGGAGAAGGAAATGGCAACCCACTCCAGTGTTCTTGCCTGGAGAATCCCAGGGATGGCAGAGCCTGGTGGGCTGCCGTCTCTGGGGTCGCACCGAGTTGGACACGACTGAAGCGACTTAGCAGCAGCAGCAGCAGTCACCTTATTCTTGAAAACACTTAAGCAGTCTTACAAAGAGGTCTACCAGGCAAGGAATGAGGTCTCCTTCTAGCAGCCATGACCAGCTTCTTAACCTTGTAGTTGAGCCTACAGGTGATTCAAGTCCTGGTAGACATTTTGACTCCTACCTCCCTAAAGACACTGAGCTAAACTAGTTACAAAATTCCTGACCCACAGAAACTGTGCAAGACTTAATCCTTTATGGTTGTTTTAGGTTGCTAGGTTTGGGAAATAATTTGTTAAATGGCTGTAGATAACTGACACAGAGGGCTTATGGAACTTTCCTAAGGTCAGATAACTCGTAAATAACTGAGGCTGGATGGCCGTGCAGCTGTTGTTGATAGAGTGTCTATTTTCCCTGTGTTAGCAGGACAGTAGTGTTCTGAGATAGTCAGGTGCCCTGTGTCCCTTCTCCTCCTCTTCCTGACTTGAGTCCTCCTCTTCCTGTCACATACCACAGGTACGCAGGAATTGACAATTGATGAAGTGTGGATCATCTATATCCTCACTAATTCCCTTAAATTGTTAAAATCAAGCAATGCAATTTTTAAAAAAGTAATATTTATTAAGCAATTAATATGTATTATCTATGGGGTTCTAAGTATTGAAATGAATCCCCAAAATAATCATGGGTGTTATATTGATACCAACCTAATATCACAAGGAAGTAAATAAAATTCACTTGTCAGGAATACAGAGAGGTGACTTGTCCCATTTTCTGGATAACCTGACTGAGTTTAGTGTTAAAGGGACTTGGTAAAGCAGCATAGTTTTTCTTTGTTAGAGTCGAAAGTAGAACCTGCTCTTGTTGATTTGAGCTAATCTATCCTGCAGATATAAAAGTATTAAAAGATAAAAGGAGAGTCACCAGGCTAATTTGTACAGCATTTATTTGAAGTGGTGCCTTCCCTACTGCTATAGATATGAAAAGATTTGAGCCGTTAAAATTTTTTGGAGGACCTTGAGTAAAGACCATCTTACATTTAATTTGTATCCCCAAACTGGGGAAAGCTATGTGCATTGGATGGTGAACTGATCTCTAGGTTATCCCTTGACCTTTTGATAACATTAAAATGAAAGAAAACTAAATGATACATCTGCAGCGTTCTAAGCCTGTTGATATAAAAACATAATTTAAATAACCAAACACTGACTTTTCCTGTTGCTCTTCTGTCTCATTTTTAAATAACATTTTTATTATTGTTTCTGTAGTAGATTAGCCTGCTAGTTAGAAGGAGGACTTAAACCAAAATATGTTTAAACTTGCAAATATCAGTTTATGTGAGAGAAAAATTGGGCACTGTGGGAATATAGTAAATTACTTAGCTGATATGCATTAATATTGAGAATGTCCTTTATAAGTACTTCTTTTAAAAGTTCAATTCCACTCAATAAAATCTGCATCCTATCAAGGGAGTTAGAAAAGAGAAAGATACATAAAAATAATGCCCGAAATATTTTTATTTGACAGAAAATTGCTCATAATTCATGTCATTCATAAAGTTAAATTCCATAATTTATTCAAAGCTTCTAGAAGTCATTATGAAAATGATCAGTAATCAGGCAGAAAAATAGCCAAAGAATATTGTGGCTTATTATGTTTTCCGAAAGTGGCCACGACTATATTTCTAGTTCTTCTCTCTATGCCTAACTGAGATGTAAGGTCTGTTTCTCCTTTTCCTGCAGCTTGGTGGGACTTTGTGACTGCCTCTTAATAAGAGGTACTCGTCAGTGCTCAATCCCACTCCCTGGCTTGTCCCCCTCTCTATTTCTCTCTTCTCTCTCACTTGCCCCCTCTCTCTCCAGAACCCTCTCCTGTTCCCTCCTCATTCTTCTTCCCCCCATCTTCCCCCACCTCTTGGTCTGCTGTCCCTTGGAATCCAACACCTTGCTGTGAGGGGACCCTAACCATGTGGAGAGGCTAGCCATGAGTTGTGAACCTTCTAGACAGCAACCCCAGCCAAGGTCCAGCTGGAAGCCAACATCAAATAAGTGACATGCAAAGTCCTCCTAAGAGGACTTTTCATTGGTTAAGTCAGGCTCAGCCAAGATAATCTCCCCCAAATTAAACTCAGCTGACTCGATACTTTAATTGCACATGCAAAAATCCCTTTCCAGCAACATCTAGATTAGTGTTTGATTTAAAAACTGGGGATTGTAGTTCAGTTTAGCTACATTGGCATGTTAAAAAGCCATCACAGGGACAGTGAAAATATCAGAAGTTAAAAATATTGCATTAAGTATACCTCTCTCATTTTGTACTGTGACTCAAAGATATGCTTCTAGAAAGGGTGAAATGACAGACCCCAGTAAGGATAACTCATAAACCTTTTTGGCATTGTTAATGATACCTAACTGCAATTGACTTACCTCTCAAAATACTGGCAAAAGCAAAATAGAGTTTGTTCTAGTTGCTGAATTTGATACTCCACGTCTAAAATTATATTTTCAGTGGAAGCCCTTAAATTGAGGCTTTTGCCTTGTCAATAAATAATGCTGTTACCTGCTGTCAGTTTTTCTCCAGCTTGTCTGTCACAAGGCAATTCATTTAAGCCTTGGTTTGTGCAGATTCATGAGAGAGGTGTTGGCTTATTTTTTTAAAAAATGTCACACAGGTACTTGATGAAGGACAAAGTATTATTTTCAGAGAGTTAAAAATATGACTGTAGTACACATAAAGAACACATATGTGACAAGTTTTATTAAGTCTTCAATGAGAAAACCAATGTAGTCCAGAGCATTTTGAGGAACTAGGTACGTGGGTAGTTACAGACAATTTAACGAAAGAGCGGGGTAAGCATGACACAGAGAATACTGCAATAGGACTGCTAGGTTAGATATGAGACTGGTTAATTCCTCTCCTGCCTTCCAGAGAGATCTAGGACCTGGCAATCCCGCTCAGCAGTGGTAGTTCCTGCGGAGACCCTCATTTACCCTGCTCCTCTGTAGCGTCCCCTGCAGTAAAGTCAAGGTGATTTTGCTGGTGGAAAAAAAAAAAAAAGACTGGTTAATATCCTACAGGGCAGTGATAGTTTTTGTAGGAGACAAAAATTTACAAGTTGACTTGTTACTTCATAGTAGCTGTGCAATAATCAAAAAGTAGTTAACAAAATCAGATACAGGTCTATTCTCCCAGACAGTGAAATCCTTAAGTGAATTTCTTAAATGCTGCCTTAGTATCATACGGAAAGGACATGACACATATCACTACCACTACAACGCTTGTCTCACTTCCAAGTTTATGATAATTTTTCTTAACAAGTGACATAATACTTTTTGTGTTAGAATAGCTGGCACAAGACATTCTTGCAAAAGTCCCTGTGTTACTATCCTAGAAATACTAAGATAACAAAAGAATCCCACATGAATCTTTGAGTTCTTCCTTCAAAGTATTGTGAAAATGTGAGGGTAACTTAGCAAAGAAGGTAAGAAAAATAAGTTATACAAATGTAGTGACCTATTTAAGTATCCATCAGTACCATATTTTTTTATCACATGGTTTCACTCTCTAATCAGTGAAAAGTGTTAGTCACTCAGTCGTGTCTGACACCTTTGCAACCCCATGGACTGTAACCCGCCAGGCTTCTCTGTCCATGGAGTTCTCCAGGCAAAAATAGTGGAGTGGGTAGCCATTTCCTTCTCCAGGGGATCTTCCCAACCCCGGGACTGAACTGGGGTCTCCTGCATTGTAGTTGGATTCTTTACTGTCTAAGCCACCAAGGAAGCTCTAAACCGTGAAAATGGATGGTAAAACTAACAAAATTATGGTTACTTTGTAGATGGACTGCCTTATAAATACTATCAAGTAGAATAGATTTCAGAATTAACTCAGGAGAGAAATTTGAAATTAGACCTTATCTTTAATAATCTCAGTTATGTGGCTGTCACATATTCTTGAAGCTGTATTCAGTAACATGATTCTGGTTTCATTAACATTTTATCTAATTTCCACCTGAATATATATTTCTCATTTGTCTTTGTGTTTACCATTCACCAATGTCACACATTGAACTGCAAAGATTCTTAAAGGTAATTGACACCCATTTTGAAGAAGTAAGTGTTTCGTTATGAAGGATATTTTTAGGTTTATGGTAAATTTATTCTAATTTCTAGTTTGTTCTTTAGACAATAGTGTAATATATACTGTTCTTCCTTATTCTTATTGAATATTTTCTACTAAATCTACCCTTTTACGATTCTGAAATGCCAGCTTCAGTTTTTTTATTAATTCATACTGACCCTGTGCAGAGCTGTCTATCTCAGCTTAATGGCTATTTATAATATATGGATGGCATTCCCCTGCCATTAATGTTTAATGAATTGGCTCCTGATCCAATAGAGTCTAATAAAGGTAATCACTAGAATACATTGTCTTTCTGCAGTGCCCTAGAAACTTTTTTATATTCTCTGTTGTATACCTTTGGCCCATGGTTTCCTCTTTTGCCTTTTCCTGTTTCAACCTCTTTTTCACTGCTTAGTCCAAATATGTACATTTTCACACTTAGATTTTTTTCCAGGTGAGAATGACTGTCTTTGATGTGGAAGTGTCAGCCTACATGATTGTTGGAGAGAAAGAAAACCTTCCTAAACATTGGAAGGGTGTAGACTTGCTAATGTGTGTATTAATAAAATCAACATCATAATTATATTAATACAACAATATTAAATATTGTTAAATAATATTAATAAAACAACATCAGTGATCCTCCTTACTGGCCATACCTGTACCTGAAGTTTGTTTTTAATCTTTGATAAGAAGTCTTTTTTTTTTTTTCATTTATTTTTATTTTATTTTTATTTGAATGTTTGTTTTGTATACTCTGAGTTTGAGGCAGCTGTTAAAAACAAAAGCTGGATTTTGGAATTAGGTAGTGGTAATGGGGATGTGACTTTGTAAATAAAATAAAAACCTTTGAATTTTATACTTTGAAAGGGTTTTAAGGTACGTGAATTTTGTACAGATGCTCATATATACACACGTATGTGTATGGATTTTTATGTGTATCACAATTAAAAATATTGGAACTGCATAAATTGCAGCAGCAAAGCTGAGCATTTCCTGATATGACAAATACACGTGCACGGGTATAGGCACACACATTTTAGGTGTTATTCACTGTCATAAATAAATTCTTTCCACGTCTCTAGTGAAGGGAATTTTGACTTGCTTATGAAATCCGTCCAATGTAAAACTTTATTACTGAAGAACCTAAACCCAGAACATGTTTACACCAGTGAGCATCGCCTACAGTCTTTTTTTCATTGAGGATGACTTGACCTTGAGGGAATTTGGCTCTGCCATCCGTTACCTCTAAACAGCCAGTCAGCTTGCCTCTATTCTTTCAAATTCAAGTCCTATTTTTGGAACTAAACCTATTTCAAACTGACTGCTGTATCCACCTTGAAGCATGGTATAACTGAAGTCGTGGACTGAAATTTAACAGCCTTAAAACTCTTCCTAGCTGCTTGCACCAGAGTTTCCTGGATCCCACTCCCAAAGAGCATCCCAAGTGACTTCTTTTAGGTGTGCTTGCTTTAAAAAATAATAGACTTTATTGTTTAGAACTGTTTTATGCTTGCAGAAAAGTTGAACACATAGTCCAGTTTCTTTAACCCCTACTACCACCCTCTGTACATAAGCAGGTTCTCTTATTAATATCCTAGTGTGGTCCTTTTCTTATAATAAATGAAACACTATTGGCACATTATTATTATCTATGTTCTGTAGGTTGCAATAAAGATGACTTTTTGCCTAAGTGTACAGTTCTGTGACTTTTAACAGATGTATTCTGTTGTATATCTGACCAACACTGTGTCATACGGAATAGTGACACTAACCTAAAAATTCTCTGAACTTCATCCCTTTCTCCTTTCCTCTGAAGCCCTGGTAACCTCCAGTCTTTTTATTGTCTCTGTAGTTTTGTCTCTTCCAGACAGTCATATAGTTGGAATCGTACTATGTAGCCTTTTCAGACTGACTTCTTTCACTTCAGAATGTACATTTAAGATTCCTTCATGCCTTTCCAAGGATTGGTAGTTCATTTCTTTTTATTATAGCAGGACATTCCAATTGTATGGATGCTTCAAAATTTGTTTATACATTCACCTATCGAAGGACATCTTGATTGCTTCCAGTTTTGAGGAATTATGGATGAAGTTGATACAGACATTCCTGAGTAGACTTAGTGCAGATGTAAGTTTTCATCTCAATTGGGTAAATGTGTAGGAGTGTGATTACTGAATTCTGTGGTAAGACTATATTGAGGCTTATGAGAAACTGCCTGTCTTCCAAAGTTTCTGTCCCACTTTCTATTCCCACCAGCAATAAATGTGTGTTCCTTTTGCTGTGCTTACTTGCTAGTATTTGGCTGTGTCCGGTTTTTTGACCTTAGTCATTCTAGTAGCTGTCCAGTGGTAGCTCATTGTTTTAACTTGTAGTTCTCTCATAATATGTGATGTGAAGCACCTTTTCCAAAGCATAGTTGCCACTTGCATGTCTTCTTTGGTGAAATGTCTCATTAGGTAATTTCCCCCTATTTAAATTGAGTTCTTTCTTACTGTTGAGTTTTAGGAGTTGTTTATATATTTTAGAAGCAAGTTCTTTACCAAATATGTGTTTTACACATATTTTCTACCAGTCTGTAGCTTGTCTTTTCATTCCCTTTTAAGCGATTTGTAGAAGTATTTAATTAAGTCCCACTTACAAGTTTTTCCTTTGTATCATTCATTTTTTAAATTTATTTTTAATTGGAGGATAGATGCTTTACAATATTGTGTGGGTTTCTGCCATGTATCAGCATGAATTTACCATAGGCGTACATATGTCTCCTCCTTCTTGAATCTCCCTCCCACCTCCCTCCCCATCCCACCCCTCTAGGCAGTCACAGAGCACTGGGTTTGAGCTCCATGAGTCATCCAGTGAATTTCCACGGGCTATCTATTTTGCATGTAGTAATGTATATATTTCAATGCTACTCTCTCTCCGTCCCCCTCCCTCCTTCCTGCACTGTGTCCACAAGTCTGCTATCTATATCTGTGTCTCCACTGCTTCCCGGCAAATAGGTTCATCAGTAGTATTTAGATTCCATATACCTGTATTAATACACAGTATTTGTTTTTGTCTTTCTGACTTACTTCACTCTGTATAATAGGCTTTAGGTTCATCCATCTCATTAGAGCTGACTCAAATATGTTCCTTTTTTATGGTTGAGGAATATTCCATTGTATATATGTACCTCAACTTGTTCATCCATTCATCAATAGATGGACATCTAGACTGCTGCCATGTCTGAGCTATTGTAAACAGTGCTGCAATGAACGCTGGGACACGTGTGTTTTTCAGCTATGGTATCCTCAGGGTATATGCCCCGTAGTGAGATGTTGGGTCATATAGTAGTTTTATTCCTAGATTTTTAAAGAAATCTCCATACTATTCTCTATAGTAGATGTATCTATTTACATTCCCACCGACAATGCAAGACAGTTCTTTTTTCTCCACACCTTCTCTAGCATTTATTTGTAGATTTTTTGATGATGGGCATTCTGACTAGTGTGATATCTCATTGTAGTTTTGATTTGCATGTGTCTAATAGTGAGTGATGTTGAGCATCTTTTCATGTGTTTATTAGCCATTTGTGTGGAAGGATGATCTTTATTTAAGTGAGTGCCCTTCTTTGGGATTGGAATGAACACTGACCCTTTTCAGTCCTGTGGCCACTGCTGATTTTTCCAAATTTGCTGACATATTGAATGCAGCACTTTAACAGCATCATCTTTTAGGATTTTAAATAGCTCACCTGAAATTCCATCACCTCAACTAGCTTTGCTGGTAACTGTCGCAATAAATGAACTTAAATTCTTAAAGTGTAGCCATAAGGAGGATTTATGTAAAAGGCAAAATCTTTACCTTCTTAAATGAAAGAAAACAAGTTTCCCTTTGTTGATACTCTAATCTTTTTTATAATTAGATGAATGTGTGGAAATGTGTTTTGTTATTCTAGTATAATTCTATTTGGGGATGCAAATTAAAACAGAATTTTTTTCCCAAAGCAAAGTTATAGGCTTTTTTAATAAAACATTTTTACAGCCTATTAAAGTTGCAATGATCCATTCTAAATTCGCAGACATGAGTGTTTTCACTAAAGTCTTCAGTGCTATTGCTGGGCCGGGCCTCACCTACTTGCTGGGCACTCAGGCCTGCCGTATGCTCACTTCTAATGGCTCTCTGAAAGACTTGTCTTCAGTGGACCTGAGTGGATTCAGTCCTTGACTCATTCCAGGGGACTCCAATTCTCTTCTCTTTATTTTAATAGATTTATGCTCTTCTCAAATTAGTTGAAATATCTGGGCTACAGCTTTAATTTTGGAATCATTTGTTTTCGTTACTGTTATTTTTATGGCTGTGTAGGAGAAGAAAATTTGCCACCCCCAAAATATCTCTGGCATATGTATTAGTAGGAGCTGAAAACACCGTGGCCTAGAGACTCAGGAGAAACCTTTGATCTTTCCTTTAACTGCCTAAAGAAATGTAGGTAGAGGGCCTGTTTCCAGAAAAGATCACCAGAGAGATCTACAAAGAGTATGGCCTGGCCATGGAGGGGAAATTCCACAGGAACTGTTCCACTCTCTCTGCATGGCCCAGGAAGCCTTTGTTTACAATACTTGTGAACAAAATTTGTTAGCAAATTTGTTTAAAAACATTTGCTTTTCCATCTACATGTGAATTACCTTCCTCCTCTCTGAAATCCCAAACCATTATCCCCAACATCTTCTTGTGTCTTTAGCTGAAGATGGTATTTAAGGTAAAGGTTTGGGCCACTTTGGTGAGTTATTCAGTTCTCCTGGATCTCTCCTATATATATTCTTGTTATTAAAATTTCATTGATTTTCTCTTGTTAATCTGTCTCATGTCAATTTAACTCTTAGACCAGCAAGAATAATCTAGAAAGAAAAAAGAAAATTTCCTCTTCCTTGATAGATACATTTTTATTATAGATGCATCTTGGTTTCCATAAAATACATCCATTGTAAACATGGCTTATTACTCACAGTGCTCAGTCGCTCAGTCGTGTCTGACTCTCTGTGATCCCATGGACTGCAGGCTGCCAGGCTCCTCTGTCCATGGACTGCAGGCTGCCAGGCTTCTCTGCCCATTTTCCAGGCAAGAATACAGGGGTGGGTTGCCATTTCCTTCTTCAGGGGATCTTCCCAACCCAGGGATCAAATCTGGGTCTCTTCCATCTCCTGCATTCGCAAGCAGATTCTGTACTGCTGAGCCACCAAGGAAGCCCAGCTTATGACTACTAGTCTCAAATCTACAAAGTAAAGTATAACATTTAAATGACGGCTTCCCAGGTGGTGCTGTGGTAAATAATCCACCTGCCAATGCAGGAGATGCAGGCATATGGGTTCGATCCCTGGGTCAGAAAATCCCCTGAAGAAGGAAATGGCAATCCACTCCAGTATTCTTGTCTGGAGAATCTCTTGGACAGAGGAGCCTGGGGGGCTACAGTCTATAGGGTTGTAAAGGGTTGGACATGACTGATGCAACTTAGCACACACTCACATAATAAATGCTAAATTTATTTCACTTACCCCATATATAAGATACATTTGGGGGCAATATTCAGGTAAAGATTTTTTGGTCCATTCCTTCCTCAAATATGCATTGAGTGACTGATATGTACATGACAGTGTATATTCTGAGTGCTAGGGATCTGGAGCTGGGGTGGGGACTCAGTGATGAACAAGACGGAACCAATGCCTTCCCTCAGGGACCTTACGACCTAGTAAGGGAGAAAGATGATAAAGCATCAATGAGATCAAAACTGTAGTATCAGAGCTGTAGTAGGTGGTATGAAAAAAGAGTGATCTGATGTTATAGAAACGTATAGCTACATTAATGTATCTAGATAGAGAAGATAGACTTGCAGGAACCCCCCAAGAAGAAAAAAGTAGTACTCAAGGACCAGTCAGTACTGCCAAAATGTAATTTGTCATAGTGTGTGCTTTAAATTGTTGTCTTAAAATGTTAATTATTTTAATGAAGGTTATATAAATGTTCCTTGATAGTTAAGCTGTATAGAAATGAAATGCTTCTATTAGTATTTAATATCTCTGTTTTAGAACATTACTCTTTCTGTGATTTTAAACATTTGGGAAGGTCTTTTAATATGTTCTTCCTGAAGATGGGCATTCTTTTTTTTTTTTTTTTCAATTATTTTTATTAGTTGGAGGCTAATTACTTCACAACGTTGCAGTGGGTTTTGTCATACATTGACATGAATCAGCCACGGAGTTACATGTATTCCCCATCCCGATCCCCTCTCCCACCTCCCCCACCCCCCCCCCCACCCGATTCCCCTGGGTCCTCCCAGTGCACCTGGCCTGAGCACCTGTCTCATGCATCCCACCTGGGCTGGTGATCTGTTTCACCATAGATAATATACATGCTGTTCTCTCGAAACATCCCACCCTCGCCTTCTCCCACAGAGTCCAAAAGTCTGTTCTGTACATCTGTGTCTCTTTTTCTGTTTTGCATATAGGGTTATCACTACCATCTTTCTAAATTCCATATATATGTGTTAGTATGCTGTAATGATCTTTATCTTTCTGGCTTACTTCACTCTGTATAATGGGCTCCAGTTTCATCCATATCATTAGAACTGATTCAAATGAATTCTTTTTAACGGCTGAGTGATATTCCATGGTGTATATATACCACAGCTTCCTTATCCATTCGTCTGCTGATGGGCATCTAGGTTGCTTCCATGTGCTGGCTATTATAAACAGTGCTGCGATGAACATTGGGGTGCACGTGTCTCTTTCAGATCTGGTTTCCTTGGTGTGTATGCCCAAGAGTGGGATTGCTGGGTCATATGGCAGTTCTATTTCCAGTTTTTTAAGAAATCTCCACACTGTTTTCCATAGCGGCTGTACTAGTTTGCATTCCCACCAACAGTGTAGGAGGGTTCCCTTTTCTCCACACCCTCTCCAGCATTTATTGCTTGTAGACTTTTGGATAGCAGCCATCCTGACTGGCGTGTAATGGTACCTCATTGTGGTTTTGATTTGCATTTCTCTGATAATGAGTGATGTGGAGCATCTTTTCATGTGTTTGTTAGCCAAGATGGGCATTCTTACCTGCCAACAGAAATAGTGCTTTCAGGTTAAAGAAACAAACTTAGAACTTAGGAGGTATTGTTATGTTAATTGCTACCTATACATGGTTATTTACTGTAACTTTGTTTATTGACAGTGACTAGAAACACACTACCAATGTAGTCATCAAAAAGAATTGTGAAACTTTTCTTTTAAACAGAAGAATTACATTTCTAAATTAATACAATTTCTTCTAAAAGAGAACTAAATATTACTTCAAAGAAATAGAAAGTTTTAAAGATTTACCTTGTGCTTATGCAGAACATTAGAGAAATCCTCAAATCTCTAAATCTTCATTTTCCAGCTAACTGAAAGGCAGTGATAAAGTTGCCTGTATAAGCAAATATTTCTTACCATACAAATTCTCTTTCTGTAAATCTTGCATTTTGAGTGTAGTACCTTACCAGGCCTGGTATGCATGGTTTTTCCATCAACCTATTGTTTGACTTTTAGAAAAATAGTGCTAAAAATAGTTTTAGCACATTAGCTCACTGAGTGTCAGTGAGTCGTTTAAGCTGAAACTGAATTCTTAGCCACTGGTTACTTTGAGAGTCCATCCAAGTCCCAATTCAAAGGATACCACTCGATTAACCATCACTGTCAGTTATCTGCTTTTGTTAGTGTGAATGGATGGAGCTCTAGAGTTCCATTTTCAAAGTCACTGTGTTTGTTCACACTTGAATTAGTGGAACAATTCAGTTCAGTTGCTCAGTCATGCCCAACTCTTTGCAACCCCAGAGACTGCAGCATACCAGGCTTCCCTGACTATCACCAACTCCCAGAGCCTGCTCAAACTCATGTTCATCGAGTTGGTGATGCCATCCAACTATCTCATCCTCTGTCATCCCCTTCTCTCCCACCTTCAATCTTTCCCAGCATCAGGGTCTTTTCCATTGAGTCAGCTCTTCGCATTAGGTGGCCAAAGAATTGGAGTTTCAGCTTCAACATCAGTCCTTCCAAATGAACACTCAGGACTGAGCTCCTTTAGGATGGACTGGTTGGATCTCCTTGCAGTCCAAGGGACTCTTAAGAATCTTCTACAACATCACAGTTCAAAAACATCAGTTACTCGGCACTCACCTTTCTTTATAGTCTAACTCTCACATCTATACATGACCACTGGAAAAACCATAGCTTTGACTAGATAAACATTTGTTGCCAAAGTAATGTCTCTGCTTTTAAATAGGCTGTCTAGGTTGGTCATAGCTTTTCTTTCAAGGAGCAAACGTCTTTTGATTTTATGGCTGTAGTCAGTCACCATCTGTAGTGATTTTGGAGCCCCAAAAATAAAGTCTCTCACTGTTTCCATTGTTTCCCCATCTATTTGCCATGAAGTGATGGGACCAGATGCCATGATCTTTGTTTTTTTGAATGTTGAGTTTTAAGCCAACTTTTTCATTCTCCTTTTTCACTTTCATCAAGGGGCTCTTCTTCACTTTCTGCCATAAGGATGGTGTCATCTGCATATCTGAGGTTATTGATGTTTCTCCTGGCAATCTTGATTCCAGCTTGTGCTTCATCCAGCCCAGCATTTCTCATGATGTACTCTGCATATAACTTAAATAAGCAGAGTGACAGTATACAGCCTTGAAGTACTCCTTTCTCAATTTGGAACTATCCCATTGTTCCATGTCCAGTTCTAACTGTAGCTTATTGACCTGCCTACAGATTTCTCAGGAGGCTGGTAAGGTGGTCTGGTATTCCCATCTCCTGAAGAATTTTCCATAGTTTGTTGTGATCCACACAGTCAAAGGCTTTGGCGTAGTCAACGAATCAGAAGTAGGTGGTTTTCTGGAACTCTCTTGCTTTTTCTATGATACAATGGATGTTGGCAATTTGGTCTCCGGTTCCTCTGCCTTTTCTAAATCCAAAGCTCTTCACAAGTGTGTGATGTGGCATTTGCAGTGGAGAGTTTATCTATCTTGATTGATAGGTACATCCATCTCCCACTCTACTGAGTTTAGGGACTATGTTAATAACTCTAACATTTCTGTCTGTATAACTTCAGACTCAGTTTGTACAAAAGCAACCATTTACTGACATGTTCATGGTCACTAAAGTACAGAACATAAGAGTATTCTCTGCTTATTTTGGAGTCCTCAGTGAGTCCACCTCTGTATGCCTCAGGTAGAGTATGAATTACGAAGAACTCATCATTAGCTCTTCTAGAAGTGTCTTAGGCTTCCCTAGTGGCTCAGACGGTAAAGTATCTGCCTGCAATGCAGGAGACCTGGGTTCAATCCCTTGGTTAGAAAGATCCCCTGGAGAAGGCAATGGCTGTCCCCTCCAGTATTCTTGCCTGGAGAATATCTCTGTCCCCTTGAACACAGAAGCCTGGCTGACTGCAGTCCATGGGCTCTCAAAGAGTCGGACACAGCTGAGACTGAGCACACACAACATAGGTGTCTTATGCCCCACATGATTCCACACACGCTGCTTTTCCTGTTGTGTAGTGATTTTGCTAAATGTTATCTGGTCCTCCATCTCTGCAAATCTTTAAAGCTCTTCAGTATCTATACTCCTGAGGCTAATGCCATTGTTGCTGGTCCCTGCTAACCAAGAATTGTGTTTCTGTCTGATGCACCTTGAGCCTCATTTCTAGGAGTGCTTGTCAGATTCTGCCTCCTCCTGGAATAGTTGTGTTAATACCATGTAACTCCTTGAGAGCGAGATGGCAGTCTTGTTTGTTTTTGTATCCCTCAGAGCACTGCCCATCTGCTAGCCCATCAGCAAAGCATGGATGGATTGACTGGAATGTGAATGACAGCACTGAAGGGTGGTGTAGGGCTTTGAGTCTGCAGCCAGGCTGACTGGATCTAGGTCTCCACTCCAAGTAGCTGCCTTGATGACCTTAGGCTGGTTCCTGTGCCTTGGTTTTCTCTTTAGGTTGTTGTAAGGATTTGATGAAGCAATAAACAGAAAGTAGTGCTTTCCACCTGGAGTTTAGTGAGAGCTCACAGGAGTTCAGAATGTGCATACAGCCTAAACCTTCCTGTCTACTCTCTTAGCATATGCAGATGTTGTTTGAATATCACCTCTGTGCTTTGAGAAGTGTTGATACGGCAGGAATGAAGGCTAAATAGCTTCATAGAACAGAAGAGGAAGGATCAACACCATCAACAAAAACAGCCTGGTGTAACATAAGGCTTTTTTTTTTTTTCTTTTCTTGATAATAACTCCTAGGAGTTACTCTCTTAACAACTTGTATCCTACAGCAGTGTTAACTGTTGTCGCTATGGGGCACATTACATCCCATCCCTCGTAGTTACTCATCTTACAACTCTGTGTGTGTTGTTGCTGTTTTGATTTCACATGTAACTGAGATCATAGAGTATTTGTCCTCTTTTTGAATTATTTCACTTAATATAATGCTTTCAAGATCACCTGTGTTGTCGCAAATGGTAGGATTTTCTCGTTTTTAATGCTAACTAATAATCCACTGTATATTCCTGTATTTATATATGACTTTATATATGTGTGTGTGTGTGTGTATCTCACAACTTCTTTATCTATTCATACAAAGCTAGACATTTAACATTGTTCCATATCTTTGCTATTGGAAATAGTGCTGCTATGAACATGAGAATCCGAATGCTTTTTGAGTTAGTGTTTTTATTTCCTTTGGATATATTCCCTAAAGTGAAACTGCTAGATCGTTCGATAGTTTCATTTTAATTTTTTGAGTCTCTTTCTTACTGGTTTCCATTGTGGATGTATCAATTTATAATCTCACCTGCTGAAGGCTTCTCTTTTCTCACATCCACACTAGCATTTTTTAACTTGCTATGTTTTTGATGATCACCATTCTCGCAAACGTGAAGTGATATCTCATTGTGGTTTTCATTTGCCTTTAGTTTATGGCTACTGATGTTGAGTATCTTTTCCTGTACCTGTTGGACTTTCATATATCATTTTTTCTTTAGAAAAATGTTCAGGCTCTTTGCCCATTTTAAAAACTGAGTTATTTGTTTTCCTGCTATTGAGTTGTATGAGTTTCCTATGTACTTTGGATATTAACTCCTTATTACATACTTAATTTGCAAATATTTTTTCCCCAATCTGTAGGTTTTCTTTTCACTTCATTGATACTTTATCCTGCTATATAGAACATTTTTAGTTTGACCAAGTTCCATTTG
The DNA here is from genome assembly GCF_910594005.1 of Cervus elaphus. Lineage (NCBI taxonomy): Eukaryota > Metazoa > Chordata > Mammalia > Artiodactyla > Cervidae > Cervus > Cervus elaphus. The sequence continues at coordinate 52,317,444 of NC_057838.1, forward strand.
TTTATGTTGTTGTATGTGCTTTTGTTGCATATGACACTTTAAAGTATTCTATCTAAGACACCATTAATAAGACCCGTGTCAAGGAGTTTTATTCCTTGTGGCATAAATTTTATTCCATTGTGGCAGTGATGTGGTGAAGTGCATTCTGTGGTAAAGGAGAGCATAGGTACCAAAAAATGACTATCATTTGATCTAGATAGTTACTAAATAATGTGTAGAGAGCTGGTTTCTAGTATCAGTACATGAAATTGTTTTTAGACCATTGCTCAACTCTGTTTTAGCCAATTTCTAGCTCCTTATTGAACAAGCCTATGATCAGAGATGTTCATAGGGTGCTAGCATAAAATAAGGTTTCACTTTCTTATTTTTCTTGTCTATGCTGGCCTCAAAGATAACAAGCCATCAGAACATCAAGGACAAGGCAGCATAAAGTAGCCCCCAAACAGCAGGTGTGCCTCTATATCAGTCTATCGATTCTTGATAATACACAATAGGAAGAACATTCCCTGTAGGTCGGACGTTAGTCCCATTCTGCCGATTTTGGTAGAATACCCTGCCTTTTCTAGTTGGAGATTTTTAAAAGTTGTCTTTTGATGCCATTTTTATCAGCTAGTGAAAGAAAATCATCTTTTGTACAGTATGCTATATGACATGGTTTAATAGAAAAACCAGCTTTCTCCTTTCCAGTTATGAATCCTTTCCAGTTGTCACCCCTCAGATTCTGTGTGGTTTCTCTTCCCACCATTACCTTCTTCTCTCCCATCTCTCTTTCACTCTTCAAAATGGCCAAAGCTGCACTAATCTCTGAAGTCAAATATAAAGCCCTGCTTTCTATTGTAGCCAATTTTGAGCTTTTTTTTTTCTACCTTTTTTTTTTTTTTTGGCTGAAAAATCCCCCCATTTGGCTTTTAATAGGCGTCATTCTGTGAATATTTCATAACCAGTAACAGTTTTTGAAGTTTTTTATTTATATGATAATTTAGAGTTCGAGTGCTTTTGTACCTGCCCAGCTTTATCTGAATTCTGCTACCTGATCCCTGAAAGGGGAAACTGCTTCCCTATCCCCATATGGTTGGGGAGGTCATTGAGGCAGATGCCTGGATTAGAGAAATGTGGAATCTGTTTCATGAAGATAGAACTACCTCACTGTGCATGCAACAGAACTCAAAGTAACTTGAAACAACATAAGGATTCTATGTTACAGACACACAGGTCTGCCTCTCTGCAACTTCCCTTGATCAGCAGAGATGAACTCCTTCCTTGAATTCTAGTTGCAAGTTGTCTAGACTGAAAGAATCTGATTGTCTGGCCTATATAGGTCAGAGGTAACCCTCAGTCATTTTAGTCAATGTGTACAGAGGCAAGTGAATGGGTCATTCTAAGAGAATGATTATGGGCCAACAGGGACATTCAAAAGAGTCTTCTATCCAATATATTTGTTTCAAACTAATCGTAGCTTCAGAATAAGTTCATCCATAAATGTGTTCCTTCTTATTTTTTATGTTTTGGAATAAATCTTTTAATGAAGTTGATAATTTTTCCTTCTGAGTTCCCATAACATTTTGTGAATTCCATTTTTAAACCTTTGCTTTAAGACATTCCTGTCTCCTTCAACTTGCTTAGATTCTTGAGGACACTCAATCCTCGAGGACAGTGACCATGTGTTAGTTAGTCCTCGACCTTCAGATTCTCAGTGTGAGCGTATGGTAATTTTAGTAAATGCTGGTCAAGTGAAGAAATAGACAAAAGATGAACTGTTTATATCAAAAGATGGTTCTTTGTACTCATAGTCTGTAACATCTATTTTATGTTTAAAACATAAACAATGAAAAGATGTAAAAATATCTATCTAAAGTGATGAGCAAAAACATTTTTTTATGTTGTTGAGATGTGTTGCCCACAGTGCAGTCACAGAGCATTAGGAAAATGCCCACATAGAAACTACTTTCCCAGATACTGTACCTGTTGGTCAGTGGGAAAAAACTGTTTCCAATTCAAATTGGAGATTTCAAATGAGTGGATAAATGGATAAAATTTCAGTGACTGAATGTACCAACTTAAGGTTGCAAGTAATTTGAAGATATAGCAAAATGAAGATGCCTTGAATGGCCATATTTATTTTCTTAGCTGTTTTCTCCTCAATTGTTATTTTTATTTTGAGAGTATTTACTGATTAAAACTGTATTCCTTTTCTAGTGTATCCATATTACCTAAACTTAGTGGCCTAAAGCAACAATAGTTTACTTATTTTTTGGCTGTGTTGGGTCTTTGTTGCTATGCACAGTCTATCTTAGTTGTGGTGTGTGGGCTTCTGATTGCAGTGGCTTCTCTTGCTGCAGCTCTAGGGCTTGCAGGCTTCAGTAGTTGTGCTTCACAGGCTTAGTTGCCCTGCAGCAGATGGAATCTTCCTGGAGCAGGGAAGGAACCGGTGTCCCTTGCATTGCAGGGCAGATTCTTAACCCATGGACCGCCAGAGAAGCCCAGCAACAGCTCATTTTGTAGTCCTGGAGGTCAGAAGTCTGAACCAGGTCTCGCTGAACTAAAATCAAGGTGTTGGCAGAGCTCACTTACTTTCTGGAAGCTCCAGAAGAGAATTCATTCCTTTGCCTTTTTCAGCTGTTAAAAGCTGGTAGTATTCCTTGGATCATGGCCCCTTTCTCCATCTTCAATGCCAGCAAGGTCCAATCAAGTCCTTCTCATTCTTCTCTGTGACCTCATCAGCCTCCTTCTTCCATGTTTTAAGGACCCTTGTGTTTACACAGAACCCATCTAGATGATATCGGATAATCTCCTACTTTAAAGTCAGCTGTTGAGCTATCTTGACTTCATCTGCAAACTTGGGGCCTCTGTGCCATGTAAGGCAGCACATTCAAAGATTCCAGAGGTTAAGAGGTGGACATCTTTAGGAGACCATTATTCTGCCAACCAGACCTTGTGGACATAGGTACTATGGAGGATATAAAGGCATACAATATGTTACAATCAAGTTTTTTTTTTTTTTTTTAAATCTCATGAAAAAGCCAACTCTAGATAATCTAATTCATATCTGGCAGCAAATTCTGTCTCAAAATCTCCCTCACCATTTACTCAAATACTCAGTCTCTTGGTCTTTGACTGCGCCCATCCCAGGTCATGTTTCCTAGCCATAATTTTAGGATTGTACCACTGAGCATCTCCTGTGTGAATCAAGACTTATGTTCACTATGTTAGGGTATATTGTGTAAAAAAAAAATAATCACTTTTTGACTAGATAAATTAATATATTATTATAAATAAAATATAGGCACAATTTCCCCTAAAACTGGTAGCGATTTAATCAGAGAAGTGACAATTGCAAATTATCCCAAAGTCATATTTAGCATTCTCATTCTAAGTGCTATAAGAGATACAGATTTTTAAACAAAAGAATATTACGCTAAAGACTTTAAAGTTTGGGCTCATTTTCAAAGAGTTAAAGCAATAGAATGTTAATGGTAGAAAATAATTTTTAGTTGCCTTCTTTGCCGATTTAGCTTTCAAGGACAAGTTTGAAGACCTATGAATGATATTCGTAGTTTGCATTTAAATTTGAAGGTTATTTATTAAGTGACATTTTCAGTGAGATCCAAAACCTTCTTCCTGATTAGTGGTTGTGCGAACTCATTTTTAGTAGGTGTGAAAGAGCAGTGAATCAGAATATTTATAGTTTAGCACTTTTTAAAATGTCCTTCAAATATGTGTGCATATAATAGCTTCATAGGATCTGAAGTCCAAGTTTGATAAAATATCAAACTCAGCCTCTGTAAGTGGGTTTGCACCCATATGTTGATGTTGGTTGACAATCTAGACACAAACATAATGCCAAAAAAATGTGTCAAGAGCAATCCTGGGCCAGGTGTTTTTTGCTTGTTTTGTTTTTCACCTGAATCAACTGTTATTAAACCCTTGCATATTTGCTGAATGAATGAGTGAATGATATGTAAGTTAGAAAGTACTAAGTATAGAAGAACAGTCAGATGCTAGTTAATTCCTTCTGTGTCTCAAACTGAGATTTTATAGATAGCGATAATTGTCATCCTGTTAAAAGGCTCACAGGAACATAGGATAAACATTGCAAATCTTCTTAAAAAACAGTTTTACTTCAATTTTTGAGGGAATTAGGTTAAACATTTTACCTGCTAAATAAGTTATTTTCTATTACTATGAAAATCCTTACATATATATAAAAGCATCATTGGGAACAAAATTCACATAACTGTGTTTTTTAGTAATGGCAAAAAGGCATTTGAAATTTATTATTACATTATACAACTTACAAGCACTTTGTATTGATTATATGTATGTATATAATCAAATAATTCTACAACTTTCATTATTTTGCAAAAACAAAGTCTATAACATCCTTCCTCCTTCTCCCTCACTCCCATCACATCTTTTAAAATGATTATTTTATTTTTTGCCTCTATATTTCAAAAAACTATTTTTGAATTATTTTTTTTTAATTTCAAACTTTTGCAATTTATTTTCTGCCTTAACTTTGCTTTATTCTTCCACTTGTATTTCAAAGATAATTCTTTCTTCCTTCCCTTCTTTACCCCAGTATGAAAATGTGAAAGTATTAGTCATTCAGTCATGTCCAACTCTTTGCGACCCCATGAACTGTAGCCCACCAGACTGTTCTGTCCATGGGATTCTCCAGGCAGGAATACTGGAGTGGGTTGCCATTTCCCTCTCCAAGGGATCTTTCAGACCCAGAGATGGAACCTGGGTCTCCCACACCGCAGGCGGATTCTTTACCATTTGAGACACCAGGGAAACCCTTAGTTTTACTCTAATTTTGATGAAATAAATATTCAATATATACATTAATGTACTATTTAAATGCCATCTAGGGACTTCCCTGGCAGTCCAGCGAATAAGACTCCACACTTCCGCTGCAAGGGGCATGGGTTTGATCCCTGGTTGGGGAGCTAAGATCCTACATGTTGTGAGGCACAGACAGAAAAAAGAAAAGATGAAAAATGAAGATAAAAATGTATCAAAAGTTACAACTAAATGCAATATGTGATATTTAGAATTAATCTTGTACTGGAAAGAAAAAGAAATACATACTATAAAAAAGGGACACCATTGACAAAACTAGAAAACAGACAGTAGATCACTCTTCACCAGTTGTCTCAGTTCCTTCTCCAGATGTTCGCACACTTCCAGTGTTATCACTTCCATATTCCTGGGGAGTTCTCTTCCCAGAGCCTTGCTGTTAATGTGCCTGGCATCCTCCAAGTCCAGAGATCCTCTGTTTTATTCTCTCTAAGGACAAAGCTGGAGTCATTGACCAGGGTAGAGTCATGGCATCCCCCTGGGTCTAGGGAGTGGAAGGAGGATCTGAGAATCTGATAATTTCTTTCTTTGTTTCTGATTTTTTTAGGTAACAGCTTTTTTAAAATCTAACTCACGTACCGTAACAGTTGCCCATGTAACATGTACAATTCCATAGTTTTTGGTATATTCACAGAGTTATGCAACCATCACCACAATCAATTTTCTTCACCCAAAAGAGAAACCCCATAGTCTTAGCATTTACTCTCCATTTGTCACTAACCCCAGCATCCGTAGGCAATCACTAATCTACTTTCTGACTCCCTATGTTGGCCTACTCCAGGTATTTCATGTAAATGACATCACACAATATGTGACTTTTTATGCCTGTTAATATCACTTAGTATCATGTTTTCAAGGTTTATCCACATTGGATATATCAGAAATTTCATTTATTTTTGTTGCTAATAATATTACATTCTATCTTTTTATCGATTGATGAATATTTGAGTTCTTTCTGCTTTTGGCAAATACAAATAACTGAATAATGTTGTTATAAACATGCACAAAGTTTTGTGTGGACAGAGATTTTTTTTTCTCTTGGGCATACACGTAGGGGTGCAATTGCTGGATTATAGAGTCACTCTATGTTTAACCTCTGGAGGAAATGCTTAATGTTTTCCAAAGTGGATGCACCATTGTCCATTACTATCAGCAGTGAATGTACCATTTTACATTATCATCAACAGAGGGTTCTAATTTCTCCCAACTGTTACCACTTGTTAACTTATTTTTTGTTCTAGCTATTTTTATGGCTGGGAGGTGATACCTCACTGTGCTTTTCATTTGTATTTCTCTATACCTCACTGTGTTTTTGATTTGTATTTCTCTAATAGCTGATGATGATCAGTATCTTTTCCTGTGTTTACTGGTCATTTGTTTGTTGTGTTTGGAGAAAAGGATTTAGATCCTTTCCTCATTTTTAAAAAATTGGGTTGTCTATGTATTTATTGAATTGTAAGAATTTTACATATACTACACACAGATTTCTTATCAGGTATATGATCTACAAATTTTTTACTCCCATTCTTTTGGTTGTCTTCTCACTTTCTTGGTAGTGTCTTTGAAGCACAAACTTTCAAATTTTGATGAAGTTCAGTTTATCTATTTTTGTTATTATTGTTGCTTGTGCTTTTGGTGTCACATCTAAGAAAACATTGCCTCATCTATGATCACAAAATTTACACTTATGCTTTCTTCCAAGCTTTATGGTTTAAACACTTGCATTTTGACCTTTGATCCCTTTTGACATAATTTTTATATATGATGTGAGGTAGGGGCCCAAATGTATTATTTTACATGTGGATATCTACTTGTTCCAGGATCATTGTTAAAGAGATGATTCTTTCCCAAATCACGTAATGTTTTAAGATACCAAAGACCAAATATGTTTGCTCCTTTGCTGAGTATGTATACAAGTTGTTTTCATCTTCAGAGTGTGCATTCCTTGTTCACAACCAATATGTGCTTCATTAGAAAAATTCAGAAACAACTGGTGTGAAGAAAACAAACTTCAGTATGTGTACCCAAATAAGAAGGCTCTTGGAAATAGACCTTCTTTTGAAAGAAGCCATTGAGGTATGAGAAGAGGGCACACGTTAAGCTGGAGATCACATTAGGTCGTGTTTTTTTCTCAGTGGGGGTGATATTACCCTCTAGTGGGTGAAAATTAGTTTTGGGAAACAATAAACATCTTGCTTTTATTCATGTATAAAAGATATACACATAGTACATAAACAGATGCACAAGAAATCTGTGGTGTTAAAACTTTAGGGGAACAATTAGGGGAAAATGTTTAAAAAGGCTCATTAGGGACATGATATGAATAAAAACTTTAGAAGCTCTAGGTTAGGTGAAAATCACATTCCTTCACAATTTCCTTGAGAAATTCCTTAGTGGCCCATGATGTTTAAGAGATTTTGGTAGGTGACACTGTATAGTAACTCTTAATTCACTTGAACATTTCAGAACTACCTAAATAAAGAAAGGAAGACAACAAAGTCTATATCCAACTGCCTGGATATTGAAGTCATTCCCACTTTGCAGAGAATTCTAGAGCCTTCACTTGTGATATTTGCTCCTTTGCACTTTTATATGAACTATCTATTACCTTAATATCTTTTAATAGATATATATTTAGTTTTTATGAGGATTAAATAAGACAGGCAGGCTCTATCCTGCATCTGTTAGTGGTGAGGTGAGATGTGTGCATGGGAGGTTTCTAAATCTTTTCTTAAATCACATCCCTTGTGATAACCTTCCATGGTCAGACTTCTTTGTCCTTCTTTTTTCTTAAAGCTTTTCTAACCACTGGTTTTGATATGTCTAATGTGAAGTAAATTATTGGTAGAAGGGCTTTCCTAATGAATGTTCAGCTAAATGAATTGAAAATCCCTTTAATGCTTAAATATGTCTGTTCCTGGTTTTGCTTTTGCTGATTGATCCTGTCTGTACAGAAGAGTGTTACATTTGTCTACTAGGGTGCCACTTGGAATTGCAACAGAGTAATCCTTGTAGAACATTCGGCACTGCCCCCTCCAAAGAATTTAAATGTTGAAAATTAAGGATGAATGGAGAATTTGATGGAAGGTTTTCTCTTTGGATTAATTTCTATTATTTTTCTCCCCCATTTTGGTGAATACAGTAGAAGATGATGGCGCATATTTTGTTGGTGGTATTCTTAGCCAACTACCTCAGGATGTAACAAGTTTAATTTTAGTAGATCAAAATGAGTCAAAAGAAATGTTTTCCCCCAATTTTTCAGATAATTGGTGAAGATCCCCAAATAAATCTAAAATATATTCAATTTAAAAAATTGTTACTTTCACTTTTTCCCAGACCTGTTTCAAGGGAGGCTGCAAACTATTCCAGTATGATCAGCTAGATTGTAAAGGGAAGAACAGGTTGAAAAATGTGTAAAAGCCAAGCACATTATTTCTTTAGTTTTACTTTTTGATACAGTTTATATAGAACAAAACACAGCCCTTTAACGTGTATAATGTGTTGAATTTTGTGGAATGTATATATGTGTGACCACACAAGCTATAGAATAGTTTCATGAAACCAAGTATTGAGTTGGCCAAAAAGTTCTTTTGGATTTTTCTGTAACAGTTTACGCAAAAGTCCGAACTTTTTGGCCAACCCAATGGTTCCTCCGAACTCGTTTGCAGTCTAACTCCTCCCTATACCCCAACCTGGGCGTCTACTAATTTGCTTTCTGTCACTATAGGTTAGTTTGTTTCTTCTACAATTTCACTTAAGTGGAATTATGCATCATGTACCTTTGTGTCTGGCTTCTTTTCTCATTCTGCTGTTACATCTATCAATAGTTTATCCCTTTTTATTGGTGCATAGTATTGTGTATAGCTCTGTTTATTTAGCTATCTAGTAGTAGACATTTGGATTGTTTCTGTTTTGCAGCTACTATGAAGAAAGCTGTTATGATTGTCTATGTACAAGTCATTTTGGAGAATGTGTTTGCACTTCTCTTGATTAAATACCCAGAAGTATGAGTACAGAGTCATATTATGTATTTATAATTAATTTTTATAAGAAATTGACAATTGCAAAGTGGCTTTATCAATTTATACTTCATGGAATTTTGCTGTCTGTCCTTTTCAATGCTTGATATTTTCAGACTTTTTAATTTTAGCCATTCTATTGATTATAGTGATATCTCATTGTGTTTTAATTTGCATTTTCCTAATGTCTATTAATAAGCATCCTTCTTGGGCTTCCCTGGTGCCTTAAATATCTAAGAAACTGCCTGCATTGTGCAAGACCTGGGTTCAATCCCTGAGTGGGGAAGATCCCCTGAATAAGGGAATGGCAACCCACTCTAGTATTCTTGCCTGGAGAATCCCATGGACAGAGTAGCCTGGTGGGCTACAGTCAGTCTACGGGGTTGCAAAAAGTCAGACGCAACTGAGCAACTACACACTTTCTTGTGGTTAGAATTTTTGTGTGTGTGTAATATCGATCCCTGGGTTGGGAAGATCCCCTGGAGAAGGAAATGGCAACCCACTCCAGTATTCTTGCCTGGAGAATCTCATGGGCGGAGGAGCCTGGTAGGCTACAGTCCACAGGGTCACAAAGAGTTGGACACGACTGAGTGACTTCACTTTCACTTTTCACTTTCAATTTCAATGTCATTTCAACTCTTTTGCTCATTGTAATTGGGCTATCTTACTACTGAGTGTATGTTATTTATTATCCTGGATATAAGTCTTTTATTAGATATATACATTAGAAATATTTACTTTCAGTCTACAACTTACATTTTTAATTTTCATCTGTGTCTTTTAAGGAACTAGAGTTTTAAACTTTCTGCAAATCTGAGTCATTTTTTTCTTTATTGGTTATGCTTTCTATGTGCTAAGGAATTTTTGTTTCATCCAAAGTTGTGAATATTTTCTGCTGTAATTTTTTTCTCTGAAAGTTTTATGGTATTAGCTTACTTTCTTAGATCTACAATTAATTTTGAGTCATCTTTTGTGTATGGAGCAAAAAGATGATTGAGATTTTCTGAGAGGGTAGCCATTTGTACCAGGACCATTTATTGAAAAAGAATTATTTTATTTATTGTAGTACCTTGCCACCTTTGCTGAAATTATTGACCATAAACGTGTGGGTCTATTCTGGATTTTTTTTGCTGTTTTGTTGAGTTATGCATATATCTATCTTTAAATTAATAACCATACTGTCTTGATTACTGTAGATTTCTATTATGTTAGGAAACTAGGTAGTATTGATTTTTCAGACTTTGTTTTTCTTTTCCAAAATTGATTTGGTCATTTCCTTTGTGATTTCACATAAGTTTTATAATTAGTCATTTTTTACAATTTCAGAGAAGACATAGTAGCAGAAATAAAGAGAGTAGTTTCATAGTGATGAAGGGACCAAATCATCAAAAAGACCTAAATATCCTAAACATTAGTTGGGGTTGTTGTGCAGTCAGTTAGCTGAACAGGAAATGTATATCTTTGGGTGGAGGTGATTTGGGAGTTATACAGGGTTTTAATCTCAGCTAATCATGAGGCCAAGAATGGGAAGTTGACTAGGTATAAAAGAAGAAGGGTCTGTGTTTGGCCTTGACATAGGTAAACATATGCCATCTTATGGAAGTTATGAGAGCAAGTCTTATCTAAGTCATACTATCAAGCCTGGTTCCTTTCCTAAGTTATTTCCCAAGAGACAGAAAGGTGGGGAGCTCTTGGAAAAGAAAAAAATTAAAGGGATTTCTCAACTATCACTGGTTTCTGAAAGCAAGAAGTCAGATACTTTTGGATGCTATCATTACCAATTTTTTAGTTGACTCTCTAATTCTCTTTGAACCAATATTAACATTGTAGGGGAAGAAAAATTCTTTTCCTCTGCCAATCTTAAGTTTTCCAACTAGGGTTCTTTGAATGAGACTGGCAAAAGATAGATAACAACTGAAAAACAAGCAGAAATCATTAACATGGGCATTGCACGTGTATACATGGAAGCATCAGTGATGAGCAACCCAGTTCAGTTCAGTCGCTCGGTCATGTCCAGCTTTTTGTGACCCCATGGACTGCAGCATGCCAGGCTTCCCTGTCCATCACCAACTCCTGGAGCTTGCTCAAACTCATGTCCATCGAGTTGGTGATGCCATCCAACCATCTCATCTTCTGTTGTCCCCTTCTCCTGCCTTCAGTCTTTCCCAGCATCAAGGTCTTTTCCAATGAATCTGTTCTTCGCATCAGGTGGCCAAAGTTTGGAGCTTCAGCTTCAGCATCAGTTCTTCCAGTGAATATTCAGGACTGATTTCCTTTAGGATTGACTTTTTTGATATCCTTGCAGTCCAAAGAGTAACCCAAATAGGTGGTTAAAACCTAGGTTTATATGTTATCTTAGGCTGAAACAAAAGGGAGTTTGGGGAGGCAAGTTATGGGAAGATTACCAGGAAAACTATGGTTGACAAGAGTTATTTAATAAGGCTTGTTAAGCATGTTGAAGTCAGTGCCTTCTCCACTTATAAGACTGTCAAGAGTATAGAGATTTTTACAAATGGAAATTTCCCTTATAAATGGAAATTTCTTTTACAAAAGAAAAGCCTTTGTCTTTAAAAAAAAGAAAAAAAAAAAAAAGCTGGTTCCTGAGTCTGTTAGCTCAAACTAATCCAGATACCAAAGAGTTGGTGTATTCTGATAAACCTCACCATCCTGCTGGTTCTCTCATTAATAACATAAATTAATTTTTGACATGTTTAATTTGTATTTGTTGAAAGTAATGTTCTTAACTTTAAAAGATTATGCATTGATATGCTTTAGATCTTGCCATGTACCAAATATTAGTTTGGTAGTCACATTTATGAAGCTAATTTATCCCTTAAAGTATCTCCTTGATTTAGTTTACCGTAAGAGCAGTTTTCATCTGATCTGACGTTGTTGTTCAGTCACTTCAATCATGTCCAACTCTTTATGACCCCATGGACTACAGCACGCCAGGCTCCTCTATTTGTGGGGATATCCAAGCAAAAATACTGGAATGGGTTGCTATGTCCCCCCTCCAGGAGATCTTCCCTACCCAGGAATCAAACCCATGTCTCTTACATCTACCTGTGTTGGGGGGCAGGTTCTTTACCACTAGCACCAATTGGGAAACCCACCAGGCTCCCCTGTCCTCCACTGTCTCCCAGAGTTTGCTCAAATTCATGTCCATTGAGTCGGTGATGCCATCCAATCATCTCATCTTCTGTCTTCCTCCTTTCTCCTTTCTCCAAAAGATTGTTGTCCCCAGTTTTTCCCAGCATCAGGGTCTTTTCCAGTGAGTTGGGTCTTTGCATCAGTTGGCCGAAGTATTGGAGTTTCAGGTTCACTGACATTGACTGGTTTCTTCTCTGTATGTCTTGAAGTTTGTTTCTGCTTCACTCCTGAATCATCAGCAGGATCTCTTACATTTGAATAGACTACCTTGCTTAAACCTCCTTTATTTTAAAATAGTGAAAGAACTTCCACATCAGCCAGACTTATAATGGTGATCATAACATTGCATTTTTAAAATTCTAAGATGTGCATTCCTTCCCCCCCCCCATTTTTAGCCTCTTTTGAAAACATTGTGTTTTTTACAGTCAGTGCCATCTTAGAGTTGATGGACTATATGTATTTTATTTTCCTTTTCTTCTGTGTCTTAAGCATAAGTAAAAAAGTGATATAATGAAACATTTTATTAGAATTCATTAGGGTTCCAAAAGTACTTATACATAAAACACTATGTTAAATCTAAAACCATAAAAAAATTGTTTTTAGTTTGGTAGTCTACTCATTTGTTAAAAGTTTGCAAACTTCTAAATAAAAGTTAATACACCTAATATTCCTAATATTCCCACCTTGGAGTAGGAAAAATAACTTCTGTATTTTACACTTTACCTCTCCTGACACCCTTTTTTTGTTGTTTTTAGGGAGAGAGAAGTCTCCCACAGTGACAGTAAGCAAGGTACTTAAATATCTTACCACGTTACTCACTAATTTGCCATAGTCTTCATATTTAATTGGCACACCTTCAAGTGTGAACCAACCTCCTACACCCCAATGGCCCTAAGAACTGGTAGGATGTTTTTGCTAGGTCTTCCATAATAACACATTCCCCCCCCCTGCCTCAGGTAATTATAGTTGCACAGAATTAGTTGCACAAAATTCAGACTTGATTTTTCACATGTGTTTAAAGATGTTTTGAATATTGTTTTATCACAAAGCTTAGGGAAGGACAAATCTTTTTCTTTACTCAACTTAGTTTCTCCACTTGGGGTCCTGTAAATGAGGTTGGTCAAAGGCAGATTAATAAGAGAGAAACAAACATAAGTTCATTAACATGTGCATCACACATGTAAAACATGGGGGTACCCAGAGATGAGTAACTCAAAGTGCTGGTTAGAACTTGGACTTATAAACCATCTTTGTTGTTGTTTAGTCACTAAGTCATTTCTGATTCTTTTGCGACCCATGGATGACAGTAGCCCACCAGGCTCCTCTGTCCATGGGATTTCCCGGGCAAGAATACTGAAGTGGGTTACTGTTTACTTCTGTAGGGGATCCTCCCAACCTAGGGATCAAACTCTTGTATCCTGTATTGGCAGGGTTCTTTACCAATGAGCCGCCAGGGAAACCCACATACCATCTTAGGCTAAAGGAAAACAGGTTTCGGATTTTTGAGTGGGGAAAGCAAATTATAGGAAAGTGATCAGTAGAAGTATGGTAAATAAGAGTTGTTTGGTAAGATTTGTTACAAAAATTTAATCATATGCTTTCCCATTCCAGTATTCTTGCCTGGAGAATTCCACAGACAGAGGAGCCTGGCAGGCTACAATCCACGGGGTCGCGAAGAACTGGACATGACTGAGCAACTAACACTTCCACACTTCTCTCTTGATAAGAGTGTTTAAGAGTCCAGCTCTTCTAGGTGTGGGAAAGGGAGGCAACTTCACATATGGACATTTCCTTTATGCATGAAAATTTCCTTTACATGTTTGTAATCCCATTTTTAGAGCTTTTCCTGAGTCTGTTGGTTTCAAAGGGAGTTTATCTCCCAAGTAATCCATAGCCCCAAAAGGTGTATTTTGGAGTGACACATTCTGGTATCTCTAAAATTCTTTCTTACTTTGTACTTACTGCAGAACTTGAAGCTGTGGTTGAATTCTCCTTGATTCTAATTGATTTTGGTGCTCTGGAGAGGACCCACTTTTAGTCCACCCAGTACTGGAGTGTGTGTTGCTAGTTCCCCACCTCTTTCTTTGCTTATTGTTGGAGTTCGCTTATCTTCTCGTAGCCCCCAGGATGAAGTTAAGGCTCACTGGTGAGGAAGAGGAGGTTTGACCTCCTGTTTACTCTTTCTTTCCTTCCCTCCCAATTCCAGACTCCAATTTACATGGACACCCTTTCTGAAAGCCCTATGGGAGCAGCTGGGAGGCATTATTGCATATGATTTTGAGTTGGACAGCCCAGCTGCCTACTGTCTACAAGACTCTGGGCTAGTTAATTAACCTCTCTGAGGCTGTGTTACTTTTTATGTTAAATGGGGATAATAATAGTACTTAGCTCTTGGAGTTACTTTAAGGATTTAGTGAGGTAATGAATATAAATTACTTAGCCCAGTTCCTGCATATTTTAAGGTTTTTTTTTTTTCTTAATGCAAGCCATTATTTTTTGCTGTTTCCGTAACTGAAGCTCTTTCCATCGTGTTCTCAGACTGTTTGATGTTTTGTGGCAGCCCTAAAGCATTTCCCCACCCACCCCATTCATCTTCATCCTTTGAACCATATCTTTGGTTTGAATTTCAAAGTTTTAATAAAGATTCCATAGCTTTACCTTGAACAAACTGTATCTCTAGTTCCCAGCCCCTCATCTATGTCCTAACAATATTTGTTGACAGAAGCGGGGTGAAAACTAGTGTCTGTTTCTAACAGTCTTAATTTTCAGAAATCTTAAAGATCTTACGAAGGATCTCTGCGCACGTCCTTTCCCCCAGCCTTAGCAATGCCTGGCCTGCTCAGTGAGCCCTGTGTAGATAGTTCTTATGGTTGTAACCTTGGTAGTCATGTTTTACCCCGGGTTTGAGGTGGAATTGATATATAAAAATGGTATAGTTCCATATTTTTTAGGTATACAACATAGTATTTTGGTATATTTTGATGTACAAATTGTTAGATGCTTAATGACAATCAGGCCAATTAATATATCCATCATCTCACATAGTTCACTTTACCATGTTTGTGCTTTTATTGAGAATACTTGAGGCATTCTTAGCAGATTTCAACTACATAATGTATAGTTTTAAGTGTAGTCATCATGATATATGGTAGGTCTTTGAAACTTGCTTACTTTATAATTGGAAGTTTGTATTTTTGGACCAATATCTCCCATTTCTCCTATTACCCATACTCTGGTAACCACCCTTCTATTCTGTTTCTTTGAGTTTAACTTTTTTAGATTTCACATGTAAGCAACATCATGCAGTTTTTGTCTTTCTGTATTTGGCCTATTTAACTTAGTACAATGTCCTCTGGATTCACCCATACTGTTGCAAATGGCAAAAAAATCTTTCTTTTGTAAGGCTGAATAATATTCCCTTGTGTGTGTGTGTATATATATGTGTGTGTGTGTATACATATGTGTATATATGTATGTGTATATATATATATCTAATATATATACATATGTGTATATACATATATATATAAATATACATCTCACATCTTTCTTTTGTAAGGCTGAATAATATTCCCTTGTGTGTGTGTGTGTGTATATGTGTGTGTATATACATATGTGTATATACATATATATGTGCATATACATATGTGTATATACATATATATATATATATATATGTATATATACATCTCACATTTCTTTGTTTTTCAACAGACACTTTGGTTATTTCTGATCTTGACTATTGTGAATAATCCTGCATCAAACATGGGAATACAGTTATCTCTTGGGGATAGTGACTTAATTTCCTTTGGATATATGCCAAGAAGTGAGAGTGCTAGATCATATAATTGTTCTATTTTTAAGGTTTTGAGGAATCTTTGTATTGTTTTCCACAATGGCTATATCAGTTTACATTCCCAACAGCCATTTCCTCTTCTCCACATCCTTGCTCATACTTGTCTTTTGACTTTTTGTTAATAGCCATCCTGACAGTTATGAAATGATATCTCAGGGTAGTTTTCATTTGCGTTACTTTTATTAGTGATGTTCAACACCTTTTCATATACCTGCTGGACATCTGTGTCTCTTTTTTGGAAAACATGACTATTCAGATCTTTTGCCCATTTTTTAATTGGGTTGTTTTCATTGTTGAGCTGTATGAACCTTTTGTATAGTTTGTCTGTTAAACCGTCGTCAGATACATAGTTTGCAAATATTTCCTCCTGTAGGTTGCCTTTTCATTTTGCTGATTATCTGTTTTTGTTTTGCTTTGTTTTGTTTTCTGAACGGAAACATTTTAGTTTGAAAAAGCCCTACTTGTTTATTTTTACTTTTGTTTCCTCTGCTTTTGGTGACATGCAAAAAGTCATTGCCAAGACCAACATCATGGATATGCTGTCTAGGTTGGTCATAACTTTTCTTCCAAGGAGTAAGCGTCCTTTAATTTCATGGCTGCAGTCACCATCTGCAGTGATTTTGGAGCCCAGAAAAATAAAGTCAGTCACTGTTACCCCATCTATTTGCCATGAAGTGATGAGACTGGATGCCATGATCTTAGTTTTCTGAATGTTGAATTTTAAGCCAACTTTTTCACTCTCCTCTTTCACTTTCATCAAGAGGCTCTTTAGTTCTTCTTCACTTTCTGCCATAAGGGTGGCGTCATCTGCATATCTGAAGTTACTGATATTTCTCCCAGCAATCTTGATTCCAGCTTATGCTTAATCCAGCCCAGTGTTTCTCATGATGTACTCTGCATATAAGTTAAATAAGCAGGGTGACAATATACAGCCTTGATGTACTCCTTTTCCTATTTGGAACCAGTCTGTTGTTCCATGTCCAGTTCTAACTACTGCTTCCCAACCTGCATACAGCTTCTCAAGAGGCAGGTTAGGTGGTCTGGTATTCCCATCTCTTTCAGAATTTTCCACAGTTTATTGTGATCCACACAGTCAAAGGCTTTTGCATAGTCAATAAAGCAGATGTTTTTCTGGAACTCTCTTGATTTTTCGATGATCCAGCGGATGTTAGCAATTTGATCTCTGCCTTTTCTAAAATCCACTTAAACATCTGGAAGTTCACAGTTCACATACTGTTGAAGCTTGACTTGGAGAATTATGAGCATTACTTTGCTAGTGTGTGAGATGAGTGCAATTGTGTGATAGTTTGAACATTCTTTGGCATTGCCTTTCTTTGGGATTGAAATAAAAACTGACCTTTTCCAGTCCCATGGCCACTGCTGAGTTTTCCAAATTTGCTGGCATATTGAGTGCAGCACTTTCACAGCATCATCTTTTAGGATTTGAAATAGCTCAACTGGAATTCCATCACCTCTACTAGCTTTGTTCATAGTGATGCTTTCTAAGGCCCACTTGATTTCACATTCCAGGATGTCTGGCTCTAGGTGAGTGATCACACCATCATGATTATCTGGGTCATGAAGATCATTTTTGTACAGTTCTTCTGTGTATTCTTGCCACCTCTTCTCAATATCTTCTGCTTCTGTTAGGTCCATGCCATTTCTGTACCTTATTGTGCCCATCTTTGCATGAAATGTTTCCTTAGTATCTCTAATTTTCTTGAAGAGATCTCTAGTCTTTCCCAGTCTATTGTTTCCCTCTATTTCTTTGCACTGATCACTGAGGAAGGCTTTCTTATCTCTCCTTGCTATTCTTTGGAACTCTGCATTCAAATGGGTATATCTTTCCTTTTCTCCTTTGATTTTCACTTCTCTTCTTTTCACTTCTGTCTAAGGCTTCCTCAGACAGCCATTTTACTTTTTTGCGTTTCTTTTTCTTGGGGATGGTCTTAATTCCTGTCTCCTGTACAATATCATGAACCTCCATCTATAGTTCATCAGGCACTCTATCTATCAGATCTAGTCCCTTAAATTTATTTCTCACTTCCACTGTATAATTGTAAGGGATTTGATTTAGGTCATACCTGAATGATCTAGTGGTTTTCCCTACTTACTTCAATTTAGAGGCAGGTAAATAAGGGAATCCTTTTAAAGATGGGAGAGTGGGTCTTTTATAAAAGGGTAGAAGCATTCCTGTGGTCTGGGAGTACAGTGTAAAGTTCCACATCATCAAATAATTTACCTGGGTCTGTAAATCCACAAGTTAGGTAAATCACCTTCCTGGAATGTCAATTTTAGTATAATATGTGTGTATGGAGTTGTCATTTTTCAGGAAAGCTTGATATATTGTGGAATGGATAAAAATTGTGTACATCTTTAAAGTGAAGCATGAGAACTTTATAAAATTTCTGCTTCTGTTAGTCCACTGTTAGTCCACTTTATTTTCTCCCCCTCCCCTTTCTTTCACCCTAGTGAAGCAAATAGTAATTTTGTTTGCCTGCCTTATTTACATGAAATTATTTGAGAAACATGGTCCTAAAGCTCCATATCAGCTGTTTATATAGAACCCTATATGAATAGCAACGTTCTAGGTGAAAGAATTAGCATCAACAAAGGAAGAAAACTCGGAAAGTGAAATGTGTATCTGAGATCCAAGAAACTGCCTGTGGCCTATATGGAGGTTGTGAATGGGTGAGAAAAGTAGAATGAATATACAACTGACACACTAGGTTATAATGTAGAATTTGAACTGCACTTTGAGGTCTTTGGACTTAATTCATTTGGCAGTGTTCATTAAAAGCTTTTGAGCAAAGAATGGACCTATTACAAGCTGGATATTTTTAAAAAATTATTTTCTGTAATCTAAAGTCATGACTGTCATACATATATATAAAAATAACAGTGTGTTAAAGATTTTTAGTTAATTCATAAGGGAACCTGCAGATGTAATGGGTTCAAAAGAGAATTGGAAAAGCTTTCACATTTATAGAATGAGGATATTGAGATGAATGTGCAAATGGCATCCAAACTGGTTTTTCTGCAGGTGATGGAGTAGGCAGGAAGTCAGTTAAATGCCTACCAGACAGGAAATAATTTTTATGTCTAATATTTTCATTACTGTTAGTTACCTATAACTTATAGAGTTATAAAATAGCTAAAACAATGAACAGGGCTAGGCAGTGGATTGTTTTCCACTACGACATACTTTTTTTTCTAAAGGATTTGTTATAAGCTAGATATTAGTAAGATCACCACAGTGTGAAAATTTGGTTTGACAAAGAAGAAACTAGATGCATAAAGGACAGTTGGGAGATTTTGCAGTGTCCAAAAGAGAGGAGTCTTGAAAGCTGTGACTAGGGTGATGGTTCTAGAGTGGAATAAAGTGGAGGCAGCAAGTTACTAAGCCACACTGGGGCCTACCGAAATTATCAATCGAGTTACATGTAGGAAGGAAGAGGATGAACCTAGTGGCCGAAACTATACCCATATTTGGGTCCTGGATCCATCTAGTTATCAGGTGACCTCACACAACTGTGAGGGACTTTGAACTCTTAGCTTGAGTTTGGTCATCTCTAAAACAACCCTAAAACCTTTCTTCTAGTTTTGTGAAAAGTGAGGTAGTACATATTAAGTACTACCACTGCTTTTTCCAGTGGTCATGAATGGATGTGAGAGTTGGACTATAAAGAAAGATGAGCACCGAAGAATTGATGCTTTTGAACTGTGGTCTTGGAGAAGACTCTTGAGAGTCCCTTGGACTGCAAGGAGATCCAACCTGTCCATCCTAAAGGAAATCACTCCTGGGTGTTCATTGGAAGGACTGATGCTAAAGCTGAAACTCCAATATTTTGGCCACGTGATGCAAAGAGCTGACTCATTGGAAAAGACCCTGATGCTGGGAAGGATTGGGGGCAAAGTGTTTCACTCAGGGGCTGAGTTCCTGGTAAGGATAGAGCATGACTTAAGTCATAGTTCTGACCATAACGACTTCCCTGGTAGCTCAGTGGTAAAGGATCCTCCTGCCAGTGCAAGAGACATGGGTTAGATCCCTGGGTTACAAAGCTCCCTGAGGAGGAAGTGGGAACCCATTTCAGTATTCCTGCGTGGGAAATCTCAGGGACAGAGGAACCGGAAGGGCTACAGTCCTTGGGGTCACAAAAGAGTTGGATACGACTTTGCAACTAAACAACAAAAATTGACCATAAACTCTAATTATTGATATCTGATCTTGCCCATCCAGGGTTGCAGCCTGAGGTCTCCATGGCCAACTAGAGGCCACAGACTATTTTCCCTGGTCCTCTTGGCTTTATTTATTTACTTTGAAAGAAAAGAAAATATGGTATAGCTGCCAAAGTTTTAATTGGGAGATTTTACACTTTGGAAAAATCTCCTCCTCTGAGCAGCTTGTCAGTGGCCTAGATTCCACCACCTTTGTTTGATACCTGATCTGCCCAGCTTGTTGCAGTCCCCATTCTTTCCTATTATTCTTAGAGCAGTGCCACTCAACTCACTCACTTTACCTGCCAGGGCCCTGT
This sequence comes from Cervus elaphus, assembly GCF_910594005.1. Taxonomy (NCBI): domain Eukaryota; kingdom Metazoa; phylum Chordata; class Mammalia; order Artiodactyla; family Cervidae; genus Cervus; species Cervus elaphus. The sequence continues at coordinate 52,337,864 of NC_057838.1, forward strand.
AGACCTTGATCTTTGCAATCCGTGCCCCATCCCACTCAGTCACTGTCTAGGGTTTAGATTTGTTTCTATGTGGACTCATGTTTAAGCCCTGGGAAACCCCTTTACCCTAGATAGATAATACTGAAATGTATTCCCCCAGCTCATTATATTCATCTAAGGTGAGACAGAGTTGTTTACACCTCTATGAGAGAAGCAGTACATCATATCTATTCATTGCATTAACTTTACAGAAAAGTTAGGAGAATTCTCTTGACACTTTATTCTTAACCTAAATCATAAGGAAAAGTTATTATAATTCTGCCATCTGTTCAAGTTTTTAAAGCCATTTTGGTAAACTTAATGCTAATGCAAAATACATGCCTTAGCACTAATTAACCGAAAAATCTGTTTCATTCTTCTCAGATAATGAAAAAATATGTCAAGGACATGATTTCTTAAGGAAAATCTAATTTACGGCACTTAGGCCTTTAAACCACTCTTGTGATGTTCTTGTGAACACAACCATAAGAAGAACAAAAAGAAAAAAAAAAGAATAACAAAAAAAAAAGAATAACAAAAAGTCAGATCAAATATTCCCATTACGAAAACCCCAGACTTATAAGCTTTAGACATTTGCAATTGTAATGTAGATAGCATGTACAGTCCTTTTTGACTGATAGAAGGTTTTTGTATTGATTTTTCTGGGGAGGGGAAGGGATTGGAGTGGAGGGCTGAAGAACATGGGGACTATCTGTAAGGCCAATATTGATTTAATGTCCAAGTTCAAATACCACGTTAGTCTTCTAGAAACCTAATTAATTGAAATATGTGCTATTTGAATATATTTATGTTAAAAACTATTGGCCAATAACTTTTCAATCCTCCTTAGCTTTCTTTTGTTATCGGAATGGAAATAATCCCGTTGCATTATCTTTTTGCTAATACTCTGTGTGTTTTGAACTCGCTGTATTGTCCTGTCACAATTCTCTTTTTTTCTGTTGTGTCGTTGGTGTGTCATCCCCAAATTATCTCAGAAAAATAACATTTATGTTCGATCACAAGCCTACTCAAAAATCTTACAATGCTTTAAAAAAAAATGTTCTGTTGGATAACATCTAGAGCGCTTGGCATCTTTCCCACCTGTTTTCCAGTTATATTTCCCACTTTCCACTGTACTAAACTCTTCACGTCAGGGAGATGGCTTTATGCAAGGTACTGAAAACATCTCATGCAAGGCTTCATCTCACTCTGTTTTGTAGGGGTGATAAAACGTTTCATTTTCTTTTCTGGAATACCTAAGCCATCCTGCCATAGAGAACAGGAAGACACATGATTGGATAGTGACAAAGAGTGTGTGCGTTGTGTGCAGACCTATGTGTGTTGAGAGAGAGAAAGTAGATAGAGCAAAATGTGAGTACTTGATGAAAGGTATAGTGAAGAGCTATTTCTTACACTACTCTTGCAACTTATTGTAGATTTGCATTATTTCAAAACAAAAAGTTGAAAGAAAAGAAGCATTTGTGACCAGATTAGTCATTCACAAGTGGGGTTGGCCAGTTTGGGGATATATACCAAATATATTTAATTACTGGTAATATTCATAGGTTCTTTACACTCTCTGGAGAAAGATACTATATTTTGTCCTGGTCTTTTTTTTTTTTTTTTTGCCAGTTCTTTGATAGCTGCTTCCTGAGGGCAAACATACTGGTTGATAAGAAGGTAGACTGAGTACTGTACTGATGTTCAGAGTGAAGTTCTGACTCCTTTTCTCCCTTGTTTTTAGAGATCTAGTGGTGAACATTTACCATCTCTGTGCTGAGGAGCTCACAGTATTGGAGAAGACAAAGGAAAAAGCCAGTGTTAGCAAAACAGAAAGAACGGTGTGACTGTTTCAGTATATTCCACCCTTGTGTTTTTCTGTGTTATTTGCAATTTTGACTCTGCCTGGATTTGATACCACAACTTTACTGCAATTCATTTATAGATTATTGCCAACTGATTGCCACCCTGACTATAATGAATAGTATCCTTTCACTGCACATCTTTCTAAATTGCCACTCAAAACAGTTATTTTTAATAACTGGAAACAGGCTGCAATATTTCTCATCCAAGTATCTTTTTCTTCTTAAAATATTTATCCAGAACACTGCAATAATCTTCCCTTTCTGACATTCATTAATGATTTGCTAATGATACCCTTCATTATAAGTAAAATTTATATTAATTATGATTAGCCATTTTGGAGTGTAGGTATTTTAATTTGCTAAATTGACTGTACAATGGAAATTAAAGCTTAGAAATGTAAGTAGTTTGATCACTGCAGCATTCTTTGTTTCTTAAGCAATTTGTGGGACTAGAAAGTCCATAAGGGCTCTGTCTCTACCTTTTATCCAGCTATTTTTTGAGAAACTACTGTTTCCCAGTTGTGGTGATAGCTACTGGGATAAAAATGTCTGTGTGCGTGCTCAGTTGTGTCCAACTGTTTGTGACACTACAGACTGTAGCCCACCAGACTCCTCCATCCATGGGATTTTCCAGGCAAGAATACTGGAGTGGGTTGCCATTTCCTTCTCCAGGGGATCTTCTTGATGCAGGGATCAAACCTGCGTCTCTTGCGTCACCTGTAGTGGCAGGCGGATTCTTTACTAGTGAGCTACCAGGGTAGCGCTTACCAGCATCCAATTCCTATCCTAGAGGAGCTTCAGAACTTCACCAGATGTGAACTTTTAGGGCTGAAGGGATCCTTCAGAGATATCTCTCCTTACTAGCCAGAGGCAAATGACATTAAGAGTACCCTCATGTCTTTTTTGCAGTTCCCAATATAAAACACTGCCTTTGCTTTGACTATTTATGCTGACTTCGTTTCATGTGGTCTGATTCATCTTTGTGTAGCATCTAGTGTCTAAGGTAGCACCTTAAACAGTGTAGGTGTTGCAAAATAGTTTTGAATGAATGTATTAATATGTTTGCATCCCCAATTTGTCTAATGATTAATTTAGATGCATATGAAAATACCTGACATGTGTTTGGCATTTGTGAAGTAAAAGTCTCTTTTTATTCTAGTTGGTCATCTTTGGAATACACTTTTAGAGTTAGTGTGAATTTTAGCTGTTGGTGGAATGCATTGGAATGCCTTCATAAACTCAGAGACACTATCATCTGCCCTGTATTACTGTGTAGTATATGGCAAAGGAGCTATGTCTGTCTCTTACTTCTTTATCATGCCTTGCATATAGCTGGCACCTGCTGAATACTTGTGGAATGAAGGAATAGCATGGATTTTAGTTACAAGTAAGTTTTCTGTAGATAAGAATGGAAGGTATATGTCACGTAGAAGCCATGGAATGAGCAGCAACCTAAGAGGCTGGATGAGGATAAAATTAGTTGAAGGGATCTCTAATTAGAAATATCTAGGCTTGATCAAGGATGATGCTTTTAGGGTTACTTGCAACACATATGAACATCGTCTATGGAGTCAGAAACTAGAATAACTACTCTCATGCTCAGGGTTCAACACTTGTACTACAATTTAGAATACAGGCTTGATAGTCAATATTATGAGGTTTCAGTTTGATTCTTTCACTCATGAGCTCAAAAATACAACCAACTTTTTAAAAAATATTTTTCTCATTTTTTCCAAAATGTTGCTCATAATACGTTTCCTCTAAGGGACTGGGTGCTTGGATGGAGTGAATCCTTATCACAGGTTGATAATAATTGGTGTCATTGTCATCAGTATTCCCTTCCTACTCCCTCTTTGGAGAAAGCTGAATATTCTATAACATCAACACAATTTATTATACCTTCTCTTAGGAACATATAATAGTCAAGTGCTATTGACTTAAAATTTAAAGGCTTCTGGCTATTTTTTATGGCTGTGATGTACTTTGTTGCTAGAAGTAAATGCAATTGAAATAGCTTCATACAATGAGAGCTATCATTCCTCTCTCTCTTGTTCTAAGCCCAAAAGGTGTATCTTCATAAAACTTGCACTGGTGAGGCCAGTGTGAAACCCACAGGCAAGTAACAGACTTCGCTTGCACATTTCCTAGGGACTAATTAAAACTCACGATTCCCAGGTGGTTCTATGGTAAAGAATCTGCCTATTAATGCAGGAGACGTGAGTTCCATCCCTGGGTCAGGAAGATCCCCTAGAAAAGGAAATGGCAACCCACCCCAGTATTCTTGCCTGGGAAATCCCATAGAGAGGAGCCTTATGGGCTGCAGTCCATGGGGTCGCAAAGAGTTGGACAAGAGCCACCATCTAAAACAACTGAAAACTCGACCTCTTGTGTAAAGAATGCTGAATAATCATTGCGTCAGGTTTCTCTTTTTGTTTGGTTTTGATTACCCACTCAGACAACTTAATAATCTGGAGGAAGGCTTCTTGTGGAGGGAGGTCTGGAGCTGAAAGAATCTTGTTGGAACAACTCATTTCGAGGATGCTGCACACATCAGATTCATCATGTAGCAGGCAACAGAACCTCATCCAACGGCTAAAAATCCAGTGACCTTTTTTTCTTTTCCTCTGAAGGAAGGTACCCTGGTGTAGTGGGTAACTGCCAAGCCTGAAGAAGAAAATTATGATAAAAATGAAGAGACGAAATTACTTAATTACAACATAGTTACCTCAGAAATCTTCACAATGAATGGGTAAAATTTAGCAGAGCTCTTAAATGTCACTGTAATTTAGCCCCATGCCCCAGAAATTCTAAATTGTAATTGACCCTAATTATATAAATACCCACTGGTGAGAATAGATGTGTTTTTTAGACGGCTTTACTGCTGCTGAACTTCACTAACAAGTCACTCATGACTTCAGCAGATGTTTTGTACTTCTTTGGCCGAGGGGGTCCTTAGGAACCAACTTTCCTCTCCATTCAGCAGCAAATGATACAAGAACGCTCTCAGAGTGTCGGCATACGAGGTTAAAAAAAAAATGGGCTCCTTTAATTGTCGCTCGGACTGTTTTTGTCTTGCTGTAAGGATAATTTCACTTGCAAACAACAGAAAAACAGACCCATTCTAGCTTAAGCAAACAGTGACAATTATTGTCTTAAATAATTGAAAAGTTCTAAATTTGGCTGAAGGTGTAACTTTTTTTTTTTTAAGTAGATTTATTTTGACTGCACTAGGTCTTCCTTGCTGCGCTCCAACTTTCTCTAATTGTGGTGAGTGGAGGCTACTCTTCATTGTGGTACGCGGGCTTCTCATCATGGTGGCTTCTCTTATTGCAGAGCAGAGTCTAGGCACATGGGCTTCGGTAGCAGTGACATGCAGGCTCTTTAGTTGCAGCTCACAGGCTTTAGAGGTCAGCCTCAGGAGTTGTGGCACATGGGAATTTTTGCTCTGTGGCATGTGGAATCTTAGAGGACCAGGGGTGGAACTTGTGTCCCCTGCATTGACAGGTGGATTCCTATCCACTGTACCACCAGGGAAATCCTAGGAGTAGCTTTCTCTCTCTCTGTGTCTATCTTTCTGTCAACTATTTCCTTGCTACTGAGTTCAGTCTCTGGTGAACTCTCTGATTATGGTCCGAATGTGATCACCCCCAGCTATGGGCCTTTATCTTTCCTCCATTTGTGTTGACTAGGATAAGTAAAGGCTTTTCCTATAACTGTGGAACATAAATCCTGGGCTTCATTCTACTTGGTCCAAATTTAGTTTCTTGCCCATCTCCAAGCCAGTCCAAATAGCCAAGGGGACAGATGCATGCTGACTGTTCTCAGGGAGACATGTGGATGTCCAGGTGATGCATGCAGGCACCCACCGCATCCCACCCACCCAGAGCACATGGGTTTTGTAGGGGGAAAGATGCTATTCCCAAATGAAGAGTGAATAGATATTAATTGTGTCAAAGGAGAAAACTGTACAGAATCTTTTCCCTACTTTTTTAGCAACAGGTTTCCCCGACTAAACTTTTGTTGTTAAAAATTGTCAAACATATGGAGAGTTGCAAGAATAGCGAAATGAACAGTGATCACCAACCATTTAGGCTGAACAATTGTTAAGGGTTTTTTTTTTGTTTGTTTGTTTTTTTTTAGCACCCTATCTTCAGTGGCAGGCTATATCCTGTTTTGTTCTGACTCTTGACAAATTTCTCAGAATTTCTTCAAATGAAGATTTTAAAAAGTTCAGTACTTGAGGATTCAAATGGAAACTAAATGTCATTTCCATGGTGCTGTGTCCTTTACCTGCCTCCTCTCTTTTGTTCTCTTGCTGAATACAGCCAAGAATCATTCTATTTTCCAACAAGCTGTCTTGTACACCCTGAAGGGAATATTATAAGATTAAATGCAGAGTAGCAGTCTGAGCAAGGTGAATGCTTCTCATTACACCGATCCCCAGTTGATCTCCTAAATGCAATTCCCTGATAATGTGAAGCTTCTGAATTATTTATTGTCTCATATTAGATCAGGAATATTATTCCCCAAAATAAATTTGTTATCATCAGCAAATCAGCTTTTGAAAGTTTCCTAAATCAAAGAATAAACCAGGGAGTAGATTTTGAACTCATAGGGAGAAAAACTGAAATTATTTATTTTGAGGCCTTTTTACAGCTAGATAGTTCAAATCCAGATGAAGAACTAAAGAATTATAATTTCTAGATATGGTGATATGTAACTCATATAGTGGCTTATTATACTGAGTAAGTGTGACTACAAAACTGAAACACGGTAAAAATTCTTTACTGAAGTAATGAATTTCAAACATTTCCTATTCATTCTTCAAGACACCATTTTTCTCCTCTGATGAATATAACTGATATTGGTAAAAATAAAAGAGATTTACTGGCATTAAGTTGGGGGTTAATCACTACAAAATAAGTTAGTATTTTGTAATACTGAGGCCACACACTTCACTGAGCCCTTTTAACCACCTTCGTTCATTTGATTTTCTGAAAACCAGGTGAAGTCAGTACCATTATTTCTTCCATTTTATAGTTGAGGAAACTGAGTCATAGATTAGGGAACTGACCCAAGACCGAGAAGGTGGTAAATTATGACACTTGGTTGTGAACCTGTGTTAATATGAAATGCTATTTATTCAGTGCATTAGAAATTTGCCCAGATGTGACAGAGCTGTACAAATGATAATCTGAGGCTGTAAACGATGATCACATTAAGGTAAGATCACTGCTGTTTTTAGACAAGCATGTCAGAATGTTGGATTTTGTAACCCTAAGTCTTTTTATGGCAGAAAAGAAATGGTAAATCTCTGTCTATATATAAGTATTTTTAATATAATTTATTTTTTAGAGCACTTTTAGACTCAGCAAAATTGAGCAAAAGGTCCAGAGATTTTCCATATATTTGCTCCCCATTTTCAGTATCCCTCATGAGAGTAGTACATTTGTTATAGTTGATGAACCTAAATCAATGCATTATCACCCAAAGTCTGCAGTTTACATTAGGGTCCACCTTAGTGGTGTGTGTTCTCTGAGTTTGGACAAATGTATAGTGCCGTGTATCTACTATTACTTTATCAGAGTAGTTTCAAGCTCTGAAAATCCTCTGTGTTCCACATATATAAGTATTTTTTATGCCATACATTAGCTCATTCTAACTTTCTAATACTTACTGTTTTTTTATTGTTGTTGTTTAGTCACTAAGTCATGTCCCACTCTTTACAACCCCGTGAACTGCAGCTCTCCAGGCTCCTCTATCCATGAGGTTTCCCAGGCAAGAATGCTGGAGTGGGTAGCCATGCCCTTCTCCTTGGGATCTTCTGGACCCAGGGATCAAACCCCGGTCTCCTGCATATGCAGGCAGATTCTTTACTGCTGAGCCACCAGGGAAACCCATTAAACTGTTGAGGAGAGCCATTTCCAAAATCCAATAAGAGAAAAAGAACTTTTGAGCAGTTCAAGAATTTGTCTCAACTGCAGCAAGGAGGGTTGGAGACTGTTTGGAGAATTTCATAATTTATAAGTTGGTAAATTCCAATCGAGGCTGAAGAGCAAACCGTTTCCCATTAAACAGAGTAAACATAATTTAGCAAACCCAGCCACGAAGCTTGAACTCCACTCAAGAGAGGACTGCTTAGAGACAGTTAACTCTCACCCTTAAAATGCTTTCTGTAGTTCAAGTCTGTACTTTTGGCACTGGACAGAGATATGACCAATATTCACCTTGTGGCTTTCAGCCACCTGCTCTGCCTAATTAAAGACTTCCATTTTCTGCTCTGCTGGCCCCATAATTTGCAAATAAACAAAGTCCACAGGACATATGATAGGAATGTTAAAACAACCTATAAACCATTTATCTTTCTCATTTGTAAAGCATAAAGGGGACCATACTGTTTTTCACCTCACTATTTTAGGAGGACTTTTCCCCTTTCCTTCTAGAAGTAAAGAAACTCTATAGAAATAGTTTGGTATTTCTCCTTTAAAGAGAACAAGACAAGTATATGTGTGCGTGTGTGCGTGTGTGTGTGCATGTGTGTGTGTGTGTGTATTTGATCAGGTATACATTTTTTAGTGTAATTGCTCTAAAATAACAATTTATATCTCTACTGGCTTTTCATTTTTACTTCTACTTCACTCATTTCTATTACTGCAGTGCCTCTTATGAGCTACCTTATGAGCTACTTTTCAAAACTGCTTTCTAAGTGCAGCCAGGGTAAACTGGGAAACTTACAAAAGTAAGCATTTTTTTTACCAGAAAATTATGAAGTGAGTTAATGTTATTTATTTTAGCTTAAATAATATGCCAAGTTATGAATTAATCTTTGTATTTTTTGTCTTTTGATCTTATTATTACTTACTTGATAAAAACTAATTTATTCAATTATTGACTTCCTTGTCATACAGAGGATAAACATACAGATAGTTCTGTTGATTTGTAATGGCCATCTACTAGTACATTGTATGACTGTGACAAAATTTCTTGGTCAGTTCCTGGTAATGAGATTGATATCAGAAAAAATTAGAAGAAATATTAATAAACCCACTGAAAAAATACATAAATAAATTAAAAAAAAAAACATTTCTGCAGTTAGGTTTTTTATACATTAAGTTATGCCTGCCTGTCTTATTTCAGAAGAAAGATAACTGGAACGGGATTTCCAGATCAGGGGATGGAAGCACTGTGCATATCCCTTGATCATCTTTAGAAATACTTATATCACCCTCACTTTCCATTTTTTCAGTTACCAAAGAGTTGCCCCCTCTAACGTGGTAGGTAAAAATAGTTTCTCACTAAAGTTGTAAAGTTCCGTTCATCAGTTATTGGTTAGGTTGGTTACTTTCATGTGTTTGTTGACCAGTTGTGTTAGTCCAGAATAAGGGGTAATTATGAGCAAATATATTGAATATTGAACCTGAAACATCAGAACTTTCAAAGAACAACAGCTTCTGAGAGTTTTTCTAGTCTCCTTGTAGGGTGATCTTCAGCTTGTGGGCCCTCTGATAGAAGCTGTATGCATCGGTGGCTAACAATACATACATTAGAGGATTTTTTGCTACATTGAAATGCAGAATTATTAGCTGCAAGGAAATTAAAAGCGAGGGAACATTCAGAAGATCTTTGATGTAAAATATGTTTCTGTACAGATTTATTGTAGTTATTTTCATTATATTCATTAAATGAAGCTCATGACTTCTGGAATTCATATCCATATTCTCTGTCCTAGGGGGTCTCACTACTGATATAGGCTGTATTTCTGTCAACTGTAGTGGATTAGTTGCAGTTTTTACCTTTTAATTAAACAGCTGCTGCTGCTAAACACAATTTTGAATTATTTAATAGTCCATATTACTTTAGTCAATGCACACTGCTTGAATTGTTTTAATTATGTGAGGCTATACATTTTTTATGATATAGCTTGCCTAAAAATGAGTTGACAGACAGTAATAATTTGTTCTTTTGAGATGTCAGGAATATCTTAGCATATTTGAAGATCATTATAACTAAGATTAAAGCCAAGCTTATCAAATATAAGACCTTCTGTTTTAAAACATGTGAAATATACAGAATTTTAGATAAAAGTCTCATTCTGGATGTTGTTTGTAGTGTCTGTCATATAAATAAACAACATGTTAGTAAATACTCTTGCACAATTCGGAAGATGGGAAATGATCCTAAGGATTACACTTTGCACTGAGGCATCATTTCAGAAAGGAATTGCTTTTATAATTTTGTGGCTTTTTTGGCAACAGAGTTTGTTTAAATGATGCTCTCATTCTTAAACAGAAATCAGTCAGTCCAAAAGCTATTTACTGTTAATCAACATGAATTTTTGTGATGTATTGATGATTATCTCATTTTATTCTGAGTTATATTCAGAGGTATTACTTAAATTTTTAGTTTTAATAAGATTAAATGAATAATTCAGCACAGCTTTGAAAATTATAGATCCTGGGAAATTATTTTTAGACAGTAACAATGGTGTGACCTTTCTTCTCATCTATTTATGAAAAAAAACCAGAAATCTTTATCTCTTGATACATACATATACATATTGATATATTTGTGTTTATATGTATTTGTGTGGTAGATAAAATGTTTGCTGTTTTATAGGGTGAATTATGAAGTACAGTATTTGAAGTATTGAACATTGGAATGAACAGTTGAAAATACATCACATTGTACTTTTAGGTTCATCACTGCATCTAAACTTTCTGAGAATTGCTAAGATGAGAAATGCCACCTTCAATATCTTTACTTAACAAAAACTAGTATCCATAACTTCAGCTTTTGATTGAATTTCTTTAAGTGGTGGAAATACATGAATGGTGAAAGACTCATCTAAATTTTTCTTAAAAACTGCAAACAATTTAACACAGTCTAGATGATGGTAACTGTCAGGATTCCTAGAATAAATTATTTCCACTTTTCCTGTGGATTCTTGCAGAACATTATTTACAGACTACATATGGTCTTGTGTGTCTGCTCTGTGTTGACATCTCATTGATTTTTTATCTCCTTTCTTGGCTTAAAAAAAGGAAAAAAGTAAAAGTTTATCATAGAACTGGGTGGTTGACTAATATTGTAAAAACAATGTAAAGTATCAGCTGCCTCTGTAGTCATGTTACATCTCCAGAGTATAAGAAGGTTATCATTCCTCATGATTATAAATGCTGCCCTGTTCAAGATAACGGATTCTGCCACTGAACTGATGCTGTAGATTACATAAGAGATTTTGCTTCAATCTTCTAAAGGAGGTTAGTAACTTAGAGCCTCTGGTGGAATTTAGTCAGAAGGCATAGCCATTTATTGAGTTTAAAGAAAGTCCCGATTTTAGCTGTAGTCTGTAGAGTGTTTACAAATACAATCCAAGTAGCACACCTCACCTCCATTCCCTCATGACAAGGAGTTGTTGGACATTTGCCAGTCATGTCTAATTCTTTTAAGACAATTTATTATATTTTTGCTTATCTCTTTTTTCGTCCATTAGAATGTAAGCTTTTTTTTTTTCTTTTCTTTTTATTTATTTATTTTTTTTCTTTTTTTATTAGTTGGAGGCTAATTACTTCACAACATTTCAGTGGGTTTTGTCATACATTGATATGAATCAGCCATAGAGTTACACGTATTCCCCATCCCGATCCCCCCTCCCACCTCCCTCTCCACCCGATTCCTCTGGGTCTTCCCAGTGCACCAGGCTTGTCTCACGCATCCCACCTGGGCTGGTGATCTGTTTCACCATAGATAATATACATGCTGTTCTTTCAAAACATCCCACCCTCACCTTCTCCCACAGAGTTCAAAAGTCTGTTCTGTACTTCTGTGTCTCTTTTTCTGTTTTGCATATAGGGTTATCGTTACCATCTTTCTAAATTCCATATATATGTGTTAGTATGCTGTAATGTTCTTTATCTTTCTGGCTTACTTCACTCTGTATAAGGGGCTAGGATGGCTGCTATCCAAAAGTCTACAAGCAATAAATGCTGGAGAGGGTGTGGAGAAAAGGGAACCCTCTTACACTGTTGGTGGGAATGCAAACTCGTACAGCCGCTGTGGAAAACAGTGTGGAGATTTCTTAAAAAACTGGAAATAGACCTGCCATATGACCCAGAATGTAAGCTTTTTAAGTGCAGGGACCATGTCAATTTTGTTCAGTCATTGAATGAATGACTATATTACATTAATTATTATTCTTTTCATTGTCCTGTGGGTACTTAACCAAGTAGTCATCCAAGTGGGCAAAATAAGGATGCCTAGAGATAACCTTGTGGTTTCTGTTTGAACAGTGGCAAATATGTGGCTCGACGCAGAAAAAGAAAAAAGCAAACAATCCATAGTGATAGCCTGAAAAAACTGATTCAATGTCATGGGCTCACTTGAAAATGTTCTTACTGATTCAAGAAAAGGCCTATCAGCTTAGGGAGTAGATTAATATTTCTCCCAGTCTGTTGGTATTTTGAGAAAAAAGGAGATGGAGCACAGGGAAGTACTTTTGTGTGTATGTGTTCATGTCCACATATAATGTATATACGTGAACATGTGCCTATATTAGGAAGAGGAATAATCTAACTAGTGATATTTGATAGAACTTTTCAGTCATTATGACCACATTTTATCTGGCAGGAAGAAGGAAAGAGAAGGGAAAAAGGCCATCAGTTTGAGATTGGAAGATGTCTCTCTTTCAGGGCACTGTATGCTCAAATGAAAAACAAGAATGCCATTATAAAGAAGGGAGAACTAAAGAGATATTGATGACATATCTGATAATAATATGTACTTTGCTGAAAAACAAACACTCATATAGATTTTGTGCAATTTTAAATGAAAAAGAATTTAAGTACTGAGACATGACTTAAAGGGTGAAACACAGACTTTCAAACCAAAAGGAAACATGGTAGGATTTAAAATAAATGTGCTGTGAAAGTAAGTAAAATATCTATTGTATTTGAAATTCTCAACTACAGATAGGACAGAACCTACTCATACAATGCTACAAGGTTTTCCTTGTTTTTGGTAATACTCTTTTACTCATATTACGAAATAAGAGAGGACAAAAAATGGGAAATAGGAAAATGTGCACTGTGTAATATGTTTATTTTTTAGTTACTCCCCAGTATTAAAGAGGTTGTAATCTTTGACATGTAATTTACATAGCTTCTGTCTATAATGATTACACTGTGATTTCCATTTTTCTCATCGGTAATTGTGATCAGTTGTTAGTTTGTTAGCAAAATCCTTCTCTACCTAGAAGCTAAGGAACATATTAAAATCCTTTGGAAACTTAAGTAAATAACAATAATGAATTATGAAATTACCGGAGATGATAGTCATCAGGAGAATAATAAAATGTAATTACAGTAAGCCCTACATCTTCCTGTTTTATCACAGTCCTCTTTGTTCTGAAACTAAAATTTAAAAACAAAAGCATGAAAAGCTAACTCCTTCCCAGGTGACTCAGGGGTGAAGAATCTGCCTGCCAATGCAGATGGTATGGGTTCGATCCCTGGGACAGGAAGATCTGGAGAAGAAAATGGAGAACCACTCCAGTATTCTTGACTGGAGAATTCCATGGACAGAGGAGCCTGGAGGGCTACAGTCCATGGGGTTGCAAAAGAGTTGGACGCAACTTAGTGACCAGACAACAACAACTTAGCTATGGATACTTGTAGCTCATCTCTTCCTCTCAGTGCTTAGGACTATGGGGTAGCTCTCTGGGGATAGGTCCATGGAATCAGAATTTCCCAGGTGATCAACATGCTTTCCAGGTGATTCTTTAACATTTGAGAACTAGTTTCTCTCCCATCTGTCTTTGCCTTGACTCCCACTTGTAATCCGTTGCTTCACTCTTCCTTTCAACTTTGGTGGAAAAGGCAAAAGCTGTAGATTAGAAGGAACACAAGAAATTGAAATATCTTCTTGGCCTATGTGTAATAAACATATGTAAATAAATGTATTTCTTTACATGTTCACTATCTTTCTTACTGGAAAATATTATGATGAGATTTTGAAATCCCTGAAAAATTCAAGATTTTCGATGTAAATGTAGTTAAGGAAAAAAAGCAATACCCAGGTAATGATAATTAAAACAACGAAACTTCCCAGCATATGTGTGAGCTTTCTCTGTGTATGACTCACAGGGCTGACACTGGGGTGTAGGTGGAAAACTCTGATCTCCTGGAGTTGATGGCTTTTTGGGAGAAGCTAACAAGTAAATGGGCAGTTCTATTGTGTTGCCGTTTGTGTACCGTTTGTTGGACAAAACTAATGAAGATCTTGTGGGGAGAAGGAATGCTGGTGATCTTTAGCATGGGGCTTCCCATCCAGTTTTGTTTTTTTTTTTTTAATTTTTTATTTTATATTGGAGCACAGCCGATTAAAAATGTTGAGATAATTTTCGGGTGGGCAGCAGAACGACTCAGCCATACACATACATGTATCCATTCTCCCCCAAACTCCCCTCCCATCCAGGCTGCCACATAACATTGAGCAGAGTTTTCTGTGTTCCACAGGAAGTCCTTGCTGGTTGTCCATTTTAAATATAGCAGTGTGTGCCTGTTGATCCCCAAGGCCCTAACTATCCCTTACCCACATCCTTCCCTCCTTGTAACAAACTCTGAGTTCATTCTTTAAGTCTGTGAGTCTGTTCTGTTTTGCATATAAATTCATTTGTATAATTTCTTTTTAGATTCCACATATAAGGGATATCATATGATATTTCTCTTTCTCTGTCTGACTTACTTCACTCAGTATGACACTCTCTAGGTCTACCCATGTCACTGCAAATGGCATTATTTTATTCTTTTCAGTGGTTGATTCATATTCCATTGTATATATGTACCACATTTTCCCAATCCATTCCTCTGTCAGTGGACATCTAGATTGCTTCCATGTCTTGGCTATTGTAAATAGCGCTGCAGTTAACACTGGGATGCCTGTATCCTTTTGGACCATGGTTTTCTGTAGATATATGCCCAGGACTGGGATTGCAGAGTCTTATGGTAGCTCTGTTTTTAGTCTTTTAAGGAACCTCCATACTGTTCTCTATAGTGGCTTTCTAGTTTACATTCCCACTCAGCACTCTTTCCAGGTGATGACTTGACACTAGACAACTTGTTTTTCTATCATCTCTCTTTGTCTTGACTCTTACTCGCAATGCGTTTTTTTCCTTTCCTTTCAACTTTTATGGAAAGGGCAAATGCTGTAGATTATAGAAGGGACACAATAAATTGATTTAGAAATGTCTTCTTGGTTGATGTATAATAAACATATGTAAATAAATGTATTTATTTACATGTTCATTATCCTCCTGACTGGAAAATGTTAGGAAGAGTATTTCAAATCCCTAAAAGGTTCAAAATTTTCAGTATAAAAAAAAATAATAAAGGTCTAAGAGGGTCCTCTTCTCTCCACACCCTCTGCAGCATTAATTGTGGCACATCTAGTCTTATCATTAGATATATTGTCTCTGTTTCCTTGGTTTCTAGTAAAGAATGCAAATCTCATTGATATTACCTTTTGGGATGATCAAAAAGAATTTAGAAAAGAAACAAAATGCATAGACAAATGTGTACTTAAATTTTCTTTGGTGAAGTGGCTACCGCCCTACTCATTTTTCTAAAATGTCTTGCAGGTGCCTTACTAGCTTCAGTGGTCCAAAAGTCCTTCCTGTGATGAGTCCACATAAAGGAATTATGTACAGCTAGATTCTTGTAAGTAGTCTGCTTTGTAGTAAGAGGCCCCCACAAATTTTAAAATAATTTCCTTAATTCTTCCTATGTGGAAAAACCCTGGCATATTTTAACAGTTGTAAACTATTTTTTTCTCGCAATGAGATTACTTCTTCTCCATTTCCCACTGCTTATTTAAGAGAGTTATAAGTCTTGGATCTGAGGGTTGCTGATAGGTTTTGAAGTGAATTGCAAAGGCAACATCTTCTTACTCCCTGCCAGCTGGTCCCTTCTCGGTCCCCACCAACACAGAAGCACTGGTCACGCGGTCCTTTCCCGCCCCCCTCCTGCAGGACCAGTTTCTCGCTGAAGTGCTCTGCTTCTGTCATCCCTTTTCTTCCTAGTGCTTTGTCCTGTGGTATTTGAATTAGATAAAAATAAAATTATTCTTGGACCAAGGCTAAGTACTCTTTTATGAGGTAGTCATTTGTGCTCCCATGATGGTTTTTCTCATTATGCAACAGTTCTAAAAACAGAACATACACCTATTGAAATGAAATGTCTTAAACCTGAAACTGAAGTCATTGTTCGTCATTTTGCATCCTTTGTAGCATGTGCTTTAGACTGATCTTCTGTTCTGATGGTAGAATTTAAAAGGCTGAGTTAGTAGTCAATTTTTTTGAGGTTGGTTGGTTGGTTTTAAACTTGCCAACTGTAGCTTAATAGCTATCTGCCTGCTGTGCAGAAGACCTAGGTTTGGTCCCTGGGTCAGGAAGGTCCCTTGCAGAAGGGAATGGCAACCCACTCCAGTATTCTTGCCTGGAGAATTCATGGACAGAGGAGCCTGGTGGGCTACAGTCCATGGGGTGGCAAAGAGTTGGACACGATTGAGTGACTAACACTTTCACAGTCCTGGTTCTTAATAGGTATCAGCAACAGAAATATAAATTTGAGACAAAGATTTTTTTTTTTAGTTCTCTCCAGTGAAGGCTCTCAATTTCTCGTGGAAGATTCAGAAAGCAGTAGAATGGCTTCTGTTGATCAGAATCCATTTTATAGTTTCCAGTGCAGGGTGACTTATCTCTGACCTGCTGTGTTAGATCAGTGCTGCTGATACCCAGAGTATAAACCAGAACTAGTAATGATAACACTGTATACTTATTTCCATAATATTATATGATTTTCAAAACCTGTTTGGACTGATCCATGTGATAGCATATGCCAGTATTCCCATTCAGTTCATGAGAAATGGTGGCTCCCATTGGTCAAATACCCAGCTAATTTCCATAGGGCCAATAAGGAGGAGAGCTGAGTGAAGAACCGGGGCTTTAGTTTCTTGAATATTATCCCATGGATGGAGGAACCTGGGAGGCTACAGCCCATGGGGTCGCAAAGAGTCGGACATGACTGAGCGACTTCACTTTCACTTTCATGTCTATAGCTGTGGCATCTCTTCTGGGCACTCACGTGAAGTCAGTTTATTCAGTCCAGCAATGAAGTGATCTTTGATTTCCTTAAATATTCAGTCTACTTACTGACTTAGTAGAAATTGAACAAGGTCAAACTTGGTGGGTCATTTTTCTTTTTTGAAACCTTATTTAAATTTAAATCTATACATGTCACTATGCTTTGGCCAAGTTTTTGCTGACTAGAAAGTTGTTGAACATTCTAGGGACTGGAAAGCCACTTTACATGTTTGTCATATCCCAAACAAAGGATACATTTTAAATGAAGTATTAATTGCTTAACTGACTTTGAGATTCTCATGAAGCAGAAAAGAGTACATTGTTGTTGTTCAGTCACTAAGCCATGTCTGACTGATTGCATCCCCATCGACTGCAGCATGCCAGGCTTCCCTGTCCTTCACCATCTCCCAGAGTTTGCTCAAATTCATGTCCAAAAGAGTACATATAGTCACCCTTTTAAAACCATACTATTTTATATTCAAATGTTCATTTTAATTTGAAAAATATCAGAAAAGTTAAAAATAAAACCATGTTCGGATGTACTGCTTCCATTTTCTATGTATTTTTAATGATAATTTATGGCATTTTAGACTGTACATAAAATGCTTTATCTGCAAAATAATCAATATAGGACACTTCTAGCTTTGGGATGCTATATAACAGTGTCTTAAATAGTTTTTCCTTCTAGTTTTGCTTGAGATATAATTGACATACAGCACTGTTGGGCTTCCCTAGTGTCTCAGACAGTAAAGAATCCGCCAGCAATGCAGGAGACCCAGGTTCAATCCCTGGGTCAGGAAGATCTCCTGGAGGAGGGAATGGCAATCCACTCCAATATTCTTGCCTGGAGAATTCCATGGACAGAGGAGCCTGGCATCCTACAGTCCATGGGTTTGCAAAGAGTTGGACTCAACTGAGTGACTAATGTTTTGTATGTTTGAGATGTATAGTATAATGATTTGACCTGCATATATCATAAAATACTTAGCTAGAAAATCCCATGGATAGAGAAGCCTGGTGGGCTGTAGTCCATGGGATTGCAGAGAGTCAGGCATGACTGAGCGGCTTACATACACACACACACACTTAGTACAATAACCTTAATAGTGAGCATTCATTATCTCATGTAGATTAAAAAATAAAAAAAGTTATAGAAAGAAACAAAATCTATTTTCCCCTTGTGATTAGAACTCTTTAACATTTACTCTCTTAGCATCTTTTATATATAACACGCAACAGTGCCAACTCTATTTTTCATGTTATACGTTGCATCCCTATTCCTTCTTTATCTTATAACTGGAAGTTTGTACCTTTTGATCACCTTCCTGCGATTCTTCCTTCCCCGCAACTCTTCATCTCTGGTAACCACAAATCTGATATCTTTTACTAAGAGTTTGATTTTTGAAGTATAGTTGACTTAGAACACTAGTTTTTGGTACACAGTGTAGTGAGTTGGTGTTTCTATACATTACAAAATGAACACCATGATAAATCTAGCTACCATGTCTCACCATTCAAAGATGTTACATTACCATTGACTATGTTTTCCATGCTGTACAGTTCATCAGTATGACTTGTTTATGTTGTAACTGGAAGTTTGTACATCTAAACTTCCCTCACCCATTTCACTCATGCCCCAACCTCCCTCCTCTCTTGAGATCTTCCCATTTCAAAACACAAATATATATATAATAGGAAAATGAAGGTCAAAAACTCTGGAAATACAGATTTTTTAAAAAAGTCTTTCAAGTTAAGTTTGACATTTTGCTCACAAATAATCATGCCTGAAAAGGCTATATAGAGTGAGAACAGACATGTGTTAAGTACGTACCTACTTAGAAAAATGTCAGGGATGTTCCTAAATGTTTTCTTCAATTATCTGTGGAACTCCTTGGATGATGTTTTAGAAAATGGTTTTAATTTTCTTTGAAGGATTATCATAATTGAAAAGGTCACAGGAGTCAGCTCCATTACTAATGCATTTGTACCTGCCAAGGCTCAGTCATGTGGAATCTCTTTGCTTTTCATATTCAATACTTTTCCTGTTGCTTTGTTGTGTGATAAGGGAGAAAAAGTGTTGGCATGAAGGGGAAATGGATTTGGTGCCACCTTTTTTTGTTGTTGTTCCTGCAGCTCTGATCTTTCCCTTTCCTGAGCCTTGTCATCTGTCAGGCAAAGTGAGGGTATTACTACATTAAGGGTTTTAAAAATGAATGGATCAGTTCAAATTTTCAGAAAACACATTCAAGTAATCTTTAAAGTACCTTCTTGTGTAGGTGGTAGCTTCAAGGTTCCAGCATAACATACACATAGTGAAATACTTTAACCTTTCATTTCATGCTTTTCAACATTTTAGAAAGCATTTTTCTGTTCATTTTAGTTAGCCCTAAAAAACATGACTCTTAAAATTTTCTTAATAGAGCTATTTGAGTGATATGAAAGTTATTTTGTTTCCTCAGTATAGATTTTTGTCTGTAATGTTAGGTCAAATTTCTTAAATGAACAGTGTAACTGTGGGTTCTTTTTAAAACACTGACCAGGGTAGAACTTTAAGTGTTTAGCCAAGAAAATACTTCATAGTATATACATTTACAAACTCCTTAACAGGGAACTATCTTGCCACTCATTTGAAGATTGAAATATGTGATATTTTAATTGCTTTGACAGAGAAGAAGGTGGGGAATGGCCTTTGCCAGTCACCAAATGATTAGGATCTAGACTGATCTGGTTTGAAAGGAATGGGTGGATTTTGGAAGCTATGTCTTCCTTTTGTTACTGTTCCTGCCTCTTAAAGATTTACTAGTTAGAAAGCCAGTTTGCTTTAAATGTTCTGTCAGTGGCTTTGTATGTATTTTTTCAATAACTTTTTATTGGAATATAGCTGATTTATAATGTTGTGTTGCTGCTACACAGCAAAGTGATTCAATTATGTAACTCTCTGCTCTTTTTTGGATTCTTTTCCCATAAAGGCCATTACAGAGTTTTGAGTAGAGTTCCCTGTGCTATATAGTAGGTTCTTATGTAAGTCATCTGCTTTATACATGGTAGTGTGTATGTATCAGTCTCCATCTCCCAGTTTATCCCTCCCTTCTCTTTCCCCCTTGGAACCATGTTTGTTTTCTACATCTGTGGTTCTTTTTCTGTTTTGTAAGTTGGTTCATTTAAAGACAGTTTAAAGCCTACCAGTCGGTGTTCTATCACTAACACATTTGTGCTTTATCAAAGATACATAAAGAGGCGAACGCGAAGATGACACCTGCACAATGGCCAGGGAGTTTAAGCTTAGCTTGGATCTTTGAGATTAAGAAGAATTCTCTCTTCTTCACAGCCTTATAGGTCACTGGGAAAAATCTTAAAAATCAATTTTTCAGAAACATCTGAAAGGAAATCAAAACGTACTTATTACACTGACATGGTTTAACACCAGCTAAGAATCTTAAAAATTAATTTTCAAGTCTGAAGTCTGGCAACAATACATTTAGCAAAGTCTCCTGTTGGAAGTGTAGCAATTGCAAACTGTCATTTCTATATTAACCAGTAATCATCAAATATTTGGTGTCAGAATAATACTGTGTGTGTATGTGAATGGATATACTCTATGTAATTCAAAGCTAACTTGCAAATATTAACTATTAATTAATTATAGTAATATACATAAGCATTTAATTGTTCATTGTGGTGGTGGTTTAGTTACTAAGTCGCATCTGACTCTTGTGACCCCATGAATTGTAGCCTTCCAGATTCCTCTGTCCCTGGGATTTCCCATGTAATGGCAACTGGAGTGGGTTGCCATCTGACATGAGTTTGATCCCTGGGTTGAGAAGGTCCCCTGGAGGAGGAAATGGCAACCCACCCCAGTATTCTTGTCTGGGAAATCTTGTGGACAGAGGAGCCTGGCGGGCTACAGTCTGTGGGGTCGCAGAGTCAGACACGATTTAGTGACTGAACAACAACAGGGGAAGGGGAGTGGAGCAGGGGGGTGGGAGAGGGCAAGGACGGAAGATGACTTCAGATGATGAGAGGAGGCTCTCCAGAGGGGTGATGCCACCTCAAGTCGCCATCCGAGAGGACACCTGGGGAGGAGCCCTCCTGACTGATGGAAGAACTACTTCGAGGCCTTGAAGTGTCCAAACCTTCAGTATGATTAAGGCACAGGGATAACTCTTGTAGCTCTTTATGGTAGTTACTGGGCAGAGCTGGTACTGGAAGCGATCTGAGAGTGGTGAGCAGGAATGAGATCATAAGGGTCCTTTTGGATCAAGACAAGCTCTTGCAATTTTACTCTAAGTGCATTCAAGAGCCAATGGAGACTTTTAAACTTTTTATTACAAAAATTTCAAACATACATGAAAATGGAAAATAAAATGACTCCGCATGTACCCATTACCCAGCTTCAATAGTTAGCAACTCATGGCCAATTTTGGAGAAGGCAATGGCAACCCACTCCAGTACTCTTGCCTGGAAAATTCCATGAACGGAGGTGCCTGGTAGGCTGCAGTCCATGGGGTCGCTAAGGGTCGGACGTGACTGAGCAACTTCACTTTCACTTTCATGCATTGGAGAAGGATATGGCAACCCACTCCAGTGTTTTTGCCTGGAGAATCCCAGGAACGGGGGAGCCTGGTGGGTGCTGACTCTGGGGTCACACAGAGTCGGACACGACTGAAGCAACTTAGCAGGAGCAGCAGCATCATGGCCAATTTTGTTTTATCTTTGCTTTTTCCCCAACCCCATCATATAATTTGAAGCTAGCAACCTGTCATTTTGTTCATGAATATTCCACTATGTATCTCTGAAACATAGAAACTCTTTTTAAAAACATAGCCACAGTTCCGTAATCACATCTATAACTTTTTAGTAATTCTTTAGTGTCATCAAATACCTAGTCTCAGTTGAGACTTTAAGCAGAGGAGTTATAGCACCTAATTTCCAATTTAAAAAAGAGCTCCTACCTTGTTGTAGGTATCAGAGCTTAGTACGAGGTGGGAGATTACCTAGTGACTCTCTGCATTTGGCATCAGTGTGGCCTGAGCAAGGGTGTGATGATGGAGATGAAAAGAAGTGGCCAGTTTTGGAACATGCTTGGAGGGAAAACCGACTTGCTGGTCTTTCCTATAATTTTGGCTTCAGTCTCGGAGTGATGGGGGAAGAAAAGCAATTGAATTGGAGAAGACTTGAGAAGGAACAGTTGTGGAAGGGGAAATTAAAAATTTTGTTTTGGCCTTAACTTCACCTCTTACAATGGAAAATGATGTTTATATCAGCCTTAAAACAGAAAAAGAAAAGATGAATGGTATCTTTAATCCTGCTCTAGGATGTATGTTAAGGGGAATATGATAATGGAAGAAATAGTGTGTGTTCTTAAAAACAAAAACAAACAAAAAAGCAAACTTAGAGGTTTACTTGAAATGTATTCAGGTCCACTCAAATTATGCTTTCCACAGTGATTGCTTTGAAAGATACTAACAAGTCTGAGACGTCTGGCTGTCTGGTAACACTTCTTCCATCAGCTTACCACAAATATGGTGACCTTACTTTGTGAACCTGAAATCGAAACCAAGAATTTGAAAATTGAGAGTTTACTTATAGGGACAATATACAAGAATACAGGACATCAGAACTGGCTTGGGGGAAAGAAAACAAACAAATTAGAAACCTTAATAACTATGATCCCCACTATTTCCCCTATTAGTTGCCACTAAAAAATGCTCTGCAGACACTGGTCTTTGAATTGGTTTACCATCTATAATTAGCAAGTATAAATTAATGTATGATCATTGCTCATTATTATTTATTCCAGAAAAAGTCTCTCCCCACCTCCTCCTTTTTCTTCTCCTTTCTCTTGGAAGCCTCACCTTGCTTTTGAGGCCTTCTGTTTAACTAAATCAGGCCCACCCCAGGATTGCTGTGCTCAATCATTCAGTCATGACTGACTCTTTGTGGCCCAATGGACTGTAGCCCGCTGGGCTCCTGTGCCCATGGGATTTCCCAGGCAAGAATCCTGAGCGAGTTGTCATTTCCTACTCCAGGGGGTCTTCCCAACTTAGGGATCGAACCCATGTCTCTTACATCTCTTACACTGGCAGGGAGATTCTTTACCACCAACACCACCTGGGAAGCCCAATAATTCTAATCAAATGATTAGAAATTTGAATTACATCTGAAAAATCTTGTCACTTGTCGAGTGACAGAAGCTAGACACAAAGATATGAAATGGTCAGAATCCACCAGTGATGTTGGAAGTCAAGATATTGATGACCCTTGAGGGAGTGGTCTCTGGAAGGCTCCATGAGGTAGGCTTTGGGGTGCTGATATATTCTGTTTCTGATTCTGAGCGTTGAGTATATGGAAGTGCTCAGATTGTAAAAATTCATTGAAGTTATATGTATACTGGCTATAATTATATAAAAGTTTAAATAAAATTAGATGATCGATACTCATAATATGAGTAAATAACCTTGTTGTATGTGAAGATGTGGGTGTATTTTTTATCACCTCACAGTAGGACAGTAAGTAGAAAACTCTTTCCTCCCAAATTCCAGAGGACAGTGGTTCAGAGGAAAGATGGGAGAGGGTCTTCATTTGCATATTTGACCCTATCTCCTAAGATTATTTCTGAGCAGTGTCTGGGGCTGTATCTACTGAAAATAGAATGGTTATCAAAACAGTTTGAGAATTCTTTTGGACAAAAAGGCTTTATTCTCACAAGACTATTAACTCAGGGACCAGAGAAATTGAATTTCCCTTTATGAACTGAACTTTTCCTTGCAAGACCAGTTAAGTTGTCTCTTTCAAAACACAGATGCAGTGAGCTTGCATGCTCATTACCTGTTTGTCTTAGGCTACTTGCATTTTCTTTTCTATGATAAGACAGAGCCTAGGAAAGCAATTTAATAAGAAAAAAATCCTACATCTGCAGCAGAGTAATATAATCTGACATTATTTTTTTAAGAGTATAAAATTATACTGTCATTTTACAATGATAAAGGTGAACAGTTTTATTTCTAGATATTTGTGTGGATTCCAATACCCATTTTTAATATATTAAATAAAATGTTATATTTCCCCTTAATATTTGACTTTTGATGATGTCATTTTATATTTTAAGTCAGCACTGTCCAACAAGGCTTTCTGCCATAATAGATGCTATAATTTTCTGTTATCTGTGTTGTCCAGTATGGTAGCCACTAGTCACATGAGGCTAATACACAACTTGAAATGTGCCTCATGAACTGAGAAGAAAAATGTTAGTATTATTTGATTTTAATTGATTTAAATTTAAATAGCCACCTTTGACTATTGGCTAAAGTGTTGGACAATGAGTTTTGGAAATCTAAGTAAAATATAGTGTTTTGAGTTCAGGTTAGTGTCTGATTGTGCTAATTCTTTTTATAGAAATTCTCATAAGTTCATCAACTAGATTTTTTTTTTCTCAGCCTCATTAGTCTGGTCTTCTGGTGGATAAGTCCACATGTAAAGACAGCAGGAAGTCTTAAGGTTCTTAATCATATGGCAAAAAACCCTACTTTTGGATTCTTAGCAACTCACCTATTCCTTCATTTCCTTAATTTCCTGGGCACTGTTCTTTCTCTACCATCACAGGCTCTGGCCCTCTTGAGGGCTGCATCCCCGAGATCCTGGGACGTAGTAAGAAGTCAGTAAGCAGCAAAGGTCTGCCACATAATGGGAGTTTGAAGATGAACAGTTTATACTCTTACTGTTGTTATTGCCACTGTGAAACACAGTCTGGAATGATATTGTCATCTCTTTGTGGTGGAAGTCAAGAGCTATAGAGAATGAATTTATAATATTAAAAAAATGATTAAAAACAACAACAAAAATTGGCAGCCCTCTCTCTTGTAACCATCTCCACCATTATCATAGTTCTTAAAACTCAATTAAAAAAACCTCAATAAATGATTTGTAAAACATTTTTCATTAAAAAAAAATGGTCAAGAAGAGGAGGCAAAGGGACGTTCCTTGTAGTTGAATGGCTATGATTTTGTGCGCTCAGTGTAGGGGCCCAGGTTCAATCCCTGGTCAGGGAACGAGATGCCACATATCTCAACTAAATTTCATGCATGCTGCAACTAAGATATAAGGCAGCCAAGTAAGTAATAAATATTAAAAAAAGAAGAGGCAGAAATAGAGAAGACTAAAGAAAGCAAAAGCAGCAGAAAACCAGTGTCAGTTCAGCATTGTCTAGACTCTTGAAGTTGGAAGCCACGTGGGGAGTCAAGTTCCTTCATTCTCAATGTGAGATAGATTAAGCCCAGAGACCATAAGTGACTGGCCTCAACTCAGAGAACTAATTGCTATATAATACTTGTTTTATTCAAGAGCTTTGTAAGAATATTTTTGAATAAGGATCTATAGTTAACCCAATTGGGGATAAATACTATAAATATGAAAGCAGGATCCCGATATTAGTTCACTTAGGTCACGTTCTTCCTTCTCCCTGGGAATCACTGAACAGAGGCAGGTTGAAAAAGGGATGCCATAAGATTTGCAGACAGCCCTCACATTTCAAGGGAAAATACAAATAATGAAAATGTAAGACTCCTGAATTAAACTATCTACCTGGCAAGAGTCGGGACACTTTCATTTCCTCACTTACCCAGACTTGGGTAATGAAAATATTTTCAGGGGTGGAAGGGTGGTACTGTGGGGACCCCTGTCTCACTTACAGGCAGAGTTAAGGTATTTGAGTTTTGAAATGGATGCCAAAAAAAAAAAAAAAAATCCAGTAACATATGAAACAGCCAAATATGTTCGTTTTCTTTAGACTCTGAGTAAATGTCATTTTCTGGTGCCTGTGTAGTTTTGTGAAACTGGTGGGCAGTGTTTGGGGATCCCACCACATCATGGATGGTCGCAGTTCACTGCTCTGACCCCCTCTCTTTATTATGTGTTATGTTATATGGTTTAGTCAGAGAAGAAAGCTTATTTGGGCTTTATTCCTTCCCAAGAATGGGAAGGACTTTGATTTGCTGCGTACCTCTGAGCTCTTGGACATTTTCTCATCCTCCTAACTGCTAGTTGATTGAGATCAACTGCTTCCTTTTGTGAATGCATGGAGAAGACTTTTTATTTTTCTTCAAATTAGATCTGATCCAGTTACCGCAGTAGGTAGATGGATGTCCTGGCTGAAGAAGAGAAAGGCTCACACGTGCATGGAGGGCCAGGATAGTATCAGATAGGAGCTGAGACCTGAGTGTCCACAGAAGAAGCCAGCACTTGTGGGGGAAGAGGACTGCAGCGTGATTACTGCTGCTCGTTCTGATCTCCCCTGAGTCCCCTCCTGACTGCTCCTCCCTCTGTTATTTCTGGGCTCTGGTCACAACTGTTGTTCCCCTTTCTTGCTTCCTTCTAGCCCGGACCCTGTTTCTCATTTTTTTCAAAGTCTTCTTACCTGTAGCTACAGAGCATAACCCCCTGGAGAAGGAAATGACAACCCACTCTAGTATTCTTGCCTGGGAAATCCCATGGATCGAGGAGCCTGGCGGGTTACCATCCACTGGGTCTCAAAAGAGTTGAACGTGACTGAACACACACATGCTTTTATGAAACATTTTTGAAAAGGAAATATTGTACATTTTTATAATGTTTTTATGAGTAAATGTAATGTTCTGAAAATAAAAGCTAAAAAAAAAAAAAGCTACTAAGCTTACCATGTTGTTTTGACAGCCATGCAAGCATCAGTATAAAAGGTGACAAGGCATAGGTATAGAACTGGACTTTGATTTTTAAAAACATATTTATTTATTGACCATGCTGAGTGGCATTGTCAGATCCTAGTTCCCCGACCAGTTGGAACCCACACCCCCTTGGAAGCATGGAGTCTTAACCACTGGACCACCAGGATATTTGAGAGCAAGGAGAGGAGATTTGGGGGCAGGCAGTTCAGCTGTGGAGAGGTCTGCCCTCCTCCAAGGGCTGCTGAGGTAGCAAGAAACCTGAGCTCTTTCCTAGGTATTGAGATAGAAAGGTTCGGTCATTTCTCAGAGAGTTCCCCATGGTGCTAAGAAAGTGATTTGCACCTGTATCTGGGTTGGAGACTTAGCAGGGGGCTTTGGAAGAAGCCCTTGGCAGCCAGTAATTATGAAAATAAAAGCCTAATAGTATAAAAGACAGTGATTAGATTAGCGACACTTAAAATCATTGAATAGGGAAAAGAGGGCTGAGTTTGTAGAGTCGTAACAAGCTTGTTGCTTAGAAGTCGTGAAGGGAAGTCAGCTGTGTGTGTGTAGCTTTTACATTAGTAAATGAAAACTCTCCTATTAGTACCTCAGGAAAGAAGTGTTTCTATTAGGAAACAAAGCGTGGGTTGATTATGCACTGCATAGATGCTATATAATACAGAGCTAAGAGAACAGATTCCAGTGCCTGACACACTTCAGTCGGAACTCTACTTCTGCTGTTTCCTAGCTATGTGACTGTCTTAGCTTGGGCTGCTATAATAAAATACAATGGGCTGGGGGACTTAAGTGACAGACATTTATTGATCACAATTCTGGAGGCCAGGCATCCTGAGATCAGCACAGGGGCTTCTGGTGAGGCCCCTCTTCCTGGTTTGCCGATGGACACCGTCTTGTTCTGTCCTCACATGGCTCTTCTCTTCTTGTGATGTCTTCTGGCTATGTCCTCACTTGCTCTTCTTTTCTTGTGATGAGAACACAGGTCCCATCATGAGGGCACCATAACCTAATCTGATTATGGCCTCTTGCCCCCATTTCTAAATACCATCCTGTTGGGGGTTAAGGCTTCAACATATGGATTTAGGAAGGGGTGCAGACATTCTATCCATAGCAATGACCTTGAGCAAATACTTAAGCTCTTCATACCTAATCCTCCCCTGCAAAACAGGTAAGTACCTCCTCAAATGGGGCGTTTCAATTAAGTGCTTGCCCAGGGCCTGCCACAGAGCTAGTCCTTAGTGAACATCAGCTCTCCCCAAGGAACTCTGCTGTGTTATGTCTGCCTGAAGGGAACTCGAACCCCAGGAAGAGGGTCTCGCTTCTTTTGTTTCCTCGCTACTTGTTTCCTCAAGTGTGGGAAAAGATCCTTTTGGATGAAAAACTAACTATGTGGACATGAATGTGTGTGTTTTAATAGCCAAAGTTTAATTGTAATGTAATTTGGGGAAAAAAATTTATATATACACACATATATATATATGTATATTGATAGTTCCCAGAAAACCTATTGTTTTACAAGTATTGTTGATTAGCAGTGAGACATGAGTAAAAATATGTGTGGAAAAAAATGAGTAAATAATCGGTACATGTCATACTAAGAAATGGCACATACTGTATGTGAGAGAAGGTGAATGACTGAAGTTTGGGTAACATGAGAGGGAGTGTGGAGGAATCAGTTTTCTTCCCTAGAGCTGTGTTTTTCCTATCCTAGTAAGAGAGACCAGGGTGGTTTGCACAGAAAGAAGATATTATTTCTTGTGTTAGATGCAACTTGCAACCAGCTGAGTCTCATATAATCTCAGCTCTCACTCCCTTGATTATCCTCTGAGTGCAACTGCTAAGCTAGCAGGTTCATTTTTTCTTGCCAGATTCTGTGTTTTGAGGATTTACTGCCTGTTAGATTCTGCTCTGGTTGCTGGGAAGATATAAAAGGCGACATAGACCAGGCCTCTGTCCTGATGCAGTGTAAATTCCTGTGTGTGTACACATGTCTCTGCATAGAGATAATCAGTGAGAAAAATCATAGAAAAGAAAGTATTGGGTTGGCCAAAAATTTCATTTGGGTTTTTCCATACCATCTTATGGGCTTCCCTGTTGGCTCAGATGGTAAAGAATCTGCCTGCACTGTGGGAGAACTGGGTTAAATCTCTGGGTCAGCAAGATCCCCTGGAGAAGGAAATGGCAACCCACTCTAGTATTCTTGCCTGAAGAATTCCATGGAAAGAGGAGCCCTGAGGGCTAAAGTCCATGGGATTGCAAAGAATTGGACACAACTAAGTAACTTTATTTTCTTGGGCTCCAAAATCACTGCAGATTATGACTATAGCCATGAAATTAAAAGACACTTGCTCCTTGAAAGAAAAGCTATGATAAACCTAGACAGTGTATTAAAAAGCGGAGACATTACTTTGCCCACGGAAGTCCATGTAGTCAAAGCTATGTTTTTTTCCATTAGTCATGTGTAGATGTGAGAGTTGGACCATAAAGTAGGCTGAACAGAAGGGGATGACAGAGGATGAGATGGTTGGATGGCATCACTGACTCAATGGACATAAGTTTGAGCAAGCTCTGGAAGATGGTGAAGGACAGGGAAGCCTGGCATGCTGCAGTCCATGGGGTCGCAAAGTGTTGGATATGACTGAATGATTGAACAACAAACTAACTAACACACATAGTTAATACCATCTTATGGAAAAACTGAACAAAACTTTTAGCTAACCAAATTGATTTCACATTCAAAATGCAGTGAAAAATCTTAACCAGGACATTTGAGCTAATATGTCAAGAAGAGGAAGGGACTGCCCATTAAAAGCAAACAAAAACAAAACCCCAGAAAACTGTTGGAAGAGTATTCCAGGCTGAAGGAGCATCAGATATCAAGAGGTGGGAATGGCAAGGATTGGCCATGTTTTAGTGATGAGAATGGTGCAAAAAAGTTGCGAAAGTAAGTGACTAGATCATTGAGCAGCCTTGTAGGCACTGAGCAGAAGTTTGTATTTTATTCTAAGTTCGTATCAAAGCCCCTGGAGAATTTTAAGCTGAGGGGTGATATAGTATGGCCTGATGTTTTCACAGATGACTCTGGCTGTTGAATGGAGAGTAGAGTTAGAGAAGTCTGAAGGGATCAAGCATGTCCCTAAGGCACCCTCAGTAACTCAGACTGGTAACTGGTTGGGGGTGGGTGGCAATGTTCTGGTTTTCCCTTTATATTGAGCTGCTGTTCTCCCACACCCATTTTTTTCCTGCCAAGAATCTTGACTATCTACTCCTAAGAGTTCCTTTGTTTGTCCAAGACATAGAGAACAAATGTATGGCTACCAATGGCTATCTGAGGAGGCCTTACAAATAGCTGTGAAAAGAAGAGAAGCAAAAAGCAAAGGAGAAAAGGAAAGACATACCATTTGAATGTAGAGTTCCAAAGAATAACAAGGAGAGATAAGAAAGCCTTCCTCAGTGATCAGTGCAAAGAAATAGAGGAAAACAATAGAATGGGAAAGACTCGAGATCTCTTTGAGAAAATTAGAGATACCAAGGGAACATTTCATGCAAAGATGGGCTCAATAAAGGACAGAAACAGTATGGACCTAACAGAAGCAGAAGATATTAAGAAGAGGTGGCAAGAATACACAGAAGAACTATACAAAAAATATCAACATGACCCAGATAATCATGATGGTATGATCATTCACCTAGAGCCAGACATCCTGGAATGTGAAATCAAGTGGGCCTTAGGAAGCATCACTATGAACAAAGTTAATGGAGGTGATGGAATTCCAGTTGAGCTATTTCAAATCCTGAAAGATGATGCTGTTAAAGTGCTGCACTCAATACGCCAGCAAATTTGGAAAACTCAGCAGTGGCCATGGGACTGGAAAAGGTCAGTTTTTATTCCAATCCCAAAGAAAGGCAATGCCAAAGAATGCTCAAACTACTGCACAATTGCACTCATAGGCTAGTATAAAGTAATGCTCAAAAATTCCTCAAGTCAGGCTCCAACAGTATGTGAACTGTGAACTTCCAGATGTTCAAGCTGGATTTAGAAAAGGCAGAGGAACCAGAGATCAAATTGCCAACATCTGTTGGATCATCGAAAAAGCAAGATAGTTGCAGAAAAACATCTATATATGCTTTATTGACTATGCCAAAGCCTTTGACTGTGTGGATCATGACAAACTGTGGAAAATTCTTCAAGATATGGGAATACCAGAACTCCTGACCTGCCTCTTGAGAAATCTGTATGCAGGTTAGGAACAATAGTTAGAACTGGACATGGAACAACAGACTGGTTCCAAATCGGGAAAGGAGTATGTCAAGGCTGTATATTGTCACCCTGCTTATTTAACTTATATGCAGAGTACATCATGAGAAATGCTGGACTGGATGAAGCACAAGCTGGAATCAAGATTGCTAGGAGAAATATCAATAACTTCAGATATGCAGGTGACACCACCCTAATGGCAGAAAGCAAAGAAGTAAAGAGCCTCTTGACGAAAGTGAAAGAGGAGAGTGAAAAAGTTGGCTTAAAACTCAGCATTCAGCAAACTAAGATCATGGCATCTGGTGCCATCACTTCATGGCACATAGATGGGGAAACAGTGACAGGCTTTATTTTTTGGGGCTCGAAAATCACTGCAGATGGTGACTGCAGCCATGAAATTAAAAGACACTTACTCCTTGGAAGAAGAGTTATGACCAACCTAGACAGCATATTAAAAAGCAGAGACATTCCTTTGCCAACAAATGTCAGTCTAGTCAAGGCTATGGTTTTTCCAATGGTCATGTATGGGTGTGAGAGTTGGACTATAAAGAAAAAGGTGAGTGCCGAAGAATGATGCTTTTGAACTGTGGTGTTGGATAAGACTCTTTAGAGTCCCTTGGCCTACAAGGAGATCAAACCAGTCCATCCTAAAGGAAATCAGTCCTGAATATTCATTGGAAGGACTGATGTTAAAGCTGAACCTCCAATACTTTGGACATCTGATGCAAAGAACTGACCCATTTGAAAAGACCATGATGCTGGGAAAGATTGAAGGCAGGAGGAGAAGGGGATGACAGAGGATGAGATGGTTGGATGGCATCACTGACTCTATGGACATGAGTTTGAGTAAGCTCCAGGCATTGGTGATGGACAGGGAGGCCTGATGTGATGCAGTCCATGGGGTTGCAAAGTGTCGGACAGGACTGAGCGACTGAACTGAACTGAACCAAGGGGGAAAGGGTGGGTTGGGATGAACTGGGAGGCTGGGATTGACATACATACATTATTGATACTATGTATAAAATAGGTAATTAATGAGAACCTACCATATAGCACGGGGAACACTACTCAATGCTCTGTGGTGACCTAAGTGGGAAGGGAATCTGAAGTGAGGATGTATGTATGTGTACAGCTGATTCACTTCTCTGTGCAGTGGAAACTAACACATTGTAAGGCAACTATATTCAAAAAAAAAAAAAAATTCTGTTTGTCCAAAACAAAACAAAAAAGATTTAGAAAACAGACCTGTCTGTTGATCGTAACATACACTGAGTTAGTGGATGAGAAAGGAAGAGGGGTAGGTGGAATGGTTACTCAAAAATATATTTACAAAATATTTTACTTTCCATTTATCATTTGGGACCAGTTGAATTCACAGTTACATTATTCTCAGGAGCTGTGAGGGTACATTAAGAATAATAAGGACATTGGCTAAATGCTTTAGGCATTATGGAGCCATAATATACCACATGTCTTATTGTTAATTCATGTTGCTAGCCCACTCTTTTAATAGCAGCCAGGAGCCATAATGACACATGCTGTGAATATATATTAAAACAATCCACACAAGTTGCTCTAGTGGTATCGGTTAATTGGATGTTATTTGGGATCCAGAAAGGTTTGGAGGCAGCTAGACAGAAATGGCATCTATTGTGGTTTTTCTTTTCTCATAATGCTGTGAAGAAAGTGCCAACTCTAAATGCTTAATCTGTGCTTCTTCCATCTGTGCTCTGGCCCGGAAAATAAATTTCTGGTGCCCTAGTCCCTGGGTGTGAGCATATACTATGGCCTTGTCTTCCTCCTGGCTAAATCATCAACATAACAGTTGATGCTGAAGTTGTATTTAAATGTGGTGGGAAATGTTTTTAATAAAAAATATATATATAAAATTGCACTTTTACTTTAACCCTGAATGTTAAAAGTTGCATACCATGGCAAACACGTATTGTTTGCATTAATCTTAAAATGTATCTTGTATGTCATTTAAAATGAAAGTGGAAGTATACAATGAATGCTATACTGCCAGCTGATTTTTTTTTTTTTCCTTAATAGTGTCTCTCGGATATTTTTCATATCATTTGAGGGTGGCAAATGAGACCCAGGCAATAGAAATTAGTGAAGACTCATGGACAGGAAACGTGTTCAGGCCAAAGCATATTTTTGTCCAGTTCTGTCAGATCTTCTAACTTTTTGAAAGAAGCTTGATCTTTGGATTTTTATGTGAAATCCCCCAATTTCTCAGTTGTTTTTAAATTACAGTGGCCCAGTCAGGACCACAAGCATCCACTTGGTTTTTAATACAAATTTACCTTCTTTTTTTCATTGAAATATAGTTGCTTTACAATGTTGTGTTAGTTTCAGCTGTAGAACAGCGTGAACCAGCTGTGTGTACACATGTATCCCCTCCCTGATGGGCCTCCCTCCCTTCATCCCCGTCCTACCCCTCTGGGTCATCCCAGAGTGCTGAGCTGGGCTCCCTGTGCTTTATAGCGAGTTCCCATTAGCTGTCTGTCTTACACATGGCCGTGTATGTGTCCTAATCTCCATATTCACCCCCTCCACACTCCTGCTCCTTACATCTGTCTCTCTCTCCCTGCCCTGCAAAATAGGTCCATCTGTACCATTATCTTGTTTTTAATCTAATCACCCATTGTTACACATTTAGATCTAAATTTCATGTTTACCACCTATTCTGACTTGTAATACTTTGACAATTTCTTGTTGAAATATGCTTTTGTAGCCAAGGGACCTAATGTCCATGAGTCACACCAAAGGGTTTTCCCTGGATGCAGTTCCAGGGAAACGAAAGTATGAGTAGATAGATAAATACATTCAGTACCTGTACGTTCACTGAAATATTTAGAGTTTAGATAAGGCAAATGCAGGCTTGGTAGGATCTGAAGCTTACACAATTTTTAAATTGCTCCATAGCATAAAGCATATAAAATTAAAACCACTCAATTAGATACAGAGTCTTGGAGGGGGCCTTAAAGTGAGGCACCTAAAATTTCAGTTTCATTAGCCTCTGGGTGAGGATAAGAAGAAATGACATGAAAGGGGGATTTAAAAAAAAAACAAAACTCCCAAGAGAAAGCATAGTTTGTTTTTTGGAGACTCGCTAAGGGATACAGAGGTATCACACTGACATTTCAACAGAGAAAATAAAAAATTCTGTTCTGTAATCTGGAAGCCCTCTTATCTGGTTACATATTTTTAAGTGATACTTTACGTAAAATTTTTTGACTACTTTCAAGCTTCCTTATTCCATACAGAGTTTACTATTTTAATCAGAAAGATGTCAAGAGAAATAACTGTGTTCATTTCAGGAATACAAACTTCCTTCTGTTTTACATAAATACATTGACCTTGGATAAAATTTTCTTTCAATTACTGGAGACTCCCAACTCTAGTTATTTACAGTATATGCTACAAAACAGATGAAATATGTATTGAACAAAGAATCGGACTATTAAGGAAGCAAAGGTTTCACAGTATAGCTTTCTTATAGTCTGAAGGCTGAGAAACATTAGTATTTGATATTGAATGCCTGCAGAAAGGATGGTGAATAGACAGAAACTCAGTGTTGTCAAGAAAAAGGAAAAATCTTCAGGAGTGATAAAAACCTAAAAAGAGAAAACCAGATGTAATGGGAAAATTCGTGTTTTGCTTTTTTTTTTTTTCTTTTTTGTGGCACAGAGAAGTGGGTGGATAGATCTTAGGTAAATAAATTCTATTAAGCTCTAAATCATTTCATTTGGCATTTGTTAAATTACAGTATTCTTCCCTGGTGACTCAGACAGTAAAGCGTCTGCCTACAATGTGGGAGACCTGGGTTCGATCCCTGTGTCAGGAAGATCCCCTGGAGAAGGAAATGGCAACCCACTCCAGCACTCTTGCCTGGAAAATCCCATGGACAGAGGAGCCTAGAAGGCTACAGCCCATGGGGTCACAAAGAGTTGGACACGACTGAGTGACTTCACTTTCAAATTATAGTAAAATCAGAGATTGCTAGTTACAGTGAAGCTTCAGGAGAGTCTTTGAAGCTGCTGGAATGACTATTTGGAGAAAATAAAGCCTGGATCAGTTTAGCTCTTACCTTTGATTATAAGCAGGATAAGAAAGGAGGTTTGTTTATATATATATACATACTCATTAGTACAACATTAATATTCAAATCCCAATTCTTGTTCTCACTTAGCTCACTTGCCTCACTTGGGGCAAGATCCATAACTAGAGCTGATAATAATAGCATATAAGGTTGTAGGAAAGATTTGAAATTGTGAAAATGACAGGGTTAGTCACTCAGTCATGGCTGACTCTTTTTTTTTTTTTTTTTCAATTTCCAGTGTCCTTTATTTTTTGTGCGTAGATCAATTTTCTTCCTAGCATCGTGTGCTTTTTTTTAAATTAATTTTTTTATTGAAGGATAATTATTTTACAGAATTTTGTTGTTTGCTGTCAAACCTCAACATGAATCAGCCACAGGTATACATATATCCCCTCCCTTTAAAACCTCCCTCCCATCTCCCTCCCCATCCCACCCCTCTAGGTTGATACAGAGCCCTTGTTTGAGTTTCCTGAGCCAGACAGCAAATTCCCATTGGCTATCTATTTTACATATGGTAATGTAAGAGTCCATGTTACTCTTTCCATACGTCTCACCCTCTCCTCCCCCTCCCCATGTCCATAAGTCACTTCTCTATATCTGTTTTTCCATTGCTGCCCTGTAAATAAGTTCTTCAGGATCATTTTATAGATTCCTTATATATGTGTTAGAATATGATATTTATCATTCTTTTTCTGACTCACTTCACTCTGTGTAATAGGTTCTGGGTTCATCCACCTCATAAGAACAGACTCAAATGCCTTCCTTTTTATGGCTGAGTAATATTCCATTGTGTATATGTACCACAACTTCTTTATCCACTCATCTGTCAATGGACATTTAGGTTGCTTACATGTTCTAGCTATTGTAAATAGTGCTGCAATGAACAATGGGATACATGTGTCTCTTTCAATTTCGGTTCCTCAGGGTATATGCCTAGGAGTGGGGTTGCTGGGCCATAAGGTGGTTTTATTCTTAGTTTTATAAGGAATCTGTATACCATCTCCCATAGTGGCTGTTACCAATTTACATTCCTGCCAACAGTGCAAGAGCATCCCTTTTTCTCCACACCCTCTCTAGCATTTATTGTTTGCAGACTTCTTGATGATGCCCTTTCTGACTGGTGTGAGGTGATTTCTCATTGTAGTTTTGATTTGCATTTCTCTAATAATGAGTAATGTTGAGCATCTTTTCACGTGTTCATTAGCCATCTCTATGTCTTCTTTGGAGAAATGTCTGTTTGGTCTTTTTCCCACTTTTTGATTGGGTTCTTTGTTTTTCTAGTACTGAGTTGTATGAGCTGCTTGTATATTTTGGAAATTAATCCTTTGTCAGTTGTTTCATTTGCTATTATTTTCTCCTGTTCTTCAGGTTGTCTTTTCACCTTGCTTATAGTTTCCTTTGCTGTGCAAAAACTTTTAAGTTTAATTCAGGTCCTACTTGTTTACTTTTGTTTTTATTTCCATTACTCTAGGAGGTGAGTCATAGAGGATCTTGCTTTGATTTATGTCATTGAGTGTTCTGCCTATGTTTTCCTCTAAGAGTTTTATAGTTTTTGGTCTTACATTTAGGTCTTTAATCCATTTTGAGTTTTCTTTGTGTATGGTTTTAGGAAGTGTCCTAATTTCATTCTTTTACGTGGAGCTGTCCAGTTTTCCCAGCACCATTTATTGAAGAGGCTATCTTTGCCCCATTGTATATTCTTGCCTCCTTTGTCAAAAACAAGGTACCCATTGGTGCATGGGCTTATTTTTGGGCTTTCTATCTTGTTCCTTTGGTCTGTATTTCTGTTTTTGTGCCAGTGCCATACTGTCTTGATGACTGTAGCTTTGTAATATAATCTGAAGTCAGGAAGATTGATTCTTCCAGCTCCATTCTTCTTTCCCAAGACTGTTTTGGCTATTAGTGGTCTTTTGTGTTTCCATATGAATTGTGAAGTTTTTTGTTCTAGTTCTGTGAAAAATGTCATTAGTAATTTAATAGGGATCACATTGAATCTGTAGATTGCATTTGGTAGTATAGTCATTTTCACAGTATTGATTCTTTTTGCCCAGGAGCATGGAATATCTTTCCATCTGTTTATGTCATCTTTGATTTCTTTCATTAGTGTCTTATAATTTCCTGTGTACAGTTCTTTTGTCTCCTTAGGTAAGTTTATTCCTAGATACTTAATTCTTTTTGTTGCCATGGTGAATGGGATTGATTCCTTAATTTCTTTTTCTGATTTTTTATTGTTAGTATATAGAAATGTAAATGATTTCTGTGTATTGATTTTATTTCTTCATTTGTGTAGTATTTATCTTCCTTTTCATTTTTTTTTTTAAAATCTTATTGTGTTTGAGGTTTCCTTTTCCCAGGCTTCAATGTTGAATTCTTTCTTCCTTTTGGTTTCTGCTCTCCTAAGATTGGTCCAGTGGTTTGTGTAAGCCTCATATAGGGTGAGATTTGTGCTGAGTTTTTGTTTATTTGTTTGCTTGTTTTTCCTCTGATGGGCAAGGCTGAGTGAGGCGGTAATCCTGTCCGCTGATAATTGGGTTTGTATTTTTGTTTTGTTTGTTGTTTAAATGCGGTGTCCTACACAGGCTGCTACTGGTGGTTGGGTGATGCCAGGTCATGTATTCTAGTGGTTTCCTTTATGTGAGTTCTCACTATTTGATACTCCCTAGGGTTAGTTCTCTGATAGTCTAGGGTTGGAGTCAGTGCTCCCACTCCAAAGGCTCAGGGCTTGATCTCTGGTCAGGAACAAAGATTCCACAGGTGGTTTGCTATGGCATCAAGTGAGATTAAAACAAATATCCAAAAACGAGAAACCAAAGATGAATCCCAGACAATTGGCAGTTACAAAAGCAGGCAAATAATAATTAAAATCATGGAATATATACATATATGTATACACCCATGAGCAAAGTCAAAACAGTCCAACAAAAATAAAGTATGGTAGATTGACCCAGAGAGCAAAGGAAGTCAAAAATAATAAATACCAGTTAAGAACAAAACTAAAGCACAAACTGGAAAACAAAGCTAAAGCAAGGTGGCAAGTGGCGAATAAAGCAATGAAAACAAAACTAACAAATATTTTGAGAGGAAAGGAAAGAAAGAAAAGGAAGAAAGAATAGCTATGCATAGTTAAATAGAGGTAGATGAAGAAGACATATACATTAAAGATTCACTTTAAGTGGAAAAGAAGAGTAGGAAAGGCAAACAAAGGAATAAATGTGGGAAAATATAATAGGTTTAAAAAAATTAAAATTATAAAAAAGAGGGGGAAAAATGGAAGAAGAAAAAAGGTATAAAAAAGGAAAACTCCACAGAACTGCAAAAGCCCAGTGTAGAGGCAGAGGTTTATAACAACAGTAAAAAGTGTGACTGAATATACACATATACATATACACCCATAAGCAAAATCAAAACAGTCCAACAAAAACAAAGTATAGTATATTGACCCAGTGAACAAAGGAAACCAAAAATTATATCTACCAGAACAAAACTAGATAAAGCACAAACTGGAAAACAAAACTAAAGCAAGGTGCCAATTGGGGAATAAAGCTATGAAAATAAAACTAAGAAATAAGAGGAAAGAAAAGAAAAAAAAAAAGAATAGATATTCAAATTAAA
The DNA here is from genome assembly GCF_910594005.1 of Cervus elaphus. Classification (NCBI taxonomy): domain Eukaryota; kingdom Metazoa; phylum Chordata; class Mammalia; order Artiodactyla; family Cervidae; genus Cervus; species Cervus elaphus. The sequence continues at coordinate 52,376,559 of NC_057838.1, forward strand.
TAGAGGTAGATAAAGAAGATTTATATACATTAAAGATTAATGGCAAAGGGGAAAAAATAGTAGGAAAAGTAAATCTAGAAATAAATGTAATAGGTTTAAAAAAGTTAAAATTAAAAAAAATAGAAAAAAGAGGAAAACTCCACAGTCCTGCAAAAGCCCAACGTAGAGGCAGAGGTTTATAACAATAATAAAAAATGTGACTGAGGGGGAAGAAAAAGCTCAAAAGCTTAATTACATTTCATAGTGCCAATAAAATTGACAACTACAATAGAAAGGAAAAGAAAAAATCCAAAAGAATCTACAGTACAAGTCAAAACAGAAGAAGAATAAATGTTTTACTTGAGTCACTGGGTATGTTATGGCTGCAGCAAGGACTGTCTGATTCTCATTCCATTTGACTGCCACAGATCAGCTGTTTCACTCAGCCTTAAATGTTTCTCTGACTCAGACAATTGCCCCAGTGTGGGGATTGGAAGTCTGCTTCAGTTCCCCCACCCGCCGAGGGCATGTCCAGCCCTACTAACACTCCTGTTTCCGCCCCTACTTCCTTCATCCTACTGAGTTTTGCGTGGTTTTAGATATTCTTTTCCGCTGGTCAGGTACTCCTGTCCGCTCTTAGCTGGTATTCTGCCTGCACTTCTGTGTTGGAAGGTGTATTCCTGATGTATCCAGAGAAAGATGTACTCCACGTCCACCTACTCCTCTGCCATCTTGTTCTCTCCCATGTCTGACTTTGACCCTTTAGGGCCCTATGGACTGCAGCCCACCAGGCTCCTCTGTCCACGGGATTTTGCAGGCAAAAGTACTGGAGTGGATTGCCATTCCCTTCTCCAGGGGATCTTCCCAACCCAAGGATCAAACCCAGAGTCTCCTGCATTTTTGGCAGATTCTTTACCATCTGAGCCACCAGGGAAGGTTTAGTAAGTAAAAATTGCAGAGCTCTTAGAATGGTGGTGTATGTGAGACTGTTTTTCTGTGGTAATAATTATCAGCATTACTATGAACACATATTTTTCTCTCTTGTCATCGAAAAATTGTCTCTTCTGTTAAGAACTTTTCTGTTCTTAGGTGTGTGTGCTATGTGTCTTCACTTGTGTCCGATTCTTTGCAACTCCATGGACTATAGCCCACCAGGCTCCTCTGTCCATGGGATTTTCCAGGCAAGACTACTGGAGTGGGTTGCCATTCCCTTCAGGGGATCTTGCCACCTCAGTGATCAAACCTGCGTCTCTTACATCTCTTGCATTGGAAGGTGAGTTCTTTACCACAAGCACCACTTAGTGGTATTAGATCAAAATAAATCAAAAGGGTGTTTTGTTATATTTATTTATTTGGCTGACTCAGGTCTTAGCTGTGGCAGGTGGGATCTTCACTGCGTCATGGGAACCTTTCTTTTTTTTCATGCAGTCATGCACACACTGGACTCTCTAGTTGTGGTGCATGGAGCCTGGAGCACGCAGGCTCAGTAGTTGGATTGTGTGGGCTTATTTGCTCCATTCGTAGTGAGGCCGGTGGGATCTTAGTTCCCTGATCAGAGATCAGAACCCATGTACCCTGCATTAGAAGGCAGATTCTTAACCGTTGGACCACCAAGGAAGTCCCAAAAGGTTTGTTTTATTTGTGATTTTCAAGCTTGTTTGCCTCCACATTTTGAGGCAATTATGTGTGTTAGTCTCTGAGTTGTGTCCAACCCTTTGAGACCCCATAGACTGTTGCCTGCCAGGCTCCTCTGTCCATAGAATACTCCAGGCAGGAATACTGGATTGCCATTCCCTTCTCCAGGGGATCTTCCTGACCCAGGGATCAAACCCTAGTTTCCTGCATTGCAGGCAGATTCTTTATCATCTGAGCTACCAGGGAAGCCCTTATATGTATTTGTTATTAAAGGTGACATTTGTTAGAATGCTTTTAAAGAGGAGCAAATTGTTCATTTCAAGCTGTAAACTATGCTTGTTAGGGGAAGTTGAATTTTCTTACCAACTCTCTTGTAATGAGCCTATTACTTATGACCCAGCCTATCCAATCCTGTTATAATTTAGTTAGCCATGTATTAGACTAGAATTTTTTTCCAAGTTAGCAACATTACATGAAATTTTTCTTACATAAAGTATATTTAAGTAAAATTTAAAATAAGTATTTCTAAAAGATTTATTTTTAATCATAAATCACTGTCTTGTTCTTTCTTAAACCGTCAGATAATTTCTTATCCAGTGATTGTTAAGTTTTTTGGTCTCAGGACCCTTTATGCTTTTAAAAAATAAAGACCCAAAAGGTTTATGTTTATATGGTATCTACTGATATTTACTATAATAGAAATTAATACCCAGAGATGTTTAAGATATTCATTTAAAATATCATTAATAAAACCATTATAGATTAATATAACGTTAAAAGACACCTGTATTTTTGAATACAAAAATTGTGAGGATGGCATTGTTTTATAGTTTTGCAAATCTCTTTAATGTTTGACTTAATAAGTTAATTAAATACAGTTGTAAAATCTGCCACAAAGAAAAATTACATGATCCCTTGAGAGGTATAAAAGGATACCTAACATATTTCCATGAGCCAAAGAGTACTTCTCTTAGGAAGTGATGTGTAAATCAAGATCTGAACAGGAGCAGGAGGCAAACCTGGCAAAGAACAGAGCATAGAAGGACCTTAAACGTGAAAGGAGTTTGATGTTTTGGGATGGTGAAAGATAGGCCACTGTTGATTATGTTGAATGAGAAGACTGGAGGCTCAAGGTGAGGCTGGAGAGAGAAGCTGGGGTCAGGGTCATGCAAGGATCTGGGGTCCATGTGGACAAGTGTGAGGAAACATAAATGGGATTTAGGAAGGGAGTATTAAGGATGACATGACCCAATTTGAACTTTAAAAAAGCTATCACTCTAGCTGCTTACAGAGAATAGAATGAAGTGTTGGGAAGACTGGGCTACAGGAAAACAGTTACAAGAACTATTGCAGCAGAATATGTGAGAGATCATACATGTTTAGGAAGTTGTACAAGTTGGAACTAGTGATTGATTGGATATGGGCAATGAGCTTAAGGAAGATGATTTATGTTTTATTTTTCTTCAACTCATCCATTTTCATTGAACACAGATGTTTTTGTTCTTAAATCTAGTGGGGGAAAAACAAAACCAAACATCAAATTAGACCACGAAGTAGAAGTTCTGTTTGAGTTAGGAGTTTGGACATGTTATCACCACCTGGGTAGAAACTTAGGAAGCATGTCATCATTTATCCTTTTAGAATTATGGCATTTTATATTCTTTGCCATCTTACAGATGTTGCAATACTGTGGTTTAAAAGAAATTGTTCTCAATTCTATGGCTTTGATGCAGTCATTCCTTGAGCTAATGTTTGGTTAACACATGAAGTGTTTGCACTCTCCCTCTTTAGGCTCATTTTACGTTCTCAGGGCTGGGTATTTGAATAAACTGGAATCTGTATATCATAAGAGTAGCCATTCTGAGTGTCCAGATGTTGGGGAGTTCCTGCCAGCAAGGGGAGACAGCTGTTTAGAATGGGAAAGGAACAGAGGATAGTGCAGAATATGTCAAGTTTTATCAGGAAAGTGAGATGACAGTTGGTAGCAGAAAAGGGTGAGCATACACTGGAACATGCCTGGAAAAATCAATTTTTCTTGTGGCTTAAGTGATAGCCTAAGACATTAAAAAATGACTTGTGCTATAGAACCCTGTGTGTGTCTGGATTATCTATCCAACCAGTCTTGTTTAAGTACAAACCATAGGATTAGTAGATTTCACACTTGATCTGATCAGTGTGTTTCAGCCTAGTAGTAGGCAGGCAGTACATTGAGTAGTTTCAGAAACGATTTGTGAAAGTTTTTGCTTATGGTTCTAATATATTTGGGCCATTGCACTGTTTTATCTTTATCCTGTGAGAAAATAGAACCTGACCTATCACTGTTAAAAAGAACTTGAGACATGTTAGTAAAATGCAATAAGTCTTCAGAGTTTTAGCTTTTCATAGAACTAGCATTTTAGTTTAAACTCTTATGTGTATTAGTATTTGATTTTTATCTCTGAATAACAAAATTAACAAACATATTTGACTCTTACAAGGAATTGCATGTAGCTGTCCTGGACAGGGTCTTTAGGACTATCTGCTGAGATTACTCCAAAACCTTCCTGTAATTGTCCACAGTTGATATACAAATTCCCTTGTTTTTGAAATGAATTAAAATCCCATATAGCAGGTGATTTCATAGGCAACAGGCCAATATTTCTTCCCTTCCATGGTCAAAGCTTTCAGTTGGCATTCAGAAATATAGCCTTGGTCCTGACCTCTCAGTAATGTGAACTGCTTGTGGAAACTGTTGTCTTATTGCCATCTTGACTTTGAGAAATGTGCTTAATGTAGGGCATGTTCATTTTATCATTACCTGTACCAATATATGCATTTATTTTCATGATAATTAAGCCTTTAAAACATCATATAGTTTTAGAAAATGATTCAAATGTATTCCAAAAGTTATTCTCTTTAGTTGTAAAGTCTTTGAATGATCCCTTAAAGACTAGGGGAAATTTTATATTACTGAGTCCAAGGATCATCCATGTTATGTGTATGAAAACAGAAGAGAAGCATCATGGAATGATCTTTAAATATTACTTACTTTTGATTCTAAATGTTGTCAACCAAAGTGATTGCTGGAACTATTAATTTTGATTAAGTATCCTTTCATAAGCATTTACTAAATAGATTCATCAATACTTCATTAGATGGGTAGGTAGATAATTCTTGCTTATTAAGTTCATATTTGAAACTGGTGTTGCTTTAGGAGCTTTGAGGGTTCAGGAAGAATTCTTAAATTCTGGTAAGAATTTTATGTAATTCACATATTTATATGTACTTTAAGGACTCAAGCATCAGAGTGCTTGATGCTTCTAAAAATCTTGCAAAATTGAATTAGGAAACATGCCTTGGTGAAGTAAAAGAATCCTGGAGTGAGATTTGGGTGATCTCATATTGAGTCTAGGCTGTAATTTAAGAGCTGTAAGAACTGTTTTCTCCTTGGTAAAATGAAGTGATTAGCCAAATATAGCAGTCTTTTGGTTGTTTGTATAGTTTCTTTCTGCTTTTTTTTTTGGGTTTGTCAGTTGTAGCCTTCTTCAAAGGCTGATGTGTCCCTCTCAAATGAGATAGAAATAGAACCTTTTACCTGCTGTTTGTAGTGAGGATGAGGTCTGGAATCTCTTTTGCTTAGAGTCTCGTTGTTTCCCTACCCGTGAGCGCTCTATGAACTTCTCACCCCAGGAGATAATGCTGTATAACCCCTGTGCTCCACACACCACCATTACCAGGTCCCAGGATTATGTGAACAATCCAGTTTTCATCTCTAAAAATCTTTGATTGTATTTTAAATGATTTCAGGTGATGACTTAGAGATGGGGAGTATGGATAGACCCTGCTTTCTTATGATGGTGTTTTGAAATGTACATGTCCTTGTCTCCTTTAGTTTGCATCTGCTAGTTAGGTGATTGCAGTCAATGAATTTGTGAAAATTCTGGGTCATGTCTACTTCCTCACAAGGCATATATTAAGGAAGTGGGGCAGGAAAGTGTAGAGAAGGCCCAACAACTTTGAGATAACCCTGTCCCCAGAGGGCAAATAATCTTACTTAAAGGATAGTAAGAGGCATCTGTTGTTGGGATCCATTGTAAAACTGCTCCTTCCCCATCCTGTGTGGTTCTGATGGAATTGGCAAGCACAGTGTCCTGTCTGCCTGAGGTGGGCACTTGACTTAGGCCTGGACAATTTTGCTACCACAGGCATATACTCTTAATGATTGATCTGGTGAGCTCTTGCATTTCATAAGTGGAAACATTCTGAACCTTCCATGAGATCTGGTGAAGGAAGAAAGAAGGCTTGAAATGGAAAGCTGTGGATTTGGGGTTTCAGAGTCTGTGTGTGGAAGAGGAATATGAGGTCAAAAACCCAAAATAATAAGAAACAAAGAGAATTTGGAGATAGGGGAAAAAGAATAAGACATGGTATGTTCCTTGATCCAGATTTATCTGATGTTCCTTCTATCTTTAGAACACCTACTTATGTAAGCCAATGAAATCTCTTTCTAGCCAAAAAGAATTTGATTTGCTTTCTTGCCATCTGCAACCATGGAGTCTTGAATAATAAACACAAGAAACTGCTGAAGAATATTACGCTCTTATGGTGTAAGGCACTATGTACTTTCAAAGAGAGAAAGATCTTTCTCTTTGGTTTTGCTTTCAGGTTAATGGATGTGTCACCTGACAGCCACTGTTTCTTGGTCTCTAGGAAAACCATTAGCACTCAGGATGGCTCCCCCATTTCTTTTTCCTGAAGTCTGTTTTAACTTTGCACGTCTTCCATTTCAATCTGGTTTTCCTTGTATGATCCTTTATAGCTCCCTTTCCAGTATTACTTCTTTTCACATTTATTTTTCCAAACTAAATAATTACAATTACTTTGCACATAGATTTTTTTTCTTCTCTTCTTACTAATTTTTAGATTTTTCTTTTACTTCCTTTTTTTGATGTGGACCATCTTTGAAGTCTTTATTGAATTTATTAAAATATTAACATTATTAATATTTAATAATTGATATTGTTAAAATAACAATATAAAATATTGTTTCTGTTTTATGTTTTGGTTTTTGGCCCATTGCATGTACAATCTTAGCACCCCAATCAGAAATTGAACTCACACCCTGTCCATTGGAAGGTAAAGTCTTAGCCACTGGACCACCAGAGAAGTCCCTCTTTTATTCTTAAAAGGCAAGTTGATTTCAGAAATATTTCTGCTTATACATCTATTATGGTAAAGAGATAGCTTTTTTTTTTTTTTTTTTTTGAGACAATGTCCTAAACTGTCCTAGAAATAGATAAAAGTTTTATCTCTAGAGGTGTCTTCTACCTGAATCTCTGCTATTCCTTGAGGTCTTGAGAGTCTGTCTTCTTGTAATTGGAGGTCTGATATACACAGGCTAAACCTTTTAAACCCAAGCTGATGTCCAAACATGTTTTCCACATTAAATTACCTTTGGCCTTCCTACCAATGGACATCACATGACTTCTTGGCTGTGTGTCCTGATGTTGGGAGTGCTTTAGTTTCCCCTTAATTGAAGATAAGAGTTTGGCTGGAAACAGGACTTGTTTTAACTACAGCTCATACCATAAATTGGTTTCTACTAGTCGCTCTGAAATCCACATTGATGAATTCAAGCTAGAAAGATGGCACACATTTAAGAAATGTTTTCTGCCTGTTGACGGAAAGGAGCCAAGAACTTAGAAGTTGGTGGGAAGAAGGTGAGGTCTGATGTTGGGCAAGAGCAGACTCTGACACTCACCCTGGGAGAACTGAGCCAGAGAGAGATTTCCTCAAGTCAAAAATGTAACAAATGCCTAAGAGGATGTTATCTAAATAAATGCATGTATGTGTCTATATACTTATTAAATATAGTTCTGTGTCTGTGCACACATGTTGAACTTATTGTTTGAAAAATAACAGCTCAAGAATAGATGTCATGGCAATAACATGAAGTAAAGCAATCTGTGGAGGAAGCTAAGACAATTTGTAGAATAGACTTTAGGAATGTGGATTTCTCCAGTTAGAACACCTTTTCAACTACAACAAAAACAAGCAAACAAAAAAAAAATGCCCCTCAGTTCTCAATGATACTGTTATAGTTATTGATATTCTGGCTTATCCACAGTACATGCACAAGATTCTCAGAATAACAATGCCAGTCTTACCATGAATAATGTAATTACTATGAATCAGTTCAGTTCAGTTACTCAGTCGTGTCCAGCTCTTTGAGACCCAATGGACTGCAGCACTCCAGGCTTCTCTGTGCATGACCAACTCCTGGAGCTTACTCAAACTCATGTCCATCGAGTTGATGATGCATTTGTTAATTACTCTGAATAGTTTACCAGTTTTTCTCCAAATTACCTTGTTATTAAATAAAGTCACTTGAAATAGTCCTTTTGTGGATACTTACAACCAACTAGGTGTGAAATTAGGTTCATTTCTATTATTTCACTTCTGATTTCTAGAGACTGCTTTTTTATATTTAGTTTTATAATTACATAGAAAATTTACTACATGATTCTAAAATCAAATCTGTAAAACAAATTATACTCAAAGAAGTCTAATTTCTTTCTCTTCCCTTTATCCTGTCTCTTCCTCCCACAGATTTGTATTCATTTTTTATTCTACTTTTAAGACAAACACATATTTGGATATAGAGTTGTACATAAGTGTGTGTATGTGAACATATACACATATATGTATGTACACACACACTTGGCATTGCATCCTTTCTTTGGTAAGTTTAGGACAGTTTTCTGTTCAGTTTTCTCGGACTTTCATTTTTCCTTAACAAAAATGGAGAACACTCCACTGCATTTTCTAGCAGTCTTTTTTACAGTTTCATAGTATTCCGTTGTATGGTTTTTATCAAGCTTTATGCAACACATCCTCTATTACAGATATTTTGATTGTTTCTAGTATTTGTTGCTATAAATAATACTGTAGTGAATTGCTCTGTGCATACATATTCCTGCCCTGCTGCTCCCCCCACTTCCCCGCCCGCCCCCCTGCCGGGCCTGTATGTCTTTTGAATGGATTCTAAGAAGTGGAATTGCTGTCAGAGGGTAAATGCCTATGGAATTTTGCTCAGTATTGACAAATTCCCTTCCATAGGGTTTGTAAGTGCTACACTGCATTCATATCAGAACTATATGAGACTTACTGTTTCCACAAGTTTGGCCAAAATAATGCTATCAAACTAAAAGATCTGCCTATCTGATAGGGAAGAAATATCATCTCAGTATACTTTTAATTTGCATTTCTCTTCTTGAAAACACAGTTGATTTTTTTTCATGTGGTTAAGATCCGTTTGTATATATTTGCCTATGACTGACCATTTCATATTTTTAACTTATTTTTCACTCTTAATTGTTGACCTCTTTTCTAATCTTTGAAGTCCTGTTTAAATTGGGAACTTTTGTCTCTGAAATAAGTTACAAGTATCTTTTTCCAGTCTGGTTTTTAATCTTTTCCATACAGAAGTTTAATCTAATCACAAGTTTCTGCCCTTGCCCTCACTGCCTCTGCATTTTAAATCATAGAATTCCAAAAAAAAAAAAAAATTAAAAAAAAAAAAATAAATAAATCATAGAATTCCCGTGGTGTAACTAATTCATAGTTAAGAATCCTAGGATTCCTCATTCATAGATTATTGAGAAATTTACATCTGTTTTATCCAAATACTTCATTGCACCTTTAATAGTTAACTATTTGATCCAGTTGGAACTTAGCCTGATTTATAGTCCAACAAATTGATTCAGTTTTATCTTTCTTCATGTGACCGTCTGATTATCCAGAGTGACACTAAAAACTCTATTTCCCACCAATAATTGGAGGATGCCATATTTATCACATTCTAAATATTCAGTTGGATTCATTATTTATCATATTCTAAATACCACATTCTAAATATTCATCTACTTCTGTAAAGAGTGAAGAAAGGTCTTCAAAATCCCCATTTAACAGACTTTCCATTACTTTCCTTATTGTCCAAAACCTGGTCACATGCCTTTCCAAAGCTAGTGCCTTGCAAAGGGCATGGGTTTCCTACTATTGACATAGTGAAAGCCTTAGAGTCTGTCGGAGGTGGTGGAAGGGAGTGGATTGCCTGAACTAAATCTGAGGTAGTTATATAGAAGAGATGGAGTGAAGGAGAGTTGGGGATGGATATCACATAACCAACAATGCATTAGGTTTCCTTTTGGGACTCAGGGTCACGGGGTTCTAATGTGTCCTATGCCCCTTGCCGTTTGTCCAGTGTCTAGACACATCACAGATGTGTAAATGCTTGCAAAAGAGTACTTAGCTGGCATAGTGCTACTTACTGTGGGTTTAAAATAAATCAACTTTCTTTTTTTTACACACTGTGTGTGTGTGTGTGTGTGTGTGTGTGTGTGTGTGTGTGCAGGTGCTTAGTTGTGTCTGATTCTTTGCAACCCCCTGGACTTAGCCCACCAGGCTCCTCTGTCCAATTTCCCAGGTAAGAATACTGGAGTGGGTTGCCATTTCCAGCTTCAGACAAACTAATTATAGTGTGGTTAAAATAACCTATTTAAAAAATATATTAATGGCTAGGTTCATAAGGCCTGAATACGTTGGATAAATGTTTTAGTATTTGTTTTTGAGTCCTCTTTGAATTTTGAGCATTCTCTATAGGGTACTTTTATTCTGAGAATTTCAGTCAGTTTTATAAACATTCTTTGTCTCTGAGTTGAAGTAGATAAAAGCAGTAGATTGCAAGTTTTCTTAAAGCCAGAATCAGTGTGTTCTTTGTCACCCTGCTCTGTACCTGAAATAATGCAGATGTTCCCTTAATATTTATCAAGCGAGTGAATGAATGCTATCTCCATTTTACAGCTGTCATGGAAACTTAGATCTCAATGGCTCTCTCATGTCATTCAGCTAAAAGAAAGGTCTAAAACTTTTGCCCACACAGAAATCCATTGCCTTCCCTAGCGATTATATTCTTTTATATTCTCAGAGCCATACTTTTATAGTCCACAAACATGAAATCATACTGTTGAAAAACCAAGCTTTTGTGGAAAATAATAACCAATGCTTTGAAAAGATAAAGGACTATTTCTTAAATACAGACATTGTGTATAAAAGAATGAGTACATTCTTAGAACGTGACTAACACAGAAAAGTAGATAAACTTAATTTTAAATTTATTCACTGTATTGGTCTCTGTCTTAATGTCTCTTCCCATAATGTAGGCATTAGGATATTAAACTTCTCAACAACCCTAGGAAACTTTGACTTTTTATGAGACACTTAAATGTCATCATCTAATTTCTGAAGATGAGTTTACAATTTTGAGTAGGTGATTTTAGAGTTTACTTGGCTTACCTCAGACCTGGCACAGGATAAAGAAAATTTGTCAAGTTCTGAAAACTTGTATCACTTAATAAGCTTCTCCAGCAAAAATGTGATTAAAATGTTTCCTAAGGTTAAGGTTTCTCGCCTGTGGTACTTTGAATTTCCTCAGCTTAACACATCATCAGCATGACATGTCACGCTTGGTTTGGTCAGCAATTCGTGTACACAGATTAAGTGTGAACGCATTTAAAATGACAGATTTAAATGTATCCCAGTACTAGAGGAACTGCTAGTAAAATGGCACAGGCCACACATCTCTAATAAAAACATCATCAAGTGCTTACTGAATCTGGGCTGTTACCTCCGTTGGACCTCCACACTCCTGCCTTACCCAGTTCGCTAGCCCTCCAGTTTCCCCTTGTGTGAACTGATCCTAGGAAGATATTGTGTTCTGAGTTGTGCACACACACACACGCACAAATCCCAAATTCATCTGCAAAAAGAACACAGTCTCTATTCTAAGGAGACATAGCCCCTTCCATACCTTTACCAACCAACATCCTCAGTTTTCATATTTTGGGTGCCTGACATTTTTCATGTGTTCTCACTGCAATGCCTAAAGAAACCCATCATAAAGGTTTTCTTAAGGAGCAATAAGTGAAACTTACATGTAGATATATTCTATATCTTTTTGAAATTTTCTAAAGAGTTATATTGATTTTCCCCTTAGGTATTTATTGGTATACACACATAGTCACACTCTACTTACTTAACATGTTTGAGATGGCACTTTGCTAGATAAGGAAGTAAATTTGGCTTTCCTAGGTGTGTTTTGAGATATTTTTAGAAGACACTTTTGCCAGATCCCTAAGGGTATTGTTTTTCTGTTGCTAAGTCGTGTCTGACTCTTTGCGACCCTATGAACTGCAGCATGCCAGGATTCCCTGTCCTTCACTATCTCCTGGAGTTTGCTCAAATTCATGTCCATTGAGTCAGTGATGCCATCCAACCATCTCATCCTCTGTCACTCCCTTCTCCTCTTACCCTTAATCTTTGGCAGCATCAGGGTCTTTTCCAATGAGTCAGCTCTTTGTATCAGGTGGCCAAATTTTGGAGCTTCAGCTTTAGCATCAGTCATTCCAATGAATATTCAGGGTTGATTTCCTTTAGTATTGATTGGTTTGATCTCCTTGCTTTCCAAGTGACTCTCAAGAGTCTTCTCCAGCACCGCAATTCAAAAGCAGTAATTTCAGCATACTTATGATGTGTATTTGTATGTGTTTCTATGTCTGTGTGTTGGTTCACAAAGATGTTCTTTTGAGGCGAGTCTAATGGGGAGGGGGGCATATTTTCTTTTTATTGAGACAGAGTTTCAATGAAATGATGACAGTATATGTGAAACTAAACTGCAATAGTGATTTCAACAAGTGAATTGTTAGACAAAAAGTTGGGGGGGCGCTTCCCAGGTGGCACTGATGTTAAAGGACCCTCCTGCCAATGCAGGAGACGTAAGAGACTCGGGTTTGACCCCTGAGCTGGGAAGCTACCCCGGAGGAGGGCATGGCAACCCACTCCAGGATTCTTGCCTGGAAAATCCTCACGGACAGAGAAGCCTGGTGGGCTGCAGACCATCGCGTCGCAAAGAGTTGGACATGACTGAAGTGACTTACCATGACGCACGATCTGTTAAAGGTATGATTGACTTTAAATTAAATTAACAAAAATGTTATATGGTGTGGGGATTTTTAAAAGGCAGCTTCATTTTATCATGACACACACATACTCAGTGAAGCACTGTATTGAAACTAAGACTGTCCCACTTAGAAATGCTTGCCAAGGCTTCATCTTCCTTAAGCAGAATAATTTAATGGCAGAACTGCCTACCTGTTCTGCATTATTTTAAAGAATTATGCTAATCATATCAGTGGCCCTGCACTGCATGATTGATAAATTCATTTTAGTTCAACCCTTGCCTCGTTTATACCTTAGAGAGCTTAGCTGTAATGGATTTGGTTTAATTCTTACAGTCTTGTGTTGTTTTTCTGACACGTTAAGTCAAAACTAAAGGGAAAAGATTGTGCTTTTGGCAATAAATCTTCACCTGCGAGAAACTCAGCACCTCCCCACATTTGCCAGGTGGCCATCTACAAACTCCAGTGACTCTGGAGCCCTGAAGAGTCACTTTCCCTCTGAAACTTATACACACAGGACCACTTAACTGAGACATCTTACAGCATGGTTCTTACATCACAGGCACTTGGTCTTAGAAGCAATAGAGGGGAAACCCTGTGCCCTCTTGATTTTAACAACATCAGGGAAAAAAAAATTCCAAGGGAGAAACTCTTGGTGGATCATCTAATTGAGCTCATCTTCTGTGTTATTTTTAAGACATAAAATAAGGTTTTAAAACACAGTTTCACCAAAAATGCATAAATATGATCACACAATTTATGTATACATATGCACACATGCAAATATATGTACGCATATGTGTAAAATACTTCTGTACCGTCAGCCCCTTCCTGCCCCGATTTCTGTCAGGGCTGTGCCCTCAGCATTCTCAGCAGCCTCACCATCCACACCCACCATCCGTCCCACTTCTTCCCTGTGCAGATCACCTGTAGTGAACAAGTTCCTGTGCAGCTTTCCACCTACTGTGCTCAAATACTCGTTCATTGGTGGCCGGGTCCTTGGACTGGGCACCTCTGACCATGCATAATCTCAGTTCTTTTACCCTAGTGTGACATATAAAAGTTTTTCTTGTGTATTTGTACTGAGATATGAAAATAGTTGTAAAGTCCTGACTTAAGGTTATGCTTCCCTATCTTTAACCATGCTAATGTTATCAGTATAATAACAGACACATGTGTCTAATCAGTATTTACACATACATACATGGAAGGGTTTTTTGTTGCTTTTTTACAACATTGGGATTCTACTGACTCTTGTCTTTCAAGAATTATTTGTGGGAATCCTTTCAAGGCCACCAAAAAGCTCTAATTCAGTATTTTGAGGGACTATACTATAATTTTGCAACTGTTAGTTTTAAGAAAGAGCTTTCAGTAGTAAACACTCTCTGTGTAATCTAGGGATGGGAAGGTCATTTCAGGGCCTATAAATATTTTTAAAATAGTCTTTGTCTCCTGGAGTGACTTTTATGGCTTCATTGAAGGATATTAATTTTGTTATCATGACACATATATATATATATATTTTTGGAAGGAAAAGTATTCTGTGAGATTTCTGGTTGCTTTTTGAATCTCCTTTTAAAATGTATGAGTTTCATTTTGTGGGCTCTCATTTTTTTTTTTTTTTAATTTTGTCTTTTAAAGTGATTGTAGATTCCCAGGAGTTACAAGTAATGTACAGGGAGGTCCCGTGTACACGTCACATGGACGCCTTAATGTTGGTGTCTAGCTTAATTATAGGGTAGTGCTAACATGAGGAAATTGCTATCTGTCTAATCCACAGAATTTATTCAGATTTCACTAGTTCTGAGCACGTGTGTGTGTGTGTGTGTGTGTGTGTGTGTGTGTGTGTAGTTCTAATTGGTTATTTTGTTTTTAACCTTAATGTGTGAAACAAATTCTATCACTTAGATTCTATGCTCCAGTTTCATAAGTGAAAGTAAGTAGAACTGAGGTCATAAAAAGAATGAGGTGTTGAAGGAGTTTTTTGAGTGATACTGTGGGATGCCTTCTGTGTATGACCTTAAAATGAAATGAAGAAATGTGCTTCAAGGTTGGTACAGCTTCCCACAGATGTACATGAAGGCAGAGCGTACATAAGGTGCTCTCTGAAGAGCCAATGGTTGCTGCATCTTGGCCTTCTAATGAGAAATGAGGTTCAGTGCTTCTACACTAGGCCAGTAGGGACTGTCTCTTATCTAAGAAGAAATAAGTAAATAATGAGTATTTGTGGAAAGATACGTTCTTCTAACTACAATGACACTTGCTGAGATTACTTGGATTGTAATTTTATAGCAGCCTTTTTCTAAATTAATTACATATCTGCAATCAGGCAACCATAGCTACTCTTTAGAAGTAATGCCTCATGTGCAACTGTTAATAAATAAATTAGTGCCAGCGAGCATCAGATCACATGCCGTGACAAAGAATGTGTATTTGGGTGACAGTACCTCCCTTCTCCGGGCTTCCCAGGTGGCGTTAGTGGTAAAGGACCTGCCTGCCAACGCAGGAAACTAAGAGATGCTGGTTCGATCCCTGGTCAAGAAGGTCCCCTGGAGGAGGGCATGGCAACCCACTCTAGTATTCTTGCCTGGAGAATCCCCATGGACAGAGGAGCCTGTTGGGCTACAGTCCATAGGGTCGCAAAGAGTTGGACACAACTGAAGCGACTAAGCACTCACATAAGCAACTCTCTTCTCTCTTACCAGTTGTCCTAGGGGACATCTCAGGTGCTTTAATAGTGTCAGGAGAAGTGAAGGGAGCATTGCTGATCCCCCTGGAAATGCAACCTTGTAATACATTCTGTTATAGTGTCCATGGACTACATGAGCTATAAGACACAGAAATCTGCCTTCCCAGCTCTTAAGTTCAACTCCTTAAGTTTTCTTGTCAGTAAATATGGTCCTGAAGATTGAAGTGATATACTTCAAGGCACAAAGATAATTAGTGACAAAATCTTGACTAAAATTCAGGGATTTTCCTCTGGAAAGATGTTCTTTCTGCTCTAACACTATAGTATTCTGCTCATTTTTATGCATTAGATCAGTGGATTAAAAAGTCCTAACAGCCTGTTAATAGCCTACACAATTTTCCAAGGTTGTTTTTCTTCTCTCTATCACTCGACTATTCTAAGGGGACAGAGAAGCTCCCGGGACAGGCAGCTATCTCTCAAAATAGACATCTGACTGGTAATAGTAGGTTTGATGGCTCTAATTCTTATGCTCGGCTAACATGACATGATTCACAGTTTTCTAAAACTTTTATTTTTCTTTTTTTCCCCAAGGATCCAAAATAAGTTGAATTGGGATCTAGCTAGAGTTAGGCTGAAAGTTTGGGTAATCTCTACATCCAATAAACTATGGACTAACTCAGCTGTTCATATGCAATGACTGTCTAGAAAAAAGTTTTTCTGAAATATTTTAAACATATGCAAAAAGTATAGTGACACTCCATTTCCTATTCCAGGGGATCTTCCCAACCCAGGGTTTGAACTCATGTCTCTTGCAGCTCCAGCATTAGCATGTGGATTCTTTACCATTAGCTCCTACCCACTGCCCTATGCCTCTGGCCAAGGTTAGCTCCTTCTGATGAATGTTCTTAGAGACGTGAGTGCATGCATGCTAAGTTGCTTCAGTCATGTCTGACTCTTTGCGACCCTGTGGACTATAACCCTCCAGGCTCCTCTGTCCTTGGAATTTTCCCAGCAAGAATACTGGAATGGGTTGCTAGTTCTACTCCAGGGGATCTTCTTGACCCAAGGATAAAACCCAAGGTGATCTCTTGCATCCATTGCCTTGGCAAGCAGATTTTTTACCACTGAGCCTCCTGGGAATTCCCAATAAATTCCAGTGTCATGGCTTTCAGTACTGAAATAGGTGGTCAAATGTTGATTTTGGAATAGTTATGTATGAGTGATTTTGTTTCCTGACAGATGGCTGTTCTATTCTTTCTGTGGAGGGACGGTTTCTGGGAATATTAAATGATTCTTTTCATCTGATTGTCTGCCTAATTTGGCATCTTTCTTCATCTGAACGGCTCTAGATAGTACTTTAAAATGTTACTAGGGTCGTAGGGGCTCTCAGAAATATAAATCCACAGTGTAGAATTTAGAGCAATGATTGAAATTGCCATTTACAACACTAGAGGGAGCTACATTTTCCACGGGGAGGCTGGTCACCTTGGGATTGCTAAAAGCAGATGTGGGACATTTGAAATATGTTCAGGGTGTTTGAAGTAACAGTGACTAAATGGCTAAACTAAGAGTGGGATCTGTGTTAGAGAGACCGAAACTTAGGAATCATAGTCTCTTCAAATGTGGCTGAGTACTGACAATGCACGTTGCTTTTTAAAATATTTATTTGGCTGTGCTGAGTCTTAGTTGAGGCATGTGGGATCTAGTTTCCCAACCAGGATTGGTCCCAGGCCCCCTGCATTGGGAATGTGGACTCAAAGCCACTGGACCTCCAGCGAAATTGCACACATCATTTTATTTTAAGTTAGGTAAGTGGTAGCCTTCTCAACTGGACTCTGTAGAAGCTCTGTTGGAGACAGGGACCATTTTCTTCTAACTGCTTGTCTTTCCTTAATGCCAGGCAATATATGCAGATGTTGTTTGAATGGATGAGTAAATAAATGGGTGTGTGGATGAACAAAGGAGTCAAGAAAGGCACCTTAGGAAATAAAACTGGATTAGTAGTCTCAGTGTTTTAGATGTCAGAGTGTGATGGCAGAGCATTTCAAAGTGTGGCCCATTTGTAAGCAGATACCATTAAGAGTGATGTAGCATTAAAATAGGTCATTCTATTATTGCCTCAGGTCGCATTTTTGGAACCTAATTAAAAGTTCATTGACGGTCTTTTTTTTTTAAATGTGGCAACAAAAGTGTTCTGACTCCAAAAGAAATCACTGGTTCCCTAGTTTAATGCTATGCCAACTATGAATGCTGGGTAAAGGTAAGATCGTGTTCTTTTCACATTTGAATGATTACCTTCCCTTGTTCTGGACCCACTGTATGCTAAATTCCAGCCTGTAAGAAACAGTTTTGATAGTGTGTAGTATAATTCCAGTGACAGATCCTGGGAGGAGAGTAAGGCTGAGAAGAAACATGTTGGGGGCGTTGTTTCCTGCTCAGCAGTATCCACAGTGGTAGATCAAGTGAGATAGAATAGAATTTGTAGAATTCATGTAGTTTCTTAGGCCACTGTCAGACCTCAGGGCCTGAAAAATCAGAAAGAAGTTAGCTGTCAGTCTTCAGTTTGTGGATGGGGGATACGTCACAGGGGAGCTGATGAACCCAGTCCTGTGGGTAACAGACCCCTCATTAGCACTTCAGGGGCATCCTTAACCTGGTGTCTCTGCCTCCGTAACCTTGACTCAGTACTGTCCTCTGGATGGAGGAGCAGGGCTCCAAGTCTTTCATAGTGCCCAAGTCTTACCTCGTCTATGTTAAATGTGGTCAGTTTCTTCTCTGACCCATTATTGCATGAGATGTTTTCTCCTTCACTGTCTTCATTACCTTCCTCTGGATATAAAAGGGCTCTATCTGGATATCTTCATCACTCTCTTCTGTTAGAAAAGCGTTTAAAATGCTTATATGCTTCTTGGTGGCTCAAGCGGTAAGAAACTGCCTTCAATGCAGGAGATGCAGGTATTATCCCTGGGTTGGGAAGATCTCCTGGAGAAGGAAATGACAACCCACTCCAGTATTCTTACCTGGAGAATCCCATGGGCAGAGGAGCCTGGCAGGCTATAGTCCATGGGATTGCAAAGAGTTGGGCATGACTGAAGCAAATTACCCCACAAGGAAGAACAGGATACAAAATAAGATCGTTAGTATAATAAAAGAGTACTGGTATTCTCTACACGTTAAGGCAATAGAATTACTGTACATTGGTATATCCTTGTACATTTGTGGTCACCTACATCCAGCATCCCCAATATAAAGTAGAAGAACAATTACCTCCATCCTCTCCCTAATGTAGGATAAGTACAAGTCATCTGCTCAGAGTTGTCATGGATTTCTTCTTAATTCCTGAGTGTTTTAAAATTTACACTTAAACAAGAATTTCTACTATTCTTGAAATTTACACAGGACAATCAAGAAGTTCATATACCTAGGCTGAAAATATTTAACAAGCACAAAAACAGAAAAATAAACAAAAAAAAAGAAAAAAGAAAAAAAAAATTAAGAGAGATCCTAAAGGCCAGTTATAGGAGAAACTACACAATTCTGTGCCTTTTGTATCTTACTCTCCTGACATTATTTCTCTCCCTGTCATCTTTTCCCTTGTCCTCCCACTGAAAGTTAGGAACACCTGACATTTGGAACAATTTCCTCTGAGGGCCCACAATTAAATGTCAGTAAAATGACATGTTGATCAACCAACTCAGATGATTCCCAAATTTCCCTGGAATGTCTAGAATGTCTCCAAGTGCTGGTTATAACTCATTCATGGAATGTGATTTCAATTTAATATGGCTCACCAAACAAACAGACAAAAACTACGGAATAGATAACATCTGAGAGTATCACTTATATTAAGAGTAGGTGTTTGTCTATAACAATTTTATGACATCAGCTCTTGTCTGTATGTCCTAGATTATGATGTAAAATGTCCATCTAGTGATACCGCACCAGTTCATTGTCCCCCACAATGGTGCAGGGAGTCAGAGGCATAAACATTGACTCGGAACCTGAAACAACTCTCAGTATCTGGCTTTCCTTGGCTTATTACCAAATCCTCTGTAAGGATCTGCTCCTCTTTGGGCTGAGAATAACAGAAGCACTGGCCTTTCCCGCTGCTAACAATAGGGTGATGCCTTTGATGACTTCTTTTTAGAAAACAGTACCTCAACCTGGATATACTGAAAAGAAGTAAATATTGTAGACTTCTCCATACCTCATTACCCAAGAGGGAAACATTTTAATGAGCTTGTGCTCCACGTGGTTTAAATTTATAGTCCAAATTTTGTTCTCTGCAGTAATACTGCTGTAGATTATTAATAAGCTTTCATTCCTTGTGAGACAATTTGTTACCTTTACACCAGTACAAATTCATTTTTCAGTGATTCTCTTGAATTATTCTATCTGAATTGGAGGAATTTGCCAACAAGAGAGAGAGATTCAGAAAACTGAGACTTGGTTAGTGAGAAAATGATAACCAGAGCTGGACCCCCTCTACTGGGTACTTCTCATGACCATAAGTTGGCAGTGATGGTGTTTTCCTGGTCCTTCTTGAACAGACAAAAGGGAAGAAGATCCTCAGTCCTGGTGAACGTGAGGAGCCTGTTACGTGAGCAGGTATTCTCTCTGGGATGCTGGTGAAAGAAAATTAAATCAACTCACGACAGCTATCTTGCCTATGTCACCTGGGAAGGTAGGCATGCAGTAGGACAGGCACTGTTTAACATTAATCAGCCTCCTGAAGTCATTACATTCATGAGGAAATGTAATTCACATGTGATTACTTTTTAATTTACTCTGTAATCACATTCCAAGTGAACGGGCCAAGCTTAAAATGAAATTTAAAAGTCAAATACTGCTTTGTATTAGGAATTCACAATTTTTATATGCACTTAGGTTAATAAAGATTTTACAATAACCATTTGTGACTGAGCATATGATAATTTTTTGATGGAAGTTAGTGCCATACCTGAGGTAAAATGTATCTGATACCCCTCCAAGCCCTCAGTTAGACTGGGGGAGTCTCAGAACCATGCTCCATGCTGAATTCCTGCCACATCTAAACTTTATTTGGAAAAAAAAAAAAAAAATCATCCAGACATTCCTCAATCCCCAATCTGAACTTTCAATGAACTAATGTATTTTTAATTCCTGCTGTGCCTCCGAGGCATATCCATTTGTTTTATCCGTCATCAGAAAGTGTGTACAGAACCTCATAGTAACTGACTTAAGTTCATCAATGGGGAATGCCAGCACCTGCAGTGAGAATCTTTCTCCAGCAACGTGGCCTTTCAAGTTTATAAAGTTAGTTTCACAAGAGCCTTTTGCCTTAAAACTGGAAGTTGAAAAGCCTAAGACCAGTTTGTTGTGGGTAGTAGAGAGTAGGTTTGTTTTTTGATTTATCAGCCAGAACTAAGGCCAATGTAGAGAAATCTACAAAGGATTTACAGGTTTCCAGTAAATACAAAGAAAAAATAATTTATCACTTGGCCCTACCTGGCTGTAGATTAAATAGCTTCAAAAGTACTCAGATCTCTTTCCCAGAAAATAATCAAAAGCTGGATTCTCTTGTCCAGCAATGGTATGTAGTAGTACTAAACATCAGTTATTAACGTGCAAGTTTCAAAATAAGTGTGATGTCTTTAGGCTAGCTTACTATCATTTACCTCAGCTCAATTTCCTTTGTTCTAACTGAAGGACTACTCTGCCTTTGTTCCGAGTCAGTGCTATTTAATAAAAATACACTGCAAGGCACATATAAAATTTTCTGGTAGCCACATTAAAGAAGTGAAAAATAAGCAGATGGAATTAATTATAATGTCTTATATTTAACCCAATATATCCTGTTATTCAACATGTGCTGCTGCTGCTGCTGCGTCACTTCAGTCGTGTCCGACTTTGTGCGACTGCATAGATGGCAGCCCACCAGGCTCCCCCGTTGTTAAAATTTTTTAATGAAATCTTATTTTTTTATACTGAACTTTGAAATCATGTGTGTATTTTATACATACAGCACATCTCTATATCACATTTTAGGTGCTTGAAAGCCACATATGGTTAGTGCATACTGTATTGATCAGAGTAATGTTAAGCTATCATATTCATGATAACAGCACTTGAGCCATAAACACATTTTTTTCTTTTACTCATATACGAATATAACAGAGTTTAAGAGAAAGAGATCCATGTAATCCTGCTTCATGTATTTTTTGCAAATAGAATGTTTACCCATATAGTATCTGTATAACATACTTAAATGTTGATGCTATATATGTGCACACATGCTCAGTCATGTCCAACTCTTTGCAACCCAATGGACTGTAGCCCACCAGGCTCCTCTGTCCATGGGATTCTCCAGGCAAGAATACTGGAGTGGGTTCCCATTTCCTCCTCTAGGGGATCTTCTTGACCCAGGGGTCAGACCTGTATCTCTTGCATCTCCTCCACTGGCAGGTGGGTTCTTTACCACTGAGCCACCTGGGAAGCGATACACACATGTACAATTATTAATGGGATCAAATTCCTTACTATTTTCTGCATAGCTGAAGCCAGTCCAGTTGTATCACCCACCTGACCTGAGGATTTAACCTCCCCTGAAGATCAAATATTTCAGGCTATTGCCTCTTTTATTTCTACTTGGGGCCAGTGTGGGATATCTAACCAATTGTGGTAGGCACAATAAGGCACCCCAAAGATGTGTACATTCTAATTCCGAGAACCTATGAATATTTCCTTAAATGACAAAAAGGTAGAAGAGTGTGATTTAAATTAATATCTTGATATGGGGATGCTATCCTGGTTTATTTGGACTGGCCCAGTGTAATCACTGGGTCGTTACAAATGAATGGGGGGCAGCATGAGTGCCAGGGAGAGCCAAGAGGAGGAAAAGTGGAGGTCAGAGTGATGTGACATGAGGAGGACTCAACATACTGCTGCTAGCTTGGGAGGCAGAGGGATGGATGCATAAGCCAAGGGCTGCTGGTGGCCTTTAGAAGCTGGACAGGTCAAGAAAATGGATTCTCTCCTCCAGCCTTCAGTAGGAACACAGCCCTATTGACGTCTTGATCTTAGACCATTTCAGACTTCTGACCTTCAGAACTGTGAGAGAACTTTGTGTTGCTTTAAGCTGTTAAGTCTGCGGTCATTTGCTATAGCAGCAATAGGAAACTAATACTACACCCATCCTGAGTGATGGGATGGATAAAAATGCATCACTTTCGACTTCTTTTGTTTGGAAAAGTCAAGCAGCTCTTACCTTGGGAGACTTTCTTAACTATTGGCCTGGCCTGTAAGTTCCTTGAGGCTTTTCTGTAAGATGTAAGGAAAAAACCTGAACAAATATTTTGGTCAACCGAATAGTTTGGTTGTGATGAGGGCTCCTCCTCTTTTAGCCCCCACCATTCTCGATGCTGGCCTTGACACTGCTTGTATGTTTCTCTGGGTCAGGAAGATGTAACGAAGCCTGTCTCCCCACTAGATTGTTTACAGGACCAGGGTACTACATAACCTCAGCCCCCAGAAGTTTTTGAATATGTTAACTGAATGCCTGAAGACCTCCATCCTACACTATAACCCATGGCCTGTGAAGCACACAGTCACAGGTGTGTGGGTTCTTTTGTTCCCATCTTCTCTGTGGTGGTGCAGAGATTGTCCATGTACTTTCTGAAATTGTCTGAAACCCTGTTGGAAACTGACATTTGAGTGCTCTCTAGCCAACTAAATAGTGTTGATGTTTTTCTTTGATTTGGTTTTATTTTAGAGAATTGTCATCACTTTACAGAGTTTTACTGGGAGTTGATGTGGAGTCTAATTATCTCCTCCTCTCCCAGCCTGGAAAAACATGTGTTTGAGTCATTGGATATAGCCTGGATATGGCCTTATCCACTGAGGCCTACTGGTACCGAGGCTGTCTCTTTCCTGCAATGTGTGGCCTGAGGCAGGTCTATTTTCAGGAGCTATAGTCCTTCATCTAGCCAGTGATTCTACTCATCCCTGCATTAGGGTTTGGAGAGGATGATGGTTATTCTTATAAAGTGCCCACATGTCTTCTAAGTGTTCATACTTTTGAAGTGTATCTTTTGTTAATTATGCTCCAAAAGGTGAGGGATTTTAAACTGAGAAATTTTCATTTTCCTATTGAGTTCAGTCTGGTATTTACTGTGCTGCCTTTTAAGCAAAATGTCACTTGCTTAGTTTGTGGTCATCTTAACCCAATGTCATTTAGAAATGAATGATATAAAAAGGCATTAGAAGTATTCTTTCACTTGCACTAGAAGTGACGGACCGATCACTCTGAGAGGAATTTGTGCCATTTAACAGTATAAAGTTCACACAAAATAGGAGCCGTTATTTGAAAAAGCTTCATGTTGCTTGTGATTATGAGAAGTCAAAACATGATGTGAGCCATGCAGTTTTTATTTTTCACCAGTTCTCCTTCCATGAGTAGGAGTGGAATCAGGCAAGAAGATAGGGAGTTAAGACTTAGAAGTCGAGCGACTACACCCAAGTTGAGGTCCAGGGTAGGTAAGCCACATGTAAAATGAAGATGCAAATAAGTAACCCAGGCCACGACTCCCCTGTGGCTGATTGAACTAGGAATTCTCATTCACTTAGCTGATGTACATGGCCTTGGAATCCTCTCAACAGAGACATTGTCTACATTGATCAGAACTGGCCATTAAATTGAAACCTGTCATTGTTGTTGGTTTTTGTTTGTTTGTTTTTAAATAAAAAGTAAGAGTCAGTGGCAGGACGACTGTAGAAGCAGGATAATATCACTTAGGCAAGCAGAAAGCAAGCTGCTCTTAGATCTGAAAGGTTAAGAATTAGGAAGGATTAATCCTTTGTCTGTTTCTTCATTTGCTATTATTTTCTCCCATTCTGAAGGCTGTCTTTTCACCTTGCTTGTAGTTTCCTTTGTTGTGCAAAAGCTTTTAAGTTTCCTTAGGTCCCATTTGTTTATTTTTGCTTTTATTTCCAATATTCTGGGAGGTGGGTCATAGAGGATCTTGCTGTGATTTATGTCGGAGAGTGTTTTGCCTATGTTCTCCTCTAGGAGTTTTATAGTTTCTGGTCTTACATTTAGATCTTTAATCCATTTTGAGTTTATTTTTGTGTATGGTGTTAGAAAGTGTTCTAGTTTCATTCTTTTACAAGTGGTTGACCAGTTTTCCCAGCACCACTTGTTAAAGAGGTTGTCTTTTTTCCATTGTATATCCTTGCCTCCTTTGTCGAAGATAAGGTGTCCGTAGGTACATGGATTTATCTCTGGGCTTTCTATTTTGTTCCATTGATCTATATTTCTGTCTTTGTGCCAGTACCATACTGTTTTGATGACTGTGGCTTTGTAGTAGAGCCTGAAGTCAGGCAGGTTGATTCCTCCAGTTCCATTCTTCTTTCTCAAGATTGCTTTGGCTATTCGAGGTTTTTTGTATTTCCATACAAATTGTGAAATTATTTGTTCTAGTTCTGTGAAGAATACCGTTGGTAGCTTGATAGGGATTGCATTGAATCTATAGATTGCTTTGGGTAGTATAGTCATTTTCACAATATTGATTCTTCCAATCCATGAGCACGGTATATTTCTCCATCTCTTTGTGTCCTCTTTGATTTCTTTCATCAGTGTTTTATAGTTTTCTATGTATGGGTCTTTTGTTCCTTTAGGTAGATATACTCCTAAGTAGTTTATTCTTTTTGTTGCAGTGGTGAATGGTACTGTTTCCTTAATTTCTCTTTCTGTTTTCTCATTGTTAGTGTATAGGAATGCAAGGGATTTCTGTGTGTTAATTTTATATCCTGCAACTTTACTATATTCATTGATTAGCTCTAGTAGTTTTCTGTTAGAGTCTTTAGGGTTTTCTATGTAGAGGATCATGTCATCTGCAAACAGTGAGAGTTTCACTTCTTCTTTTCCCATCTAGATTCCTTTTATTTCTTTTTCTGCTCTGATTGCTGTGGCCAAAACTTCCAAAACTATGTTGAATAGTAGTGGTGAGAGTGGGCACCCTTGTCTTGTTCCTGATTTTAGGGGAAAAGCTTTCAATTTTTCACCATTGAGGATAATGTTTGCCGTGGGCTTGTCATATATAGCTTTTATTATGTTGAGGTATGTTCCTTCTATTCCTGCTTTCTGGAGAGTTTTTATCATAAATGGATGTTGAATTTTATGAAGAAACAGACAAAGGATTAATCTCAAAAATATACAAGCAACTCCTGCAGCTCAATTCCAGAAGAATAAATGACCCAATCAAAAAATGGGCCAAAGATCTAAACAGACATTTCTCCAAAGAAGACATACAGATGGCTAACAAACACATGAAAAGATGCTCAACATCACTCATTATCAGAGAAATGCAAACCAAAACCTCAATGAGGTACCAGTACACACCAGTCAGAATGGCTGCTATCCAAAAATTCTACAAGCAATAAATGCTGGAGAGGGTGTGGAGAAAAGGGAACCCTCTTACACTGTTGGTGGCAATGCAAACTAGTACAGCCACTGTGGAGAACAGTGTGGAGATTCCTTAAAAAACTGGAAATAGAACTGCCATATGACCCAGCAATCCCACTCCTGGGCATACACACCGAGGAAATCAGATCTGAAAGAGACACGTGTGCCCCAATGTTCATCGCAGCACTGTTTATAATAGCCAGGACATGGAAGCAACCTAGATGCCCATCAGCAGCTGAATGGAAAAGGAAGCTGTGGTACATATACACCATGGAATATTACTCAGCCATTAAAAAGAATTCATTTGAATCAGTTCTAATGAGATGGATGAAACTGGAGCCCATTATACAGAGTGAAGTAAGCCAGAAAGATAAAGAACATTACAGCATACTAACGCATATATATGGAATTTAGAAAGATGGTAATGATAACCCTATATGCAAAACAGAAAAGAGACACAGATGTACAGAACAGAATTTTGGACTCTGTGGGAGAAGGTGAGGGTGGGATGTTCCTAGAGAACAGCATTGAAACAAGTATGCTATCAAGGGTGAAACAGATCACCAGCCCAGGTTGGATGCATGAGACAAGTGCTCAGGGCTGGTGCACTGAGAAGACCCAGAGGGATGGGATGGAGAGGGAGGTGGGAGGGGGGATCAGGATGGGGAACACATGTAAATCCATGGCTGATTCATGTCAATGTATGGCAAAAACTACTACGATAATTAAAAAAAAAAAAAAAAAAACAAATTATGTGAAACAAACAAAAAAAAAGAATTAGGAAGGAATGTGACAACTAGGAAGGCACAGATCTCAGAGGATAAAATCAACAATATCATCACAGGCCTGCTCAGTTTGCTAGAAGTGGATGGACCCCAGACACTCAAGGACAAAGTAATCTTAAACTTGATTATGCATACAAATTACCTGGAGTCCATGTAAGAATATGTAATCTGATCTACTTGTTCCCAGGGTAGGGCCCTTTCTGGCTAGTTCCCAGGTGATGCCAACACTGTGGGTCTGGGGACCATGTTTGTTTTCTTTTGTTTTCTTTAAATTTTTTAACTGAAGGATAATTGCTTTACAAAATTTTGTGGTTTTCTGT
Organism: Cervus elaphus; assembly: GCF_910594005.1. Lineage (NCBI taxonomy): Eukaryota > Metazoa > Chordata > Mammalia > Artiodactyla > Cervidae > Cervus > Cervus elaphus. Next base: position 52,403,402 of record NC_057838.1, read on the forward strand.
CCTACATCATTAGAATCAGCCATGGTACACCCATGTCCCCTCCCTCCTGGACCTCCCTCCCCTCTCCCTCCCCACCCCACCCCACCCTTCAGCCTGGCGCAGAGCCCCTGTTTGAGTTCCCTGAGCCATACAGCAAACTCCCACTGGCTGTCTACTTTACATGTGGTATTGTGAATTGCCATGTTACTCTCCATACACCTCCCCTTCTTCCTCTTCCCCTCCCACTGTGTCCATAGGTCTGTCCTCTATGTCTATTTCTCCATTGCTGCCCTGAAAATTAATTCATCAGTGCCATCTCTTCAGATTCCACATATATGTGTTAGTTATACGGTATTTATCTTTCTCTTTCTGACTTACTTCATTCTTTATAATAGGTTCTAGTTTCATCCACCTCATTAGAACAGATTCAGATGTGTTCCTTTTTATGGCTGAGTAGTATTCCATTGTGTATATGTACAACAGCTTCTTTATCCATTCATCTGTCGATGGACATCTAGGTTGCTTCCATGTTCTAGCTATTGTAAATAGTGCTGCAGTGAACATTGGGGTACATGTATTTTTCAGTTTTGATTTCCTCAGGGTATATGTCTGGGAGTGGGATTGGTGGGTCATATGGTGGTTTTATTCCTAGCTTTTTAAGGAGTCTCCATACCATCTTCCATAGTGACTGTATGTTTACATTCCCACCAGCAATGCAAGACTGTTCCCTTTTCTCCAAACCCTCTCTAGCATTTATTGTTCATAGACTTTTTGATGATGACCATTCTGACTGGTGTGAGGTGGTATCTCATTGTAGTTTTGATTTGCATTTCTCAAATAATGAGTGATGTTGAGCATCTTTTCATGTGTTTGTTAGCCATCTGTATGTCTTCTTTCGAGAAATGTGTCTTCAGGTCCCTTTCCCATTTTTTGATCGGGTTGTTTGCTTTTCTGGTATTGTATGAGCTGCTCATATATTTTGGAAATTAATTCTTTATTAGTTGTTTCCTTTGCTATTATTTTCTCCCATTCTGAGGGTTGTCTTTTCACCTTGTTGGCAGTTTCCTTTGCTGTGCAAAAGCTTTTAAGTTTAATTAGGTCCCACCATGTTTTGAATAGGTAGGATGGAGAATGCGGTCCAGGCTTCAAGGCCAGTCAGATCTCTTCTCAAGCTAGTCTTCTTTTCACCAGGTGCTTCCTGCTGGTACTGAGGCCACTCGGGGTTTAGATCTGCCAGAACCTGTAAGAAGATGCAGGAATCTTGCAGTTTAAAAATAATGTAACCAAAACATCTCATCTTGTATATTTATTTTCAAACTGTTCAAAATTGTTCTGTGATTTCTTTTTTTCCCAGAATGTTCTCCTTTTATCCCTAGTGTGTAAAGGTGTATGCTGTTTTCTCTCCTATACACTCCTCCTCTTCAATACCTTCTTTTTCCCCAAAGCATTCTTTATCATCTCTATAGATAGCTCTCCTAAGAGTGCTCAACCAAGTACCTTTAATAGGCAGTCAACCAACCTAATTTAATCAGAAAAGATGAGGCCGCCTCAGCAGCAGGTCTAGGATTTTGATATGGAAAGGGCACCACTCTAACAAGATTGCTGTTCCCAACGCCCCACACCTCCACAGAACGTGTCAGGGTCACTGGGCTACTCTGTACCCATTTGGTAGGTAGAGAGGCATGGTCTCTGCCGGCTTTTGTGAAAGGCATCTATCACATTCCAGGTCTCCATCTTGTCTGCAGAGTTCCACGCTTACATCCCCGTTTGTCTCCTTGCTCTAGGGTTTTCCACGGGGCTCAGTTTATTACACATCTCTCCTTCAGGCTCACTCAGCTTTTGTCTGTCTTTTACATGTAGGGTGAGAAGGTTTTGGTTTGTTTATTTTCTGTTTATTTTCTTAAAATTGTACTGAGCTTTTGGTTTTTATGTGATTAGGTTTTATTTTTACTCTTTTCTTTTAAGAAACAGCAACACCACTGTAGGAATGTTTAATTTGTTTTCAAGTACGTGTAATGTTTTTATGTTGTAAATATAACATTTTTAATGTTTATATCTTTGATATGTCTTGAATGTATTTCAAATAAGATCTGAGACAGAGATCAAATTTATTCTTTTCAGTGGCCTCCTGGTCCCAAATGCCATTTGCTGATTATTTTCTCCCCACAGATCTGAAATGCCGTCTTTACCATCTACTATTTTTCTCTGTGTTTGAGTCAATTTTCCTTCGGGTCATATGCAGCTACAATATTATTTTAATCCCTATGGCTTTATATTTTTGCATGTGAGCCATGAAAATCACCTATATGTTCCTACAGTACATTCATTTCAGGTCAGCAAACTTTCTAGTAGAAAGGCTTTGGGTGTCATAATAGGTGACAACCTGCCCCTCCCAAAGGAACAGGCGAACCAACAAATGGATACTAAGGTTCAGAAAACTTTCTTCTTTCTAACTTGAAGCCTTTCTTCAGAAAAGCCTCTTTCTGAAGCCTCTAACAAAGTGGGTTATGTGAGCATTACTTAAGTAGGCGTGAGTTTCTGTGTCCCTCTGTCACTGTCCCTTTGACTCTCTAGTGTAGATGCCGACTCTGCAGTGTGGGTCAGCGTGCTGGTCTCTGGTTCATCTCTGGCTGACTCTCATAGGAAGGGACCTTTTTTTTCTTTTCCTTGTAGGATAGCACCTCACTTAAGCTAGGAAGGAGGTGTCAGGAAGACCCTGCCTCCAGGAAACAGCAAATCCTCAGTGAGATTTGCTTAGCTTTTAGGAGAAAAAACAGAAAACAAAACCACGAACTTTACAGTCTCACTAAGTGTTTTTATTGTGACTATCTTTTCCTGCTTTTGGAGTGCTATGTACATTATCTGTGACCGTTTCTCACCTATTTTCTTTCAGTTCTCTTTCTTTCTAGCTTCCCACTTTCTGGCCATCAGGCACTTCATGTGTCACTTCTGAGCACATTATCGCACCCAGCTCAGAAAAGCAGATCTGACTGTTCTAAAGGCAACAAAAATAGCAGAGTAAGAAGAGAATATGGGACATTATTTTGGTTCTGTGATGTCATCAGTCAATCAGAATCTGAATTTCCAAGTGTTGTTTGCAGCCTTGTTTAGGATTGTGGTATTTTGACTGGTTGGCTTCTGCATGATGTTCTAGAATCATTCATTCTTCTCAAAATAGTTTTTCCCTACTGAGAAGCAGCTGACTTAATAGCAACATGTTTCACATCTGAGTGGGAGCTGTTATTAACTGACCTCAGATGGATTCCGGGGCAAGAGTGGGCTCTTTGGTTTTGTTTTGTTTTTTTCTCCTCTTTGAAGTTTGGAGAGGTGACTGCTTAGTGCAGACATGGCTCCCATCTCTAAGTTTCAGTTTTGCTGCAAAAGTGCTAGATTATCAAGAACTTATCCAGCTCCCAGGAATATAGACTATTTCAGTTTAGATTTCATCAGAACAACTTTTTCAGACCTCAGCAAAGTATTCTTCTGAAATGGAAAATCGTGAGTCAATGTCAGAGAGAATGGAAACCTATTCATGTCACTTCTAAAACCTTCCCATTCAATTAAACCCAATCTCAACCAAAATCTAGTCAATTCAGTAATGACCACGGACATAGGTAAAACGTTGGCACTGGTGTTTATAGGCCACATCTTGCAATAATGCTGATGTGTTAGCAGGGATTCAGAAGTCATTTTTCTGTAGTCATTTATAACCTGCTCATAAGAAAGAAGATGGCCAGGGTGGGGGTCGGTGGTGGGGGGGTGCTGGGAAGGGAAGCATAGCTATACTTCCCTGGTTGCTCTGCCTATAACAGGAGACCTGGGTTAGATGCCTGGGTCAGGAAGATCCTCTGGAGGAAGGAATGACTACCCACTCCAGTATTCTTACTGAAGAATTCCATGGGCAGAGGAGCCTGGTGCGCTATAGTCTATGGGGTGGCAAAGAGTTGGACACGCTGAGTGACTAACACTTTCACTTTCACCACGAAGCAAAAATACCCCAGTGTGAAACTAAAAACCTGAATGATTGATTGAGGCAAGGTTTGGGTAAATGATATGCAAATTAAAACATTAAGAGAGGGACTTTCAGCAAAATGGCATTGCCATGTGTAGTTTATTTGCTTAAAAGGAATTTTTAAAATATGATGAATAATACAAAAAGAGAGTCACAAAAAGACTGAGATCTAATTGTGTAATATAAGCTTTTCTTTCTTTTCCCCCACCTTCTTTCTCCCATCCTCAGCCTCTAAATTGAATACCTGCCAGATTTTTTCCCCACCTTTCATTTCTTTGTCTTGTCAGAGGAAAAAGGTCAAAACTGATCACCAACTCTACTTTTTAACAGACAGAAGCCTGTAATTGAGAGTAATTCCTCTGCAATTTTGTAGGCAAGGGCTGCTTCAGGCTGGCTTTAAAAAGCGAGGCTAGGAGAGAAATGCTGGTATTCTGTAAGCGAGTCAACTTTATACAGAGGGCTGCAGATCATTTCTGATTTTTACTGAGATGCAGAAAGCTACAGCGTTCATATTACTGTCCGTCTTTTGGATGAAAAGAAGTGTAATCTATTTTTAACATCTACTGGGGTACCCTGCAGATAAAAAGAAATTGCTTTGTGAGACATGGCCTGATAATATCTCATTTTGAAATTCTGCATTCTTAAGAACACTAAGTGGTTTATTATTACTTCTTTTCTTAAGAAATCTGCATCCCTGTTCAAGATTGAACTTGAGATGAAAACCTTGTGTTTGTCTTTAACAGAAATAGATGCAGTGTTTTTCATCATAATATCACATAGATTGTGATATAATTTACAAATTTTCATTGAACAGAAAAGGGTTTCTGTCAAAATATGAAAGATAATGAAGGCAACACTTACCTCACTATATGAAATTTTGTAAAATCTGTGTTTGTGTCAAACACTTTCTTTGCTCATTAAGGATTTTATGTTTGAAGGAAGGGGCATAATAAAAGGAAGACTTCAGAAGAAAACTTACATATGTCGAATCCAGTTAAACTCCTCATCATATCTCATTTTACAGAACATAGTCAGTCTTCAGTTAAAAAATACAACCCCACCAGAAATGTAATATGTGATAGAAGCCTGTCAGCATCTACAATATAATGTATTCCTTTTTACCAAGAAGAAGGAAAGAAGCTATAAACAGGTTGAAAGTATCTTAATTTGTAGGAACTGAATTCTGTTTTCCTTTAAGGTCATAATGATTAAAAAAAAAAAAAATGAAATTGTCAAGACTCCTTAGCTTCATTGCTGCCTGATACTATCTGATTCCAAGCAGATTTTGCTATGAAATCAGAAGACGGTGCTGAGAAAAGGTGAAAATGGACCAGGTCAGGTCATCAGTTACAGAAAATGTGCTTGGATTTTGCAAAGCTCCATGTAATAACTTTACGTTATTTGGAAAATATATAGGATCATATCAGAGGTCACTTTGAATAACCTTTCTTTTCATTATCATCATCTAATAAGGTTCATCCTAGAGTCATTAAATATAAAAATCTCTAAATAAATAAGTAGAGTTGTGATTTTAAAAGCTCAATTTGGACCACTAAAAGAAGGAGTGATTACCAGTTTTGATCAGTAAGCCTGAATTATAGCATACTTAGAGGAGAGACATGCAAATGAATGAATTAAATTAGGAACACAAATCTCTTCTTAAATCAGCATTTTTGACTGTCAGAACCTGGTCTAGAGTGCATTATTCTTAACAGACTGTGATTTGTATTGAAATAGGACAATGAATCTGTTTATTGAAATTTATTTGCCGCTCGTTGTTGGGTTGTTCTGGCTCCCTGCAGGAACAGGGTGCTTGTAATAGGCAGGGCTGGGGGTTCAGCGGGATGCCTGCATTTTTGTAAGTGATCACATACTCTGCAAACTGAAGACTGATTATGATTAGCATGGGGATGGGATCAGATTCTGCACTTGCTGTTTTACTACGTAGTGATTTGCAGGGAAACCCAGCACCAGTAATTAAAGAATCTTAGGCTTCTCTTCGATGGCCCAATTGAAAAAAAAACTTACCAACTTTGGTCCTCATAGTAAAATCTCTCATCTAAACTTCAGCCTCATCCCCTTTAAATCTGTATTATCTATGGTTATTTCATCCATCTTTGCTTTCATTTTAACTTCATGAAAGCATTTTAATGATAGGCTTATGATGTGTTGATTCCAATTTGACTTTAGAGGGTTTCACATTTTTCAGGCTGACTCTAGCCATACTTTTTGTTTTGTGTTCTGTGGCTAACATGCAAAAAGAGGAATTGGAAAAAGAATCATAGTCTGCAGCCCTGGATCCCCCACAGGCCCCTCTGAAAGACAGAAAGGTTGCTTTGACCTTGTCTTGGTCTGCATGTTTTCAGCAGGCTCTAATCAGGAACTCTTTCATTTTTTATAAAATGAATTCTACATAGATGTGCACTAGTGAAATACAAAATGATCACCCAGCTTTAGTAAGAAAAAGTAGAAGGTGTCAAAAAAAAAAAAGACCCCACTGGAATTTCAATCTCTAGTGTCTCCTAATTTGAAAGAATGTGGGATGTAGGGAGAAAATGAAGAGATGATCATATTTGTTCAAATATAGTTATATATCCCATTTATAACATTCAGGGGCAGGGCATTTTCCACCCTTTTTACAGCTTTTCTGCTCTAATTTTTCTTCCCCACCCTTAGCATTATCAGTTTGACAGCTTTTCTCCTTACTCTCAGAGCTAATGAGGCCCACCTATACTAGCAGAGCATTAATCAGCGATTACGAGTCATTGAGGAGATACAGAACATTCTGTCCATGGCCTAGTTCCATTCTTATTATCTTAACACTCTCGGTCTGACCTGCATACACAGTGATGATGACAGTGACCTGCCATTATCAAGTTGCTCTTGTCTTAAAGTTGAATCTCTTTGTTTTCTTTGATTTTTCACCAATGCTGAACTTTAAAAAAGAAAGAAAGAAAAAAAAAATTTGATTAACCCATGCAAATTTGGCCTTGGACGAAGACATAAAGACAGTTCAAAACAGGAATAGCTAGGCATTTGTATACAAAACTATGAAACTAGACATGGACCTGAAAATGTCTCAAAATTTAATTCAAAGTGGATGAAAGAACTAAATACAAAATGTAAAACTACAAAATTTCTGGAAGAAAACATACAAGAAAAATCTGTGTGGGCTTGGGTTTGGTGATGAGATTATAGATAGAGCATGCAAAGCACAGTCTGTGGAAGAAACATTGGTAAGTTGGATTTTATTAAAATTAAAAACTTCCTTTCAAAAAACACAAATCAGGCATCAGATAAGGGACTTGTGCCCACAATATAGAAAGAACTCTTGCAGTTCAACAGTAACAAATGAGGTTAACTTAAAAATGAGCAAAAGACCTGAATAGACACCTCATTAAAAATATACAGATGGAAAAGACGCCCATATGAAAAGATGCTCAACATCATATGTCGACAGAGAATTGCAAATTAAAACAGCCACCAACACACAGCTATTCAGTTCAGTTCAGTTCAGTTCAGTTCAGTCGCTCAGTCGTGTCCGACTCTTTGCGACCCCGTGAATCGCAGCATGCCAGGCCTCCCTGTCCATCACAAACTCCCAGAGTTTACTCAAACTCATGCCCATCGAGTCAGTGATGCCATCCAGCCATCTCATCCTCTGTCGTCCCCTTCTCCTCCTGCCCCCAATCCCTCCCAGCATCAGGGTCTTTTCCAATGAGTCAACTCTTCACATGAGGTGGCCAAAGTATTGGAGTTTCAGCTTCAGCATCAGTCCTTCCACTGAACACCCAGGACCAATCTCCTTTAGGATGGACTGGTTGAATCTCCCTGCAGTCCAAGGGACTCTCAAGAGTCTTCTCCAACACCACAGTTCAAAAGCGTCAATTCTTCGGCGCTCAGCTTTCTTCACAGTCCAACTCTCACACCCATACATGACCACTGAAAAAACCATAGCCTTGACCAGATGGACCTTTGTTGGCAAAGTAATGTCTCTGTTTTTTAATATGCTATCTAGGTTGGTCATAACTTTCCTTCCAAGGAGTAAGCATCTTTTAATTTCATGGCTGCAATCACCATCTGCAGTGATTTTGGAGCCCCAAAAATAAAGCCTGTCACTGTTACCACTGTCTCCCCATCTATTTCCCATGAGGTGATGGGACCAGATGCCATGATATTAGTTTTCTGAATGTTAAGCTTTAAGCCAACTTTTTCACTCTCCTCTTTCACTTTCATCAAGAGGCTTTTTAGTTCCTCTTCACTTTCTGCCATTAGGGTGGTGTCATCTGCATATCTGAGGTTATTGATATTTCTCCCGGCAATCTTGATTCCAGCTTGTGCTTCTTCCAGCCCAGTGTTTCTAGACTAGTTAAATTTAAAAAGCTCATACTGCCCTTCCTAGAGTATATTCTAATGGCTGTGTGGTAGCATCTCATTGTTTTAATGAGATGTTGCATGTCTTTTCATATGCTGTGTTCCAATAAGAGAAAGCAGAGTTCCTTGAAGAAATGGCTGATTCTACTGGGGTGAAAAATGTACAAGATGATCCTGGAGCATCTTGTAGTGGCAATAAAGAAGAAAATGCCCCTACCTAAACCCACTGTAATGGGGGTATGGCAAAAGGAAATAGGAACTGACTCAAAGAGCTCATGGTAACCAAAAATGGATCACTCTGAGCAATAAAGTAGTGTTGACTATAACACAAAGAATTAAATAGTTCTATGTGAGTAGATATAGATATAAATAAACGGAAGTGGACAAATCTATGTAGAAAAAGTCTAGATAATTTTTGTAGATATTCTGCCCCCAAGAAAGTGGAGCATAACTCTCCATTCCTTAAGTATGAAATGTTCATAGCGTGTTTTTGTAGTTTTAAAACTACTCTAATATAAAAAGCTTATTAAAAATCAAAAAGAAAGAAAGCAAGCAGGTATCTAGGACCACAGTCGAGCCTGAAAGGAAAGGTGTTTTGTTTTTCTTGCCCATATAAAAGTGATTGGACAAAACTGGGCTTCATTTGGAAACAGTGTTTGGGAGAGAAGTGTTACATCATTTAATCACTGTTTCACAACTTAGTCATTGTCAGTTTTTGAAAACAGTGAGTGGAACATTGGACATATGAGCCTTTGGAATGTTCATTGAAAAGTCCTCAGGGGGTCTGTGGACACCTTTGTTCAAGTTTGTGGAGTATTTGAGTCTATCTGTTTTGATTGAGAACAATGTCCGTCAAGCTTGTGGTGATGGTGCAGACCCCAAACAAAACAAAATAACAGTACTCATCCCCCCATTTTTCTAGATATTTTACTTTTCAATTGGTTGTGTTGAAGATGATGCCTTCTATGAGAGACCATGAGAGAGGAAAGACTGTGTCCTTTTTTCCCTTAAATGCGTCCAAAAGATAGTTCTTGATAAGATCTCCTTGAGAAGGGAGAAACCTCCTTCAGTATTTTCTTTGATTTTAATTTTCTTTAAATTATAATTAACTTAATTTAATAAAATTAAATTAAAATTAATTTAATAAAATTAAATTAAAATAAAAATTAAATAAAATAAAATTTAATATAAATAAAATTAATTAAATTTTAATTTAATTTTTATGTGTACCCCCTCCTCATGCAACATTCCTAGAGAATAACAAAATAAATAACCTACTGACTCTTTTGAGCAAGTTTTATAAAAAGAGCTTTCCTGGTGGCCCAGACAGTAAAAATAAAGAATCTACCTTCAATGCAGGAGACCTGGGTTCAATCCCTGGGTTAGGAAGATGCCCCTTAGAAAAGGGCGTGGCAACCCATTCCAGTATTCTTGCCTATTTCTCTTGCACTGTGGATTTTGGCTGCCATTTATCTATACCCTCACCTATTTCTGATTTTTTAAAAAATATTTTGTTGTTCCTATTTTAATTTCTTGGCTGTGCCACATAGTGTGTGGGATCTTAGGGCCTGACCAGGAATTGAACCCACATCCCTTGAATTGGAAGCACAGAGTCTTAACCAGTGGACCACCAGGGAAATCTCTGATTATTATTTTTTTAATCATAGTGGTGGGTTGGGTTGCTGAGACCTATGCATATGAGGAAAGTAAGAGAAACTAGGGTACAATGAAAAGTTGTGTATCAAGAATAGAATACATGTCACGTTCCTTTTGGAGTGAGACACAGAATAAATTAATCAATACCAATTAAAATATGAAGGGTATAATAGTGTCAGAGTGAAATACTGTGGTAATTCTTTATAGGCTATAAAGAGCTATGGAAATAGAAACTAACATCAATAAATGCTGAAGGAATGCTTTGAAACATTTTAACTTGTCAATATGAGAGCAAGTCACGACTGTATCGACTTTTAATTTCCATTATTACAAAGAGGCTTTGTACTTATTCATCTGTCTTTACCAACAGCCTAGCCTCTGCTCCTCTGCTCCGAGTATGTCACTGGTAACAGGGATGGTTCAGCCTCTTAGCTACATGTCCCTTAGGAGTCCCTTTACCTAAACCTACATTTTCCCATCCTTAAGATGAAGATAATAATCTGGAATCTGTAGAATCATTATGGAGATTAATCTTTTTATTCATAAAGCTCTTTATTTCATGACTTCATGTAGTTGCTTTGTAAGGAGCTCCGTCACTGTGGCAGTTTAATTGACGGTAGTTTTAAAAGATTGTGATTTTTTTCCCTAAATCCTATTTTAACATAGGAAATAGAAGAAATTTTAGGATCATGAAGTAGAAGCAGTTGCTTAGTTTGTTTAAAATATATAGAGTATTTTAAATTTTGTACATGCACTCTAAAGTAATATCGGGATGCTTGATGCTCTGTATTTAATTCTTAAACCGAGTCATTTAAAGAGGAATGGTGAGCATTATGCTGGGTCTGCCTGGATGCAGACTTGAATTCCAGATTTCACATTTGGTCTTTTATTTGGGTTCTGAAAAAGAAACGTTCATTATTTTTTTTCTGAAAGAACATCAACACCGACTCAGACCTGAAACCTCCCTGCATTCTTACAACGTATTCCCTGCTTTTCTAACAGAGAATTAAAAAAATAAAACAGATGTCCTTTTGAATGCCCACAACAACAAAAAAAGAGTCAAAATCAAAACGAAACTGTTAGAAACAGTACTTCACAACATTTCTTCCAGAGTAGAAAAAATAGTCTTCGGCAGATCCATTCTCTGTTTGATATTGTCTTGGTGAACTTTCCTTCAGCTTCCTTTTCAAGGCTGGGACTAGGATGAGGGTGAAATGTGTAACAGCAGGTGGCCCTTAATTCTGACAAACCCCAACCATCCTGTCATGTTTTAATGATTCTGTTGCAGGTGTGAAAAGTTTTTCCCTTCCTCCTTTTTATAACTTGAGCATACGTTGAGTTATTTTTGTGCAACAGCATGATAAATTTCTCTACTTTTCATTTATAACTAGACTCACTTCACCCCCTCCCTACCCCGATCTTCCTAGTTAAAAATTACTTGAATATTACCATGTGCATTTTCTACTGAAGGGCTTATGGGCTTAGGGGCAAATCTTTATAGATGACCTTGGTAGCTGTGCGGGCACTGCTCCAACCTATCTGGAGACTGCTTTTTCCCATTCCATTTCATGGATTTTCCATTGGCCATGTATAGAGTCCTATGGAAGATGGCACCAAAGTTGGGGCCCTCCCTTAAAGAATTTAGAATCGTGGCTTAGATTCCATTTCGAATTGACTTGGTCTCACGTATGAGAAGGGAGATTTGCTGGAGAGTTACTGGTCAGCAGATGAAGGAAAGTGGTATAGGGTGACTCAGATGCCAGAAGGAGATGAAGGATGGCTTGAGTTTTCTTTAGTGTTCCAAAATCTTGTTGTACCTTAGGCCAGACTGTTGCCTTTTTTTCCTGTTGTTGGATTTCTTAAATCTAAAGTATCCTTTTGCCTGTTTCTTATAAGTGAAAGAAACTTGTATTGCAAAATGATATTTGAGGTTCTGTAGCAGTATATTTTAATTTCTACAGCTTCTTCTGTCTTGGCATGCCATTCTTTAATAAATGACATGTCCTCCAAAAACCTCATGTTGATTTACTTTAGCATGTTCTAAGAAGACAAGGTCACAGAACAAGTTGGATTTCCATTTAAATGGTTTTCTTCATTATACTAAAGGGGACAGTTGGGAGCAGAGGAAAAGCACTAACAATGGTGTGATGTCACACAGGACAGCTCTTTCAGAATGTTTAGTTTTATAGAAATCTGGGTGATCCGTGGAGAGATTATACCTGTGTGATCCAGGAAATGGTGTATAAGGCTTTCAGATTCCTGCCTTGTCATCTCTTGGCCATATGACCTTGAGTGGGTTGTATGGCATTCCTGAACTTTGGTTTCCTCTTCTGCAAGGAAGAGACTGTTGATACAAACCATAGAATCATGGTGATGATTTACACCTTTGAGAATGGCTGTAAGTGGAGTGCCACTACACAGAAGATGGTGTGTAGATCATCTTTCTTGCCCCTGTTCTTGTTTTCAGTAGATCTTTCTTGTTTGCCCATAAACAGCTAAGTCTGAGGAATATTTGGCCTCTTCTGCTCTCTCTCTGCATACCTACTATGTCTTAAGAGTCTTACAGTGTAATTATCTCAGTGGTACTTCAGTATATCCTAAATCTCACATCGTACTCTAGATGCACAATAATAATTGGACTTTTATAGAGAGAACAAAGGAAAGGTGGCTTCAAGACCAAACAGTCTGGGAGAATGTTGAAGCAAAATCTGATTTCTTTACTTTGGAACTTCTCAGAGTTTTTAATATGCTCCTTCCTTGGTAAATATCCTGAAAGAGAATTTAGTATCTGAAATTTCCTACCATATTTGATCTGCAAGTGCCTTTCTTCAAGATACATCTTATGGGACAAGAATGCTGAAGAAGAGTTTTGTTTTTGTTTTTGTTTTTTTTTTAGGGGAAGAATAAATCCTTGTGAATTAAGTATATATAAAACTCAGAGTTAATGAGGTATATTTGGCTTGACATATCTGTGCTTTTTAAACTAGTGATGGTTTTCCCCTGGTAACCGTTTTGGGAAGTTTACAATTGTTAAGTGAAGAGATAGACTTCATCACAAGTGGTATACACTGAATAAGCAAGTGGGAATAAGAAACTTCAGTTGCATCTTTGGCACTAATCAACCCCTTGTCCTTCCTCAATTCTCTTAAATTCTTCCTTAGCAGAAATTTCTCCTTTTGATGTTCTGTAAAGTAGATCATTGGAGCACTTTATGTTAAATCTAAGTCTACAAGGCTACAACTTGGTGTGAAACCAAATCTAATCTCATTCCCATAGCTCAGACTGTTTGTCTTGAATGATACTGTTAACCCCGAGGAGTTGTCAGCAACCAAATACGCCTGGGGACTTTGATTATGTGTCTCCTCTCAGATTCACTGCTCTGACCCAGTCCAACTTGTACCAAAATGGGACTGGGATCCAGCAAAGGAAATAATGCTGTTTTTGTTGGAGTCATTTCTAGGGGGAAAAAGAAAAACCTTGGTAGAAAGAGAGCTCTTCATCTGAACCTGCGAAAGATGAGACTGTCACAGGTTTGGCATAATTATGTCTCAGCTGACACTGTTGCATGCATAGTCATATAGTATTACCTTAGGAAGTGATTCAAAAAGCACTCATCTCAAGGTGCAAAACATCAGTGCTAAAATCTGTACTTTCAATAAACACCTTCCTCTATGGTGTGTTGTGAGGTGGAATTTGTCTGTTTGTCAGCCCTGGTAAGCCTGTTCTGTTCTGACCTACTGCTGTGTGAAGGGACTGCATTTAGAAGCATAGCTTATCCTTCAGGTTTTGTGTCGTTGTGTTTTTTAATTGGAAACTACAGTGTTAGGGAGAAATTGATTATAAGTGATTCCTCTGGGTTACCAATATCTCTGTTAATACATTCAGTTTTGTCTCAGTCCATTGTGCGAGTACATTTGTCAATCATTTTAATTTTTTCTGCATTAAGCAACTCACTGCTGTCAGATTCTAGGTCAACTTTCCTAGCCTTCGTTTTGTTTTCATTTTGGTCTTGGTTTATTATATCATTGTCTCCTCCTTTTATTTAATAGCAAGTGTTTAGTTTTCTGTGTAGCATTTCTAGTTCCTGGGATGCGTGTAATTTGTGATTTTGTACATAAGTTCACAGAGGTCCTTGTGAGCTGCTTGGGCATGCTTTCTCCCTTCTGATTTTTCATCATCTTCTCCCTGGGAGCATCCCATCTCCTTATGAACTTTTCATTGCCTCTTGCTATCTTATTTTTTAATTTGTTTCCTGTTTCTGGTCTTCTCCTTTGGATTTCTTGCTCTTCCTTGCTTGGCCTCCCACATTTTCTTTCCATGACCTCTCTTCCCGCAGTTTGAAGACTCAGAGAAAGCAAGAGGGATTCTCATTTCCAAGGAACCAATTTTATGACTTGACATAGAAGTCCACAGCTGGATGTCCAGTGACACAAGATCACTGCAGCTCTTTACGTTAAACCAGCTTCCTGAATATGTGAAATGTCTTAACGTTCCTGTTCGCATCTACCCATACTCATCTCTGTTAGGTGGCCGCATCCTGGGGAAAGCTGGCTCCCCAAGACTCTGCAAATCCCTGGGACTCCAGCCACCCGCCTTACCATGAGCTCTCTGGTTTACTTGACTTGCATTTTCCTCACCTTGATTGCCTAGAGGATTGTCTCTTTCCCTGTGGCAGTTACCAGATGTTTATTTATACATGACAAGGCCTCACAGTTTGTGGAATTAGCATTTCAACACTTTCATAAAGCTATTTTGATTGTCTTTATGAAAAGCAGTTTACTTTTGCTTGAGAGTATTTCCACATTCTTTACTTGTTAATATCTGACTAGTCCACAGAGATTATCCCTTGGGCTTTGTCAAGGTCACTGTTTCTTTGTTTCTCTCAAGCTTCTCTGTCATCACATGGTACTATTTAAATCTAAACCTAAATAGGTAACTGTTGAGTGAAATAAATTTTTTGTTTGGTATCATTAGCCCTGTTTCACATACACAAGATATACACTATGTCCAGTGGCTATCATTTTGGACAGGACAAATATAGAATGTTTCTGTTATCACAGAAGGTTCTGTTGAAGTGCTCTGCTAAAGACTGAGTCGTGTTTTATCTGAGCTGAATCCAGTAATTAATATTCATCAAGTCCACTGGCTTCTGCTAGCTTGAAGGTATGCCATTGTTAGTTGCTTTGAGTCTCATT
Organism: Cervus elaphus; assembly: GCF_910594005.1. Classification (NCBI taxonomy): domain Eukaryota; kingdom Metazoa; phylum Chordata; class Mammalia; order Artiodactyla; family Cervidae; genus Cervus; species Cervus elaphus. The sequence goes on from NC_057838.1 coordinate 52,418,618, forward strand.
AATACTTTGACTTCTAAGTCGATGACTGCTTTGTTGGTGATTCCCTGTTCTTTCCTAGTTTTATTGAGATATAATTGACATGTACCATTGTTTATATTGAAAGTGTACAATGTGATGATTTCATATACACGTAGTTTGTGAAATAATTACAATAGAGTTAGTGAACACCTCCATCACCTCATACAATAGCTTTTGTTTTTTTTTTGGTGTGATGAGAACATTTAAAGTTTACTCTTAGCAACATCCATGGTATAGAATACAATATTGTTAACTATAATGGAAATTTGTTATCCTTTGTCCACCATCCCCTCATTTTCCCCACCCCTAAGCCCCTGGAAACCAACATTATACACTCCTCCTGTGAGATCAGCTGTTTTAGATTCCACATATAAGTGGTATCTTACTGTGTCTGACTTATTTCACTTAGCATAATTTCCTCAGGGTTTTTCCATATTGTCGTAAATGACAGGATTTCTTTCTTTCTCATGGCCAAATAATATTTCAGTGTTTATACATACCAAATCTTCTTTATCCATTCATCCAAAGATAGACATTTAGGTTGTTACAATATCTTGGCTATCATAAGTAATGCTGCATCTAATGTAGGGTCTCTCATGCCTCTTTGGGGTAAAGGTTTTATTTCCTTTGCTATATACCCAGAAGTGGGATTGCTGCATCATGTGGTAGTTATATTTTTAATTTTTTGAGAAACTCCCATACTGTTTTCCACAGTGGTTACACCAATGTACATTCTTGACAGCAGGGCACAAGGGTTCTCTTTTCTCTGTATCCTTGCCAACACATAATCTCTTGTCTTTTTTGTGTGATAGTCATTCCAACAGGTATGAGGTGACATCTCATTGTCCCCTGATGCTTTTTCTTCTCTTAGTCTAAGCTAAAAGTTTGTGATTTTGTTTTATCTTTTTTGAAAAACAGGTTTAGAGTTTGTGTTTTTTCTCTTTTCCCCTATTGTTTTTCTGGGTTCAGTTTATTTCTGCTCTAATTTTTGTTATTTCCTTCCTTTTCCTAACTTCAGACTCTGTTCCAATCTTTTTAGTTCTTGGGATGTAATGCTAGGTTATTTGAGATATTTTTATTTTCTTATATTTATTTATTGCTATAAATTTCCCCTAAAGAACTGCTTTTGTAGCACCTTATAGATTTTGTGTACTGTGATTCTGTTTTCATTTGTTTTGAGATTTTTTAAAAAATTTCCTTTTTTATTTTTCTCTTTGACTGGTTGGTTATTTAGAATGTTACTGGTTAGTTCCCACATGATTTTAGATTCCTCAGCTTTCCTCCTATTAGTTAGTAATGTCATACCATTTTAACATTACTTGGTGTGATTTCCATCTTCTTAAATTTGCTGTCTAGTTTTGTACTAATGCCATCTTATTGTTTTCTAGCTCTTTTGTCATTATCTTGTTCCTTTCTTCCTTACTTACTCTCCTTTTTTGTGAATTGATGACTTTCTGTAGTGGTATGTTTTGATTCACTTCTCTCTATCCTTTGTGTAGCTGCTACAGTTTCTTGCTTTGAGGTTATTATTAGGCTTATATAAGGCATCTTATAGATATAACTCTAAGTTCAGTTCAGTTCAGGCACTCAGTCGTGTCCGACTCTTTGCGACCCCATGAATCACAGCATGCCAGGCCTCCCTGTCCATATAGTCTATTTTGTGCTGATAAGACCTTAGTTTCAACCACAAACAAAATTTTACTCTTTTACTCTCTCTCTCGTGTGTTTTTGATGTCACCATTTACCTCTTTTTATATGGTGTATTCATTAACAAATTATTCTAGATACAGTTATTTTAATACTTTTCTTCATTAGTCTTTTTACTAAAGTAGCTAACACACTACTGTATTGGAGTATTCTGAATTTTACTGTGTACATACATACCTTTTTCAGTGTGAAACAATATTTTCATGTTATTAATTAATGTCCTTTTGTTCCATCTTGAAGAACTCCTTTTTGCATTTTGTGATACCCTAATTCTTAAAGGAGATGAAGATTTTTACCCTGTTGCACCTCTGAAAAATTGTGCATTTCCTATCTTCATCATCCTTTGTGGAATATATAATAAACTAAATTTTTGTTTTCTATCTGCTCTCTTTTTTTCCTGGGGTATACTTTCTAATTTTGCTAACATTGCTATTTAGACCTTCCAAGGAGCCATTATATTGTGTAAAACTAATTTAGTCTTTTTATTTAGTTTTACGTTTTCCTACCTCCTCTCCACATCTTCCAGTTTCTAAGATACCAAACTAGGAACAGTTAGTGTGTGGAATTATGGTATTATCTCAGGCCTTGAGATACCCCATAGCACAAGCTAAGTACCAAGTGATCATTTCCAGGCTGGTAACAGAAGGTTCACCCTACTGAAAATTTCATATTTTCCTCTTTAGGTGCTCAGGTAACAGTTTTATATTTAATGTAGCAATATGTCTAGCTTAGCTTTGTGCAGTTTTACTGTGTGGACACCCAGTGTACTGTGCCCTGATTATCTAGGTTCTAAAACTTCATGTTAATAAATAGCTCTTTGGGGAAAGGCAGGGATTTTTATCAATATGCAGCATTACCATTATTGGGTTCCCTGGATAGGTTGACATAGTGTCATTGTTACAGAAGATAAACTTTGAAGGAGCATTTGTGGAGCAGCTGACAATGGATGTTAGAACAATAGCTCAGGATTTCATGGTGGCTTAATCATTATCCACCCCCATCCTCTCATTCAGCCAGCCAAACTTTATTTCTTAAACTTTACTACATGCCAGGCACATCCCAGTGTTTTCTACTGAGGTGATTCAAAGGCTAGAGGAAACAATGACAGTGAAAAGAAGTGAGTGCCATGATGAAGGGGAAATGTGCAAGGTCTACGCCCTAGACCTGTGACCTGTGTAGCTGCCCAGGGCCCCAGGTTTAGAAGAGTCCCCCACTTGACTCAATGCCCACTGTCACTGCCTTGATATTTTTAAGAATTTTGAACAAGAGGCCCCAGATTTTCATTTTGTACCAAGCTCTCCAAATTATGTTGCCCATTTTGGAACAGTATTGTAGTGGGATGTGAGAGGGTTCCTTAGTCCAGCTGTGAAGGATTTGGAAAGGCATCCTGGAGGAAGTGACATCTGCATTGAGATGTGAAGGGGAAAAAAATTGGTCCAACAAAGAACAGTGACAGAGAGAACCTCATAACAAGCTGTAGGTGGACAGGGCAGACCCGTAATGTTACTGGTGAGTTTCACCAAACTATTATGCCTCCATCTTTTTTAAAAAAAGTTATTGATTTTTATTTACTTATTTGGATGCACTGGGTCTTAGTTGTGGCATGTGGGCTTTTTAGTTGCAGCATGTGGGATCTAGTTCCTTGACCAGGGATTGTACTTGGGTCCCCTGCATTGGGAGCATGGAGTCTTAGCCACTGGACAACCAGTGAAGCCCCTTTGCTGCCATCTTCATCTTAGAAATGTACTTGTCTCATGGACCTACCCTTAGAGGCCAGCAGTTTTTACCCTTTGATTTCTTTTTGTATGGGCTTCCCTTGTGGCTCAGCTGGTAAAGAATTCCCCTGCAGTGCGGGAGACCCAGGTTTGATTCCTGGGTTGGGAAGATCCTCTGGAGAAGGGAATGGCTACCCACTCCAGTATTCTGGCCTGGAGAATCCCATGGACTGCATAGTCCTTGGGTCACAGAGTCAGACATGACTGAGTGACTTTCACTCATTCTTTGTATGGCTGTCTTTCTTCAGACATGACCTGTAAGATTGATCAGGCTATAATATATGACTTTTTTCATAGGCACAGTTACAACCCAAATGTTGACAAGGGCCTGTTGAGTGAATGAACAATTAATTAAGTAGGCCTTCTGAGGTCTGTGATACACTGAAAAGACTTTCTTCCTTCAAGGATTCAAAGCACACAGCAAACTCAGCCAGAACTTCCATTACTCCAAAGAGAGTAGGAAGCCTGAATTCTTACATAAAAATTTCTCATTTTATATTAGCTACTAATGTAAAACATTTACACATACTGATGGCCAAATAGAACTTGTCTGTTGGCCAGTATTATCCTTGCTAACAGCACGTTAACCCTAAAATCCTTTCTGAGAGGAACTAGAATGTTCTTCCCACTTCTTTACAGATATAGGCTTCTTGTACAGAGGGCGGATTTCATTTTTCCCATTTGCATTTTCAAAAGATAACCTTTACTTCAGGCTTGGAAACAGCCTTTTATATAGGTTAGAGATTATAAGCATGGACCTTGATACCACACACCACATAAAAATTAATTCAAAGTAGATTAATGACTAAATATAACATCTAAAACCATGAAAGTATTAGAGGAAAAAACAGGAAAAATCATCATGACCTTGGATTTGATGATGGAGTCTTCTATGTGATACCAAAAGCATAGGCAGCGATCCTTCAGCTCTACCACCTCCCACCTCCTTTCCCTCCTCCATCAGTAACTTCTTCCCTGTTCACTCAGCGTCAGCCCCTGCATGCCCGCTCTTATTCTGTTCAAGATGATACATTGTACAAGTAGAAGTGTTTTCTTTATTTTTTGTTTCCTTTTCATGTGTTATCTGTGTGAAAAGTATTATAAGCCTATTACAGTACAGTTAGTTGGGTAACTGGGCTTCTGAGGTGGTGCTAGTGGTAAAGAATCCACCTGCCAGTTCAGGAGACATAAGAGACGTGGGTTCCATCCCTGGGTCCGGAAGATCCCCTGGAGGAGGGCATGGCAACTCACTCCAGTATGCTTTCCTGGAGAATCCCATGGACAGAGGACTCTGGTAGAATACAGTTCACGGGGTCACAAAGAGTTGGACATGACTGATGCGACTTAGCACAGCACAGAGTTGAGTGCCTAGACTAAGTTTGTTGGACTTATAAACAAATTGGACTTACAAATGCACTCTCAGAAGGAAACTTACTTTGTATGTAGGGCACTTAGATAATTTAGGTGAAGCAAGGATAGCATGAGGCAGAACTTTCTATATCAGTTCTATTGAAATGTTAATTTTCAACAGAAAATATGTTGAATTTAACCAGTTCTTTTTTTTTTTTTTTATTCTTTAATGAAGAAATTGAACCCTTGTTATCACTCCCAGGATAAAGACCTCTGTCCTGAAGCATCCTAGAAGGTCTTACCAAAGCCTTTCTTTCCCATCTCACACCAACTTTGTCTTGGTGTCCCGACACTGGCCACTTGTTCCCACCACAGAGTTTGTGTAGCTGCTGTTCTTTCAATTCACTTCAGTTGCCCAGTCATGTCTGACTCTTTACAACCCCATGGACTGCAGCACCCCAGGCTTCCCTGTCCATCACCAACTCCTGGAGCTTACTCAAACTCATGTCCATCAAGTCGGTGATGCCATCCAGCCATCCCATCCTCTGTCGTCCCCTTCTCCTTCTGCCCTCAATCTTTCCCAGCATCGGGGTCCTTTCAGATAACTCAGTTCTTCTCATCAGGTGGCCAAAGTATTGAAGTTTCAGCTTTAACATCAGTCCTTCCAATGAATATTCAGGACTGATTTCCTTTAGGATGGACTGGTTGGATCTCCTTGCAGTCCAAGGGACTCTCAACAGTCTTCTCCAATACCATAGTTCAAAAGCATCAATTCTTCAGCACTCAGCTTTCTTTATAGTCCAACTCTCACATCCGTACATGACTACTGGAAAAACCATAGCTTTGACTAGACAGATCTTTGTTGGCAAAGTAATGTCTCTGCATTTTAATGTGCTGTCTAGGTTGGTCATAACTTTTCTTCCAGGGAGCAAGCATCTTTTAATTCATGGCTGCAGTCACCATCTGCAGTGATTTTGGAGCCCCAAAAATAAAGCCTGCCACTGTTTCCATTATTTCCCACATGTATTTGCCATGAAGTGATGGAATTGGATGCCATGATCTTTGTTTTCTGAATATTGAGCTTTAACCAACGTTTTCACTCTCCTCTTTCACTTTCCTCAGGAGGCTCTTTAGTTCTTCTTCACTTTCTGCCATAGGGAAGGTGTCATCTGCATATCTGAGGTTACTAATATTTCTGCCTGCAATCTTGATCCCAGCTTGTGCTTCATCCGGTCCAGCGTTTCACATGATGTACTCTGCATATAAGTTAAATAAGCAGGGTGACAATATACAGCCTTGACGTACTCCTTTTCCTATTTGGAACCAGTCTGTTGTTCCATGTCCAGTTCTAGCTTTTGCTTCCTAATCTGCAAACAGTTTCTCAAGAGGCAGGTCAGGTGGTCTGATAGTCCTGTCTCTTTCAGAATTTTCGCAGTTTATTGTGATCCCCACAGTCAAAGGCTTTGGTGTAGTCAATACAGCAGAAGTAGAAGATTTTCTGAAACTTTCTTGCTTTTTCAATGATCCAGCGGATGTTGGCAATTTGATCTCTGGTTCCTCTGCCTTTTCTAAAACCCACTTGAACATCTGGAAGTTGACGGTTCATGCATTGTTGAAGCCTGGCTTGGAGAATTTTGAGCATTACTTTGTTAGCATGTAAGATGAATGCAATTGTGGAGTAAGAAATTCTTTGGCATTGCCTTTCTTTGGGATTGGAATAAAAACTGACCTTTTCCAGTCCCGTGGCCACTGCTGAGTTTTCCAAATTTGCTGGCATATTGAGTGCAGCACTTTCACAGCATCATCTTTCAGGATTTGAAATAGGTCAACTGGAATTCCATCACCTCCACTAGCTTTGTTTGTAGTGATGTTTCCTAAGGCCGACTTGACTTCACATTGCAGGATGTCTGGCTCTAGGTGAGTGATCACACACCATCATGATTATCTGGCTCATGAAGATCTTTTTTGTATAGTTCTTCTGTGTATTCTTGCCATCTCTTCTTAATATCATCTGCTTCTGTTAGGTCCATACCATTTCTGTCCTTTATTGTGCCCATCTTTGCATGAAATATCCCCTTGGTTTTTTTTTTTTTTTTTTTTATTATAAACATTTATTTTCTGCCATCTGATTTTCTTGAAGCGATCTTTAGTCTTTCCCATTCTATCACTTTCCTCTATTTCTTTGCACTGATCACTGAGGAAGGCTTTCTTATCTCTCCTTGCTATTCTTTGGAACTCTGCATTCAAATGGGTATATCTTTCCTTTTCTCCTTTGCTTTTCGCTTCTCTTCTTTTCACAGCTCTTTGTAAGGTCTCTTCAGACAGCCATTTTGCTTTTTTGCATTTCTTTTTCTTGGGGATGGTCTTGTTCCCTGTCTCCTGTACAATGTCACAACCTCCGTCCATAGTTCATCAGGCACTTTGTCTATCAGATCTAGTCCCTTAAATCTAATCTCAGTTCCTCTGTATAATCATTAGGGTTTTGATTTAGGTCATACCTGAATGGTCTAGTGGTTTTCCTCACTTTTTTCAATTTAAGTCTGAATTTGGCAATAAAGAGTTCATGATCTGAGCCACAGTCAGCTCCCGGTCTTGTTTTTGCTTACTGTTTAGAGCTTCTCCATCTTTGGCTGCAAAGTATATAATCAATCTGATTTCAGTGTTGACCATCTGGTGATGTCCATGTGTAGAGTCTTCTCTTGTGTTGTTGGAAGAGGGTGTTTGCTATGACCAGTGTGTTCTCTTGGCAAAACTCTATTAGCCTTTGCCCTGCTTCATTCTGTACTCCAAGGCCAAATTTGCCTGTTAATCCAGGTGTTTCTTGACTTCATACTTTTGCATTCCAGTCCCCTATAATGAAAAGGGCATCTTTTTGGGGTGTTAGTTCTAGAAGGTCTTGTTGGTCTTCATAGAACCATTCAACTTCAGCTTCTTCAGCATTACTGCTTGTGGCATAGACTTGGATTACCGTGTTATTGAATGGTTTGTCTTGGAAATGAATAGAGGTCATTCTGTCATTTTTGAGATTGCATCCAAGTACTGCATTTCAGACTCTTTTGTTGACTATGATGGTTACTCCATTCCTTCTAAGGGATTCTTGCCCAGAGTAGTAGATACAATGGTCATCTGAGTTAAATTCACCCATTCCAGTCCATTTTAGCTTGCTGATTCCTAAAATGTTGACGTTCACTCTTGCCATCTCCTGTTTGACCATTTCCCATTTGCCTTGATTCATGGACCTAACATTCTAGGTTCCTATGCAATATTGCTCTTTATAGCATTGGACCTTACTTCCATCACCAGTCACATCCACAACTGGGTGTTGTTTTTGCTTTTGCTCCATCTCTTCATTCTTTCTGGAGTTATTTCTCCACTGATCTCCAGTAGCATATTAGGCACCTACTGACTTGGGGAGTTCATCTTTCAGTGTCCTATCTTTTTGCCTTTTCATACTGTTCATGGGGTTCTCAAGGCAGGAATACCGAAGTAGTTTTCCATTCCCTTCTCCAGTTGACCACATTTTGTCAGAACTCTCCACCATGACCTGTCCGCCTTGGGTGGCCCTCTGCAGCATGGCTCATAGTTTCATTGAGCTAGACAAGGCTGTGGTCCATGTGATTAGATTGGTTAGTTTTCTGTGATTGTGGTTTTCAGTCTGTCTGACCTCTGATGGAGAAGGATACAAGGCTTACGGAAGATTCCTAATAGGATAGATTGACTGAGGGGGAAACTGGGTCTTGTTCTGTTGGCAGAGGTCATGCTCAGTAAATCTTTAATCCAATTTTCTGTTAATGGGTGGAGCTGTGTTCCCTCCCTGCTATTCACCTGGGGCCAAACTATGGTGGAGGTAATGAAGATAATGCTGACCTCCGTCAAAAGACCCCATGCATGTACTGCTGCAGTCCATGCCCCCGACCCTGCAGCAGGCCACCACCGACCAGGCCTCCTCTGGAGGCTCCTGGACACTCCCTGGCAAGTCCGGGACAGTCTCCTGTGGGGTCACTGCTCCTTTCTCCTGGGTCCTGGTGCACAAGGTTCTGTTGTGCCCTCCAAGAGACTATTTCCCAGTCCTGTGTAAGTTCTGGCAGCTCTGTGGTGGGATTAATGGTGACCTCCTCCAAGAGGACTTATTCCACACCCAAATCTGCTGCACCCAGAGCTCCTGCGGCAGACCACCGCTGACCTGTACCTCCACAGGAGATGCTCAAACACAGTTCTGTCTCAGTCTCTGTGCGGTCCCTGGGTCCTGGTGCACGCAAGGTTTGTTTGAGCCCTTTGAGCGTCTCTGATGGGAATGGGGTTTGATTCTAAATGTGAATTCGCCCCTCCTATCATCTTGCTGGGGCTTCTCCTTTGCCTTTGGACATAGGGTATCTCCTCACAGCCGCTCCAGTGCCTACCGTCTCTGGTATGTAGATTATCCGTTCATTAATATCTGCCAAAAATTGGTACTGTGTGGAAGTAATAATTTGTTGTGAGTCATATATAGGAGAATGTGAGTTTTTGTCCGGTGTTTAATCTTTCTGGGACTTTGTTGAAATTTGTTTTATGTTTCATGGCTGTTTTTTTGAAACTGTGAACTTGGGAGATAATTCTTCAGTCAACAAAGATTCATGTTTTTAAAAATATTCTATTCATTCAACAGTTATACACAGTCTTCTCCTATCAGTTATTGTTCTAAGGGCTGGGGGTATACTGATGAGCAGGACATGGTGCCTTTCGTGAGGCTGTTTGTTCTTGTGAAGAACATCCCACATTTTACCTCTTGTGAAATGGATTATCACTTGCAAGTGATAGAAACATAAAAGTTACCTAGACAAACAAAAGAAGTTATCATTTCAAGTACTAAGGACACCTAGCTTCATTCATGGTTGTATTTAGGGACTCATATGTCATCAGGTATCTCTGGCCATCAGGCGTCCCTGGTGACTCAGTCAATAAAGAATCCACCTGCCAACGCAGGAGATGTGGATTTGATCCCTGGGTTGGGAAGATCCCCTGGAGAAGGAAATGGCAGCCCACTCCAGTATTCTTTCCTGGGAAGTCCCATGGACAGAGGAGTCTGGCTGACTACAGTCCATGGAGTCACAAAAGTGTCACACATGACTTAGCAACTAAGAAAAACAAAAACAATCTGTGACCCCCTCTCAACTCTACTTTCTTGTGTGATACCTTTGTTCTCTGAAAGTTTTTTCTTTTATGACAACAAAAATGGTCACCTGTCTACATGCCTAGCTGTCACCCTGTCTACTTCCAAATATCATGTTAAACCATCGTCAAGGAAACCTCTCTTCTAATAGCTTCAACCCAATCTCTTAGACCAACTCTTATAGGGGGGATGAGGTCAGAGGAGGACATGTTTCTCTCTGATCCTGTACTTGTGCTTGGAATCCCCCTTCTCAAATTATATGAATTAAGAGTCAGAAAAAAATGATTCTCACCAAGGGAATGACTGCTGATAGATGAATCCATGCTTGATAATCATAAACAGAGCATGTCTATTCAGTGTAGCATTACAATTTCTGGCATTTGTGCTACTTCATTTTTTTTTTTCTTGCTGCTTGAAGCAGATTTACAGATTAGTAATATAGGTTATTGCTTTTAGCATTTTTATTCTTCATTTTGCCTCCTGGGGATTATGTTTTCCCTCTGCTGCATTTTTACGCTGAAGTGTGAGTGGCCATGTGGATCCAAGGTCTTCTAACAGCTTAAATATTTCTGCTGAATATCAGGAGGCAATCTGTTTTCTCCTCCCCAGAGGGCTTTTGTGTCCTAAAGATGTGTAAGAGCCCCCACTGTCTTTGACCCTTTATTGATTTGAGAGATTACTTTCTTGAAATATACTGAGGATTATCCTAACCTTTGATGGTAGAACATGGATAGTGATGTTATAAGGGACTTAATACTTTTCTGTTTCTCTGTGAAGTTAGAAAGATTATCTCAATTTGGCTCATAGTTTGTCAGTTTTTAAAAAGTGATTACCCCCCCCAAAAAGTTTTTAGATTTTTGTTACACTTTGCCTTGCCATCCACTGAAGCAAAGAATGCTGTATGTGAATTTTATGAAACAGAAAACATACTTTTGCAGCTTTTATCCATCTTTCTTTCCCTATACACAATGCATGTTTATTTTTACATTGTTTGGGAGGCCCCAAATAATCACACTGCTTTCAAGGGTATTATAGTACCCCACAAGGATTTTTGAGATTCTTCATGTGCATTCCATTTCATTAGAATTCTCTTTTGTCTTTAGATTTAGATTTGTAAAATGGAAAGGACAGGGGCAGGGAAAGTCATGGACTGACTTGTCTGCACATTTTTCCATGACTCTGGTCCTCATGATTTTGGGCAATCTTTCCATTAGCTGAGGAAGAGTGCTGACCGAAAGCATTTTTTTGTGTTTGGCTGAAGAGATGCCAGTGACAATGTAGGTCATCCATGCAGCTTTACTCCATTTTCAAAGAACCTTCTGAATGTGTTTCAAGTGCTCCTGAAGGTGCTTGAAGTTAGGCAGAGAATAGCATCACACATCCTGCTATGGTCAAGTCAGTGGTTAAGGTTTGATGTCTGCTGGGGTTTGCAGCTCTTTCACCCAACTTTAAACAGGATTCACCAGAGTGGAGGAGAAAAGGAAGAATCTGCAGGGGCTAGACTTCTGTGGCGGAAAGTATCAATCATTATAGAAATAACCTACAACCTCTCAGCTTCACTGTGTGGTGCCATTGACAAGTCACAGGATATATTCTGTTGCCCAACATAAAAATAATGACATGGATGAAATGTAGGCTAAAGTTCTCAGTCTCACCTTCCAATATCAACACTCTTCCTTTTTTATTTTATCATCCATGAAAGTAAAGCCAGTAATCTAAACCACTATGAATTAGTAGATTTTCTTTACTCCTCCCCTAATGCCCCCACTCTGAGCTCAGGCAACCTCTGGCAGTAAGGCAGTGGATACCTGCTACTCTGAAATCATTTGCAGAGACGATTCCTCTTTGAGTTCTGGCGAGATATACCCAAAAGGTGGTCCTTCACCTTGGAGCTGGCAAGCACAGGTCATTAGCTTGATGGTTGGCATTGGCAGGGATCCACTGACAAGAGCCTTGCATAATCAGAGTGCTCATGAAAACTGTTAGTAGACAACGTACTTGGAAATAAAGGGTGAAATCTGTTCCATGCATTTGATTCATTCCATCAGCCTAATGGTCATAGAGAAGGGGTAGAAGATGCCTCTCTGGAGACATGAAGCCTGTCTTCTGTTTCATTCATTCTTCTGAAAGGGGATTCTCAAGTGTTTATTGCCAGTTCTTCCCCCATTGAATGCCAGTGAGTGCTGACTAGGGATTTTTGGAGCCTCCGTCACCATGATCATCAAATGGGAAATAAATTGCTGGTTAACCACAGGGACTTGATCAGTTCAGCAAGATCTGATAATAAATTTAAATTTCTACAAATGTTAATAGCTAAAGTAGGACTCTGATAAAATGTTCATTTTCATAGTAGAATAAGCAGCAGGAGATAGATTTTCCATGAAGTCCACAACAATCAAACATTTTATTTATAAATAATGCAATATTGTCACCTGCAAATTAACCACTGTCCTCCTTTAAAGTTATTGTGATGTCCAAGTACCCTGTGAGTTCTGTGCTTCTATTTCAATTCATTGATGTTTGTTGGATTACGAGTGTTACTGATGATGCTGGTGATAATAATAAAAAAAATAATAAAGGTATTTATTGATAAACATAAACATTTCAAAATGTAAACATACATGTAAGTATGTATATGTTATATATATATATGTTTGTATGCACAGAGATACACACACTTTGATTTAGAGTGCCTATCAGAACACCAAAAGAGATGTTTCAGACTAGTAAATAGCATATTTTCTCATTCAACAGATATTTATTGAGCCTGTACTGATATTGTTCCAGGAGCTGTGGACACATGTGGGGTTTATAGTAAGGGTGACCATCACAAATTACTTAAATGTTTTCATGTAAGTATTAAGACTAACACTGAGTAGGTTATGGGATAGGGAGTGGAGGCAGAAAGGAGAAGCAGAACTCTTTTAGAAAGGAGAAGCAGAACTCTGACACAAGTGAGGTTTCCCCCATGTGAGTAAACTGGGGTGGGAGGGGAGTCTCCCTGGCAGGACTGACTCGTGCAAGGCGCTGGGTGTGTTTGATGTATCGGAAGAGCCACAGGTGGTCTCGGAGGAGTATGAGTCAAGTGCTGGACTCCTGGCCACACTGACCCAAGTCACCTCTCCTCTCTTAGGTACAAATCATTTTCACAGATCTTCCCGCTCTTCCTCTCTGCTTCTCATCCCTTTGAAAAATCTTTGTTGTTAATTGAAGCTGATAAGGCACTGCCTTAAGCCACTATCCTCACTGCTGCTGCTAAGTCACTTCAGTCGTGTCTGACCCTGTGTGACCCCATAGACGGCAGCCCACCAGGCTCCCCGATCCCTGGGGATTCTCCAGGCAAGAATACTGGAGTGGGTTGCCATTTCCTTCTCCAATGCATGAAAGTGAGAAGTGAAAGTGAAGTTGTTCAGTCGTGTCCGACTCTTAGCGACCCCATGGACTACAGCCCACCAGGCTCCTCCGTCCATGGAATTCTCCAGGCCAGAATACTGGAGTGTGTTGATGTGTCCTCCTGCAGGGATCTTCCTGACCCAGGGATTGAACCCAAGTCTGTTAGCAGGCGAATTCTATACCACTAGTGCCACCTAGGAAGCCCTAAATAGACCTTAGATACTTGTAATGTGGGTTTCTACTAAGCAATAGATAAGAAGAGCACAGTAGGTATGGATTTATAGACTTAGAAAGATGCCCAAGATGTTGAAGAAAAAGTAGTTGCTCTGTGTGTCTGATCCTGTTTATATCATTTGTTGTTGTTTTGTTGCTAAAGTCATGTCCTAGCTCCTCTGTTCATGGGATTTCTCAGGCAAGAATACTAGAGTGGGTTGCCATTTCCTTCTCCAGGGTATCTTCCTGACTCAGGGGTCAAACTTGCATCTACTGCTTGGCATCGGGATTCTTTACCACTAAGCCACCAGGGAAGCCCTATTTATGTCATACACACCCTGAAATTGTTCACTAAGGCCACCTCTGAGTAGTGTGGAGTTTATATTTTTCTTATTATGCTATTCTGTACTGTTTGAAATTTCTTCCAACATACATTTTATGGTTTCTGAGCATATTTATATTTGCATTTTATTCCTTGAGAGTAGTAAATGGTGAGGAAAAAGTATCTCTAAGGAGAGAAGGAGAGTGTAGGAGTGCTTTTCTTCCTTCCCTTATTTGAGCAAAACATAATCTCATGTGATATCCTTTGTCTTCATTTTTGTAGACCTGACAAGGTACTGAGTCTTTTGCAAAACTGTATGGTCTCTTACATTATTCTGAGTAATGCCCACCTATAACCAGTTGGAAATAAAATCACTCATGACAATGAGCTATATGTGCTTTGAATTTCTGGAAGTAACATTAATGGTGTCCCCTACACGCCTCAATGACTCCCACTCACCCTTTGGTTTCATTTTTTAATTCTTAAGTAAGTTCAACACTTTGCAAATGACAGTTATGCTAAAGGCACTGGAGATTGCCGGCATGCAGTGAGCCAGTAGACACATGAAAAGTGTTCTGGTGAGGGAGCGCAGGGCCTGGAAATAACAGGGGGGGACCCTCAGATAGGAATTCATTCACTCAGCCAAGACTAGGTGAGCCTGTGTTCTGTGTGAGATGGTCCTCGGCTCAAGTCAGGAGCATCATCAGCTTGCCTGAAACAGCAGGGTTTCCTAGTAACACTGAGCTTGTCATCTGCCTTCCCTTGTCTCATAGTCTCCGCCACTCCCGTCTCACTTCCATCTGGCTTACTTGACTCATGTGGGTTATCCGCCTGACTCTTGAAAATATATGGCTTTCTGATCACTAAATGGGTTTTTGATCACTAATCTAAACTTTGTAATAACTTAAATTCAATCTGAATAAAACTTGCTTTTGCTTTGTGACCCTGTGTGGCATTTCAAACTCCTGGGTTGTTTTTATCTGGGTTATTTGTCCTAGAAAATTGGTGTCTGAAGTGTCAACATGGCAGAGAAATAGGGGAGTCTTAAGAGTTAAATCAGCATGGCAGTGTAATTGGTCAAAGAGAAACTTTGGTGAAGACAGAATTCTGCCTTCACTGTGCCCTGCAACTGCCCCAGAGCAGGGGTGTAGCCTGCTGGCAGGAGATCACTCGTGCAGGGCTGGCAGACACCATCAGAGGCAGAGTCAAGATCCCTGAACACACCTGTAGACCAGATAATTAACTTGACAGCTTTACAGGAATGCTCTCCTTTTCTGCGTCTTTTTTTTTTTTTTTTTTGACCAATTACTTTCAATAATGATGGCAAGTCTGCATCTCTCCCTGACTGCGTTAGAGATTATAATGTCAAAGGGCTTTTGTAATGTCTTCTGTGTCTTAATAAACCTGTCAGCTGAGGTTACGCTATTTTCTCATTTCCATCAGGGAGGCAAGGGATGGTGAGGCAGAGATGCCAGGTTGTGGTGTGTGCTTTTGGCTTGATGTGGTGTGCCATACGCTGTCTGAGCAGTGCCATGGCTGCCTGGGAATGCTTGGCACGGAACAGGCTCTTGTTTTAATCAGGAGACCACTGACATTTTGGTGGGATGTCATTCTGTAATCTTTGTGTGCTACCAGGAGCCCTGTTAATAACCTTACCCAGCTCCTTCAGCAGGAAGTTCTCCTGATATTCATTTGGCTAATATCCATCCTACCCAGAGCCCAAATATGGGAGCATTGTTTTCCTGTTCCAGAAAGCTTCAGCCATTGTCCAATAATTTTAAAATGTTTTTATTTTAATTTTATTTATTTTATTTGGCTCTGCTGGATCTTTGTTCCCGCGTGGGCTTTCCTCCAGTACTAGCGAGCGGGGGCTACTCTAATTGTGGTGTGTGGGTGACTTCTCTTGCTGCAGAGCAACAAGGGCTCTTGGGCTTGCAGGCTTCAGTAGTTGTGGTTCCTGGGCTCTAGAGCAGGACTCGATAAGTGTGGCTTATGGACTTACTTGTTCCTTGGCATGTGAGATCCTTCTGCACCAGGGATTGAACCCATGTTTCCTGCGTTGGCAGGCAGATTCTTTATCACTTAACCACCAGGGAAGCCCAGCAATTGTCCAGTAATTTTTGACTTAAGTATGATAATCGACTAGGTACAAATTCAAAAGTCTTTGTTTTTTCTTGGAATCCTACTTGAGCCAGGTATTACCCTGACCAGTGGGTGAATAAGGGTAAACAAATGCCAACACTTTCCATACCTTCATGGGACTCACTGTCAAGTCGCTGAAATGGTCATGTTATCACATAAACCAGCACATGGGGATGCACTGGGGTCAGATAACCACATTATCAAGTGCAGGTTGATGCTCTGAAGGTGAGGCAAGCTCTCAGCTGGAAGTAATGTGGCTTCCCAGGGTCGTTTGACAATGTCTGGAGACTTCTTTGGTTGTTAAAACTGAGAGGTGTGTGCTTCTAGCATCTCATGAATGCTAACTTTCTTTGAGTACTAAGTTGCTTCATTCATGTCTGACTCTTTGTAGCCCTATGGACTTCGCAGCCCACCAGGCTCCTCTGTCCATGGGATTCTCCAGGCAAGAATACTGAAGTGGGTTGCCATTTTCTTCTCTGGATGATCTTCCTGACCTAGGGATCGAACCCGGGTCTCTTATGTCTCCTGTATTGACAGGCTAACCTTCCACGCTGGACAGGATAGACCCCACACCAAGGAATTGCCTGGCCCCACTAGCAGTAACGCCTAGGCTGCAGAACTGCTCTGGAGCATTGGAAACAGGCCTGGGATGACAAGGATTTTGAAGGATGGGTAGGAGTGAGCAAGGTGGTGGTGATGGGTGGGGAAGAGTTCTAGACAGGAGGACATATGAACAAGGAAGAGGCATGGAGTCTGGTAAGAACTGAAAGAGACGCTGTGAACACGAAGAGATCAGATTGAATGTGGTGGCGGGAGGTCGGGGGGAGGGTGGTGGCAGAGACTGTGGGCCACTAGCGGCCTTGAAGGCCCCAGAGGGTCATGCACGCTTGTCATATGAGATGAGGCCTAAGGCGAATTCAAGAACTTGAGTGTGGTAAAAGCAGACCCCCCTCCCCCAGCCTCTGAAAGTAACCCAGCAACATGTGTTGCCACAGAAAAGAGCCCACGTTTTGGAGCTGGGCTGGGATCCCAGCTCTGTTTCTTATGCCCTGGCTGAGTCTGGACATGTTGCTTGACCTGGCCCGCCCTCCATTTCCATGTGGAGTTATAATGCTCACTTGCAGAGGCCATATGAAAAGTAAGAGAGATAACTCCTGTCCTGTGTCTTCTGTAGAAATTTCCACTCTGATATTTAGTCCTGACTCAGGCTAAAGGGATCTTATTGAAAACCAGGAGGACTGCATAGGAACCTGAGGCTTTCTGTAGATTTTTTTTGAAGTTCTGTGTCCTACAATTAAGGCCAGAGTGTCCTCCACCCTGTTAAACTGTGACCAGCTTTGTTGTGAGCCTGAGTCTTTCCCTCATAGGAGAGACCTCATAGAGTCTTATGGTTTAGTTATTTACTTTCGCTGAAAATTCCAATTATAATTCTGGTTTCCTAATAGCCAAGGAACCATAGGGGAACATTCTAGCTTAGGAATATATTGGTAAGTAAGTTTATTTGTGACATGTATTTTCAGTAATCAATGGAGAGGAATATAATATAGTGGCCGACAGCACTAGCTCTGAAGCCAGTCCTGGATTTTAATCCAGACTTCTCTTATTAACTGTCATTTCTTCTCTAGACAGTTTCCCATCTTAAAAAAGGCTAAAGATGAAACACGTCTCATAAAGTTCATGTTAGGAAGGCAGCCGACGGGGTACAGAGCACTACAACAAGTAGTGCTGTCTGAGAAGAGAAAGTCAGAGTTCCCACTACTGAGAGTCCCATGGCAAGTCTCACTCTTTTTCTCTGTCCTTGCTTTTATTTTAACCTTTGACTATTCAGAGATTAAATTTTAGCTGATTATTAAATACGTTTATTGGCAAATCATGATGAATCTCTTTTATAAATACTTAGGGAAACTGAGTTTTGAATGCAAACTCTAATTGGTTAAATAAATGAGTGAATAAATGAATCCAGGAATGAACAAGCAAATGTGAATATTAGTAGTTGACCACTATTTCTGGTGTTTGGTCCAAATTCCATACTTTCAGACACAGGGAATTTAGAGAGGTGACTGTAGAAAATATAAGATTGATTTCAAAAGTGAAATGAAAAGACCCGCATTAGATATTACTAGAAGACAACCAAAATAGTTTTGAAAAATAACTACAAAATGGTCTTTCATCTATTGGAAAGCTAAAACCTAGTGCCTTCACAAAAGCTTTTCTTGCCTATAGAAATAAGGTTGGAATGACCTTTAAGAGGTCATTCTTGCCATCCCTCTCTCTCTCCACAGAGCTGGACTCTTAACCTTTCAGAAGGGTGCCCCATGCTTCTCTAACGTTCTTTCTTCCTGTGATCTCTGCTGTGTTGCACCTTTGCTGTTGAAAGTTCTTTCCAACATCAGGCTGAGATTCTTCTTGCTCTTGTCATCAGTGTGGCCTTTATCCATTCTCAGCAGAGACACATCATCCACTCGTGCCGATTTAGGGGTGACTGTGTCCACCGTGTGCCTACACAGTGTGATCCGAGAGGAGGCAGGTGCCATGGAGCCTGCCCGATACACGTTGACTTTTCCCAGGTGATGCCTCTGTGTGTGTCTCCATATGCTGACTGTGACTTTCAGCCCTGTCTTCATTTAATAGAAACAGAGGCGCACAGCTGCTTGCTTATTTCTCCCTCTTCTGTTGGTTCTGGCACAATTTCTCCCCCCAAATAGAGGTCCCTCCGGAGTTACCTATCTTGAAACTCTCTCCATGCACAGTGCACCTTCTGTTCCTGGCAAATGTCCTTACCCCAAAGCAGGCCCCTTTGTTTCCATTCCAGGAGGAACCATGCCCTTGGATGTGTCTTCTTGCCTGTTGACTAAACCGCTTCCACTCTTTTAGAAGCGGGACCCAGCTCAGGCCTCGTTAGTGGACTTGGCATTTGTGGATTGCATTATTAATAATTGTGCATACTAAATGCCTGTGGAATCCTAAGCACCGGGCGCAATTCAAGCCCTGTGGTCACAGCCATGGAAACTAAACATTCATTCAGGAGTCAAAACGTGACCGTGGCAGGCATTTTTGCTTTCGCAAAGCTCTGTGACCAAGACTGAGCTGGTGTCCGTCCCGTCGACTGCCACAGACATTTCAGCCATAAGGACGACACAGTTGGCGAAGCTGTAGATCCGCCACCTTTCTCACGGCCTGATAATTCAGAATGATGGGCAGATAAAAATAGAGGAGGCGAACGCAGCCACACATGACAGTTCTGCCCTTCTGACTGTCACTTTCCGCAGGAGGGACGTGGCTCAAGGGCAAAAGCCAAGCTAGACTGCACCTGGCCGGTTCCTCCCTGTCGTGTTTTTCTGCCATGACAAGCGAGTCACAAAAGAAACACGTGTTTCTGTGTCAGAACATGGAACAGCTAATGGTCCTCCTTCGCTTTGTTGGAAATAGAGGTAGAAACATTTGTGGAAAGGACCCGCACCGTATTGTTTGTCATTCCTACGACAGGAGGAATTTGAATCTGTGTTTTAATTAACTTCTCTTGCTCCCGCTCCTGTGTTCTCTTGCTCCGGAGCTCGGTCTCCCTCTCCCTCAGCTCCATTTTACAAGTAACAATGTGTTATTGGTTTGGAATTGATTTGGGTGTCATATGTTGTCATTTGATAAAAAACAGTTTAGCTAAGCTGCTTGACATTCGAACAGCTGGTAATGTCACTTTTGTTAATGTCTTTAACCACATTTTTAACAAAACAGCAGATGCTCATCACAAAAGCCATTTTCCTCCTCCCATCTGATTGTGTAAAACCAGCTTCGCTAAAGGCTCTGACTTGAGGGCACAGGTCCTGGGAGTGATTTGCTTGACCTCATAAGGGAAATGTGTTTGGTTTTTTTTTATCTAGAATTCTCTGGCAATGTTGGCAACAAAAAGGCAGTTGTGAAAAAAACCAACCGCGCTAACCTGGTTTCTTCTGGAGAGAAATGCTCTGAAGACATGCACGATGTGGTGGCACCTGGGGAGGACAGCCCTGGTGGCCTGTGAGCGTGAGCTCAGCTGTGAGCTTGGGCACAGGTGAGCTCCAGCGGCCAGGGCAGAGGCCGAACTGCGCCACCTCTGGCAGTTGTGGGACATCCTCATCACTTTTTAATTCCTGGTTTTTAGGGGAAAATATACCCAACCTCCTCTCCCACCCTCACCTTTTTTTCCCCTGTGCAGGGTCTCTGTTGCAGTGGGTGGGCTTCTCAATGCCGGGGCTTCTCTTGCTGTGGAGCCTGGGCTTCAGTAGTTGTGGCGCATGGACTTAGGTGTTCCGCTGCTTGTGGGATCTTCCCCAGACCGGGGGATCAAACCCGTGTCCCCTGCATTGGCAGGTGGATTCTTTACCACTGGACCACCGGGGAAGCCCCCTCACTCCCTTTCTTAACCAAGCCATTTTTCTGGTCAAGCAAACACACACACAGAATGGGATTAGTTTTCCAAAACATTTGCAGTGCAATGTGAAAAATTCCCCTGAAAGATTTCCACTCAAATGCTTTTTTCTGTATCGCAGCAGTCTGACCTCGAGCTCTCATCCCATGTTCTCAAGTTTTCACTGCCTTATTCATGAGTGTTTGGAAGTACTGTCATGAAAATCGCACTGCATGTTGGCTTGTATGTTTGTTCATGGTGTTTAGCAAGGACTTATGGAAGTGTTGCTGAGTGAGGGGCAGTGTATCGGGAAGCCTAAGAGCGTGTCCCCTGGAGTCTGAAGTACCGTCATGCAGTGTCTCCACTGCTTATGAACACTGTGACTTGGGCATGATAAATGTTTGGTTGCTTTGTGGTTCAGTTCTCTCAGCTTCAAAATGGGGATAATTACAGAACCAATCACAGAAGTTTTTGGATGGGTGAAAAGAGCTAATCCATGTAGAAATTAATAGATACATAAGAGCAGTGACTGGTATGTTGAAAGCACTAAAAAATGTTAACTGTTACTATGACTGTGCTAAAGAGGTATGTTGCTGAGAAGGTTTGTGCTTTTTAAACATTTTGTGGTAGACTCTTTAACATTCATGCTACCCTACATAATTTTATCTAAACTATGTGAAAATTGGTTCATGAATGTGTGTGTGCATGTGTTGACAGGGTTGCCCTCCTTGTGTGTATATAGCACAGATGTACATATAGTAGATAGAGATTCAGTGTATCTGTGGTTTTAATATTTTATTGGTTGAGGGTGACTAGGGGGGGAAAAAGTATCTGAAGAGGCTCTTTAGCCTCTTCAGATTAAAAAAAAAAAAAAACTTTTGGAAGACTGTCTTAAACCAGTACTGATACCCTCCAGCTAAAGGCTACCAGGAACACACCTGGGGTGGAACAAGTTGGGTTTATCATTGATTGCAGGAGAGAGAACACACACCATGGGGTGTCTAAGTAAGAGTGTGTTAGAAAGGATTTAAGCTTTGTTTGGGTGATTTAGGGAACATCCGAGGGGATGAGGTTCATTCTGGGTCACATGCTGTCATTAAGCTTGGGGCAATTCTATTATTGGGTATCTCAATAAATCCTCTCTATGGGGAGGGAAGAGTAGAGTGAGGCTGAAGCTATCTCATAAAGAAGCAGCTATCACTCATATTAGCCAAAGGAGGGCAATGTTCAGTGTTTTGTGAGTTGTACGGTAACCTTGTTTCTGTCAGTGCTCAGACAAAACTGTCAAGGGGTCTTATCTAACTTAACTTGATCTCATACTGACCTTTCCTGAGTTGTTGGTGTTCTGTGAGCTTGTTTGTGTCCAGCAGGAGGGCGGTATGGCCTGGCTGTGCAAGCCAGACCAGCTTCTCACACTGAGGCCGAGCTGTGTCAGACTGGTGCTCAGAGGTCTGGGGCCCTTTATTCCCCTCCGCCCCCACGCCCACCCACCACCACCATTCCCCCTCCTCCTTCCTTCCTCCCCAGAGTATTTCCATGAATCACACCAGATACTGATTCAAAGATGAGCTGCTCTGAATCTTGCTGCCATGGAGCAGCAAGGATAAGCTGGCTAGGATTTCTAAGGATGAAAAGCTAGTCTGCTTTAGGAATTGAATAGGCAACACAGGGCACCAGTTAGTCCCGGCAGGCATCTTATCACCATGTGGGGAGCTCGCCTTACAACAAAGCCTTCTCCTGGTCTATAGAGCAGAGAGCTCTAAAGGTCAGAGGCCACCGATGACATGGCAAGTCTCTGAGCCTGCCAGCTCCCTGCACTTCCTGTTTGGGGAGTTAGTGACTTGCTAGGTTCTGTAGCTGAGAACCTCCTGACTAATGCTCTTGACTATTCCCTTCTGTGAGGTACACACATGAAATGTTGTACCTGAAATGTATGTAAAGAAAAAAACATTTTTTTTTTTTTTACATCATGGACATTAATTCCTTTTGCAAAATAATTC
Source organism: Cervus elaphus (assembly GCF_910594005.1). NCBI lineage: Eukaryota > Metazoa > Chordata > Mammalia > Artiodactyla > Cervidae > Cervus > Cervus elaphus. The sequence continues at coordinate 52,441,071 of NC_057838.1, forward strand.
TATGAAGAACTTTTGAAAAGATTTAAGTGGAAATAGGACGCACTATTTATTCACAGGGCATTATTTCGCTCTTTGGGCCTCTCTCCCCAGGCCAGGGTGCGAGGGACAGCTTAATGCAGGTTTGCCTCCTTCCTTCTCCCCTTTCTCCCGAGCTCCCACATGCAGGCTGTCTTTGCTGCCTGCCTCTATAGCTGACCACACACCATCCTGCTCTGGCTTCTCACACAAGGGCTATTATTATTCTTTCCTGAGAACACAGACTGTTCAGACTGGAAGGGACCTCAGAGGTCATCTAATCAAAACCCTCATTTTAAAGATGAGTACACGGAGACCCAGAGAACCAGGACTTCACAAAGGTCAAGCAGCTTCTGGCGGAAAAGCGGGACTTTTCCACGCTGCACAGGATTAAAAAGATGCCTGGTGTGCCTGCGACCACTTTGAGGCCCACATCCTTGGCAGGCATGACTAATCACTCACTGCGTTCCTTTCAGCCAAGTGCCCAGGCCATCTTACGATCGTCAGTGCTGCGGCTCCAGGAGCCTGTGCCCATCAGTCATTGTTGGCATGTGCATTGATACCATTTCTGTATGGTGCACACTTTATACATCAGTATTTATTTCTTAATAAGGGGTAGCTATTTCAATATATAGATACATTTTAATCACAAGTGCCGTATCTAATGCTTATGTCTTACATATCTGGTACGTAACTATATATCAAAGAAGTGCAGTTTTTCTAGCATTTTAGTCGACATTAATTAAGGCCCAATATTACTTTCCTTACTTAGGGGAAAGAGTCATAATGTGTGCAGTATTGTGCAAAATATTGAAAAGGGATGGAGTTAGAGTTTTGTAATAGAATCCCTAAAGCTTTTGTGTTGTGTTTAACTTTTAGGATTGTGTATCTGATGTCAGACTACTGTAATAACTGAGTTTTTAAACAACTCCATTTTAAGACAGTTTGTTAATTTTAAATACCGAAATGTTATTTTTTATAATGTTATTTTCTTAAGTTAGAAAATAGTTCTAATCTTGTGATGGTTACTAAGCAACAATTAAAAAGAAATCTCAACGAATTCTTAAAGATTTTATTTACTTTAGAGGGAGAAACATATGGCTTTTGCACACTTGATGTCTCTTGGCCATAAGTGACAGAAAGGAAGAATAACAGGGGATGGGCTTTACCTAGGTGTTTGCTGGGATAGGACAGGTACCTCTATTAAATTGCTTACCTTTTATTTCTGGGATTCCACAAAACTCACAAACAATAGACCAAAGCTAAAACATGGAGTGACAATGATCCATGTTACGAGTTATGGTGAAGGAATCTGAAGAAAGACCCGAGAGACTATGTTGGGTTCAGAAGCCCACATGTGGATCAGTTATTCTGCTGAGTATGGGGGATTTTGATGGTCAGGCTGTTTCATGACTCTCCTCTCTGCTTACGTGAGAAAAGAGTTGTATTTGACCACCTAACTCGGACCACACAGGTATAAGAGAAGAGCAGTTCTGCAAAGGCAAAACCAAATGTTATTGTCAGAATTGGGAAAGGATGGTGGGTGGGAAGGAATAACAGGATCTGTTGCGGGCAGTTTTGTTTCGTGTCTAACTTCCCCTGTGGAGTGGTGGAGGAGGTGGGGGTTGGGAAAGCGCCCTGCTTTTGCCACATTTGACTCAGGATCTGTGACCAGCTTAAAGCTGCAGGTGGAGGGATTCGGGGTTTAAGGGATGGAAAAGTACACAGAACTATAAAGCACCGTCATTCAGCTGTAGGACTGAGATTTGCAGCTCACACTTTATTCTTTTACACAACGCATTACGTGAAATGAAGAATGGTGCCAGCTCTATGACCTTTCTTTTTCTTGAAGAACCTGACTTGTTTCTGAGATTCTGTGAAACTATTAGAGATATCTCAGGGTGATGTTTCTCCTTTTTTCTTTGCCACTGAATAGTTTAAATATAAATTGACTTTTTGGAAGAAGCAAATGTTTCATATAGGAATAAGTAAACTGTCATAGAGATCATTTCGTAGCTGAAGAAGATTAATCGTGCCTTTTAATCATAGTTCCATTATCATATGAAACAGTCATGTCATCGGACCCATTTCACTTAATGAAGGTTTAGTACCACTAGGAGCATATTTGCATTAATGAGGCATCACAGGTTATTAATTGAAATCTAATAACAGCTTGGAATATTATAAGTTTGCATTAATTGGAAACAGAATTGTGGATTTATTGGCAATATACCTCTTGTCATCTTAGAGAAACGATTCCTTGATGGAATATAAAGAGGCTATTTTTCACCAGTTGGCGTTCCTGGTTCTTCTGTGTTGATTTTATTTTAGACTGGAACAGCCCTTTATGACAGATTTGTATAGCAGGACCTTTTGGTAACCCTGGTACCATCCCACCACGGGTCTCTTTGGCCTTTTCCCTGTTCATTAGTCAACTGCTAAGGGAAGGAATAGAGTGAGGTGAGTATGGTTCAAGGAAGGGATGCTCTTGGATAAGGTTCTGTCAGTGACTCACCTCCCCAAGGACCCATGGCTTGGACACCATAACCAAAGAAGCTCCCTTCATTAGGTTCCTTTAGCGCTCCTGGTTATTTCCTTTAGAGCATGTATGACCAATTATAACTGTGTTTGTTTATCTGCCTGTTGTTTGTTTTCTGGTTAGTATGACATCTCTAGAGAACAGGAACAGCATCTCTCTTGTTCATTGTACCCCCAGCACCTCGCTCAATGCAGACGGACAGTAAATAGTTGTTGGCTGGTTCACTGGATCCTGACTTAGGCTAGAAGAACCTGGGGAGGGTGAATTACTGTTCAAGCTATGTAATCTTTCCATGCAGTTTAACTCTGGGGTCTAGGGCAGAATGATAAAATGCTGAACCTAAAATTTATCCTCAAGTCATTCTGTGCCCTTGGCGTTTGTGTTGTAGAAACTTGGCCTTAGGATATCACTGAATTTAATTCAAGCTAGATTGGTATCCGTGAGACTGGGGAAAACAAGGAACAGAAAGAGTCCCTTGGTATTGTGTCTCCTGACAATTGAGTGAGAGTTGTGTTTTCTAACACTTCTTAATTAAGAATTTTGTTGAAACCAACATTCATAATAAACCTCAAAATAGAATTTCAATGTAATAATTGTCACTTTTGTTAAAGCTCATAGAAACCAAACATACTCAGCTGGGTGTAGCCTTGAAGTTACAGGAAGGTAATTGTTGTTGGAGTTGAGAGTCCATGAAGGTGGGGGAAGAGGATTAGCATTGGGAAAATTGGGACTTTTTTTTGCCTTTTTTTAAAATGGTGAATTGTGTGTGGAACTTTACACTGCGCTTTCACTTGGTGTGAAATAAAGAAATATGGCACAGTGGAGAGAGAGCTTTCAGCAGGCCGTTGGCAACACAGGTCCTAGTGCAGTCTTTCTTACTTAATAACTGAGAGACCAAGAGAATCTCAGTTTCCTGAATGTCATCTGAAGAACAGACACATCTGTCTTGTACATCATACAGAATTTTTGTAAAGATAATTGAAGAAGGTAAATGAATGCACTTTGTAAATTGTAAGGCAGATGCAATAATATTGCTATTATTCATGTTAGCTCAGGAGTAAGAATAGCAGTAAGAAAGAACTTCCCAGAGGCAACCTGGATTGACTCTTGGCCAAACAGAAGTAGCAGCTCTTAATTTTTCATTATGCCAGACATTGCAGATTTCATCTAGCTTTCCTACGGAGCTTTCAGTTATCACGCACCCCCCCACACTTTTTTTTTTTCAACTTGAAAGTGTGAGTGATACTGAAATTTATGTTTTAAGCAACTTAAAGATAACCACATTAAAGCAGTGAGATGCAGTGTTTTAAACTATCCTTTTGGAAATGATTTTTTAAATATTTAAATCACAGTATAGTTGACTTGCAATATTGTATTGGTTTCTAGTTTCTATTTTTCTATGTTAGTTTCTATTTTTTAAAAAAATAACTTAAAAAAAAAATCATGATGCCTCATCATAGACAAAGGTGAAACTTACTGGGTATTCTCATCCCCTCCTGGTGGCGTATGGAAAAACCATGCAGTACAGATCGAAGACAAAGCAACATGTAAAACACCATGTAGGTAGGGAGTTGTGGCAGAGTTTTAAGATAACTACCTTTTGTAGCTTTTCAAGTCTTCCTTCACTGTGTTTCATTTGGGTTCAGAGCAATTCTTGAAACGTCTTGGTTCTTCTCTTGATTGGGAACATGTTGGTTTTTTCTCTATTTGTGTATTGTTTGAAAACTGCCTGTGGGCAGAAAAATCCATACATGTCTTATAAAGACATGCCCTGATCTTTTGACTCTCTGGAAGTGGCTATGACCTCTTTTCTGTCTTGGAGAGAGCTCAATATGTTTTTCTCTCTGGGTGAACTATCACATTACTAATCTCACAAAGCATTTTTAACATAAGAATGTAATCAAATTATTTAAGATATTAGAAACCAGTAGTGTGGGTGTGTGTGTGTACTACCTATTAAGGGATGCTATTTCCTATTACACAGCCTCAAAATAAAATCACCTTGCCTACAAACTTTTAAATATGAAATATGATTGTCTTTCACCGAGCACTGATGTTGATTGACTAAGCTGTATTAAGGATACCTGCGTCTTTAGTCATGTAAATAGATCTAGTAGTAGCTGAACAATGGTTTACCTTTGGATCATTTTATGGAAGAATTTACTTATTCATTGATTCATTCATTCATTCGCCAAGTATTTATAGAGTAACTTGTATGTGCCAGGCTCCTTTGTTTGAGTTATGGTTCAGCAGCAAATGAGACAAATATGCTTCTGCCCATAGAGATTACATCTCAGTGGAGAAGATAATCAACAAGTCAGCAAGAAATTAATGTAGTTGCAGACAGTGATACTTGTGGATGAAAAAAAATAAGACAAGGGAATAGTGAATGTTAGTAAGCAATGCTATTTTTGATGGGCTTCCCAGGTGGCTCAGTGGTAAAGAATCTGCCTGCAGTGAAGGAGACATGGGTTCAGTCCCTGGATTGGGAAGATCCCCTGGAGAAGGAAATGGCAGCCCACTCCAGTACCTTGTCTGGGAAATCCCGTGGACAGAGGAGCCTGATGAGCTACAGTCCATGCGGTCTCAAAGAGGTAGACATGAATTTGTAACTGAGCTCACATGCACACTATTTTTAATAGAGTGTTAATAATGTTTTAATAATAATGTGTTTATGAAGATACGATATTTGAAGTGAATAAAGCCAGGGGAAGGCCCTGGATAGATCGAGAGGAAAAACGTGCAGTAGGATGAAGGCCTTCAGATATGGAAGAGATTGGGATATTGAAGGAACAGGAAGAAAGCCAGAGTAGCTGGAGCTTTGTGATACTGATAAGAATTGAGGTGGGATGGCTGGGCCTGGCCAGATTAAGTCAAGAGAACATTATCGGCTCTGATAAGGAGTTTTCAATGGGAAGAGAGTGGGGAGTGGTAAACAGTGGTGTGATCTGACTTGTTTTATTAAAAAAAAAAAGAATTTTATGGTGTTCTGTGGATAACAGATTATGGGAATAAGTTTGAAAGAAGAAAGATTGGCTACAGTCTTTGAGAATAATTCAGAAAAGAGGTGATGGTGGCTTGGGTGTGATGATACTGGTGGAGATAGTGAGAACTGATCAGAATCTTGATCTATTTTGAAGATATTGTACCGTATTATATAATCTAGGAATGCAAATATGATCAAGGCATATCACATGATTATATGGTTTATATGCTGGCTTCAGAATCTAAGTTTTGGTTAGGTAGGAAGAATTTGTTCTTAAGTCGGACTAAATGGGTAAAGGATGGACAGGATTACAAAGCTGTGATGACTCTTATGTCCCATCTGTTGCATCAGCATTCTTTAGATACTTTATGTTCCTGCTAAAACATTGAAAAGATGCCAGTACAGATCCATCCAACTATATACATGACAAAATACAACATTGCCATATTATCCTATTATGACTTATTGAAAGTCTTTAAGTCTACTGTGAAGGAAATAGAAGTTCATGCTGACTTTTTATTATTATTAAGCTAAGCATTATATTTGTACTGGAAAATGACCAAAGCTCTATAAAATTCTGAGGTAGAGAGTTCTGGATTTTGTCCCAGGGGTTTAAACCATTGCCATATTCTAGTTAGTGTAGGGGCAACAGAAGTTGACTTCAGTATATTTTATCCCTAAAGAGAGACTGACTACAGTGTTGCATTCCTGCAAAGCCCCACTCCATGCTGAAGGCCTTCACACTTTGTCTGGACTGACTAACTAGTGGTGGCTTTATGGCTGTTGATGTCAAGATGGCATCTGTAGACTTTCTTCAAGTCACTAGCAACTGAACATGCCTGCACACTATTTTAAATTAATATTAAAATTATTTTTAATAATCAGACTCATTCTTGATCCTTAAGAATTGAGCCCTACTTAGAAACTTAGAGTGGATTCAGTTTGCAGTTGATGCCGGGTCTGTTGCTAGAGGAAGGGAAGGACTGTGGGGAGCAAGGTGCTCACTGCCCTATGATAGCATTGTAGCATCCTCAGGCTACCCGCCTTCTGTGAGCTATCCTTTAGACACCATGGAACTCTGGACCCCTCGTTTGAGTGGCAGAGATATTTTGCTTGAAATACCACAAAGTTATTTTTATTTGCTATGTCCTTATAAGGAACAAAGGAAGTAAAACTTTGGTAGTTCTCAGAACAGCACAGTAGAAGAAATGCATTTTGTTTTCAACAGAGCCTATCAATGTTGATCCTGAAAAAACGTGTTGGAGTATATTCAGTAATCCCCTCTTTCCGGTGATTTATTGTTGATCCACATACAGATTTCCCTCTTGGAAGCAAACATTGATGGTGCCTTTTTTTGTAATTCTCTTTTCTAAATCCTGTTACATAGTTGCCAGAAAATGAGTGGAGAAATGCTGTGGAAGACAAAGAAATAAGAACTTAACTGTTTTCATGTTCTCATACAGGGGTGTTTCAGACCTTTAAGATCCTACTAGGTGAGTTGTTAGAAGGAGCTAGTTTTGAAGAAGGTTTTTGTGCCCAAAGGGAGTATTTTACCCTGTATGTCAACAACTACAATAAAAACGTTACCACAGTGGGGGGCACCTCTTCTAGGTGGTAGAAGAGAACGCGCGCTAGGGATTCCTGTTACATGTCCAAGGTCAAAAAACAGTAGCTAGTGTTCACAGCAGGGAAGAAGACATGGCAGAATGAAAATTAGGGGCATGTTTACACTTTGTTAAGGCTAAATTTATTTTTAAGTGAGAAATTCTACCTTTATTCACACAGCTCTTGTGTGCATGCTAAGTCACTTCAGTCGTATCTGACTCTTTGTGACCCCATGGACTATAGCCTGCTGGGTCTCTTCTTCAGTATTCTTCAAGCAAGAATACTGGAGTGGGTTGCCATTTCCTTCTTGAGGAAATCTTTCCAAGCCAGGGTTCGAACCGTGTCTCTTAAGTTTCCTGCATTGACAAGCAGGTTTTTTACCACTAGTGCCACCCGGGAAGCCTCTCAAACAGCCCATATTCAAGAAAAAAAAAATGTTTTTAATGTAAATAGCCCATATTCCTCTTCTGAGCAAGAGTTATATGCTCAGACTCTGAAAGAATCTTAAGGTTTTAATTCTGCAAGAGGTAACCCTTGATTTCAGTTATCTTTTCTTGCTGGGGATTCTGACAGATATGTGCTCTTTGGAGCCAAGGTAGTATGACCTGTCAAACATTTCAGATGCCAAGTCTGATTACTTTGCCCATGTAAACAGTCTGGTAAATCTCCCTCAACACATTTTTCCACCTAATATTTGTGGTTTTAAGTAAAATATGCTGCTGAGACTATATACAGTATTAGCAAATGGTACAAAGGTGAATTTCTAACAGAAAGGTCAGGTGTAATTTAAGAGGATAAAAATGAATTATGTTGCAGCTCCTCCTCTTCTGTCCTGTATACCATATGTTTTTCTCACCAGGTAATGCTAGAAGATGTTTATTTTTCCCACCTTGAAACAGTTGCCTCATCCCTGATATGATGAAAACATTCCATTTAAAATACTACTTTTCTTGTATGCCATGTATTTATCCATAAAGCATGCACAGTATGGGAACCTTGGGTTTATTAATACACAAGATCTTATAATACGGGATTGGCCAAAAAGTTGGTTCAAGGATTTTGGTAAGATTGTACAGAAAAACCCAAACGAACTTTTCAGCCAACCAAATACTATTACTATATTGATGAGATAACCGGCATTTAGCATTATTTCCAGTGTGCCCTTGTCATTAAGCCCCGTGTGTCCCTCTGGCTGGATGCATTAATCTGGTATATCACACAGAAGGGATAGTTTTAGTATTAAATTCCTACAAGGAAGCCTGTCCATCAGTGAGAACACTTGGTGACAATTGTGTTATGCAGAGCCTTCCAGCCCAGTTTTCCACTGTCCTAATAGTGGGCGGACTAAGCACTCTGGCACCATGGTGATAGACCTGAAAAAAATGCATGAGTAGGCCTGGATTTGTTTAATAATGAGCATCCTGGATGTCATTTTGTAACTGCGGAATCCCTCCTGTGGCACAGTAAGCTATAGCAGGTGTATTCTGGTAGCTGACTTACTGGTACAGAGAAACAGTGGAAAGGTGGCCTAACTCAATTCTTTTGTTCTTGGGGGATAAAGCCTTAGTTTTTGCTAACTTTCCTGCCATCATCCTGTTGTTGCTGTTCTCTTGATAATAGACTAATAAGAATAAATAACATTTGAAACAAAACAAACTCTGTGGACAAGCAGTTAAAAAAAAAATGCTATCCAGGATAAAGCCACAGGCTTCACTCGATCCTCCTTGTCTTGGATTTGACTGAACCTCTACAGTATGACATGCATAGCAGTCAAGGCAGGAGCACAAACACCATGCAGTCTACATCTTGTTCCTATCTTGCCTCACAGTTTGAGGGCAGGGAATATTAGTTTCCTTCTAAACCCAGAGCTGCTGAGTTCTTGTCTCTTGAATCATTGGTAAGACTTGTAGCTGTAAGAATTACTCATAAAATTCAACCGGCTCTACTTGACTGGCCGGGGAGATTGTTTCTGCACAGATAGAAGCTTCAAATTGTTCCTTTAGCTTCCAGTACTGAAAGAGGTTTTGCAAATGTTTGTTTGTATTGTTGGAGGCTTTTTCCTCCTGGTTGGGCTCATTAATACCTTTTTGTGAGTACTATTCTGCTTTTGTGAATAGCTTTTTCGGAACAGCTTTCCCTGGTGGAAAATCCAATTTAGTTGCAAGCAATATTACCAGTTCCACTCCTTTATTTTTCCTTCCTCATTTGAAAGGAAAATAAAAGATTGTGTGTCCAAATAGAAATGTATGATTTATGGCAATAACACTTCTATTAATAAATTTATGCAGCAATTATATATCTTCACATTTTGAATCTATCCATGAAGACAGCTTCTTTATGTTGCAAGAGCATATTTTTCTTCAAGACATGTCTCATCTTCTTGGATCTTAAGCTGTTGCCTCAAATTTCCACCCAAAGTGGACACTTGGTGGAGAATTCTGTTTTACATATCCGGAAAGGGAATAAATGTTGCTGTAGATTTAATCTTAAACCTCTTGAAACTTAGATGGTCTTCATGGTAGTCACCTGCATAGTTTCTTAGGACTAACCTTTTCTCATTGCAGATGAATCCTGCTTAATACATATGATTCAAAGGTAGCTCACCTCATTCTTTTTAGTTCCAAAGCTGAGTGATGAGAAAATTTTATTCCCTGGCCATTGTGTTTGGTTCTAAGAGAGCAGATTAGAAGCCAATTTGTTTAGAGCCCATCTGACCTCATGCCCTGCTGTCATCCCTGCTACCTTGTAATCAACCTGGGAATGAAATCAGAGTGTGAAGCAGAACGGGGAGGGGGAGTGGGACTGGTTATGATGCCATTTGAGTACCATTTAATAGTGATGTCATTTGAGAATGATGTCCTGGAGCTAACTCATACCAGCCCACATGGGCCTTCTGTTAAATTTTCAGGAATTTTGTGAGCTGTTTGATGACATGTTGGTAGCTTGAAATTGGAAAATTGGCCACACATCAGCTCCCCTACATAGGAAGGAAGGAGATATGGTTAAACATTTCTCAACCACCACTGCCTGGGTCCACCTTCAATAAAACCACATGACCTCTTGTCATGTGAGCTAATTAGATCCCTATCATCTCCCTACCTTTATTTCACTTAAGTTAGTTTGAGTTGATTTACCATTACATGTAATATGTGGCCAGCCAAGTTATATTTTGACCAAGTTATTTATTTTTGCTGTTATGATAAATATTTTTCTTTTATATGTATGTTGATCAGATGAAGGAACTAATGCAGCTTTTGATTAAAAAGCTGCATACTTTAAAAAAAAGAGCTGCATACTTCTATTGGATGTTATAAAATATGAAAAAGAAGTACTGTGAAATTTATAGAAAGTTTTGATGAGTTATTGTAACAATCTGATAGATCACTGTCTTTGGGGAGCCTTTAAATGGCAAAGGGAAGGAACAGAATTGTTTGCTTTGTGAGTCAATGGTTACAATGTGAGATTAATAACCTTTGAGAGAAGTGCCTGGGCTGCAGGGACTTTTGAGACAATAGTGACTGTTACTTTGTGTCTGAAGTAAAGTTGACCAGGGTGAGTGTGGTTAACAAGTTGCACATTGGGCTGTTAATAATCAGTTGAATCAAGCTGCTATATCTAGTGGGCCCATCCCTTCTATCACTTTGCATGTGTGAACTCTGCTTGCTTCAGTTTCTGCTCATTGCTGGATATTTTGGAGCAGAGTGCACATCTCAAAGAACTATAGGGTTTTGCAGGGATTTAGTTCCTTTAAACAGTCCCACAGGTCTGCTTTTAGTCATCTGAGTTAATTTTGAGGCATAATGCATAAGAAATGCTTACATCTGGTGTTAACTGGGTTTGAATTTAATTTCTGATGATTTATGGCTCGGTATTATCATGTGTCCCACATGCCACTGTTTGAAAATCATTAGATACTATGCAAGCCCAAGTGGGGAAACTCCTACATAATTTACATATAATACGGTTGCAAAATCTGTCATCTGTTTAGCTGCCAAAAGAAGAAACAAAGTTTAAAAGTATACAATACAAACAAATACAAAAACCTTACGTGTTCAACAATGCATTTTTTTTATATCACTGACATTTGTGTATTATATTCAGTAGAAGATAATTCAGAGGAAACAAACAATGTAGGTTGTCTGTCTGACAATAAGAACATAGCAATAGGATCCCCTGTGTGTCAGAGTGAGATAAAGAGTCATATTGAGGGATGGACCACGGTTCTCTGAGTCAATCTGGATCAGTGGGGGTATTTTAAATAATGTGATTGAAATTGATCTTTTCTCTGTAAAACAGTTGGGCAGTATTCACAGTGTATCATGTTTCTTTCTATTTACAAAGTGCTTTCTGTTTGGCAAAATATTTTTACAGACCAGTTGAAATTAGGAAAGCTTTAGGTTCAAGAAAAAAGAATTACAACTTAAATCAACCCAGGAAATGTTCAAGATTTATGTAAAGCAAATAGTAATCAAGTATATCCATCCTGACTTTCCCTGTATGTCCTCTTAGATGAGAAGTGTCTGCGTAACCATAAGAAGTCACTTCATAGTACCTGTCTGTAAAAACTGTGAAAGAAAAGGGCAAGTAGGGTAAAGAAGGGGATAAAAGTACCTACCATCTTGGGCTATCATAAAAGTTACCTGAGTTGAATGGAATAAATTATGTCTAGACTTTAGCACATTGTATTGCACATCCATACTGATAAACAGGTATTAGCTATTCTTGTTATAGGAACCAGCCTTTCTCATGAGAAAAAAGAACTAGTTTAATAAAACTAATGTGGCTGAATAAATAAATCCCGATGACTACCCTTCTGTGTACTCCAGGTAGACTGGGCCATGTGAGATACCTCCTCATCTTAGATCAACAAAACCATTTGAAACGTAACGTATGTCCTTGTGACTTTTACATAAGTCACACATTTGAAGATTTTGATTTCTCTGCCCAGCATCTTCATACACATGGCATCTCTGCTGAGCTCCAGACACATGGTCACTTGTCATGCCCTGTGTTTCTGTGGAAGCTGTTGGCCAAGCTCTTAAAGGTGTAACCTACTCCCCCATCATATCCCACCCTCCAGGGAATTTTGTTTATGAATTTAGAGACTAATTACCTCAAATCTACCTTTCAATTTTGGTGATTACCTGGGCATTGTTCACCTAATGTGGTGAACAATACACAGACATTTTATTTATGTTAATTATTATGGTGTCAGAAATATAATAGTGAAGTTAGTGTGTGAAAGCGGGCTTCCCTGTTGGCTCAGATAGTAAAGAATCAGCCTGCAGTGCAGGAGACCCAGGTTTAATCTCTGGGTCCGGAAGATACCCTGAAGAAGGTAATGGCAACCCACTCTAGTATTCTTGCCTGGAGAATCCCATGGACAGAGGAGCCTGGCAAGCTATACTCCATGGGGTCTCGTAGAGTTGGACACGACTGAACTACTAACACAGTATGGTGAATGATACACAGAAATTTTATTTTCTTTGTGTTAATTATTATGGTGTCAGAAATCATGATAGTGAGGTTAGTGAGTTAACAAAGTAAAGCTATGAAGATATGTACTGATATGCTTTATGCTGCTTTTTATCTGGGCCGTGGTAATTCATACCTATTTTTGGCTTATAGTTGCCAATGCATATACGGCCTAAAGAACTGTCATTATCTGGTTTATTATAGTTTGTCACTGTTGCATAACAAATCACCCCAAAACTCAGATAAAACAGCAATCAGCTTTTATCCATTGTGTCTTCGTGAATTAATTATGGTTTGGATGATCTAGCCTGGGCTTGGCAGTGACTCTTCTCCATGCTGCATGGTCTGATTCTGCTTCCTGTCTTTCATCTTCCTTAGACTAGCCACCAGACTAGCCCTGTCATTTATGTCTCATGCTTTGGCAGAGATTCATTAGGGCAGGCAGAGGTACTTGAGACATTTTAAGGCCGAGAACTGGAAATTAGTTAGGACATAGTACCATTTCCACCCATATGTTAAGACCAAAGAAAATCTTAGAAGCACGTTCAAAGTACAGGGACTATGTGTAGACCTAGAGAACGTATTACAGATGTTGATGCAAAGATGGGTAAAGAACAATGGTCAATAATGTTACTACCATGATTATTAACTGTGTGCCCCCAGAAATATCTTATATTTGTTGGCGTTAGTTTGCTGTCTCTCACAAAAATCACTATATTCTTCCCAGGTATCTAGTGTATTTTAGTTTCATGGGTACTAAATTTGTGCTGCAGACCCAGTTTTCTTTCTTGAATTAATATGTTAGAAAAATCCAGTCATCCTTTGTTTGTCTTCTAATCCTCATTGTCATATCATAGTCATAACACTTCTGACACTTCTAGTCAACAAAATATGTAGAAATTTCCACCACCAAGCAATCCTCTGTGACACCAGCTGAGTGTCCTACAATTTAACAGTTCTGGCACTAACTGGAGATAACCTTGGATCCCATGACACTGCCCACTCACAAGCAGTAGATCCTCAGGTTACCCAAAATTTTTGCCTGACTTGGCGAAAACCAGAGATTTCCATGGCCTTGTCCCACTTTGGATTCCATTAATTTACTGGAGTGGCTCACACAGCTCAAGGAAATGTTTACTTTTATTTACCGGTTTATTAAAGGATATGGTGAAGAATACAGATGAACCACTAGAGGAAGGGAGACAAGGGCAAGGCCTGGGAGACTCCTAAGTGCGGGAACTTTTGCCTCTGTGGAGTTGGGGTGCACCATCCTCCAGGTACACGGGAGGTTGACAATCTGGAAACTCTCCAAACCCCATTCTATGGGGATTTTTCTGGAGGTTTCTTCAAGGAGGCATCATCAATCATTGACTCCATTTTCAGCACTGTCCCTTCTCAAGAGAAGGGGCTGGGAGTGAGGAGTAAAAACTCCAAGCTTCTAACCATGGCTTGGTCTTTCTAGTGACCAGCGTCCATCCAAGAGTCCACCCGTAGTCACCCCATTTGAACAGAAGATACTCCGATCACCCACGGAATTCCAACATTTCAGAAGCCCTGTGTCAGGAACTCTGGACAAAGATTAAACAAAAGATGCTTCTAGTGTTCTTATCACTTAGGAAATTATAAGGGCTTTAGGAGCTGTGTACGAGAAATCTGAGGCAGATATGTATCTGTCTACAGAGTATTGATATGAATCTATATAAATATTGTGAATATGTAAAGAAATCTGTATTTTTTCCATTATCTCACATGTTGGATGCCAGAAAGCTTAAGACAAGTTTGTAGCTCATTGTAACAGCCGTATCTCTATGCTTCTTACTGTTTGTCTCATATCTACCTCTATTTTTGTCATTTTTTTAACCTTTGTTTCTCTTGTTTATTTAACTATGATTCTTATATTGGACTATTTTATTGTCTCTCATATTTTTTTAAGAATGTCTTACATCATTTCTTGTGCAGAAAGAAATATAACTATATAAGTAAAACTTGAAACAACAATTCCCTGCCACTATTCACTGTTTACCCAGTAGGCAAGGCTGCAAATAACATAGCATTATAATAGCTAGCATTTATTGAACACTTCTTTCTTCTTCTAACTCCATACAAAATGTTTTTTGAGCGATGCCAAAATCCATTCCCCCAACAACCTCATGAAGTTTGTCCTGGCATTATCCTTTTCAAAGCAAATGCGGTTTATACAACTTTTTCAGGATCTGGTAGGTGGTAAATGCCACAGCTATGATTTGAGCTGGTGAAGGCTGGCTTTTGAGCTCACATTCTTAACCACTGTTACACTGCTTTAGACAGATGTGCTAAAGAAAAAGATAAAAGAAATGGATAGTAACTCATTTCTCCTTTCCTGAGTCCTTGAGTCAGATTTCATTCCTTCATCTTCTATTTTTGTTCTTTTGTGTGTCTTATAAATATACCTAATGAAAATATCAGCTGCAAATGGCTTAAAAATGCCATTTAAACTGTATGACATTTGGCATTCCAATCACTGTGGGTTGAACAGAAAACTTTAAGAATTTAAGCAAATGAAAATGATTTATGAATCCCCTTTACCAGCACAGATAGGTTTAGCACAACTGTCCTTGTATTTATGATGAGCATAATACTTCTGGGTACATTTTATGTTTTCCTGCAGAAGTTTGGTGGTAAATGTGGAAATTAAACTGGAAAATATGGATAAATCAGCACAATTCCAAACATCTGCTTGGAACATTCATTTTATTGATTTAATAGTTGACTCTTTAGGATGTTTTTATAAAAACACTGGCTCTAGGCAGAATAGGTATTCTCAGTGAATGTATTTGTTGACATATCACTTAGAAACTACTACACTGACAGATTTTAGGAATTTTATATGAGTGTGAATGACAAGCAAAGGCCATTTTAGATGACAACAGCTCTTCCTGTGTTTTAATGGCTGATCTTGTATTTATATAATTTTAGTGACGAGGCTTTCTTGCTTTGATCTTTTAGTATCACATTTGGCTACATTTTGGGGGAAGTCTGCAATGATTTTTAAATGGGCATCCTGCTGATACTCTACAAGTAACATTTTGGGGAGACACTTGAAGTAATCACTTTTTCTTCAAATCATGTGTCGTTTGCACAACCCTGAACATCTCTGAAGCCATTTTAATAATGGTTGTTTTCTGTTAATCAGTAATCTGTGCATGGAGACAGGTAAAGAGCTTCCTGTGGTTTTTGCTTAATTCTCTTAAGACTAGCCACGTGATGATTGTGTGTCGTTGGAAGGACGGCTAGGTAGATCACTGACAGATTGATGTCTTCCAAACTGGGTTCCATTCTTCTACTGCTTTTAGTCATTTCTTCAACAATAATGTAACTATGGTAAATGAAAAAAATGTGAGTTCTTTTTGGTGGGAGAAGACAGTAACCATATGTGACTTTTTAACCCCCTAAATGGAATCTATTGACCTGTGGTAGATTTGACACCCTAGATCCAGGTACCCACTTTTAGCTGACACACACACACACACACACACACACACACACACACACACACACACACACACACACACACACACACACACACACACACACACACACACACACACACACACACACACACACACACACACACACACACACACACACACACACACACACACACACACACACACACACACACACACACACACACACACATTCCCATGGGTAAAATAGATTTCTAGTGGGAAGCAGCTATATAGCACAGAGAGCTCAAGCTGGTGCTCTTTGACAACCTAGAGGGCTGGAGAGGGTGTGGGTAGGAGCTTAGGAGAGAGGCTCAAGAGGAAGGGGATATATGTATAATTATAGTTGATTCACATCATTATACAGCAGAAACCAATACAATATTGTAAAGCAATTATCCTCTGATTAAAAAGAATTTCTGTCTCTCCATTTTGGGGCTCTGATGGCACTATGTAGGCTAGTTTCTTGGTTGGAGACCTTATTTCTTACGGTGTCGCTTGGCGGTCCGAGTCTACCGTCTTACCAGTAGCATCAATCTCAGCAGAAAAAAATATTTACTTACTAACTCATTGCTAGGATCTCACATAAGACTCTCATTTATTCATCCAGATTATGTGCCCACCCAAAACCTCAGAGCTGAGGTCAAGCCCCTCAGATTAATTCCTTCCTGTGGGGGAAGTAGCTGTGCTTTCCTACAGGAAAACAGAAGTGCTTTTAGCAGAATGCAGGAATGTTTGCTCAGTTAACAGAAATACTAGTCACTTCCCTGATAGCTCAGTTGGTAAAGAATCTGCCTGCAGTGCAGGAGACCCTGGTTCAATTCCTGGGTCGGGAAGATCCACTGGAGAAGGGATAGGCTACCCACTCCAGTATTCTTGGGCTTCTCTTGTGGCTCAGCTGGTAAAGAATCTGTCTGCAATGCGGGAGACCTGGGCTCGATCCCTGGGTTGGGAAGATACCCTGGAAAAGGGAAAGGCTTCCCACTCCAGTATTCTGGCCTGGAGAATTCCATGGACTGTATCGCCCATGAGGTCACAAAGAGTGGGACACGACTGAGTGATTTTCACTTTCACTACAATATACAAACATACAAAAACAAACTACAGGGATATATTCTTAATTGTGTTACCAATCTACAATCTGTTATTAACTGACTTTTTTAAATAATGAAAGGCATTTAAAGTAAGGGGAACATTTTCTTTTTTCTAAGTGGATGATTAATTATATTTTAGCCAATGGTATATGCATTCTGGAAAGAACTTTAACTGGGATGTCATTCTATACAACAAACACTTATTGAACTTTTGTTATGTGTCATGGACTCTTCCATGTTCTGGAAAAACAAAAATGACATAGCTCCTCCCTGCCTTTGACCTCTGGTCCTCATTTTCAAGGGAGTTGATGCACAAGACAAGACAATGAGTAGCTGCAGTTCCATGTGATAACTGCAGTAGCTCAGGATTGTTCAGGCTTCTTGGACACTCAAGAGAGATGTCTCGCCTAGGCTGAGGGTGCTTCTTAGCTGAGGTGAGTGACTCTGCATCATCTGGCCCTTCTTATGCCTTTTCTGCTTCATCCCTTGCAAAGTTCCCAAATGGACCCCTCACTTTAGTTGTCCTAAATCCTTTTCGGCTCTTCAGCTAACCCCTCATCTTCCCGTCTCCATCCATTTAGCCATACACTTGGTCTTGCCTGCTCTTTTCATTCTCACACTCCTTCATCCTGAGCCACCTATTGGATGGTCTGCCTTCTGCAGTAGGCATGGTGATTGGGCTCCAAGGAGGCTTTCTAACCTCTGGTCTTGTGCCTTCCTCTACTGAACAGCTACATTCCCCACACTCCCCTATGGCTAGACTTCTGGATACCATCCTTTTTTTTTTTTTTTTTTTGCCAGTTAGAAGAATTTGTTTGAGTTTTCAAAGGCAGAATTGAGTCACAGACCTTTTTCTTCCTCCCTACTTTCCTTTTTTTTTTTTTTTTCAAAACATTTAGGTTCTACTCTCTCAGAAAATGTGAATTATGCAACTATAGTTGTAGTTAACTATAGTCACCGTGTTACACACTAGATCCTCACACCTTACTCATCTCTAACTGAAAGTTTGTACTGTTCTAAACCTCTCCCTAAAAATAAAAATAAAAATAAACCTCTCCCTATTCTCCTTCACACCCTAGTTCCTGGCAACTTTTTTTTTTTTTTTAAGATTTCACATGTCAGTGAAATTATGCAGTATTTGTCTTTCTCTGTCTGGTTTCATTTACTATTTGAGCTTTCCTGATGGTTCAAGCGGTAAAGAACTTGCCTTTACCATTGTAAAGACACATGTTCGGTCCCAGGGTTGGGAAGATCCCCTGGAGAAGGAAATGTCTACCCACTCCAGTATTCTGGCCTGGAGAATTCCATGGACAGAGGTCTCTGGTGGGCTACATGGTCCACGGGGCTGCAGAGAGCTGGACACAACTGAGTGACTGTGTACATACACAGACCCTCCAGGTTCATCCATGTTGTAAGTGACAGTGTTTCCTTCTTTTTCAGAGCTTAATTGCATTCTGTTTTATACACATACCATATATTCTGATCCATTCTATTCAGCTCTTTAGCTTGTTTCCATCCCTTGAGTATTGTGAATAATGCTACAGTGATTATGGGAGTATATATATATATAGATAGATAGATATCTCAAATATATCTATTTGAGATAAGAAGTTTGTTTCCTTGGGATGAATATCCGGAAGTAATGCTGCTGGGTCATATGGTAGTTCTGTTTTTAATCTCTTGAGAAACCTCCACACTGTTTTTCATGGTGCTATGCCAGTTTATATTATCAACAACAGTGTACAAGTGTTCACTTTTCTCCACATCTTGGTGAGCATTTATCTCTTGTCTTTTTCTTTGGTTAGAGTTAAGGTTAGGTTTACTTTCTCCATTTTGATGCTTTTTTGTTGTTGTTTTTAATTGAGGTACACTTGATTTGCAATATTGTGTTGGTGTCAGGTATATAGCAAAGTAATTGTTATACATACATATATACCTATTTTTTTCAAATTATTTTCCTTTATCAGTTATTATAAAGTATTAGGTACAGTTCCCTGTGCTATGTATTAGGTCCCTGTTGGCTTTGTACATAGTAATGTGTGTATGTTAGGTGTAGGTTGATACATCACTGTGATTTTGATCACATTTCCTTGATTATTAGTGACATTGAACACCTCTTCATGTACCTGTTTGGCCATTTGCATGTCTTCTTTGCAAAAATGTCTGTTCAGGTCCTTTTCTATGTTTTTTTCAGTTGGGTTATATGGGTTTTTGATATCGAATTTTATGATGGAGCTGTCTTTTTCTTTTCTCCAGTTTCTGCGGGCTAGAACATTGGAGGACACATTGGGCTTTTCGGCAGCAGTGTTTCAGCAGCCAGTCTCTAACTTCAGGGTCATTGAAAAGCAAAGCATGAGGAGACTATTTCTTGGCTGGTATGGTTTTCTTATAAATTCAGAGATGTTGATGAGAGCAGCTTTCTGAACCCTGTTCACGATACTGGTGATATGCTTCTCATATCAATGGTTCTGTCAGTGGCTTTCTGACTTTCTGTCTTCCTAACGGTGGCAGAAGTAGCAGCACTGCTCATGAGTCATTCTGCATGTCTTCCTGGGGTCCACACTCCCAGTGACTTTGATGTGTCGCATCAGCTTGTTTTATCTGTTTGGAGCAGCTCGACTCTGACTGATAAAACCACTCACCTCCTCTGAGCCTCAGTCTCTACCCAAAACATGAAGATCGCAGAACCTGACTCTTAAAGTGTTTCATGAGGATGCCCTGAGCAAAGGCACGTGGGCAAGTTACTGAGGGAAGGGCATCTTGGGGCAAAGGGTTAACTAGCTTGAACTTGTGGTTTGTGTGTTAGATTAGAAAATTTCTCTCTATAAGAAATATTGTTCAAATCAAGAGAAATGTTTTCCTTCATCTTCTTAGAGCAGGAAAGGTGTCTTTTCTTCTCTCTTTTTTGATTGTTTGTTTCTTGGATTCCATATGGCTTACCCTTTCTCAGCCATGGCCCGCTAATGCCAAAGTGTCTTTCTTTGGCTTTAGTCACTCACTTAGGTGGTTCACGAATACTTAACAGCAATCACTTTCCATTAGTACGGGACTCTGGATTGGATAACTATAAATTCTGACTTCCTGTAACCAACTGAAGAATGAAATTTTTGTAGAGCCAAAAACCTCTGTCCCAGTGTGGGATAAGTAAGCAGGGAACAGGCTGTTACAGTGAAAGACCTTTATGCTAAGCTTCTGAGAGTGTGAACTGAGTTTCAGTCTTATTACCTTTAAAATAGGTGTAATCATTGCTGCCTCACAAAGTTGTTAGGAGCATCAAGCTACACGGTAGGAAAGCCCGACACCCAGGTAGTTCATCCCAAGGTGGAGGTGGTGATAGTTCAGAAAATGTTTGACTAACTTAGTGGGTCAAAGATAAACAGGGAGCCATTCTTTTATTTCCATTGATATTAATCAAGGTCTCTTAGGTACAGACATTGTTAAAATATTTATGTATATTACAGAACTTTATCTTGATAGCACATCATTAGGTAGATATTTCCTGTCCCCATTTTACAGGTGAAGTTGTTGACTGAGTGTAATCAACTTGTTTGCCCTGATACTGACATTGTGAGTCTGGTTTCCAATTTCTTCCCTTTAAATATGGATCCAAAGGTCTCAGATTTCCTGGAAAATTTTCAGGTATTTTCAACTACAAGGAGACCTTGCCTGACAGAGATAATATTTAGATTTTTATCTGGTACTCCTTTGACCCACTCCTACTGTTGGCCCCATTAGTATCAGTACCCTGATTTAGCTTCATTTAAGGACATTAAATTCATTCATCAGGACACCAGCCCACATCTTAGTCACAGGATTGCTGAGACAAGAGTGATTGACAACTGGCTACTTAATCAGCTCCCTCCCAGAGTGGGAATCACAGATGGTAGGTGGTTTTTCCAGTCTAACTCACACTTTAATTATTATTCTTATTTTTAACTTTTGTTTGAGCATGAAGATACAGCTGTATCACTGAAATGGGATTTTAGACGTTCCTGAAAAAAATGCCTTTTGTGTTCCAAGGGGACTTCTGCCCGCCATCACCTTCACTTTCCATTGTGAAAGGAAATGAGAAGTGAGTTCAGTGGTTAAAAGGTTAAAATATCATTAATTACCCATACAAGGTGGCTCTACCATCAGGTGGGGGAATTCCTTACAAGGAAATCCTTCTGCCCTGGGGAAGCAGAGTACCATTTGGGAAAAGCTGCTTCAGTGTTTTCTTAATTAACGTTGTTGTTTCTCTGCATTTAGTGGAAATGTAATAATTTGTTATTTCTCACTAACTGTGTATTTTGAAATAGAGAATTGTTTGAATAATACAGCTCCCTGGAGTTATCCTTGCTAATGCCAAAAGGATACTGTATTTTTTAAAGTGCCTAGTGAATAGTTTTTCTAATTAGACCAGATAACATATTAAACTAGAAGTGATATGATACATCTTACTAAGTCACTGGGTTTTACTTGCAACATGCTATTGAGTTTTACCTTTTCTTCTTTTATTTTAAATCAATACTGTTACTAGACCATAGAGCATATTTGTGGGAAAAAAAAGTGCACACCCTTTCTAGGGACACAGCCCCACACTGCGTGTTACAGTCACCAGTATTAGATGTTCAAGGTCATGTGTGAGTTGTGTGTGCTACATCACTCAGTCGTGTTCGACTCCTTGTGACCCCATGGACTGTAGCCTGCCAGGCTCTTCTCTCTCTGGAACTTTTCAGGCAGAATACTGGAATGGGTTGCCATTTCCTCCTCCAGGGGATCTTCCCAACCCAGGGATTGAACCTGGGTCTCCTGCCTCTCCTGCATGGGCAGGTGAATACTTGGGAATACCTGGGAAGCATTGTGTAAGTTGTATGGGAAGATAATTTCCGCACTTGTCTGGCACTGGGGATGTGTGAGGATACTCTGAAAGAAAACCTTGTGTAAGAACAGGCCTTGATAGTGGCTCAGCCTTAATCGCACAGCATGGCAGGCAGGTTTGTGTTAGGAAAAAGGGGAAGTTCAACCCCAGTCACGGAACATGAGACATGGAGGCTCTGGAAATAGCCTTGCCATTGAACTCTCAGGTTGCCTCCCTCTCTGTCGTCCTCCTGCCTAGCACTGGTGGAGGTGTGCTGATGTAATAACGCAAGTAGCAGCAAGAGGTAACATTTTGCTGTTTGCCAGGCAAACCACCAGCAAAGAAAATATATATATATCCCGTGTTGTCTTGTGCCAGATATGAGTGAGTCAGTGATGAGCAAAGCTCGACTCTGTTCTTGACCTCATGGAATTCGAATTTAGTGGAAGAAATGGACAGTAAGCAAGACAAGTAAATGCATTACTACGAATGATGAGAAGTTTTGTGATAAAAGCACAGGACACAACGAGAACATTGTTGGGTTGGAGGTGGGGACTTATTTGGATGGATTTAGAGTCCTTGAGTCACTCTATCAATAATAGGAAAATGCAGGAAACAAGTATTGCTTTACTCCCACATCCTGCCGGTGGAAAAATCTAAAGTGCTCCAACATTATCAAGGGAGAAAATCAACAAATTAACTTCGGAGAAGTTACTGCAGCCAATGTGCTGGTTTCTCTGCAGCATCTTTTGGGGCTTTGTACGCTCTTGCTGTGGAGACTGCTGCCCACCACCAATGCCCAAGATGAGAAGCTCTGCCAGGTGTGGGCTGGTTGATTCTCCTTTCCCAGTACCAAGAAATCGGAGTTGGGTTACTTCTTATAAAAATCTCGCCTCCTCTTCAAAAACACTGAAATGCTTGTGCTCTTCTCTCTGTGATGAGGCTTGGAGAGGGTGAAGGTTGCAGCTATTCAAGTAAAGCTTTCTGATTAAAACCCCACTGCAGATGTTTCACAAGTATTTGGATTGAATTGATTTGTTAGCTCTGGGCTGTGGGGACAGAATCTGGGCTTAGCGCTTTGGTCTGCACAGTTTTTTTTCCCCCATTAAATAGATACTGTGCTTGATGTTCAAGCATCCTCTCACCTGTGGTCACCTGTGGATGCTATTTGCTTGATCTCTGGAGGCATTTTGAAGATGTGACCGTTGATCAACACAGTTCCAGGTGCAGAATTCATTTGTTTGCATGTGTTCCTGGAAAGGAAAAGATATCACCAGTGGGTGCCATCTTAGGAATCTCCGCTTCTCTTCTGAAAGCATTTGACCTTATAGCTCCTGTGGCCAGTTTTCTCTCCTCTTTTGTCTTTCTGAGGACAATGCTTTGGAGGACTTCCTTCTTTTTCTTGGTTCCCATTCATATATTCTCAGCTGGGTATTTACTTCCTTAGTAGCTTCTTGCTTCCTTCTGTCCCCTGCTGGGCTTTCCTGGCGGCCCAGGCAGTAAAGAATCTGTTTGCAAATGCAGGAGACCAAGGTTTGATCCCTGGATGGGGAAGATCCCCTGGAGAAGGGAATAGCTACCCACTCCAGTATTCTTGTCTGAAGAGTCCCATGGACAGAGGAGCCTGGCAGGCTACAGTCCCTGGGGTTGCAGAGTTGTACATGACTGAGCAACTAACACTTCACACTTCCCTGGTACTTCCTTGCCTCCCTCTTTCTGTCCATCATTCCTTTTCTTTCTCTTCCCCTTTCCTCCGTTCCACCCCACTCTCCTTCATCTCATGTTCATTGAGTGCGAGCTTGATAAATACTCTAGGGTTGAAGGAGTGTATGTCCATCTCTCTCTCTCTCTCTTTCCCTAGCAAGAGAGTCTGAGCAGGAACCTACTCTTGCAGAAGTCAGACCTTCTCAGACCTATAAATCTAGGTCAGGCTTGGCTGCATGTATATGTGTGTCCCTGAACACAGTTATTGGGTTATCTGTTGTGTTCAATCTATGAGCTGAGAAGGTATAAACTTAGGAAATTTTGTAAAGGCATATGGCTCCATGCCCAGAAATTCTGATTCTCTCCTTTCTAAAATTACAACCTGAGCTGAGAACCACTACATTCAGAACTCTTGTAAGGAACAAATGTGAACAGTTCTCCAAGTGGAGAATAAGATATTGTTCCTATTAGATTACCTTTTCCAGGTGTCTTTAAAACTGTGTTACAGACCATGAAAAAGTTGTGAATTTATTTCTGAACTGTTATGCAAATGTGACAAATGCCAGGGATATTTTCCTGTCTCCATCTTGGCCCAAACTCATTAAGCAGTTATTTACCTTTAACTTTGATATCTCCAAAAATACGGTTAGATCGGTTACTGAGTAGTATCACTATACTTGTCCTTTAATAGCATATTTTCCAAAGTGATCACACTTGAATCAATCTTTCTGGTACCACATGGTGATCTTCAGTTATATTATTATGTCTCAGTGTAGTAAAATCAGTCCTTAACAAACAGTTAAAGTAAGAACTGTGCACAGTAATAAATAGACCTAGGATTCCAGCTGGCACAAAGTCTGATTTTAGTTTGAATGACAACAGTATTTTCTCTTTTTCAAGGGTGGGGGGGAATCACAGAAATGGAACATGGATTTGTTTTTTTTTTCCCCCTTTAGATGCTGTTTAAAATAGTCATGAGCATGAAATACCCTATTTTTAGATTTAGGTCATTTGAAATGCTCCCTCTTTTAGGATTAGAACAGGGATGGGGCAGTGATGGTCGTGGTTGATGCTGAGACGGCTCTGCCCAGTGCCTGGATTGGTCTTGCTGCTGCTACAACTGCCACACGGCCAGGCTTGTCCCTGACTCCGAATTCTGTCCTCTGGGCCTTCAAATGGTGTGGGGTGGGGGTGGTAGGGGACTGCTTGGGGATGGAACTAAGGAAATAAAACAAAGGAGCCTTCCACCTTTATGTCATGCGCTTTCCCTTCTCTATTCGTCACATTAGCCAGTTACACCAGAGGCCTGGGACACTGAGTCATATTCTCTGTCATTCCCAATGTGTGGTGGAGAGAGAGGAGATCTCTGCTTACTTTGACCCATGCCCTGTGCATCCCTCTGTACAGGAGAAGTCCTGGCAAGGAGCTGTCCCCCAAGACTTTTGTGACTTCCATTCGGTATTTCATTAGAGAGGGAAGAGTAGAAATTGGTGGGGTGGCGTGCAGTAGAGTCCAGACATGGAGACCTTTGGAGTTTCTTCAGCTAAGCGTATCTGATCCTGAGGTTCATGGGTTTGGGGTCTGCCCTCCCAAAGCAGCACTGAACCTCATGTCTTTACCATCTGACCATGGCAGTGGAAACTTCAGATGTTTTCAGAGCCATAAAGCATGTCCCGGCACAGTAATAAAGACTACTGTGTTTCCATCAGATTTTATAGTACCAGGCCACATTAAACTCTGATCTTACTGTCCTCTTGCATATTTCAGTAGGTACAAAATCACTTCTTTGTTTTTTTGAATTCTCTATTGGATAGATGTTTATATATTAACTTATTTTAGTTATTATTTCAGAATCTCATTTATCTCCAGTAATATAACTCAGGAGCAAATTTAATTGTGATGTTCTTCTAAATATCACTCATGTATAATAAAATATGTTAGATGGTGGGCTCAGCAACCACTTTTGGAAATTTTGATTTAAAAAAATTTTCTACTATGGTACTGCTGATCAGTCTCCAGAATTTCATTTAATTTACCTTCACTGTTGAAGGCAGATCCATAAAACTCGGTGTAAAAATATGCCCTTAGAAAGAAAGGCAAGAGGAGAGGAAATGCTCATGTTCTCACCCAGCCTCACCCAGTCCTCACTGATGGGCTCCACACCCTGTTAGTCATACAAGAATTCTCGTTTGTTAAGTAATGGACATAGACAACTTAAAATTCCCTTTCATGCAGGGCATGCATGCATGCTCAGTCATGTCCAACTCTTAGCAACCCCATGGACGATAGCCCTCCAGGCTCCTCCGGTCCATGGGATTCTCCCGGCAAGAATACCGGAGTGGGTTACCATTCCCTACTCCAGGGGAGCTTCCCCACCCAGGGATGGAACCTGCGTCTTTTTCATTGGTAGGCAGGTTCTTTACCACTGAGCCACCTGGGAAGCCCCTTCAAGTAAAGATGATGCAGCAAATATGCTAAAGGACTGTCTCCACTCGTTTAACATCTGTCAAGAGTCCATAGTCATGTTTGCTGCAGCCATTAACTATTGCTAACCTTTTAATTTTTTCCTTTTGTCAAATGGTTTACATTCTTCCACTTCAGGTGAAAAGATTTGAGGTCATATGTTCATTCATTTAACAAATAACTATTGACCATTTAACCCATACTGGGCTCTGACTTCAATGCTGGGGATAATATATCTATGAGTAAGGCCAGCCTATTTCCCATATTTGTGTGGCTTGTATTATAGTCCTGGAAGATAGGACATACACAGACACACATACACAAGGAAATAAATATAACAATTATCAAAAGTAAGTATTACAAGGGGAATAAGGAGGAGAAAGACAATGACAACAGGAAGGGCCAACTTAAATAAGGAGAACATGGAAAGCTGTCTGGAAGAGGGGTGATATTTCAGCCCTGAAAATGGGAAGTTATGGCTGTAGAAGGTGGGTAGGAAGGAAGATGTTCTAGGTGAAGGTCTAGAGTTTGGCAAAAAAAATTTATTCTGTTTGATGGAAAGACCAGCTGACACGTTATATTGGGTTGACCAAAACATTTGTTTGGGTTTTCCATAACATTGTATGGAAAAACCCAAACAAATTTTTTGGCCAGCTCAGTAAGTGTGGTGATCTGGACAACTGACCTCGAAGACAACGGAAGGGGTTGCGGTTTTCATTTCCAGAGGAGCTTTTAGCACAATGAGGAAGATGGCACTCATGCATCTCTTTATTTGTGTGGTGTTCATTAAGCATACATGAATGGACTGTTATTCCTGTCAAAAGTAATGGCAGACATTGCTAATCAACCTTAGCACTCCTTCCCCTGATCCTCAATTACTGTGGTATCCAGTTAGCTGTAGAATAACTGTTATTCCCCTGATTGCACTTGGTACTGCTCTGCCTTGAAGACAGAGATTGTATTTTTTTATTATAGCATCTTGAACTCCAAGAGTAATCAGTACCAATAAATGCTCAATAAACAATCATTTATTCATTAAAGTAAAACTTACCTACTTATAGCCATTTATTCTTATTATATATTAAATGCTTAATAATATATCAATAGTACCCTAAGTTTACTTTAAACCAATGTGTAAATATGCGTGTGTATAATGTAGTTTTTTTTGGCAGACCTAGACATATAGCCATATCTGCAAGATTTAACTATTTGAATAGTAAAGTTCAGTTCAGTTCAGTTGCTCAGTCGTGTCCGATTCTTTGTGATCCCATGGACTGGAGCACGCCAGGCCTCCCTGTCCATCACCAACTCCCGGAGTTTACCCAATCTCGTGTCCATTGAGTCAGTGATGCCATCCAACCATCTCATCTTCTGTCGTCCCCTTCTCCTCCTGCCTTTGATCTTTCCCCAAATCAGGGTCTTTTCAATGAGTCATCTCTTTGCATCAGGTGGCCAAAGTATAGGAGTTTCAGCTTCAACATCAGTCCTTCCAATGAACACTCAGGACTGATCTCCTTTAGGATGGACTGGTTGGATCTCCCTGCTGTCCAAGGGACTCTCAAGAGTCTTCTCCAACACTACAGTTCAAAAGCATCAATTCTTTGGTGCTCAGCTTTCTTTATAGTCTCACATCCATACATGACCACTGGAAAGCCATAGCCTTGACTAGACAGACCTTCGTTGGCAAAGTAATGTCTCTGCTTTTTAATATGCTGTCTAGGTTGGTCATAACTTTTGTTCCAATGAGTAAGCATCTTTTAATTTCATGGCTTCACTCACCATCTGCAGTGATTTTGGAGCCCCCCAAAATAAAGTCAGCCACTGTTTCCACTTTTTCCCCATCTATTTGCCATGAAGTGATGGGATTGGATTCCAAGATTTTAGTTTTCTGAATGTTGAGTTTTAAGCCCACTTTTTCACTCTCCTCTTTCACTTTCATCAAGAGGCTCTTTAGTTTTTCTTCACTTTCTGCCATAAGGGTGGTGTCATCTGCATATCTGAGGTTGTTGATATTTCTCCCGGCAATCTTGATTCCAGCTTGTGCTTCATCCAGCCCAGTGTTTCTCATGATGTACTCTGCATATAAGTTAAATAAGCAGGGTGACAATATACAGCCTCGACATACTCTTTTCCTGTTTGGAACCAGTCTGTTGTTCCATGTCCAGTTCTAACTGGTGCTTCCTGAGCTGCATACAGGTTTCTCAAGTGGCAGGTCAGGTGGTCTCTTTCAGAGAGACCGTCTCTTTCAGAATTTTCCACAGTTTGTCATGATCCACACAGTCAAAGGCTTTGGTATAATCAATAAAGCAGAAATAGATGTTTTTTCTGGAACTCTCTTGCTTTTTTGATGATCCAGTGGGTGTTGGCAATTTGATCTCTGATTCCTCTGCCTTTTCTAACATCTGGAGGTTCCCGGTTCACATATTGGTGAAGCCTGGCTTGGAGAATAGTAAAGTAGTAAAGTCAATTGTTTTTACTGGATTTGTGAGCTCCTCAAACCTATTAGGGTATGCTTATTTAAGCATAAAGAGTGAAGCCTGTATGGTTTCTGGAGAGTGACTTAGTGTGTATGTGATCTTGTTGAATCGGAATGAGGGTCATATCATGATGTCAGAGAAGTTTATTAACAACTAATAGCTCTGTGAAGTTGGAGAACATTTCCAGGGTTGGGTGGGAAGAGGGAGGAAGTTATTTTAATCACTTGCATAAGCCATTTATAGTCCTGTCATCTCCTCTGTCATAAAGATTATCACTTAATTATAAGATAATATGATTTGCTATTTAGATATCGGAGATAAAAACACACAGGCTGGGATCAAAGTGGAAATCAATTTTCAAAAGGTCTGGGTACTAATTAATAAAGTTCATTCAGCTGTGTGTCTGTCAGACTAGCTTGGGTTAGGGTGTCTATTTTAAAAACATAGATGAGCTGAGTTCTCTGGCTTCTGGGTCAGAGAGGATGACCACCTTTAAATACAAAGGGATAGCTCAGGCAAGTGGGAGAAAGTGCCTGACCTCACCCTGCAGGCCAACCAAGTGCCGGGACACACTCCCAGCATCCAGGGTCCTCTCCACTGCTTTTCTGCATTGCTCTTGAGTTGTGTAAGAAGATGGCGGGTTCAGTAGGTTGGACAAAGGCTGCTAATTACAGGAAAATGCAGGTGTGTATTAGCTTACAAGGGTGGGAACTTATAAGCAAATGTATGTGTAGAAGTGATAGAGGATAGATTTCAATTATCCCTAACAGATGAACTGGGCTTTCTGGAGTGTGGTCAGGTCTGAAGAAGGGTTTGAGGGAATTTCTTATCATTCACACTGAGGACCCTTCATCAGGGACATTGTTGAGGACAACCCAGCAACACTGCTATGTTTGAGAGGATGTGCTCTAGATTGGGTTGACCCTGGCTTGAATCTAAGTACTATTGCTTAATACTGTGATCTTTATATTTTGGAGCTTCAGTTTTGTTTTTTACTTTCTAAATAGATACCATAATTGTACCCACCTCAGTGCAGTTTCTGTAGAGTTTAGCATGGGATGTGGGTCCAAGAAATGATAGCTGTTTATTATGATTTTTGGAATGATAGTGGTCATTGTTAGAACCCAGTAAGGGCAAAAGATGACGTTTTGTTGTTGTTTAATACTTTATCCCCCAAATCCCAGTCCAAGTTCAGTGCTTTCCCTGGACTCCCAGACAGAGGGCACGCTTGAATAAGGATGAGCTCAGGAGAGATTCTTTCCAAAGGACATATGTGGAGGGATGGGGCTCAGGTGGAGAAGAACCATAGGGAATGGAGGGAGCTACAGAGGAGTTCTCATGACTGAAACCCAGAGAGATGAGGGGAAGGTATGATCCTGCAACATAGCAGGAAAGAGAATGGGAAGAGCATGCTGACTTTGGAGGAGCCAGGAGCTTTGGGAAGGGGCTTGACTTCTCTTTTATCTCTTCAGCTCATCTCCTGCTGGAATCCTCTCCAGCCAGTTGACACGGGAAGCCCAGAGGCAAGGGACTCCATCAGTGTAGCGGATGCAGGTCAGCCTTCTAGCGCAGAGAACAGGGCAGTAAGTGGAGGGATGGATCTAAAGGGGCAACCCAACTTCACAGTGTCTCACACATAGTAAGCACTCAATAAAAATATATTGAATAAATAGCATCTCATAGGTAGTTGAATTAAATTGTGTTCCTTCAAACAATTGTTTTCTTAGCACTTCCTATGTGCTAATTGCCATAAAGCCTGGAACAATGAATAAAGCTCAACCTTAGTCCTCCTGGGTATCCACAATGCTTCCATTTTTTAAAAGACTTTATATGTATATTTTTTCCCATTAATTTGTACCATCTCCCTCTAAAGTAGGATTTATTATACCCATTTTGTGAAGAAGGAGCCCTAAATTTTGAGAGATTAACAGACATGTCCAGAGTCATACAGAGGGTGGAATGGGAATCCAAATGCTGACTTCTAGGATCCTCACAGTCATTGTTCCATCCTGGTTCTATGACTCCACAGAAAGGATTATTGATCTGATTGAGCATGCTTTTTCTTTTTTCACCTAATGGTTGAATGAATTCAGTAAATACTATTGTAGATGAGTTTAGCTGTAACTAGCCCATTATTCCTATCAGAGGTACCAATGTGAATCATCTGGGAACTTACTAAAATGAGGAATTTTGAGAGTCTCCACCAAGTCTAATCTATTGTGTTGGACTCCTTGCAAAATCCTTAAGGGATAGGGTAGCCAGCCTGAGAGTGAACTCTGCTTTCATGAATCCCTGATGTAACCCAAACTCCTAATTTTACAAAGGACAGAAATGATGCTCAGAAAATCAGCGTGACTAGTTTGGTGATACAAGGCTAGTTGGTGTCAAACACAGGTATTCATGTTGTCAGTAAATAAAATCAGCATCAAATAAGAGTAATGCTCGCTAAAGTATATAACATAAGAATGGGTACATAAAACTTATTTGACTTAGTGCTCTTTTGCAGATGTGGTCCTGATAGCTAAATGTGAATTAGATGGCACTGGGATTGGAGAAGATGCACCCTAACAACAGAGAGTGATTTAATGCATATAACAATGTGAAATCCTGCACCCCACATCTAGGTCATTTTCAAAGGCAGAATAATGGAGCTGCCTAGCAGTCAGCTTTTGCAGATGAGTGTAGGTTGAATTATAAGAATGGATACCCAAAGATGTGGAAAGATACAGTCATCAGTGAAAATAGAAGATGCCATTTTCATTTGTAAGATGGACCTTTTATTAATTAATCTGAATTTGGTGCTGATATTGGCTAGTACAAAAATAAGCCTTCAACGACAGGATGAGCACCAGGACTACTAAAGACCTCTGGTCTCCAAACTGGTCTTGTCTCTCTAGGTGGCAGATAAATTGTTCAAAAAAGTGATGAATTTCTCCTCATAGAACTGAAAATGTGGACAAAATTGAGTGACTCATAAGAGCATACTCATATGACAAATGTTTCTGAGTGTCTCTCATGCCAGGTCACATCACTCCTGAAGTATAATGATAGGTTATAAATTGTTTTAACAGGACTTTCAATGATCTGCTTAATCCATGGAACTTAAAGTGGGAACTGATGTTCTTTCATGATAACGGAGATGAAATTGTCAAAGGAGAATTTCTTAGGTAGCTGATAGAGCATTTCCAACAGTGGCAAGTTTCTGTACTGATCATTTGAGCATCTGTTTTCATAGATTCTGTCTGTACTGGCATTTAATATATGTTAAATCTTTATTCTTTCAGTGTAGGCAACAATATTTTCTATGATTTGTTCCATGAGTCTGTGTTTTTTTTCTTTTTTTGACAGAGAGCTCTTGCACATCCTCTCGCTAAGCTTGTATTTACTGAGTTTATTCATTCTCTTATGGAGAAATAATTCATAGTCTGTTATTAAGACAATGGCTTTGACTTTAGAATGAGTTTATGTCTTTAAGGATAGTTCTCAGTAAATGAGTCAACCATATGTTAAATCAAATTTAACATCCATTATGAAACACTGAATCATACTTTACATCTCAGTAATGATAAAAAATGATCACTTATCTCATGTTCTTCTCATTTGTACTACATCTCATCCATCTTGCTAATATTGCAAAGATTTATTAAATGAACAAGTATCCAACTATAACTGTTAGTATTAATTGCATATTTTTCTTTTTTCTTTTGTGGCCTTCCACTTCCATGTTCACTTAAGCTCACTTTAATATAGGTTTTAAAAGTAATAGTCTTTATTATTCTGAAATGACAATTAACAGAAAACTAGTAAGTTAGCAATAAAATTATTTCCATGAAACTCTGCAATTCCAGCATCCCATTACAAGGCTGAGGATTTGCTTTATGTGCTCAGTACTGGAAGTGAATATCTCTTTTCACTAGAATAAAACAGTCGATTTTAAACCTCTGGAAACATTTCAGATCCCTTATGACTTAAAATTGCTACTTGTGTAGTAAAAGTTTAAATCACTTGAGTAAATTTGTAATTTAATCTTTAACTAACATTTATTCTTTCTTTCTAAGTGCTTTCTGTTGGTGTAAATTGTGAAGAGTTGCCTCTGTCTTTTCATAAGACTTGACTAGGCTTCTTCAGCTCAAGAATTTCCAAACTATCTTTCAAACCAATAGCTTCTTTCAGGTTCCTGTTTCTGGGAAAAGTTCCACCATACTATCTCTTCTCCAGGCTCTGAATACAGGTCCCTGCCTCTCATTTATGTCCTAAATGTCCTCAACTTTTCAGCTACAGCTGCTTTTTCCTGTAAAATGATCTCTTAGATGTTTATACTTCTCTTGTGATTCTTTTTACATACCCCCTGGATTTCTACCCCAGCCTCTTGGTTGATCTTCAAAGCCTTTGTCTTTCTTGGATACATCCTGCATTCTGGTGAAACAAATCTTACTCAGTTCTTCCGAGCTTTAGTTCATGAACTCAAATGTTCCTTGAGGAAGGGATTCAACACACACTTGTTTCATGTTTCACCAAATTCCCGTTTTTATCAGATAACACATATCACAGAATTTTATCTAATGGGATGGTGGTGAGCAGAATTTCTTTCTAAATGGCAAATGTCACACTAATGTATTATCTTTATTGGGATAATAATAATGAAAGGGACCATTTACTAAATTGCTTTTATGAATGTGGTGTTTTATATCTATTTACCTCTGATTCTTGTACAAACCTCGAGTGAAATTGAAAGTCACTCAGTTGTGTCTGACTCTTTGTCATCCCATGAACTGTAGCCCGCCAGGTTTCTCTGTCCATGAAATTCTCCAGGCAAAAATAGTGAAGTGGGTCGCCCTGCCCTCCTCCAGGGGATCTTCCTGACCCATGGATTGAACTGGAGTCTCCCACATGGCAGGCAGATTCTTTACCCACTGAGCCACCTGGGAAGCCTGTGCCCTGCCCTTCCCCCCTCCCCCCTCCCACACACACGTACACAATTTGTTTGCTGACCATATATACCAAAATCCGACCAGAATATTGAGAAGAACTGGTAATAGAGCTTGGGGTTTGGGAGGAAAGTTCAATTTAGGGAGGGAATCTTTTTGTGAGAGACTTCATAGACTTAGAACCATAAAGTTGAGTCTCAGTTTTAGAGGGATGGAGTGGGGTCACGTGGATTTCATTGTTGCAGGGCTGGGATGCAGAGACAGCACTGTGGCTTCAGATGGGATCCTTTGAGGGTTTCTTGAGGTGAGGTAGAGGAGGAAAACTTCAAGAATGTCCTAGGATTTTAGAAAGGTTTTGAAAATTGCCATGTCAAGGAGAAGGCATCTTCATTTAAATATTGTCATGAAACATAAATGCAAATCTGAAGGTAAAATCTGGAAACTGCTATGTGAAGACTGATGTGTTGTAAAACTTGTTCACTGCTATGTAAACAAATGGTAAAAGTCATCTAGTTGAGATATAACTAAGGGAAGAATTGATAAGCTGAGACACTGAACCACTACCACCCCCTTTCTTGATCCAATAGAAAGGAGGATAAGTACCTGTCTTGAAATTAGGTAGTTACCAAAGCTTGGTGTAATGCTAAAGAGGATACTGCATTTTCTTAACTAGGCTGTTCATCTACTTCCTTAAAAATGTTGGAATGTTTTGCATTTGATCCATAGTTAGCCTTACATTCTCAACCCTATAGTAAATTTTTATAATCCAGTTCATGCTACTGTCATATTCTCAATCAAACAGGAAATTACTTTCCTGAGTTTGGCCAAGATTGAGAGGGAATATTGTGCAGCATCAGCATAATATTAACTGAAATTTTGTCATTCGTGATGGAACCTAACAAAAATCTGCAGGTGCCCAGCAGGAGACTAAGAATTTCAGTTCAATGACGTTTTCCTTATGATATCCTTAACCTGTAGTCATGTGACTTTAGCACGTGTTATGGCTTTGTTAAACACTAGTGTTCACTCATTGCCCATTCTGGGCAGCTCACTGTGCTGATCTCTATGGAAGAAGCTAAATTAAGACCCTGGTTTCTGCTGTCAAGAAGCTTACTGTCTATGTGGATAGACAGATGGTACCACACGACACAGATTTGGGCTGTTGCAGACTGGTGGTCCTCTGTGCTATGAGAATACTGAGGTGGTAGATATTTATTTTGATGGGAGGACTGGAAAAGTTTCATGGACAATGTGACTTCTGAGCTAGACCTGGAAAGTTTCAACTAGTAGAAATGTGTCCAAAAGGTTGTAAAATTCTAGAAATGGTAATTTGACTGATTAACCAGGAGAGAGATAAGGGACAGCTCTGAGACTGGAGGGGAAGAGCAGGCATACATTTCACAGAATCCTAAATGCCATCTGGGAGGCTTTAGACATCATTTCAAAAGCCCAGGGTAGCCACCAGAGGTTTTAGGAAAGGAAGTAAGAGGACCAGTTATGTGTCTCATGAGATTAAACGTGGCCCCTTGGTGGTGGATTGGGTTGGTGCTACAGTATCGGGAACAGTTGCGGTAGGAAAACTGGGAAGGAGAGAAAAGGCTGAAAAGATAGAAATGGGAGTCAGCAGTACGCAGTGAGAGAGATACTTACAGCAGGAGGTGGGTCTCCTACTGTAGGAGGCAGGTCTCCCCAAAAGTATATTTCCAGGTTTCTAGCCCAGGTGAGTATCTCTCCCACCTTGGTGTTTGTTGGGGTCCTTTAATGGACCGGAACCTTGTGGTACGGAGTCGACGATAAAGTGAGAGAGAGAAAGAGAGAGAGAGAAAGACAAAAAAGACCCGGGGACCTAAGCTCTGGTGGAGCAAAGGTGCTTTAATGATTTTTCTATGAGTATATATAGGCTGCAGTACAAGAAACTTCTTTCGGGAATGATAGAGATCAGAAAACCAAATGTACAGCAACCGTTACCAAGGGAACAAGGGGTAACGTTAGTCACAAGGTCAGGAGACAATCTATATCTCAAGTAAGGGGAAGGAGATTAAGCTGTTTTGTCCTAAGGAGAATGTTTACTAAAGGAGACTCATGCTTGCCTCACACAATGACCTCAGTCCCTGGGAGCAGCGTGCTGTTCCGCTTGAAGAGGGACAAAGGACTCATGAGAGACAGCACGTAGGAATCCTCCCATCAAACATTCCCTGACAGGTGTTCTTTTTTTTTTTTTTTTAATTTATTTCTTAATGGGAGGATGATTGCTTTGCAATGTTGAGTTAGTTTCTGCTGTACAATAACACGAATCACCTTTGAGTGTACATATACCCCTCTCTTTGGAGCCCCTCTTCTATTATACCCGCCCCCGTGTCATCTCTCTAGGTCATCACAGGGAACTGAGCTGAGCTCCCTATGTGATACAGCAGCTTACCACTAGCTCTCTGCTTTACACATGGTGGTGTATATGTCTTCACTTCTTTAACTGAGACATTGACAATAAACCATACAGAGATAGAACTAATTATCATAAAACCTTGCTTCACAGAGATGATACATATGCATAGCACATATACATCACACTTCCTTGATTTTGTGATGTTATTGGTTGTAAGAACACCATTGATTGCATAATGCTTTGGAAAAAAAGAAATGCAAACATATTAAACACCTAAGTCAATTGTAAGATACATATCCATTTACTTGTGTTAGCAATGTAAAAATAAGCATCTTAAAATTTAGGAAATTGGGCAATCACCCTTCAGTTATTAGCATTTACTAACTTATAGTTTATTGGACAATCAAGTAATCGTAGCTGGTACATACTTTCTAATATTAGAATTTTTACCAGTTCCTAATACTGGAAATTTTACCACTTTTGTATACTAACTCTCTGCAACCTTGGGAAAGTCATTTTACCTCTACAGGGTGGGAAGTGCAACAAAGATTCTGAAGTACATTGATGAAAAGCACTATAGGAAGCCCTTGATGTTGTTATACCTCTATCATATCTTTCACCCCGTAGCACATCCCATCATTACAGTTAAAATGAAAGATCATCAAATGTTACCTGTAGTTGAATTTTAAAGAATGGGAAAAATCTAAAGAAATGATCAAACCTAGTTATTCATCCATATTCACTGGGAAGTTTATTCAAAATGTGAAAGAATATCTGGGGTCTTGCCTTCACCTCTTAAATCAGGACTTTCAGGGAATGGAGTCTGGAATCTCATCTTCCTGATAAGCTCCACAGGTGATTCTGATGCATGAACAGAGTTGATATCTGAGGTGCCTGAACAGCCTTACATGGATTCTAGGGGATCAGCATAGTGATCCTACAGTTGGTGGTCTTTCTTTCTGTTTGAACAGCCTAAATGTGATGTAGGGGTTTGGGGACTTTGTTTTTTGGGTTACTGGTGGTTTCTACAATGCTGCCTCTTCCCAACCTTTATCATTCACCCTTATATCCCACATTTTAATGGGATCAGGTTCTGTGGATTCTCTGAGCATTGCCTGGATATGCAGCATTGGCAAATTGTTGTTTCCTCATCATTTGCTTTGGTACAAGTTTAATGAAAAAAAAAAGTATACAGCTTAGACATAATTCACAATTTTCCCAATTAACCATAGCATGCTCCTGAAATCTTAAGAACATTAAAAAAATCTAATTATGTATATGATAAACAGTGTCCTGTTCTTTTTCCAGGTAGGAAGTAATGGGTTTGACTCTCTCTGGATTTAATGTTGACAGTATAGAACAGGAATGCTAATCACTGAAGCTGCAATAAAAACTTAGAAATATTAAAACCTTCTTTCTCATACAAAATTATATTCTACAATTCAAATGGGAAAAGGCAGCATGAACTAGAAATTTACCCTATTCCCTAACCTCTTCTGCTATTTACCTAGATTTTTATTCACTAAATACAGACATTTTAAATGTCTTTGGCCCCTAGGGCTCCCAGACCTGTAAAGAAATAATCTTTCCATTCTGGACTTCAAAACCAACTACTGGAAATCTTATCATCCGTTTAGTCCAATGCATATTAAAATCGAGCAATTAATTATCTCCGGTTCTAATCCAGTAAGCCTGTGCAATTAACATCTGGGGTTCAGTTCATGTTTTTGCTGACTTTCTCATTTAAGGATTGGGACACAGTGGATCTCCCTAGAAGACATATTTAACAAAGATTATTTCCTGTATTTAAATCTTCATTTCTTTTAACCCATGCTTTGTTTTGTGCATATTTTCATTAACACCTTTCAGTTGTAAATTTTGTCCTAGGAAGAGATTGCTGGCAGTAAGTAATTTTTTTTAAAAAAATGAAGTGAAGGGTGAATTTAGTTGTATCCCTTAATTTTTTGATTGCCAAATAAGATGGAGTATGTCAAAATTACCTGAACAGCAAACAATTGATCAAATAAGTAATAAATAGAGACTTAGTCATTAGCCACATGGTGTGATTTTGCTTGCTCTGTCCTCTTGTCTAAACATTCCTACCTGCTTGCCTGGTGTTCGAAATTACTCTAAGATTGCGTACACCATTTATTTCACCACAAGAGACTAGGTACACTAAGTATATAATCACAAATACCAAGAAGAGTTAGTTTAGGAGTCTGATTTCACATTAGGTTATAATGAATGAAGGGACTCTTTCCTCTGATAGCAGGAATAATCAGAGATGGACTCTGAAAGGTAGATTGTCTCACTTCTAAGTAAACAGTGGCTGAAGGAGGCTGAGAAAGAAGGGAACTACATACAGAGAAGCAAGGGAAGGAAGGCACTGGAGCTTGACTTTATTATTTTTACTAGAATCTGGGGTTCTCTAAGTAGTGAGTGATGCTTGCTGTTGAGAAAGCTTTATTTCCCTGTTCGCCAGATGGGGCTCCAGCCTTTTTCGTAGCAAGCTTATATGTCACCTTCTCTGGGAAGCCTTCCTGGCTTTCAACTACAATATCAGTTCCCATGCCTCTAAGCTTCTATTTCTACTTTACTTACAGTGAAAACTTTATACCACCATGTTCCTCTTCTCCCAGAAAATTTCGTTTCAGGAGTTATTTCTATGTCTACTGTTGCTTTTTTTCTGTCACAGTCTCCTAGAACAATATAATGATCTACAATAAAGGTTAACAGATTTAATATATAGAGAGAGTATGTATGATATCACAGAAACTATGATCTTCTAAATATGGTTCTATTTCTTAAGGAACATTTGAAAAATACAGGAAAGATAAAGAGAGAAAACAAGTCCACTGTAATTCTGCTTCTCAGACGTCACCATTCTTCACAGTCAGGTGAATTTCTTCCCATCGTTCTGTTATTGTTGTTCAGTAGCTCAGGTGTGTCTGATTCTTTGTGACCTCATGGACTGTTGCACTCCAGGCTTCCCTGTCCTTCACCATCTCCTGGAGCTTGCTAAAACTCATGTCCATTGAGTCGGTGATGCCATGCAACCATCTCACCCTCTGTTGTCCCCTTCTCCTCCTACCTTCAATCTTTCCCAGCATCAGGATCTTTTCTAATGTCAGCTCTTCACATGAGGTGGCCCACTGTTCTATAACTAACTGCAAATATGCATTTTGGGGGTCTTTTGTATATTTATAAAGATTGCATACAAATGCAGTCACATGCATTTACTTGTTTTGTTTTACTTTTTTTACACTTAGCTATGTCAACTTATTTCCACATTATTAAGTATTCTTTGAAAAACTGATTTTGTAATGTTTTTTGAATATTAGCCATTGCATATCTGAATTTAATTAACTGTCCCTGTTTTTAGTAAATTTGTTATTGTTATACATAAAACTGTGACATATGTCTTACAAATAATCTTTGTCTTGATCTCTGATAATTACATTGGCATAAATTTTTGAAGGGTGTGGATAAATATTTTGATATTATATGCCAATTTGCCCTTAATAGTAGTGTATACTTGTGCCTGTTTCCTTGTGGCTTCCATGGATCTGAGTATTTTTATTGGAAAAATTCTTTGCCTTTTCTTTAATAAAAATGCTATTTCATTGTTTAAAACTATGGTTAATTGAACATAGTGAAGTTGAACATATTTTTCATATTGTACTTATCCATTTATATTTCTTATTTCTTCATGGTTTTAATCTAGTTTTCTAATGAAGTGTTTGCATCTTATCACTTTGTAATAGCTCTTTATCTAAAGATATGAGTTGTTAGTCTGGAATACATTTTTCAAATACATTTTTTCCCATACTTTTCTCACTTCATTTTGTTTGTAATGGTTTTGGGGAGCTGAAGGTTTTAATTTTTGGTTGTGATATGTATCATTGTTTCCATTGTCATTTTAGCATTATTATACTTAAAAAATTCATTCTGATCCAGATAAATAAGTCATATTTTTTTTTCTTCTTATCTAATGGCTCTGTTTTCTGCTTTTATTTCATTAGTAGATGTGTGATTTATTTTAGTATTTGACAGGAGAAAGAGATGTAACTTGTTTCCTATAAATAGTCAACCAGTATTTCTGCCATTATTTGTTGTAGTCTTTTCTTCTCTGAGATTTGTACTGTGACTTATATATACACTAGGGACTATCCAGGTGGCCTTAGTGGTAAAGAACCTGCCTGCTAATGCAGGAGACATAAGAGACACAGGTTTGATCCCTGGGTCTGGAAGATCCCCTGGAGGAGGGCATTACAACCCTCTCCAGTATTCTTGCCTGGAGAGTCCCATGGACAGAGGAGCCTGGTGGGCTACAGTCCATATGGTTTCTTTCTGGCCTTCCTCTTCTGTCCATTGACCTAAATATCCTTAGATCAATATGTTTCCAACTATTATAGTTTCACTGGTTATTTTAAAGAATTTTTTTCCCCAGAAGTAGGTTTATCTCATGAGTGGAAGCTTTCTAATGTTCTCACTTAATTTAGGAGAAGCATTTGTAAAAATGTTGTAAAAACAGAGGGAAATTTTGTCTTAATAGAAATAAAATAAATAAATAGAAGGGTAATAGACCATTTGGAGCTTCCTAGGTAGCTCAGTGGTAAAGAATCCAGCTGCCAATGCAGGACACAGGAGACTCAGGTTCGACCTCTGGGTTGGGAAGATCCCCCGGAAAAGGGAATGGCTACCCACTCCAGTATTCTTGCCTGGAGAATCCCATGGAGAGAAGAGCCTGGCAAGCTATAGTGCAAGGGGTCTCAAAAGAGTCGGACCCAACCGAGAACACACATACACACCATTTGAGGACATGACAGTGTTTTTCTTTTTGTATCTATATGGTACTTAAGAGCATGATCTTTGAAGATTTTAAATTCTGGTCCCCGTCTTGCCCCCAACTAGATGTAACCTTGATAAAGTTAAGTTATCTTTTTTTCTGTGTCCAAATTTTAAAAATAAGAGTGTTCTCATAACACCTTTTGTAACCATGAAGATTAAGTAATTTACACAAACTGTTGTGCTTGGCTTATAATGTGTTTTTTTTTTTTAATTCTTTTTTTTTAAATTATTTATTTATTTATTTATTTTTCCAATTATTTTATTCATTGGAGGCTAATTACTTTACAATATTGTAGTGGTTTTTGCTTTAAAAGTTTTCATTGTGGTTAAATATACATAACATA
Source organism: Cervus elaphus (assembly GCF_910594005.1). Lineage (NCBI taxonomy): Eukaryota > Metazoa > Chordata > Mammalia > Artiodactyla > Cervidae > Cervus > Cervus elaphus. The sequence goes on from NC_057838.1 coordinate 52,482,260, forward strand.
GTAGTTACCATTTTAACCATTTTTAAGTATTCAGTTCAGTAGTAAGTACCTTTACGCTGTTGCGCAAGCTGTGTTCAGAACTTTTTTCTTACTGCAACGCTGAAACCATACACTCATTACACAGCCACTCCCTCAGCCCCGTCCCCTCCCCTTGGCAACTACCCTTCTGCTGTTCGCCTTTATGACTTGGGCTGTGCTAGGTACCTTATATAAGTGGAATCATACAGGCTTTTTGTGATTGATTTATGCTGCTTAATATAATACCCTCAAGGTTCATAAAGCATGTGCCAGAATTTCCTTTCTTTACAAGGCTAGATAATAGTCCATTGTTTTATGTATATACTATGTTTTGTTTACTCATTCATCCGTCAGTGGACACTTGGGTTGCTTCCAACCTTTTGGCTGTTGTGAATAATGCTGCTACTAAAACATGTGCACAAATACCTCTCCAAGACCTTGTTTTCAGTTCTTTTGGGTAAATACCCAGAAATGGAATTGGATCATCTGGTGATCCTATTTTAAATTTTGGGGCAAACGATCCTGCTGTTTTCCATGGCAGCGGTCATGTTGTACTCCTAGTCCTCATGTATCATTGCAGCTCATTAGGGTCAGTGATCCCGAGTTGTGCACTGCTAAGAGCAGGATGCAGTGACTGAAACATTATAGACAAAACCCCAAATCCCAGAAGATTAAGCCCCACTTACTAGGTTAGTTGTACAGGTCACACACAAGTTTAACAGCTCTTAGTTTTTTATCCTTTTTTAACTTAGCTGCTAAACTGACCTAACTAAGAAGGATTTAAGAGTTGTAGTAATGATGTTTATACAATATATGGGTGATAGTGTCTTTATTTATATATCCAACAGTTTATTGAATGGCTAATATATATATCTCACATAGTTATAGGTCATGTAGTTACAGAAGTAAAAAGAGAGATGGGATCTTTACCTTCATGGAGCTACTTTCTGGTAAGGAAAGTAGATGATATATAAGCAGAGAATTAAATGAGAAAAATCCTTGCAGAGCATCATAAGTAACGTGAAGATTTAGCCATGGGGTAAGAGGACAGCATTCAGGGGGTAGGAGAGGCTACTTTAGACAGACTGGTCAGGAAAGGTCTCCTTTATTAGATGATGGGTAAGCAGAGGGCTTCCCTGGTGGCTGAGATGGTTAAGAATCTGCCTGCAGTACTGGAGACCTGGGTTCAATCCCCGGGTTGGAAAGATCCCCTGGAGAAGGGAACAGATACCCACTCCAGTATTCTTGCCTGGAGAATTTGGCAAGGCTGCCAGGTTACTCTGTCCACGGGGTCACAAAGAGTTGGACACAACTGAGCTACTTTCATTTCTCTTTTTCCAGCAGAGACCTGTAGGGGACACTGTTGTTGACTCTCCACCAATGTCCCAGCCAAGCCAGTAAGCCCATAGCCTTTCCATGAGTCGGTAAGCAGCCCAAGTTGGCCAAATAAGATGAACAGGAAAGTCTTGTGTACGGTTACTGGGGAGGGGCCTGTTCTTTCTCTGCTCCTGGACCACATCAAAGGCTGAGGCAGGCTTGACAGCTGCTGACTTCTGCTGTGCTTCTACTTGGGACTCACTCCAGAGTGCTGGTTTTTGTGTCTATTTTAGATGAGTTGACCCAGTTTCCATTCTATTCTCAGTAAAGTTAGATTGGTTGGGAATCTGAAATCAATGTTTCTCAGATTCTCTCATAGTCAGGTTCTAGGTCCAGAAGGGGTTCCTCCAGTTCAGTATATTCATGGGATATCTGACTGGTGCAAGTGAGGTGGAGGCCATTTTTAGCCCTCCTTTTGCTATTTCGATTGGCAAGCATGGCTGAAAATGTGGGAATTCCTTGCAGTCACCTTCCCTTGTTCATTCTCCAGCTTTGTGAGGTTTAAGCAATGATGGAGGTGGCAGAAGCAGTGTTGACAGAGCTCTGATCTGGCATCTTGAGCTCTGAACCATAGCTGCAAAGATGGCTTTTTCAATTCACTGCATGTCCAGAGGCCAGTAAGATGGTGGCAGGTTCTTGATCAGATCATGGCTCTGAGATCGCCTCAGAGAAAGCATCTCCTTGTAACATCCCTGTGGTCAGTGGGATTGATGTGAGAAAGAATTGACAAAGAGAGCAAAGAGAAAGAACTGACTCATACTAGTAACTTCACTGTAGATAGTGAAGTGAAAGTTGGCTCAGTCGTATCAGGTGTCTGACTCTTTGTGACCCCGTGGACTATACAGTCCATGGAATTCTCCAGGCCAGAATACTGGAGTGGGTAGCCTAGCCCTTCTCCAGTGAATCTTCCCGACCCAGGAATCAAACCAGGGTCTCCTGCCTTGCAGGAGGATTCTTTCCCAACTGAGCTATCAGGAAAGCAGCTACTTACCATATTCTATATTACTAAGACAATAAATTTCTGTATTGTTCAAGTCATTTTAGTTGGGGTCTTCTTTTTCTTGCAGTTGAAAGGAACTTTTAGAGATGTAGGTATTAGAGATGAGAGGATAAAAACCTGGGAGGATCTTGGGGAATGTTGCTTCAGGCCCAGAATAGGGTGGTATTTGAATTGAGACCTCTTTTAGCCATCTGGATGGAAGTACCTGGAAGGCTTCAGCTCTTCAAGTCAAAATCCTGAACAGGGAAGTCAGGTTTGCAGATGCAAAGCGGTAGTTCAAGAGCTAGCCAAGAGGCAGTGCGTGTACGTGCTAAGCCGCGTTAGTCATGTCCTCCTCTTTGCAACACTATGGACTGTAGCCTGCCCGTCTCCTCTGTGCATGGGATTTCCCAGGCAGGAATACTAGAGTGGGTTGCCATGCCCTCCTCCAGGGGATCTTCCTGAACCAAGGATCGAACCCGTGTCTCTCATGTCTCCTGCATTGGCAGGCAGTTTGTCAACATTTCAGCCTGTTTGTGAGTTGGTGTTCTTGGGTTTTTTGTTGTTGTTGTTGCTGTTTTAAGGCAAAAATACTGAATTTCAAAGCATTTAATTAAAGGACAACCACATACAGCAGTTCAGAAGTTTTATTAGTGCAAAATGTGATATAAGTGAAAGATATTTCCCAAATGCCCATTAAAGGCAAGATAGACCAGTTGACCCATTGCTGGAAGCAATCTCCTCTGCTTGGGGTGGAAACATCTCTCCACAAGCTCAAAAGTCTATCACACATTTGCAGTTTTAGAAGGATGCCACCATCACCTTTTATTACTGAGCTTTAACTGCACTGTTGGTTAAAGAGCATATGTTTATCTTATCAGAAGGCTATTTTTAACTTTAACTATTCTCTTTGCTTCTGCTTATTCTAGATTTAAGCTAAGCCTTTAACTTTATTTACATGCATGTGTAAGTGAATTCTTGTAGCCCTAGTCTAAATTCTAAACACAGTCTATTTAGAAGACTGGAGAAATCAATATTCAGCGGCATTCTTTGGTAGAGAAATAATTTATACTTTTTTTTTTTTGAGGGGGGTGCATAGCAGGCTGCTCTTTAATGCAATTGATACATAGCATAGCTTATCTCTGACAGTGTGGGTGTGGTCGTTATTTTAGGTTCACATCATTTTGAGAGCTACTTTATGGAGGACTCTCCAAGGCTTTGGCAACTGTCCCACGGGGCAAGTAGAGTAGAGAAAGCTTAGCAGGGATTAGTTAGGGTATGTTATTGATGTAGATGGAACATAAGATGTTGGCTAAATAAACTTACACTTGCAATGTTCAGCAAATTTTAAAGCTAATCATTAATTCCTTAAGGGGGGGGAGGATGTTTTGAATGACTTTTATGGCCAGCTCCCTTCCTTAAATAGGTGATGATGAACAGGTCTCAACCTCAGTGATGATTAAAACAAATAAATGAATAACTGAAAGTTAATAACACTATTATATATGAGACATGGCACCTGCTATCTTAAAATTTTTATTTTAAACAATCTTAGGAAGTTGCATTAGTATCCCTATTTTACAGATCAGAAACAGACTCAGAGGTTAAGGGTTTATCCAGGAACACAGCTAGTAAAAGGCAGAACCAGGATTTGACTCTGTATGCTTGGCTCTGAAGTGTACCTGCTTTATGTTACTAAATGACTGACCAACCTAGACAGCGCATTAAAAAGCAGAGACATTACTTTGCCAACAAACGTCCGTCTAGTCAAGGCTGTGGTTTTTCCAGTGGTCATGTATGGATGTGAGAGTTGGACTATAAAGAAAGCTGAGCACCGAAGAATGGGTGCTTTTGAATTGTGGTGTTGGAGAAGACTCTTGAGAGTCCCTTGGACTGCAAGGAGATCCAACCAATCCATCCTAAAGGAGATCAGTCCTGGGTGTTCATTGGCATGACTGATGTTGAAGCTGAAACTCTAATACTTTGGCCACCTGATGAGAAGAACTGAGTTATTTGAAAAGACCCTGATGCTGGGAAAGATTGAGGGCAGGAGGAGAAGGAAACGACAGAGGATGAGATGGTTGGATGGCATCACTGACACAATGGACGTGTTTTTGAGTGGACTCCGGGAGTTGGTGATGGACAGGGAGTCCTGGCGTGCTGCAGTTCATGGGGTCGCAAAGAGTCGGACATGACTGAGCAACTGAACTGAAAATGACTGACACTGGTGTCTGTCTAGTAATCTTTGGATTCTTTTAAGAAGACACTCTTACCTCTTAATCATTTCTTTGAGTCCTTTTGTACTAATAAGAAAGTAGTGTACATTTATTCAAAGCAAGAAAGGGCTATGGTGGTTGTTGAGTTCTTCATGTTCCAGGAAAGAACTTTGCAAATGATCATCAGGTGAGTTGGTAGGTAATAACTTACTCTGCCTCTCTTACCTGCTGAGAGATTCACACTGCATGCTTGTGTATCAAAAGTTTAGAAAAGCCCTGATGTTTAACCCAACACTTTCCAAATCTCTCTGATCACAGACCCATATCATCATTCTTTTTTTTTTTTTTTCAAAGACAGTGTTTTATCTTTATTAAAAAACGGATAAACATAGCAGCACTTGCAAAAACAATAGTTCATAAAAGGCATTGTACACTGTCAACTGATAGTATGGAAAGGCGAGGCCCCCAGCACAGCTGGTGGTGGGCTGTACATCACAACACTCACAACTGCCTGTCCACTTAATGCGACTGAGCCCAGAGCAGCCGTGGGGACACCAACAGCAACATGGCACGCTTCAACTTCAAGCCTTTGTTATTCATGTGAATAGTCAATCAAGTCAAGTATCACCCTCCATATCATCATTCTTGAGAGGTGGCCCAACCTCCTCAATTCACAGGAGAGGACCCTAAGGACAGAAAGGTCAAGGAAATTGTCCTTGGAATATAGTTTTTCTGTTTTCTACACAACCCTGACATTGGACCAATTTTAGCCTATTTCAATTGTGTGAATCATTGAATTTATGATCCAAGCCTCAAAAATGAAAGTCCTTTAACATTTCCCTGTAGTTTTTCAAAAAGTATCTGTCAGAACAGTCAGCTTAAAATGCCACTTTGGGCAATTATTGTCTTATTTAAAGAAGGGGAGAGGGCTACAGTAAACATGTCAGTGGTTTACTTCTGGTGGCTCCAGGGGGTTAGCAACCAACAGAGAGCTTCAGCTTCAGCTACTGACTGTAAGGAGAAAAAAAAAAAAAGCTTCACCTACAGAAAGGTCAGATTTCTGCAGACACAAGCAGGCTAGCTGAGAACAGGGTTTCTGGGTCCCTTGAGTTCCATTTTCACCTTTTCATCTTGCTAAGTCTCAATTCTATAAGATACTTATTTACACACAAGCCATTTTCTGCAACATTTAAGAAAGCCATGAACCACTTGGCTGCGCCCAGCCCCTTCTCTGTTCTGCTTTGCTAGACCTGCTGGGACTTGGAGGTCTTTGGACTAGGAACCCTAAGGGCTGTTGTCTTTCCAGTTACTTTGCCCAAGAAATATCTCCTATTTATCCTCTCTTTAGGAATAAGACAGAGATAGTTTCATTTCTTTTTTCCACTCCCTAAGGCTTACTTATAGTGTCAAATGGAAAATTATTTCACTTTTGGAAGTGAGTTTTAGGGAGCTTAATACCCTCTGAGATGCATGAAGTGACTTGACAAGTTCAAATACAGACTTTGCTGACAAATTCCATGTGTGAATGATGTTAACAGAAAAACTAGTATTTCTTCTTGGGCTCTTCTGCTGAACTTAGAAAATCAGTCCCATTTGCAGACCTGAGGTGTGGCTGAAGAAACATCGTAGCTGAGAAAGCCTTTGCCTGTTGCCATTTTAACCTCCCTTCCTCCCCCCGCTCTCCCTTACTGCATCTATAGCAGGACTAACAGTGTGTGTGGCCCTTCCAGCTCCAGGCGGCCCTCTGACACTGTGGGGACTGGCTCGGGTTGTCTTTAGGAAATGGAGAACTACTAGATTGACAGTGAAAGCTCTAAGGTGGCGCTAGTGGTGGAGAACCCGTCTGCCAATGCAGGAGACATAAGAGACTCAGGTTCAATCCCTGGGTCAGGAAGATCCCCTGGAGGAGGGCATGGCAACCCGCTCCAGTATTCTTGCCTGGAGAATCCCATGGACAGAGGAGCCTGGTGGGCTACAGTCCATGGGGTCACAGACTCAGACACGACTGAAGTGACTTAGCACGCAAAAGGCAGTACTTAGAAAGAGAAGAAACTAAGGTGGGTTTGAGAGCTAGGAAATGAAAAGGACAACACATTTTAGCAAAACCAGTCAGGGCAGGAGGCCTCTGTGCTATACAGGTTTCAGTAGGAAAGTGGGAAGGATATGGCTGGTAATGGGAAGTAGGCACTGGGTATCCAACCACGAGTCCACACAGGAACAATTGCAACAAAATAGGATGGGGTGAGTACGGATAAGCTCTCCGATAAAAACAAAGCAAATACACAGAAATGGCTTACTGGTGTTTTTGGCTTAACTGATTGAGAACCAGTTTTTGTTTGTTTGTTTTTTTTAAGTATTTATTTATTTATTATTTTTGGCTACACTGACTGTGTCTTTGTTGCTGCTCACAGACTTTCTCTAGTTGTAGAGAGCAGGGGCTACTCTCTAGATGTGGTGCATGGGCTTCTCATTACAGTGGCTTCTCCTGTTGTGGAGCTCTCAGGCTATAGAGTGCAAGGTCCCAGTATTTGTGGAGCACAGGCTTAATCAGCATGTTGAATCTTCTTGGGCCAGGGGTTGAACCCGTGTTCCCTGCATTGGCAGGTGGATTCTTAACTACCGGAGCACCAGGGAAGTCATAGAACCAACTTTTGAGCTACCTCTAAAATAGTTTCAGGAGTCCTCAAACAGTTACTCCTACAAGTACAGAATCTTAAATTATATCTAAAACTCTGGTCTTCTTCCTCAATTCCGAGGGACTCCCTCAAAAAACTCCAAGGGAAAAAAAAAATAAAGCTTTTTTATAAAGATAAAGTGTACTCACTGAATTAGTTTTTACAGTCCATGGGGTGGCAGAGAGTCAGACATGACTGAGCGACTGAGCATGTAAGTAATTTTACTGGGATAATGCATATGGTAAAAATCAAGCAAAACCAGTCTCCAAATCCATAACACTGAATCAATGTGAAATTGACCAATCTGTCCAAGTAATCAAACTAGTGCATGCCTGAAGATGAAAACTTGGAGACATTTTATGAGACCTTTTAGGTACTCTAACTACCCTTTCAAAGCTTTCCCAGAATAATGTGTGTGTGTGTATTTTAATTAAATCATTAAAATTGATGTGTCTCATCAAATAAATATTGCTTTTTCAAAGCAAACTGAGAGTGTCCACATAGAAGAAAACCTTTCTGGTATTTACAAAAGATTATATTGAAAAATTATTTGCATTCCTAAGGTCTTTTAATCTCCTTCTTGGTAGGTGATTCTGATAAGAGTATGAATTGTATATCTTCATTTTTATCTGTAAGAAAACCTATCTTTTACAAGATTGTTTACTGTGAAGTTCTATCTGTGTTATATGCTCTGAATGCGTAGATTGATTCATCCGTTGTGCGGGGGAAAAGTATTAAGACTTTTAAAGGTCAAATTTTGTCTAATCAAATAAGTCCTTTCCTAGCAAAATGCTGGCCAGGTTTATTTTCAAAAGCAGGTAAAATACCACGCTTTTAAAAAGGAATTTATTCATATAGAACCAATGTGAATTATCACTCATCTTTCTTAGTTATATTTAGCTTCCTAGGTGGCTCAGTGGTAAAGAATCTGCCTGACAATGTAGGAAATGTGAGTTCGATCCCTGGGTTGGGAAGATACCCTGGAGAAGGAAATGGCAACCTACTCCAGTATTTTTGCCTAGAAAATTCCATGGACAGAAGAGCCTGGCAGGCGATACAGCTGAGCATGCACACGTGAGACACAAATATAGGAGAGCCCTATATTCCAAAACTGTTTCATTTCTTTATATATACAGAAATTTTCAGTTGGAACTTTTACATTTCTAAAGGGCTCCAAGTCAAAAAGTACAAAAAAAATTTTATTTAAATTAGTCATATACAGGTACTCTAAAGGTGGGGCAGGATTTTGCCTTCCAGGTTCTTCATTGGCTGAGTGCTGGGTGTTTTCTGCCTTGCATCAGTGTTGTGGCTTTTAGACTCATTCCTAAAAGTGGGAGGCCAGAGAATGGGGCAGGCACCACATGCACCCTTTGGGAGACAGGCTCAGGGATTCGCATCTCTTCTGAATTGTGTCCATGTCCTTGGCTGGGCATCTTCTGGTTTGATGTAGCATTCTTGTCTCTGAAAATTCATCCCTCTGCCACTAATGTCATTACCCTTTCCCCCCTTTTCCTATTTTAATGTAATGTTGGAAGTTTTTAGAGTCAAAATAAAATTCTTCAAGATGGGCTTTCAACTAAAAAAAAACAACAGCCCACATTTATCTTTTTACAAATTTGGAGTTGAAAATTTGGGTGTGAAAGCTACTGCATCTCACATTTCTGTCTTGCTAACATATGTAATTATACATGGCAGATCAGAGGAAGCTGAGCTCAGGGTAAAGCTAATGAAGAGATATTTCTTACCGGTACCATTAGCTGAACGCACAGCTTTGGAGTCTTATACTCTTCTGTGTGATCTATTCTGATCACTAAAGCCATTGTAATAGGTCAGGTGAGGTCTGCTTTTCTATATTTTAAGTATGTGTTAGTCCCTCAGTCATGTCTGACTCTGTGAGATCCCATGAACTGTAGCCTACCAGGCTTCTCTGGCCATGTAATTCTCCAGGCAAGAATACTGGAGTCGGTAGCCATTCCCTTTTCCAAGTATTTTAAATATAAATCCCAGCAAAGTAGAGACATTACAAATGTCTTTGATCACCCCAAAATCAGAGTATTTCTCTGTTTGTGATTTTCCAGGTATTCTGTTCCATATTGAGATAGAGCACAAAGCTCTTTTACCTTGCAGGATTATTAAGAGATTGGGGGGGGGGGGGGAGTGTGTGTGTGTGTGTGTGTGTGTGTGTGTGTGTGTGTGTGCGTTTGCCCATCTGTGTACATTTATTTCTATGTAGAGTCTGTAAAATAAAGTTGACAGCAGCTTTACGGTTGGACAGGCAGCCTAGACTCTGAACCAGTGTTTGGTTGGCACTTTGTTACCTTACACCTTTTCCTGGAGAGTTTTGTATCCAAACAGTAACTTCATTGTTGGTTGGGAAAACAGGAGTGGTCTTAATTAAAAAGTACAGTGCTTCCCAATACATATGTGAAGTGCGGGGAGCAGTCACTCAGCCAGATGTTGAAGCACCCAAATTAAGCTTAATTGTACTCTTTTATTGTTGGCTTTTTATTTTATTTTAAAAGTCACTAAGACAGTAAGAGCTTCAAGAGTGGAATTAAACAACCCTCTTTGATCTTGGATTTAACTGACTAAAGCTGGTGGAGTTTAAAAGAAATATCACTCTCCTTTCTGAAAAGGAGGTTCAGTTCCCCTGGCAACTAAATTGAATGGATTCTGGGTGACTTAAGTGACTACATTTGAATTTAACTTTTATGAGGTAGCTGGTTTCTCTGGTTTTCACTGTGGATAACAAAATGTGAGCTGGCATAAAGGGAGGTCTAAAAAGGTCTTAGTTTCTCTTTCTGATCTCACATTCTCAGAGGTTATTAATTGAATTTTGCTTGATTTCAATGCTATTTTTAGCATGAATTCTCAACCCTTCATCTTTTAGTGATTGTTCTTTTCGTATCCTTTTGGATCACATTGTAATTCTCAGTGATAAAGACACATCTCCCTCCTTGCTCTCTTCCTCTCTTTTCTAGAAGACAATTGACAGTAAAAAGTAGCATTTAACTCATGCTCCCTGCAACTGTTTCTCATTGTGTGTTCAGGTCAGTCTCATGCTACTTATGATACAGTCAGTTATAGAAATTTGAAATGATAAAGGTCATCTCAAAGATAGTTACCACCAAGGCACAGAACAAAGACACTGAAAACTAGATAGATTTATTTACATCAAGTAAGTTCCAGCACAGAGTTGGCATTTAATGAACATGGGTTGGTTGATGATGTGTTGACAAGGTGGCTTTCTCAAGGCTCCAAATGTCATTCGGTGATGAAAACGAAATGAAAACTTATTGTTGGTCACATTGTTTAGTCTAGAATACGGGTTTGGTGACAGTATGTTTCGAGGGTGGGCATGAGTGTGTGCTAAATTGCTTCAGTCATGTCTGACTCTTTGTGACCCTATAGACTGTAGCCCACCAGGCTCCTCTGTCCATGGGATTCTCCAGACAAGAATAATAGAGTGGGTTGCCGTGCCCTCCTCCAGGCAATCTTCCCAATCCAGGGATTGAACCTGCATCTCTTATGTCTCCTGCATTGACAGGCTGGTTCTTTACCACTGGTGCCAACTGGGAAGCCCTTTTTTTGAGGGGGGGAGGGTGCAGCTCAAAATACATTCTGAATTTTGTACTGTGGCAGAGTTGTAAAAGAGTCTCCCTTTCTCACTCCAAACAAAACCATTTAGGAATCAAGGAATATAAATTTGCAACAGAAATGTAAGCACATATCTGATAAAAGACCCATTATGCACAAACATTGCTTTCTTTCTGCCTCAAAGTTGCCTGCAAAGATATGCCTTCTAATTCAGAAAATGATCTCCTTTTTAGAAGTGATAGGATTGTGTTCCTGCAAGATATGTTTAACATGGATTTAACTTAATATTCAATTGAAAGGCAAATGAAAACATATTACTGGTGGGGGGGCAAATATATACAATGTATCTATCAAGCAAAAAGATGCATCTGTCATTATAGGAGCACAGCCATCTTCTTCCATAGCAAACAGGAGGGAAAGCTACCTAGAAAGAGGAATGTAGGGGAAAAGGGTGGTCCAGGTCAAGCTAACAGGTGTGCTATATGCTACTTTTTTTTTTTTTTAAGGAGGAGGAATGGGACCACAAGCATCATAATTTTCATACTGCAATGGTGAATAGTATTAATTGTTAATGTGCTCAGAAATAAAGAGTTTGGGAATTGTTTGACTTTTGACAGTTCCCCATAGAGCGCACTCAATGTATGAGCAGTTAAATGTATCCTTGACTATAATTGTGATTTTATCTAAGACAAGACTGAAGTACTTTGTGATGTAGGTGTGTTATTTCTCTTTATTTAAAAAAAAAATTATCCTGCACATCCTTTTTCATTTTATTCTCCCTTGAATTTTATAATGATCTTAGTGACAATAGTCTTTATGAATCTAAGAATGAGAATGAAAGGAAGCTCTACAGTGGGAGTGTTATTGACATAGGTGACCTTTATTGCTAAGAGATGCTCTATTATGCATTTAAGATGAAGGCTGTTTTTAAAGTCTTACTCATTTAGCATTAATTTTCCAAAACAGCTTAATGGGCATGTCAAGTACTTTGGATTTGAAGACTCTTACTTTGCGTCTTCAAGGAGTTTTGCATTATGGTTGTATATGCTCAGGGTCCTGGAGGCCCTCCTAGAAACACAAGTAAGGAACATCAGGTCATTTTGGATTAAGTGTCTCCAAGCCCTAAAAGTGAAAGTAATAAGTGCCTGGCTATGTGGTCAGTGTTGCCTGCTTCCCCTCTGTCCTTGTGTGTATCATCGGGAATTTATTCCTCTCTCACACACCCACAACACTCTGTACTTATCACTAAATGGTCTACTGTTCAGTGTAGCCAACTCTGCTGCTCCCAGCATTGGAAACCCTCAGCCTTATCCTTCACTGAGCCTAGTGGTTGGTATATGGATGGTGCTCAATAAATGATAGTTGAATTGAACTCACTCGTGTTTTTAGCATTTATTGAATGCCTTCTGCATGCCAGTTTTTGTGCTGAAGATCAATGTGTGATACAGTTTTCTTTGATACACTTTTAGTACTCACCCACTGGAAGGCAGATGTTTTCACATATTGTAGCTGCATTTACCTTTACCTTGGGACCATCAAAATTCCCTTGCACTCTTAGAGGAAATGACAGTTAAGCTGGGCCTTGAGCAGATGAGGACTTGATTTGGGTAGAGGAAAAGATGTCCCAGCAAGAGGCAAGAGCTGATATAGAATTACAGAGCCAAAAAAAAGGAGCGACTTGTTCATATGAAAGCAAAGGACTCAGTGCACCATATGTAACTGGTTGATGAGGTTGGAAAGAGAGGCAGGAGCCCAGGTTTTGACAGATCTTATGATGGAATGTGGGTTCATTGGTTTTTTTCTTTTCACGGATATTATTTGCATATATGTGATAAATTTCAGATCAATGGGTGATACAGTGTCAAATGAGACTAACAAAGTCTATGTCCCATGGAACTTACAGATCAGTAGGGAAAACTGAAGATAAATCCATGTATATATATAAGGGCAATAACTGAAAACTGAGTAATGAATCCCAGGAAGAAAAATATATATAGAAAATAGCACAAGTAGAGTAAGAAGGCAGAGGTGCTTGCAGAAAGGGTAGTCAGAGTGGACATTCTGAGGAGGTGACACTCCTCTGGGGTCTAAAGGAGGGGCAGGAGGCAGCCAGGGAAGGTGAGAGAAGGGAACTCTGGGCCTGGGGGACAGCAAGTGCTAAGCTGGGACAGGAGACTGGCAGCCTGGGCCTAGGAAGTGTGGCAGAGAGTGGCCACGGTGGGCACAGGCTTCTGGACGTGTGCCATCACAAGGCTTTACCGGACAGCTGGGCTATTCTCAGTGCAGTGCAGAGGCGCCGAGGCGGAGGTGACAGTGACCTGATTGACCTTTGTCTCTGGCTGCTGTGGGGAGAAGGGATGAGCTGGGCATGAGGGGACCCTGGGAGGCCGTTTGGGAGAGGATGTGGCAGTCCTCTCCGGGTCAGAGGCCATGGCGGTTGGCACTGGGGTAGTGGAATTTTGGATGGAAAGAAACAGACAATTTCAGACTATAGTTTGGAAATAAAACCAAGAGGAATGTGAACTAGTGAATTCTTTGCCTGCAGAATCAGGACCTTAGCTGCAAATGGCTTCATATGTAACTATTCTTCAATAGAAAGGGAAAGTGGGTCTTTAATGTCAAATGTGCCATAATAGGAAAATAAAATTAGGTGAAACAGGGGCATATCAATCTTTTGCTTTAATTTTGCCTGATGACTGTAACATAGCTTTACCTGTCAGTTTCAGGGGTAAGAAAAGGAGTCATGACTTTACTGTTAGTAAGAGGGGAATGAATTCATTTTAGTGTCCAGGTAACCATTGTCTTCACAGCCCCTTCAACTCCAAGACAGAACATTCCTGGTCATTTGTGATGTTTCTGATGCACAACCATAGAGGAGACTCCATAAAATGAGAGAGCTTGCTCAATTCAAGGTCATGCGGTAAGGCAAAGAAGGTTGCCCTGAACATGCTTGCAAGTGGAAACCACTTAGGATTTTTAATAAGCAGCTTTTGTAAATAATGCAATTCTGGACTTGTCCAAATGCCAAAAGCAAATGATTTCGTTTGCACTTTGGCACCAGTGAAGAATTTTACGGCTTCAGACACTCACAACAAATTTTATAACGCCACTTCTTGGCTGGAGAAGCAGGCTTCTTGGTTCTACCCTGAGCCTGATGAGAACACACTGTCCCGTTGGCCAGCTTGTCAAGGTCAGGGCAGTGCTCTCAGCCAACAAAGGGGACCTTGATTCCTGACAGTAATCTGAGAGGTGATCTTCAGCAAAGGAGCTAAAGTGCACACAAGGACCATTACTAAAGGACTGTACTGGGTGTGTAAAGCATGTGGAAGGTGTTCATTCACGATAGAGAACTAGAGTGTCTCCTGTACCTCAGGTTCTGTGAGTGCTCTGTGGGGGGATGCTCTGGAGGAGCTGCTTCCTGGGAGCTGACACTGTAGTTTGGTGAGATGAGGTAAGTGTTAGTCACTCAGTCATTTCTGACTGTTCACAACCCCATGGACTGTAGCTCGCCAGGCTCCTATTCATGGAATTCTCCAGGCAAGAATACTGGAGTGGGTTGTGATTGCCTTCTCCAGGGATCTTCCTGACCCAGGGGTTGAACCCAGGTATCCCACACTTCAGGCAGATTCTGTACCATCTGAGCCACCGGGGAAGCTGAGATGAGGTAAGACCATGTACAAATGCATCAGGTAATGTTGGTGAGAACATTACCAAAGAAGAGCCAAGAGTGTTCGAAGGAAGGAGTGGTGACACCCCCATTGAGGCACTCAGAGAGGGCCCCAAGGAATGGGAACAATGACATTATAAGATCCTAGGATTACAGCATTGAAAAGACTCTTAGAGACCTAGAGAGGTGTGTGACAGTGGACACTTTACTTTCCTGGGCTTCACCTATAAAATGAGGATCACTGTACCTCATTCCTGGGGTGGTTGTGAAGATACTGTATGATCAATGCTGAGTCTAGTTATTGACACCAAGAAGCTATTGTATTTTTATTGTTTTAGCCCCATCCCTGTCTGATATAATCTTAACATTTTGCTGTCCTATCCTTCTCCTTGGACATCTGCTGTGATAGATTCTCCTCCTTCCCATCTCATTCCCTTTGTGAATCATCTCAATGTCAAAAATTGTTAATTGGTGGATGGATAAATTATTAAGAAATGAGAAAGGGTAGGGAGGGCCTTTCAGATAGGAATACCTGAATCAGCAAACACTAGCACAAGCATACATGGGCCATGTCCTGGCAACTGCACGTGATCTCGTTTGACCAGAGGATTTGGTTTTGGTTCACCAAGAGAAGGTGAGAAGGGCAGGTGCAGTGGTCTGGAGAGGTCTTGAGTACCAGGGTCACCAGACAGATCTAAACAGTCTACTAAATGAAACAATTAGCCTTTCCATGTTAGAAATCAGATCAAGCGTCAGATGAGAGGAGATAACAAAGTGGTGAGCTAATTGAATGTTTACTGGAGGTTAACTCCTCGAAAACTGGAGCAAGATACCAAATGAATACAGTGTACATCAGAGGGAAGATGTCCCCTCTATACACTGCCACCCTGGGCTCCTGGAGAAATTCCTTTCATTCTCTTCGGACCCATCATGGAGGCCAGAGACTGAATCTGCCCCTTCTTACTGTTCTATGTAAGCTTGGGTTGCTGATGGGTCTCCCAGACCACAGGGTGCTGAATTATCATATTGGATGAGTCAATCCAGGTTGAGGCTGGTACCTTGACTGCAGTTTGGAGACACTGGCCAACATCCTCACTTGAGATTGAAGTAGTCTTCTAGATTGGGATCCTAACTCTTTAAAAACTCATGCTCTTCCATTACTTCCATACCCTAGACTTGGCCCTCTTGTGTGATACTTCTCCTTTCCCAGTCTGAGCTTTTCCTAGTCTCTGGGTCCTCAGACCATTTGCTCTGTAAAATGCTATGAGGACAGAGGAGGAGAGAGGCCTTCATTTTTAGCCAGTACTTCATTCCTTTGAGTTTGTGTATCTTCTTCAGTGGGCTTCCCGGTTGGCTGAGTAGTAAAGAATCTACCTGCCAATGCAGGAGATGCAGGTTCAATCCCTGGGCAGGGAAGATGCCCCGGAGGAAGAAATCGCAACCCACTCCAGTATTCTTGCCTGGAAAATTCCATGGACAGAGGAGCCTGGCAGTGTACAGTCTGTGGGAGTCTCAAAGAGCAGGACATGACTGAGCGACTGAACACAACACAGCTCATCTTCAGTAGGAACTGGGAAAGAGGGAGAGAAACACACAAAAACAAAACAGAAAGTTGCCACTGGAAAGCCTGGGAGAAAGAAAACATTCAGAAAACAAGGTGACAGCTGACCCCTTCTAGGCATATATGTAAACCTGATCTCTCTAGGACTCTCTTCCTCTCCAATGCCTGGGAGGTGGCGCAGAAGAATGCAAAAAGCCCAGCAGAGAAACACAGACTCTGGGGCTTAATCCTGTTAGTGACTTGGTGATACTCTGGACTAAATCAGTAACCTTTTGTGGCACTCAATATCTTGTCTTTTAAATGAGGTGGCTACATCAGATTAGACCAGTTTGGATGGTCCTTTGTGGAGCTAACAGGCTATGTTTTTGCCTTTCTCAGCCCCTGAAAGATGTGATTAATCTGATTCTTCAACAAATATATGTGACTGATTATCTAGAAGAACATCTGTATTGAAATAGTTGAGAATTGAATTTAGTCCTTTCAGCCAGAGCTTCCCCTCTTCAGTGCTTGGCTGCCTGGTAAAAAAATAGCCTTTCTCCTGAACAAGACTTATTTGTGATATTGCAGTTTCCTAATCAGAAGAGGAGGAATATGCATCTAAAAGAAATTCTTAAGGTTTTATTCACTGTTTGCTTAGTGGGGTATTATATTTAGCCACATTTTAAGCTCTCCAATTTCCTTTGAAATGTGCATGGGAGGGAAATGAGAAAAGCAATTGGAAAACAATAGAAAAGTCATTTAGAACAAATAGAGGAAGGCTTGGTAAAACCTACAAATGTTTGGGAAATACTTCAAGACTTTCTGCAGGGTCTTAAACACACCACCTGTTTCTCTCATTTGGGGCTTAAATGAGATGTATGCACTGCTTTCAAAGCTATCAAGAGCTATAGAAGTTTTGCCTCCAAGTGAATAAACGTAGAAAATGCATCGTCATCGCCTCTTAACTATTAGCGCATCCTGCTTCAGACGTTTTTGAAGATAAGACTTTATCTTGGTTCTTCACTTCCTGCTTTATAATTGCCCAGCTAAGCTAATGCAGCCCATTTGGTGTTGTGAACATTCAAAGCACTCTTCTGCATAAAAGCCAGTGTCCCTTCATTATGTAAAACAGATATTAAAAAAAAAAAAAAAGTAACTCCCTGCCTCTACCCGGGATCAAGACTCCAGCTGAATCCTGAAGTTTAAGCTCCTTCAGAGCTGCTCGTTCACGCTCATAATCATTTACTAAACTTAAAACACTGTGGCACTTCCTTCTGAGATGTTGTCGTTCTGTCTTTTTCTCTCCCTCACCTGCAGATGACGGTGCAGCCCCCGTGGCACCCCGCGGCCACCGTGTGCCTGGTGACGTGAACTCTCCAAGTCAGGAGTCATGTCGCAGGGAAACGCCGTGCAGTTTTGGCATCCGTTTCCCTTTCACAGGTGTCTTATTACATTTTGACAGGTGTCTGACACAAGATGCTGTCAGAGCTGGGATTTAACCTTAGAATGCCACCTTCGATTAGGGTGTCTCTGCATAGGAAACAGCAGAATGGATCTGAGTGCCTGATGCCTCCATATTATTGTGTTTAATTTCATTTCTGAACCAGATGTACTGCCTGTATGGACTGCTGCTGCTGCTTTTTCTTTCTTTCTCAGGTGCTACAGAAATAGGTGCTGGTTGTGCTCTGTCTCTAGAACTGTGACTGTGATGAGTTGTTCTTAAGGGAGTCGGATGAAGCAGAGCTGTCATCCTAAAATATATTCAGTGGAAGGCAGATCTGCTATTGTTTTGATACCTTCACACTTAATGGGGTTTTAATTTATCATAAATGTCTAGACTGCTAATAGCAATGAAACTCATTAGAAATCATATTCTAAATATATGAGATAGAACAAAATAAGTGATTGAGAACTAGATGGGGAAAGGCTGTGAGTGGGTAGACGCCCCTAGAACCTGTGTACAGAGTCAAGTCAGACATTTGCAGACACTATCATCTTCCCCTTCTTCCCAATGTTATTTGTTAATTTTGGTTTCCTATTAAAAAAGTACATATATTCAGTTCTGCCTGGCAAGTATGATTCTCATAACATACATACATACATATATATATATATATATATATATATATATATATATATATATACATACACACACACACATACAATTTATACAAATGAGAAGACCTCGTTTGTCCTCGTAGTAGTTGGATAGACTTTTTGAAAATGAAGTTACTTCTGAATATTGGTTCCTTTAGTAGGCAGAATACAGAATACCCCACCTCTCCCCAGAGGTGTCCATGTCCTAATCCATGGACAATGTGGATCAATGTTCTTACATGGCAGTGCAGATTTAAAGTTGCAAGTGAAACTGAGGTTGCTAAGTAACTGACCTGAAAGTAGGGTGGTTATCCTGGACTATCCCAGCGCACCTGATGTCATCATAGGAACCCTAAACGTAGAAGAGGGAGGTGGAAAAGGACATCAAACTGATGTCATGTGGAAAAGGTGTGAGCTGATGTTGAATATGGAGGAAATGGGCTGTCAGCTGAGGAGTGTAGGTGCATCTTAAAGCTAGGAAGAAACCTCCAGAAAGGATTTCAATTCTTTCCACACTTCAGTTTTAACCCACTGAGTCCTATGTCCGACTTTCAACATACATAGCAGTGAGATGCTACATTTGGGCTGTTTAAAACCACTACGTTTGTGGTCATTTGATGTAGCAGTCGTAGGAAACTAAGGTAGTTCCTCCTAAGTGAAGCAGTGGTTTCTTCATTTGCTTTCCTGAATTCATAATGTTGGAGCATAAAGTAGATTTTTTTTTCTGCTTGGAATTTTTCCCTCTGTGTGACAGAGATGTTGTTGGCACTAAGCTGGTTCTAGCATTCAATATGTTCAGTTGGAGCAGACACGCAATCTGTTTTCTCCTTCCTACTCCCTGAGAATACATGAAGGAATTAGTTACAATCAGCTATTAAGACCCTTAAGGCTGATCTTTTTTATTTACTGGCAGAGTCCTTTGCTCACAGTGAATGTGGTTGTTATTGTCATTTGTGTTATTGTTTTGCTGTACCGTCTAGCTCAGATAGCTTAGTGCATCTTGTTACACTTGAATTTGCCCTTGTTTCTTTCTGATTTCCTTTACCTCTATTTCTTAATCCTCTCCTGATGGCTTCTTGTAGACCTTGTTCTCACTTGACTCATCCTTTGTCTCAGATGTATGTCTGAAATAAAGGCAACACTTAAAGTGAATAATCAAGAAATTCTACCAGGTTGTACATTTAATTTAAAGAGGTGCCTTAGCTTAGAAATTGTGTATAGTTAAAAAACAAAAAATTACCTTGAAAATATTCCATGTCATCCCTAAACTGCTACATAGATCCAACACTGCTTTCTACCTTTTCCATAATTGGTCTGCCTCCTATCTTTGGAATAGATCACTGTTTGTTTCTTGAGGGGAGAATTAGAAGATGATGTTGGCTGTGTTCTGAGGCCATGCCATGCAAAGACTGAAGGTCTTTAAATAATCAGATATCACATGGTACCACACAGACATTTGAATCAGTGTAAAATAGTATTTATGGAATGATTGTGATATATAATCATTCAGCATGTAGATATTTTTTGATTCATGAAAAATAAATTTATTACATATTAACACATTGTTTTTAACAATGTGTCAAAGAAAATTAACTGAACAAAATTTTGATAGTTCTGCACCAATCAGCTTTAAAATCAGGACAAGATATGTATTAAAAGCCTGAAGAGCTTCTGAGAAGGCTAGCTCTCGTTGGCTGCAGATATATCTAGAGGAGATTCTTGATCTATTGTTTCTTAAAATTTTTCTTATTGAGTCAAGAGTAAGAGGGCCTGTGAGTAGCAGGAACCAAAAGCAGCTACCCGAGGCTGATTAGCAGGTTGGCGATATTGTAGTTCGTGCCTTCTCAGCTGTGTCTGACTCTTTGCAGCCCTGTGGACTGTGGCCCGCCAGGCTCCTCTATTCATAGGATATTTTAGGCAAGAATACTGGAGTGGTTTGCCGTTTCCTTCTCCAGGGGATCTTTCCAACCCAGAGATTGAATTCATGTCTTCTGCATTGGCAGATTCTTTACCACTGAGCCACTTGGGAAGCTCTGGGGGAATCATGGTATATCCCAAATCAACCTAATTCTCTTCTATACAGGGGATGCCCCAGAAAGGACTTTTCTAGCCAGATGACATGGAGCTGTCCCATCCCTCCCCAGCCCTTGATCACCCCATGCTGCCAACCAGTATCAGCTATCTGTTCTACATCCAACAGGATCTAGGACACGGTCAGGAGTATTTTAGGTGACATGTTGGCTAAAAAACCAGAAAGTTGTTTTTTTTTTCTTATTTTTACTTTCTTGTCAACAAGCAAAGACTCTTCCTTCCTATAAATCTATCCTCCAAGCATTATTTTTTTACTGCAGGTCAGGTTGTCTAGACAAGCCTTAGCAGAATTCAGAAAGAGTAAGCTTGTGAGAATAAAAATTCTCACTGGCCTGATCATTCCAGCTTCTTAAGGTTTCTGAAAGTCAGCTCTGTTTCAGCTGAATCGTTTGCATTTGTGAAGATACATTTACCAATTAAACTGCTTTAGGATAGTGCATTTTCCAAGGAGAAAACCATCTAGTTCTTTGTCAGTGAGCTGAGGCCAAGAGCTTAATGGTCTTCTGATTGTCAGTCTGAATACTGTGACTGGTCAGCCACAGAGTATGCTGAGACAATATTTTGAAGTAGCATGCAGCATTTCTTACCTGTTCCATCTTGCTTTGCTTATTGATTTCATTCACTTGTACCCTGAGGACTTTACCTTCACCCTCAAGCTGCTATTCTCACAATAGGTCCACAGGCCTTTGACCTCTAAGAAGCAGTAACTCTTGTCTCTTCAGATCTATGTTTTACCCAAAGTCTATGCAGTCTGATTGGTAGCAGGTACACACTGAGCCAAGCATCAGAGGAGCCCATCAAAGACACCGTACATCATATCAGCTCTCCACTAAGACCTCAGCGTGTCAGTTTCTTGGTAGATGGCAGAGAGAGGGTTGTCATCTTCACTTCATTGGTCATTCTAAGAAGCTCCCTTCCCTTCAATTACTCATGGGTGTCAGAAGAAGAAAGAGAACACTGCAGAGGTATTATATGTTGTGGCACTTCAAAGGTGATTACTTTTTCTTCCCATCAATCATGGGGAGAGTTCTTCTAGCGCACTTGATAATCCTGTTTTTTCCAATGAAGAAGGGAGCATGACTGGCTGCCAGACAAGCCACCAAATGAGCAGTGTCATTACCAACTTTTGAGCTCATTAGGGCTTACTTAATATTCCCAAGCTGTAGGAGGGCCTGAAAAGTAATTTCTCCAGTGATAGGTATGAAGGAGGCAATGACATTTTTGCAGGAAACAAATTGCAGATTGATTCTTCAGATTTCCAGGCCTGAAAACTATGTAGTTTTATTGGCTAGACACTTAGTGAGGGGTTAAATTTGCTTTTAGAATTAAATGCTGCCAGGTGATCATGGACCATTGGGTGGCTGGGTGGGTGGGTGTGTCTGTTAGTTATGTGGGCCATGCATGGTCATAGGAAGAGTCCGCTGATTGATATAATTTTGCCTCTGGATCAAGAAAGAATACTAACTTTTTTCTCATTAAGAATTAAGAGTTTATGTATATAAAGCATTTAGAATAGCACCTGGCACACACCATGTGCTACGTAATTGCTGACTGCTATTAGTATTGCTTTTTTCTATTGCTATCTCACCTGTTTTAATAAACATATTTTTGTTGTTTTCCTGTCAACTGTAGGTGAGTGAGTCTTTACTTCTCCTGTAATGTAATGAGACTAAGATTTTGTCATCACTGAGACTTGCTTTCAATATTGGGATCTGTTACCCAGAAGGCCCTTCTGGCTGGCTTCTATCCTTTCATCCTTCCTATGTTTGTGGTAGCCTGTAATCATGCTTGGAGCCATTTGTTATTATAAGTCCCCAGCTTCTTTTCAACCACAAACCCACATTTGGACAAATTGCCTTGGCATGAAAACACAATTCCTTGAAAATATTACCTTCTGTACTACTTCTTGATCAATTCTGAGTATGAATGTACTCATTCAACAAATATCGAGTCTACTTGTCATGTGCAAGGCACTTTTCTGGTGTGGGAGAGTAATAGTGAATTGTATGTCTAAACCTAGTGATGATCAACTTCATCATCCAATCAGGTGCATTTGTTGGACATCTATAGTGGAGGATAGATAAGCTTTTAGTTCTTACATGACTTCGGAGGATTCATTGTCTTTAAACAAAGTAAATAGAAGGGAAGGGAACACTGTTGCACCTCTAAATTAGGGCAGAGTCTCATAATTTTGGTAAGAGAGGTTCATGCACAGTGTTTGTTTATATAAAGGAAGGAGCCTCTGACTCTGGAAAGCAAGGAGGCATTTCCAAAGAAGTCAGGACTGAGATACATGTAAATTGCAATTAGGGTTTCTGTGACATGATAACGTGGGATGGCATTTCAGATGGAGGGGACAGCACTTTATATACAAAATTATACACTTTGGGGGAAGAAGTAACCATCATGGCCATGCAAGTGGTTAGTGACAGCAGGAGACTGAAATGAAGGTTCCCTGATTAGGATTCAAGTGTCAAATGTCCTTGCCACTGTACTATGAGATCTTTCTAAGATGGTATCTCTAAATATAAAACTTCATATCAAGAGCCACCTTTACCTGAGAGCTTACCACCTATGAGGTACTTTTTTAATGGTTTTTTACTTACCTTCCCGGTACCTTTTAAATTTGGTAGTATTGTCTACATACAAAAGAGGCAACTAAAATTCAAAGAGGGTAAGCAGCTTATTCAAGGTCACACAGCCAGTAACTGGCAGGATGGATAAGAGAACCATGGAAAGGCAGAGGAGAGGCCCTTTAAAGAGTTTTGAAGTAGTGTCTCCTGACCTGCTCCCCTATTGCTATGTTTCTGGCTTTTAAAGAATATATGAGGTTCTGAAATGACACCACCTGGCATCCAACTTTTATCAGACTGATGGAAACTTTCTGGAAAAAAAACATTCTGGAGAGAAAAGAACCTTAGGATTTGTTTTGGCTTCCAAATACTGCGAGTTAAAAATGCTCACCATCAAGAAAGTAATTGCTTTTTTGGTTTATAACTGCTTATGTGACAAATGAGGGTTTATTTTAAGTATAGAATAGTGTCTTTTGGGATCCAAGTGAAAGATGTTTCAGGGCCTTTGGAAGAACCTCACTCTTCAAAGGTAGGAACCTGGGTAAAATGATCTGTCCTAGGTCATCTTCTGTCCGCACCAGTCTTTTCTTTCTGAGGTCGTTCAGTCCACACAGTGCCACACAGGGAGGCCCACATCTCTTGAGTTGGCACATTATAAAATCCAGACCACTCTCTGTTGTCCCTATTCTAAATAGCCATGTGAAGGGACTCTGGCCCAGCTGGGATCAGATGTCCAAGGTCATTCTCATGATGACACAAACGTGGCTGTGGGGATCCCAGCCCTTTGGAAAGGGAAAGCCACTTGCAGAGAAGGCCCTGGGCATGTAACCTAAAAGACGGTGCCCCAGCACAGAGAATATGTGGCCCCTGTCTTTGGTCTCTCATTAGGGAAAGTGCTGACAAGAGGTGACTGAAGTAGCCATAAAGTTAGGACATCTCTACCTTCTCTGATTCTGAAACTGTGAAAAGAACACACAATATCAGTGCAGGAAGTACGCCAAGGAAGACTTGTATTTTCTTTGTATCTTGGAATTTCAATTTAAATCTTTTTAAAATAGCAATCATATTTTCATATTCAGAGTGATTTCAAAAATATTCTAAGTAGATGGTGTGCCAGGCACAATACTCCTGTGTGCCGAGTCTAAACTCCGGAATGTTTACTCCTATCCCTTCCTCTGTATCATTTCTGTGTTCACTGTCACAGACTTTACACTCCCACAATAATGGGCTATGGTTTTCAACAAATAGTTTAGTAAAGAAGTGAATGATACCGAGTCTCCTTCGTATCACTGGTCTCAACTGGCATCTTAGCTTTCTTGTATAATTGATTGATGTCTGTTGGCCCAGCTAGAAGCTAAACTTCATGAAACCTCACCACTAGTCTAGTGTTTCACGTGCAGTGGTTACTCCAGACATATGAGGAATAAATGAATGAATGATTGCTTGACAATAGCATCCCGTATAAAGCCGTATAAAGTGGGAAGTAGTAGAATTGGTTTAACAAAAGTTAATCAAAGAAAGGAGAGTGAAAGGACGGTCTTTTCATCCCAATCCCTCAATCCAGAAGTTGCTCCTCTGAGTCTTTTGGTATTTTTCTCTCTAAAAATAGATAATTATCACATAGCATAATATACACAGACATAAATATACAATTATATTTTGTTTCTTGTTTGTTTAACAATTGATATTGCTATCAACATTTTGATTTTTTCTCCCACTTAATATATGATGGACATCTTTCTTGTCAATGTATTTATCACAGATGAGAGTACCAAAGGGTGAATTTGAGGGGAAGAGACAGTAGCTTAATAACCAGTACAATGGAGCATGGCCTCGCCCTCATTAATAGCTGCCTAGCTTTTGCCTGAGGATGAATTCAGCTGGGCTCAGCCAACGATAGCCTGCAGGCTGAATCTGGCCCACCATTTGTCTTTTTAAATAAAATTTTATTGGAACCCAGACACACTCATTTGTCTACATATTGTCTATGGCAACTTTTATGCTTTACTGGCAGAGTTGAGATATTGCCACAGAGACCATCTGCCCTGCAAAACCTAAAATATTTACTCCATGGCTTAAAACAAACAAAAATGTTGGCTTACCTTTGGTGAGGGCTATCTCTACCTTGATGGCCTGGCCAGGATCCAGTATGAAGGATGATGCAGTAGAGTTAGTGGAAACACTAAAATCACTTAGTATTTGTCAACAGTGAAGTTTCCTCTTTCTTTTGGCAAGTTTTGACAAGTGATACAGGTATCTGGAAAGGAGAGAGAGAAGATACCTGGTCTGTGTGTGTTATTATTAGTACAGTTTCATTACTTAATATTTTGTTTACAATTCTCAAATGCTCACACAGACACATATACTCACATCTACTTGTTTATTAATAAAAAAGGGCCTTTCTATTTATTCTCACAAAGTTACTAAACCAGGGCATGATTAAGTAATTACCCATGTTTATTACCATCACTCAGTGAGTAGCTCACTCTGTGAAGGATGCAGTCTTGGATTTCCTGGTTGGAATTCATCCACAGTTACTATTTGGGTATGATATGCTAGCATCTCAGGAGAAGTATAACCACTCAGCCAGACATTTCTTGAACAGGTCCTTGTTACCAGAGGGGAGTGCTAACCTGGGTGAACTTGAGTTGACTTCAAGATCACTCTGGCTTTCTCAGTGCGATAGAAGGAGATGTGATGCAGGGAAGGTTCCAGGTTTCCTGGAGGATGACGAGGCTTTGAAGGCATCCATTAACTGCAGGCCTTGGCCAACTTGAAAGTGAATTAGAGACCCTGGGTTTTGTCAGAGGATTGGGTCTTAAATTTTAATACCTAGAATGACCCTGAAGCTGGTATAAAATGCCAATCCAAGGATCTGAGACCCAGAGGTTCAGCTTCAGTAGACTTGATTGGGGGCCTGAGGATCTGCATTTTAAATCAACTACTCAGGTGTTCTGCTGGGAGCAATTCCTGGACCAAACGTGGAGAAGCACTGGCTTCCTCTTGCATTTATCTACTTACACCTTAACCCCCTGACTTTTCTTCTCTCTTCTCTGCTTTCTTTTACCTGATCTCCGTGTCTCACTCACATTCAATGTCAGGTACCAGGCACGCATGCACACACAGACCCCCGGGAAGGAAACTAGAACTCGGGCCTTCGCCTTTACTCCTGTGGTTCTCGCTCTGTCCTGCCAAGTTCACAAATACATTTCTCTTTCCCTCTCTCTCTCCCTCTCTTCCTTTCCGTCACAAATGTTTGCATCTAAGAAAATCACTGGATTCAATTCTGGGCCAATTTTACCATCAAGTAAACCACGCCCTTGGTAATGCCCTCCCGGGCTTTCCAGAGTCATGGCATCACTTTCTTCTTCCCCCTTCGCTTCTCCTAAGTGATCTTCAATCAGGGTTGCTAATCCTCATCTATTTCATCCTTCTCAGGAATTCTATGAATTCAGTTAAGCTATGACAGACTGGCAGCTCCATGAGGCCTGGCCTGTCTTGTTCATCATGTCCCAAAGTGGCACAGCATTTGGTTAATAACTAAGCGCTCAGTAAATATTTGGTGACTGAAGAATTAATAGAATCATCAATGTTTATATGAAATGAAGCAGGGTAGAGGAACCTCAGAAATGTTACTAGCTGCTAATTAGAGCTATAAGGCCCTCATGACATTTTATCTACCTGAAACAAATTCATCCCATCTAGAAATGGATTCTATTTAGAGACTTGATTTGATAATGTGTGTTTTTTTAAAATCAGATTTGAATGTGTATGTGGCAGCTTACTTCCCTCCAAACAGATGGTCCTTGACTCCCAAACACAGTCTGTAATCAGGTGCATTGTCAAGCAAAATACTGGATTTTCCTATTGTTTTCAGGTTTCCAAAATTAAGGAAGGTATTTCATGAAAGTGGTCTTTGAGATTTATGTACCTTATTAGTTGCTTAAAATCTCTAGACCTTTGTAAATTAAAAAAAAAATTTTTTTCTTTTTTTTTGGTGGATACACATAATGGGAAATCACATTGAAATAAGCTAGAAAAATTTCCCCCACCCTTTCAAGATTCTACATTTGGAGATTAACCCAGATTGAATTCTAGACATTCTCATCATTAAAATAATGACAGTAAATGAGAGGTTTCAATGTTGAAAACACACTAGAATGGAAAAATCTATAATTAGTCCATTTTTGGTATAACTTTTTCATTTGTTAGTTGTTGTTTCAGCCACTAAGTCATGCCCAACTCTTTCGCAACCCCATGGACTGTAGCCCACCAGGTTCCCCTGTCCATGGGATCTCCCAGGCAAGAATACTGGAGTGGGTTGCCATTTCCTTCTCCAGGGGATCTTCCTAACCCACATCTCCTGCACTGACAGATGGATTCTTTATGGCTGAGCCACCTAAGAAGCCCACAAGTTTTTAATAGTTAATATAAAACCATTAGACATTCTTGGGCATTTTTCAGAGCTCATGAATAATCAGAATGCATCCCCTGCCCCTTATTCACATTCTGCTTTATGCTTAGAATTATCTAGGCTTTCGTGAGGAACTGCTATTTTTGGTTGCTCAAGAGGTTAGTGTGAGCTGCAGGAAGAACTTAAAACTTGGCAGTTGGTGGAATAACTAAGAGCTCACAAATCATCTCCTTCCCACGCATCTTTTTTGTTCATTTGGAATTATTATTTTTCAAAACAAAAGCAAACAAAAAATAAGAGGGGAGAAGATAGTTTTGTTTGTTTGTTTGTTTTTCTGGGGAGGGTGGCAGATGAGTGATTAGAAGCAAAAAGGAAGGAGGAGGAGGTGAGGAAGGGGCAAAAAGCAGAAAAGGCCAAGAGAGAGAGCAGCTGTTGGGGGAGTGGGAGCCCAGGGAGGCTTGGAAAAGGGAATCCCTATTTTTAAATGTTCTGAGACTGCTTTAAAAGTAAACACTCAATCCCTCTTCTAAAGAAGCCCCCACCCACAGTTGTCTTCAGCCTCCCACTCTGGAAAGAGTAATGTTGTCTTCAATTGTGTAGAAACATTAAAAGAAAAGGGGAGGGGGAGGCATTTAAAAGCAGGTGCTAGGCACCTGTGTTCCTGTTCCTGACATAACATCATTGTGTCTCCAGAGCTCACATGACCTCATTTGCTCGTCAGATTGCTTTTAAAGTAGTAGTGCCCCCTAGTCATGTTGCTTTAATTTTAGATTCTCAAAAACAGCAGTAGCCATACTTGTTAAAAGCTTCCTCAGCCAGGTCTTCGGAGAAGGCAATGGCACCCCACTCCAGTACTCTTGCCTGGAAAATCCCATGGACGGAGGAGCCTGGTGGGCTGCAGTCCATGGGGTCTCTAGGAGTCAGACACAACTGAACGACTTCACTTTCACTTTTCACTTTCATGCACTGGAGAAGGAAATGGCAACCCACTTCAGTGTTCTTGCCTGGAGAATCCCAGGGACAGCGGAGCCTGGTGGGCTGCCGTCTATGGGGTCGCACAGAGTCGGACACGACTGAAGCAGCTTAGCAGCAGCAGCAACACCCATGTCTTATGCTGTGATCTTTGCAGGGTCTGGTTCATCCTCACAGAAATCCGATCAAGTCATGTTAACTCCACTGAACAGAGGGGAGACTGAAGCTCCTTGAGCCCAAGTGAGGCCAAGTAATTACTTAATTACAAGTGTACTTAAGTTCAAGTGTACTTTTCACTGGGCTTCCCAGGTGTCTCAGTGATAAAGAGTCCACCTGCCAAGGCAGAAGAGGAGGGTTTGATCCCTGGATCGGGAGGATCCCCTGGAGGAGGAAATGACAACCCACTCTAGTATTCTTGCCTGGAGAATCACTTAGACAGAGGAACCCGGCGGACTCCAGTCCACAGAGCAGCAGAGACTGAGCCCAGATGCACACATGTACTTTTAAGCGGTGGAGCTGATGTGTGAACTCCGGTGTGGTGTCTGTCTGGTTGGCTCTCTTTTCTACCTTTTAATTTTGAAACAATTTTAGATTTTCAAAAAAGTTGGGAGGATAATTGGAAGAATTCCTCTGTGCTCTTCCTTCAGATTCTTAGATGTTAATTCTTGACTGCACTTAACTTCATCATATCCTCTCTCTCTATGCAAATTGTTTTTCGTGAAACCTTTGAAAGCAAGTTACAGATGATGTCCCTTGCTTCTTTAATGTGTAATTTCTAAAAAGAAGATCATTCTCTTAGAAGAACAGAGACAGACGCTAATCAAGACAGGAAATTAACACTGATACACTTTCTGATAATAGAAATCTTATTAAGATTTTGCCAATGCCTTTTTTTTTTCTTTTCCTGGTTCATGATACATTCTAGGACCATACTTTGCATATAGCTGTCATGTGTCTTAGCATTCTTTAATCTCAAACAATTCCCCAGACTCTTGGTCTTTTGTGACCTTGACATTTTTGGATCTGTTCCTTAAGTTGGGTTTGTTTGGTGTGATGCTTCTTCATGATCAGAGTCAAATTTTGCATTTTTGGCAGGAACACCACACAAGTAATATTTTATCTTTCTTAATGCATTACATCAGGAGATCTGTTGTACCTATTTGTCCAATTCTTGGTGACACTTAACACTGATCATTGGTTAATGGAGTGTCTTCCAGTTTCTCCACTACAAAGTCATTATTTTCCCCTTTGCAATGAGTAAGTATCTCACAGGCATATATGTTTTTGACAACTTAAATATCTTCTCTGTTATAGTCTTGCCCATTCATTGTAGAATTCATTGATGCTTCTTACCTGAAACAATTATTGTGATTATTGACAAATTGTTATTTTCTAATTAATCATTGCATTTGTATGTATTAGTTATGATTCTACTCTGAGGAAAAAACTTTCTTTTCTCATCTTTTTATTTATCCATTAATTTACATCAGTATTGACTCATAGGTTTGTTTTTATCCTGTGGGTTATACTTAGTTACTGTCATTTTGTTGTGCTCAAATTGTCCTAGGTTTAGCCAGGGGAGCCCTTACGTGCCAGCTTATTTATCTCCATTTACTGCCCCTCTGTAACTTTTTTCCCAGCCGTTTCTTGCTTTCTGTCACCACAAGATATTTCAGGCTCTTCTAGTTCATTTCCTGTCCCATCCATGAAATCAATCATTTCTCCAGGGAACTCTGGTTCTTTCTATTGGAGAGTGATCTGGATGTCAAGTGTGATTATTGGTACTGGGGTATCATTGCTTCTCAGCCTGTGTGTGGATACAGCTATGAAATATATGCAAGTGCATCTACACTCTCCATCCGTGTCTGTCTGTCAGCTTGTATATTAAAAGCTACAAGTTCCCAGTGGTTCTTTCTATCACTAATAAGCCCTATATAGGCTCCTCTCCTTCTGCATGAAATAGCAGTCAAATAATTTCAGTAATCTTTAGTAGTCATTGTTTTCAAAAATATTTTTGAATGCTTTATTTTTTCCCCTATGGGAAAAATATATTTCTGTGTCTACTAAGTTTTATCTATCTTTTTAAAGCATTTATTTTTTGCAAACAAATCACCCACATTTAATACAGGTCCCAAAACTCCCCCACCCATCTCCACACATAGAAAATCAGCTTAGTCTTTGGAGTTAAATTTTCTTCAGTTATTGTTTCATAGGGAAGGAGAAAATGAATTTTCCCACCACATTTAAAACATACATCACTTTGGTGCCTTTTTTTCTGTTTATGCTTCTCTTAGGAGTAAAACACCAGGTTTGATTTTTCTCTTGATCAAGATTGCTATAATGCTTTAAATCTTTTTTTCTTTCCTTTTTCTGTTCAAAATTATTTAAAAAAATAATTTTTTTACTCCTAGGAATCCTCAACAGCTGTGTTGCCATGCTAAAGTACCATTATTATCACTATTAGGTGACATGAGATAATAACCACCCATAATCTGTCTCTCTATATACAAACATGCATTGCTAATCACAATCTGTCTTTAAAAATCATCTCTCAAAAAAAAAAAAAGAGGGAGAGAAGAGAAAGCAGATTCCTTCAAAAAACTGAAGGCTCCTGGTCCAGTTTATTACTCTGTGGTTTAGTTTGTTTAAAAAAAAAAAAAAAGAAAACTAACTTTCCTCCAGAAGTAACATAATGAGAGTCTATGAAGAAAATATGAATCATTTCCTAGGTTGACTATTTAGAGAAAGAACAATAGGCTTTTCTGAATTTCAGGCATATCCAACTTAATAGTACAGTACTGGGATTCATTCTGAATATTTTGAATATTTATGGTGCTTGCTATTTGGGCTTTTTAAAAGGTCACTTGAAAATGAAGTCACTTTCATTTTAAAGTAGAAGAAGGCGAACATGAAAAAGGGAAGCACTTTTAATGGAAATCATGATTGTCTGTTCTCCTGCAAAAGGTCTAAGTTTTCGTAGTAATGGTATTTCTTAATGGCTTTCCTTATATCCATACGAGATGATTGCATCTTAGCATATAAAAGTATTTCAGCCCAAGGACTGAGATTCCCAGAACAAGTTGGCAATCATGTTTACCTGGTACTTTTGTTTCAGCCCAAGTGACCGACCATTGCAGACAGGAACAAATCAGCAGTATTCACCCATAACACCTATATACATATTTTCTGTAGTTCAACTATCGTTTTGTTTAAACTATCTCAAGAGCAAAAGGAGACATCATTATAAGGATTCTGAGATGTGGCAGATATCATGAAAGGAAGGGAGTAAACTGGGTTTTGTGAGAAGGGCAGGCCTCAGGACTAGGAACCAAGGAGACCATTCTGTTAGCTTTTTTGTGTCTCATATAATACAAGGACATGCCTTATAGAGAACAACCTTCTACAGGATGATCCATGCTCACAGGGAAGTTTAATCACATCACTTTGGGAAATATGAGATCCACCAGCTCTTAGAGCTTTATGATACACTCTGAAAAGTCATGATAAAGAAACCTGTTTAACCTCCTTTGATCCAATGCTTCTCAAATGCATTTGACCATTGCCTGGAGAAAAGTCATTTTAGACAAAACATTTGAATAATATAGAATTGAATTGAATTAAATCCACAGAACAATCTTGCATTATTTTTTTATATAATATGAATGAAAAGTGACTGGTTCAAGGT
Organism: Cervus elaphus; assembly: GCF_910594005.1. Lineage (NCBI taxonomy): Eukaryota > Metazoa > Chordata > Mammalia > Artiodactyla > Cervidae > Cervus > Cervus elaphus. The sequence continues at coordinate 52,514,161 of NC_057838.1, forward strand.
CACACTGCCTTTTTTCTTAGACTCCTGGCCTAGTGCTATTCACACTGGTGCTTCATCTGTGGACCTTGCCTGAGGAAATGTTCGCTCACAGCTGTTTACTTTACACTCATAATCTGTAGTCCTAGCATTTTAAAGAAACTCTCACTTTAAATATAGCAATTTGTTATTTCATTGGTTCTCTTGACAGTCAGCCTGCTGGTTTCACAGACAACCCATCAGTTCTAGTTAAGAATACGTCTTTCTTGCCTGTGTATGACAAATACATCTTCAGCTGTTTCTGGTCATAGGCACTTAGCTTCCAAATCTTGCCAAGGGTTTTGTCAGTCCAAATGGTGATGTGTAAAAGGGGCCGTAATTGGCTAGCATGTTAGTCTACTTCTTGAATTCAACCAAAATAATTTTTGGTTGAGTTTGCTGTAATGCTCATTTGGTTTCATTTCTTTGTGTGCTGGATCCAGTGGAAAGAAGGGGGTGCATTGAGTGTAATAAGAGGCTATAGGTTCAGTGACCTTAGTAAGTAAATCAACTTATCCAAATGAATGCTAGTGTATACAGTGAAGTTTTCCAGGGAAAACACTTAGGGAAAGTTAGGAAGAGCTAAGAAGAAAGAGAATAATGAGGTATCAGATATGGAAAACTGAGAAAAGTAGTGGGGAAATAAATTCCAAGAGAATAAACTTTTCTGGTTTCTACTAACAAGAATATTATGCTTTTAAAGTAAATGTCATTTCTACTTGCCCCCACCCCATATAAGTAATTAGCAGGAATACCCAAAAACAATGACATCATCACATCAGATGTAATGTGTCTCCTCCTATCCAGAAAGGCAGGGTCAGGTGTTGTATTAGATGCCTTTGAGATGGAGATTTATTTCTAAAATATAGCCATTTGCTGAATGGATGAGGATCTGAACAGATTTTAATTTGGCTCTGTCTAGAGGTAGGAGTGTTTGATGCTGTGAAGTCCAGGGATGAATGAGATGCATTTTGCCTTGTAGAGGTTTCTAATACAATAAGGCAGAGGAGACTGGATGCAAAGGTAGAAAAGCACCGAGGGAGAACTAGCACCATGCAAGTTTAGAAACAAAGGAAAATTTCCACTGGGGTCAGAAGGGAATATTTTTGGTGAAAGGAAAAAAATGAACAAAGGTTTAATGTTTTTTATGAGTACCTCTTTTAGATATTTCAGAATACCACTGTGTAACAAACCATCCCAACATTGGTATCTGGAAACAGTAATCATTTATTCTAACTCATGTGTCTCTGGGTCAGCTGGTCAGGGCTGGGCTCCAGGCTGCAGGTTAGGTCTGTGTAGCTCACATCTTCTGAGATCTAACAGAAACCAGGACACATTCTTAGGGTGAAAGGAACACAAGTCATATTTCAAACCCCTATTTACATCATATTTCTAAATATCCCATTGACCAAATCATGCCTTCTATTCAAAGGAGCAGAAAATATACTCCTCCCAGCAGTGTTCTCTGAATAACAGTCTGATCTACTTAATGGGGAATAGAGGGTTATTCTGTGTGTCTGGAAACCAGTTGAGAAGCTGTGGGGTTTAGGTCTTAAAAGGGTAAAGGAGATTGCAAGGGGGAGAGAGATGATAATAGCACAAAGGATGAGCATGGAGTGAGTTCTTCAGGTGAATCAAGGTCCACAGAACGATCAGCGAAGATGGGAACTAAGAATACTGCTTCAAAAACATTTACGTAGCGGGCTGATTGTGGCACCTTTTGAGAAAACAGATTGAGTAGAGGAATCAAAGCAGCAGCCAGATTGTAAGAAGCTTGAGAGAGAGTGGAGCCGAGGCAGGTAGTTTCAATGCCTGTGAAAACATGAAGGGCCGATGAGAAAAGTGGTTTTGAAATGAGAGCGAAAGCGAGAGAAGAGACACACACATATGCCATGAGGGCTTATATTCAAAGAAGGATAGTTCTGGGGTCATTTTGTGTCCCAGAATAATGAGGCATAGAGGGTCAAAATCGAGCCCTCATCCTTGTCTTTCATTCAGTATAAAATATTTTGTAAGGTGCTCAGGCAAGGTTAATGAGTAAGGCCATCCTCTCTCCCAATAGCTTTACTAGACAAAAACGTCTAAATGTGTCACACTGAGGGGTGCATTGAACCCTTCAATCCTGAGAAGATTATTTACGCCCCACTATTTAAAATGTTCGGGAAACTGTATTTTCAAACATTAGGTGGGGGCACAATATTTACCTGTGTGGCTGACAAGCGACTCACTAACACAGTCAGTCACTTGAGTTGTTAATTAATGTTTAATACTTTAATTGCTCACACCTGCAGACATTTCCTCCAATAGGAAAGAAGACATAGTTTCAACCCTGGGTGATTAGAGCGGAGATTTTATCCCCATGAATGTTTAAGTCATCACTGCTCCTTCTATTCCCTGGGATTTTGTTAGGTAGTGCTGTTTTCCACTGAGTATATAGTGACCAAGAGCTCAAAATAGGGCCCGTTGATTGGGGATCCAAATAGGAAAGGCCAGTGCGGGGGCAATAGTTGAAGCTCTCTCCTTAACCAGTAGCCATTCTGGCTGGGAAGAGAAGGCAAGCATAAATGAAATAATGAGTAATTAAGAAAGGATTATGCCCATAGAGTGCTAGCTAGATGCTGTCAGGAGAGAAGAATACAGACAAGTGGTAGATGCTGAAAGGGTTAGAGGCAAAACTTGAGATCTGATTTTGAGGGTTCAAATCCTGACTTATTCACCTACTAGCTCTGTGACATTAGGCACGTTTCTTGACCTTTTTTAGTCTCTGTTTCCCCATCTGTTTAATAAGGGTAGTAAAACTGGCTACCACAGAGTTACTGAAAAGGTTAAGTAAATTGATTTATAAAAAATACTGAATAGTGTCCAGCATGTAAAGAAGCATGCATGGACTCAGGTATTCTTGTTTTTGTCTTTGATGGTGGTGGTGTTTTGTGGTTGTTGGCTTGGTTGGGTTTTTGTTTTGTTATTGAAGTGATATAGACTACACACTGACTAGTCTTTCCTTGCCTCCTACAGGATGGTGCTTTGGGATATTAAGTGTGAATTTCTTTTAAGTTTCCCCCAAGAGCGTGGTCCTGGGTTGACCAGATAATTGGGTGTAAAATTTAGAAGTAGAGTAAGAAGTGGGCAGCCTGGGGTGAAAGAGGTATGGGTCGATTGAGAAGAATGCCCAGGGCTTTCTGCTTTAACTTCTTTCATATTACCCATTGGATAAGAACACTGGCTTCGAGGATGTTCATTCATTCCTTCAGAGTCTATTGACTGAGTCCATTCCAGGCAGTCAGCCACCAGGGACCTGCCTTCAAACATAACTCCACTGCCTCCTAGCTGAGTGATCTTCAACAAATTCCTTAACCTTTGTGTGCCTCGGTTTCTACTTCTGTAAGAATAGGAATAATTCTTCTTCTTGCCCAGAATTGGGGGTAAGGATTAAGTGCTGGAAGTGCAGTAGCCAAAGTCCCTGACCCACAGTAACAGAAGCTGTAATATTTGGCAAATGAAGGACGGTTAACTGCACCTACTGGCTTTGTCATTTGGGGCAGGTTACTTGTCTCAAGTATATCTCAAGTTCCCCATCTTTAAAACAGAATAAAGTTAGTACTTATGACTGCTGTAAACATGAAGGAAGGTAACAGACCGAGAGTCCTTGGGGCAGTGCTTGGGGTAGAGAAAGCTGTGTGCAGTGTGAGCTGCTGCTGCTTTTGCTGCTGTCAGCATTAGTTACAATAGAGAGGTAGAAGCGATAGTAGTTGCAAGGCAGAGAAGAACGAGCTCCGTAAAAGATCCCAGCATGTCTTTCTGAGTGCTTAGAGAAATGCAAGGTTATGAGGAGTCCGGCTTGACTTTGTTTTCCGATGGGATCAAGTTTAAGACTTCAGTACTTTGCTTATTTTCCCTGACTGATGAGCCATGGTCATTGGTATGCAGGACATTTCTTTCTTTGCTCTCATCATGTGTTTTCAGTACGTCTTAGGCTAATGTACCCTTTTTTCCCTGTCTCGGCTGCTCTCAGTTAAATGGCTGGAAACTTGCTTCCTGGAAATAAGCTCTGTAATCCTGAGCTCTGTGCCAGGAAAGAACAAAGCGGACCCTGCATTTGAGTCTTTGTGTTTTCTGACTTAGTGTCATGTGGTCTGGGTTTGTTTCAGTTACTGGACCAACAATAGAAGTGTTTATAGAATATGGGCCCAGCCCCCAAAGAACAGAAGATATATATGATGCTCATCAGGATTTCTAATGAATGAAGGCTCAAGAGGCAAATGAACCTCTTGGCCTGTGCCGACCTCTCTTGCTTTCATCTCACCTCCAAACACAGTTGAGCAGCGGGACCCACTGCCGCCCTCCCGGAAGTGTCTGAACAGTGGCCTCTGAGGATCATAACTTAAGGCCCCAATAAGAAGAGCATTATTGGTCATGGGACTCCAGGGCACATGGACCAATTGTGTGCCTCTAGATGCTTCTAGTATCAGGTTACTTCATCTCAATGATGAGAGCTACGGAGTGGTTGTGACCTCGGTTCATTTCATTTCATCATTCAATAGGAGTCTGGCACTGTCCTGAAGGTGTTCAGTTAGTATGTGCTGAAAAAACCAGAGGGTTAAAGAGCGACTCTACTGGGCACCAAAAACACACACATGCTGTTAGAAGGTATTGGTACAATGGCTGGTAATGTGGGGACAGACACTGTCCATGCCACTGTGATAATTTTTGGGGATTAACTGCTTCAAAACAGCTGGAAATCTTTTAAAATGATGGATGTCACATCTTCCCCTATCTTTGCCAGACCTTGAAGTTGAGGTTGGGCCGCAGAGCCCCTGCCAGGTGATTCTGGCCTCAATGCCATGAACAGGGACACCAAGCTATCACCATCACATAACAGTGTGGTCAGTACCCTGTAGAGTTGGGGGGATGGAGCACGAGAAAGCAATGTAAGCCTGTGGCTCAGAATGCTCCCTGGAAGAGGTGACATCTCAACTATAAACTGGAGGACAAGGACGGGTTGGGTGAGCAGAGAGCAGAGAGAAGCTTGTGCCAGGCTGTAGAAGCTTTTATATCATAAATTTATGTTTCCTTGCTCCCACATTATAACCATCCCTCTCCTAGGATGCCGTGTATGTGAAAGTGTTTGGAAAGGTAGAAAGCCCTCTACGAATGTAAAGTGTTATTATTTTATGGATTCTGTTTGAGGGAGCCTAGGTTGATTGATGGGTGAGGCGATGAATATTTGATGGGCAGGGAATGAGCTGTGCGGCGGAGAACATCTCTGAGAAGGAACTTGAGCGGAATCACAGTACACCTCTCCCTCAGTCACAGGGCCCAGGATGTTGTGGTTAATTATTTAATAGGAAAATAATAGTTAATCTGAAAATCTCTCTCCAGTACGTATGCCTCTTTCACTGGCCTGGATTACAGCTCCAAAGGGCAGGCTCCAAAAGACCTGGCCTGTTTTTTTCTTGGACCTCCAGTGCCTGAAGCATGTCTGACCAGTGTATGTGCTCCGTGCAGACAGCTGTTGGGAGGGGGAATTGAAGTGGAAATTTAACGTGAGGCATGTTATCTTGAAACAACAGGTTGTTTTGTCCTGAATTTTAATTGTTGAGATTAAACTACACATAAACTACCCTGGCTGTAGTTTGCTGTCATTTTGGACTATTTTTTTCCTAATGCAATGGACACATAAATACTTTGCATTACCAAAACAAACAAACAAAAAAGGATGTATTTCAAATTCTTTAATACAGGCCATAAAATTCTGTCTCTGCCCAGAAGTTACCACTGTCAGAAGACTGCCCTGCATCCTGTATCCTTCTAGCCTCTATTCTGTTCCTTAATATCTTTTCATGTACAACATACAGAGTTTAAGAAACATCCTGACAGGACCACACTATCTGTACTGTTCTGTTTCCATTTTTGCCTGAAGAGTAAGTTTTGGAGCTGTGTCCTTGGGAGGGAATTTATAAGGCTACACATTCATTTCAGTGACTTCATAGGATTTCCTGTATGAAAGTACCATCACTTATTTAGTGACTCCTCTGTTTTAGTAATTTACTTACAGTGTTTGCATCAACATCCTTGTACATATATTTCATGCACATTAATGTATCTATGTGGCATAGATTCTTAGGACTTCTGAATTTTTTTTTAAATAATAGCATTTCTGTTATTCCATTGTTTTCCTGAGCTTTTTGGTCTCTTTTTACTAAAAATAAGGTATGGAGTAGATTGGTTTCTTTGATGCAGTTTTAGTTGGCACCTCCTCATTTGAAAAAAAAAATTTTTTTTAATTTGTCTGTGATGGGTTCTTCTTGTGGCATGAAGGTTCCTTTTTAAGTCATGTGGACTCTTAGTTGCAGCATGTAGGATCTAGTTCACCGACCAGGGATCAAACCTGGGCCCTCTGCATTGGGAACATGGAATCTGAACCACTAGACCACCAGAAAGGCCCCTCATTTGAAAATTTACTTGTGAAATATAATGTACTGTGTAATCATGTATTTCATGTACACAATAAACGGTTGGTTTCTAAACTGAAGAAAGAGACAGTTTGGAGGATTGAATAGTTTGTGCCCTTTATACCAGGGAACACTGTCGACCCAAGGGCATGCTGCCCCAACATGCACATGGGGTTCCCATCACTCCCCAGTTCTTCACAGAATAATTAGGGCAATAGTGCCCTGCACTTGAATAGTGCACAACCCACACAGCCGCATGGAACCACCTTGATGTCCAGAGTTCTCCATGGTGTCACTGTTGTTATTCTTCCCCTATTCTCAAGATCTACAGTTCACCACTGGGTACTTTGGATGAAGAGACAGGGATCAGTTAAACTGTGCTGTTGAGAAAAATTAGCAAAGATAGACATCCTTTTCATGAAAGCAGACAACATTTTAACTGTAGAAATAGACATTGAAACCTGTTGATAAATGTTTTGTTGAATGAACAAATGAATGAAACAAAACTAAACTCGTGACTCCTCAGACCCTTTTCTGCATCAACAAATGCCTCTCAGAGTGTGGGCCTAAACTTGTTGCCACTGTAAGCATGTCGGCATGATTATGCTGGTTTAATTGGTACATTCATCTAGATAACAAGCTCTAACCTGGTGTTTAATGTTGGAAGGGGCCTGTTGGGTAGAAGCCCACAACACTTAGGAGCCTTACAGGAGCATTCATGTGGAGTAAAAAGAAAAAGTGAAGAGTTGCTGTACAAGTGATTTTTGCAAGATACAAGGCCTTCCCAGATCAATATCCACCAAACAACAAAGGCAATTGATAAGTCGTGATGAGCCAGACAGTACCTGTGGGCTCTCTTGACAAATGTGACGAGCAAGTCCTTCACATTTTACATCATGTAAGGAAGAGAGCAAAGAAGAAAGAGAGGTTTCTTTTACTTTGCTGGCTTAAATCAGAGTATGGAGTTTTGACTGCCCAACTATTTTAGTTAAGATTATCTATCTTTAGAAAAAAAGAACATTCATCCATAGTGAGTATTCCTGCCATGTGCATGTGTATGCTTATTCATTCATTCAACTCATATTTATAGAGAGGCTGGTATGTAGCTGCCATATGCTAAGCCTTAGTATATACTTTCATGTCTGTATAGCAAAATGTACCTATAAGTTCCCTTGTATAAGGTATTTCCCCTCACATAAATCTATCTTTACCATTAAACCTTAGGACTCAATTACCTGATCAGATGATTAGAGACTCAAAGTCATGAACAGTTTTATGCCAGGGTTGGGCACTTTTAGATATGGGTCTTTTCTTGGTGGTGGTGGTGGTTTAGTCACTAAGTTATGTACGACCCTTGCAACTCCACAGACTGTAGCCTGCCAGGTTTTTCTGTCCAGGAACTTTCCTAGGCACAAATACTGGAGTGGGTTGTGTTTTCCTTCTTCAGGGGATCTTCTCCACCCAGTGATCAAACCTGGGTCTCCTGCATTGCAGGCAGATTCTTTACCAACTGAGCCACAATGGAAGCCAAGGTCTTTTCTTAAGCTGTGCTTATTGGTAGAGGAGGGTGGTATCTATTTTATAGTACTTAATGAGAATGTTTGAAGTGTCTACCACTGAGACAGACACTAAGAATGACTAGGAAAAAAATTATAAAATGCTTTTTCAACGTCCCCTGGTTTATAATTTGATCAAGGAGTAAAATTGGACTTCCAACAAATAGTTAATTGACACTACAAGAGAGCAGAATTCTGTGACCAAATTATGTAGGCATTTTGAGAGGCAGGGAGATGAAGAGGCTGAGACAGTGTAAATCCCCATCTCATTATTCCCATGTTTCAAACACACGCTGTGGACCTGAGCATGCAATGTATGCTTGGAGTTATTGACCAAGTGCTCTAATTAGTTGAACTTTAATAATCAAGTAAAACAACAACTCAACTTCAGGAAAATCTAATTCTCTGAAGTGTACTGGGTCAGTGTGAGAATGGGAAACTCTTGAATATCATTGGGAAATTCATTCTGAGGATCAAGATAAAAATGAGAACAAGATGAGAGTTGAGCTTCAAAAAGAAGCTGAAAATCAACTCCTGTTTGAATTAGGAAAAAGGAAGGAGAAATAGAACTCTCACACCTAGGGATTTCCCAGACACCTGGGTACTGTCCTCAGATTTTGAAGTAATACTTGCCAACCCCTGGGGCCAGAGCTTGTCGAGATCCATGGGAAAAGAAGCTTTGTCATGTAGGAATGAGTTCAGCTGCATGTAGCAGAAAACCTGCCCACCAGTGTCTTAAACAGGGGGGATATTTTCTTGTGTGACAAGAAGTCCTCCAGACATAAGGCATGTCAGTTCTTTTTTTTTTTTTTCCTATCATTTTTCAAGATGATGGCCTTGTTTCCTGGACATGTTGATCAAATTCATGTCAGGAAGAAAGGGAGAAAGATAGCAGGAACAGTCTATTCTTTGTATTGGAAAAGCACACACTTCCCCAGAGTACCCTCCAATGGATCTGAGTTTACCTGTCACTGGTAAGAACTTTACTGTGACACTCACACTTGGTTTCCAGGGGGGCTGGGAGAGTGGTTAGTTTGCTATGGGATAGAGAGACAGGAGAGAAGGGGTTGGGAATGAGAAGTGGATGAGTCCACCAAGAGTTTCTGCTATAGGAAGTTTTGTAGAGGTGGCATTTAGTACAAAATTAAAACTGAGAAGTCTAACTTTAAGTGGCATTCATTCTTTGATTGATCTGGTTTACCCTTCTTGCTGTGGAAAACAAGCGATGATCTGTAGTTTAAGATGTTTTCCTGCTACAGCATTCTAGAATTTCTCAGGTACTTTAAAAAAAATATTTTTATTTAAAAATTTATTTATTTATGACTCTGTTGGGTCTTTGTCGCTGTGTGGGCTTTTCTCTAGTTGAGGCAAACGGGGGCTACTGTCTAGTTGTGGTGAGCAGGCTTCGCGTTGGGGCAGCTTCTTTTGTTGCAGAGCACAGGCTCTGTGGTGTGTGGGCTTCAGTAGTTGCGGCACGCAGGCTCAATAGTTGTGGAATATGAGCTCAGCTGCTCTGAGGCATGTGGGACCTTCGCAAATCAGGGATCGAACCTGTGTCTCCTGCATTGGCAGGCGAACTCTTCACCACCGAGCCACCATGGAAGCCCTCAGATACTTTTATAATGACTGAAAACTTTCTCATAACAAACATAGCACATTTATCAAGAGATTACTGTGTCCCAGATACTTTAAGTACTTAATATGCATGCTCTTCCTCAGTCCTCATCAAACTTCTATGAGGCAGGCAGTGTGACCCTGTCCATTTTACAGATGAAAGGAACAAAATTAGGAGCAGGTTAAGTAACTGCCTCTCGGTGACCTATCTAGGTGGTAGCCAGGTCAGAGTTCATCCTAGGGTGGCTGACACCAAAGACCTTTCTCTTAAGCACTAAGCTTTATAGCTTGCAGGGCAGCTTCATGTTTGAACGAATTCTATCTTTACAGCCTGGCTGTTTATATAATACAAATGTTTTCACAGTTTTCATTTTTTGTGTTTGAAAAGTCCTCTGCTGTATGAATGGATTGCTTTCTGCCTGATCTGTGTTTGACTACACAGTCTCAGGTCAAAGGGGGAGACTGGAACCAGGAGTGAATGCAATGTACTCTCCTGGCTATAAGGCCTGTTGTGTTTACATTTGAATCCCAGTTTTAATATGTGACTTGCTAAATAAGTGACTTTAGAAAGTTACATGATCTCCTAAGGGTTAGTTTATTCACATGCAATGGGAAGATCACAGTATTAACCAATGGTTTTTTTATGTTGAGCTTTCATCAAATGTATCATGCTTTATTATAAGTATGCTGTAAGTATATAAAATGCTTATGTAAAAACCAATTAAATGTAAACCTTTTCATCGGGGTTTCTGATTTGGTGAACAGCTTTACTCTGTTTTAAACAGGCAGTTGTCATAAACATATAATGTATACTCTACCCATACATAGAAGTGAGTATCCCACCCATGTCCTACCTTTTGAACCAGAATCTTCCACTCCTATTGCTTTAGGAATCATTATGGGAAAAAACAAAACAAAACACTATGACTTTTAAATACCTTATGGAGAAAAAGTGGTAAAAAGAATAAAACCAGCTTAGGGGAGCTGGCCCTAACTATTAATATTTTCCTCATTGGAATGACATTAATCCTCAATTCATTTAGGTTAGAAAAACATCTTCTCTTTAAAATGTAAATACCATTTTGAAGGTTATGTGACTCTTTTCCAATTACATTTTAGAATGATTTGCTTTCCTCTTAATCATGGGTTGAGTGAATTGTGCTCAGGGGACTGGGAGTTTGACTGAATTAAGGGAGGCAGATCACCGTGGCATATGGAGCCAAACCAGTGGCTCTTTTTGATGAGAAACAAGTGAGATAACACACATGAAGTGCTTGACATAATGTGTAACAAGGTACTGGGTAGGTACTAGGTAATTGACAACTGTGGAAATGGTTAAAACACCAGGGAACATGGACCTCCTGTGTTTTTATTGTTCACACATGTGCATGTGCCACATGCACACTCTTTTTGGCTTTGTCACATGTCTACTGTGTGAACTCAGATTAGCTGTAGCTGCAATAGATCTTGGGCTTTGTTTTATTGGCAGTTCACCTGGTGTGTGCTATAAAACTTTGCCCCCCATACTTTTCCATTTTTCATTGGTATTACTTATCTTAGTCAAAATAGAAATGCACATAATAGAACTCCAAACAGAAAAAAGAAAAGATTTAAGAAGAAAAGTGAACGTCTTCTTTTTTTCCCTACTTTGATCTTCTGGCCTCTTCTCCAGATACTACTGTTGTGAAATTTCTTCTGTAATTTTTCACAAGGATAAATTATACAGATGTTGACCTTGAATCAAAACAACACATACAGAGCCTTTAAAACTTTATTGAGATGGCATGATATTGTATATGTTCTTCACACCTTGCTCTTTCACATCATACTGTACCTTGAAGAGCAGCCTTACCTCACTATTCTTAATAGCCATACCTATTGCTTTGTATTGATGAGCCAGAATATCTTGTTAAACCCAACCGATGGCATATGGATTCCTTCCAACTTTTTGTTTTTATATGCAGTGTTACAAAGAAAATTCTTGCACACTTTCTGCATATTTTTTAAAGTCTGTCTATAGGGAAAATTCTTAACCATGAATGCACTAGGTTAAAGAGTGTGCAAATTTGCCATTCTGATAAGAAATAGCTAAATGTCCAACATCCAAGAAAGCTTACACCAAATTTCCCCTTTTAAAAACCAGCTAGGCGAAGTATCTCTTGCTCATCACATTCCCCCAGCTTCATTTACTTGCCTTTCAGTAGCTTTCTAAAAAATTAAGAATGTTATGTCTGTTTGGTTTGATTTAGCCATCTCTCTGGGCTTTTGTTTATAGCACTTTTCAGAGAAGGGAGGCTTGTGAAGTGCAGTGAATACAGGGGTCGCATTCTGGCTCTCCTCAACTAACATGAATTTAGCTGGGCTATTTTTCTAATTAAAGAAATCTCATAAGGTATGGTGATGTATCTGGATTATATCACTTTCTTCAAATGTGAGATCGTTATGTATTTTTTGCTTATATTCAATCTCATCTAATAATTGTCCACAAAATTACCTTATTGCCAGAGAATTGATCCTATATTCCACATGTCAGTATTTTGCCCACTTATATACTTATATACTCACTTATATACTCATATATACTTATATACTCATAGAGATATAAGTATAATTGACCCAAACAAGCAATTTCGTAGTCTGTAAGAGTTTGGTTGCTCCACACCTTCTGTAAATTTCTTTGATTCATCTATGTGTTGTATAGTATTTTGCTCCACTCAACATGAGGTACAAATTGTATACATTTATCCATTGTAATCATCTCTCCAGTCCTTTTTTCAAGCTTAGTGGCAAACTTGAAGAAATAAGAGGTCAACTCACTTCCTCATCATCCCTTCCTAGTTCCTTTTTGGCAAAGTTTTGCCTCTTTCTGTGAAGCCTTGATGACCATCAGCATCTGTGCCTTCCAATCCTCAAGTCTCAGATGGTTTAAAAGGCTTGTCTTTCAAGCAAATATGACATGTTTTCCCAAAGGAAAAAAAGTTAAAGCAGAAAAAGAACCTCTGTATCACTACTAGCTCATCCCTTTAATCATATTGAGAGCATCTCCCTTACAAAGAAACTTTCCCATGCTGCTTTTCTGTTTGTTTTTGTTGTAATTGGTTGCTATTTGGCTATAAGGATTATAGAGGAAGATTTTCTCAGGATAAATCTAGCATTTCAAGAAAGAACTTGACTTTTGCAGAAAGGGAAACCTGGGTTAAATCCAGGCCCTAGTCTTCACTCTCTGCATAACATAAGCAACTTAACTTTTGAACCTAATTCTCTTCAGTAATCTACAGGGTGTAGTTCTTAATGGATTGTTTTAAACACTGGAAATCATAAGCATCAGGCATCAAGTTCAGGGCTTAGAAAGTAGGAGGTGCTCAGAAAAGGGGAATGTTATGACCACAACTCTAACTTATCCTCCCGGTCCATGTCATTGGGTTCCTTCCGAGTGACATGTTTTGTTGATTCACAGTGTGGAATGCACACACATTCTCACTGCTCATTGTTTCCATGCTTCCTTTTCTTAACCCCATGCTAAAGTGTCTCAGGAGAAGACTATAACTCATTCTCTGGTTGTCAAGAACACATTAGGAACTCCGCCAGTACTTATTGATTGGTATTTTATTGATTGACAGTCTTTCAGAGATCTGAAAATTCTTCTTCCTTTTGCCTTCCTGGTAATAGCCTAAAGATGCAGAAATTCACTCTATTAGAAAATGTTTGATTTCTTCCCTGCCTGCCTTACTTTGACTCAGGTTCCTATGTTCTGACATGAAACTTATCTTCATTTTTTTTTTCCTTCTAAGGAGAAATCAATCTTTCTCATTTCTTGCTCCTTTCCAAATTCCCTCTTGTTAGTCTTTCTCTTTCTCACCTATACATGAATTCTCTCCTGTTCTGCTGGTTGAAATTCATCTCTGGTGCCATAAATACCCTTATGTCTATGTGATTCTCCTGCCTACTTTCCCTCCAGAAGATATATTCATCTTGTTTGAAAGAAAACATCATTTGTTTCCTAGCATCTGATCTGAATAACAGTGAAATGTTTGTTTAAAATTAATGCTTTGAGCAAAGAACCCTCTCTGTTTACTTGACTTGCAATATTTTAATATTTAACATGCTATGATGTAAAACTTGTGGAAGAAAAATATCCTGGTGTGATCTGGTTGCCTAACAATTTACATTCAGCTGCAATATTTTATTTGCTATAATTACTCACTGACAAAACAGGGAATCGAAATGCAAAAATACAGAATGCTCTTGGTTTGCATTTTATTTTGGAATGTGAAAAAAACCCTCAGTTCAGGAGAGAGCATAAAAAAGGAAAGCTCGCTTAGTCAGATCTCCATCTTCACAAACTAACTCTGCAGCAATAAGACCCAAACCAGAGTTGAAACTTGTAGGGCTTTCAAAAAAGTTTTTAAGGAGATACTGTGATACTGAGTTGGAGATATAGAGTTGGAGAGGATGGCCCAGGATCATGACATTGCCTCTCTTACCCCAGACTCTCCCTGTGATTTTGAGCCAGTACTTTCACTGAGTTACATCTATGGTTGTGCTCTGAAACCATTGAAATTTCTTAGATGAAAAAGAAGAAATCCACTGGGCTCTTGTGATAGAATGTCTGACTCTGGTGCTCTTTATCCCTCCATTTCTTTGTGAGAAATGGAATATTTGTAGCCATATCAATAAATGAGGATATTACAGTCATCAGTGATTCCAGCCATCTGGGTACTCAGAGAGGAGAAAAATTGCCTGCTTGATCTGGCAGTCACCAGGCTGCAGCCACTGCCTATGGTGAGCACTGAAGAACTCAGGATGTGAAAAATCACAGGATATTGGCTCCAGATAGCTGAGATGCATACGAGAGGAATGATTTCAGTGAGCCCAGACTCTTGCATCTTTCCATATATAGGAAAGTACTAAGTTCCTTAACTTGAGATGTCTTATTTTCTTTAATTCACAAAAATACTTCTAAGATTCAAGCCTACCTATCCTTTGTGGCAAATTTTATATAACCTGACTTCTTCCACTGCTTCCTCCAAGCAGTTCTCTCAGGGTCACTTGATATGCTGTCTCCTGGGCTTGAAATCCTAAAAATTCCCAACAAATAAAACATAACTCTCAACTTTTAGGTTGGGAGTGTTTTTTAAACTGACATTTGCATTCTCGAAGGGACAGGTTTCGATGGAATTGTCGACCTGAGTGGTGCATGACAGCTACAGCTTCCACATTGTGTGTACTAGCTGATAGCTCCTCCTTGATTTCCACCAGAGTGAAAAAGCCCTTCCCTGGATACAAAGATGTGTGCTGTGCTTAGTCACTCAGTCATGTCCAACTCTTTGCAACCTCATGGACTATAACCCACCAGGCTCTCTGTCCATGAGGATTCTCCAAGCAAGAATACTGGAATGGGTTGCTATGCCCTCCTCCAGGGGATCTTCCCTACTCAGGGATCAAGCCCAGGTCTCTGGCGTTGTAGGCAGATTCTTTACCATCTGAGCCACCAGGGAAGCCCAAGAATACTGGAGTGGGTAGCCTATCCCTTCTCCAGGGGATCTTCCTGATCCAGGAATTGAAACAGAGTCTTCTGCATTGCAGGTCAATTCTTTACCAGCTGAGCTATAAGGACATAGAGATAGAAGCTTCCGAACATCCAGATTTTAGCTCCTTTGCACGTTCACCCCACCTGCACTACAGTTTGAAAAATGAAAAAACATTTTTGTATCTGAGATTCTGAAGAGGATTGCCACTATGTATTTTTCCAAGAAGTAACTGATGGAGAAAAATCAAAACAAGATTCTTCTTTATGATTAAAGGCAACAAGTACTCCCCAGCTTAAACAAAAAGGAAAACAAAAAGAACAGAGGAATTGATTTTTGTATTACACTGTGGGCAAAATCTGGCTGTACATTTTTTAAATCTGAAAATGTCTGAGACAACCATTCATTGGTTCCTTATAATTCAAAAATCATTTTTCTCCCAATAAGCTACTTTTCCCCCCAAATCTGCAGCAGTTTTCATGTAACATTCAAAGTTGCTACAGCACTTTATAAGACAAACTATATGAAATAGTTTACCAAGAACAGTTAATATGCACTCCAATATTTATGACATATAGAGCAGTCAGTGCAAAAGATTGATCATTACATAGACCACGTGTTGGTAGGATTTGGGGAATGTTTTTAGGAATGAAGACTATGTTATGTGATGCATATTTAAAAAGATAGTCCAGGTAATCAATAACATAGGATTTAGTGATCCTTGGTTAGTCCCTAAGTATTGATTCTGTGATCTAAACTCATTTTAAGTTGATTTTTAGATAGCTAGAAAGTTGATTTTTGAGTTGAAGCATTTCTTTCTTTACAGGAAAGAATTTTTCATGTAATATGGGGATGGAATTTAGCAAACATTTCTCAAGTGCTAAGGATAATTTCCAGTCTGTTCTTCATTTTTATTTATGCTTCAGACAGATTTTAGAGATTCCCCAGGGTTAAGAGTACCACTTTCCTATTGCCGTGTTCCTACCAGCAGTAAGAAATTGGACAGCTACCCATTTTTTCTCCATACATCTGAGCCTCTTTTCTGTCATAGCACAGAAAACTCACAGAGTACAGTAAAATGCCTGTGAATTGAAACTGCTGTCTGCAGATGACACATTATATGACTACTACCTACTGAGGCCCCATTGAAGTTAGACTATTTTTGATTTAAGGAATAAATAGTAAAGTGTTAGGAAGGGAAGGGAGATTCATTGCAAGGCTGCATGGATTCTTGCAGTGCCAGGAAAAAGTGAAAGGTAGCGAGTACACTCTAGGCAAGGCTCACTCATGAACTTCCTGGTTACAGAACAACCTCTGCTATTTTCTACTTTCTAGCTCCCAAGATTTTCTTGTTTACTTGTTCCAGTTTCCTACGAAGGTCAGCTTCTACTTCTCCATCCTGTTCTCTCTGTACCAAAACCTCTCTGCCTGAAATCTTAGACACTTAGTCTAAGTCTCCTAACTCATGTTTCCAAGAGCAATTAAAATATTTTATTGTATTTTATCTGACATTTTTGTGTGTCTTTGTGAGAGGACTTTAAAAATCAATCACGATATCTATCCCCTTTTGTACTTGGAAGCATCTTCAGAATCCTCCTTAATGTAACATTCTTGGCAAAGACTATTAGTGGGTTAGGGTTTCACAGGAGGCACAGTGGTAAAAAAAAAAAATTTGCCTGCCAATGCAGGAGATGTAGGTTTAATCCCTGGGTCTGGAAGAGCCCCTAGAGGAGGAAATGGCAACCCACTCCAGTATTCTTGCCTTGAAATTTCCATGGGTAGCAGAGCCTGCTGGGCTACAATTCATGGGGTTGTGGAGTCTGACATGACCGAGCATGCATGCACACATAAATGGATTAGAGCTGATGTGCCTAAAGTTGATAATCTTTTGTCTCTTTACTACTAAGAAGAAGTAATTCTAAGACAGAGCTTTGGGAAAAGGGCAGATGTGTATTCTATCAGAGAAAAGTAGGAAAAACTGGTATTTTTATGATAGTAAAGTATGCATAATGTAAAATTTACTATCTTAATCATTTCAATTCAGTAGCATTGAGTATATTTGCATTATCATGCAATCATCATCATTATCCATTGCCAGAACTTTATTTTTTTAAATCCCAAACCTTCCCTCCTCCTACCAACTGGTAACTTATAATATTTTCTTTATCTATGAATCTACTCTAGATACCCCATGAAAGTGGAAGCACCTGTCCTTTGTATGTCTGACTTATTTGACTAAGGATGGTATTTTCAAGGTTCTATGTTGTTATTGTAGAAATACCAGAATGTCATTCTTCATGGCTGAATACATATATGTATACACACACACATTTTGTTTATCCAAGGGATGACATTTTAAATCAGGCTGTCTAGTGAAAGAAAGGTATAGTAAAGCAGCTTGGCAGCATGGGAAGACTCAGAAGTAACAGATAAAGCGAGGGTCGTATTCTAGATTTTTGTAGTATTCTTCTTAGTAGTAGTATGACCTTTGACATTTTTAAGTGACTCTCCCAAACCAATTCTTTGTCATCTTCCATCTTTGACCATAGGAATGCCTCTTAAAGGCTTGCTGTGATGTTTATCTGAGATAAGGCACAGGATGTGCCTGGCTGGGCACATAGTAGGTGTTCAGATAGTGAATCCCACTGTCAGAATCCCCGTCCATGATAAGAATGAAGAAGCTTAATGGTAGGTGTGTTTCTCTTATGGTCTAGGAAAAAAATAAAACAGGACCCTGAGCACCCAAGCCATGGGTTTGAGAACTGTCAGGCAGGAGTGGCACTGTCCTCAGACCCAGAAGAGTGGCCTTGGGGTTTTACCACTCTTTGTAACCCTTAACATGTGCTGGACATAGCTGGCTCCATGGGTCAGGCTGATCTCAGGACAGGGAAGAAAGCCTGCCTTTCTGTCTGCCATCCTGAAAAGACCTTTTCTAAGATAAAAGTGCCTCCCTGCTTTCAGGCTGCTTTTGCTGCTTCCCATGAAAAAATCTTTTTCATTTTGATAAAAAGCAATTTCTGTCTTCCTACCCAGCCAGGAAGGACTCTTTGAGAAGTGCTTATGCTTTCCTGGTATCAGGGTGTAAAATCTGCATGACTCGGAGACTGTCGTGGCATCATTTCAGCACCTGGCAAGGGAGATGGCTGGAGGAACAACAGAGCAAAACACAACCCCTCCTTTGTTAACGCACTCGAGTTGGAAGCCTGTGCTTGGAGTCTAACTCCTCATTGTTTAGGCACGTCTAAGCTTGCAACACAGTGAGAAGTGCAGAAGAGTTTTTGTTAAAGAACTTCCAGCAAATAATAGAATCCGGATGTGGTGGTGGGAACAGCAAAAACTGAATACAATATCCTGCACTCTTATTCTCTTCCCCCACCCCCCAAATATATTAAATGGTTACCTTCAGGCAGAAAATCTTATAGTTCCAAATAAATCAAAAGGAATAGAACTACAGGCAACCTGAGCTTTCTAATCAACTTCATCATTTCTGGGGGAAGTCCTCTGTAGAATCCATTCTTTCTGTGGGTCTCTACAGAGTTATAGGCAAGTTAAACTGAAGAGAAGTAAAGCGGAAGTATTGTATGCTGACCTTTCACCCTGAACTGCCTTAGAAGCTTTGCCTGTGAAAATTCCATAATGGTGCTGGCACTTACAGAGATGTGTTCTCAGATATCTTCCTGTAGAATGGGGCTAGTCATGAGTTGTTTTTGGAGGACATGAATGAGATTTGGTTGTGCATGAAATGGCTCTTTTCACACCTTAAAGCTGGTATTTCTTACTAAGTACTTGGATACTATGCAATGTCTCCATGTGAATTGGCTGATCCAATGCTCATGGAGTCCTCAGGAGCCCTTTTTCAGTGTCCTCAAGGCTGCCTAGAAGTGGTTTGTGGTCTAGGAAATTGAGCATCAGCTTTGGAATCAGATCTAAGTTACCCTCCCCACTCCTCTAAGCTGTGTGACATTTGGCAAGTCATCCAACCACTCTGAGCTAAAGTTTGCTTCTCTGTGAAATGATGATAAGCCTGCCTCTTCAACAAGTTGGTCCCCAAGAGTAAATAAAATCAAATAATTTTTTCTACATGTTTTGCATAGTGTTTGCTATGTAAGAAGGGCCGAGAAAATATTTTTTTCTCTTCTTTCTTCTCCCACTTTGCAGCACAATTTTTCTTGGTGCAAATGCCAAAGCTCATAAGCTCTGTGCATTACTGTCTTTACTATGTAGATCAGGAAACTCATGGATAAAGCTGAGATTAGGAAGAAGAAGAAAGCGTATCACCATGCTTTTCTCAGTTGGCATCTCTTTACCTTTTCTAGTGAGTCTTTCATATTTATTTATTATTTCCTATCCTTGAAACCATGTGTGTAAGATAGTGTTTGACAGGCATTTTGTGCTTGTCAGAGAGTGGGGAAAGTGACAAGGAGGGGCCTGTTTGAGATGTCACTTCACTGTGCTGCACACCGGAGCTGACAATCATATCCTCTTGGTAAAACCAGAATGGTGGGTTGGAATGTGTCTGAGTCAGGAGGAGAGAGAGGCACCTCAAAGTCAAGGCTGCCTCTCTACTCATGGGAGAAAAATGTTTCGGGGAGGAGGCAAAGATAGGATGCTATGTTTTAGAATGGGGAGAGTCTATTCTTTTTACTTCTATGGAGAATCAGATTGTGACAAGATTTTTTTTCCTGTGTTGGGCAAATGTCCTCTCTGGTCAAAGACACACACACACACACACACACACACACACACACACACGCACACGCACACACACACACACACACGCACACACACACACACACACACACACGCACACACACGCACACACACGCACACACACGCACACACACGCACACACACACACAGAGGTATGTAGGTTTGTTCTTGTTGTGGTTCTGTCACTCAGTCATGTCTGACACTTTGAGACCCCATGGACTGCAGCATGACAGGCTTCCCTGTCCTTTGCCATCTCCCAGAGCTTGCTAAAACTCATGTCCATCAAGCTGGTGAGGCCATCCAACCATCTCATCTTCTGTCATCCCCTTCTCCTCCTGCCCTCAATCTTTCCCGGCATCAGGGTCTTTTCAAATGAGTCAGCTCTTCGCATCAGGTGGCCAAAGTATTGGAGTTTCAGCTTCAAAATCAGTCCTTCCAATGAACACCCAGGACTTATCTCCTTTAGGATGGACTGGTTGGATCTCCTTGTAGTCCAAGGGACTTTCAAGAGTCTTCTCCAATACCACAGTTCAAAAGCATCAATTCTTCACCACTCAGCTTTCTCTATAGTCCAACTCTCACATCCATACATGACCAGTGGAAAAACCATAGCCTTGACTAGATGGACCTTTGTTGACAAAATAATGTCTCTGCTTTTTAATATGCTGTCTAAGTTGGTCATAACTGTCCTTCCAAGGAGTAAGCGTCTTTTAATTTCATGGCTGCCATCACCATCTGCAGTGATTTTGGAGCCCAGAAAAATAAAGTCAGCCACTGTTTCCACTGTTTCCCCATCTATTTCCCATGAAGTGATGGGACCAGATGCCATGATCTTAGTTTTCTGAATGTTGAGCTTTAAGCCAACTTTTTTCACTCTCCTATTTCACTTTCATCAAGAGGTTCTTTAGTTCTTCTTCACTTTCTGCCATAAGGGTGGTGTCATCTGTGTGTCTGAGGTTATTGATATTTCTCCCAGCAATCTTGATTCCAGTTTGTGCTTCCTCCAGCCCAGTGTTTCTCATGATGTGCTCTGCATATGAGTTAAATAAGCAGGGTGACAATATACAGCCTTGACATACTCCTTTCCCAATTTGGAACCAGTCTGTTGTTCCATGTCCAGTTCTAACTGTTGCTTCCTGACCTGCATACAGGTTTCTCAAGAGGCAGGTCAGGTGGTGTGGTATTTCCACCTCTTTCAGAATTTTCCACAGTTTATTGTGATCCACACAGTCAAAGGCTTTGGCATAGTCAGTAAAGCATATATAGATGTTTTTCTGAAACTGTCTTGCTTTTTCGATGATCCCATGGATGTTGGCAATTTGATCTCTGGTTTCTCTGCCTTTTCTAAAACCAGCTTGAACTTCTGGAAGTTCATGGTTCACGTATTGCTGAAGCCTGGCTTGGAGAATTTTAAGCATTACTTTACAGCGTGTGAGATGAGTGTAATTGTGCAGTAGTTTGAGCATTCTTTGGCATTGCCTTTCTTTGGGATTGGAATGAAAACTGACCTTTTCCAGTCCTGTGGCCACTGCTGAGTTTTCCAAATTTGCTGGCATATTGAGTCCAGCACTTTCACAGCATCATATTTCAGGATTTGAAATAGCTCAACTGGAATTCTATCACCTCCACTAGCTTTGTTCATAGTGATGCTTCCTAAAGCCCACTTAACTTCACATTCCAGGATGTCTCGCTCTAGGTGAGTGATCACACCATTGTGATTATCTGGGTCATGAAGATCTTTTTTGTACAGTTCTTCTGTGTATTCTTGCCACCTCTTCTTAATATCTTCTGCTTCTGTTAGGTCCTTACCATTTCTGTCCTTTATTGAGCCCATCTTTGCATAAAATGTTCCCTTGGTATCTCTAATTTTCTTGAAGGGATCGCTAGTCTTTCCCATTCTATTGCTTTCTTCTATTTCTTCGCATTGGTCACATTGATCCCTGAGGAAGGCGTTCTTATCTGTCCTTGCCATTCTTTGGAATATGCATTCAAATGGGTATAATCTTTCCTTTTCTTCTTTGCTTTTCACTTCCCTTCTTTTCACAGCTATTTGTAAGGCCTCCTCAGACAGATGACTTGCTTCTTTAACCGTCACGTAAACAAAGAACAAAGGTTGCACTCCTGGGCTCCTGTCTTGTGCTCAGCAAGCACTTGATGCCGAGGAAGAACTCGGTAAATGCTCGTTTTGGGCAGAAACTTTAATGTCAGTTTCTCAGTAGTGTCTTTAAGGAAAATTATATATTGTTGTCAAGATACTGAATGGATGTCCTTACTCCATCAGCATCATAGATTTCCTAGTAATTTCAAAATGGTAATGGTGGTTGAGAAGTGTTGGTTGGGAATTTGGGGTGAGAATATCATGCGGCATCCATGGATGACAGGATCATAAGACTAATTTACATTTGTTCTTTCATTTATGTGGCAGGAGAAACCTTGTATTTTTTCTAGTCTGACCTCAACACTTTCATGTATTTCACACCTGTATAAAGTTTTTCCCAGGTTCTTTGTTAGATGTTGTAACTTTGTGATTTAAAATGATTTTATAGTGTGTAAGCTTCCTGCTTTCTCTTGCTTTTGTCTGTTCCTATTTCTTCCCAATAATTGTTTGCAAACTTGTCATTTGGTTCTAAAAGGAAATTTGAATCTAATCCAAAACTTTTGTAAATTTTATGACTAAAAAGCTAAATAACTCATATGTAGAGTTAATATCAATTTAAACTGATCTTTCTGCTTATAATAGCTCATTTTATAAAATTATTCAATGACTGAACAAAGTCTTTAAATTTATTCTCCTCTCAGTAAGTGCAAGTGGTTTTTTTTTTTTTTTTTTTCTCAGAATAATCTCTGGAAGACTTTAGTGTACATGGTTCTGATTTACATGTATCAAATGCATAGTTTGAATAGGGCTGTGGATACATTTATCAGTATAAAAGTAGAAGCATGTTGAAAGAAAATATTTAATTGTGTACATATGTATGTCTATATATATTTTCAAGAAAACAGTTTTCCTGTATTTGGGCTTTTTATGCCCTGTGAGTATCATGCAAGGTTATATTAGGAAAGGACTGTTTGAAGGAGGTGAAGTGAAAGAGATGAAGCAGTAAGAGATGAAGAATGCTGAGCAGGCACAGCCTGAGTAACTTAGGTGTGACGTAAGTATGACTTTACTTAGGAAGGAAAAAAGAACTAGGGAGTGTTATCAAATCATGGGCTTAATTTCTCTCCAACTATCTATATGTCTGGAAATGTTCTTCCTAAGGCATCAAGGTTGAGAGCATCTTAACCTCCCACCATCCTGGTAGTCCTTTCATCCTCCCTTGAGCATGTGTGAAGGTTTCCCTGTGCAGGCTGTGGAAGACACTCTTTTATTTGATAAAGAATTTTTGGGTACCTCCTATGCAGCAGGCAGATTGCTAAATACTTGGGACACAAAGGTACAAAAGGTAGAAGAGGGCCCTGACACCATATGGAAGCAAGTTAAAAAAAAAAATCAAATAAATATGGAAGTGAAAGTCACTAAGTTGTGTCCGACTCTTTGTGACCCCATGGACTATATAGTCCATGAAATTCTCCAGGCCAAAATACTGGAGTGGGTAGCCTTTCCCTTCTCCAGAGTATCCTCCAAATCCAGGGATCAAACCCAGGTCTCCCACAGTGCAGGCAGATTCTTTACCAGCTGAGCCACCAGTGAAGCCCAAGATTATTGGAGTGGGTAGTCTGTACCTTCTCCAGCAGATCTTCCTGACCTCGGAATTGAACTGGGGTCCCCTGCATGGCAGGCATGTTCTTTACCAGCTGAGCTACCAGGGAATGGGCTGTTATATATCTGGAGAGGAAAACAAATGGTTCAGTTCAGTTCAGTCACTCAGTCATGTCTGACTCTTTGCGACCCCATGGACTATAGCTCGCCAGGCATTCCTGTCCATCACCAACTCCTGGAGTTTATTCAAACTCATGTCCATTGAGTTGGTGATGCCATCCAACCATCTCATCCTCTGCCATCCCCTTCTCCTCCTGCCTTCAATCTTTCCCAGCATCAGGGTCTTTTCCAATGAGTCAGTTCTTAGCATCAGGAGGCCAAAGTATTGGAGTTTCAGCTTCAGCATCAGTCCTTCCAATGAATATTCAGGACTGATTTCCTTTAGGATTGCCTGGTTGGATCTCCTTGCAGTCCAAGGGACTCTCAAGAGTCTTCTCCAACATCACAGTTCAAAAGCATCAATTCTTCGGCACTCAGCTTTCTTTATAGTCCAACTCTCACATCCATACATGACTACTGGAAAAACCATAGCTTTGACTAGATGGACCTTTGTTAGCAAAGTAATGTCTCTGCTTTTTAATATATTGTCTAGGTTGGTCATAACTTTTCTTCCAAGGAGCAATTGGGATGGTCTATTTGGGATGTTATGGCTAGGAAAGAGCTTTCTAGGAGATGTCATCTAAACTGATAGCTAAAGGTGAGAAGGAACCAGCTGCATAGGAGCAAAGGAGAAGAGCATTTAAAGCAGAGAGAAGAGACAGCAACCAAGGTGCTGAGTGGGGTGGGAGCAAGGCATGTTCTCATACTTCCAGAATGTCAGTGTGCCTGGAGCATGGGGATCAAGGCAGAGTGAGGGCTGAGATGGAATAGAAACATAAAGGGGCCAGATCCCCTGAGGATTGTATTTTAACTGCGGTCTTCACTGCATTGGGCTGGGACATTTACCAAACCAAAGCGCAGGATTCCTAGTTACGTTTGACACTCTGATAAACAAATACATGCTTTCTCTGTATGAGTATGGCCCAAATATTCCATGGAGCATACTTATACTAAAAAACAAACAAAAATATCCATTGTTTATCTGAGGGTTACATTTAACTGGATGTCTTGTATTTTTTTCTGGCAACCTTATAAATGGGGGAGGAGTGTGAGCTGATGTATGTTTGTGAAAAATCAGCCAGCTTGGTTTCCTTGCTGATTGTTTCACGTGCTACTTTTTTTGATTCCCAGAAACAGGAACAATGCTGTAGTTGGTTCACAATATTAATTACAGAGTAGTTTCTAGGAATCCCTTTTCCTTCCTGTTATTCTTAGGTGAGCTACTTGTCTTGTTTTCTGGGTCTCAAAATGTGTCTCCCCCTGAGAAACCCATACTTCCCCTAGGTGGCCTCATCCCAGGCAGTCCCAAAGTCCCCCTCTTGCCTTCAGTAGAACATTTATGCCACATGTTATCATTTCCTGTCCTCTGTCCTCCCTGCTAGACTAGGAACCCTCTGAGGGCACAAACTGTGTGTTTTCCCTCCTTGATTTTCTGGTGACTAGTCCAGGGTTAGTGAACAAGTGAGTGAACTTCAAGGCTTCTTTAGAGTAATTCTCGGGTTAATAAGCCACAGTCTGCCTCGAGTCCAATTTCTGAGATATCTATCACTAAAGGATTTATTTATTGAGCCCTTCCTGCTGTCAGGCACTATGAAAAATCTTGGCGATATCTGAATCTAGGTCTCTGCCCTTAAGGAGCTCATAAACCAGTTGAGAATAGGAGATAACTCAGAATATCAATAGTGAAGACAGCCATAGGAAATGCAGTAAAGTATCAGGATAAGTGGTAGGATTGAGAAGACTTAGGGATCATGAACCTGGGCTCTGTGGACCACAGGATGCTATTGATGTGAGATGGCTTGGGGTAGCGGTCTGAGAACTCGCTGGAATTATGTGCGCAGTATCATATGCATGTTCTTTCTTCTGGTCAGAGAGTTAGAGCTTTGATCACAGTCTCAAAGGGGAAGCACCTGACTCTAGTCAGAATTGTTGAGAACCATCTGCTGCAAGAGCAGTAGACATTCGTGATGAACTAAAGATCTAGACATTAAAGAAGGGAAATAGAAAAGATAAGAAATGTCTTTACAGTTTCATGCAGGGGTAGAATTCCTTAAAGTAAGAAAGCTAAAACTTGAGGAATTTAATTAAGTCACAATTAAAGATTCATGTTCAGTGAAGGAAGTCATGAAAAATGAACAGAGGACAAACAGAAAATACTAACAGTCTCTCTAAGAGCTAATAAGAGATTTGTACTGTGGATACACTTCTTAAAAAGCATCTGATAAGTGGTAAACAGAGGTTTAAATGGGCAAAAGTCAGTGGGCATTTTATAGAGGGGGAACATGAATGGCTAGGATGTTTTTGAAAGAAATATTCAGTCTTATTAGCATTCAGAGACATGACTATTAAAATGAGACACACTAGTTTCTCTGTACCCACCATGTTGGGTTAAAGAATCAGATAATAAGAAATATACCTGAAGATGCATGAAAACAGGAATTTGGGAGGTTATTTCGTTTGGCAAAGAATTAGAAGCAGTTTACCTGCCTATTGATAGGGTAGTAGAGAAGTAAAATTTTGATTTACTCTTAGGAGAGAATACTGTGCAGTGATCGAATTGGGGAGGGGGGTGTTGTGGTTTTTAAAACTTAGACCATCAGTGTCCAATTAAGAATTAATGTGAACCACATGTGTTATCTGAAGTTTTTTGGTAGCCACATCAGAAAAGTACAAAGAAATAAGTGAAAATAATTTTATATTTCATTCAGGCCAGCATAGCCAGTATTATCATTTCAAACTATCAGTGACAAATTACTAAGGAAGAAGTTTTAAATTACCTTTTCACTGTCTTCAAAATCTGGCTTGTATTCTACATGTCGTTGTTGTTGTTGAGTCACTCAGTTGTGTCCAACTCATATGCAACCCCCTGGACTGTAGCCCACCAGGCTCCTCTGTCCTTGGGATTTCTCAGGCAAGAATACTGGAATGGGTTGCCATTTCTTTCTGCAGGGGATCTTCCTGGCCTAGGGATCAAACCCACATCTCTTCTGTCTTTTGCATTGGCAGGTGGACTCTTTACCACTGAGCCACCTGGGAAGCCCATGGGAGTTCTACATGTACAACACAGCTAAGTCAAAAGCTAAATTTTCAGTGTAAGTACTTGATACTTATTTAGCTTTCATAAAATGCACAGTCAAAAAAATAGACCTATTTTTTTGGAAAAAAAAAAATAGATCTATTTTGGAACTCGGGATGTTCCAAAAATACTTAAAAGAGTCCTGGTCATTGATTAGAATACTGGCTTTTAAATTTAAATTGATTAGA
Source organism: Cervus elaphus (assembly GCF_910594005.1). Classification (NCBI taxonomy): domain Eukaryota; kingdom Metazoa; phylum Chordata; class Mammalia; order Artiodactyla; family Cervidae; genus Cervus; species Cervus elaphus. The sequence goes on from NC_057838.1 coordinate 52,541,159, forward strand.
AATTAAGAATTCAGTTTCTTATTTGCATGCACCGTATTTAAAATGCTCACTGCCCGCTGATGAGTAACGGCTGCCATACTGGATAGCAAAGATGGAGGCTACCTGTAATATTTAGGTGATTTTTATAACAAAATGGCAGAATAAAAAAAATAAGAATTGTATTGTAACATACTATTTACATCCATTAAACATATAAAAAATCAGTACCTTTTTTTCCACAAGTAACTCATATGTGTAATTAAATATATGGGAAATATTTGAGAGGATTGTACCTATATCTGTAGAGTTAGGTAGCATAGATTCCAGAAGGGAGGGATCAACAGGGAAAATATGAGTGACATCCAGAGAAGGCCTAGGCTACTAGTGTGCTGCAGGTCAAGGTGCTTACCCAACTCAGTTATAGATATCTAGGGTTAAGACAGAAAGCAATGAGAACTATATCCAGCTGGTGTATTATTATCAAGTGCTAAAAATAAATGAACCATGAAAAGACATGGAAGAATGCCTACCTTGAATGCATACTACAAATGAAAGACGTCAATCTGAAAGGGCTACATACTGTATGATTCCAACTACATATATGACATTCTAGAAAAGACAAAAACTAGGGGAGCAATGGAAAGATCTGTGGTTGCCAGGGGCAGAGGAAGAGATGACTAGTGGAGCACAGAGGATTTTTAGGGCAATGAAAATACTCTGTGTGATATGATAATGGATACACGTCATTGTACATATGGCCAAATCCATAGAAAGTGCAACAGCAAGAGTGAACCCTGAGGTAAACAATGGGCTTTAGATAATTATGATGTGTCAATCCTTGGTGATAAATGTGCCACTCTGATGAGTGATAGTGATAATGGGGGAAGATGTGTGTGTGCAGAGACAGGGCATATATAGGAAATCTCTGTTTCTTCCTTTCAATTTGTTGTAAACCTAACCTAAAGCTTCTTTTAAAAAATAAAATCTTTAAAAATATTTTTTAAAAACCAGTGAGAATTAGCTCTGCTTAAAACACTGACAAAATTGGAATCTTAATGCAGAATTATGGTTTAATGATCACATTTTCAAATAGCCCAGTTGATGTTCCTTCTAAAACAGCAAACTGAATCATGCTGGGAACTCCTCAACACAGTCATCAGAGGACATTAGCATGGAAAAAAAAAAATCAGAAGACATTTGCCTGAAGGCCCTTCATTCTTTTGATAAACATAGTTTCTAAACATCATGTTCTCAGAACCTGTTAAATGTGGAAAATCCAAAACTAGCTCCTGTATAATAAAGCTCACTGAGGGGATAAATCCAGAGGGCAGTACTGCCATCCCCTCACTGTTGTGTTTTGTAGAGCCTTACTATAATATTAGGGGCTTCCCCTGTGACTCAGAGGTAAAAAATCTGCCTGTAATGTAGGAGACCTAGGTTCAGTCTCTGGGTTGGGAAGATCCCCTGGAGCAGGAAATGGCAACTTGCTCCAGTATTCTTGTCTGGAGAATTCCATGGACAGAGAAGCCTGGTGGGCTCCATGGTGTCACAAAGAGTCAAACACACCTGAGCACGTGCGTGCATGCATGCACACACACACACACACACACACACACTACTAGCCTTATGTGCAACCACTTGCTTCAGATAGAACCAGCAGTGTAACAGTACAGTACAGTTTTCCCATTTGGTCATATCTCTAATACTATGTTTTTCTTCTGGAAGGGATTGTGGATAGAATTAGCTTTCATAAGGCAGAGGGCAGCCCTGCTATTCACCCACTCTTTTGTTTTGTGGAACAGTCCTATAATACTCTTGCATTTTAAAATACCATAAATTCTCATCAGACTGTCACTCTGAATGTAAATCTCAACAGTATCTTTAAGCTGGTTACCTTTGCAAGTCAAGGAGATAAAAGTGGGCACTTAATATTCATTGGGTTTGCTGAGAATATCTCTGTTTCTGTGCTCCATTTCCTAAAATCACCTAACCTTTTGTTATCTTGTGATACATAAAAGAGGTAGTTAGATCTGAGAAAGCTGTTACAATGTTAGATAAACAGGTTACAAAGTTCCATTTTAAGTACTTACCCCCTGGATGGCAATATACCTTGAAGAACTTGCATCACAAAGCCTGGTCCAAGTTTGGGCATATTTCTCAAGCATATCTCTGATGTAAAAAAAAAAAAAAAAAAATGTTGCTAAGCCTAAGTTCTCGAGCTCAACTATGCTCCTACCTGTGAACCATGACCGGCTGTGTGTAGTGATTTCATGCCTTCCTCGTTCCCTCCTCCCCTGTGTGTTTCCCATATCGAGGTGCTTCTTATTCAAGTGCCCTTTCTCTGCCAGAGGCTTGCTCTCTCTGTCTTTTTTATTTCCCCCCTAAATTTGTGAACAAGTCCTAGTGTCCATGCGGGTTGAAGACTGATGGTTTTGCCTGGAGGTGCTCATATATACTTGAGACAGGTGCTGCCTAGACCTTTGCAGTCTGCTTGGTGAGCCCTCTTTGACTCCAGTGTGTAAACACCCGTGGCCAGCCAGCCTGAGCAAATGCTACAAGGTACTGATCATCACATCGACAGGCACGGCTGCCGTGACTGTGCTGATTGAATTGACTGGTGTTCTCTTAGAAATCCAGCTGTTGATTGAACACCTGTGTTTGCCTAAATTCAGCATTTGATTCTGAAGAAATGGACAAACTGGCCATGTATGAGATGGTAACAGCTTTTTTTAAAAAAAGACATTGAGAACTAGTACATGAAGTATGTGAAAAGCGAGTTCATTACGTGTTTCTGTTGGAATAGATGCTTGTTCTTAATTTACACACAAGGCTCATTGCCTGTACAATATTGTTCATATATGAAATATTGGATCAGAAACATAGTATAAACTCATACTTACATCTGGAAGTACATGCTCATCATTAATGACTGGAGCAGGAGATTTTTGGAGGTCACAGGATTTGATTGCAACCAAAAATTAGAGGTCTCAGCAGAAGCACACAGAATGTCCATTCTAGCTCCCCTTTCTAAGCTCCAGATCCACAGAGCCAAACCCCACATGCCCTCCCACCCCTGCGCTCCTGTGCAAGTGCTCCTTGACTGTCTTCTGTGCTTCTCAAGAAACTTGGAAATCACTTAAGTCCTCCCTCACCTGCATCCCCACATTCAGTAATACATCACATCCTTTCAGTTCTGCCTCCTAAGTACTGCTCAAAGAGGTCCACTCTTTCTATCCCCAAGTTTATCATCTTAACCATTTTTGCATGTACAGTCTAGGAGGATTGGGCACTTACAGTTTAGAACAGATCTCCAAAACCTTCTCATCTTGCAAAATTGAAACTCCATGCCCACTAAACATCAATCTCTCCCTCTATCTTTCTCTTTCTTTCTCTCTCACTCTCTTTCTTCCCTCCCTCTTTCTTTCCTTTCTTTCCTCCCTTTCGTTTTTATGGACAATGTGGTCAAGCAAAATAAGGTAGATAAAACTTTAAGTCAACATAATATCAATTTCTCAGCACTCGCTTATTTTGACACATACCTAAATGATAAGTTTTAAGCGAGACCACCCATCCATGGCTCTGACCTTACAGGCTCACAGTGCTCCCAGGAATTGGCACTGAACTCTTCCCAATGGTTTCACTGGGTGTCTCACACTGCCTTCATTTCAGCAATCTGTAAAGAAGGGAAAATGACCCAGGATAGTCATTTTTGTTTGTTTTTGACAATTTACCTTTAGATGAGAGTTTGCTGCTGAAGAATGAGATACAGGATCTGAGTTTGAGTCTCATTTTCATCATTTATTTATGAGTGTTTGCCAGCAGAATCCCACATCATATGAACTCTTGGTTTTTATCTGGTAGATTGATTTTTAGGTACCTATGTCGTCAGGCACATAGGCATGCTAGATGTTCATTGTTCATTCTCTTCCTGCTCTTCCTCCCTCCCCTGTTCCTCTCTCTCCATCATTGTCATCACATGCACATTAGAGACACTTAAGTTCCCTGGCAGTAGAAAAACATAAGAGGAATCACATTTGCTTTGTGGTGTTGTAGGGGAGGGAGCCCTGGGTTCACATACTGAAAATTCACTGAATAGTGTTCCAGGGCTTTCTGTGTGTGTTGGCAGAAAGTTTAAAGACATTACCCCAAAACTTTTTAGGATGTCAATGGGTAAAGGTCAGCCAAGGAGTTAAAAATAAGTCTGATTCATAAAAGGCAACTCATCTGTTATAATTCTGTTATAATTAAAGAGCTGTCAAATTCTCCCACCTTCTCAAGTAAACCCATATTTTCCTGATTTCAGGGTTTTACCTGGCTGGAAAATGTCCTCTGGGCTACAAAGCAGCACATGTAATCTGTTCGGGAATGAACTTTTTAGCAGAAGTCAAAGGGAAAAAAATCAATTGAGCTGGTTTTGACTTATAACAGTTAAAAGAAAAATTGGAAGTATTGGATTTTGGATAAGTAGTTTTGCTTCACAGTTTGAGGGTTGACTGGATGTTAAAATATCACTCACCGTGTTGGCCAGTCATTTAGATCATTCTGTTTTACTCTTTTGAAGCTGTAAAATCCAGCAAGTGATTAAGCAAGCTACATGTTGTCAGATGTTTCACATAAAAAGCCATTAGGCTTTTCAACACAAATACTAATCAGTTGGCTCATGGTTTTTTGGCTGAATTATGTTATGTCACAGGTATAGACATGAGAAAAAGTCACAGTTTTCTTTCTAATGAATGCAAGGTTTACTGCTAAAAGAGAAGCAATGCTCACAGATTTGGGGGGTGAAAATATATACTTCATCTCTATATACACATGTAAGCATAATATTGGGCAAATGACAGAAGTTCAAAGGTTGAGTTGGGTACTATAACATAGAGCTCAAGAGTATGGGGTTTTTATTCAGACATCCTGAATTTACATTTTACCTTCATTGTGTATTAGCAGGTGGTATTAGCAAGATATTTCATCTCCCCAAGCCTCAATTTTCTCATCTGTAAAAGGACGCTAATGATGGTCTCATCGAAAAGGGCATTAAACTGTGCATAGTACTTACCTGGCACGGTGCCAGAAAGAAAGTATTGGGGGAAAATGGGTGATATTATCACTTTTCTTGTTATCAACTAGGGATGAAAATGGGTGGTTTGGCATCATTATTTGTTTACACACAATTCTATTAAAATAATTATCATGGGCTTAATGTCCCAAGGAAATTGGTGAGAGGAGAAGGGTCATTTCTATATGAACTCACAAGATGAATATCATTGTTTAGGGTTGATATGTTGAGCACCTTTTCTATCCAGCATCGCAATGCTGCTGCTTTTAACTAGAGCAAGGGAGAAGGAAATAGAAATTCAGACTCCAGCACAACTTGAAGACTGGTCTTGAGGTCATCCACATCTCTAAGAGGAGGTGGCTTCAGGAGCATGGGGATTACATGGTGTTTCCCCATTTCCCACCACACAGCATAGAATAGATGCTTATTCAAGTCAACAAACAGTACAAGAAATGAGTAACAGTAATATCATTTCTCTTTGACAGATGACTTTTAAAAGTCAGATTTTTTTTCCATTGGTCCCTGTTAGTTATGTCCCCTCCAAAAAAAAAAAAAAAAAAAGTATGTTAGACTCCTAACTCTAATACCTTAGAAAGTAACTATTAATGTATTTGGTGATAGGGTCTTTACAGAGGGAATCCAGTTAAAATGAGGTGGTTAGAGCTAGCTCTCATTCAATGTGACTAGTGTGTTTACTAAAAATGAAGTAGGAACACAGAGATAGTCACAACAGGAAGATGACGCAAAGGGAAACAATCTCCAGACAGCCATTTATAGACCAAAGGTTGATCCCTCCCTCACAGACCTCACAAGGAACCCAGCCTGCTGACACCTTGATTTTGAACTTCTAGCCTTCAAACTGTGAGATAGCAAATTTCCGTTGTTTAAGCCACCTACTTCATAGCACTTTGTAACGACAGCCTCAGCAAACTAATACAGCTCAAATACAACGCAGAATGTATTGAGAGTAGGACTGTTTAAGAACATTCTTTTTTTGAGGTTCTATTTTCTATTCAAGACGCTCATTCAGTGTGGATATATTTGTAGCATGCAGTTTCTTCCCAGCAACTGAGAACAGGAGCCGCTTCTGATAAATTTCGAATGCCTTCTCCTAGGGGATTGCTTGAACATAAGAATTCAGAGTAAACCTGGGAGAAACAGCCCCCAGCCCTCTGCAGGAGGCGTGTTTGTCCACACCTTTGGTAACATCCAGCGTCAGCTGGCAGAGTGGGTCTTCTTCTGAGAGGGTCATGTGGAAAAGCAGCCATCATTGCAGAAACATGTAAACAAGGAAGGAGCGTCTTATCAAATGCGTCTTTAAAATGTGGCTTTTTCCAAAACGCTAAATAAAATATTTCTCAGAAACGGGAATAAGAATTAGGAATGATAAGAATAAAATACTTATAGAAACATGATTTTGAATAGAGTTTTGGATTTCCCTGGTGGCTCAGATGGTAAAGAATCTGCCTGCAATGCAGGAGACCTGGGTTCAGAAGATTCCCTGGAGAGGAAACAGCAACCCACTCCAGTATTCTTGCCTGGAGAATTTCATGGACAGAGGACCCTGATGGGCTACAGTCCATAGGGTTGCAGAGAGTCAGATACGACTTAGCAACTAACATTTCTCGTCCCTTGGATATAAATCTTATTTCTCAACCTGTCCTCTTAAACTTTTTCCAGAACATAGGTATAGGTGTTGCAGTAAGGTTAGAAGAGATCATTTCCTGTAATGACAAACAAAATTGCAGAATCACTGGGAACATAATGACAGAAAGCAATGGAAGTTCAAGTTTCTCCTCTGGGTGTCCTGATGCTCAGTTGGTATCCTCTGCCCGCAAGAATGCTTCTTCCCCTTCCTCATCCTGGTCCTTGCTGGATTGACAGAAATCAGGTCTCACAAACTGACTGAGATGCTAGAATTAATAAAGACCATAAATTAAAGGCAAGTTCTAATCCACCATTCCTTGCCTTCTTCTCTGTCCTAAAGGTAAATAGGTCTGTAGCTAATTAACTTGCAGTTTCTTTGAGAGGTTTGATTTTCTCACCAGGGTGGTAATTATTATTCAGGGCATTCCTGTGCTTTGACATCTGCCTGAAGTGTAAATTATGAGTGTCTCAAAGGAGTCATTGGCCCAAAAGGAAAATACAAGAGACAAAATAAAAAAGAGGATCAAAGTACTTCTGGGCTGGTTTATCTTCTCCTCCTCTGTGCTTATCATCAAGGCGGTGCATGCCCCCAGATGCAGTAGGGTGACCTACGGAGGGCAGTGGGGTCTACTGTCTTCCTATGTGGGACTGTGCTGGGTGTCTGAGCATAGGTTGCTAATAGGATGGCTCATGGATTGCTGATGGGGTGGGCTAGAGTATTCTATGTGTAGTTATTTCTGGTTCTGTGACTTATTTTAAAATGCATCGGGAGTTTCTCTATGTAGAGACACCCTTCAGGGATGGGTTTTGGGTACATGTTTGTCACTCCCAGATTGTGTACTTGGTAAACTTCCCTCTTCAGCTGGTAGGAGAGCTGTAGGTTTGATGCTGTGACATCCGAATGCATTTTGAGGTCCTCGGGTGGCTCATTCCCTATACAGAGCTGCATTTAAGAAGTACGGCTCAGATGCTTAAGGTTAATTCAAAGGAAACTCAGTCTTGCTTCTCTCAAGGAGGAAAAAAAAAAAAAAAAAGCAAGAGCCAGTTCATTTCCCTCAGCAGTGTTTTTCCACTTCCCATCATTTTGGGGCCCTCCAGAGCCATTCAAACACCACTTCTCTGATCTCTCCCCCAGGTTCTTCCTTGGTCCAGATTTCTTCTTATTGCTTCCTCTTCCACAATCCAGAATCCTTATAATATAGACCTAGCTCCCTAGTTCTTTTCTCTGTTTAGGCCCTTTGAGCCACTTTTACCCATTTTTCAGCCTAACAGAGCCAGGAACCAGGCCGGAAGGCTGGGGTGAATATAAGACACATTGAAAATGATATACTTAGTGCAACCATCATACATGTACAAAAGGTCTTGGATTTGTGATAAACCAGCTCTCAGTTACATCTTAACTAGTTGTTGTTTTGAGTATCTGAATTCTCCAGGAAGCCCATCACCTTAACTTGTGAAAATTTGGGGTATTTTACCCCATTCAAACCACTGACTTTTAAAATTTTTGTTTTGTTTTTCACTGAGACAGACGTTGCTGACACATGGTCTAATACTGAAATTAATGTAGTTAATCATACTTACTTAAAGTCACACAGCCTGAAAGCAAGGGTTGGCCAGAACCACGCCCCTGATCCCTCTTTCTACTTCCCAACTAAATACCTCCTGGTGTCCCATGTGACGCTGTGAATTCTCTCTCATTCACTTAAATAGTTTACATAGTTGCTTCACTGTAATCTTCCCATGCCTAATACTTGTCAGGTACTGTGGGAGGGTGGTTCCCAGGATTCTTTGCTCATTGACACATATGTTGATGTAGATCTGAATGTAGGGTGCTCTGGGGGTCAGACATAATTGCCCAGGATATGTAAGTCTTGATACATGAGCTGGATCTCTACTCCTCCTCTCACTTTAAACATTGTGAGATGCACCTTATATCTAACCATGTCACTTGTGGTATGGAACCATGGTTAAGAAACACTTCCCTAGAGCATCTTATCCACAAAAATGCAGTTTAGAATTTTGTAGTATTCACATAACAATCCTTCTCTGTAGGGTGAGAAAATAGTCCTGTTTCTGCCCATTTAGAGGCTGTTGGAAGCAGCAGGCATTATTTATTCCCTATTATCCTCTAGTAGAGTTTGCCAAGCTCTGTTTGTTGTAGTCTTTTGTCTTCAGATTACTTAACGTGCTTGAACCCTCCCTTTTTCTAGAACCATAGTTTTCTCCTGACTTTCTAGATACTTCCCATTCCTCCTATTGTACTATGTCCTGGAAATTCCTTTTTATTTTTCTTTGTAGGTTCATCTCCTCAAACCAACCCATCAGGATGCTGGAGCTCCTCCTGGCTGCATCTTCAGTTGCCTTCTCTTCTCATGGGTGACCTAGACAATGCACTTGCTTTTCTGCAGCAACATGAAAACTAGCGACATATTAGAATGTAGGACCTATGCTGGCAGAGATTTTTTATCACTTACTCACTGCTGTGTCTCCAGTGTCTAGCCCAGTATTTGGCTTATGGTAGATACCTAGAAAATAATGAATGAATGGATGAATGAATGGTCACCCTGTCCTGAATCAGTTTGACTTTGCAGCTTTGTCATTTTCAACTTAAGGTTTGTTTTAGCAAAAATTTCAAAAGGAAGCTAATGCCTTCCCCAAAGAAAAACAAGCACCTCTCTACACAGATAGCACCAGGGCTAATTGTTCAAAATGAATCTGTTAAAGCCAATGATTTTCCAGAAGTGATAATGTATTTGAATTATAATTGCTGTTTCAATCTTACAGTTTCCTTTTCACGCTAGTTCTAGTCAGGTTAATATTTTCAAGGGCTTACCTGGTGTCTCAGTGGTAAATTAACCCGCTGCCAGTGCAGGTGATGGGTGGGGAAGATTACCTGGAGAAGGAAATGGCAATCCACTCCAGTATTCTTGCCTGGGAAATTCCATGGGCAGAGGGGCCTGGCAGGCTACAGTTCATGGGGTCGCAACTAAACAACAATAACAATAATATTTTCAAGGACTGAGACTCTGACCAAGTCTGGTATTTAAGTTAATAAGTGCTTATTCTTCCCAATTCAATTTGTAAACCTCAAGCAGACGTTGAAGTTTGGGCTTTATTTTTTCCCTTGCAGATTATATTGTTGATCAATTTTCCAAGTGTAGGTGACCTGTTTGGCTAAGCATGGTAGGTTGGATTTTCCAGAGATATGAGCACATCGAAATATGTACTATGCTACATGCTCTTACTGCAGTATGACAGTGATACTCTTATCAAGAGGAGAGTTGTAAGTTCCCTCCACTTAAGTCTGGGTGGACTTTTGTAAATGCCTTGACCAACAGAAAGTGGCAGAAGTGAGGCTGTGTGAGTTTTAAGGATGGGTCCTTAAAGAATTTTGGCTTTGCTTGGTTTATTCTCTCTCTTGGGACATAAGTCTTGGCAATCCCAAAGTAACATGTGAGAAATCTGATCACCCTGAAGTGACTGTGCTGGAAAGACCACGAGGAGGTGCTGTCTAAAACTAAACAGGGGTGCTCCTCGTGGTTAGAGTCTTCCCAGCTAGTTGTGTGTGCAAAGAAGCCTGCGATATAACCCAGCACCGGCCATTGTCTGACTGCAACCTCATCAGAGGTCCAGGGACAGACATGCTGTTGGAGATGCTCCAAAACTCTTGATCTAAGGAAACCAGAGAAGTAATGAATGACAACTGTTCCCATCTAAGTTTCTGAGTTTTGTGGTATTTCATTATACAGATTTAGGTAACTGGAAATATAGGTTCTGTGTGTGTTTAATTTTCTGTATAGAAATTTGATCACTGTTTGGTTTAGGCTTTTTGATCTTTGTTTCATATTGTGGTAGCTGTTTGTCAGTGAATATTGATTTTCTTTTCATATTGCTTTCTTCTACTTTATTGGAACATTCTGCTATAAATTCTTTATCAGCAGTGAGTGACTTTTTCATCTAAAACATGTATCCCTTTCATTTATTACCAAAATTTCTCCCTTAGGAATAGCTTTAGCAGCATTTCAGGTGTTTAATGTTGTGCATTTTAATGAAGGCACAGCTCATGAAAACAGTTATTGAACTGTTGAACGTTTCATGAATATTGAAACAGTATTAAAATTGAAGAGAAATGTACTAGCAACTGTCTATCATCATTTGTGAGAAGATAGTTCTTTCATTTTAACAAATTCCCAGAGAATGTTTATATTTGAAGTAGCTATTATCAAACTCTTAGAAAAATAGACAATATTATTTATAATAGAGTAGGTTTGGAAGATTCTGTATGAATAGTAGAGTGGTAAATATTTGTAAATAGTCACATTGTATTCCCACTGTATTCTTCTGAAACAGGTAAGGAATATTTTATTTAGATCAATAACTATAGTACATAACAAAACTCTTTTAAAAACCTAAGATTATAAATTATATGTGCTTGTGGAGGTGGTGAAACTGAAAACAAAATTTTAAAAATATTAAACCTTGAAAATGTAATAATCTATCAATTTAAAATATAAAATAGGCAAGAAATCACTACTGTGAAATTTAATAAGATTTCAAGATGTTTGGGTAATTTTTCTTGCTTAGTATAGAAGCAGTTCTGAGTACAGTTTAAGACTTACTTGCTCTTAAGTAAACTAAATGGATTAAATGACCAATCAGGTTGTTTATTAACTCTGGTAAGACTTATTAGTGTCTGTTTGGTAGTATGGGTAACAGAAAAATTGTACTATGTATGGGTATTCTACCTTGTTCAAGAAAGTGTTCAACTCATCTCACATAAGTAGAATGTACACAATAAAAAACATAAATTAATTAAATGAATAAACCTGGAAAATTCACAAATATGTGAGATTAAACACCATGCTACTGAACAACCAGTGGATCAAAGAAGAAATAAAAAGAAAATTCAAAAAATACCTTGAGACAAATAGAAATGGAAATATACCAAAACTTGTGGGATCACAAAAGCAGTTCTAAGAGGGAAGTTCATAACAATAAATGCCTACAGAAGGCAACAAGAAAAGTCTCAAACCTTACGCCTCAAGGAACTAGAAAAAGAAGATAAAAACAAATCCTCAAGTTAGTAGAGGGAAGGAAATAATGAAGATTAGGGCAGAAATAAATGAAATAGAAACTAATAAGATAATAGAAAATAGCAGCAAAACTAAGATCTGGTTCTTTGAAAAGAGAAACCAGATTGACAAACTTTAGCTTGATTTGCCAAGTAATAAGAGAGAAGACTCAAATAAATAAAATCAGAAAAGAGAAGACATTTCAACTTATACCACAGAAATGCAAAGGACCATAAGAGACTATGATGAACAACTGCATGCAAACAAATTGAGCAACCTAGAAAAAATTTTAAATTCCTAGAAGTATACAACCTACCAAGACTGAATGGTGATTAAATAGAAAATCTGAACAGACCAATTTAGTAACCAAAAGCTTCCTGGCAAATGAGAATTCAGACAGCTTCACTGGTGAATTCTGCCAAACCTTGAAAAAGAATTAATAACCAGTCCTTCTCACTCATCCAAAAATTAAAAGAGGAGGGAAAAATTCCAAACTTGTTTTGTGTTACCAAAATTACCCTAATAACAAAGGCAGACAAGGATGCCACAGGAAAAGAGAATTACAGGCCATGAGGGTTTCTCAGATTCATTGGTAAAAAATTCACCTGCCATTGCAGAAATCACAGGAGACAGGGTTCAATCCCTGGGTCAGGAAGATCCCATTAAGGAAAAAATGTCAACCTACTCCTGTATTCTTCCCTGGAAAATTCCACGGACAGAGAAGCCTGGCAGGCTATAGTCCATGGGGTTGCAAAGAGTTGGACGCGACTGAAGTGACTGAGCGTACACGAATGAATCCCTGATGAACATACATGCAAAAAAAAAGTTGTTAACAAACTATTAGCAAACTGAAAAACAATACAGTAAAATGATAATACACCATGATCAAGTGGGATGTTCCAGGGATGCAAGGATGGTCCACAGATCAGTCAGTGTGATACATCCTGTTAGCCAAATGGAGGATAACAGTTACATGACCATATCAGTAGATGCAAAAGAAGCATTTGTCAAAATTCAACATCTCTTTTATGAAAAATGTTCTCAACAAAGTAGGTATAGAAGGAATTTACCTCATGGCAATAAAGGCCTATATAGCAAGCCCATACCTAACATCATTCTCAGTGCTGAGAAGCTGAAAGCCTTCTTTCTAAGATCAGGAAAAAAACAAACATGCCCATTCTCACCAATCCTATTCAACCTGGTCTTGGAAGTCTTAGCAAATTGGTCAGGCAAGAAAAAAAACAGAAAAAAGATATCCAAATTGAAAATAAAGAAGCAAAACTGTCACTGCTTGCAGATGACATGATATTATATACAGAAAACTCTAAAGCCATCAGTGCAATCTTTATGAAAATTCCAATTGCATTTTTAAAAGAAATAGTACAAACAATCCTAAAATTTTTGTTAAAGTGAAAGTCGCTCAGTTCTGTCCAACTCTGTGATCCCATGGACTATACAGTCCATGGAATTCTCCAGGCCAGAATATTGGAGTGGGTAGCCATTCCCTTTTCCAGGGGATCTTCCCAACCCAGGGATTGAACCCAGGTCTCCTGCATTGCCAGAAGATTCTTCACCAGCTGAGCCACAAGGGATGCTGGTGGCATGAATACTGGAGTGGGCAGCCTATCCCTTCTCCAGCAGATCTTCCTGACCCAGGAATTGAACTGGGGTCTCCTGCATTGCAGGCAGATTCTTTACCAATTGAGCTACCATTTGTATAGAGCCACATAAAACCCCAGACAGCCAAAGCAATCTCAAAAAAGAACAACAAAGCTGAAGTCATCACATGCCCTGATTTCAGAGATATAGCAAATTATATTACCAAGCTGTAGCAAATGAAACAGTATGATATTGATCTACAAGCAGGCACATAAATCAATGGAAGAGGATAGGTATTCCAGAAATAAACCCAGGCATATGTGGTCTATTAAGGAGGCAACAAAGATGAAATAATATACAATCAGAAAAGGAGTCTTCAGTAAATGGTATTGGGGGAACTGGACAACCACATACAAAAGAATGAAACTGGACCACTGTCTTATACCATACACAAAAAATGCACTCAAAATAGATCAAAGACTTGTATGTAAGACCTGAAATCATCAAACTTCTAGAAGAAAACCTAAATGATAAGCTCTTTGACATAGGTCTTAGTAGTGACTTTTTAAATCTGACACAAGTAGCAAAAGGAAGAAAAACAAATCAAGCAAGTGGAAATACTTCATACTAAAAAACTTTTGCAGAGCAAAAGAAAGCATGAACAAAATAAAAAGGGGAACTACTGAATGAGAGAAAATATTTGCAAGTTTTATATCTTATATGAGGTACTCATATAACTCAACAGTAAGAAAACAAAAAAAATCTAGTTAAAAAAATCATAGATCTGAATAGACATTTTCCCAAATAAGACATACAGATGGTTAATAGATACATGAAAAAATACTTAACATAATGAATCATCAGGGAATGCAAATGAAAACCGCAATGAGAGAACGCCTTATACCTATCTGTTAAAATAGCAGTTATCAAAACACAAGAAATAACAAGTGTCAGCAAGGAGGTAGAGAAAAAGGACCCTTTGTGCACTTTCGGTTAGTAGCTCAGTTGTGTCCAAGTCTTTACAACTCCATTGACTGTTGCTCACCAGGTCTCTGTCCATGGAATTCTCCAGACCAGGATACTGGAGTGGGTAGTCATTCCCTTCTCCACGGGATCCCAAGCCAGGGATTGAACCTGGGTCTCTGGAATTGCAGGCAGATTCTTCACCATATGAACCACCAGGTAGAGTGGGGATATAAATTCGTATAACCACTATGGAAAACAGTATGGAGGTTCCAAAAAAATTAAAAATAGAATTACCAGATGATCTAGAAATTCCACTTTTAGGTACTTACCTAAAGAAAATGAAAACACTAGGTCAAAAAGATATATGCACCCCCACGTTCACTGCAGCAGTATTTACAACAGCCAAGATGTGGAAAAACTGAAGTGTCTTTACATAGATAAATGGATAAAGATGTGGTGTGTGTGTAAATGAAATATTATTCAACCACAAAAGAAGAATGAAATCTGTTTGTGACAGCATGTTTGGATGTAGATAGCATTATGCTATGGGAAATAAATCAGAGAAATGCCATATGACCTGTCTTATATGTGGAATCTTAAAAGCAAAAATCAAAAGAACAACAAAAAAATGAAACTCATGGATACACATATCAGATTGGTAGTTACCAGAGATAGGGTGGTGGGTGGGAGAAATGACTGAAGGGAATAGAAATTTATGAAAAAATTTAAAAAACAACAAAAACCAGAAGCACAGTGCTGTGCATTCACCATTAATGTGTCATACAAAGTAACTCATCAGCTTAGAAACTCCCCTCTGCTTACATTCCCCATCTGTTCCTACATGTTGTCTACCTTTCCCATTAGAACCATATTTAAAAACAAATGAAGTAAATGAGTCAAATAAAACAGAAGGGCAATAAAATAGGATGAATTCAAGAGTGTGGTTAAAGCTTTCATGTTGCTAGGTCTTGTTAATCATGTCTTAACAGTGAACCAAAACGTGGTAACACTGGCAGTTTTCTTCTTTCCACTGATATTCTCTACATTTGTGTGAGACTTAGCACATGGTCTTACTTTTTTCTCTTTCTCTAATAATGGAAAACAAACTTCTATCACTAGAGGCAATGTCTTCTAGAGCTGAGTCAAGGAGTAGAACTGGTGATGAAGGATATAAACATACTGTTATTCCTGAATGAAGGTGACTGTTACACAGTTTAGAATCTTTAAGTCACTGGCACTCATATTGCAGAAAATACAAATCAGTCTTACGATTCAAACTGATGTCTTTTTGTCTTAGGGAAGGGTAAAACACATGTTGACTGGTCCGTCACTTATCTTCTATTTAGAATTCTCCCTGTCCCTCTGTGCACATAGATATGTAAAGGACATGGATATTCTTTAAGCAAGGCTCGAGGGAAAAGAAATGAAAACAGTTGTTGGTTTAGGGTGGTGGGATTATGGGCTTATTTTTATTTCATCTTTATGTTCTTTTTAATGTGGTTTTAAGCATCTTTGTGATATAAATAGGAAAAAAAAATTAAAGGTTTATTACATGTCAAATGTTACTAGCCTCCAGGGTATTTGAAGTCTTTAGAGTTGAACCTCTCATTATGCAGACATCCTCGTTCAATCATTCTGGCAAGGCATTCTGGGAAGCATAGAATCCCAGCGAGACACTGTTCTCACAGAGTCACGAAGACCTTAAGAAGCAGAATGACTCGCTGTGAGTATTAAGAGTGTGGTCGGTAGCCTTTCAGAAGAGGCACCAGGGCTGTCTTTCCGAGGAAGCAGAAGTCACCTTGTATGTGGAAGAATTGTAAGACTTGGGAGATGTGGAAATGAGGAGTGATTGGTGGTGGAGGCCAGATATGTTCACTTCTCCTGCCATCCAGGCACGTGGTTGAATTGCACTTCCGGTTCCTGACTAGTTATGGCCATGTATTGTGTTGGGACTGAGCACCTGACTTCCGGTGCAAGACCTTATAGAGTTTTCTTTTGCCTTGGAAGGTCTCCTAGTGATGTTAGAGCCAGTGGTTGCCCTGTCTGCCTGGATGCTTGAGTGAAAAAAGTGAACAGAGCTGACCTACTAGCCACAGTGGACCAGTAACAGGAAGTCTGTCATTACAAAGCACTTGCTTGTTACCACAATAATACTTAACCTAATCTAATGATATAAAGAACAGATATATTCAGAACAGAAAACAGTATTAATGAAGATATGAGAAAATACACAGCAAAAAGTTGATTTTTAGTTGAAGCCTAGAACCATTAGTGAGAATGGGGAGAAACAAATTGGAAAGAGCTGAGAGCTATCATGGCAAGCCTGGGACTTTGGGTTAATGATTAAAAGAAAGCAAACCTTGTGTCTAGACTTTGCCTTTAATTCACTGTGCTATTTTCTATTCTATTCCTAGACTGAAACTTTTGCAGAACTTATATTTAAGGGAGGGAACTTCCTGTAAAACCTTGACCAGCCTTAAGAAATAAACCACTTTGCTGGTGTAATATCTGAAATGTTGCCTTCTTTCCACATGGTGGCCATTCAGTGAAGTCCGCCTAGTTGTCTGACTGTGGTCCCTCACCCCTGCACCTTGGCACTCTTCCTGGGGCTTTGTACAGGGACTGATAGAACTTAGCACTAAGCATGATTTTATTTTATTGGGGTGGGCAGGAGCTCTCTGCCATGAACAAATGTCTTGATCCTCTGAGTCAAGTTTGTGTATTCATTGCTCTGTGTTACCTTTTCCTCCAGAGTGTGATGAAAATGAGTTAGGGTTTATAAAATGATTGAAGAGACACCAGGGGGTGGGGGGGGGAAATCTCTGTATGAATGAGATGGTAATAATAATAAAGTGAGAACTGAACCAGATATTGGTGAAGGAGATTTAGTTTGATTTGCATCAAACAGGCTTAATGCTGTGAATGACTGGTAAAGTTAAATCTTATTTCTGAAGTTCTTAAATATTCCCATTCCTAACCAGGGATTTAATAGCATTTTAATGCAGCTTTTTACATGTGAATTAATATAATAAATGTCAATGTTGAATAGAATAAGGTCACATTTTACTACTTTGACCAGAAGTGTAATCTTCCAAGATTCAATTTTATTACTATTATAACAGTAATACTGGATAAGGTCACCAGTATTTCTTTCCAAATAATATAATATATGACGACAGCTTTTACACCAACTTTAGTTTTGGTAATATGGATTTATATTCTGAAACTTGTTGACAAAGACATACCACGGACATTTCCTGGTCAAATGGCAGGCTGGGGAAAATGCTTCCCTCTAATTTATGGGAAATTGGAAAATGCTTCCCTCTAATTTATGGTAAATTTGAAAATGGATAAATGACCTAGTTGAAATGTAGCATTTTTTCTTGATGATGTTATCCCCTTGCTTACAGATAATTAAATTTTTGAGGGGTTTAGTCTCCAGCCTGAAAGGGAAAGGTGATGTTTAAAGACATTCCGATAAGTAAAACAAAGAATATCTGCCTGTTCCCTGACTGTGTACAAGCCAGCTGGCTTGGCCTGAACAATTCATTTGAGTGACATGTTCATTGAATCAGAAGAGTACAGGGTTGTCGGGGGTGGTAAAGGGCAACTGGCAAAGCCATTCACCTTGACCCTCCTCTGCAGCATTCCCCCTAAGTGATCAATCTCTGCTGGCATTGCTCTGCTGGGGGTAGTAAGGGTACCTATCTTCTAGTGGTGTTGCGAAGATTAAGTGAGGCAATATGTGGAAAGTGCTTAGACCCATGTCTGCTGCGTTATAAGTGCTGAGTAAACGCTGCTGATTTTTTTTATTATGAGTGTTCCATGGGCCACCACCTCTGGAGACAGTGTATCTCCATCTTCATAGACCTTTTATTTTTAAAATGCTTGGTCTTATACTGAGCCAAAAGGTAATTTTTATGCTTAATAATTAATTCATAGTAGTTTGGGCTTTAGGAATCATGGATGATAATGATGATGCCAACACCTGCTTATTAATGTTTATCGAGTGCTTACTATGTGTCAGTCACTGTAACCAGTGCATGGTCACTTTAAAACTTATTGTAGATTACGTCAGAGTACTCAAAGGGATGTTCTTAGCCACTAAGTTGCATCTCCATGGACTGAAGCATGCTAGGCTTTCCTGTCCTTGACTATTTCCCAGAGTTTGCTCAGACTCATGTCTGTTGAATTGGTAATGCCATCCAACCATCTCATCCTCTGCTTCCCGCTTCCCTTTTGCCTCAGTAGGAGTAGGAATATTATTAAGGATACCCATTTACCTTCAATCAGATTCAGTGGTTATTTAGGCTTTTGGCATACTTGCTTCATCTATACTCTTCTGTTTTTGCTCACATATTTTAAAGCAGTTCTTAGAAATAATTTGATCTTAACTCTGCATACATTGGTGTGCATCTTTAAAAACTAAACAAATATCCTATTATAATTAGAATGCCATGATATTTCACAAAATCAATAGTCATTTGTCAATATAATATTATATTCAAGTTTCTGCAATTGTTTCAAAATGTTATATTATCAACAGTTGGTTTGAAAGAGACACATGTATTCCAGTGTTCATGACAGCACTGTTTACAATAGCCAGAACATGGAAGCAATCTAGATGTCCATCGGCAGATGAATTGATAAGAAAGCTGTGGTACATATACACAATGGAATATTACTCAGCCACTAAAAAGAATACATTTGAATCAGTTCTAATGAGGTGGATGAAACTGGAACCTACTATACAGAGTGAAGTAAGCCAGAAAGAAAAACACCAATACAGTATATTAACACATATATATGGAATTTAGAAAGATTGTAATGATAACCCTGTATGCGAGACAGCAAAAGAGAAACAGATGTAACGAACAGACTTTTGGACTCTGTGAGAGAGGGTGAGAGTGGGATAATTTGAGAAAATAGCATTGAAACATGTATGTTATCATATGTGAAACAGATCACCAGTCCAGGTTCAATGCATGAGACAGGGTGCTCAGGGCTGGTGCACTGGGATGACCCAGAGGGATGGAGTGGGGAGGGAGGTGGGAGGGGGGTTCAGGATGGGGAGCACATGTACACCCATGGCTGATTCATGTGAATGTATGGCAAAACCCACCACAATATTGTAAAGTAATTAGGCTTCAATTAAAAAAAAAACAAAACACTTGGATCAGAATCCAAGTAAGATCCTCACATTATATTGGCTTATTTATTTTAGTATGCTTTTAGTACAATCTTTTATAGATTTTGATTTTAAAAAAAAGCTGGGTCAGTTTCCCTGTGGACCGTTCTGCAGTCTGAATTTTTCTGTTTGTTTTCCCTTGGTGCTGTTTAACTTGTTTCTCTATATTTTGTGTTTTGTGAAAATTAAGTTAGCTGTAGGGAGGGTTGTCTAGTAGTGTGGATACTAGCTACATCTGACTATCTAAATAACTATCAAATAAAAGCTTTTAAAAATTAAATATTGAATTGCTCCCTTGCTTTGGCCACATTTTGAGCATATGCCTGTGGTGAAATTTTACATAGCATAAGAAGAAAGCCTTTGATACTTTCAGAAAGTTCTCCTAAGCAGTGTGGTCTAAGAGTTGATGATTTTCAGATTGACGCACTTGTAGTAGTGCTGTGCGCTTCATATCACATCTTATAAGGAGGCACAGTGTCTGGATGCCCTGCTCTTAGGATCCTGAAACTTCAGCACATTTAGGTAGTCACACCTAGGTCCCCCCATTATGAATTTCCCAGCAATCTTTCATCTCAAGCAGGAGTCCTAAATGGTTTTAATCAGGGGTCTTATTTGTTACTTTGTGAAACCTGTAGCTCTCTTCTCCCGAAAACATTTTTATATGAGGAAAATTAAGTCTATAAAAACACAAAGGAAATTGATGTTACTGAATTGCGGTTATTATAATATTAAAGGCAAATTTATGATTCAGTGAAATATACACTACTTTATTACACAGTAAATAACCAGAACTGTTGGCAGGTATAATGACTGCTAGAATTTTGTAATACTCGTAGAGCTGATGAATCATTGTGGAGTAAATAATGCTTCAAGATATCTGCAATAACCATAAAGTTATCACTTTGTATTTTTAAAAATATGTGTGATAAATATTATGAAAAAATCATAAGCACTACTGTTACTATGGTTTGTTGCTTACATTTCTGATTTAAGGAGATGTAAAATTTCAGTCAAAAGTTAGTGAAAACAAATAAGCAGTTTTTTTTTTCTCTCTCATCTTTATGTATTCTCCTTCTTCTCTGAATGCATCTTTCCTTAAGTGTCCTTGGAACTCTACCCACCCACCACCCAACTCCCCACAGGTTAACAACCCCTGACCTAAGCCCTAACTCAACCATTAATAATTTTACATAATTCAACTGTTTCATTGAGGATTGAAAATAGTGACTTATGTAAGTCTGTTATTCCTTTCACTTTTATTTATTTATCTAATTTATTTATTTTAATTGGAGGCTAATTACTTTACAATATTGTAGTGGTTTTGCCATACATTGACATGAATCTGCCATGGGTGTACATGTGTTCCCCATCCTGAACCCCCCTCCCACCTCCCTCCCCATCCCATCCCTCTGGGTCATCCCAGTGCACCAGCCCCGAGCACCCTGTCTCATGCATCGAACCTGGATTGGCAATTCATTTCACATCTGATAATATGCATGTTTCAATGCCATTCTCCCAAATCATCCCGCCCTCACCCTCGCCCTCTCCCACAGAGTCCAAAAGACTGTTCTATACATCTGTGTCTCTTTTGCTGTCTCACATACAGGGTTATCATTTCCATCTTTCTAAATTCCATATATACGTGTTAGTATACTGTATTGGTGTTTTTCTTTCTGGCTTACTTCACTCTGTATAATAGGTTCCAGTTTCATCCACCTCATTAGAACTGATTCAAATGTATTCTTTTTAATGGCTGAGTAATATTCCATGGTGTATATGTACCACAGCTTCCTTATCCATTCAGCTGCTGATGGGCATCTAGGTTGCTTCCATGTCCTGGCTATTATAAACAGTGCTGTGATGAACACTGGGATACACGTGTCTCTTTCAATTCTGGTTTCCTCAGTGTGTATGCCCAGCAGTGGGATTGCTGGGTCATATGGCAGTTCTATTTCCAGTTTTTTAAGGAATCTCCACACTGTTCTCCATAGTGGCTGTACTAGTTTGCATTCCCACCAACAGTGTAAGAGGGTTCCCTTTTCTCCACACCCTCTCCAGCATTTATTGCTTGTAGACTTTTGGATAGCAGCCATTCTGACTGGCATGAAGTAGTACCTCACTGTGGTTTTGATGTGCATTTCTCTGATAATGAGTGATGTTGAGCATCTTTTCATGTGTTTGTTAGCCATCTGTATGTCTTCTTTGGAGAAATGTCTGTTTAGTTCTTTGGCCCACTTTTTGATTGGGTCATTTATTTTTCTGGAATTGAGCTGCAGGAGTTGCTTGTATATTTTTGAGACACAAAGAGGGATGGAGACATATACCATGTTCATGGATCAGAAGAATCAATATAGTGAAAATGAGTATACTACCCAAAGCAATCTATAGATTCAATGCAATCCCTATCAAGCTGCCAATGGTATTTTTCAGAGAACTAGAGCAAATAATTTCACAATTTGTATGGAAATACAAAAAACCTCGAATAGCCAAAGCAATCTTGAGAAAGAAGAATGGAACTGGAGGAATCAACCTGCCTGACTTCAGTCTCTACTATAAAGCCACAGTCATCAAGACAGTATGGTACTGGCACAAAGACAGAAATATAGATCAATGGAACAAAATAGAAAGCCCAGAGATAAATCCATGTACCTATGGACACCTTATCTTTGACAGGGGAGGCAAGAATATAAAATGGAGAAAAGACAATCTCTTTAACAAGTGGTGCTGGGAAAACTGGTCAACCACTTGTAAAAGAATGAAACTAGAACACTTTCTAACACCATACACAAAAATAAACTCAAAATAGATTAAAGATCTAAATGTAAGACCAGAAACTATAAAACTCCTAGAGGAAAACATAGGCAAAACACTCTCCGACATAAATCACAGCAGGATCCTCTATGACCCACCTCCCAGAATATTGGAAATAAAAGCAAATATAAACAAATGGGACCTAATTAAAATTAAAAGCTTTTGCACAACAAAGGAAGCTATAAGCAAGGTGAAAAGGCAGCCTTCAGAATGGGAGAAAATAATAGCAAATGAAGCAACTGACAAAGAATTAATCTCAAAAATATACAAGCAACTCCTGCAACTCAATTCCTTTCACTTTTAGAACTGGAGAACTTTAAATAACTTTCCACCTCTGGAGCTCTTTGGTTACCTTGAAATACACAGTTCAAACAGAATAAATGATACCCATTTTGCAGATGAGATCACTGGGACTCAGAGTTTATATTCCCAAAGTTAATTAGGTAAAATGTGGTAGAAGTAAATGACATTGAGTCACTGCACATCACATGAATTCATACTGGGTCACTCCACATTACACACACAAGTCAAGTTCTCTCTTCTTCTACCATTTAGTAGTTTCTGTTCTAGTGTTTACTTGTCAGTTAACCTGCAACTTCTCTCCTTCCTAAGTGACACCTTTCCACTGTTGTGGTTTGAAGATTGGTCCTTGTATATTTTTACTGACTTTTCATACTGTTCATGGGGTTCTCCAGGCAAGAATAGTATAGTGGGTTGCCATTTCTTCCTCTGAGACACAATGGAAGACAGAGGAACCTGGCGTGCTGCAGTCCATGGGGTCGCAGAGTTGTACACAACTTAGCAACTGAACAACAACGACCTTGTATATTCCTTTTCTTTTTCTCTGTTCCTCCACATCTATGCCTATCCCTTCTGTGAATGTGCTATACACTGTCCCTTGTGGTTCCCCAGTTGACAGAAAACTCCATGAGTAGACTTGCCAACAAAGATCAGAGTGAGAAATCACATCCCTCAGCCCAATACCAGATTCGCATTCACAGTCTGAGATAAAAAGTGTTTTGTGGAAACAACATTTCTCTGTCGACTCATCTTGAGCTTATTCTCAACCAAAATTCCCAAGCTGTTTTCACACATGCTGCTGTGAAGTGAAATTCCTCCATCCTGTAGCTTAGCCAACGGCCGGCTGGATGCAAGGCTCACAGACTGGAAGGATTCTCATTTTGAAATTCATCTGAGGGCAAAACATAGGAAAAAGAAGACAACTTAGAGAATTTTTCTTTTGTGGGTGTGAAACATCATCTAGAAGAATAACAGTTATCTAACATTCACTTCTTGAAGTAAGGTCATTTGTTGTTGTTTAGTCTCTAAGTTGTGTCCGACTCTTTGAGACCCCATGGACTGTAGCCCACCAGGCTCTTCTTCATGAGCTTTACCAGGCAAGACTACTGAAGTGGATTGCCATTTCTTTCTCTACAGGAATCTTCCCGACCCAGGGGATCAAACCCAAGTTTCCTACATTGCCAGGTGGATTCTTTACCACTGAGCCACTTGTGTTAGTCACTCAGTTGTGTCTGACTCTTTGCAACCACATGGACTGTAGCCCATCAGGCTGCTCTGCCCATGGAATTCTCTAGGCAAAAAGACTGGAGTGGGTTGTCATGCCCTTCTCCAGGGGATCTTACCAACCCAGGGATCAGACCCAGGTCTCCTGCATTACAGGCAGATTCTTAACTTTCTGAGCCACCAGGGAAGCCCCCTGAGCCACTTGGGAAGTCCTAAAAAATAAGTAGGATAATAGTTTCACTTTAGTTCATTTATTAATCAGTCATTTCAACAGATATTCCCTCAAATAGTCATTTACTGAAGCAGACATTTATTCAAAGCATCCACTCACCCATTCAGTCAATGTTTAGCAAGTGCTTTCTGACTGGGAACTCAGCTGGATTCCAGGAGACAAAAGAAAAATTGACTCCTGCTGTCAGTCCAGTTTATATTATAGGAAACAAGTACACATAAGCAAATACTACAATTCCAACATTTGAAAGAGGTTCTAAAAGATACAAACCTATGAGGAGATATGGAAGAAAGATGCTTTCAGTGGAATAGACACATCCCTTAAGAGGTGACATTTGAACTGAGACCTAGCCAGGGCTCCAAGTGTTGGCCTTTGGATTGAGGGAAGAATGAGATGTGGCCTTTGTTTTTGAAGAGTTTTCAGATTGGTGGCAGGTGATACTCTATGGAAAGGCCCTAGTATAGAGTACTGTGAGAGGAAGCATACAGCTACATCTGTATCTTCTTAGTTGTCTCAGACCAAGGAGTTGGCAGGAATTTTGCCTGTTGTTTATCATCCATAAGAAATAGAGGACATGCATGGTATTGCTATTACTGTTATATAATCCCCTCCCTTCACAGTGTTGTATACAAGAGAGCATTTGGTGGAGAAAACGTAATGCTTAACAGCAGATTTAATGATGCATGCAGGGGTCAGAAGGTCTGATACCATGCAGTTCTCAACTAAGCTATCTGGACATTTAAAAAAAAAAAATCATCAACTTTATTTTTGCCAGACAGTCTGTTGGGAGAATTCAGGAATGTGTGACAATAGGTGTATCCTTCCTGGACAGCATGTTGGATGAATACATCTTTTTAAAGCCAGGTATAGTCCCTGAATTTCTCAACCCACTCTCTCCTGCTATCACTGGGATGCACATTGAATAAGACTCTAGTTCCTGGCACAGGTTTTAAATTTGTGACCCACTAGCCATAACTTTTATTTGCCCCACTCAGTGCTTTTCATGAATTTTAAGTACAGATGGTGTACTGTGTGCAGCAGTGTGGCACTGAAGGATAGCCATGCAAACTGGAACTGTAGAAAGCAATCATAATCATAAATGGTGAATACCGTGACCTTTAAAATTTTCATCAAAGCAATTAAAACTATTTTATTGCCTGTTAAACATGTATAGGAAAATAATGCTATTAAGACTAATACAGCTGACTAATACTAGTACAATGGAACTTAAAACATTAGAAATATTTATAATTAAAGGGTTTGCCCCCCCCCCACTTTGGAAAACACTTATCAAGAGTAGTTTGAACAACACCTGCCTCCTTTTTCTGATAGTATGACTCTCAAATCAGACTGAGCATCTTTTCTATATCTTGGAAAATTTTCATACTCAGAACTTTCTAAGTTTGGGTCAGTTTCCTGCCTTTCATCCTCTGTGCTTTCAAAGTGATAAAATGTGAAGGTTTTGTTTTACATTGTTGAGGCTTTTACAGGCATCACTTCCTCTAGTACATCTTCCATCTTTTCACAGTAATCACCTCCTACATTTTTGTCAGTAAGTTTGCCTTCACTAAGCTCTTCTGGTTGCATATCCAGTTTCTTGAACAGCAGAGTTCCCATAGTCAGCTATTTCTTTTGTAACATCATTTACTTGCAACTCACATTTCACTTTCAGCATTATCACTTTTTGTTTATTTGCTGTGCTTTCATATTTGTTGGCCAATTGCCTCTTCTGATTGTCCATTTTTATAGTTTTAATTAGTAGAGATGGGTAACTACATACTTTTCTGGCTGTGTGTGACTGAATGACAGATGCAAAGTGACCTGTCATTGATAGGGCTTTGAAAGAAGTGACGTGGGATATGGATAACACTGAAAATCTATAATACTGCTTCCTCTCAATTTTCACTTTTTCTTTTTTGGCCCCCCTTTTGATCTATTAGGCTGAACAAGATGAGATCCTGAGTAAGCATATCTTTTCAGTGGACATGAGTTTGAACAAACTCCAGAAGATAGGGAAGTCTGGGGTGCTGTACTTCATGGGGTCACAAAGAGTCAGACACAACTTAGCTACTGAACAGCAATCTTTTCATAGAGAGGCTTGTGTTTTTTCTATATAGAAACATTAATGATGGACTCTCTCTACTCTGTGGCATAGTACTTGAAATTGCAGCCTACTGGAGGAACATTTAGTCATCAGTAAGAAATATATGACATTTAACCAATGATTGAGAGTCAAGAAATTTCAATTTGGGGGAATCCCCTGGCAGTCCAGTGGTTAAGACCCCATGCTATTGCTGCTGAGGGCACAGGTTCAATCCCTGGTCAGGGAGTTAAGATCCCACAGTGGTGTGGCTCAGCCAGAACAAACAAACAAAAAATAAATTTCAGCTTTCTTTTAAGTGATGTGATGATGGTAATATTGGTAATGAGAAAGATTGAAGGCCTGTGTCTGAGTCTCTATGCCAGAAAACTGTTGGGTGAAAAGGATATGTTTGTATTATCTAAGCATATAAAGAATATGGTAGTGTTTAGGATCCTGTGGGAGGCATAGCAATGTATAAACCTAAAGCTCTTACAGAATTGCCAGAGCATCTATTTCTGCAATTTTTGCTTTCCTTAGGCATGCTTAATTTTTTTCAATTATATACAAGTGACATTAAAATATATCAAAATCTTACATTTTCGTTAATATTTTTTAGATCCTTTTGGTTTATTTGGTCTCCTAATTGAAACATTAGGAAACAATATTATATGCTGCCTAAGCATAGGACTTGAAAAATGAAGGTCGGAAAAAGGTATGAATTCTAAATGAACTTAGGTATTTCAAATATTTTTGCAGGGCTTGTTTTGTGTTTTGAGAGTCTTTTATATAAAAATCTTGTTTTGAAAGATTTAGTTAAAACTAGATAGGAAGATAAGGTGTCCATAGGTTCATGGATTTATCTCTGGGCTTTCTATTCTGTTCCATTGATCTATATTTCTGTCTTTGTGCCAGTACCATACTGTCTTGATGACTATGGCTTTGTAGTATAGTCTGAAGTCAGGTGGGTTGATTCCTCCAGTTCCATTCTTCTTTCTCAAGATTGCTTTGGCTATTCGAGGTTTTTTGTATTTCCATACAAATTGTGAAATTATTTGTTCTAGTTCTGTGAAAAATACCGTTGGTAGCTTGATAAGGATTGCATTGAATCTATAGATTGCTTTGGGTAGTATAGTCATTTTGACAATATTGATTCTTCCAATCCATGAACACGGTATATTTCTCCATCTGTTTGTGTCCTCTTTGAATTCTTTCATCAGTGTTATATAGTTTTCTATGTATAGGTCTTTTGTTTCTTTAGGTAGATATACTCCTAAGTATTTTATTCTTTTTGTTACAATGGTGAATGGTATTGTTTCCTTAATTTCTCTTTCTGTTTTCTCATTGTTAGTGTATAGGAATGCAAGGGATTTCTGTGTGTTAATTTTATATCCTGCAACTTTACTATATTTGTTGATTAGCTCTAGTAATTTTCTGGTAGAGTCTTTAGGGTTTTCTATGTAGAGGATCATGTCATCTGCAAACAGTGAGAGTTTCACTTCTTCTTTTCCTATCTGGATTCATTTTACTTCTTTCTCTGCTCTGATTGCTGTGGCCAAAACCCCCAAAACTATGTTGAATAGTAGTGGTGAGAGTGGGCACCCTTGTTGTGTTCCTGATTTTTGGAGCAAGAATATACAATGGAAAAAAGACAACCTCTTTAACAAGTGGTGCTGGGAAAACTGGTCAACCACTTGTAAAAGAATGAAACTAGAACACTTTCTAACACCATACACAAAAATAAACTCAAAATGGATTAAATATCTAAATGTAAGACCAGAAACTATAAAACTCCTAGAGGAGAACGTAGGCAAAACACTCTCTGACATAAATCACAGCAGGATCCTCTATGACCCACCTCCCAAAATATTGGAAATAAAAGCAAAAATAAACAAATGGCACCTAATTAAACTTAAAAGCTTTTGCACAACAAAGGAAACTATAATCAAGGTGACAAGACAGCCCTCAGATTGGGAGAAAACAATAGCAAAGGAAGGAACAAAGGATTAATCTCAAAAATATACAAGCAACTCCTGCAGCTCAATTCCAGAAAAATAAATGACCCAATCAAGAAATGGGCCAAAGAACTAAACAGACATTTCTCCAAAGAAGACATACAGATGGCTAACAAACACATGAAAAGATGCTCAACATCACTCATTATCAGAGAAATGCACATCAAAACCACAATGAGGTACTATTACACGCCGGTCAGGATGGCTGCTATCCAAAAGTCTACAAGCAATAAATGCTGGAGAGGGTGTGGAGAAAAGGGAACCCTCTTACACTGTTGGTGGCAATGCAAACTAGTACAGCCGCTATGGAGAACAGTGTGGAGATTCCTTAAAACACTGGAAATAGAACTGCCATATGACCCAGCAATCCCACTTCTGGGCATACACACTGAGGAAACCAGATCTGAAAGAGACACGTGCACCCCAATGTTCATCGCAGCACTGTTTATAATAGCCAAGACATGGAAGCAACCTAGATGCCCATCAGCAGCTGAATGGATAAGGAAGCTGTGGTACATATACACCATGGAATATTACTCAGCCATTAAAAAGAATTCATTTGAATCAGTTCTAATGAGATGGATGAAACTGGAGCCCATTATACAGAGTGAAGTAAGCCAGAAAGATAAAGACCAATACAGCATACTAACACATATATATGGAATTTAGAAAGGTGATAACGATAACCCTATATGCAAAACAGAAAAAGAGACACAGATGTACAGAACAGACTTTGGGACTCTGTGGGAGAAGGCAAGGGTGGGCTGTTTCAGGAGAACAGAATCGAAACATGTATATTATCTATAGTGAAACAGATCACCAGCCCAGGTTGGATGCATGAGACAAGTGCTCGGGGCTGGTGCACTGGGAAGACCCAGAGGGATCAGGTGGAGACGGAGGTGGGAGGGGGAATCAGGATGGGGAATACATGTAAATCCATGGCTGATTCATGTCAATGTATGGGAAAAACCACTACAATATTGTAAAGTAATTAGCCTCCAACTAATAAAACTAAATGGGAAAAAAAAAAAAACTAGAGAGGAAAAACAAATTATAAGATAAACTAATTCCTGGACCCTGCCTCCAGTGATGTTCTAGATTGTAAAGGGAAGGAAAATACTGACAGAGATAATATGAAAGAATGGACTGTGGAAGAATAAGGGTGAAGTTTTGAGTCGGTGAAGTTCTAGGTTCTAAATGATAGCGCCAGTGTTGGTGAGCAACAGTATTTAAGTCACATACCCGAGAGGCAAAGAGGGGTGTGCTGAACAGAACGAGGTCTTGAAGGAATTTTGTTTACTTTGTTTTAAGCAACTTTTACTTATTGCCTGAAATATGCTATTCTTAAAAAGCAAAAAGTAAGTAAGTTAGTCTCACAGCCGTGTCCGACTCTTTGCGATCCCACAGACTGCAGTCTGTGCTGCTACTCTGTCCATGGAATTCTCCAGGCAAAAAGTACTCGAGTGGGTTGCCATTTCCTTCTCCAAGGGATCTTCCCACCCTGGGAATCAAACCTGAGTCTCCTGTATTGCAGGCAGATTCTTTACCATCTGAACCTCTAGGGAAGCAAACATAGCTCCAAAACCCCCAAACCTTATAACCCTCATAAAGTTGGTATAAATATTAACCCAGTGTTAATAATGAAATCAGGCTAAGAGATTTGAGGAAGAAAGAGTGACTGTGAATGTGTTTCTGGTTTGAAACTCTGTATTTCTAAATGCATTTCTTCTATTATTATTATTTTAGAGATATCAGAGCTTCTTTTGTAATTGGTAGTTAACTATATTAGGAGAAGAGTCTAAGCAGATGGAAAGAACAAAACTTTTTCCCTTTGCAGGCTTTGGAGGTTTAGTGATAAATGCTGAGCTATATTTGCATACAAATCACTATCTTGAAAAACCCTGCTTTCTTGACACTTTGGCAATGTTGTTTATTGCTGAGGTTTTTTTTTTTTTTTTTTATGAATTATCTTTTTGTTTTTAGAGGATGCCTGATTAGCTTATTCTAGTCTGGAAGTCCCAGAGTGACAATAAAATGTCTTTTGCTTCTTGTTTTGGAAGCATTTGGAAATCACTTGCTACTTAGAGTTTTCACTCTTTTTTTTTTTTTCCTGGTAGGGTTTTCTGCATTTTTATTGTTGTAAATGATTTAGCCCATTCTTTAATTTTGAATGAATCACACAATTATCTTTATGTGTCCAGCTGTCTTTTGTTAGAAGAGACATGTTTTAAATTGCTCACTGCTGAATCAGATTAAAATGACTTTAGTGTTAGTCTATTTAAAAAAATCTTTAGTATGTCTTTTGTGGAGGGTTCATTCTTGTGAACAAGTTGCTCAGACACAGAGTTAACTTTTTTTTTTCACTCTTCAGTAGTGGGTCTATTAGAGTCTAAGCTAAAATGAATAGAAGCATGAGCTTGTTTGTAATCACTCTCGGGGATGAATTTCAGATAATTCTGCTAATTTAAATTAGTGATTCTTACCTTTGTTGGGGTCCAGAGGCTAATAATTTTTTGTATGATGAAGACCAAAGGAGAACAACAGATACACATAAGCATGCACACCGTATTCCGTTTTGTAAACAGTTTCAGGAGATTATTCATAGGAGCCCTGGAGTCCATCTAGACAGCCAGGTTAGGAAAGTCTGTTTAGTTGGTTCCAGGAAATCTGCAAATTTAGGAAGCCGGGGTCTCTAAATGGTGAGCCATGTGACATAGCCTCCATTCATCTATCTCCTAAATTACATCACTTTCTACCCACCTCCTCAGCCAAAATCCTGGAGTCTTCTTCGATCCCCCTCTTTCCTTTGCTCTCCCCACCTCCATGATTAAGTCCTATTGCTCCTGCCTCAGAAACATGTCTTAAAATTTCTGCACCCCCCCACTGCCACCACCATCGTCCAGGCCTATTTTCAATCTCTTATCTGGTCTCTGGTAAAGACATCCCCAGTGGCCTTCAGCTTTCACCCTTGCTTTGATGGAAATGTATTTTTTTTTCCTACACAACATTTAGAGTGATCTTTCAAAAAGAGAACTCAGAGTCTGTCACAAACCTTCACTCCCCACTGGCTGAAATGTTCTGGAGGTAACCCTAGACGTGTAGAATTAATCCAAACTGCCAACTCCAGGGGAGCAGGCCTGGTTTACTAGTTTGTTGTCTGTGTCTGTGAGTCTGCTTCTTTTTCTTTTTATCATGTTCACTAGTTATGTTTTTTAGGTTCCATATATCATACAGTATTTATCTTCCTCTTTCTGACTTATTTCACTTAACATAGTGCCCTCCAAGTCTATCCATGTTGCTGCAAATGGCAAAATTTCTTTCTTTTTGTGACTAAATAGTATTCCATTGTATGCAAGTATCTGTATATATGCATACCATACCTTCTTAATCCATTCATCTGTTGATGTACACTTAGGTTTCTTAAATACCTTGAAAATTGTGAATAATGCTGCTATGAACATTAGGATGCATGTATCTTTTCGAATAGGTGTTCTTTTTTTTTTTTTCTCCAGATGCATACCTAGGTGTGGAATTGTTGAGTCATGTGGTAGTTCTCGTTTTAGTGTTTTGAGGAACCTCCATACTGTTTTCCACAGTGGCTGCACTAATTTACATTTAACTGGGTGTCTTTTAGATTAGAACTTCAGGACTTAGCTTTTTTTCCTTTTTAAGTGTATTTCCCTCAGTAATTTTCATATTAGTGAGTTGTCTGGTCAGTTTCTATTGTCTCTTAGGAAGAAAGGTTTTCTAGATTAAGCATTGAATAAGCATCCATGCCATTTATCCATTCATTGAATATTCACTAAAGGCCTATCCTGTATTGAACACCATGGATGCCAGGTGAGCCTGACTGCTAGGGAATGTTTCCTATCTTCTAAGAATGCCCTACCTGCCAAATATTCCCTTTTAACGTCTTATTCCCTTTTTTCTGTCTCTCATTTTCTATTTCTTTTCTCCCATTAAGGAGTCTCTGCTATTCTATAATTCATAGTTTGCTTGCTCTTTGCTTTCACATAGTATGTGAACTATGATATTAGGGTGTTTCACTGGCTTGTTGATCTGCACTGAAGATCTTCTGGGAAATGGAATTTTCAGTGGCTCTTGAGGGGCATAAACAAGCCTGAAGCTGAAAGCTGTGCCTTTCAGGACCTGATGGAATTTGCCCTGGATGGATGCTACCTATAGGGAGGCAGCTGGATTTCAATCTGGCCACCCTCTAGAAGTAGATACTGAACGTGAGCTCTCCTTATTCCCAAACTGAGTAGAATATAATTGTGTACATGGTAAAGTGCTATTAAATTATTTATGTTGCTTGTGGTTTTCCAGCAGCTCTCCCATGAATTGCAGATCTTTAGTGTTACTTTCTGATCTATACTAGAGGAAAAAGCTTTTCACAGACTTTTTGAAGTGATTCTCACAGCAGAGTGTATATGTAGGTTGATTTTGTTTTTGTTTTTTTTTTTTAATCTCTCATTGGGAATGATCCTTAAATATTTCTTTCAGCTGCTGAGTG
The DNA here is from genome assembly GCF_910594005.1 of Cervus elaphus. Lineage (NCBI taxonomy): Eukaryota > Metazoa > Chordata > Mammalia > Artiodactyla > Cervidae > Cervus > Cervus elaphus. The sequence goes on from NC_057838.1 coordinate 52,573,838, forward strand.
TACTTCATTCCTCTTCTATTGAAATTCTTCTCCAACTCTTAACACCTAAGAGCATTTTTATGGCATTGTCATTACGTTGTGTTCTTACGCCTACGTTGGCACATTATGGACAGATACTTCTGTGTGGCAGTAAATTTCTTTGTCAGTACTCTCCTCACCATACTTATTTAAAGTTCACTTGCTTCTGTATATTTCTGGGACCATACCAAGAATACTAAATTTTCGTAACAATTACTTAGAGATGTTGTAAGAGTGAGAAATGATTCCATATTTTTAAGGAAGAGGAAAAAGAGTCGTGGAAATAGTCTTTCCTTTTGCCCTAATTAGAGAATGGCAGATCGTTTGTTTGTATGTTGATATTCTTCCTTCCCTCAAGGCAGCTGTTGTTGTTGTTCATTTTTGTTCAGTTGCTAAATCCTGTCTTTTCGACCCCATGAACTGCAGCACACCAGGTTTCTCTGTCCATCACTGAACTAGTAAATCTCCTCCTTAACCCTACCAAGGCCTCAGAGTCCTCTTCAACAGACTTCTCTAAGCAGCTACACAGGTTACCTGGAGTTAGCAGAAGAGAGGAAACCCATTTCATAAACTTGGTGTTGTGCTAGGAGAACAGGTGATGAGCAGAGCCCCGCCACCCTGCTGGCTGGCTGGTCCTAGTCCTAGTTCCAAAGACACAGTGACATTGCTGGTTGGCTTGGAGAAGGGAGAAGAGCTTTGAGGTCTCATACTGGCAGTTAAATGCTCTAGTCTATAAGTGACATAACCACTTTTGCTAATGAGTTCTTGGCTGGAATTCCTTCAGCTTTACCCAACCGTGAGGATCCAGGGAGTATAACCCTGTCACATGCCTAGACCTGACAAAAATTGAAATAGGGAGCCTTTTGCACTAATGACTGCCATGTCCTACTCAATGTATTTTAATGCTCAGCTTCTCAGTGAATTTCATGAAGCAGAAGGCCCTCTTGCTTTGCTCATATTACTAGGATATGTGCTCTACTTTTTGGTTAAAACACAGAAGTCTTCAGGCATCTCTTGGTATAGGTAAAGGATGATCAGTATTCCCAAAAGAAGATCAGTTCCGTTCAGTTCAGTCGCTCAGTCGTGTCCGACTCTTTGCAACCCCAGGCAGCACGCAGCACGCCAGGCCTCCCTGTCCATCACAAACTCCCGGAGTTTACTCAAACTCATGCCCATCGAGTCGGTGATGCCATCCAGCCATCTCATCCTCTGTCATCCCCTTCTCCTCCTGCCCCCAATCCCTCCCAGCATCAGAGTCTTTTCCAATGAGTCAACTCTTCGCATGAGGTGGCCAAAGTATTGGAGTTTCAGCTTTAGCATCAGTCCTTCCATTGAACACCCAGGACTGATCTCCTTTAGGATGGACTGGTTGGATCTCCTTGCAGTCCAAGGGACTCTCGAGAGTCTTCTCCAACACCATAGTTCAAAAGCATCAATTTTTCAGTGCTCAGCTTTCTTCACAGTCCAACTCTCATATCCATACATGACCATTGGAAAAACCATAGCCTTGACCAGACAGACTTTTGTTGGCAAACTAATGTCTCTGTTTTTTAATATGCTACCTAGGTTAGTCATAACTTTCCTTCCAAAGAGTAAGTGTCTTTTAATTTCATGGCTCCAGTCACCATCTGCAGTGATTTTGGAGCCCCAAAAAATAAAGTCTGACACTGTTTTCACTGTCTCCCCATCTATTTCCCATGAGGTGATGGGACCAGATGCCAGGATCTTAGTTTTCTGAATGTTGAGCTTTAAGCCAACTTTTTCACTCTCCTCTTTCACTTTCATCAAGAGGCTCTTTAGTTCCTCTTCACTCTCTGCCATAAGGGTGGTGTCATCTGCATATCTGAGGTTATTGATATTTCTCCCAGAAATCTTGATTCCAGCTTGTGCTTCTTCCAACCCAGCATTTCTCATGATATACTCTGCATATAAGTTAAATAATCAGGGTGACAATACACAGCCTTGACGTACTTCTTTTCTTATTTGGAACCAGTCTTTTGAACCTAGGTCTCCCACACTGTAGATAGACCGCTTTACTGCCTGAGCTACCAGGGAAGCCCAAAAGAAGATCAGTAGACTGAAATATTTCTGAGACACTTGTTGTGTACAATATTCTACAAAAAAAAAAAAAAAAGTCTTACTATTAAAAAAAAATAAGAAAAACTGCTTAGTATCTCTTTTTTTAAAATCAGAAATACACATTAGTACATAGTTTATCTTGATGAGTTGTACTGTAAAGAAACCTATTTTACCTCATTTCAGTTTTTATTACCCTTCTTTGACCACACCAATGTTTTGTTTTCTCTTGTGTAATGTCTATTAACGTCTCATGGAAGCAGTGTTCTGGGGAACCACTGTAGTAAACACTCTACCAGGTACCTGGAGACTTCTGTGACCTTGGGAAGCAGCGAAACAGCATGGATGATTTTCATGCATGACCCTAGTTAGGTTTTTCACTTTATTACTGTGTGGCCTTGGATGTGTAGTTTCACTATTTTTGTTCTCTACTTTTGAATGTGGGAAAATAAGAGTGATATTATCTACCTCAAAGGATTGCTGATTATCACTAGGACATTGTAGGCAGCAAACAAGTGTTATGTTATTTTTTTCCTTCCCTTTCTGATATTACATTTCCCCCACATACTTAGTTTAATATAAGCATGTAACTTTTTTTTTCTTTTTTCTTTTCCAATTCTCTTAGGATAATATAGGATTCTTTTTCCTTGAAATATTCACAGAGTATGTGAAATTTAAACAAAGAATCTGCTTGAGAATGTTTTCTGGCTGAAGGCTCCTCTTTCATTTTGCTTTCTTTTTTTTTTTTTTTTTGGTTGTTATTGTTTATGTTTTTGATTTCTTTTTGTTTTTTATTGGAGTATTGTTGTTTTCAGTTCAGTTCAGTTCATTTGGTCAGTCGTGTCCGACTCTTTGTGACCCCATGAATCGCAGCACTCCAGGCCTCCCTGTCCATCACCAACTCCCAGAATCTACCCAAACCCATGTCCATCAAGTCGGTGATGCCATCCAGCCATCTCATCCTCTGTTGTCCCCTTCTCCTCCTGCCCCCAGTCCTTCCCAGCATTAGGGTCTTACAGTGTTATATTAGTTTCTGCTATACAACAAAATGAATCAGCCTCTTTGTGTGTGTGTGTGTGTGTGTGTGTGTGTGTATCCCTTCCCTCTTGGTCCTCCATCCCACCCCTGCCCCCATCCCCACCCTCTAAGTCATCAAAGAACACTGAGCTTCTTGTACGATAAAGTAGGTTCCCACTAGCTATCTGTTTTATACATGGCAGTGCACATACGTCAGTCTTAATCTCTCAGTTCATCCCCCCCACACCCCATGTCCACATATTCATTCTCTATATCTTGTGTCTTTATTCCTGCTTGCAAATAGTTTCATCAGTACCATTTTTCTAGATTCCACATATCTGCTTAAATATGTGATATTTTTCTCTTTCTGAATTACTACAATCTGCAAGACAGACTCTAGATCCATCCATATCTCTACAAATGACCCAGTTCTCTTTCTTTCTATGGCTGAGTAATAGTCCATCATGTGTATGTACCACATCTTTTTTATCCATTCATCTGTTGATGGGCATTTAGGTTGCTTACATGTCCCAGCTACTCTAAATATTGCTGCAATAAACAGTGGGGTGCATGTGTCTTTTTGAATTACAGTTTTCTACCCATTCCAGTATTCTGGCATGGAGAATTCCATGGATAGAGGAGCCTGGCAGGCTACAGTCTGTGGGGTTGCAAAGAGTCAGACACAACTGAGAGGCTTTCACTTTTCACTTTCTCAGGGTATATGCCCAGTAATGAGATTGCAGGGTCATATGGTAGTTCTATTTTCAGTTTTTTAAGTAACCTTCATACTGTTCTGCACAGTGACTTTATCAATTTACATTCCTACCAACAGTGCAAGAGGGTTCCCTTTCTCTATTCCCTCTCCAGCATTTATGGTTTGTAGATTTTTTTGTTTTTTGTTGATGGCCTTTCTGACCAGTGTGAGGTAGTAGTTTGGATTTATATTTGAAAAGACCCTGATGCTGGGAGGGATTGGAGGCAGAAGGAGAAGGGGATGACAGAGGATGAGATGGCTGAATGGCATCACCGACTCAATGGGCATGAATTTGAGTAAACTCCGGGAGTTGGTGATGGACAGGGAGGCCTGGCTTGCTGCGATTCATGGGGTCACAAAGAGTCAGACACGACTGAGCGACTGAACTGAACTGAACTGAATGATTAGTGAGGTTCACCATCTTTTCATGTACCTCTTGGTCATCTTCTTTGGATATATGTATGTTTAGGTCTTCTGACCATTTTTTGATTGCATTGTTTGTTTTTTCAATATTGAGCTTCAATTGTGAAAGTCACCCATTTACTTCTCCCTACAAATGTGGCTCTCCCCTCTGAGCATCCAAATCAGTGCAGAAGTTTTGGGGTTTGCTCAGGGCAGATCTATCAGCAAAAAGATATCTGATTCTTCTCCCACAGATGACTAAGGGCTTGTGTCTTTGGCTCAAAGAATTCTCCAGGACACAACATGAGAATTCTACAGGAAATTTGTGAGATGCTTTCCCTGAGATCCAGGTATGAGCAGCATACTGTCATTATCTTAATTCCATTGTCCTGGAATGTATCATACTCTGGAAATTAAATTTTGTTAAAATTACATTCATGCCATTTATATTTATGGTTGATGAATATTCCATGAAGTCTTCTTTGAGTTACTGAAATGGATATGTTAATATCCAGTAAAGGTATGGCCCAAACTGTCAATATTCCACTTTATATTAGTTAATTTTGGGGGTAATATTTCTACCTTTCTTATTTAAAAAATGTCACAGAAGTGCCTACATCATGAGTAGGAGATGGCTTTTGAGATGCCACCTACTTTGATTCAAAACTGCAACTGTACTTCTCAACTGTGCTACTTAACTCAAATTAATTGAATCTTTCTTAAAAATACTTCATGGTCATCCTGGTGTTGTTTCTTGAACTGAATTAAGAATTATTTTAAATATTTGCAAGGGCTAGGATTATTTGTTAGAGCAAATAATTCATTTAACAGGGTCTGTGGAAGTCTGCAGTACAAGCTGGAATGTTCCTTGCTTGTCATTAAACTACATACTGATCTTTATAGAGATGAATATAGATTTTTTTAAATTAGTTCTGAAGAATGATCCTTTTTTTCTTAATTCTTCATCATATTATTTGATGCTGACTTACTCCATATTCATACATACACATGCTAATCAGCTTCATCAGAATCAGTAATATTTTGACGGTTTGATTTATTTTAGTGACTTTTCTATTCTGAATCCCTAGAATAGATCAGATATGGAAAAATAAATCGGATCAAGCCTGAGCAACTCTGAGAATAATATTCTGCTTGTCGTCTTTAATTAATCATCAGAATCAGTACATTTCCATTTCTCTGTCACGACTCTATATTTAAATAGTTCATATTCGTCATGGAAATGCTCATAAGAGTATTTTTAAATCATCAATTATTATTCTTGATGAGCAAATTCCAAACTTATCAAAATTTTTTTAAACAGAAATGCAGCAACAATAATGATCATTTGCTGTAGTTGGGACAGTTCTCACTTATACAGCATCTCATTTTGTTTTCAGCTCCACAAGACCTTTGCAGTTGTTTCTTTCTTTTTTTCTTTCTTTTCTTTTGGTTCATGAAGTGGTATGGGAAGCCCCAGAGAGACTATATGGGTCTCCTGTGACAAGCACACTCCAGTGGGTGGTGACTGCTTAGAGGCGGGGCTTTCTTGTTAGCTCGGTGGTAAAGAACTCAATTGCCAATGCAGGAGATGTGGACTCAATCCCTATGTTGGGAAGATCCCCTGGAGGAGGAAATGGCAACCCGCTCCAGTATTCTTGCCTGGAAAATCCCATGGACAGAGGAACCTGGTGGGCTCCAATCCATAGGGTCACATAGAGTGGGACATGACTTAGTGATTTTTCTGCAGAAGCCTAGCTGGGATTTTTTTTTATAGCATATTAGTCTCAGGTTTCCAAAAGAACAACAACAACAAAACCTCTAGAATTTGCAAAGTGCATAAAGGCATGACTTTGGAAAGTCACATAGCGACACTCTCATCACCTTCCACTGATCAAAGCAAGCCAAAGGCCGGCCCAAACTCAACAGAAAGGGAAATAGACTCCAACTCTTGGTGGGAGGAGCAGCAAAGTCACTTAGCAAAAGGACATGTAGCATGGGAGGGATTCTTGTGTTTTTGTTGGTGAATAAACTAGCACAGTATCTTTAGGCATTCCACTTGATTTCTTTCTTAAATTGTGAGTATTCTGAATTGACTGTGTGTCAGCAGGAGTTCAGCACAGGGCCTGGAATGTTACCACCTCACTTTAATGTGACAAAAACTCCCTACATGTTCATCCAGAAGGACAGAGACAGTCACTTCTGGACTGGTGGTGAGAGTGGAGAGGAAGAGGAAAAGAAAAGGCATTATCCAGTTTCTGGTAGTCCTTGGTGATACAAATGATGCTATGAGAAAGTCAATGGCTCCCAATAATTAGACTGTCTAACAAGCAATGGGATTTTCAGTGCATCTGACAGCCTGACTCATTGACATTGACTGTAATATCTAATCTTCCTCCGATCTGTCAACCCAAGGGAGCCCAAGATACCTTGAAGAAACTGAAGCTCAAAGATGGAAAAGGGTGAAAACACAGGCTCTGCATCCCTCTGGCTTGCTCCCTCTGATATGAGATAGGTCTCTTATTCTTGATCCCCTTGTTCACAGTTCCCTGGTAGAACAAGGGCATTCTCAAGGCTTCCTCTGCTCAGCACTAAGCCCCCTTCCACTGTAGGGCTGTATGTCTCCTTTCTTCATTTGAAGCTGGGTTTTTCTCTGACCCTTAACAGTTTTGCACAATATATTTGTATTTCATGAAAAGCATGAATCTCTTCCATGAACAGAAGGACTCTGGCAATAGAGGGCACGCTTTTAATAAGAGGACTCACAGAGACTGAGTCATGAAACCTATACAAAGTATAATGTCACAAAGCTATACTTAATAACATGGACTTTGGACTCAGAAAGGCTTGAGTTGAATTCTACTTTTAGTCTCATCTGGAGTGTGCTGTCTTGCACATATTTCTTATTTTCTGTAAGCTGTAATTTCCTCATCTGAAAAATAGGAATTTTAATACTCCACTGATTTGTTGGAAAGTTGAAGTCAATGAGAGAGAGAGTGCACATATAAGCAAAATAGTGATTTTGACCAAAGGAAGAATGCCCAGCAACTTTGATGCATCCATTGCTAGGCTATTTTCAAGGACAAAATATTTTGGTCCAAATTTGGAGAAATACTTTCTGATTTTAGAAGATGGAAATGCAGAACCATACTGAAAAGTTGATCTAAGACCCCTAGTCAGTTAGATCTGTCTCCTCTGTGCTCCCACAACAGTCTGTACTGATTTCTATCACTAGCACTCATCTCTGCGTCATGGGGCTTCCCTTGTGACTCAGCTGGTAAAGAATCTGCCTGCAATGTGGAAGATCTGGGTTCAATCCCTGGGTTGGGAAGATCCCCTGGAGAAGGAAAAGCCTACCCACTCCAGTACTCTGGCCTAGAAAATTCCATTCCCATGTATAGTCCATTGGGTTGCAAAGAATCAGACACGACTGAGCGACTTTCACTTCACTGCACCATGGGCTTCCCTGGTGGCTCTGACAGTAAAGAATCTGCCCGCAGTGCAGGAGACCCAGGTTCGATCCCTGAGTCAGGAATATCCCCTGGAGGAGGGAATGGCCACCCACTCCAGTAATTTTGCCTGGAGAATCCCACAGACAGAGGAGCCTGGCGGGCTGCAGTCGATGGGGTCACAAAGAGTCTGACATGACTGAGCGATAACACTGCACTTTCTCTGTGTCATAGAATCTGTTAATGCTACATGACAGTTTGGAATAATAGAGGGTGAACTCTTCAAAGTCAGTTAGTCTGTTGCATTCATCTTGGCATCCTAGATCTTCACACAAACCCCAGACTAGAAAGCAGGCTATTGACGTAGGATGGATGGATGAATGATTGCCAGCCAACCCTCTGGTTGGTTCACTCCTATTTGTGAAGTTCACTGTAAATCTCATCTGAACTTAAATGCCTTTGTTGATTTTCTTCAGCTATGAGAAATCCCTTGGTTGACCACAGGAACTAAATCATGATTGTTGATCTTCTCTTCTTAAAAAAAAAAAATTATTACTAAATGAATGTCTCTACTTTAGATTATAGGGTGAGGCTAGATCCCATTTGATAATCTCTTTCACAGCCTTTCAGACATGATGAGTACTGGATAAACATATTAAATTCAACAGAGTAGATTACCTTCTTGGAGGGTTATCATGCATGTTGGCTGAAAAGTCTCTTCAGAGGTGTTAATTATGCACCAAGAGGACCCAGGAGAAAGGGTGTTCTTGTAGCCTATGAGTAATATGGGATTTGCCCACTAACAAGGCCTAAGAGTCTTCAAATTAAATTATGTTGCATCTGTGATATTACCTTAAACCAATTGGCATATAAACAGTGGCAGCAGAATTTTGAGAGCTGTCTGCTCTTCTTCAAGATTAATTTGCTTTCCCTGAGTTGTTTTTCTAGGAACAACATGAAGCACATGGTACCCACTGTCTTAGAGTAGTATGCTATTTTCTCCTTTTTAATATGAGAGTTGTGAGTTAATTTTATTTATTCATTTTTAAAAAAATTTTTGAATATGCTGGGTCTTTATTGCTGTGTGAGCTTTAATAAATAAAGTTTGTCTGAGACCCCAACTATTCTAGGTAGAAACGACTATTTTCCAGGTATAAGAGAGGTTTTTTTTTTTTTTAAGGATTTTACCTTTATAATTTTACTTCCCTTTGGGCTCACATGAAAATTAGTTTACATTAAAAATGAATTGACGTTTCTCTAGCTCTCATCCAACATTAGTTCTAACCATGCTAGATCTGAAGGATAAACTTCTTTGAATTAAAAACATATATTGCAGACTATCCCAATCTCATGTAAATGATTGTAAAGTCATCACTGTTTCGTCAGGATCTTAGTCCTCAGAAGTGCCTGATGCAAAGATCTGGTTTGCTATTTATTCTCTCGTTCCAGCAAGAGGTATTAAGTATCTCTGGTGATGTAGGTGGTGGTAAATTAGCAGTAAACAAGACACATGCTTCCCTTGTGTGGAGCTTCCTTTCTCATCTGGATACATAGTAATGAAGCAACAAAAGTGCCAGCTGGTGGCGAGGGCTACAGAAAGATTAAAACAGGGGGATGGGAGAGTGAGTACAGGCAGCAGATAAACACCCTAGCAGTTACATGCTCTTTTGAGAGACTGGCATTCAGATTGGGATCTGAATTAGAAGCAGCCATGGAAAGATCAGGGGGAATTGATCCAGTCAGAATAAATAACTGGAACAAAACCCCCCAAATCTAGGAAGGAGCTTAGTATGTTTGGAGAACAGAAAGAAAGCAAATATTGCAGATGGTTAGTATATAAGGGCGTCCCAGGTGACTCGGTGGAAAAGCACCCGCCTGCCCAGACAGGGGATGCTGTTCCATCTCTAGGTGGGGAAGATCCCCTGGAGGCGGAAATGGCAACCGACTCCAGTGTTCTTGCCTGGAGAATCCCAAGGACAGAGGAGCCTGGCAGACTACATGGAGTTTCAAAGATCAGACATGATTTAGCAACTAAACAGCAACAACATAGTATACAGGAGAGTGGTGAGGAGAAAGAGACTGGGAAGGTGGGTAAGCATCACTCAGGATGCAGCCTACCTTGAGGGTGAGACTCAGGCTCTGCTCTGGCTGTAGAGGAACTGAGAAGATAGTTGATCCTGACTTTCTGATGCCCAATTAGTGCCTGGAATGACCCCAGGGAGTGTGTTGCTGAGCACCTCTGCTACTGGCCAGGTCAACTACTCACATTGCACCCAGGGGCTGCCGACCCCCACTGTGTGTAACGCCAGGCCCCACTGACTCCCTGTAGAGTGATGTGGAGCCTGCCTGTATGGGTCATTTCTAGGTTTAGATGCCTGTGTGGCCATCCTCAAGGTCCCAACAGAACAAAGAAGTGATCATACATGTGACTACCAGCTGAAGTGTGCACTTTGACAGTAATCTCCATTCCATTTTTTTTTTTTTTTTGCATCAAGATATGTTTGTGTGTGTGTGTTTGTGTTATATGCAGATAATATGACTTTTTATTTAAGGGTTGGGTTGCCAGGAATATTATGTTAGGACAGTGTTGCCTAAATGGGTTGGTGAAAAATGTTTACCTAAATGAGAATGTGTTAAGTCTGTTTAACTGTTCTGTGACATGTTGTATTACTAATATTCAGTTAAAATGATAAATGTATGTGATGTATCACCTTGCAGTTTGGTATACACAAGATAAAAAATACCTCAGGTCTGCCATTTTGGTTCAGTTTCATAAACAGTTGGAGTCATTAAACATTAGGTTAAGCTAAGCCTTTAGCATCAGGCAAGCAAAATGAACAGGTATTGCGATTTTTATGACATTGAAAATGAAAAACATTTTAGATATTATTCATATTACTAAATTTACATTAGACACAAAGATTGCCAGATTCATTCCACCCGTTTTCACAGTCAGCAGTTGTTTAAATAAAATATTATTCCCTTCCCCACCTAGTTGCTGTGTGTAGACATTGCCAACCACAGTAATTATGAATGTTGTTGGAAGCTTGCAAAGTTGTCAGCTTGCTGTGGTTTGGTGAAGTCAGAGCCTAAGGGAGGGTGTAAATTAAAGCAGAGAGGAGGAAGACTGGGAAAGGTCTCTTTTAACAACGACCAAAAAAATAAAGCAACTCAGTGGGAGTGGAGGCTGGCAATCTGCTAAAAGGAAATGAAAGGAAATTCTTCATTTCTAAATGGTTCATTGACCCATGATAATAAAGCAGCCCTGCAAAGAAGGATAATTATCTTTTTAAGTATCAGATGCCCTGTGGGTAAAGGCCTCCCTTCTCCTCTCTTGAAAAATGAACTGAGATTAAACAAATACTCCTTTTCCTAGTTTACCATTGACATGAATTTCCTGGTTATGAGCAAAAGTAATCACTTTTCCCTTTTTCTTTTCCCTCCTTGTCTTATGGAAATCAAACCTGCCCGGCTGAGCTCAGTGCACTTCCCCCGGGCCCTGAGTCCTACCAATAGTATGGGGAGCTAAAATGCTTGATATTCTGGAGAGAATAGCAATTGCAAACTTGTGGTTTTATTATGCCCCTTAGCTCCTTGGCTCGAGGCAGAAGCATGCTTTTTTTTAAAACAAGAAAAACGAAAGACACAGAAAAGAACGTTAGTTTTTTTTCTCCTGCTGGTATCTGAAAAATAAACAAGAAATTCAGTGTAGCTTGTGTGTGTGTACATATGTATGTGTACATGTCTCTATGTGTATACCCATACATATATGATGAGTTCAAATACAAAAAGGAAGTGAAATGTTATCGATGATGTGACATTGAATATTTTTTTGCTACCCACAAATGATCAAACATGTATGCTTTTTCTCAAGACTTTTGTTTGTTCAGACCAATAATGTAAACATGTTGACTAGTCTGACTAATAGAATACATTAAGATGGTTTCAATTGCACAATCAGACAACCTAAATTGCTTACCCATGTGGCACATCTCCTTGTTATAAATGAAGTTGGCTGTACATTTTCAGAATGTCTATACTCCTTTAAAAAAGAAAGCTGCTATTATCTTTTCATTAGCTATTCTTCTAGAGAGATGTTAAAGTCTTAACCATGATGCTCTTCATAGAAAAACCAAATAAATATTCCAGTTGCTTTTCCAACCCAGAGCCTTTGGCTCCTTGAGAAGACTGAGCTTCAAAATAGAGTCCAGGAGATAATGGTCCAGAATAGATCGTGCCTCATGGCATAATTACTTCAGCCAGCACTTAAGCCTTTTTGAACATTGATGTCTTTTTCTCTTAAAAGAACTTTCTCAGGGCACCACAGCTTCTCCTTCAGAGTATAATTAGCCGTGTTTGTCAGCTCTGTTTGAACTCCTTGGAGTTCAGTGGTTGGTAAATATTTGTTCTTTTATCCCTTCGCCTTTGTGAGTTCAGGCCCCGGGCCTGATTCAGTGCTATGGGTATAAACTTCTTGGCGAAAACGTTCCCTAAAGCAAGCAGAATGTACCTTAACAGACCTCACTGCAGATGTCCTCGTGTGTCCTCTCCGGCCAGTGGAGCGCTTCCGAGACATGAGTCCCGAAGAAGTGGCTGACTTGTTTCAGGCTGCACAGAGAGTCGGCACAGTGGTGGAGAAGCATTTCCAGGGCACCTCGCTCACGTTCTCCATGCAGGTGAGTATACACAGAGCTCAGAAAGTATTTTTCATCCTTTTCACATTGAACTCTCTCCCATGACAATGTTTCCCCATTTTGTGCAGTGTAATATTGGCTTCCCTTGTGGCTCAGTGATAAAGAATCAACCTGCCAGTACAGTAGATGCAGAGGATTTGGGTTCGATTCCTGGGTCAGGAAGATCCCCTGGAGAAGGGAACAGCTACCTGCTCTAGTATTCTTGCCTGGAGAATTCTATGGACAGAGGAAGCTGGCAGGCTACAGTCCGTGGGGTCGCAAAGAGTCAGACATGACTGAGTGACTGAGCACACATGCAACCTGATGCTGGGTTGGCCAAAAAAGTCCATTAAGGGTTTTCTGTAAGATGTCATAAAAAAGAAAAAGTCCAAACAAACTTTTTGGCCAACACAGTAGTTTTGTTTTTCTTTTGTTTTCTTCCTCTTACATGATTTCTTTTGTCTGTAGTGCACATCACAACCCATCAGGTTGACTTCAGGACCCACTAATGGATTGAGAACCAATGGGTCTGAAAACCATTGATGACACAGGTCTGCTTCATCTTGGCTACAGCAAGGCACAAATTCTCACCCCAAGTAGTCTGGGTCCTAGGAGTCAAAAGACTCCTAAATTTGCAGAGTTCTACTTTAATTTTGAAATTTCTGACTTTAAAAATACTGCTGGTTCTGCTACTCCAAACCAGATGAACATTTACTTTTGCTTTCAGTTCAGTTCAGTTGTTCAGTCATGTTTGACTCTTTGCGACCCCATGAACCACAGCACACCAGGCCTCCCTGTCCATCGCCAACTCCCGGACTCCACCCAAACCCATGTCCATTGAGTTGGTGATGCCATCCAACCATCTCATCCTCTGTCATCCCCTTCTCCTCCTGCCTTCAATCTTTCCCAGCATCGGGGTCTTTTCAAATGAGTCAGCTCTTCGCATCAGGTGGCCAAAGTATTGGAGTTTCAGCTTCAACATTAGTCCTTCCAATGAACATCCAGGACTGATCTCCTTTAGGATGGACTGGTTGGATCCCCTTGCAGTCCAAGGGACACTCAAGAGTCTTCTCCAACACCACAGTTGAAAAACATCAATTCTTCAGCACTCAGCTTTCTTTATAGTCCAACTCTGACGTCATACATGACCACTGGAAAAACCATAGCCTTAACTAGACGGACCTTTGTTGACAAAATAATGTCTCTGCTTTTTAATGTGCTGTCTAGGTTGGTCATAACTTTCCTTCCAAGGAGTAAGCGTCTTTTAATTTCATGGCTGCAATCACCATCTGCTGTGATTTGGGAGCCCAGAAAAATAAAGTCAGCCACTGTTTCCACTGTTTCCCCATCTATTTGCCATGAAGTGATGGGACCGGATGCCATGATCTTAATTTTCTGAATGTTGAGCTTTAAGCCAACTTTTTCACTCTCTTTAATTTCATCAAGAGGTTCTTTAGTTCTTCTTCACTTTCTGCCATAAGGGTGGTATTATCTGCATATCTGAGGTTATTGATATTTCTCCCGGCAGTCTTGATTCCAAGTTGTGCTTCTTCCAATCCAGCATTCCTCATGATGTACTCTGCATGTAAGTTAAATAAGCAGGGTGACAATATACAGCCTTGATGTACTCCTTTTCCTGTTTGGAACCAGTCTGTTGTTCCATGTCCAGTTCTAACTGTTGCTTCCTGACCTGCATACAGGTTTCTCAAGAGGCAGGTCAGATGGTCTGGTATTCACATCTCTTTCAGAATTTTCCACAGTTTATTGTAATCCACACAGTCAAAGGCTTTGTCATAGTCAATAAAGCAGAAGTAGATGTTTTTCTGGAACTCTCTTGCTTTTTCGATGATCCCATGGATGTTGGCAATCTGATCGCTGGTTCTCTGCCTTTTCTAAAACCATCTTGAACATCTGGAAGTTCACAGTTCATGTATTGTTGAAGCTTGGCTTGGAGAATTTTAAGCATTACTTTACAGCGTGTGAGATGAGTGTAATTGTGCGGTAGTTTGAGCATTCTTTGGCATTGCCTTTCTTTGGGATTGGAATGAAAATTGACCTTTTCCAGTCCTGTGGCCACTGCTGAGTTTTCCAAATTTGCTGGCATATTGAGTGCAGCACTTTCACAGCATCATCTTTCAGGATTTGAAATAGGTCAACTGGAATTCCATCACCTCCACTAGCTTTGTTTGTAGTGATGCTTCCTAAGGCCCACTTGACTTGACATCCAGGATGTCTGGCTCTGGCTAGTGACTGGATTTGTTTGCCTATTTTCAACTATTTCAACAAACAGTTTTGTTGGGATTCTGAAATCCTAGGGGAGAACCCAGGATAGGGACAGAGTCCAGCTGGAATAACACTTCCTTCCACCTTTTCTCTCAAGGTCAGAATAGCCAGGAAGGGCCCCCTCTCCCTTCTGTTGCTGTGTGAGAGCCCATATTCTTGCCCAATGGATTACGTTTATGGCAGATTTCCCAAGTTGAGACTTAAAGTCATCAGGCATTAATTAAACTACATCTGGATTAAAGATAACCAAAAGGTATGATTCTTTCCAGTGTTCCTTTAATGCCATTAAAACCATAGCCGAAAGCAACAAACATACAAGTAGGAAGGGGGTTGACTCACTGGACAATTTGTGTCATTTTTATACATAACTTCTCACTTACTCCCAGACAAAAATGGAGAACTGTCAGGTTCCATACATTTGAAGCTCATGGTCCCCATGAGGAAACTATAAATTAATACACAATGAAATTGGATCTAAATTATTAATGGGCGGTATTTCTGAATAAGCAGGAGATACCATCTATCTGTTCTCACCTCTGTGTTTTTTTTTTTTTTCCTTTGTTTTCCTATTTCTAGGATGGCCCTGAAGCTGGACAGACGGTGAAGGTGAGTGCTTATTATGTACATACAAATTAATAGGGGGTGATTACGAGAACTAATAAAAAATCACACTGAGTCATTTAGAGCACATTACTGTTTCACTATGTTATCTTCGAGGTCAGGGAGACCCTTGGCGTTAGAGCCATAAATCCTGACATTATAAACTTTGCCAAGCAATATGTTTCCCATTAGTTTGTAAGACATTTACCTTTTGTAGTAAAATTATTATTGTCCAAAAGCTCAAACAGAAACTAAATCACAGAGTCCTGAAATGCAAGCCAGGGTCCAAGGAGCTCATGGGAGGTGGTGTCTAGGAAACAGCATAGATGTCGGGTATGGATTGCTGTGTCTCCTGTGAGGCCGGGGCCCCACTGACAGCCTTCTAGTTCTCTATGCCATCTCTTTTGCACTTTGCTGATGTTGAGCGGAGGGCTTGCTCATGCACTGGCCCCACATTTGGGCTGTCCCTTCACTCCTCACCCTGTGTTCCCCTCTGTTCTCTTCCTCTCCACCCATACCCCTACTCTTTCCCTCCCTTTGTACTTAATACCCAAGTTCAATGTGACAGTCAGTGGAGCTCAGAAATGGGTTTTAAGTGCGCCAGAAGAGGGAAGGAGGATTTATTAGGATAGTGTCTGCTTTCTTAATAAAATAAAACAAGAGAATGAAATCCTGGATGATTCTGAAGCTGAGTTTCAATCCCCTTCATACAAATTCAAATTTCTATGCAGTTAGTTCCTAAGCCAAAATCATAGAAAAGTCCTTTTTTTTCCCCCTCCATGTTAGAAATCAGAAGCAAGTCTAACTGGGGTGTTAATGTTACATTTTTGTGAAATAAGGTTTTATGGCTTTGAGACTGGCTGTGAGCAAGTAAGGTAATGCTTGGTACCAAGCAATGCCAAATAAACTTACTGCGCCTTTGATGCTCATCTGCATGTGGCTATAATGCTTAACACAGCTACTACGGGGCTTTTAACATAGAGTCTCTGGGAAGTTCTTTAAGGAGCAAATGTAATTCCTTATGATAAAAAAGAGCTTAGCCTTGCTCCAGACACTGTGATAAAGATGGGATTCTCAGCTTTTCTCAACCTCTGTGCCTGGCTTCCAAACATGCAGATGGTAAAAAAAAAAAAAAAAGAAAGAAAGAAAAAAAAAACAGTCTAATAGGAGTAGCTTCATTTTGAAATTGTTTTTTGAAATACAGAAATCCAGTTGCTAGACTTTTAAAAAAATCAATATTCAAATATAAATCCCCAAACTAGCAGATGAGTTAGATGCTTACTTTGTGCAGTATCTATTTAATGGAATTCCTTCAGCCATTCACAGAACACTGCAAAGGCATAGGAGTAACAGGGGAGAAATTCAGACCTTGTCAAGAGGCGTGCACAGGTTGATAGAGTACACGAAGGGAACAGCTGAAATGTATATGAGTATATATGTTATACGATCTCAAAATTTTATTTCAGGATTCTGAATGGAACATTAAAATCTTTCCTAGGCAAGCAGGCACTGAATAGAGACAAAAAGTAGATTAGTGGTTACCAAGGACTGTAGGAAAAAGGGAATGGGAAATGAGTACTGAGAAGGAGTTTCTTTTGGGGATGATTAGTGGGGGAATTAGTGGTGATAGTTGTGCAACATTATGAGTATTTTTAAAACCTACTGAATCCTGCATTTGAAAATGGTAACTTTTATGTTATTTACATTGTATATCAATTAAAAATGGCAATAAAACTTAAAAAAAAAATAAAGCCAAAAAACCCAACAAGCACCGAATCTAGTATGGCTGACTACCATGGCTGTAGACACTCTGACTCTAGTACTGACTACTTTTTCATGTCGCAGTGATCTGGCCAAAATTTTTAATGATTTTGTTAGCTTTGGTGGTGATGTTGGAATAATTTTTGGAGTATACCACTCAGATATAAATTGTTGAATATGGTTCTTATCATAGTTCATTTTGAGATTACAGTTTTTGGAAATTTTTTATTATTATTTTTTTTTTTTACAGTTTTTGGTAGATTATATTCTTTTGGACATCTTTCAGTTGTTTCCTATGTGATCACAGGATTTCTCCCATATGAATTACCTGGGCCATCTCAAACCCTTTGTGTAATATTAAATGGCTAAAAGAAGCATCCACATGCATTTGACCCTTGAATAGCAGAAGTTTGAATGGTGAGGGTTCACTTATAGAGGCATTTTTTCAGTAGTAAATACTGTAGTAATATAGATCAGTGGTTGGTGGAATCTGCAGATGCAGAAGTGCATGTATCTGGGCTGACTATAAATTATACATGGATTTTCCACTTTGAGGGAGGTTTGGAACTGTTAACCCCCAGGTTTTAAGAGTCAGCTGTACATACAGCTGGGCTTCCCCAGTGGCTCAGCAGTAAAGAATCTACCTGCAACACAGGAGACATGGGTTCGATCCCTGGGTCTGGAAGATTCCCTGAAGGAGGCATGGCAACCCATTCCAGTATTCTTGCCTGGAGAATCACATGGACAGAGGATCCTGGTGGGTGACAGTCCATAGTGTCACAAAGAGTTGGATGTGACTAAACTGACTGAGCATGCATGTACATCCAACTATAATCTCGGTGGATGACAAAGTTTTGAAAACTGTCCTTTTAGAACAAGTCTACATATCAAAAGTTGTCTAATCTATTTTTTCTAAGTATGATTCTTATTCTACCTACATAAGAATTACTTTTCATGTTACTTTAATAGAAAGGTTGATTCTGTTTTTATTCTGAATCTGCTGACAGAATCTTTGTGTTTGGGGCTTTTGAGTCTTCACTGGTAACATACATATCCTATGAGTCTTCTCAGATTGTAGATATTTACTAGTCTTGCTGTTCCATGGTGATAAAATAGTACGCAGTGATGGCCCCATAACCTTGACCCAAGGAAGCCAGAAGTCAGCCCTGCCAGAGAGCAAAACTGCATCATCAATATTTAGCTATTGGGTTTTGGCTTTTTAATTATTTATTTATTGTTATTTTTGGCTGCACTGAGTCTTTGTTGTGGTACAGGGTTTTCTCTAGTTGCAGTAGGCAGGGGCTACTCTCTAGCTGTGGCTCCGGGCTTCTTATTGCAGTAGCTTCTCTTGTTGTGGTTCTTGGGCTCGAGAGCACAGGCTCAGTAGCTGTGTTGCATGGGCTTAGTTGCTCTGTGGCATGTGGGATCTTCCCAGACCAGGAATTGAAGCCATTTCCCATGCATTGCATGGTGAATTCTTAATCACTCGACCACCATGGAAGCCCCTAGCTATTGGGTTTTGAAAACAAAATCTGACTGAGCATTTCAGATTTTGAAATTCACACAGTTGAATATTATGAGGCCGTATTTGACAGCCTGCCATGGAAAATGCAGTGACTGTTTTGTTCATCTTTGCTTCTGTCTGTTGATATCCCACCTAATGCCTGGGTTCTAAACCATTTTTGTCTCCCACTGCACGGTAATAGCAATAAGCCCATAATGGTCTCTTCCTCTGAAGCAACCATTGTTGTTAGTGGAGGTGCACTGCTGAGTGAGCCTCTTGAACATGGTGCCCCTTTATGGTTTTTTGTTTTGTGGGCTTTAAATTCTTCTTTGCAAAGAACAAGGTGGACTAGCTTACTCAGAGGGGCATTTGTAACAGGAAAGGGAAATGTCGAACTAAAAAAGTGACCTCTTACTTCTCAGCTAATTATTCACTCTCCTGTTTGAGTTTAAATGTAAGAGGGCACCGTTATCCACCAGGTTGATTGTTGAAGCAATTTGAATATCCTACAGGCTTGAGAAATGATCGCTTTTTTCTGCACCACCATATGCATCTATTGATACTTATCACCCTGTACAAGGGGCTTCCTATGTGGTGCTAGTGGTAAAGAATCCACCTGTTGATTCAGGAGTCACAAGAGATGAGGGTTCAATCCCTGGGTTGGGAAGATCCCCTGGAGTACGAAATGGCAACCTGCCCCAGTGTTCTTGCATGGAAAATTCCATGGAGAGAGAAGCTGGTGGGATACGGTCCCTGGGACCACAGAGTCAGATACAACTGAGCAACTAAGTGCACAGCACATCATCATGTACATATGCAACCAGATGTTGCTTTATCATTAGCCCTCCCAGACACCCCCCCCATCTGAAGTAGCCCTCCTAAGCCCCACACTCCCTATCCTGTTTGCCTTTGTCAACTAAAAACAAAACCCCATAACCTAACAGTTGTGTGTTGTGTTTTATTCTGAGATCCTACTGAGGACTATAGCCTGGGAAGACAGTCTCTCAGATAGCTCAGATGAACTGTTCCAAAGAGATGAAAGGGAAGCCAGAATATATAGGAGTTTTACTGGAAAAAATGTAGTAGAACATCAAAAGATTATTGATAATCACACAAAAAACCCTTCATCTCAGGGTAATGATTTTACCGCTTTTCTATGTATGGGAATGTGCAAGAGTCTGGCTTCTTGAAATCATCCCTTTGATATACATCTTTACTATCTAGGGCCAATATCCACTTTTTCTCCTTCCTGAATTCCCCTCAGGGTACACTGTAGGAGCTGCTGCAATAGCTGATGGCTTAATGGCAGGCAACGTTCTTTGTCCATGCCTTACTTGATTTCCTTCAGAGTCTTCTTCACTGTCTTTTATTTGTTGGTATGTTACTTTTTCCCCCTGTACCATATTGTTTCTTTAGTCCCTGGAGAATGTAAGCTTCATGAGAACCTGCATTTTGTCATTGTTTACTGTGGCTCTCTTGGGTGGTATGGGGAGAAAGGTAGGGATGCTAATGATAGAAGAAATCTATTCTCCTAACTTACAGAAGCAAATGATGTGTTGTATTTCATTGTGCAGTCAGAGGTGTAGGTTTTCTGGAGTTTCTCTCAAGAATCTCCCTTATTCTGCCATCGCTGACAAAGACCAGAATTACCACTAATCCAATTCCCAAATCATACTCCAAAAATGTAATTTCAACTAGCCACATCATTAAGGCAATGTTCTGTCCTTTAAAAGAGATGCTACTGAGTAAGTTTAATGTGAGCTTTTAGAGCAATTACTATGTGCGTCTTTAGGTGGGAGAGTGCTTTAGGTATATTAAAGAGAGAGATTTATGGCAGGCAGGTAATTTAGAATTTTATAAGAGCTATTTATAAAATATGCTTGCTTACACTCTTCTATGTTTATGGTGCTTGAATCCTCTACTTAGATATTTAATTTCATAGTGTTAACTCAGTGGGAAGTGTCTCTTATTAACTGTTGATACATTAGTGATTACTTTTTTGGATTGCTTTCGGAAGAACAAAGAAAGGATTTCTTCAAAGAAATGTGATTTACAAATTAAAATAACAACAAACAAGCTCTTCCATTTACTGAGGAGTTTCTTGGGTCCCTTCCACAAGGAGATTTGCTAATCTTTGCAATTTATGAACTTAGAGGATGTTTTAGCTCCAAGTAAAGTCCAGGAGCTAATACACTTTGATGTCAGTAAGAGGCTCCATGGAAGTTTTAGCTTTGTGAGTTTGGCCCAGCCTCTTAACCTCTATGAACATTTATTTCCTCATATTTCAGATGGGAATAGAATGCCTAGCCCACCACATCTTGTCCCTAGGGCCTTATGCATGTTTCTTTCTTTCTTTTTTTTTTTAATTAATTAATTACTTACTTAAGTTTTGGCTGTGCTGGATCTTCACTGCTTTGTATGGGCTTTCTCTAGCGACATGAGTCGAGGACTGTTCTCTAGTTGTGGTGTGTGGGCTTCTCATTGTGGTGGCTTCTCTTGTTGTGGAGCACAGGCTCTAGGGCATGTGGACTCAGTAGTTGCATCTCTAGGGCTCTGGAGTGCAGGCTCAGTAGTTGGGGCACACAGGCTTAGTTACTCCAAGACATGTGTGATCTTCCCAGACCAGGGATCAAACCCGTGTCCCCTGCATTAGCAGGCATATTCTTAACCCTTGGACCACCAGGGAAGTCCACGTTTTTGTTCATTTTAATCTTACTCTCAGTTTTCTTGTCCTTAAGACAGGCTAAGGTGTCACTTTATGAGACTGTTTGTGGTATACAGGTTGTTTGCAGCCCTGTCTAGTTCACTTATTCAAACAGTAAATTCTCTCACTATTAATTACTGCCTTTTAGCTTACATTCTTGGGGAAAAAAAATAAAACCACTTTGTTCCGATCATATCACTTGTATAGTTTGAACATCTAGTTTGAACTTACAGAATTGACCTCTTGAATATTCAGACATCTGCATTATTACTTGGGGTATGAAATCTCAGCCCCAATGACCTTCAACCTCTGCTGTATCCCTTGGTGGTAATGAGTAAGCTGTGCTCCTGAACGACACTGTACTTCACAACTGCTTAAAGTAGGCTTCAGTGGGACAGAAACCTGTCTGCCCCTCTGCTGGCTCAGTAGGTCTGATGTGAGGCCCAGGGCACTGCCTTTTAACAGACAGAGTCAGCGGTGCTCGTGTACTGATCTCCCCAGTGCAGAGCCACTTAGCAAAGATGTGACGGGAGGTGGCGGGATCTCCACATAGCAGCTTACTTTTCAATCCAGAAGAATTCCTCAT
The DNA here is from genome assembly GCF_910594005.1 of Cervus elaphus. NCBI lineage: Eukaryota > Metazoa > Chordata > Mammalia > Artiodactyla > Cervidae > Cervus > Cervus elaphus. The sequence continues at coordinate 52,595,662 of NC_057838.1, forward strand.
ATTTGGTGTGCAGAGAAAGGAGAAACCAACATCTTAAAAATCAAAATGATTCTTACTTGACTGGTATTTATTATTTTCATCTAGAAGGAAATTTCATGAGATTTGTAATTTGCCAGAGAACTTTTATCATTTGATTAAAGCCATGAGGAAAATCACCTTGCCTATGTTTATATCTAATGCCTGTGTCTACTGTTGAAGAATTAGTATCTTCAGGATGCAGTCACTTTTATCTTCTGCAGTTGCCTTACAATTTGCATCTCTGGTCTGAAAATGAACCCAGTTTGCCTGAGTTTGGTAAATCGAAATTCAGTTTGGTGTTCAGGGGATGGGATTGGGTGTACAGTGGGGCGTGGACACCTCCGATCCCATCCTTCCCCTTGACTTTCCTTCCCCGCCTGGTGATTTGGAGGCAAAAGCCCTCATCCCTGGCTTTCTCAGCAGGAGAAGGGAAATGAGCCTGTCTTTCCCCTGTGGGAAAGTTTCTTTCTTCTTTCTTCTTCTAAACCCTTAAACCCTCTTCTAAGTGAGTATAAAATCACTGAGTTTTTCCATTTCTAATTAGTTAATCTTGAATCATATGATGCCATTTGGGTCAAAGCACTGAAAGGAAAATTAACCAAACTCTCTGGTCTTCTTCCATTTCTATTTGTTCATTTTTTCCCTGTTCTCTAAAACTCAAGGGCGGCTTAGGTGGGTCAGAGGGGAGTGCTGCACATGAAGTGAGGGTGGAAGGGAAATGTCATCAGGACTACACTCCTGATGAAGAGGGAGGACTCTGGAGCCAGATGGCCTGGTTTCCTTCCCAGAGTTATCACCTATCATTTCTATGACTCTTGCAAAAGTCAACCTTTTTTTAGCCTCATCTATTTATAAGGTTATAAAATGGGGGTCTTAATAGTATCCTGCCTCACTGGGGTATTGTGAAGATAAAACAGATTACAATACATGTAAATGTCTTTGACATAGCACTTGACACACAGGAAAGTCTCAATACATATTTGCTGTTAGTTTATAATTTTCACTTCATCCTCATGAGTCTAAAAATGGGGCATTGATATTTTATACTTAGGCTAAGGTTTATGGAGGTAGTCACTTATCAACAACAATAAGAACAACAACACAAGTTACAGATAGGAGAGTTGGGATTCAAACCCAGGCTTGCCTGAAAGCCTGATTTTCCGTTATATCATCTGAGCTGATCCTCCAAACACCTTGCACTCAGTGGCTATTGTTCAGTTACTCAGTCGTGTCCAACTCTCTGTGACCCCCTGGACTGCAGCACGCCAGTCTTCCCTGTCCTTCACTATCTCCCAGAGTTTGCTCAAACTCATGTCCATTGAGTTGGTGATGTCATCCAACCGCTTCATCCTCTGTTGCCCCCTTGACCTCTTGCCCTCAATCTTTCCCAGCATCAGGGTCTTTTCAAATAAGTCGGCTCTTCGCATCAGGTAGCCAGAGTATTGGAGCTTCAGCTTCAGCATCAATCCTTCCAGTGAATTTTCAGGGTTGATTTCCTTTAGGATTGACTGCTTTGCACTCTGTAAGCATAGCCAAAGGTACATAAGGAGATGTTTTGTAAATATTTTGTCTCCCTCAACACAGATTCATCTGCACTATTTTTCTCTGCTTAAAATAATGTGACTTCCATCTAAAAGTACCCAGGGGACTCTCTGTAATTTTAGTATACAGGTGAAGGTTAACTAACCTAAATACTACTTTATGTCAATTTACAGCAGAATTATATGTTTCAGATGTTTAATTTTTCATTAGTGCTACCAAACAAATTCCTTTAGTAATTGGAGGTCCTGACATATAGCAAAGTGGGTATTGGCTGTTAAATTTATTTTGGGATCTGTGACACAAAAATGTGGCAAATATTTTGATGCTTTCTTAATGTCAGTGTTTTACAGGTTTCGGTGGACTATCTTTTCCACCTGATGCTGAGAGTTTGGGGGTTTATTTTACTCACTGTCAAATCAAATATACTGTGAAAGGCAAAGTGCTTTATAGACCTTAAAGTGCTATGTAAATATAAGGCATTATTATTCAGACTCACCTTCCCTCTGTTGATGCAGTTGGGGCACTTATTCTCTGTCATTTTTGCTGTGAAATACTAGGTGCTAAGTACTAGGAATCACTGAAGATACTATTCTCTCACTATTTTGCTGCATATGTTTCAGGTCTAGGACAATGTGCATAAAATTCTCTAACTCCATATAACCACTTCATTTTAAGTTTAAAGTTTTAAGCCTGTGACATCTAAATAACTGGCTTGGGTAAAGTGTTTATTTTGTTAAAAAAAAAATGTAGTTAAACTTGTTCCGATTAATCCTGTGACAAGGATTGAATAGTTTTGACTAAATATGAGTGGTCAGTTCAGTCTTCTCAGATGATTAATTTGTTACAGGCCACATTATACACCTTAAATACAGAACAGGGAATGAAAGTCCCTAAAATAATGGGTGCTTTGGTTGAAACTGGACATTTCAGCTCAAACAGATCCAGACAAAACTGAAAACATTTGTTTTAGTACTTAGTAAAAATAATAAAATATAAAAGGAGACATCTATTTGAGTATAAAATATGTGGATCTATATGTTGCTTAGTGAAATAGGCAACATTGTGTTGAGATGCCCCTGGAGTTCAGTACCAGGTGGAAGGAGCACCCTGGGTTGTCCAGGGTACAGGGACCTTTCACTGCCTACTTAATATGTTCCTGGTTTTCCATTATATTATTTATATTTTATGAAGAAATATAGGAAACTATAATTTTTATTTTACAGGCATTCCATCAGAAGAATTTTCCATTGGGAAAAGATTCTGCTCATCCATTCTTTCTTCTGTCTTTATCTTAAGCACATAACTATGATTCCTATGTTCACATCTCTGCTTTTGTTGTTCAGTTGTTCAATCATATCTGACTCTTTGCAACCCCATGGACTACAGCACACCAAGCTTCCCTGTCCTTTACCATTTCTCGGAGTTTGCTCAAACTCATGTTCATTGAGTTGATGATGTCATCCAACCATCTCGTCCTCTGTCACCCCCTTCTCCTTCTGTCCTCAATCTTTCCCAGCACCAGAGTCTTTTCCAATGAGTGGGCTCTGATGACGGGGCCCCCAAAAAAAGTTTTTTGAAAAGTCCCCAGTTGATTATGATGGTTACACAGATTTATGAACTGCTATTTTATTTGCGTACCTAAATATGTTTTGATTCTCAGTCTTGGTGACCTAGACTTGCAGTTGATTCTGGTGGTTACCCAGATTTATGAACTGCTGTTTTATTTGTTTAATATTAATACATTTTGATTCTTGATCTAGATGACCTAGATTTGATTCTTATTCCCAAATTCATCCTGAATTATTCATTTTTTTCAGAGGCTCCTGTTAGTCCTTTATGCCACAGCCATTACTAAAGTAATTCTCAAGGCTCAAAAAGCAGCTGGAAGACTAAGGGTTTGATAACCAAGCCTGGGTCAGAGGGAAGGCAGTGTAATGAATACTAGACATGGCAAGGTGCAGAGGCACATACATGGAAGAATTCAAATAATGACCTTTCTAATGACATCTGAGTGAAAAACATTGGGTTGGTGAGAATGTGTAATGGCTGTGGGGCCAAACACAGTGAGAAATTCTCCTCCAATTTATTCGTGAAGAATGTTAGTGCTGAGAAAGAATAGTTTTGAAATTTTAACCTGATGTGTCATGAAACATCAATCCTACACCTGCAGCCTCATAGCAAATCCTCTTTCTGGAAGAGCCGCTCATCCACCAAGATGAAGGAAAGAGAGACATAAATTGCTAGAAGCCTTCTGAATCAGATTAATCCCACGCCACAGGGGGAAAGGATGAAAATGATGGTTTGCAATCCTTCTGGGCTTCAACATAAAGATAATTCTGTTGGGTTCTCGTAATGAAAACCCACATTTCTTTCTCCTGTAGTTTATCCTTTTGAATACACTTTTCTTGTTCCTGATGTTACATGAAAAATAAAAATGAAGTTGTTTAGGATGTTGACCTTGCCTAAAGTGGTTTAGAAGAATAAACAACATTGAGTGAACAAAGTGAACTCATCACATATTCTTTTACTTTGTGGCAAAATCCATTTATCCTAATGTTCATATTCAGATCTCTGCCCCCTGCCCCAGAGTCTGTGTATCAGTGTTTGGTCCCTGAAAAAAAATTTTTCTAATCATACTTTCTAGAAGGGTGCCCTGGAAATCGACCCAACAGGACCTTTTATTTGTGTTTCAATTCTTCTGTCGGTTATAAATGGTATAAACTCCCAGGTGTAATCAAGTTTTAGCAGGGTAATTTTGAGGACACTGTTTAATCTTAGAAGGAATAGATGTGATTCCAAGCTCAGCTCTGCTGTCACATGACCAGGGATGAAACTCACTCTTGAGGAAGGACCTCAGAGCAGGGGATGACTCAGAGAACCCCAGACAGGCATGTGACCTTGAAAGTCATGTAGTATTTCTCCCTTCCTGTAAATGATCCCCCTCTGTAGACTTTAAATCAGTCTTACATCTTCCTCTACACCTGGGAACCCAGTGTGCTGTATGGTAGCTGCTTCCAGCCTGGAACCGCTCTGCTCTCTGATTGAGGGTGAGAATTCCCTCACTGCCAACAGTATCCTGTTACAGCCTCCCAGGAAATGAACATCCTGCCTGCTCATGCTTTTATATTGGGTTGACCAAAATGTTCGTTTGGGGTTTGTCCATAACATCATACAGAAAAACCCGAATGAACTTTCTGGCCAACCCAATATCTAGGATTCATTCTTTAATTTATTCATCCATTACCTACTGTGTTCCACATATTGGCACAGGTCCTGGAAGAACAAGAAGAATGAGGAATAGTCCTTGTCTGTCTTCAAGGACAATTAAAATAAGGGCTATAAGAGAGGAAGACTAAGGAGATTGTATGTAGAAGTTGTATATTGTTGTTGTTTACTTGCTAAGCCCCGTCTGACTCTTTGCAACCCCATGGACTATACTCCACCAGGCACGTCTGTCCATGGGATTCTCCAGGCAAGAATACTGGAGTGGGTTGCCATTTCCTTTCCAGGGGAACTTCCTAGCCCAGGGATTGAACCCATATCTCCTGCACTGCAGGAGGAGTTTTTACCACTGAGTCACCAGGGAAGCCTAGAAGTTGTATAGCTCATATTAATTCCTCCCACCTGTGTTGATTCAGTACCTACTATGTTACAAGCACTTCAGGGAACTGGGATACAATGAGAGGAAAGACTGCCAAGGAATAACTCTCAACCTTATTGTCTTTCTCTACATGAAAATGAACAGATGAAATAATTGCAGATTTTGAAAACTTTTAGAAAGGCAGTAAATGGTGCTGTGAATGAGGGCAACATCGGGAGAGGGAGGGGAATGCGAATGGGGGAATGGGCTGCTTTAGGTAGGGTGGTCAGAACATGCCCACTGCAAATGTGACCCATATACTGAGACCTGAGGAATGACCAGAGTCTAGCCAAGGAAAGAATTGGGGAGGGAAAAAACTTCTGGGCCGAGGAAACAGCAGCAGAGATGAGCTTGGCAAAGTCAAGGAGATTGTTGGAGACTGGGTGGGCAGGGCTTCAGGGTGGAGAGAGAGGTGATGATGGAAGATACGTTTGAAGAGATGAGCAGAAGGATTGTTTTACCCGCATTAAGTACAACACGACTGTAAGGAGTTGTAGTTCTATTTTTAATGTACTTATTGTTTGGATTATATTCTAAGGACAGAGGGTATTTCACATGTGCTCAGTATGGTGGATCCTTTAAAGTGATTTGGTTTTCAGGTTTCCAGGAAGTTGAATAATTTGGTATCACATCTCTTCTGGGCACTGCTGGTCTCCCCAGCATACTCTCCATACTCTGCTGTTTAGCAGCCAAGGAGACAGGATGCATGCGAATCCATCTCTAGCTCTAGGTGCTAACCTCATTTAGTTACTCCAGAGGATGGCAAATTTTTTCATAAAAACCCAAATGGTAAACATTTTAGGCTTTGAGGGCTTGATGGTCTCTGTCACAATTATACAACTACCTTTATGGCACAAAGGCAGCTATTCAAAGTATGTAAATGAATTTTTAAAAATGGGTGTGCCTATATGCCAATCAAACTGTATTTGCAAAAGCACAGTGAGCAAGATGGTTGGCCCAGGGGCTGCCCATCCCTGGCTTCAGCCAACTCTTTGCCACAAGATGACTTTGATTAATCCTGACCTAAGTCACTTAGAGAGTAGGAGTCCCTTGGCTTCAGAAATGGCTGTTCCCAGATCCTCGAGGATTTGTGGGAAGGGATGCTTGTAAATAAGAAGGCACTGACCCTGACGCTGCTGGCCACCATCTTAGTATTCCTAGGATTCCAACCCGCTTTAGAATGAACCAGATACTGAGGCCTGAATGGCAGAGATGGAAAGAAGTTGGATTTTTGGTGACATTATTGGGGGTTCTGAATTAATCAGCCCTGAATCCTGTATATCTAGACTTTTTGGTTGCAGGATTTAATAAAGTTCCCATCTTGTTTCATCCAGGAAGACTTGAACTTTCTGCTACTGTCCATGAAAACCATCCTCCATTTGATCATCTCCTCTAAAATATTCAGTTATTGTTACTCCTTAGTATGCTTAACTGGCAGTTTGAGTCAACAATTTCTAAAGTGTTTCTGCATATCTGCAATACTCATCAGATGCCAGTGGGGATTGTGGAGTGAAAGTCTGAGAATCAATGGCCCTAGAAGAGCTTAACTTCCCAAAGGCTCCCTTTAGTGCATGACCACAGGGTAATTCCATTAACTTTAATGACTGGTGCTGTACAAAATGGGCCCTGTTAGTCTATTCTTCCCCTTCTTTCTGTGTTAAATCTTCTCCTGCAGCTAATTCTTCAGGGTAAGGTATGTGCACCAATGCCATTCATTCCTTGGCCTTTATTAATATATGCAGGACTCTCTCTCAGGGAAGCAGTGCTAAGTGAGTACATTAAAAATGAATCCGCTGCCCCATTTGTGGACTGTGAGAAAACCCCAGAGTCAGGGACATCGATGGATTATTATTGATTGTTCTAAGATCCAATAAAATCATAAATATGGCTCAGAACAATGACTGTGGCCACATTAGCAAATTATCAAATCCATAACTTGCTTCTGAGCCTGGCCTCAGAGATTTAAATAAAGTGCCAGAGGGTAGAAAGTTGTATTTTAGGAATGTGACAAACCAGGGTTAGGAGAGAGAAATTTATGATTTAATTTGCTGTGCAATCTAATTGAGAATAACTATTAGATTTTTTTTAAAGTGAACTTTGATTAGGTTTTAGGTGTCAGAAATAAACTGGAGATAGGGGTCAGTTTATACTTTTCTGGGAGTCTGTCGGGAGGGGAAAAAGAAGGTATTCATCGCAAGGAATGACTTTCCTGGGTGACCTTGCACCCTGCCTTCTGTTCTTATTTCCTTTGTTCAAATAATTAGGTTATACCCGAGACTAGCTGGTTCTTCCCAGACACTTGCTTTTTACTTTCTTCACCAAGTGTCAATTTTCTCCCATTTAGAAATAAATCAATTCGAAATGAAATTACCCAGAGCATTCATTTTTCACCATCTAGTAAATGAGTCTCTCAAAAGAACACAAGGTCCTCCCTTTTCAGCTCCAGCTTAATAAAATCCCTCTTCTCCATGGAAGCGGTGCAGAACTGTTGTCTCTGCCTTCTCCAGGCTTTCCATCTTTGGTGGACTACATGTGAGGCGATATTTGCTCTGGAAAATGTGCTGTCGGCCTCTCAGTAGGGTCCCATGCATATTTTCCGAAGATCTAACCTGAGGCTGGGCTGCCTGATTTACAGTTCTAACACATAGCAGGTGGAAAAAGCTGCCCTGGCGTTGTAACACCCATTAGCCATGATAGGAGTTCACTGGAAGCTCCGGCCTCAGACGCACTCCAGTGACACACACACACACACATGCACGCACTGGTGGCTAGATTTTCAGGAATGGGTTGACTCTCTTTCAACTCACTTCAGTTAAGTGGAAAAGTGATTTGCACAAAGGTAATCAACGGACATGGGTTTGGGTAGACTCCGGGAGTTGGTGACGGACAGGGAGGCCTGGCGTGCTGCGATTCATGGGGTCGCAAAGAGTCGGACATGACTGAGCAACTGAACTGAACTGAACTGAAATGAGATTTCATAGTGATCTGTGTAGAACTGACCGACGGACTTGTGCAGACAGTCAGCGGAAGCTTGAAAACCCAGCTGAGAAATGATAAATTACTGCTAACTGTCCTAATTATCCCTTGACACTCTATGTTGAAACCTGACTAAATTTTGCTGAAACTTACAAATAGGAAAGAAATTTAAGGCTTAATAAATTATCCATAATAGAAATGCTTAAAAGAGAGAGGAAAGGGAGAGAGAGCGAACACGAGTGAGCGTCATAGCCTAAGAGCTGCTATTGATCACCCAACAGCTTCTTGAGCCATAGAAAGAGGCAGGAATTGGGTGAGGGAAATGTGTTAGATAAATTATACTTTTAATTGCCAACCTAATTGGTGATATTTAACATGCTTGTTAGGTTAAGGAAGACTCTGAGTCAACTCCCAAGGTCATTACATTAATAGATCTGGTAAGCATGTAATTTGTGATGAGTTGATTTGTGAACATCGTTGTTCTCTGTAAACTGCATTATCATCATACTAGCTTTAAAGGATCACGCGCTGACTACATGCGTTTATTTCATGGTGTTTTAGTATAGTAATCTTGTACTTACCATCTTCTCTATTTTATAGTCTTAGGTTTAGTTCACATATACGTCCATGTAAAATGCCTAGAGTGGTGGCTAGCTTACTTCTTTAACAGCCATCTTATTCCAGTTTGGAGAACTCCAGTTAGAAAAGTTTGCTGTAGCTGCCGTAGCTTCTTCTCCCTCTTTTTTTAAATTTCCTCTTCCCCCTTTCTTCTCCCTCTTGCTCTTCCTCCTTTACTAGCTCTTCTTCTTTTATCTTTCTGTGAATCAGCATGGCAAGAGCAGAATGTTTACTTTTTCATCTTTCTCTCTGGAGTCTGGGCATTCTGGATTAATTCTGTACTTTCTCTCCTTCTTAAAACCTGTAGGATGTGAAAGAAATATGTCCTTCTTCCTTTAAGGACTCATTGGTGCCTTTAACTGTATAGGCCGCCTGCAGCAATTTGCTAAGCTGGTTCCCTACATCTAGATGTTGTCTGTTTGCTGACTTTTTTGTGTTAAATGTGTTGCCTAGAATCAAAATGGATTCTGCAGATGACATAGGAGCAAGTGGTATATTGCAGTTCTTGGAACATCTTGTATATGTCTTAAGCTTGAGGGTGATTTCCCCAAGTATAGAGCCTTGCCTAAGTCTGGATATTCTTACTGCAGATGAAGATAATTGAAAATGAAATGGTTAGAAAGATCCTCTTGGCAGGCACTGCAATAATGTGGAATTTCTTGTCTCCTTTCCATATTTTTGAAGACCATCAAGTCTGTTCCTTGATATGGAGTCCCATGGTGTAAACCATCCTCAAGATCAATTGGTTATTTATAGATTTACTTTTTGGTCTCACTGTGAATGAATGCTAACTGCAAGTGAATTGTGAACTAATATTCTTACTTAAGCAACTGTGAGGGCTTTTTCCACACCTGGGATATTTGCAGACACTGACTGTTCTCATACCTAACACTCACCAAGCTTTCATGCTAGTTATTTCCCTCATAGCAGGCATACAAAAGGCATATGGAGCCCACTGGACTCTTTCATTTCAGTTCAGTCACTCAGTCATGTCCAACTCTTTGCGACCCCATGGACTGTAGCATGCTGGGTTTCCCTGTCCATCACCAACTCCTGGAGTTTACTCAAACTCATGTCCATCGAGTAGGTGATCGCATCCAACCATCTCATCCTCTGTCATCCCCTTCTCCTCCTGCCTTCAGGTCACTTTTATTTTTTTTTATTTTTTATTTTTTTAATTTTTATTTATTTATTTATTTATTTTTTCAGTGGGTTATGTCATACATGTCATACATGTCATACATGAATCAGCAATAGATTTACACGTATCTTTTCCAGCATCAGGGTCTTTTCCAATGAGTCAATTCTTTGCATCAGGTGGCCAAAGTATTGGAGCTTCAGCTTCAGCATCAGTCCTTCCAATGAATATTCAGGACTGATTTCCTTTAAGAAAAAGGACTGGCTGATTTCCTTGCAGTCCAAGGGATTCTCAAGAGTCTTCTCCAACACCACAGTTCAAAAGCATAAGGTCTTTGGCACTCAGCTATCTTTATGTTCCAACACTCATATCCATACATGACTGCTGGAAAAACCATAGCTTTGACTAGGTGGACGTCTGTCGGCAAAATAATGTCTCTGCTTTTTAATATGCTGTCTAGGCTTGTCATATCTTTTCTTCCAAGGAGCAAGCTTGGGGTGACAATTAGAAGCATAATTTAATGATAAGCAGCTAATTCATTGAACATTGGAGGGGTCGTAGAATCTTTCCAGTCTGAAAGCTCTGGGCATTTTCTGTAGAACAATTCAGGTACACACACAATGTTTGCATTGATTTTTGGGAGCTCTCCTTGCCCCCGACACCTATCCACCAATTCTTCAACTGAATTTGCCTGAATTGTTGTCTTTCACTTCAGTATTTAGCATAGTTAGCACCACTAACCTGAATTGATGGGATGAATCTTGAGGCAGGTTACAAAGAGCCATGTCCTCCCCATCTGAGAGATTTGAAATTATAAACTATTTCCCTCACTTATGAGAATGGTTTGCTCTGAAGATTGAGACTAGCTCTGCTCACTCTTAGCTATGCGGCTTTAGGCAAGTGTCTTGATACTCTCTCTTGCTTGGTTTTCTTGTCCATGAAACTGAAATAAGAATATAGTTCTCTCCTGCATAGGATTTTGTGAGTAATTCAGGAGGCCACGAATGGCTTTCTTGGTGTACTCTATTTGTATGTATCAGTTATTTATCGTGACCCAGCCACAGGCCAGCTTCTCTTCTAGCTTCTGTTAGGACAGCAGAGAACAAAGAGAGGTGGTCCCTGCCTTCAGAGCATCTTCTCACTTGCTTTGTCATCATCACCTCAGCAGTTTTACCATCACCCCTGGGTGAAGGAAGGCTGATCAGAGAGTCAGCGGAAACCCTGGGAGAGGAGTCAAGGTGAATCTCAGTTTATTTCCAGTCCTCTCAACTCACCCTGTTAATGGATCCCAGATTCTTATTAATGTTGAGCAAATTGGTTTCCAAGTAACCTGAGCTTGACTCACTAGTCAAAAAGAGCTGAATATGCAGAGCTAGTTCTTCATGTTGAAAACTGTAGTCTACCAGATGTTACTGAGGGAAGAGGGTAGGGTGGATGGTCTCTCCAGACATGCAGGTTGTCTGTGAAGCATGGCCCCTAAGATGGCTATTTGCTCTACCAGAGGAACTTTATGCTGTATTTCTTGCATCATGGATTCTTTTTTTTTAATGGACAATTGAATGATTGAGCAACCGTTTCTTCCATAGCCCTGCCAAAATAGGACAGTATTCTGGCAACAAACTCTACAACATGAAGTGGGGATTTTCTTAACCTTTGAAGACTAGGTATGACCTTAAACCAATCTTACAAATCTTAAGAATTCATTCCAGTCAGCTATTAAATTTTATTTCCCTCTTCAAAAGACTAAGCATGAATTGACATTACAATTAAGAAACTTGAGAGTAAGGAATTGAAATTTGAGAGTTACAAAGTTTAGACTTGAGTTAAATCTCGTTAAATTCAAGAGGGCAAAGTTGGAAGTTTAGCTGGAATTATGTTTGAAGTTAGGTTTTAAAATTGATACAGTTTTGTTCTTTCATATGAGTGTGTGTGTGTGTGTATTATGTATGTATGTATGTTCTTAATGTCCTTACTAGATTTCCTATGTGGGCTTCCCACGTGGCTCAGTGGTAAAGAATCTGCCTGACAATGTGGGAGATGCGTGTTTGGTCCTTGGGTCAGGAAGATCCCCTGCAGAAAGAAATGGCAACCCACTCCAGTATTCTTGCCTGGAAAATCCCGTGGACAGAGAAGCCTGCTGGGCTGCATTCTATGGGGTCGCAAAAGAGTCTATTATGACTTAGCAACTAAATATCAACAGAGATCTTCTTTGTAGCTTGATCTTACAGGCATGGGTTTCTGTTATCCTGGACAGCACTGTCAGAAGGAAGAGCAGAGCCTGGTACACTCAGAGCTCAGACTCATGCAACCCTCACATGGTGGGATGTGTCCCCAGCAAAGTCTGGGATTGATGCCTATGCTGTGGCCCCCCGAGAGGGCCCCCGCCGCCCGTCCTGTCCCACCCGCAGCAGTCCCCGAAGCTACTTCCACAGGCTGACCCCTGAGAACATTTGTTATGCAAACACTCTGCCATCTGCTGTGCTGTGGGGGCTTCCAGGCTAGTCCAGAAACAGGTGTGGTGTCAAAGCGGCTTAGTGAGTAAACAAGTTGAAGGGAGGATTGGAAAACAGCCCGCTCTGTTTTGAGCTTCATCGTTGACCCATGGAGCCTGGACCAGCCATGCCGTGCCTCATCGGTGGCTGGCCCTTCGTGTTTCTCTTGGGCTACAGTTCGGTACCCCAAGGCTTTATGGTAGAATGCTTGGGGCTGGCATTTGACTTGCTGGTGGAAACTGGCATGGTGGTATGAATCCCTCTGTGGGATTCATGCTGGACTCATGATTTGCAGTGGAAGCACCTCCCTTAACCTGTTTTTTCAGAGGCTTGGCATTGTCAGAGCTGCAAGAATGTGTTCTTCTTGTCAGATGAAGCATGGATTTCTTTTTCCCTTTTGAAATTCCAGTGAAGAATAAGTTCTTTGGCTGAAATGATGTTAGTGGAACTTCTTTTGCAATGATGTGCTAATTCAATTTTAATTGTTTCCCTTGACAGTAGCTTGTCAGTATTACTGACAAAAGTGTGTGCACCTTCCTTAAGACAATTGTTGGTTACATCATGTTTTAAAAAACATAATGAGCATCTATTTGTATTAATAATAATACTTTACTTTTTAAAAATAAATTGCAAGTTATAAAAGTGCTTCACATTACATGCTTTAATTTTTTTGCATGCAGCAGAATAGTGAAGAGGGTAAGGCTTTGTAACCAGAATGCCAAGGTTTAGATTCTGGTTCTCCTCCTTAATAGCTGTGTGACCTTGGGCAAGTTGTTCAACAGCTCTGATCTTTAGTTACCTCATCTGTAAAAAGGTGATAATGTTAGTGCCTGGCTTTGCAGGCACTATTATAATAGTTTTGTATTATAAAACATTTTTATATTCCCAACATTGTGTGAAGTGTGCATTTTATCTTTATTTAAAAGGTGAGGTGACTGAGGCTCAGAGGGAGAAAAAAGTGCCTTGCTCAGGGGCTAGAATCCAATCAGAGGCACAGCTGAATGGAAATATGGACCCATGACATCTCATTTACTGAGAAAATGTTGGCCAAGTCCAACTGAATTCACTCACACAGCCTGGTTTCTGTAGCCCCAGCCTCCTTGGAATGTGGCTGATAAGCACAGTTCGCAGCGATAGCTTTTAAACCACAACATTTCATTGTCTGGGTCAGAGGAGAATGCAATCTGGAAGTTTGCTTTACAGAGAAGTCTCTCTCAGGTAACATTTTCTAAGCTGAGAAGGCAGAGAGGGCTTTGTAAACTGGTATTTGAGATGTCCTAAATTCTCCTCTTCACAGGATGAGTAGGCACCTCTCTTCAGTTAAAAACGCATTACATGCTCGCACTTGGATATTGTTTAAGAAGATGCATGACACTTTTTTAAAATAAGCCCATGTATAACCAGTTTTATTTTTTAAAAAAAATGATCAACTACTAACCTAAAAGAGTGTGTGATGAACAGTAACATCCTTCGTAGGGTGTTGTTCTGAGCTTCAGATTTAGAAGTTCTGTAAGGCTCAGTACCTGTCCTCCAGGTGTTTGCAGTTGTGTAGGAAGGATGTGAAACACACGAAATAGCCCAAAATGTGAAGAGGCATGCCATAAGGACCACACATTAAGTTCAAGGTCAAAAGTAAAGACTGTGGATTCAGATGGTTAGGGAAGTTCCCTGGATGTATGAGAATTTTCTGTGTCAGTGAAGCTGTCCTACAAGAAAAAGAGAGGATAATGAATGGCCTGTGTGGAGTATTAGAGGCAGCAGCCACTAGTAGGATTAACTGTGGTTGCTTGTTTTTAGGTTTTAGTGCGTCAGTTCATTAATAACTTGGACATCTTAAAAGTAGAATCATTAAATCCAGTCTTTAAAGAAGCACATCAGCAAGAATAAAGTTAGTACTTGTGAGGTAGACTTATCATCATTGCATCCAGAAACACTCCCAGTCCCATTGTCATGTTTGGGGGGCCTGGGTCCTTATTGCTGACACAGGTGCAAAGTTGTGGTGGTGATTTCCACACATTCTGTCTGTTTTGTGCCTAAGCTGCTGTCAATATCAATTGCACAGATAAATCCACTTCTAGTGTCTTTCTTCTGCAGTGCACACACAGAGCATCTTGAAACTATTTAGAAGATGAAGAATATAGGGAGGCACATGACCGTGTGTGTGTGTGTGTGTGTGTGCACTCAGCCTCTCAGTCGTGTCCAACTCTTTGCGACCCCATGGACTGTAGTCCACCAGGCTCCTCTGTCCGTGGGACTTCCCAGGTAAGGACTGGGGTGGGTTACCATTTCCTCCTCCAGGGGATCTTTCCCACCCAGGGATCAAACCCTTGTCCCTTGTGTCTCTTGCATTGGCAGCCAGATTCTTTAGCACTAAGCCACCCAGGAAGCCCATATTCTATGTAAAATCCCTAATAAATGGTTTAATAAAATGCAAGTACTCTGCATTCAAGGCTGAAATACTAGATTTCACCTTATGTTTTGATAACTGGCTATTTGATCTAGGCACTGAAATTACTGCCTTTGTAGCAGCTTCCTAGAAATTTTGATTGGTCTTGGTACATACTTACAAAGAAGCGTTAGTAGGGAAATAATTTGGTTTTAGTGGCAAAGACATCCATTGATCGAAATGAAATATCCTACAAATTGATTTTAGCATTAGTATTCCTTTAAATTAAAACTGGCATCTGTATCCCCCTTGGGAAGCTTAATTATGAAAGCAATTCTTAAATGTACAACACCAGGAAAACAGAATACAAGTCACTCAAGGCTGATGTATGCCTTGTATTTGTGAGGTCTTATTGGCAGGCCAGTTCTCATTTGTTTAGCTTCAAAGTTACTATGTGTAGGAATGAATAATAGAACTATTTGTGTAGGGGCATAGCAGGGAAAGAGAATAAACTCTGGTCTTAATCCTCTGGATTATTATCCCATACTGGCAAGTCCTATCACCCTGGACAAATCTCTCGTTTCCCTTCTCCTGCCTCCTTTTTCTTCCTTATCATTTTCTCCCTTTCCCTCATCTCCTTCTTCATACATGTGTTAGGACTCTATGAGCTTGAAGTGGCAGAATACCCAAACTGGCTAATGTAAGTGGAGGGTTTATAGAGCCACAATTGGAGAGTCCAGATCGAGTTACTGGCTTCAGGGATGGCTTGATCCTGGAACCTAGCGCCCTCAGTATTTCCCAGTGTTTCCCTCTCTCTCTGTGTGCGTTCCTCTTTCTGTGCATCACTTGTAAATCACAGGAACAGGCGTTCACCTCGATGTGGGGATGGCAGTGGTGAGTTAAGCATCCTGGCTGATGTATGTCTATGTGAGGAGCAGCAGGGAGATGGGTGTCTCATTAGCTGGCTTGGAGTCTGTTCATAAAGATATTCAAGAGCCAAGGTGTGTCATCTCAATTTCATTCCAAAAGCATTCAGTACCCACTGAGATAATGAGGAAGAGACTGAGATGAGAAGAAAGATACTCCATAGAGAGTAATAAGATAGCAGTGAGCTGGAAGAGTCTGCAGCCTGGTATACTAAAGTATCTATCTTCTTCTCTTTTTCTAAATAATTTTATTTTTTTATCTAATTTTTGGTTATGCAGGGTCTTCATTCTTTTGTGCAAGTTTCTCTAATTGCCATGAGCAGGGGCTACTCTTCCTTGTGGTCCGAGGGCTTCTCATTGTCACGGCATCTCTTGTTGCAGAGCAAGAGCTCTAGGCACACAGGCTTCAGTAGCTGTGGGCTTAGCTGCTCCATGGCCTATGGAATCTTCCCAGACTAGGGGTGGAACCCATGTCCTCCCGTACTGACAGGAAGATTGTTATTCACTTGGTGAATATTCACATCAAGGAAGTCCACTATCTTCTAGAGATTATAATAGAGTCAGGGTGAAGCAAGTGAATTTATAAAGAAGTGATAAATATGAGTTAAATTCAAGATCCCATTAGCTAAAGAATTTTAGTAGAACCCCATAGAGCCTAGAATTCTATCAGGATCATTTACATTGTAGGCCAAATCAGATCAAACAGCAAATACTAGGTGATGCATCATTTTACCTGAAGAAGGTCTTAATCCTCTTTTTAAATACCAAAATACCATTAACAGTCTGTACAGTATTGGATTTTACCCTGTAAGTTTAAATTCAGAAAGGCTGTGATTTTCTGTTTGCAAAATCAGGCAGTGCTAGGAAATCTCATTCATTCATTTGTTGAGTGTTTACCAAGCACCTCCTGAGGAGCATCGAGGGTCAAAACACAGCCTAGCATTTTGTATACACATGTAAATAGGACACATGTTACCCCTAACCTCATGAAGCTGATAGTCTGCCACACCCCACATTCACCTAAAACGGCTCATCCTGATTCTTATAAGGATGATTTTTAGGAAAGACATCTGGAAAATGTAATCAATAGCCCTATTCTGCTCTAGAATCCTCCTCTCGACCCTACTATATATGTTTGAAATTGCTCATGAAAAATTATTTCCTGAAATCTTTTTTTCTTGATTTATGGCAAAAACCCTATCATAACTATTTTTAAAATGACTCAGTAGGTTAGTAATTTTATGTCTGTTCTAGTATGCCAATAGATCACTTAAGTGTCATTTGTTAAAGCATGTTGGTCAATAAAAACCCTTCCAGTGTTTTTCCCCAAGTGGCCATTGAGCCAGTTCACACCAGCCTAGTTCTTTGCTCACGTTGCTCTATCTGCTTTGGGCTGGCGTGGATTATTAGCAACGATTTCTTCACAGAGTATTAGCCAAGAGTTATCATGACGTGGTCACAGTGAAGGTTCAAAAGATAAAATGCTCTAATTAGGGAGAAAAGTTGAGGGGTAAGCAGTTTTTAAAGTGGGTTGAGATCTGGAAACATTGAGAACCAATGCCCCTTATGTGCTTGCAAAAAATCGGAAACACTGACTGCTTGCTTAATATGAAACAATATACTATCGCTAAATGTATTTTAAGATTTCACATGTATTCATTCAATAGCTAATTTAAATGAACTAGTGACTGGTGAAAATCCACAGGAAACAGAATTAGAAAGCGAAGCAGCTGGGCCATGTGGTGCTGAGAGCCTTTGCGCTTTTCCTCTCCGCCGTATAATGCCAGATAGTGCCCCCAAGAGCAGGGAGACAGAGATCTCATTCAGAGGATTTTCTTTTCTGATTAGAGAGAAATTCATGAAGCTTCTTAAAGTTTTGATTCTGCTTTTAAAAGGTAAAGCCAGGTATGTTCTCAAGCTGTTTCTACATTTTTAATGAAGGTAACTTTGGAATATTCAGCACTGAAGGTGACCTGCTGGGTCTCTGGTTCAGGTTTGAAGACTACCTGTTAATTTCATATTCTCACTTTCCTCCAAACTTCCAGAAATAGAGCCTCATACCATTTTACTTAAAAAGCTCAAACGGGTTCCCTCTAAACCCCCCAAATATATGAAATAATTACCATGAGACAAAAGAGCAGGGCGCCTATAGTCAGATATTTGTTCAAGAATCTACAAGAGGCATTGTTCCATCTTGGGTCAGATTATGACTTGTTCCTTCTTTCAAAATATATTTCAAGTTGCATTATTAAAATGCACCATAAGGCGTCTTTGTGTAGAAAATCGAAAAATAGGGCTTTAGATAGGGCAGAGTTTCCTAGCACCCCAAGTTTTTTCATTTTCCTTGAAACATTCTTTCACTTTGAAAAATATAAGTAGGCCATGGAAAGAAATGCCTGATGTGAATTTCTTCTAATAGCCCCAAACTCTCCTTTCAAATTACTACAAAAGCAATTCAGCATTTTTCGTGCCAGATTGATGGGGGGGGAAGTGCATATTAAGCTTTCCTTATTAATTAAAGGCAGTGAGGAAAGAGTCATCCTAGCTCCAGTTTATGAAAACAAATAATGCCTAAAAGTGAGCTTGTAGTCCAGAACTGGGGGACGTTGTGTGTAAATACAGTTTGTGTTCTTCTTTTTTTTTTTTTAATTGAAGGACAGTTGCTTTACAGGATTTTGTTGTTTTCTGTCAAACCTCACCATGAATCAGCCATAGATTCTGATTGGCTATCACTGCTGTTCAAGTGTTAAAACAACTAATTACTAATGGAATGCAAGAAAGAGGAAAGTCACAAGATTTTGAATGAGATTTCAAGTTAGACTTGGAAAAGGCATTCAAGAAAACTCTCCAGAGAAACAATTCTGCTTTGCCCCATGAGACAAGGAAGATGAACTAATAGATCATCCTCAGGTCTAATTCTTAACCTTGCTCACAGCCAAGCTCATTTATACCAGGTGAATGATGATCTGGGTCACCACGAAAAGTAGCTGGTGTGAGGAAAACTTTTACAGAGTTTCAGGGAAAGAAATATGTATTATACTACTTTCTCCTACCCAGAGTCCCTTGGGCTCTGAGGGAGACCCAGTCACAGCCGGCAGGGTGATAAGGCAGAAGAATGGATCTTTGGAGAGTACCAGAAAAAATGAGAACAGTTTGGGAGAATATGGTCTTGGGAATTTTAAACATTTTTTTGTGTATCTAGACTTGTCCATCCTTCTAAAAGTAGAATGTCACTGAGTTTTATTTGGACAATTTCTTCATGCTGAGAATTGCTCAGTTATCTTAAGAATGTGGGCATTTTTCATTTTTCTTTCTTTAATTCTAGAAAGACAAAGTGTGCCTGACTTTTTAAAAGAAATTTAGCTTGATACAGTTTTGTGGTGGATAGTCATAAAGTGTGGTAGGGGGAGAAAGACTTTTCTTCTACCTTCCTAAGTTCTGTGTCTAGGCCTGAAAATTAAGCTGAAAAAAGACAGATAAGCAGGAGGAAAACATTACATTTTACTTGATGGTAATATTTTAAGATGTACAGAGGAATATATGTGTGTATATATGTATAGATATATGACTCAAGAAGCAGATAGACTTGAGAGCTTATAGAGCATTTTAATAAAAACAAAAGTGTGGAGACATGACATGACAAAGGAAAATGGGGTTTGTTCTAGGGGAAATAAATTGTGGAAAGATGACCAGGAAATATATGGAGGAAACCAGTGGAAGATAAGCATGATTTTAGTAGGCTTGTTTGAATAGATTCAATTTAGTGTCAACTCCTGGTGATAAGAATGTTATCTTCTTCCTGGTACAGGGAGGCTAGCTTTCTCGCAGAAAATGTATGCTCTGTAGAAGGAGGCAATCAGAGAGACTTCCTGCATGTGTTATTTTTTAATTGCTTTTAGTGAAAATAATTAATCTGGCAAGAGGAATATTTTGGTGGAGCATGTTCTCATCTCCTCTACTCTGAACCCCTAATTGGTAGTCTTTGCAGGGAACAAAGGAAGAGGCATTTGTTTTAAAAGTGTATTTCCTTTTCCTCTCCCTCCCTCTTCCCACCTCATTCCCTCCTTCCCATTCCCTTCTCTCCTTCTCTTCCTCCCTCCCTCTCCTTCCCTTTCACGCTTTTCCTCCCAGCCCCGCCCCCCAGTGATGTGATATCAAGGGGATCAGGCTTTTTAAATATCTCATGAATGGCAAATAGGTTTCATCTTGAGGTCCACTTCTGGAAGGTCAGTCGAGGTTGTCTGGAGGACTGTGTTGGGAGAATGAGTTGTAGTCCATGAATGCTGTCTGTCCAAGGTGCGTGCCATGTTTATTTGCTCATTCTGCTGTAGGGCACACTAGACTCTGCCAGATCCCACTGATACTTTGTTTTCTATTTATCCTGTGTGTGTGTGTACTCAGTCGTGTCCAATTCTTTGTGGCCCCATGGACTGTCGTCCACCAGGCTCTTCTGTCCATGGAATTTTCCAGGCAAGAGTACTGAAGTGGGTTGCCATGCCCTTCTCCAGGGGATCTTCCCTATCCAGGGATTAAACTTGCATCTCTTGTATCTCCTGCATTGGCAGGTGGATTCTTTACCACTGTACCACCTGATAAGTCCATTATTCATTATTTATCTTAACAATCTTTAATCAAATATAACTAGAATACTCAGAGCTAAGCAATACCTGTTAAGTTGATCTTATTTCCATGAGATGGGAAATGCCAAATGGAAAAGACCAGCAGAATAGGTAAAAATTGACTTTTACCATATTCTAAAGTATCTACATAGGAGGGTACAATAGAAAAATGTTTATTTGTTTATATATTTTTTTCAGATAGGTATGTCATGTCATTCACCCGAATCACACAATTTATTGCTTTCTTTGTAAGTGTAATGGTTTATTTAAAACAACACAACGATATTCTAAGGTTTTATAAACAACTACCCATATCTAGAGTTCTCACAAATACTTGATTCTACCTGGCTGATGTGGATAAAATAGAATTCTGTATCATTTGGAAGGCAGAGTATTTTTTTTGTTTGTTTGTTTGTTTGAAATGGAGATCACTTAGTTTCTGCAGGGGATATGTGAAGTTGCCAATGTGAGTATAATCCCCAGGTGGTCAAACTAACATGAGTCCTTTCCATGTCCAGAGGCCACACGCCCTGCTCAGCTGTCATACCTATAGCAGGAAGCTCTGCGGTGCTTCTGGGCATAAGCCGCTACAGGAAAGGCGTCCCCAAAGAGTTCGAAAGCAAAATACAGTTCACTCTCGTTTAATGGAAAGCTCTATTTCCTTCCAGTACCTGCCTGCTTGCTTGTTCATTTTTCTTTCTTTATCCATGGCAGTGCTGGGTCTTCATTGCTGCATGGGCTTTGCTCTAGTTTTGGCTTCTGGTCTGTAGAGCAGAGGCACAGCAGTTGTGGTGCATGAACTTAGCTCCCCCCACAGCATGTGGGATCTTCCCAGAGCAGGGATTGGACCCGCGTCTCCTGCACTGGCAGGCCGACTCTTTAGTACTAGGCTCCAGGGAAGCCCTCTTGCTCCAGTTCTTGATTCAGGGTCATAACTAGATCACAGGCCACAGCATACCTGGACTGGTGATGGGAAAGTCCAATAATGATGACCCTGCTACTCCTCTTAAAGTCAATGCTGTGAACAAGATTGTGATATGTAGCCCACCAAATCTGCCTCTGCCCAGCCCAGTTGCGCAGGGTATTAAATAAGACTATAATCTCTATTTTGCTCCTCAGTGTATTCCCAGTACCTACTAGAGTGTCCGCACATAATAGGAGCTTGATAAGTAGATGCTGAATCGATGACGGCATGTTTTCATACATGTGTATTACTGGTGGGAGCCAAAGCTGTGTGCCTTGGCTGTATCCTCCCCTGACTCACCCTTCATGTTGAGGCCGTCCTATGACATGTTTCTTGTCCTCCCCACTTCAGGGCTTCTTTCTGTCGCCACTGTAGGGAGCAGACATGAAGTTCTGGGGAGCTGATGCCTCCCCAAGAGTGGCCCTCTGCCAATGACAAACAAGAGTGGAAGGATATGTCTTCCAGCCTCCTTGCCCCTTGATGGGCAGTTCTGAGGCCTGTTCTATGCTGTGTCCTAGAGTGTCCCAGCAGATGGAGCTCCAGTTTTTTGAAGTAGTAAACTGCTTATGGATATACCTTGTAGTAGCTTTCTTCCCTTCTCTTTCCTGTTTCCTCCACTCTCCTTATGGGGCTTTCCAAGAGCATCTCTCAAATAATCTATCGACACTTAAGTTCTTATCTCGGGGTCTGTTCCGGAGAATGCAGTCTAAGACGCTAATAAGAAAGCAATAAGGAGCAGAATCAGAAGTTAAGCATATCTACCACTATAACTGGGGGAACAACTTAGGACAGCCTGCTCAGCTACCAGTGACTCAGGGTTTCATCTTGGTATTTTAAAAATAGCAAGCTAGTTATGAGGCAAAAAATTATTCCCCAAGAAGTCATATGTACTGATCCTGTAAAGCATTCTCATATGTTGTATACTTGGTTAACCATAATTCATTAACATGTATTTGGTACCCAGTTCTTCTGGTCTATGAATGCTATTGTTCATGGCCTGCCCAGCACCCCTTCCTCTCTCATCACCAGACTAGTTATAGTAATTCAATCCCCTTTGGCCAGAGTGGTGATAAAGGAATGGATACTTGACTCAGGTCAGGACCCCCTTTTACTTATTTGGGGCTTTTCTGGTGCCGATGGGGACATTCTCCCATTCCTCTCTGGTTACAAGATTGGGAACCTCCTGAGACCACATTCTGTAATCAGGCTGTCACCTTTATTCTGAGACAATGAAGCCAAAACCCAGAAAGGCAAAGGCCTCTGCCAGCTCTGCCTGGTCATTCTAGGGCATGTTCATGTGAATCGATTAAAAACACCCACTGCTTTTGGTCCAAAAGAATCCTGATGAATGCATGATGCATAGGGCTTCATTTGCTCCTTTTCCTTGCCATGATCTCTCATTTACCAAAACTCAGGCTTGGCAATGATGCCAGTTTTATATAGAAGCCACTGCAATGTTCTGGACTCACAGCTTAGAGAGCAGATGTACTGTGGCCGATGTCATTACTGAGTACATTCTCCGCCTCTGTGTGAACAGTGGCTTCTAATGGACATGATGCTGTTCAAAGCCCTGATTACACTGCTTTCATATACTGGTGATTGGCCAGTGGCACTAACCCTGGCTCAGAGCTTGCTCCTGTTCTGTAACAACTGCTCTGCCCTGGATATTGAGCACAGTGTCCTTAGGAACAGGTTCTAGAGGGTAAAAACCGTTCTAAGATAAACTCAGAACAAAACTGTTATTTTGATAATACATTTTGAGTTAGCCAAATTGGTTTGTGATAATTCTATAACCTGCTGAAGCACAACAGGGCCTTCATCCTGTTTCTTCTGAATACTGCTCATAAAACAGTAAATTACATTTGTTTCTTCTGTGATTTTGTGTAGCTTCTGAACCTCAAAGGTTTAGTGTAGACCTTTTGGTTGTCCCCAAAGTTACAATTAGAAGACAAAGTATTCTTCTCCCCCCCCACCCACCCACCCTTAAACCATGATCTTCAGGGAAGTTATTTTGTGTTTGTTTTGAATATTCTAATAGGATTTGTAAAGCCCCATCTTCCTGGCTCTCATCTCTGCAAGCTAAAGTAGTGCTTGAGAAAAGAAACACATACATCACTATTTATTCAGCTAATGGGATGTGAAGAGCTCCCTTTGAATAGTCTATTTATCTCTTCATGCTGTCACTAGGCAGAGGTAAGATAAGCCAGTGCTCAGCACTTGGAGAGGACCTGTTCAGAAAGAAGTGAAGTCAACTGATTTTTAATAGCTGATCAATAGTGGTTTTTTTTTTTTTTTTGCTAACCCTGGCAAGAATGTAAACGAATGGATACCTTGAATCCTGTGGGATTGTATTGCTCTCTATCACAAAATATGATTGAAAATTGACCATATCAGTCTTTCCTTGAGTTCCTGAAAGTAATTAATACTAATTCCAGAACCCAAGGTCTTTCAGGTTCATATAAGGCTAATTTGGTATATTTATGCCATGTCATGTTAAATGTTTTATGTTTGTTTAACTTCTCTATTTAACCATTTATCACACTAGAAACTCCATAAGGACTGTTGATTGTCCATGGTGATAATTTAGTATCGTTTACACAGAAACACAAAACTCTGTAGATGCTTGGTCTCTAGTCACTCTTTGGTAATATAACTACCAAGATTTTGGGGAGACATTAGTGATATTATTAGAAAAGGGTTGTTCATTATAATTTTAGGTTTATAGTTAGGATTAAACTTAATTTTAACTCACGCTGGAACTTATGATAAATAGCCATCATTACCCTTTTTGAGACAGAATCAGTTCCTGTCATCCTTTTTGATTAAAACCCTCTGATTGCCTCCAGTGTTTGTTTGAATAAGACATGCCTTCTGAATCATAGCTCAGCACTGCTTCTCTCTCTGCTGGGGTCACTCTCTCCCTTTTATGATGCTGAACTCATCCTGGCGTTTTCTCTCTTGACGAAGCACACAAGTGCATTCCCTTTTCCCTTGTACCTGGGGTTCCCTCTGCCTGGAATTTTCTTGCATCACAGTTCTACACACGGCTCCCACTTCTGATTAGCCCTTTCTCCCTGTGTCACTTATCAGAGCCTTCTGTTGATCTCTGAGGCCCTCTTACCTTCCTGGGTAGCTCTCCAGTTGGTTCCCCTATGTTATTATTTTCTTCTGAGCAGCCTTTGCTATCAGAATATTTCCTTTAAAAAAAAAAAAAAAAATGATTTCACCCATCTCTACCCACTACTCCATACACTCACACCCCAGAGTGCAAGCTGTCTGAGGGCAGGGACTTGGTTCCCACCCCAGCCTAAGGGCATGTGGTAGGGCTAAGCATCACAAAACACCACAGGAAGGAAGTGAGAAGAATCACCACCATTATGGGGAGAATCAGAAACTGCTCTTTAAAGGAGGGATGGAAATCAGAGGCACCTCTGTAGGGTGCAGTTCCCCTGCTTCTGAAATCTGAAGTGAAGACTCTGCCAGATCTAGATTCATAACCTAATTCCACAGCCCATCCATTCCCCCAGGCCTATTTGATCTGTGGGTGGCTCTTGGTGGTGATGTAAATACCACCGGCAGTGGTGGAAGGGGCCCTTCACTACCTTGTGGCAACAGGCTACACTTGACCCTGACTCCTCCATGCCATTTAATGCTCCTTATACAGCCTGGCATTCCAGAGAGCTCCACCACAGCCCAAAGCCCTTCTCTGCCCTCACCCCATCCACCTGACATAGGGAAATCCTCTGAAATCCCAAAGCCCAACAGAGCTTGCCGTGTTTTGGCTCCATGTAATAACCTCCAGCCAAAGCAGACGCACCACACCTTTGGGTATCTAATAAACTAGGGCCCCTTTCTTTCCTTCAAGTGAAGAACACAAATGCATACTTTTGTGTGTTATTTCTAGGTGTTCAAGGATCCCATTGTCTGTTAGTTAACTACCCCTCGCTTGACGCAGAGCTTCATAATAGTTAGCAAAAATGAGGAATACACACTCAAGCCAATGTCAGAATTTGTGATGATCATTGATGGCTAGGAGGTAGTAGGTAGTTTAGTTGCTAAGTCATGTCTGACTCTTGCAACCCCATAGAGTGTACCTGCCAGGTCCTCTGTCCTTGGGATTCTCCAGGCAAGAATACTGGAGTGGGTTGCCATTTCCTTCTCCAAGGGATCTTCCCAACCCAAGAATCGAACCCAGGTCTCCTGCATTGTAGGCACATTCTTTACCAACTGAGCTACAAAGGAATCTGGGAAGATGAGTTAATTTAATAAGCTGGTTTCAGTTTCTTGAGACAGTGTCAGAGATAATATGTGAGAGAGAGAGAGTAGGGGAAAAGAGCAATGGAAGCTTAAGTGGTGCTTTAGAACATCTTTTCGCTGGGGAAATAAAATCGACAAAAGATTCAAATTTGTTAAATTAGGAGGAAGAGTCAATATGGTGTATTTGCCATCTTTCAGACACATTAAGTGTTCTTTGTCGAGGAGTGCTGCCAGCTGACCTTCATATGTTGGGAAGGGGCTGGCAGAGAGCTGCGGCTTCATCTCCCACACCCCCGGGTGACTAGAATGCCCCATGAAGAAGGTGATGCACTCAGTGTGGGCTTCCCTTGTGGCTCAGATGGTAAAGAATCCACCTGCAATGCAGGAGACCCAGGTTTGACCCAGTCCATCAGGTCTCAAAGAATTAGACATGACTGAGTGACTAGGGATGCATGCACGCACGCACCCAGTTTGCTTTTACCGAGGGTCTTTAGGTGGGAGCATGGTGGTACCCATTTTCAGTTTCTGTCAAGTTGGAAATAAAGTCACTGGACTCAATGACCCGTGAGAAATAACATCACTGTCACGGGACTCAGTGACCTATGAGAGGCCCAGGATTCTCAGTAACCCACCTGTTCCTCAGTCATGCAGCAAACCCCCACAGAACAGCCCCTCACATCTTAGTCTGGAGTTTCAATCTGCCCCAGTCACCTGAGATGTTCTGTGAAGGCATACAATTCTAAAGTGGGCTTTATCAGCACTTTCTTAGGCTCACTTGAGATTTTTCTATTTAGGAAGGATTTTTATCTCTATACAAAAGTCATCCCAAGGGACTCTGTAAAATATTGATATTTGATTCCCGTAGCTGGTATTTTGCAAAATACTTCTGTCTCCCAAGACTATCAAGTAATTTATAAGGTCCCCACTGTAAACATTTTCAACTAAATGTCTCATTTTCCATGAATCTTGGAAATAGAAATGTGCAAAAGATGTGATAAAAATGCATTGAGGGAAACAGTAACTTATGAATGTGTCTCTGGCTCTGATGAGCTAGGTGTTACTGCATTAAGCACTCAAGCAGTCGGTGCGTAGACAATGCTACCTCATCTCTCTTGTTCCTCAGATCTACAGGAGCAATATCAGGGCCGTCCTCAGTACTTGGGTGAGGTGATTTGGAGAAGTCTGGCTTGGGTCCTCACCCTGGGGTATCACAGTGTTGGTGTGACAGTTTTCATAACATAGGTCAAAGTGGTTTTGAGATTATTTAATGGTGAAGCCAGAACAAGGTCAGGTGAAAGCAGTCCTCCAGCAGGTCCACAGAATGGTATGGATGCATCTGTCTGCTGAATTCCCAAGATTCCACATGCAGAAGGAGCTGTTCATGGGGGGAGAGGGGTGGTTTCAAGTATTAGCTTTACACTCGCTTCTCAATACATTTGCCATACTTTTGAAAAGATGGCATTTCTTTCAGAGGAACAGGGACTGGGGAGAAGTAATCCAGTTTGCAGGATATCAATGTTACAAGGGCTTCTCTGATAGCTCAGATGGTAAAGAATCTGCCTGCAATGCAGTAGACCTGGGTTCAATCCCCGGGTTGGGAAGTTCCCTTGGATAAGGGAATGGCTACCCACTCCAGTATTCTTGCCTGGAAAATCCCATGGACAGAGGAGCCTAGTGGGCTACGGTCCATGGGGTCACAAAGAGTCGGACATGCCTGAGCAACTAACACACACATAAAATCTTACACATATCTTGGCATCTGAGTTGAGTTTTTAGCTTTTGTTTTTTAGGTCCTGACCCTTTCAAGAGTAGCTTTGGACTTTGTCCTGAGAAAAATTTACATATGTCTCTCTAGCTGTTTTTCAGTAATTTCTGAGCATGGAGTCCCTTCCCGCCCCACCCTCCGAAGTGCATATAAGGACCCTTTGGTTCTAAGCTTCTGCCAAGGGAGTGGTTTTGGTTGTTTTCGAGAACTAAGTTAGAGAAATGATAAGAGGTGAACAGAAGTGCACAGATAGTTAATTAGCTCTTTATTCTAGTCTCTAATATTTATAGACGGGTTTTTAATGATATTTTAAATATTCAGATCATGGGTATAGCTAATTATACATGAGTGATTTTAGGGCTCTGATTTCAGCATAGTTATGTTGGAGCTGTCTCATGTTCTATTTCCCTTTTCGGGAAGAAATGAAGTACTTTAAATTTTCAATACACTCTTAGTTGGCACACGAGGTGGCCCTGTGAGCACAGCTTTAGAGCAGGGCTTCTCCAATTCACTGGCTGTGACCAGAGAGCTTCCTAAGAGAGGACACACAGACTTTGAAGTTTGAAATCAGAGTTTGATTTATTAGCCGTTCGGTTGAAGCAAGTTGTTTAACCTGTTTGGGGGCCTCAGTTTCCTCATCTGTAAACTGGAATTAATGATGGCAACAAGAGTTATTGTGAGGGTAAACTGAGATGGTACATGAAAAAAACCATACAGAGCATAGTGTCTGACACACAGTTAATGCTCGCTAGGTATATTGAATAACACCATATACTTGCCTGATGTTCTTAACTTGTAATTTCATGGCTGTCCTTCTGAAAGAGTGATGCTGAAAAGCAGAGGCTGGCCAATTGACCATCCACTTATGAATATTCCACCTACCTCATTCTCTCTCTCCTGCCACTGTGTCTCAATCAATTAATGAGTAGCATAGCTAGAGGTATTAGAAATTTGGCCAAAAAGTGTCAATAACCTTTATTTTTATGGCTTCATTTGTGTATGTTTGTGTAAGTCCTTTGTCCGGGAGCTACAGATAAATATTTATAAATATATTCACATCTGGCGTGAGAAAGTGCTTTCAACTTGTTCACATATCATATTCCTATTTCTAATTGTTAGGTAACACAATGACTCTATCTCAGCTACTGTTATCAAAATGTAGAATTAAATCCAGTGTGTTTGTTCAACTTCAGCACAAAGAGAAGACCTGCCATCATATGTAATAATCTCTTTAAAGCTTGGAAACATACATGTGTTTCTTCTTTGTAGGATCCTTTTGTTTGGCTATTGTTGTGGTTGATGGTGGATTCTTCTGTGCAGATTTCACTTCACTGCTGGTTTGGCAGGCTGGCTTTATTTTAAATAAGTCCTTCAGAGAACCTACTTTTTCTCTAGAAATAAATCAAAATGTTGGGAAGGGAATGTAAATTGTAGTTATCTTTGCAAGAAAAGCCCTCCAAGTAGCTTGCAAAGAGGCCTTGATAGATGGAAGAAATAGCAGGCTGGAGTCTGGGGGGTACTTGCCTACTGGCAAAGCCATGCCCATATTGGCAGATGTATGATGTTGAAAGAAGCAATCCTGTTTTCTCTGGGACTCAATTGTACTCCCTACACAATGAGAGCTAAAACTGCATTTGAAATTCTCCACCTCTTCTGGTTCTTGGAACCCCTCTGATAAGTTGATGAAAGCTATGCCCCAGCTCTACCAAAAACAAAAACAGAGAGAATAGAAAGCATATTCCCAGACAATTTCACCATGCCTCACCCCACCCCACTCAGAGATCCCTTGTTGGTGGGCAGAGCCTTCATTGAGAGCTCCCTATAAATGGTACCTTTAAGCCATGTTTGGCTCCAAAATATTTCTCCCTGTGCTGGGAAAAGTCCCTTGCGTACTTGTTCCCATGCTTAAATGGTTGACCTCTGTGGTCAGGATCTCTTTGTTGTATCTAAGTTTATCAACACAACGGTGGATTTGCTATTTCACTTGGCATTTTGAAATGACTGGCCTTAGAATCTAAGCTGAAATTTGCTCTTCCTTGTCAGTATTTTTATAGGATCAGTTCAGAAATGAAGATATTTGGAAAGTGCCAAGGCATACCTAGATTTAGTTTAGGCAGATTTCAAGCATCAAGTTTGTTGGTTGATTGTGATATAAGGCTGTTTTGGGGGAAGGAATATATGCATGCTGCTGCTGCTAAGTCGCTTCAGCCGTGTCTGACTCTGTGCGACCACATAGACGGCAGCCCATCAGGCTCCGCCGTTCCTGGGATTCTCCAGGCAAGAACACTGGAGTGGGTTGCCATTTCCTTCTCCAGTGCATGAAAGTGAAAAGTGAAAGTGAAGTTGCTCAGTCGTGTCCGACTCTTAGCAACCCCATGGACTGCAGCCTACCAGGCTCCTCCATCCATGGGATTTTCCAGGCAAGAGTACTGGAGTGGGGTGCCATTGCCTTCTCCCTATGTGCATGAGGATATTGAATACTAGAATTTGAACTTCCCTTCCTACTTTCCTAGTTCTCTTTCTTTATGACCACCCCCATGGCGTAATACAGTGTTTGCATTTGTCTGATTCTTAAGACAAAGTTCCTAAAAAAGCTTTCCAACTTCAATTTGTAGAATACCTGATTCTTTGAGAGGTTTTTGTGTTTGGAAACTGGACTACTTTGTCCAAGATGTTAAGAAAGATGGCTGCTGACTGTTCACATTATTTTGGAGGCTGGGTTTTAGATTTGCAAAAGAGTCAGACACAATCTAGCAACTAAACAATGACAACAAATACCATATATTATTTGGTATTATTATACTTGGGGAGTCAGGACAGGAAAGTGAAAACTTGTTGATTTTATGAAAAGCATTTGCTCCGCAAAATGGAATGCTGCCTCTGTTTGTGTGATTATGGAAAATTTTGTTTCTACACACACAGCACAGAACACTTTTCGGGAATCATCTCTCTTTATTTTCATGCCAACCCTGTGGAGAAGATACAGTTAGTACTCCTGTTTTGCACATGAAAAAAAGAGCCCAGAAACCTGAGACTCAGATGGATTAAGTAACTCATCCAAGTTCACTCAACTTCAAAGTTGTGCTTGAACCCAAGTCCATATGAATGCAGAGCTTACACTCTCACTAATATCCTGTGCAGTCCTGGAACATTCTAATGCTGGAGAACGAACTGAAGCTGTCGGTCTTTTTGGGCATAAAGGGAGTGGAGCCAGGGGATCAGAGTTAGCTAGCCTGGATTCCTAGCCCAATCTGTGGGTCCCCACCTCACCATTTGGCCCTCTCCAGAGCATCCCCAGCTCCAAACCTGCTAAGATGTACATCATCTCTGGCCTTACCTGGCTCACATGTGTTCCAGGGACCAGTCCAGGCTTTATCACATTCTCCATGATGAATCCTCTTCTTTCTGGGCTAACAGCTCTGTTTACGATGCTTCCTTTTTTTTTTTTTTCCTATATTGGAGGATTGCTGATGAACACTGTTGGGTTAGTTTCAGGTGTACAACACAGTGATTCAGATATGTATATCCATTATTCAGTTATGTATATCGACTCTTTTTCAGATTCATTTCCCATTCAGGTTGTTCCTGTCCTCGTCGGTTATCCATTTTAAATATAGCAGTGTGTTCATGTCAATCCCAAACTCCCTACCTATCCCTCCCCCCATCCTTCCCCTGTGGTGACCATAAGTTCGTTTTCTAAGTCTGTGATTCTGTTTCTTTATATTGCTTCTATCTGTTTCTCTTACTTCTTCTCCCTCCTTCTCACCCTCTTTTTCTAACATTTCTTGTTTTTCACCATTTTACTATAAGATCATTCTAGTCTTTAAAATAGTAACTGAAAACAAAGATAATAGTAGCACTTACCTTTTAGGGTTGTTTGGAGAGTTATAATAGTTATTAATAATTATAAAAATAATAACAGACTATAAGAATAATTGCCAGTATGTACTGTGTAATTACTGTGCACCCAGGAGCTATACAAAGCACACCTTACGCTTTTCATCTCATTACATTTTATACCAGCCCTTTGAGATGATTCCCTTCTCATCAGCTCCATTTTAGGGGTAACCACTTGGGGCACAGAGAGGTTAAGTTACTTGCCCAAGATCAGAACTTAAATTTTAGGACTCAGGTTATGTGATTCTGGAGCCTAGGTTCTTGGCTCCTTGTTTTTACTGCCTTGTCCTGATTCCTGAAAAGCAATAGGCACAGTGCATAGCAAATGGTAAGGACTTGTCATCATTTCAACAGATAATCATGTAGAGTCTCCTGTATCCCAACCACTGGGGATACAGCAGTAATAAAACTGATTAAAAAAAAAAAAAAGCAAAGAGAAAACCTTCAATGATACAGTTTACATCCCAGTTGAGGGGGTGGGGGCACACAAAAAAGATGAACTAGGTACGGTTGTTTGTGTCAGATGATGGTGAAGGCCATGGAGAAAAATAAAGTCAGAACAGAGGCTACCACATGCCAGAGAATTAGAATATTACATGTAACTAGAATCTTTATTTATGAATAGCCATGGTAGAGGTGAGACCTGCTCTTGTCATCATTCTACCAACCACTGGTAAGTTCCGTAGTTGGTAATATATACTTTTATCTCTTCCTTGTACTCTGTCTTCACATACCCCTTCAATATACAAATATTAGACAGCTTTGGAGCATGACATTAGAATTCACCCACCTAAAGTCCATTTGGCTTCTAATGGGAGTTTTGAGATACAGCATTTATTGGGCTTGGCTGCTGCGCACAGTGCTGGCATTTATATGTATGTAAAGTCAGTCCTCTCTGCCTGCAAGCGTGGTTGCCTTTCACAAAACCATCCTTCACTGTTTGCTGATTGCATTAGTGTCGCGTAATATGTGGCAGCATCAAGCCTAAGGAAATGCATGATAGATGAGCTAGGAAAGAGTCTGTTTGTTTCTCATACAGGATAAAGATGTCTTATGTGCACTGGAACAGTCAGTAGAACTAAAACTGTGTAACTTAGTTTGGGACTTGAACGCATGTGGCTGAGACTTGTACCCTGTCAAAACCCATGGTCTTCTGAGATCACGCACCTGATTTCAGGACTTAATGAAGCTCGGGTTCTTGACGTCTCATCACAGAAAGAATTCAGAGAGAGACAAAGTGATAGCTAAGAAGTGGGTTTATTTAGTTTGGGATCAACATGTACACACTGGTATATTCAAAATGGATAACCAACAAGGACTTATTGTATAGCACAAAGAACTCTGCTCAATGTCATGTGGCAACCTCGACTGAAAGGGGTTTTGGGGGACAATGGAAACACATATATGTATGGCTGAGTTCCTTCACCATTCACCTGAAACTATCAAAGCATGGTTAAATAGCTATACTCCAATACAAAATAAAATGTTTAAAGTTTGGGGGGAAAAAAAAAGAGTGGTTTATTTAGAGGAACATTCCATCAGACAGAGTGTACAGATTATCTTAGAAGGTGAGAGTGCCCTTGAAATATGATGTGGTTAGTTTTTATGGGCTGGATAATTTCATGTGCAAATAGGTGGGAGGATTGTTCTATTATACTATTTTGGGGAAGGGGTGGAAACTTCCAGGAATCGGGCCCCTACCCGCTTTTTGGGCTTCGATGGTCGGCCTGGGAACTGCCATGGCCCTGTGGGTGTGCCACTCAGCTTGCTGATGTATTACAATGAACATATACTGAGGTCCAAGGTTTAGTGGAAGTCACTAGTCCTCAACCTTGGACCCATTTGGTTCTAAACAGTTTATGTTTAGAACTTGGGCTATGTCATTCTTTCAAAGGTTGTGCCCTGCCCTCTTCCCTCCTGTTTCAGAGCTCGGCCATCATGGCCTACACACCTGAAGTCCTTATGTCGGTGTTTAACTGCAGAAGGGAAGCCTCTACCCACCACATTGAGGAGCAGGGTTTAAGAGGACAAGTTCACTGCTTTTCATTTTGGAAAACTCCTAACACAAGAGTTTCTATACTTATTATGCCAATTGAGGTAAAACCATGCACAACTTTACTTCTTTTGTTACTTGGAGAATTTGTAGAAAACCATCTACTATTTTGGGGTTGGGTACAACTTGACAAAACATAGGCAAAGGTAACACGCAGGGGTCATAACAGTTCACATTGGCCTGCCTTTATGGCCAGAATAGATTGCTGTGGCTGAAGCAATTATGAAGCAATCCATATTAGTTGTTTGAGAAATGCCATGTGACCCAAGAGGACCATATCATTCCTTTTATATGGCACTGACTAGATTTTTTTCCCCAAAAATTTTATCCATGAAGCCTCCACAGTGCCCTGTGAAGTACTGCTGCTGTTGTCCTACTTAATAGCAGTGCTAGGAGAAACAGGAAACTTTTAGACATTATACTCATATTTTTATTAGTTCAGGTAAGGTATGCAGCCTCCTATGTGCCAGAAAGTGGTGGGATAAGGAGAAAAATAAAACCTCGCTTTTGGCCCAAATAACTCCAGTCAGCAGATTTTAATTGAGCAACTATTATACATATTATGCAGAACCCTCCTGATGAAATGTTGAATAAAAGCTAACATGTTCCATATACTCAGAAGGTCTGCAGTCATAGGATAGCTGGAAATTAATTTAAAAAATACAAAAATGTAAAATTATGTGTCTGATATGTACTTTAAAGAAGGTATATTAGTGCTGGAAGATTTTAACCAAAGAGAAGTTGCCTAACTGGAAAGGCCATAAGACATCTTGTTTGGAAATTGATGATTGAATTGAGATGTGAAAGATGGATAGGTGTTCACTAAGTTGAATCAGAGATGGGGAAGTATTGGGTTGACCAAAAAGTTTGCTCAGATTTCCCCATAACATCTTAGAGAAAGCCCAAACTAACTTTTCGGCCAAGCCAGTAGATAAGGTAGGGGAGCATGTGCAGAGGCCCTGTGGCAAGGGAGAAGGGTTGATACAGTGAGAACATAGGATTAGAGAAGGCCGGAGATGTCAGATGAGACTAAAGACAAGCAGGGCCGATTAAGGTCTTCTGGGTTGTGTGTAGGATCTTCATCTTTATCTCACGGACAGTGGGAAACCACTGAGAGGCCAGGAACAGAGGGAATCAGATTACTCCTCAGTACGGTCACTGTAGTGTTTGCTTGGAAAACAGACTGGAAGATATGAGTGGAAAGGAGAGAGTTTAGGAGACAGTCAAGCATTTAGACCGGAGGAACTAAATGGGAGAAATGAAATAGAGTAAGGAAATGACATCGGTGATATATATGATTATATTTTATTACCGTTTAATGTGCCCTTCCTGCATGCTCGGCCCTTTGCTAACTCATTTCATCTGCCCAGTGACCCTTGAAATGGACATAATCTTGCCCATATAACAGATGAGGGAACTGAACCTTAAGGAGTTGACTTAGCTTGCCCACAGTAATAGAACATATGAATAGGGAAATCTAGGAATGAAAAGCCCAGAGCCAACCAAAGACACTGGGCAGATTCCAAGATCCTTTTCTTGGAATTGGTTGATGCACATGTTGTAGAAATAAACATCAGGGCATTCTCTTTGTCTCTTGGTAAACTCTGTCTCAGCTTATTTCCTGCAAGTGAAGCTACATAGAGGAGTGAACCTCCCCAGGTTCCTCAACTGATCGTAGAAGGATGTTAACCCCAAACAGTTTATAAACCCTTCCAACCATAGATTCCATTGTACCGAAATCACCCCTGGAATCAGGACACTTCAGACAGAGCTGTTCATGCTTTAAGTCTCCAAACACAAGATGATTCTGATTAGAAGGCCTTCCCAGCAAAGATACTAATAGCGGTGCCCCTCTCCCAACTGTGGTCACATATTTAAGAAAAATATCCTTGCTTCTATTAAAGTACCTGCTATCCAAAGATTACCTATTCGCTGTAATTCTTTTTTTAATCTTGGGAAGCTGACTGATTTCAAATAGGCCTCAGACTGCATGACGGAAATTCATCTCCTTGAACTTTATTTAACAGGGCCACAGAATCATTCTGAGAGAATCATTTAAATTAATATGAAGCATTACAGTGTTAAAGGGGAAAAAAATTCACTCTAATTCCCAATTTCAGAATTGCTCAAGACCTCTGTTCTGGGCTGTGACCCCATGAGTGTGGGCAGCCTAGGTGGCTGAGAAGTCCTCAGGTATCCTAAAGTCACACTTCAGCCTTTGACAGCTAATGTAAAGGGAGAATTACCACCCCCTCACTGCCCACTCCCCCCTACCAAGTCATTCAGTTAGAAATCACTCATTCACCAGTGAACACTGGTTAAATATGGAAAATCTGGAAACAAACAAACAAAAAAAGGCTAGAGTGGAGGTGGAGGTTTTTGTATCCCAAGCGGTTATCCACCCCAAGCTATGTTAGTTTCAGATGAGACAGCTTGTATGAAAATTTAGGAGTCCCGGAGAACAACAATAACAAAAATTAACAAATGGCAGGATGAGTAGCAGAAGGGAAAATCAAGCATATGCTGCTCGTTTGAAATGTAGTTTCACGAAAAATCTTTTCCATTACACCCTAAAACAATCTGTCCTTGCCAGATAACGCATTGGACATGGAAAGCCTGTTCCCTCCACTTGCTTTTTCTAGTTATAAGGCAGCCCTTTAAAAATGAGAGCTCAGCAGCTGGAGACAAAAAAATAAAAAGTCAGCTTGTCTTTGGAAGTAACATAAGCGGGGGTAAGGGGAGCCAGTGCCTCTTCCCACCACTTAACCAGCGGTGGCAAGCGGCACTTGGCTGTTTGTGTTCAGTCAACACTAATCAATAAACATCTGTTGGAATGAGCATTGGTGCCTCTTTACGATTCATTATGCTTCATTAGGAATTGGTTTTGTCTTCAAGGGAAGGGAAAAAAAAATTTTCATGTAATTAAAGAATAGTATGTTATGCTCCCATATTTTTCCCCCTAAAGACCTAAATCCTTTTAAGGCCATTATTTACAGTACATTTATCTGTATTTAAATGTAGCTACTTTTCCTTGAAAAGACCATCTGTTCATAAGGGCCATCCTTTTTCCATCCTCCCAGAGGTACATGTGGCAGAGCAGTGGTATTCGCTGAGGACTGCGGTTAAATGAAAATGTATGAGACATGAATGAGAGGGAGGACAGGGACCCAGCAAAGTGATGTCTGGCCCTATCCTGGGTGGGGGGGGGGGGGGTGAAAGGAAAGGAAACAACAAAATTTGCTGGACAGAGAGGCACATTTGAAATGACAATCTTTGGAAATGGCTTTACCAGAGGGAGGTATAATATCAGAAATTCTCAAGGCTGGTTGACTTCAGTGATCCTTTTGCAGGGTTTATGATAGACAGTTTAAGTGTCCCCTGCAGTATCTGGCAGGCAGAGCATTTTGTTATTTTTCTTTTGAGAAAATATCTTGCAGTGGAGGGAGTATTAGTATAAGTGATGCAGCTATAGTCACGGAAGTCACCTTAAAGTCACCATGAGTTTATCCCTGCTGAGGGCAGCGTCCTCGGGTGAACTTAGCAGAGTTGTATATGCTGCACACAAGTGTTCAAGTCAAACCTCAAGTCACCGATGATGACCCCACATCACACAGAACACAGTTCCTGTTCCTGTTAGTTTAACATTTATTTAACCACAGCTCTTGATGAACTGAAAAGCAGTCGAGGACTTTATAAAGAGTACAGCACAGAAGTCAGGGTGAAATTCAAGGGTTAGTGGAATATTAGCATTTACTTCTCCATTTAACGCATACTGGAGTTCCCAAATACAAAGTTTTGGAGGGCTATAAACCTTTCCTTGAAAAACACTCAAGGAATTTCACTTAAAGCCTGCTACCACATACAAGTGAAGGGAAAGAAAGGGTTAGGTGCAATGTGATTAACTTTTTCTATTTTTGAATAATGGAATGAAAATTAGAAGTAAAAAAGTAGCCAGGCAGTCTCAAGCAACATCATGCCTATGCATAGAGCAGGTCATATCCCTGTGTATGTAGGTACAAAGGATTTCTTGTTCACAGAAGTGAAGGATAATTACATAATGCATTGGTGCAAAAAGTTAAATGTGCAAGCAATATGTGAAATATGGATTTCTCCTCCCATCTAGCAGACCTGTTCTGTCTCCATATTTCCCAAAATGTGTTTGACAAAACACTTGTCTGTCAGGATGCTTAGCAAAATGAAAAGGTGATGAGACCCCCGTGAAGCATGTTTGGGCAATGTAGCACTCTTAGACATTCACAGGCTCTATTGGCATCTTAAAGGCACTGAGAAATCTAGCAGTAAATAAACAACTTTAGCTTTGTTAAATTCCAGCATCTCTCAAACTTGTTTGACAAGCAAGTCCTTCTGTTCACAGAGCGTGTTTTCGCATCATTCAACACAAGTGTTTGTGGAAACACACTGGCAAATGGTGACCTACAGTGATGTCTTCTAGGCTTGTGTAACTGATGTGCTTGATGGGGAATAATGGATTAAAAGTGCAGAGATGCTATTTCTGTGGGTCTCCAGGAGGGCAGAGAACTCTGATAGGAAACTGCAGAGCTATATAACTGGAGGCATTGTGAGGGTGCTGGTATTGGATCTTTGGAATCAGGAATAGCCTGATTCTTGGTGGAACAGCCTTCCTATAAAAGATACCTTGATGATGCATCTCTGATTTTTGTTTTCCTGTAGCCCATTTCCCTGAGTCTCAAATAGGTTGTAAATGCATCTGGACTTCCTGAATTGCTTAGGTTTCTCTTAGGTTTCTGCCTTCTCTCTGGGTAGTTCTTCACTTTGTTAAAAACACTTAGTTTACATTGTGAAATCAGATTGAAACAGTTTGATCTCACCACCTACAGCTGAGAGTCCTGGACACCTGACCTTTGTAGGAAAGTACACAGTTGAGGTTGGCAGTGGGTACCACCTAAAGGAAGTTTGCCTTTCCACAGCCTTCCATATATGTTAAAAATGCCTCCTTAGAGAGAGAGGTGGTATTTTTCCTGATTTCAGTGTCTCTCCAAATTGATGAAGGATGAAAATTTCCCACCTACCCTTGATCCTTTAGAATAGCTGTTGTTGTTGTTCAGTTGTAGGTCGTGTCCAACTCTGCGACCCCATGGACTCTAGCCCCCCTGGGTCTTTGTCCTTTACTATCTTCCAGAGTTTCCTCAAATTCATGTTCATTGAATCCGTGATGCTGTCTAACCATCTCATCCTTTGCCACCCACTTCTCCTTTGACTTCAGTCTTTCCCAGCATCAGGGTCTTTTTGTTGCTTATGTTCTGCCCTGTTCGATTGAAGTGACATTCTTTGCAATGCTATTGTGAGAGATGGGGTTATAGATCTTGTTTCTTTGTTCTTTACTCCATTTTCCTTTTTTTATTTTCCTAAGTATCTTATTTTTTCCATTCTATTTCTTCTATTTTTCTTTTTATGCCCCTCCACCCCTTCCTTCTCCTTTTCCACTCTTTTTCTTATTTTTTTTTTTAAGTCTTCTCTCCCTGTCCTTCCCTAATAAAGAATTATGGTGGCTCTAAATACCTTATGTAATATTATGTCACATTCCTTAGATCTACCAAGCTTATCTGGCACACGTAGAAACTGAGGTACATCTGGGAACCATGCTCATTCTTAGTGATCACCTTTGCCAAACTCTGCCAAAACTTTGACCATCTTTGCCAAAACACAATTTATAAGCAATGTGTTTTAGACTTGTACATAGCTTTTGTCAGGTTTTTAGGCTGTAGTTGTTTTTTTTAGATCAAGGTCAAAGTGTGTGGTTTGCACAGGTTATGTCTTGCTTGACAGTTCCTGGCCAAAGTGGAAGTGAGGATGCAGGGCAATTGAGGCTTCCACTGTAAGCCCCAGACCTGGGGGCCAAAAAAGGGCACTTTCTCCCTTCTCTGCCACCTTGGTATTAACCCAGTAGAAGGTTGAGTGCTATAGTCATCCCTGTTTGGAGACCTCTGCTTATGACATTGGTTCATCACAGGCTCCCAACGCAGTTTAGCAATTTTATCTGCCAGTTCTAGGGTTTTCCTTTCTTGGACACATTTGCACATGGTGACATTTTCTTAGAGACCCTCACATCAGTTCAGCAGTTTCATCTGCACATTCTTTCCATTCATCCAGTCTAGAAAGGTGTTTAAACATGACATGTTCCTTTGTGGTCTCCTTTCCCAGTCTGGCCATTGGTTCTCTGGGTGACCAGTTTGATTTGCTTTTTCTAGCTTGATCATTCTTTTTGGCAGAGCAGAAAGCAGGAAATTAGAAGCTGATTCAATTTTTTTTTTCTGATGATCTAGTTGTATTTGTAGATCAAAGGATATTTAATATGTATAGTTTTGAATATCAACTTTAATATAAAGTTAGTTATAATGCTGGATATTGTATTGTGTGTGCAAGAAATTGGATGTACTTAATCTTCTTTAAAAAGTTGCTTTAAGAATCACTTAGAGATATGAATTTGTCTAATAAACCCCACTGTTCCGTTTGACTTGAAAGTTCTACCCCTCTCTTGTTGAGGATGGAAGAAAGTTGATCACTCATGGGTATGTTAATGTAAACTCTAGGAGTTTACATTAGGTTATGCTACCAAGAAGTTTTATTCTCCAGCTCAAAGAGAACACAATTCTGCAAGAGGCAAAATAGACAGTAAATACTGTCATCTCTCAAATAATATTCTCTTATAGTAAATGCATAAAGCAAGCAGGGAGATGTTTTCTGTAGCTCTGTGAGATTCAGTATACCATTATATATATTCTCACATATATATGCATGTGTATGTCTCAGATACATCTCCTAATGGAGTCTGTATTTTCTATCAGCACAGATACCTGTGTCCGTGTGTTGTATTTCATGGTGTATTCTGCTGGACAAGTTAAGGCCTTACAAATTTAGGACGTAATGTTTAATGAAAATGCACACTATCAATTTCCGTCATGATGTAAGCCTTGTTTTGCTAACTCTGTGATCTACTTGCCTTAAAATCTTCCTATAATTAGATATTTCCCAAGATCAGAGATTAATAGAACAGTGTCGCACAAACCATCTTCCGTGCCCCAACTCCGAGAACATCCTTTTCCCCTGAATAAGACTGTTTGCTCTGATAGATTTTATCCTGATGGTAATTTGATTTATGGGACTGATGTTGAATTTCTTCCTTTCAAATTTATGGTCTGGTAGATTTCATGCTGAGTTCAAGATGCTGAGCCTAATGATATTCACATTGGTGGCATTATATTGATTTGTTTTGGTATGATGTATAGGGCTTTTAAAAATAATAACACAGAATAATTATACATATACAATATACTTTTTTATGCTTATGCACACTGAAATTAAGATTTATGCTCAATATCTTGTGATTCATTTTATAAATGTCTAAATCCAGAACTCTGAATTGATGACATTTTTAATTGGGAATAGGTAGTGATGTGTGTCTTCTCTTGTTATTTCCTAAAGGTTCAGTATTTGAGTGCTGCTGTTATTTGTTATAATTTATTTTGTGGGCTTTGTTGGGGCATTTTAGAATTCACACATATGTATGCAAGAGACTTCTGTTCTAGTTAATCAAGCCCTAAAGAAAAATTAGATAACTAGCATTAATATGTGAAGTATAGGATTTCTCAGGTGGGCGCTAATGGTAAAGAACTCCCTGCCAATGTAGAAAACATAAGAGACACGGGTTTGATACCTGAGTTGGGAAGATCCCCTGGATCTTCTTATATTTATCACTCAAGTATTCTTGCCTGAGAATCCCATGGACAGAGGAGCCTGGTGGGCTGCAGTCCATAGGGTTGCAGAGAGTTGGGCATGACTAAAGTAACTTAGCACACACACACACACACACACACATGTGAAGTATAAACCCTTATAGTTTTATGTTACACTCTGAAATGAATTAAATGCCCACCACATGGGATAATGGATGTGAAAATACTTTTGTATACTAATGTCAGTTGGTAAAGTAGTGGGTTAAAGATGATGAACATTGGTCCACACAGCCCATTGTTCATGGAGAATGGAAGAACATGTGAGCATGAATAGCATGTTATTCATGCTATTTCAAATATTCAAAGCTAATTTCAAATATTCTAGTTTCATACCTCTGTGAAAAGGAATTTTCCTGGGTCTAAAATCAATTTTAGTATATGGTATTTGCGCTTTTACCATGAATAATATACAGTCTATTAGTAAAGACCTTGACCAAAAAATTAGTCATTAAGTACAAAAAAAAAAAAAGACAGAAAACCAAAAACACAAATTATTACGGGTCAGTTTACTTATGGATTGCTTTATTTTAAAAAAAAATTCATATAGATACTTGACGTTAAATGAATTGAAAACTTTAGTTGGTTGACCAGATTTATTCCTTTTTCAGCCAGCTGTGCTGTTGTTGTATGAAAACAGCTTTGCTGAGGTCTTTGCCAACAGACAGCAAACTATTATGATGAAAAATGTGACTTTTTAGTGTCATACATCTGTTAACCAATTCACATCCAACATTCTAAACTGTGTTCTCCTTCATTTCCTTGCCTATATTCCCATGAAAACTTCATTTATTTATTCACAAGTTATTTTAAGATGAGCCATTTCCCCCAGTTTGTAGTGCAGCTTTATGGAAAGAGACATCATCATGGAATCTGACAGATCTATCCTTGAAATAATAATACTCCTTCATGAATAATCTCTGGGAAATCTACCTTTCAAAAACTCAATTTTTAGGAATAAATAACTTTGTAAAACTTCCGG
Organism: Cervus elaphus; assembly: GCF_910594005.1. NCBI lineage: Eukaryota > Metazoa > Chordata > Mammalia > Artiodactyla > Cervidae > Cervus > Cervus elaphus. Next base: position 52,637,707 of record NC_057838.1, read on the forward strand.
CAATGCGGGAGACCTGGGTTTGATCCCTGGGTTGGGAAGATCCCCTGGAGGAGGGCGTGACAGCTCAGTTCAGTTCAGTTGCTCAGTCGTGTCCGACTCTTTGCAACCCCATGAACTGCAGCATGCCAGGCCTCCCTGTCCATCACCAACTCCCAGAATGTACCCAAACTCATGTCCATTGAGTTGGTCATGCCATCCAACCATCTCATCCTCTGTCATCCCCTTCTCCTGCCCTCAGTCTTTCCCATCATCAGGGTCTTTTCCAATGAGTCAGCTCTTTGCATCAGCTGGCCAAAGTATTGGAGTTTCAGCTTCAACATCGTGACAACCCAGTCCAATATTCTTTCCTGGGGAATCCCCATGGAGAGAGGAGCCTGGCAGCTATATCCATGGAGTTGCAGAGTCCGACACGACTGAGTGGCTAGGCACAGCACAGCTCAGCACAAGAATGTAAAAAAGAGAACTCCTCACATGGTGCATGTGTGCACGCTCGGTAGTTTCACTCGTGTCCGACTCTTTGCGATGCTATGGACAGTAGCCCATTAGGTTCCTCTGTCCATTGAATTCTCCAAGCGAGAATACTGGAGTGGGTTGCCATGCCCTCCTCCAGGGATCTTCCTGACCCAGTGGTCCAGCTTGGTTTCTTACATCTCCTGCTTTGACAGGAGAGTTCTTTACCACTAGCACCACCATACATAAGGTTGTAAAATAGAAAGTACTTGGGTATGATAGATGCTCAGTGAAACCTGATAGATACTCAATGAAGGTTTGTTCTAATTCTACTAGTATTTGACTCATAGAATATAGATTTGGACTTTGGATGACTGCGCATGAGCTTTAGTTTTTTGATGCAGTCCAACACCAGAAAACATTTAACACTAGCAATACTTGTATGCTTTTTCTACTGTGTACCTGGCTTGTTAGAAATAAAACATTGGCAGTCCTGAGTTCTTTGTATAATGCAAAATGCATGCTTAACGTATATGAGAAAAATGTGTGCATCAAGCTATTCTTTTGTTATTTTCTGTATGTGACTCTCATCCCCGCCATGAGATGTTGGTGATTTTGACCCAGCCAACACATATGTGAATAATTGCTTTAAGTTGGATTTTAATATTTAACTAAAAATTTAAAGGAAAATAAAATTGTACTGAGAAAAGAGTCACCAGTTTCTATCAGTTTGCTTGCAAGGTTAGAAAAGACATTCACGTTTAAATATCTCTTTAATGATGGAAATGAAGAGAGCTCTATAACCTTGTAGTCAATAAGCCTGGGGATTAAACTCTGTAATTTAGGAGCTCATTAGCCATCCTTTCACTTAGGACAATAATAATTTAATACCTTAACACCCCCTCACTCCAATGACATGCATATCATATTTCCTTTCCAGAGCCTTCTCCTTTTCAGAACTGTTGATTGACACTTGTAATTAGCTGAAATACAGTAAGGTAATCCTGTGGAGTATTGGTTTACTGTAAATAGATTATGCTTTCTTTTATTTTGACTAAACTTTGGACAAAGTAGGTCTTAAGGAAAGCGAGACAGAGAGAATGCGCAACACCAAGTATTTTCTAAATTCCCCATCTCTAGTTGGTGGAGTTTTTGTTCAAAAACAGAAGGCTAACTCTATTCATTATTTTCATATTTTTTTGGAAACAGTTTGCTATATGAGTTGGGTTTTAAGATGAAAATACGAATAATAAAGTTCCTTTTATTTGAGATGTGATCAGGGCTGCTGAATTAAACATTTTGGTTCAAAAAGTGTTAATGGAACACCTCTATTAGTTTTATTAATGGATTATTTTGTGGTATTTTTCTGCTGTGTATCGAGAACAATTGCTCAAGAACCTGGTGGGCTGAAGTCCATGGCATCAAAAGGAGTCAGACATGACTGAGTGACTAACACTTTCAGTTTCACACTTAAGGGATCTTTTCAGGGCAGCCTAACCATCCATGATTTTCACCTTGCTGCTACTTTCAGAACCTCATGTTATACACGTGAAGAGTAGCTTGAAATGATTACACATATTATTGAGCAAGACTGTGGTCTCTATGGGGTGAAACCAGAAACGGGAATCATCAAAAGACCATGCCTCTATCTGGTCAGGAAAATCAGCACCTGGAGATGGTCTGTCACACCGGATGTGGCTGGAGGAATGGTCATGCGCAGGAGGATACTCCACGGAGCCTCGTATTTTAGCTGACTGGCTGGGGGAGAGCAGGGATTGATCAGTGTGACCCAAGGGTCTCTAACCTGGTGTGTCTGGAACACTGGCTTTGGTGATGAAATGACAACCTAAGTGTTATGCCTGGTGAACTTAATGTGCAGTCTGGCTGTTCTTATAGAGATACTCAGCAGGTTGTTTCAGAAAGGGCTGTTAAGGAGTTTTCAACTGGGGAGGTAGAGCAGTTTGGATGATGAGAAAAAACCAAAGTGTGTCCATAGGTGTCTCCCATGTCTTTTATTTACTTTTTATTATGCTTCTCGTGCAATTTACTCGAGGCATTTTTATTAATGTGTTTTCTGTGCTTCAGTGCCCTCATCTCAGAAATAAGATAGTAAAGACTTTAGTACCTATTTTGTAGGGGTGTTAATAGAAATTGAGTCAGAGCAGAACCTGAGTCCAAGTAAGTGCTCAATAAACATCATATTAAGTACATCACTGAAGTCACGTATTAATTATCTACTGGACATAAACATGCAATGAAAGACTCTTCAAGACACAAAGTGAGCACATGTCTTTTAGTTTTGAATGTATTGTATTTCTGATGCTTTAACCTCTGGAACTTCGATGACCCTGGAGGGACTGTTCATCCAGGGCAAGCCAGTTTCTAGAGACAGAGAAAGACTAGCCTGTGTGTAAGCCTTTCATATTAAAATAAAGCAATCCAGAGCCCTTGCACCCCAACCACCTTTTTTTTAATGAGGCTGTCACATGGCTCTTACATCCTAGACCACCATCCACCTGCTCTGGTTACCCTAGAACCAGGCACCAGATAGCTAGGGGCAGCCCCTGCCCTATAGCCTGCTGAAATTATTCACACTAGCCAATCCTAAACCTGCTTATCCTGCCTTACCCCTATTCCCTTCCATGGAAACCTGAGAAAGGCTCTTACTCTTGGTTTCCCATCCCCCTGCCTCCTGACCAATCTGTTTTTCCCCATGTGGCTGCCATGACATGGCTTGTCCCCCACCCTCCTTTGGAGTATAATGAACTGTCTTTTTTTTTTTTTCTTCCTCCATGTTTTATTATTTTGCTTCTCACCTATATTTTATATTTTCTTTCATTTATTTTGAATTGGATGATTATTGCTTTACAATGTTGTGTTCCTCTCTTCCGTACAACATCAATCAGCCAGAAATATCCATGTGTCCCCTCTCTCTTGAATTGTCTTTTCTTTTTCTTTTTTTTTAAATTAATTTATTTATTTTTTCAGTGGGTTTTGTCATACATTGACATGAATCAGCAATAGATTTACACGTATTCCCCATCCCGATCCCCCCTCCCCCCTCCCTCTCCACCCGATTCCTCTGGGTCTTCCCAGTGCACCAGGTTCGAGCACTTGTCTCATGCATCCCACCTGGGCTGGTGACCTGTTTCACCATAGATAATAAACATGCTGTTCTTTTGAATAGTCTTTTCATTTCAATGACAATCATCTTCTGATCTGTTGGTTCCACCACACTTAAATAATAATGAAGCCAATGTTAAAACACCATGAGGATAGTAGCTAAATGGAGGTGTCAGGCGAGTGTATTCTCCTCGGTTCTGTCTCGTCTCAACAAAAATTTGAAGCAACGGATGTTAGAGACCTCAGCATGTTGTAGCTCTCAGACAGACCATGTTATAGCTCTTGGGTCTTGGACAGACTGTGTTATAGCTCTCAGGTCTCGAACAGACTGTGTTATAGCTCTTAGACAGATCAGTGCTACAGCTCCGTGTTACAGCTCAATTTGAATTAAAAAATAGCAGGAAAATACATCCTCGAGACGTGAGGGCATGCCGACCCAAAGACGCGAAGAGAAGAGAAGGGAGCCCTGGTCCTTTGGCTCCTCTTTTTATATGTTTTTTCCTCCCCCTGGGCCTGCCCTTTGAAATTGGGCTAGCCAGGAGTGCTGTTTGTTCTACCTGAGTTCCTCACTCTGGTCCTCAGACTTTCCTTTGTTCTGTTTTCATGGGCTTTTCCCTTCCTTGTCTTTTAGCCACCGCCATTCTGGACTCCTTTTTCCTATTCTAACTACCTAACAGAGGGTAGTGAGATCACTGCATATCAAGGGACCCATTAGCTTCTAGGTGATGCTATAATAGCCACACTATGGATGCCCTGTGTGAGATCCTGGACCATACAAGATGAGGACTGTGGGAGGCCCCATGAGAAGAATTTGGGGAAAGCTATTGGAGGCCAATGGTCACATCAGCAAGACTGAAAAGGGTTCTGCAGACCCAACAGTACACGTTTAAAGGAGGTGACTATTGAGTGAAGGTTGTAGATCAGTGTTCTCAGGGACATTATAGGCAAGAGAAGATCTGTCCCAATTCTTAGCTTTGAGATGCCAAGGTTGTGGTTGGGTAAGGTGAGCTATTTGAAGAACTGGATAAGGAGGGGTGGTGGAACTGGGGATTGCTGGGTGCAGGGGCTTTCCGGGGGGATAGTGGTTGTGGATCCAGGGAGGGAGGGAGGCAGAAGGTTAGGAGGTCTGCATGGGGTTCGGAAACCTTAAAGTTCTGGTGGGAGCTTAGATGCAACATGGGACAGGAAGAGTCACCTTCCCAAGGTGAGAGGCCTTAGGTCTTTCTCCTGGAATGAGGGTCTAGAGGTGACTGAAGGGTTGCGAGTGTTCAAGGGTGCAGAGGTGACTGAGGCATTGCCAGCTAGTATCAGCCTCATCTTCAGAGTTCTTCTCTGTCTTAAGGACCATCAACAGGAAGTGCTAATATATATTTCTATACCATTTTATCAACAGTTTCTGTTCCTTTTGGAAGCAGATTCTGTGGTCATGAAACCTGTCAACTCATATAATTCTGGGGATTGGTGTAGTTTAGGGGTTCCCACTCTGTAATCTGATGGTGCCGTATCTTCTCTGGGAAAATCTCTTAACCTCCACAAACCTTGGCGTTCTCTTCTGTAACTTATGAATGATAGTAATAGGTTATAGGACTGTGGCAAGAAGTGTACAAGCTGAGATGGTGTGGACAGAGAACGTCTCCTGCCATATCAGTAAACAAAGGATGTTTGCTGATGTTTAGCGGCTCTAAAGCTACCAGTCATTGCAGCCGCACCTGACTGTGGACCCTGACAGGATTCAGGATGGATAAAAACAGGATACTGGCCCTGGATGGTTAAGTGGCATATCAAAGGAATGATTTCAGTGAGCCCAGACTCTCGAGTCTTTCCATACAAAGAAAAGTGGTAAATTGATTAACTTGAGTTGTCTGCTTTTTATGGACTTCCCAGGTGGTACTAGTAGTAAAGAACCTGCCTGCCAATGCAGGAGATGTCAGAGACTTGGGTTCAATCCTTGGGCCACACACACATGTCTGCTTTTTCTTTAGTTGGCAGAAATCTTTTGATATTCAGCAAACTAGTTGTTTTTCTTTTGCAAAACTCCTATACATCCTGACTCCCCACCCGCCGCCTTTCCTCTTCAGAACAGTCCCTCAGAGCTATCTGAGAGACTGTCTCCTGGACTTAAATCTTCAGCATGTTTGCAGAATAAAACATAATTATCAACTTTTAGGTTGTGAATTTTTTTCAGTGAACATTGATATTAAACTCTTATTACAAAGCCTGACGCATAGCAAGTGCTCCTGCTGCTATTTTTGTTAGTGTGGAACTGTATGGACATATTTGGGTCAAAACAGTGAATCTCATCCATTTCATATGATTCAAAATAATACTATTACTTTGAATGCTGCTGTTTACTCATATGAAGTTATCTCATTTATGGGCTGCAAGATTCTTAGATCTATTGAGAACTCAACAGGAAAATAGTGGCTATAAATGATATTTTCCAAAGTCAAGTAGAGAAAAGGGAAGATTTCTGCCCAGTGCCTATAAGGTCTGTCCTGGAGAACAGGATATGCCTTCCCTTTCTGGAGACGCCAGTGAACTCATTGGAGGTCTTAGCATAAAAGTAACACCAAGCCATCAAGTTTGTTCTTGCACATGCTGGTGGAAGGTGGAGGGTGGGGAGCTGAAAAGAAAGCAAGTAAGCAAAGAAACAGTGCTTTTATTATTTTTTTAACTAAAAAATCTTTTTTTAATTGGAAGATAATTGCTTTACAGTGTTGGGTTAGCTTCTGCCTTAAAACAATGTGAATCAGTCATAATGCTTCTAGATAGTCATAAGAACTGTGAAGACATTTAAATAGGCAGTGTAAAAGGAGGGGGTGTGATAGTTTTGAATAGAGAGTGAGTCAGGGGAAGGTTCCCTGTGGAAGGGCGTTTGCAGGTGTGGAACCCCCAAGGACAGAATGTGCTTGGTGTTATGGGGAAGACAGGAAGGTGAAGGTGGCTGAACAAGGGGAGGAAGAACAGGAGATGAGGTTGGGAGGGAGTTGAGGGGGTGGGCATGGAGAGCCTCCTTGAATGGCAATTGTTTCTTGTCTGCCATGTAAAACAAAATTAATGCAATTCACGTAACTAATTGCAGTGATATCTCTGGTGTTTTATATTGTGCCTTTCTTTTAACAAAGAAATGTGCCTGTTATTACACTTGATCCTTAGAACACCCACAGCAGAGAAAGGGGGAAAGGATTTTATTTGTTTCTTCATTTTACAACTAGTGACAACACTGAGACCCAGGGAGGCCAGAAAACAGGCTAGATTCTATCTACTCCACCCCCATGTTTTCTTACATGCCTTCTGCAACTCCCCCTGTGACCTAGTCTTCTTTGGAGCTTTAATTCCTTTGGAAGAAAGACTACAAAGTTCAGGTATCTCATTATTTAATTATGTATTGTTGCAATTTGTAAGGAAGATAGCTGTTTATTTAATTCAAAGCCATCCCCTGCATTCCCCTCAGCAACTCTTCCTCATTAAATATAAGAAATGTAATTAAATATAAGGCTTGAAATAGGTTAGAGGTGTGAAACAATTGCCTGGGTATCGAATATGGTGTTCATATGTAAACACAGCCCACAGATCACAACTTCTGAAATGCCTGTGTGCTTAATTAGCCAAATGTGAGCTCCAGGTTGCAATAAATAGATACTCCTCAATAGACGGCCGTGTGTCGCCGTGTTAGCTAGAAGTGAGGTAGCCGAGAAGAAATTAATCGCTAACACATCTGGGTCTGTGTATTTCTTCTTGTAATTAGTTATCCTTTCCAAGGCATTAAATGATTTACATTCCTCCCAAGCTGTGTATCCATAGTAACCATGTTGGGTTTTTTTCTTTTTTAATTTGGGTTGAAGTCTTATAGTGACTGAATGAAAAGCCAGGTGTGCTTGATTCAGTCACTTGGCGGACATCAGTGGAAAGCTAGATAAATGCCCAAGTCTTCGCAAAGTGCTGAGGGGAAGACAGCCATGGTGTTATAGCCACACTTTCCGGGAAACAAACTCACTCAGAAGGACAATACAGATAGTGGAGTGCAGTTTATTACACTGGTGGGCCCAAGGCAGAGTCTCCTCTTAGCCAAGGGCCCCGGCCAGCATTTGTGAAAATCTTTTATACCCCATGTGTACGTGTCCAAACCCACCACCCCAATATCTTGATGCTTACAAAGGAAGGGTAAATACAATCACAATAACCCCATCATTCTCATGTTATGTGTTCAAACAGTTAATAATCAATAAGCCTGTGGTTACATTCCAACCAGTTAATAACCGATAAGCGTGTGCTTACATTCTGATAGATAGTGTCCGGAGGCAGGGGTGATTAGTGTCTGTTTTCTCTTAGGTGATGAGTAACCTGGATATGATCTTCAAGGTTCCCCTGTCCGGAGGGGGTCTTATCCTTCCATTGTCGTTCCCACAGGCACTAAGCAGAGAGTTCAGAGTCCACTGGAGAGGCGGCCTAGCACGATCAGCATGGACAGGCTTGAGATGGAGTCCAGGCCCGAGATGGAGTCCAGGCCCTATGAATTCCTTCTTCAATGGATTCTGCTTATAGGTTAGTGAGGCAGCTAGGAGTGTTATCTCTGGAAGAGTCAAGGTAGACAGCAATAAAGATCCTGAGTGAAAAAGAAACTTCTCTAAAGACATTAGAGAAAGAAGAGGTTAGCTGAAGAGAGACCAAGGAAGGATTCCTAAAATTTAAAAAGTTACCAATAAGGAACTCCTATCTAGAATATTAAAAGAACTCTCAAAACTGTAGTAGAAAAACATGAAAAATCCAATTAGAAAATAGACAAAAGGTGTAAGGAAACATTTCCCTGATGTGGACACATGATGGCAAATAAGCATACGAAAAGATGCTCAGCATCACTAGGTCTTGGGGAAATGTGAAGTAAAACTACATGAGATATCACTACACACAGATTAAAACAGATACAATAAAGTGACAACACCAAATGCTGGCAAAGTTGTAGAGAAACTGAATCTGTCTGGTGGGGATTAAAAAAAAAAAGCTATTCTCAGTCTGACAGTTTATAGTTTCTTAAAAAAACAAATGCTAACCATAAGACCCATTAGTTTTACTCCTGGGCATTTATCCAGAGAATAAAAATGTAAGTGCACACAAACACATGTATCAGTACATGAGTATTCCTAGTAGAATATTTGGAGTAACCCAAAATTGGACACAACCAGACAGTCCTTCCATGGGTGAATGGTTTAACACAATATGCTACATCTTTACCTTGGATGCACTGCATGCAGTGAAAAAGCATGAGCTGTTGGTATAGACAACAGCTTGGATCTCAAGGGCATTATACTAAGTGAAAAAAAAAAAACCAACAACAACAGGTCAAACAAAGTACGGTTCCAATATAGCATTCTTAAAATGACAAAATTATACTGTTGGAGAACAGATTATTGATTGCCAGGGGTTAGGAGCCATAAGGGGAGGGGTGGAAATGTGAATATAAGGGGCATTGACTTAAAAAATGGACATAACCGGAAGAGTCATGTTTTATTTGGTGGAGTATTTAGAACTTCAAGCCCAGGAGACAGCATCTTAAGTAACCCTGAGAAAACTGCTCTGAGGATGCTAGAGGAGGAACCAGCTTGTAGAGAAATTTTGCCACGGAGGGCTGGTAGTTTGAATATCGAAAGATTATTGCTAAGATGGTTGGGTGGCATCACTGACTTGATGGGCATGAGTTTGAGCAAGCTCCAGGAGTTGGTGATGGACAGGGAAGTCTGGCATGCTACAGTCCAAGGGGTCGCAAAGAGTCAGACGCGACTGAGCATATGAACTGAACTGAACTGAACTGAATTAAGAAAACCAGGTATACCAAGTTAAGGAACTCATTGCTTTTCTATATATGGGAAGGTACAAGAGTCCAGGCTCCTGAAATCATTCCTTGCATATGCGTGTCAGCTATCCTGGGGCCAATATCCTGTGCTTTTTATATCCTGAGCGCCCCTGGGCTTCCCTGTAGGAGTGGCTAAACAACTTGATTGCTGTTAGATTACAGGTCTTCTTCTCCTGCCCTTAGGGCTCAGGAACCCACTTTGGAGGGCTGGAATTCCTGAAGACTGTGACATCTTTGTTTACTGCTATGGCAGGAAATATTCCATTCCTCAGTTCTCAAGGGCCCCTCTTCTCATACTCACTATAGAGAAGGGCTGGGAGGACAAGGGCATTTCAAATAAAGTAGGTGTGAGTGTTCTTCTTCCTCTTCCATCCCTGAGATAGAAATCCTCTTCCAATTTCCATACTGATTTATTTGTGATGGAACATAGTTCTTTGTCCACTCCCTATCTAGCTGGCCTAATCTCGCTTTCATCCTGGCTTAAAAAAAAAAAAAATCATTGACTTCTGTCAACTTGAAAATTCTTGCTTGTCAGCCTTCTCCTTGCCTCCCTCTGATCCCCATGTTCCGCTTTGTTACCTGTATCATCTGTGTGTGTGGGATGCCAGGAGTACAGCTGAGCAAAGCTATGTGATCTCCAGTACACACCCACAGATTTATTGCAGTGCCTTGGTTTTTCTTCTTACTAGTGTAATAGGAGAGCAGGTCTGTGCTCAGAGTAGTGGGGCTTAGCTTTCTGGTTGAAACCAGTTCAACTATCATAATCTCTCAGGCAGAACTGCTTAGCTAGAATCCTAGCAGAGAGCTGAGTTGCTGAGGGGGAGAGAGGGAGGAGGTCCACTGCAGGAATGTGCTCCTGAGGCCACCTGGGAAAAGGCGGGTGGCTATTTTGTTCTGTTCAAGGGAAAGCCTTTGTTTCTGTCTTGTAAATGAGATTTCTTCGTCCACCCCTATTCTTGGTGGAATATTTAGCCAGCAATCTGATAGAAAACATCTGTGGACATGTTAGGCTGTGGAAATGAGATGTGGCCTCAAGCCGGGTTTGGAGCATCAAACTAAGCCACAGGAGTGTTCTGAAGAAGATGGTTCCTACAAGAGGCACAAGGTGCAGGTTCTACAGATCTCTGAAAAGATGGGGTCTGGGATTAGGTTTGCCTGAGAACTAAGAGGCCACCTGTAGGAAGGGCCACGTATAAAAGATTCAGGCTGAGGCTTTGTTGATAAATATGGATGTACAGCATGGAGGCTGACAGTGGGAGAGCGGGGGGATTGGAGCCACCAGAGCCAGCATAGAGGCTTCAACAGGACAACTGGAGACCCTCTGTCAGGGGCCTACAGCCTGCCTGATGCTAGTGATGCCAAGTCATTCCCCCAGAACCCATCATCCCTAGTTTCTGAGGCCACTTTGAAGTCAACAGAAGAGTCCAGACCCTAGGATCTTAGGATGATTCATTGCCCATGGTGTGGGGCCAGGCAGTTGAGGGAAGAGAGTCATTCCCAAGAGTGAGGGCCCCTCAAAGGTAACGCGACTTTCCACACATGATCAGGCTCCCATTCCGAACCCTTCCCAGATCACCTGTCCTCTCTGCATTGCAACACTCTCACCTTAACAAACCAAGTGTTTGAGATAGTTGTCAGGAAAGACTGGGGGCGTCTGCCCTCGCAGGATCTGACGGTGCCCCGTGCCTCCATCTCCTGGGTCTCCTGCAGCCCCGCAGCAGTACCCGCCTCTCACGGTCCTCATGATAGCCTGGCGGCTCCCCCGCGGCTCTGGGTCTCATGTGCTCTTTCCAGCGTCTGATAGCATGTTTTGAATCCTAACACATCACAGATTCTCAAAGTAGACATAAAGCCAGTGAAGATTCCCAACTTTAATTGTATACACAGAACCCACAACAGGCAGTTATACAATATTTTAGGACAAAATAAAATATGTGACATCACAGGAGTCCTTTTGCTTGGACACAATAAAGCCAAGTATGAGTGAAACAGAGAGACAGAGACCGAGAGAGAGAGAGGTCTCTGTCTGTCTCCTGCTATTTTCAGAAAAAAAGGGTGAGAGGCTGCTGGGAACACTGGTGTTTTGTTTCCTTGCTGTTTTGACTGGACTCTGATTTTGGCAAACCTCTAAGTTAGTTTGATTTCCCCACTGCCTACGCTTCACTGCAGAGAGCACTGTTAAGCGTAGTTGAGTTTGAACACAATCATCTTTTCCTACTGTATACACAAAAGTACATGCCATCACATTTATTTTTGCTATTTCTATAAAGAATTGCACCCCCTGGTTTCAAGTCCAATAATGATTCAAGATGAAGAGATTCATTCCGGTGATCTCTTGAATGTTGAGCGGGAATGCCTCCTTTGTGTTCCTCCTCCTCCTCCTATTTCACTTCACTGGTTCATTCTATGCTTATCTACCGAGTGCCACACATCACTTCAGGGGCTGGAGTCACCACCATGAATATGTCAGAAAATTTAAAAAGTAAACAAATGCAGACCGTGATTACAAGAAGGGGAAGGGGATTGTGTCATGGAGACTCTATTATGATGGGGGACTCTTTCGTATTAAGGAATGAGGGGAGTGCTTGTCAGGGAGGTGTCTTAGTTCAGATTACTATAGCAGGACACCATTGGCTGGCTGGGTGCATTAAACAACAGCATGTGCCAAGGTTGTGGAGGCTGGGAAGTCTATGCTGGAGGCCCTCGCAAAGCTGGTGTCTGGTGAGAGCCTGCTTCCTGGTGTGCAGATGGCACCCTTCTTGTGTCCTCACATGTGGGGACAAACTTCATGTGTCTTTTATAAGATCCCTGATCCTATTCATGAGAGCTCCACTCTCTTGACCTAATTACCTCTCACAGGCCCTACCTCCTGATATGGCTACATGAAGGGTTAGGGTTTCAGCATGTGAATTTTAGGGGCACACAAGTTTATAGCAAAAGGCAAGAGTAGAACAGAGATGTCAGTGACAGTAACCAGAAAAGCCGCTCAGATTGGCTGTGCATTTCCTTATGGCGGCAGGAGCTGTGCGGAGGCCTCTTTGTGCATTATCGCATCCTCTCGGCAGCCCTTTGAAGAAGGTACGTTATTATCCGCATTTTATATGTGTGGAACCCAAGGCTTACAGGTACCAAACTGTATCCCCCTGTGTCACTCAGACAGTGAGAGTGGGAATGTCATCCTAGGTCATGTGACCTTGGGCCTTAGCTGTCCTAACCATCAAGCTCCGCTGCCTGAGGCTTTGTATCCCTAAGGGAGGGGCCCCCAGGTCTCTGCATTCAGTGTCCTTCCCCAGGGGGTTGAAAGCAAAGGTTTTCACGTGGTGCTTTCTGGGAGCCCCAGGGCTTCTAGGGGCCAGGATATGTAGCACAGGGGTCTCGAATGTGTTTCTAGGAATACTTCTGTTTGCAGGTAACCTGTTTACAGGTTAGGATTCAAGTGAAGACATTTTTTAAAATAATGAGTTGAACTCCTCAAAAGAAAGTTGGAAGCTGACTTGTTTCATAGTTTTTATTTAACATTTTATTTTAAAATTTAGCGTTTTTGGTGATAGGGCAGCTGTGGTAGAGGTGGGGGCTGCAGCAGCAGCAGTGATGGCCGCAGACACCAAGGTTGATGCTGACTCAGCTCCAGGCACGAGATGAGTCTAAGCAGGTTACAGTACTAGCCCGTTCAGTCCTCTCAGCCGCCCCATGGGGTAGGTTCGTCTTACGGAAGAGGAATCTGAGGCTCTGAGATGGGTGACTGCCCACAACTTGTACTAACCAGGACCAGGTGTTGAGCTCAGGTGGTCCTACTGCAGAATCTCTCTATTGTGATCCCGTGAAGCAGGGTTTGGGACCTGTCAGAGACTTCACGTCCCCCATCGCTCGGTTTAAAGTGAATGCTATGCCTGCCGTGCTCTAGATTTGGTGGCTGTGTGTCCGTAGTGAGCACTTGACAACGTGCACTGTATGTGGGGCTTTTCATTTATTCAGTGTAACCTGTGATGCTCTCTGTCTAGACTTCTTGATGGTGTATGTATGATGTTCCTTAGAAACAGAATATGACCCCCAACTTTCACATCCTTGAGGCTGAAGATGGCCTGCTCTTGCAACTCATTTTAAGAGATGGATTGCTAGTAAATCACCTTCATGAATTAAGCCAATGCTGGTAGTAACCAGGGCCAGACAGTGTCCTAAACCAAGGCAAGGAAACATTTTAATTTTTGTACAGTAACACACAGTCAGCCATTGGATGGTCCTCTTGACCAAAAATTAATTCCAAAGTTTAAGAGGCACAGGAAAGTCATCATAAACACTTCCTCTGACCTCACCTCCTACATAGGCAATCCTGACCTGTGCCATGAGGGAGCATTCATGCTAAATGTTCCTAAAAGGTCTCCATCACTGTAAATCCTGGGTCTGTGGCCAGAGTTCTGGCAAATTTAAGATGTTATTAAAATTCTACTGCAATTCCTTTTGTAAAGGAAGATTCAGACTGTAAAGGAGGATTCAGACATGAGGCAGCGTGTCTTCCATGAATGGTGAACCAGGGAGACTGAAGTTAGCAAGTGTTCCATTCTGGATGAAAGAATTAAAGTTTAGTCAACAGAAATCCCAGGCCTCAGTCACCGAAATCATTCAGCAAAAGAAACATTATCAATGTCTCATATTATCTAATTTCTGGGCTCTGTCTGTAGAATCATTCTGTCTCATTGAACAGTAAAGTATATTAGGAGAAAAATGAGGGATGGTTCCAGGGCTTCCCCACTGCCTATTTCCTTTTTTATTATTATTGCCTTGGTAGTATTCATCGCTTGTGCCTCCAAGCTACCAGTCAGGGTCCCACAAATCTCCCTGGCTCCATGTGTGGGAGCCAGGCTGAGATGATATGCAGCCCCCTGGATGCTCCCAGCAGCGTTCCTTCTAAACCCAAACTAAGATGTGATTTAGGAGGGCCCTATAAAACTAGGGATCATTGGCCTAATCGGAGTCATTCATCCTGTCTTGAGCTATCAAGTCATGCTCATGGGTTGCAGGGAGTAGGGTGGGGGCTGTTTTCCTGGTATATTTTACAATGACTACTTTGAAAAGAATCTCATTTATGAAGTTAATGCTCTCTGTAGCGTATCTGGGTAGAACCCTTCCAGGAAGTAGCAGCTCCATTTAGCAGTTCTGTAGGCTGAGATTTACTCCATCCTCAAAGAGGATGTCACTTCTAAAGCATGACTCCGAAATAAATACCTGCTCACTTGAGTGAGGGGGAAAATGTCATGCTCTAAAAGATGGTTCTGCCTAATTCTTTCTAATTCAGGAGCATTAGAGAACAAGACAGCATATGGATCAATAGAAAAGCAGGATGTGAATAACAAAAAAAGCAATCCAAGGGAGAAATATGATAAAATTTAGATCACACTAAATTCTATTTATGCCGAATGTCTTATTTCATTGAAGTCTTGTGTGAAAATAACCGTATTGAAGTGGCAGAAAGCTTGAATTCAACTCATGTGAAGGAAAGATAATGTTCGTTGGTAAAATTTTGCAGTAACAGTGAAAGGAGCATATAGCAAAGGAGCTTAGAGCAAATGATAAAACCTTAGGAGAGGGTACATCTCCTTTTAGGAACTTTTAGTTTCTTGCTGTAGTTCCTACTACAAATAACAACACAGTCTCATGATGTAGCATGCAGGTCCAGCAATAGTTATTCAAAAGTTATTCAAAGTGTGTAAATGAGTGCCTCCTAAGTTCAAATAAATTGTCCTGACCTGCCAAAGCAGGCTAATATGTCCTGAAGTGACAGTTGTTGCTTTAACACTTTTCATCACCTCTCAGGAGAGGACCAGTATCTGGATCTTAGCACACTGTCAAGGATCTTTGTTTCTTGATTTTTCCTGG
Organism: Cervus elaphus; assembly: GCF_910594005.1. NCBI lineage: Eukaryota > Metazoa > Chordata > Mammalia > Artiodactyla > Cervidae > Cervus > Cervus elaphus. Next base: position 52,653,005 of record NC_057838.1, read on the forward strand.
TAACTTTTTTTCTCCTAAACAAGCCAGTCTTAACTTTTGGACAAAGAACCAATAAATAGATCTATCATTAAGCTTTGGTGATTTTTAAAAGCTCCTGCTTTTAAGAACAGTTTACAAAAGTCTTGAATTTTTAACCATTTGAAATGATAACACCATTAAATTATATTGTCATTTTCCTAAATAATAGCTCACACTGATAGTAATGTGTGACACCATCAACTTGAAGCCCAACGTACGATCTTGCCTGGATTCCGTTACTTCAGCGTGACCATTTGATATTCAAGTCCTGTGACTGTTTCCATACTCAGAAGTGTCCAGTCTATGGTATCCTGTTGTTGTTGTTGTTGTTCAGTTGCTAAGTGATGTCTGACCCTTAGCGACCCCATGAACTGCAGCATGCCAGGTTTCCCTGTCCTTTACTATCTCCCAAAATTTGTTCAAACTCACGTCTCTTGAGTCGGTGATGCCATCCAACCATCTCATCCTCTGTCACCCCCTTCTCCTCCTGCCCTCAGTCTTTCCCAGCATCAGGGTTTCTTCCAATGAATCAGCTCTTCGCATCAGGTGGCAAAATTATTGGAGCTTCAGCTCCAGCATCAGTCCTCCCAGTGAGTATTCAGGGTTGATTTCTTGTAAGTTTGACTGGTTTGATCCTTGCCATCCAAGGAACTCTCAAGAGTCTTCAACAGCACCACAATTTGAAAGCATCAGTTCCTTGGTGCTTAGCCTTCTGTATGGTCCAACTCTCACATCTGTACATGACTACTGGAAAAACCATAGCTTTGACTATATGGACCTTTGTCAGCAAAGCAACACCTCTGCTTTTTAATAGGCTGTCTAGGTTTGTCATAGTTTTTCTTCCAAGGAGCGAAGATCTTTTAATTTCATAGCTGTAGTCACTGAATGGTATCCTAGCCTTCTCTCAATTTACAGGTCTACCTTCTGGTCCCTTCTTTAGCAGTAGAAAAGGAATTAGCACAAGCTTGCCCTTCATGACTGACCTTTCTGAGTTCCTCATTCCTTTTATTTAAACCAGATATTAAAGGCAAAAACTATACCAGTGATACACTTGCCTAGTGAGATAATGAGGAAGCACCATCTCCGTAATTACCGTGTCAGTATCTCTGGAGGGACATGAAAGCTTGTCCTGTCCCTCTAACAGGACAAGTTGCTAATCCCCTTCACATTTTTCCCCCTTTGGATGGATAATATTTCATAAAAATTTTGGCTTTGTAAAATATTCCTAAAGGGAGGCTTAAGCAATAATGCACAGATTATGGAAATGATGCTCATTAAGTAGAGGGTGAGATTCTGGAGAGCCACAGAACTGCTTCAAAACATGTAACCTCCATTAGAGGCTTCATTTGAATGTTTATTCATGGAGCAGTAAATGTTTATTATTATACATTTTATTGAAACATAAATTAAAGAACTGTAATTATGTGTACGGCAAACAGTAAAGCAGTGTGCATTTGTCATGAAATGAGTAAGACAAGGAAAAATGCCATCACTCTTTCATTTGCATCCAAATCCTTTATTGTATACCTGACAGAAAGGCACCCAGAGGGAACAGCTCTGCAGATTAATGTTCTGATATGGTGTGTAAATAGAGACTACATATTCTAGGTATGCTTGCTAGCGAATAATGCATCCTGGAATTAATTTGTGAAGGTCAGAAGGTATCCAAAGGAAGGGTGGGTTTCTGCTTCTCTCTTGAGAGAGTCACAATGACTCTTATCACAGTTAATGCTGAACAAAGAATCTGTCCTCTTGACAGTCAGCCAGTCCTGATTGTTTTCAGGATAAGCTATTTGCTTCAGACACTCAAGCATATTTGAGCAGTTTTTTAAAAGGAAGTTGGGAGGATAAGGCCTTCAAACTTACATTTTGATAAAAAGAAACTTCTCAATGGGGAAGAAAGGCATATGCCATGCAGTCAGAATGGCTCTGCGTAGAGCACAGTCTTACATGAGCAGGAACTCCTAAGCAGAGGAGGAAGACCAGAGTGGTGAAGAGGATCTGAGTGTATGAGGTTACTTTTTTCCCCCTCTTCTTTCTTTCTTTTAAAAGCAAGTGAACAGGTTAAGAATACAGTCATCTTTCCACCCACCTATCTGTCCATCCATCCTTGCATCCATCCATTCATTTGTCCATCCATCTGCTCATCTCCTTATCCTTCCAATAATTAAATAATGTATTCTCAAAGCTAAGAATCTGGGAGGAGGGGGAAATAAATAATCAGAAGGAAAATATGGTAAAGACTCACCTAGAGGTCCAGACTAATGAAACAGAACTATAATTCTGGATATTTTGTGCTGAAAGCAGTTACTGAGGTCGATAGAAAGAATCAGAGGAGCCCTGGAGAATCTGAACATCACACAGAAGATGTGGCATCTGAGCTGGCCCTTAGAAAGTGATAGGAAGATAGGAGGGAAGGGAACTCCACGTGGAGGGAAGACCAATTTCTAATTTTTCCTACCAAGAATATGTAAATGCAACAGCTACAATGGTAGCTCATAAAATACAAGGATGACAAATCCTGAAACATTTTTATATCTCTTGAAAGTTGTTTTGCTGGAAACCTCTTTAAGGTGCTTTCCCTGTAAGACAGCAAACAGAATCAGTTTCACAGAGAACCTCTGACCTCCTGCCTGTGTGTGTCAACTTGCGTGTGTGCTAAGTTACTTTCAGTCATGTCTGACTCTGAGCAACCCCATGAAGTGTAGCCTGCCAGGCTTCTCTGTCTGTGAGATTCTTCAGGCAAGAATAGTGTGGGTTAACAGGAACTCTTACCCCTGGAAGTATCTACCTGGAATTCCACCTGTCTTGTTGCAGGAGCATAACCTAATATTGTAGAAATGACCCGATTTGAAGAATATCATGGTTTTGCAGATCTTGCATGAGTTGGTCAACTTTTTTGAGTGATAATTACAAGTTCTGCTTTCTTTTTGTTAAATAGTTTTAGGAATTTGAAGCTATTATGCCACTTTGAAAATCAATTAGGAGACAGAAGATAATATGGAATGTTTTACAAGATTGATCCCAAATTTGTAAGAGAGCTAGTCTCTCATGGACCTCCCCACACTCGTGCTCAGTAGCCTGAGAATGAGTAATATTTGGGGTAGCAGGGTGATGCCTTCTGCTGGGCCGTGTGTCACTATACCACAGTGCCAATAGAAGATGTTGGACTTGGACTTTGGAGTGGAGAAAATCTATCCACTCTGCCTCCCAAGGCCTCCATTTCTTCATCTATAACTTCCTCCATTTGGCCTCATCTTTCAAGTGGAGATAAAACCAGTATTCTAATGTATAATGTTGTGTGTGTGTACTGAGTCGCTTCGGTCATGTCCAACTCTTTGCAGCCCCATGGAGAGAGGAGCCTGGTGGGCTACAGTCCCTGGGATTTCCTGAGCAAAAATACTGGAGTGGGTAGCCACTTCCTCCTCCAGGGGATCTTCCCAACCCAGGAATCGAACTCAGGTCTCCTGCATTGGCAGGCAGATTGTTTACCATCTGAGTCACCAGGGAAGAAAATGCTTAAGGTTATTGTGGATTATATGAAATATATTGATAAAATATATAGACTAATTTTGGCATATTCCAAAGATTCAGTAAATTTTATTATTACTTTATTATACAAGTAGTAGTTTTGAAAATATTGTGGGCAAACCTGCTTCTCTCAATCAGAAGGCTTGGTTCTGCAGGGACCCTTGCTAAGAAGATTCCATTCCAGGACATCACCAGTCCCAAAGCTTGTGTTTTCTTCCTGGCTGGATTCTTCCTTAGTCGGTTTGAGAAGGCCTCACCTTCTACTGCTAAGCTTAGGGTCAGCATGAAAACACTACCAGCTCCTTAGTTCCAAAAGAAATGTCCCTGGAAGTGCTTCTGCTCAAGGGCCTTGTGGACACCTTGACACTATCAACTCAAGAGTAAAAATAGTCATCTGTCAAAAGGCATGGGCATGGTGATGGTTTCTGGTCCTTGTGTTGGCAAGCTCCTTCCTGTAGCAGATGCAGTTGGTGTACCTGTCATGACATGGAGGAGACGCACAGTGTTCCAGTGCCCCAGTTGTCCCAGTCAAGCTGAGAAATTTGAAGAAAAAACTAAAAGATAAAGAACAAATCCAATTTCCAAAAAAAAAAATAAAACCCTGAGTTTGTCGAGTCCCTGTGGAGTCTCGTGGCTTAATGATTGTGTTTTTCAGCCATACATCACTGGCGGTGTTCCAATTGTGAGTTGTAATAATATATCATGAGAGGGATGGCGCTCCAATGATGTATGGGAGCAGTACATCATCTGAGCATCCCGGCTTTGATGATGCATGGCTCCAAACCACAATGACAGTTTAAAGGAGCTTCTCCTGACCAGATAACTTTAAATTTCAGATTTTTTACAAATTAAGGTTTTTTCAAGTCAAATAAAAGCAAGATGATGAAATTTGATGCTGTTGAGAGGGTCACGGAACTCTGAAAAGCTGGGTATGTGACTTTTCCTTTAGCTTTTAAGCTCATGAGGTGGAAATAATTGGCAGGCTCTTCTTCAATTCCTACTCCATGAGAAGAGAAGCCCAGAAAACTGAACAAACATGAGCTAGTGTCAATGCATCTATTTTGCCAATCAATTTCCCCCATATTCCACACTGCAAGCAAGACTAGCTTTATCTTTATCACAAAGGTCTGGATCACCTGAGATGTTGCAATAGGCAGTAGGTAAACCCAGGAGAAATTTGTTTTCTGTTTTAAGACTTTCCTCCTCTGAAATGTAGAACGAATAGGACAGATAAAAAGTAGATCACATTCCTTACTCACTGCTCAGAAATTCAAAACAGGACATAGGGGAAGAAAACAGCTTTTCTCTCATTTGTCTTTGTAAAGCGAAAGAAGTGCTGATTACAAGCGAGAAGGAAAAAAAAAGGTGAGTGACATACGGACCACTGACCTTGAGCAGGAAATGGAACCTCTTGTCATGGTTCCAGCCCCTCTCCTGCTGTAACAATATGTTAATAAGATGGCAGTGTCACTTATGAGAATGTGTCTGCTTTGTTTAAAAACCACTCACTTTTGGGAGCAAGGAAATCATTGACAATTAAGAAAGCAGGTGTTGAAAGGACTGCCCCTCCTCTTTTTTGTTTTTTCTTAAACCCTACTCCGGTAAACAGAACAAAATGAGAAATCTCCCTACTGTTTGCATAACAGACTCAAACAGGAACAGCGAGAGAGACAATTACATTTCAAGTGGCTTCTCCCATTTTCCCTTACTAAGTGAATTAAAGGGAAGAGTGATGGACGAGTTACCGCCACGTGAAGAGAAGAATCTGGGCATGATGCATTAACACAGGCTCCCTCCCTATTATCTTGCCTCTAGTTTTTTCACTCCTCTGGCTTCCTCCAGGAGATTCTAAGTCTCAAATTACTATAGATTCTTGGTGTCTTACCTCCTACCTCTCCATGACTTCCAAAGGGCAGAACATCCTCTTTTCATCAAATAGAACCACTTACTGTCTCAGAAGGAAGTCCCAAGCATATTTTCTCCTGTTCTAGAGGCTTAAGTGTATAATCTACGTAGTGTAAGCATTCAGCACAGATCTCCCCAAGATGGGCACTTTGGCAAGTGGATTATTTTGAGATAAAGGCAGTGGAGACCTCATGGGCTCAAGAGAGACCACTTCCCCTCCTTTAACTACCTAGAAGAATTTCATTTGGGGACTTTTCCCAGAAAAAGAGTTATTACCAGAGACAAATTTTATCTAAATGCCCATTCTAGATGGCAAGGAAGACATCTAATTACCAAACTTTACTCTTCTTCTTATTGTCCTGTGGATGACCCTCCTTTCCTTGAAGTTCTTGATCCCATTCCTTAGCTCATGATAGCATATGTACCTCATTTTACTTTTCTGTTGCTGAGCCTCTCGTGTATCTGGGGTGCCCATAGGTATAATATTACATTTAATTTTCTTCTATTAATCTATCTGTCTTATGTCCAGTTAATTCTTAGACCAGTCAGAAAAACCTAGAAGGGTGGAGGAAAGTTTTCTTCCTCACTGACAGTAGCACAGAAAATAAATGCATCACCCACTACTCTGAATGAGTAACTGTGCATAGTACTATATATGCATTACCATATCCTCACCAAAAAATTAAGACATAGGAACTCTTACTGTCTCCCTTGTACTAGATGAGGAAACTAAGGCTTACAGGGAGCAGGTAAATTGTCAAAGGTCACCAAACTGGTCAAGGTGGTGGATCTGGGATTCTAAGCCTGGTAGCATGCATCTTAGTGGTTAGTCTCTCAATTGTGTCTGATTCTTTGCAACGCCATGGACTGTAGCCCACCAGACTCTTCTGTCCATGGAATTTCTCAGGCACGAATACTGGAGTAGGTAGTCATTCCCTTCTCCAGGGGATCTTCTAGACCCAGGGATCGAACCTGGGTCTCCTGCATTGCAAGTGGGTTCTTTACCACAAGCACCACCTGGGAAGCCCCTAAGCCAGGTTGAGAGGATCTCAAATCCCAATTTAATTATGCTATCATCCTTCCCAAGTAAACAACTAGTATCTGGGAGAATGTGTGCCCTGCTTTATTTGAAGAAGTCTGACTCTAGACCTGTACATATCTTGTTTGACTTATGACACAGTTACATCCCAATAAGCCCACTGTAAGTTGAAAATATCATTAAGGTGAAAATACATTTAATACACCCCTACAGAATATCATAGCTTAGCCAGCCTACATTAAATATGCTCAGAACACTTACGTTCAACTACAGTTGGGAAGAATCATCTAACATAAAGCATATTTTATAACAAAGTGTGAAATAGCTCAAGGATCTTATTGAATACTACACTGAAAGTGAAAAACAGAATGGCTGCCTAGTACGGATGGATGCCAATGTACCTCTTGTTTATCCCCTTGTGGCCGAGTGGCTGACTGGGAGCTGTGGTGAATGCCACTGCCCAGCGTCACAAGAGAATATGGAACCACATATTGATTGCTAACCCAGGAAAAGATCAAAGTATGGTTTCTACTGAATGCTTATTGTAAAGTAAAATGCTTATTGTACTCACACCATCATAAAGTTAGAAAATTTTAAGTAGAACCATCGAAAGTCGGAGTGCATCTGTAGTTATAAACAGGCCAATGCAGTGATAAACAATGACCCTTTCAGTCTCAGAAGTTCCCCTTTGGACAACAAGCTATATCACCCTTAACCAACAGTATGTTTCATGTTGGGAAACCTGATTTTTGCTGGTTTTAAGCAGTCTTATCTGCCTCTAAAGAGGCGAAACAAAGGAGAAAAGGAGAAGGCCGGAAGGCAGTCTTGAAGGGATAGCCTTCACATTCTGGTCCTCTGCATACTCACGTGAGTATGGGGTACACTGACCATTTTTATGAATCTTCTTTGGAGAAATGCCTATTCATCCTTTGCTCTTTTTTTATAGTTGGGATTTGTGTCTTTACTCCTGAGTTGGAACAGTTATGTACATGTTGTAGATAAAAGTCTCTTTCAGATGGCTGATTTGCAGAATTTTCTTTCTCTCATTCCATGGTTTACCTTTTCACTTTCTTAACTGTAACCTTTGAAGCACAAAGTTTTAAATTTTGGTGATGTTCACCTTCTTCTGATTTAAGGACCCCTGTGATTACACTGGGTTGTTGTTCAGTCGCTAACTCATCTCCAACTCTTTGTAACCCCAGGGACTGTAGCCTGCCATGCTCCCCTGGCCTCTACTGTCTCCTCGAGTTGTTCATCACACGGGGTATAGATGGATAATTCAGGGTCATTCATACTCTTCCTGCGTTAAGATCAGCTGGTTGGAATGCTAATCCTTCTGCAACCATAATTCTCCTTTGCTATACAACTTAGTATATTCACCAGCCCTGGGATTAGCATACTGAAGGGCCCACAGTCTGCCTCCCACAGCAGTTTTTGTTTTGATTCTTTAGAATCAGACTTGCCTTCTGTGATTATTCATTGATCTGAGGGAGAGGTGTTCACACTGGGGTGATTGGTGGAGGTTGCTGGTCTCCAGTTATGGAACAGGGTATCTCTCTGTCTCTAGTCTTGCCTGCCCTTTCCCGCACCATGATTTTATCCTTTATAACCAAATTAGAGTGTATTCTGAAAAGGACAAAACGCATCCATGTGACTACACTAACCATCCTCACGTGAGTATGGGGTAGACTGCTGCTGCTGCTAAGTCATTCAGTCATGTCCGACTCTTAGCGACTCCATGGACTGCAGCCTACCAGGCTCCTCCATCCATGGGATTTTCCAGGCAAGAGTACTGGAGTGGGGTGCCATTGCCTTCTCCGATGGGGTAAACTAGATACGTTCAAAAGCATGGAAGGCGACACACAGGTTGTGCAAAAGAGGCAGGACCTATAAAAATGTTGTTATGGTATTAATGATCAGAGAGAGCCTACATTTGGAGGAAAAGATAACAGGAAGGGCTTTTAAAGCTAAAATTTTCTCAAACAGATGAGCCAGGAAAGGGTGGGTCTACTGCTTGGTGCAAACTATATATAGTTAATAGATTAGGGGTAAAAGACTTGACATTGACCAACTTGGCTGATCTATATTATACCTGGCATGGCTTTGAACTAGGAAGACGTAAGGTGAAAGTGGAATTTAAGAGGTAACATCCTTGCTTTAAGTGATCTGAAGTCTCAGGGCAAAGGCAGGTTCCATCCCCCAGGGGATGTGAGTCTGAGAGAACTTAGAGATGTAATCAAAGACATGACTGAGAAGTCATGGAATTGGCAGAGGCATCAAGAGCCCACGTTGAAGAGGGGTCCTTATATTTAGAATCGGGAGAGAAGGGTAGCCTCCTGAGATATGGTGTCACTCATGGTAAGAGCAAATGTTCTGGCCTCTGAAGACAGACTCAGAGTCAGATATCAGCTACTGGTCACTCCCTGCAGGGTTTGACCTCATTGCTTAACCTCTTTGGCCTACTTTATCTCTTGGGAATGGTGATGCATTTATTAACAACCTCTGGGCAATATTGTAAGGATTGATTGAAGTAATGATGTGAATCAACCCAGGGACTGGTATGTAGTGATCTTTCAATAAATATTAACAAAAAAGTTACTACTACTAAGGATAATAATAATAATTGTAGAGACTTAAAGATTCAGGAAACTTAAAGATTCAGGAAACTTAAATCTGTATTTCCTTCCTCCTCTACATCCACTGCCACGGATTTCTCTGCAAAACTCCCTTTCCTTAGAAAAGTCATCCATGCTTATTTATCTCCTTTTCTTCACCTTCTACTCTCTCTTAAACCCACTTCAGTTTTTTAAATAACAACTTTATGAGAATAAAATTCACATACCATAAAATTCACCCTCTTTATACAGTTTCGTGTTTTTCTAGTATGTTCACAAAGTTGTGCAACCATCACGACTATATAATTTCAGAATATACTCATCCTCTCCAAAACAAATGACATGTCTATTAGCAGTCACTCCCCATTCCGCCTGACAGCTGCTAATTTTTCTTTTCTCTCTCTCTGCTAATTTGCCTGTTTTGGACATTTCAGATAAACATAATGATACTCTATCTGGCCTTTTGTGTCTGGCTTCTTTCACTTAGCATAACTCACTTATTGTAATTCTTTCATGTAGCAGTACTTCATTCCTCTTTATGGCCAAATCATATTCCACTGTCTGGCTATACCACATTTCATTTATAAATTCACTACTTGATGGACACTTGGGTTCTTTTCCCTGTTTGGCTATTATGAATACTACTATAAATATTCATGTACAAGTTTTTCTGTGGACATGCTTTCAGATCTTTGGGATAGGTACATAGGAGTAGAATCCTGAGTCCTGGTCACTCTATCTTTAACTTTTTGTTGTTGTTCAGTCGCTAAGTTGTGTCCTACTCTTTGTGACCCCACGGACTTCAGCACACCTGGCTTACCTGTCCTTCACTATTCCTGGAGTTTACCAAAGTTAACTTTTTGAGGAAGTGCCAAACTATTTTCCAAAACAGTGGCATCATTTTACAGTCCCAACAACAGCCTATGGATGTTCTAATTGTCCACATTCTCATACACACTTGTTATTTTCTATTTTATTTTATATTGCCATCCTGTTGACTGCTAAGTGATATCTCAGTGTGGTTTTATTTTCATTTTACTAATGGCTGATGATATTGAACATCTTATGTGCTTTTTAGTTAAATTTTTATTTTACCAGTTTCATCAAAATCAACATAGGCTTTCAACAGTGCTGACTCTATTGATTATACTCTCCATGAAATTCCTCCTTTCATCAATTTTCGAACTTACCCTCTCTTGATTGGCCTCATTCTTTGCTGTATCCTTAGTCTTAGTCCTACTACTTCTCTTCCCAAACTTCAAATGTTGAAGTGTTCCAGTTCTGTAGCTGTGCACACTACATCTTTTGCATGACATTTATATCCCCCTGAAATTAAGTTGTATGTTCATTTGCTTGTTTATTTTTGGCATCACCCATTGCAGTATAGTTCTAAGGAGGCAGTGACTTTGTCTTGTTCATTACTATATCCCTGGTTTCTAGAATAACACCTGGTTCTAAATATTTTTGCACGAATAAATGTATTTTAAAAAGTAGACAGATGTTATCTGAATAAAGAACAAAGATCTCCATAATTAAATAAGCTTCTGGATTGCTAATTGAACAAATTTAACCATGTATCTTTTGGGTACATCTTCTCTGACAGTATACTAGTGAGCATTGTGAAATTGTAGTTGACCATGAAAAATTTTTTGGTATGTAGAGCATCATAGATTTTTAAAAATACTCTTATACTGCAACATTTAATTAGAGGTTTTATTAGCACTTAAAAAAGTCAGTTGTGATCACCAAAGCTCAACATGAATTCACTAAGAACAAATTAGGTCAAATTATCCCTGTATGTGCTGTTTGTGGGTGCTTTATCAGGCCATTCTATTGAAAGGCGGTGGCAATGGTGTTCCTTCACAACAGCAAGGTTTTGAGCTGGTTTTATCATCAGTTCCCTTTTCTGAGAAGTTGAGTGGGTTGTCAGGATCTTGTGATCAATCTGTCACTTAAGGATTTAAGTCAAGCCATCAGGCTGGGTTGAGATCTATGCCCTTTGGGGAAATCATCTGTATGGTGAGCTGTTGGCTTTCATCAGTGTCGCGGTGAATTTAAGGTGGTTACCGGTCATCAGGAGTGGCATTCCAGGACTGGGTGGTAACTGAGCCTATAGAGATAGCCCTGAACTAAACCCAGGAGGGCAAGGTAAAGGAGCAGAGGTGTGGGATGGGCCTGGACCCAGGAAGTTTCCCTAATGTAAGTTCACAACCACCTGTATGACCTTGGTGAATGAAGACGGGCATATTCCTAAGGACGAGGCACAGAGGGTGACCAGTGAGAAGGAAGTCAGGCAAGCATTCAGTAATATGACTCCCAGAATGCAATAGGGGCAGGCAAAGTAGTGAGTGACTCTGATGCCCATGTTAGCATGTTTTCAGGAGAGGAGGTCAGGAACCAGATGGATCGTCTGAACCAATAAGGTTCTCAAGGTATGGCCCTGGACCAGCAACACTGATATCACTGGGAGTTTGTTAGAAACGCAAAATTTAAGGGTCTGGTGATCAGTGTTTCACCAAGCCGCAGATGCATGCTCAGATTTGAAAACTGCTAGTCAAAGCAACAGAAATAAGCTTTAGCAACAGGATAACTTTAACCATGTTCCATTCAAGGAGCTTCATAAGTATTTTCCCTTCTGGTATGGGAACCAACCCCTGAATGTGATTTCTACTCTATCTTCCCTTCTAGTATGGGAACCAACCCCTGAATGTGATTTCTACTCTATCTGCCAGTTAGAAAAATAATAAACATAACTAAAAAGTTAGAGTCATACTACTGCAGTTATGTGTGCTGAGTATTACCTATGTACTATGTGCTAAGCAGCCAGCTGAGGACATGGTTAGCTGATTTGTTCCCCTCAACAGCTCTGTGCGGTTGAAATGCTTGCAGCCCCTATTATCTGTAATGGTTCTGAGATTCAGGACTTACGAGGCAAGACCACAGAAGCTAGTAAGGGGAAGTTCCAGGAGTTGCATTAGGCCCTTTGGCTGCAGAACACTGGTCTGGGATACCTGATTGTTATAAAGTCCGAGGTAGATGGTGGGTGGGTGGATGGATGGAAGAAAGGAAGGAAAAAAGGCAAGGAGGACAGGAAGAAAGAAGTATAAAAGGAAGGAAAGAGGAAAGAAGATGGAAAGGGTAGCTGCAGGCTTAGGAAGTAAAGATGGAGTGAAGGATAGGCTATTTCCATGTACTATGGCATTTTTCCAGTCTTGCTATTAAGTCAACTAGCCCATGTGCGTCAATCAGTTTCAGTGTGGGCTTATCCAGCACTGGTTCTTTCTAAGAATTTGGTTCCATGGATAGTCAGTGATAGGTTTTTTCCCCCCTGTTATTTTTTCCTCCCTGTCTCTCACTGCTCACCTTGTCTTTATGACTTAGGCATGAGCTCGTCCCAGGTGCTAAGCAATCCATAAATGGCTTTCTCATTAACTGGAGAATATTCTGGGAAAAACATGTGACTCTTTGGGGACTATGTGCTCAGGGGCTGTTGTGAAGCTCCTCTCTGCTTCTTTCACCTTGGGTGGTCTTGCTCCCTGCCTCTGCTTTAATAGCGTATCATTTCCCCCTCCTTATGCAGCAAAGTCACAGGGACACTTAATCTCACAGTCTCCAGAGGCTGTTGGGAGGCTTGGAGCCTGATCGCTGTAATCAAGAAGGGGTGGGTGTGATCAGAGACTAGGTCTGATTCTTTGTCTGCCTCTCCACATTTAGGCTTTTCCTTTTTCCATTCCTCCCCCTGGTTTGTAATAAAGGAGGAGACAGAGCTCAAGGGCAGGCGTGAGGTTTAACTTCAGCTGAGGTACAATAGAGGCTATTTGGAAAATAAAACTTTCAAATGGCAAGTTAGCCTTGAAGGATATATTGAATTAGATATGCAGTACTCCTTGATTCATGATCTCTGCATAATAGCATTGCTAAGTATATTACCTGGGTGCTTTAGTATACTAGAGAAATGGGCTGTTTAAAAGATTAACTTCACAGAATCGGTGTTAACAGGCTGATGAAGAACGTGGGAGTAAAAGCCAGATGGGTGAGCTTCCTGCGCTGACCCTACCACTTCCAGTGGGCCCTTGACCTCTCTGAGTATAGAGGCCCTCATCTGTAAAATGGAGATCAAAGTAGAAGTTTGTAAGGGGTTATTCAGATCATTAAATGAGACAAAAGCCAAGCACAGTGCTTTCTTACAGTAATTCAACACCTAATAAGTGAGAACTGTTTACGTTACTATTATATGATTATTATTTGAAGTCCTGGCTCTGTAATTTGCTTCATAGTCCTTTTTACTCTCACTCATCTGCTCTTTGTTTATGCAGTTCTCTGTTAGCCAGTTCTTATTTCTCAGTTTCAGAGTCGCCATGGTCACCTTTGAAGACATGCTGTCATTTCAAAGCACTGGCTAAATACAACCGAGACTGACAACTATGAATAATTCCTCAGAGCCCCTAAAACACTGGCATTTCACTCAAACTCTCGTATATGCCACCACGTTGTCCTGTCTTGTTTTTTGCCTCTCTCCTCTCTGCAGATTTCAGATATGGTTAGTGGAGATGATAATCATCTTCCTCTGAAAAATAATCCAGCAGGAACCCATGTGGAGTAATTGGACTTCACGAGAGCATCGCTGTCAAGTCTCGAAATACATGAGGAAATAATCACATTTTATTCTTTCTTTTACTTTTTCAGCATGTTCACATCCACATTCTTCCAAGGAAGGCTGGAGACTTTGACCGGAATGACAGCATCTATGATGAGGTAGGTCTGCTCTCTCTGATCTTATCGTTTGATCACTGGTGCTATCAGTGTAATGAAATCAATCTGATGAATCAGGAACACTGGAGGTGTGGTCTTCAATGGTATTCTACCCAGTAAGACTTGAAAGTGGCAGTAGAGGCCAAGAAGCCAAGAAGGCCCTCTACAGAAACTGAAGGCAAATGAATTATAATGACGTTCTTTTTCAAATGAAATCTGGCAGAAGCCAGGTGTCCTTGTGATTTCTGCCCTGTCATTTACCAGGGCACTAAACACTTGCATGGAGATACAGCCCAGAGGTTCCATAGGAGGTAATTTAGAGTGCCACCAATGGAAACCAAGCAGATTGATGTGTGACTTTTTTTTTAGTAGAATATTACATTTGATTTAAAAACCACTTTGAAATCCAGTTTGTCTTTCCTAATAGCATTTATTCAGAGTGGAACTTTGAATTGTGGTCAGCAGAAACTAGGTTGGTTTGAACGATAATGTTGCAGGAAAGCTGACCCCTTCCAGGGCCTGTGAGTGTGCTCTTGTCTCACAATCAGAAATGAATTGTCCAAGGAAACACACATAAAGCAAGACACTTTATTGGGAAGAGGCGCCTGGTCAGAGAGCAGGAGGGTGAGGGAACCCGGGAGGACTGTTCTGCCATGTGACTCACAGCCTCGGCTTATATGGTGATGGGATTAGTTTCCGGGTTGTCTCTGGCCAATCATTCTGACTCAAGAGTCCTTCTGGGTGGCCCACCCATTGCTCAGCCAAGATGGATTCCAGCAAGGAGGATTCTGGAAGGTTGGTAAGACATATGAACTGGTGTCTCCTCTCTCCTTTTGACCTTTCCTGATTTCTTTGGGTTTATGGTAGTTTGTTAGTTCCGCGTCCCTTACCAGGACCTCCTGTTGTAAGGTAACTCGTGCAAGTGACTCATGCAAGTGTCTCGCCTGGCCAGGGCAGGCAGTTTCAGTCAGTGTTTCCCCTCACAATAAGAGTGTAACCCCTGTGTCATAAACAGTTAGTGGTTAACTTATGACTTCCCTTCATAGATATAAATGTGACACCAAAGATGAATAGCAAGAGCCAGGTGATCTGCTCCTAGGGCCTCGTCTACATGAGAACCTTGTCATGTCTGTCTGTGCTATGTGAACTGTGCTGTCTGTAGTAGATGTGTTGGTGTGAAGGAAAAAAAAAATGATTTCAGCGTGACTACTTCTTTTAGCTAGGAAAGGGCACATATGTTCCTCACATGTGAGAGCTGATCCGATGGTAGTGGGGGCCTGGGGTGCTTGCCTGGGAAGGGTTCTGAGGCTGTTCTGGATGCATCCGAATGTGCTGTGATAGATGAGCAATGTCTGCCATGGGTATCAAATATGAGAGAGGAGCCATTTATTTGACACTCCTGTTCTACCCCTTTGAGAATGATGTTTAAAGTACATTTTATAATTTTAATTATTTGTCATGGTACTTGACCTCTATGATGATTCCCACCTGGTTCCTAGCAGTCAGAAACTTTTTTATTTTAATTTATAGGGGTTTTTATGCATCTTTTAAAAAATATATTTGTATTTATTTGTAGTAACTAGGTATTAAAATGGCTACCCAAACCCTGAAAATGAAGATCAAGAGGTCAACAGTTAGTAATGGGACTTATAAAGCATTTATCTGGGAGTCACTGAATTCTCTGAGGTGACGAGTAAGCATGTCTAGGGCATCCCTCACTGTCTTAGCTATCCTGTTTTTTCAAAGGGCTGCAGTCCGCCTGTGTAGGGTAGACACATTCTAATCGCTCATCCCTAAGTGCTGCTCTGTGGACCAATTGCTGCAAATCTCAGTTCTCAAGGGGTCCTATTCCCAGAGATACTGATCCAGTATATTATAGAGCCACATTAGAGTCAGTAATTGTGTGTGCATAAGAAAATCCCCAGGAGATTCTGGTTCTTGGCTAGGTTTGGGAATGCACTTTTCTCCCAAATTTGTGCTTTCTCAAAGCTATGTCCTATAATATTTTAAACTGAACTCATTCTCATTGGATGTGGAATGTATTTTGGTGGTTAGTAAGGGCTTAGTTTGAGTTGGAAGAAAATTAGAATTATGGAGTAATTATGAAAGAGATGCATTTTGAAAAAATCCAAGTAATGATCTTATTAGCATAAACTAAGGTTAATAAAATGTTGCCAAGTACAGGCTATTTTAATGAATAAATTAACACATGATTTATATACAAGTGAATACTGCTAAAGCAGTATTAAAAGTACTTAAAAACACTGTTTTCTTAGACTGAACTGTCACCTTGAAATCTTGTTTGTATTCCAAATGTGCTTGTGACAAAAGCTGCAGGGGCTACATTTCAACCCTATTGGAGACACAGTGTCCAAGGTCAAGGTTGGCATGTGGCCTTTCTCTCCTCTCTCACGCTTTTGCTCTCATATGCACCCTCTCCCAGGGTCTCCAGCCCCACAGGTGAAGCAACACATGTCCCTACCTCCTACCTATTAGGAGAAGCTTCTCAGGAGAAGTAATTGCTAGAAGAGTTTTACTTGGTGAGTTCCCAGTAAGGGAAACTGTGCTAAGAAACTTGAAGAGATTGAACTTTGCAGACAGCCAGAGTTAGGTTCCAATTCCAGTGCCACCTACTGCTTGTGTGACATCGGACAAGTCACTTAATCCCCTTTTCTTTAAAATGCAGGTACATGTATAAAACATACACTTCAAAAGGTTGTTGCATGTAACATATGACGTGACTGCAGGGGTCCTCAGCCTCTAGACTGCAAACCTGTAACTCCTGTCAGATCAGTGGCAACATTAGATTAGAAATGAAGTGCACGACAAATGGAACACGCTTGAATCATCCCGAAACCATCCCCTCCACCCATGGTCTGTGGAAAAATGGCCTTCCATGAAGTTGATCCCTGATGCCAAAAAGGTAGGGGACTGCATGAAAAGCTTACTGCAGAGACTGGTGCATACTAAGCATTTATTAGTAAGTAACTGTTTCTCTTCTTATTAATGTTATTAGTTTTGTTTTGTTTTTCAAAAACAAAAACAGCCACAGTGGGTCAATGGAGAACCTGGATTTGAAGCCAGGTCATTGGATGCCCCCATTGAGCACTTCTTTCAAGGGTCAGAGTTCCAATTTTCCCTCTGTTTTAAATCACTCATTCTGAGATTTGTCTTCCTCTTTGTATAAAAATACATCTCCAGTTTGAGTACATAATAAGATAATGTCTAGAAAGCAGCATGAGAAACATGAGGCATTACACAGATGTTATTGGTACAAGACATAACGGACATTAGACTGAGTGATCTTAATCAGAAGTGATGGAGTGATGAGGGGCAGCATTCTTTATCCTGATGGGAGCACTGGCTCCAGATTATGCATCTCCCCATGAAATACAACAAACAGACTGCCTGGGAGGGCCGGGAGTGGAGTGGGGACAGCAGGAGACTGAGCTCCATAAAACGTAATTGTATTCCTACTGCTGCAGAAATAGAAAATGATGCCTGCAGAAGCTCTGGATTATAAATGGGCTAGGAATGCTGTGTTCTCCCCAGGCGCTATTTGCAGAAGGATGGTGACAAATCCGAGAAGGTTCACAGAAAGGTGATGGGATGACAGAGCCTGAAAACAGTTACCTGGGGAGTCACTGAAGGTGAAGATGTGTTGTCTGAAGAACATGTGTGGTTTGTAGAGGGAAGGCAGTGACAGGTTACCATTTCTAAATATCTGAAGGGCTGGCAGGTAGCAAAGGTATTGAAGCTGTTTTAAGTGGTTCCAGAGAGCAGATATAGAACTCTTAGGCATCAAGAAGGCAGTTACCAGTTCCACAGACCAGCAGGTCAAATTGATAGAAACTTCTGAAGGCTTAGAGTGACTTGCGAGGGGGTGAGCTTCCCATCACTGGACCTATGCAAGCATGGAGAAGATGGCTGTGTTTCTTTGGGAGGACTTCTCAATCCAGTTCTTGGATGGGCCACATGGTTCTGTGTTTCCTGTTTTTACATATCTGGCTATTTGATGATTACTTCCATTTTTAGGTTACATAAGTTCTGTAACAAATAGTGTAGGGTTTTTGTTGTTGTTAGTATTACAGCATTTGGGTTGCTTCCTAATAAAAAATAGTCTGTCTTGTTCAGTTCATGGAAATATAAGCAATAACTCTTCCTTGACTTACATGAGATTACTTGAATGATTAATCTTCTTCCCAGCCTCCTTCCTGGTTTTCCTCTAGCTCGGCATTGCCTTTGATGTTCCATGGGCTTTGTTTGTCTCCTCATGTGTGTTTTATTTTGCTTGTGAAGAATTTTTTAATGACAGGCTCTATTTTGCCTGCAACACATTTTTTAATGAGTCCGGATGCTATTAGGCATGTCACTCATTCTCTGGGTCACTACCACTGTTGGTGTCTTACCCGACTTGCCTCATTTGTTTTTACCTGCTTGGCCCTTGAAGGCATTTGAGTTTGAAATCTCTATGTCATGGCTTACTCCTCAAATATTACTAGTCCCCAGTATCCTCCATCCAGTCTGCATGCCACTTACCTGTTACATCTGCTTCACCTCCTTGCTCCCTTGTTTACAATGCCCTGGGTGAGTCCTTTTGCTTCAGCAGTGGGTCTGCCCATGTCCCCAGTTCCTCTTAGTCTCATTCTCTCTCACCACTTGCTTTTGTCAATTTCTTGTTCCCACCTCAGGAACTTTGTATATATTGTTTTCTTCACCTGTGACTTCTTCCATTTTCTCTTCCCCTTCATGCGGCTCCCATATCTTCTACCAAATCCAGGTACAAATATAACTTCCTCCAAAAGTCCTTTTTATTGATCCTCTTCCACCTCATCTAAAATAGCTAATCTCCTCTCCACTCTGTGGTAAGACTATTGTATTTCCATGCTTGTTTCTTCATAACACCACACTCAAAATAATGTAGTGTGTTATTCACTGCCCACATCCCCAACTGTGCTGTCAAGCCATGAGAACAGGGACCTAATCTGATACAGAACAGGTAAATAAATATTTGTTAAATGAATGAAAACCTGAAAGAACAGGGCGTTGAAATAGAGGAACTTGAAATTCCCTACTACTCCTTACATAATTTAAAAGAAGAGAACATCTTGCTTTTCAGAAGGTCAGTTTATTAATTCATAGCTACATTAGGTGAGATTCTGACATGGTGTTATCAGCCGTCTGAGGTTAATGTAATGGGGCATTGATGGAACGAAGTCTGTTGACCAGAAATCAGCATACTGCTGCGGCTGCTGCTAAGTCGCTTCAGTCATGTCCAACTCTGTGTGACCCCATAGACGGCAGCTCACCAGGCTCCTCCATCCCTGGGATTCTCCAGGCAAGAACACTGGAGTGGGTTGCCATTTCCTTCTCCAATGCGTGAAAGTGAAAAGTGAAAGTGAAGTCACTCAGTCGTGTCCAACTCTTAGCGACCCCATGGACTGCAGCCTACCAGGCTCCTCCATCCATGGGATTTTCCAGGCAAGAGTATTGGAGTGGGGTGCCATTACCTTCTCTGAATCAGCGTACAGAGGGCTGCAGATTGCGGCACATCAGAAGTGCTTGGTGAAGTAGTTATAAACCTTGTCTGATTGCTAAGCAATGTCAAAGCTGATAAGAAACCCCCTCTCAAGCCCAAACTTGCTTGTCTGTAACAAACACATTTGTGGGATTTGCTGACAACAAGCACAAAACTTTCTCCTCCTTTCTTTCCAACCTTGATTACCATTTCTGAGTTTATCTTCATCTGCTCTTCCTCCAGCTCTCTGTCCTGAGTTTTCCCTTATGCATTTTGTTCAGTAATTTATAATCCTTATTTCAGAAGATTAGTCTCTCTTCTCTGCCTCAAAACAGTTCAAGCTCCATCCTTTCCAAGGCAAGATCTCTGGTAAAGCCCTGTCTTTCCAGTTCTCCATGCAGATCTTATTTATATGGTGCTCCTTTCTAGTTATTTAAATTTCCATGAAATTCATGAGACTTTCTCTGAAGTCAGTGGACCCTCCATTATCTTGACAAGTTGATGAAGATTATGATAATGACATAAATGTGTCCTTGGATAAGAGATCATGTACAGCAAATGTGGGGAATGGAAACACCCCTTGCTTAATGCTGTGCTACATCATCTCATTAACCCAGTAAGGCTGCCCTAGCTGTGTCCCAAATAAGCAACTCTCATAACTGTATTAGACAATTCATTAAATGTTTATGGATGACATTGAATGGTTGTGATTGTGCACTGTGTATAAAACCCATTACTGACTAAGCAAGTGACTATTATTAAAGCCAATGAGACTAGCAATCAGCAATTGGAAAAACTCAACCATGAATTTCATAGACAGAGCAACTGTGGGTTCAAGCATATCATGGGAAACAATTGCTTGGCTAAACACAATGCATGAACAAAATCAATTTGCTAAAATGCAGGTCATTTGGCCCTGAGAGCTGCAGAAAACTATTATATTGCTGATAATATTTATTGTTGAACTTGGATCTCTTTCACACACCATTTGACAATGGGCTCAAAGTCCATGGGTCCCCAGTTGACTCTTCAAAAGGGAAGAAATGTTTCATTGAGACAGTTAATTAGCTTTTTTCCTCTGGGTTCAATGATGTCCTCATACTGATAAACGCGTTTTTCAGTGTTTGAGAATTTCGGCTTGAAAACTTTGTTACCTCTTGTTAAGGATATGCCTTTGCTTCCTCTTCAGCTCATGAGAACTTTTAACTCAAAGAAGCTGGGTATGATATAACCAACAAATAAATACATAATAGTGGTAATTGAATGATCTGTGACCTCAAATTCTCACTGAGTGGATCTCCAAGGGGTCTTTTGATAGCTATTTTAATGATAAAAGAACTTGATAGACATCTGGTTTACGCTTCCCTGTATCAGATTATTATTGAGTTCAATCTGTATGTCCTTTGGATTAGAGAAACACAGTTAGCAGAGTAGACTTTATCTGGTTAAAAGTTATTTCCACCTATTTTTCCTAGTAGAGATAAGAATTCAGGGAGGATGTAATTCAGATTATTCACATTTGGTGGAGTCTACACATGTGGAGTGTTGAGAAGCGTGGAAGGATATGATGGTGGGCTGGAGGCCTCCAGAGCAGATCAGGACATCACTGGTCACTTAAGAGGAGAAAAAGAAGGAAAGAATGCAGAAGAGTAGCTGATAATGAGAGGACAGGGTCTGCAGGATAAGTTGAAAGGCAAAGGATGCCACCTCTTTGGTTTTTCCTAGAGTCAGTTTCCAGAGGACTGCTACCCTGGGGTTTTCCCAAAGCTGCTCTTCTCTCGCATTTGAATATGCTCAGAGGCATGTTAGTGAGAAATAAGCAAGAGAAAATGAATTACATGTTAGTCTCTCCCTGCTGCTGCTGCTTAGTCGCTTCAGTTGTGTCCGACTCTGTTCGACCCCATAGACGGCAGCCCACTGGGCTCCCCTGTCCCTGGGATTCTCCAGGCAAGAATACTTGAGTGGGTTGCCATTTCCTCCTCCAATGCATGAAAGTGAAAAGTGAAAGTGAAGTCGCTTAGTTATGTCCGACTTGTAGCGACCGCATGGACTGCAGCCCACCAGGCTTCTCCGTCCATGGGATTTTCCAGGCAAGAGTCTTTCCCTAGTACCAAGTAAAACCACTGCGTCAAACTGTTCTACATGGTCCTCCCTCATTATTTCCTAAATAAGGCTTTGTGTGTGCCCTCCACTGTGAATTCTCTCTACAGACGGACACATTCCAGGAGAAACTTATAAGGTACTTGCTAGTTAATGTGGACAGTATCTGCTCTAAGAAGTCTTGTTGCCAGGGTATCTTTCTGTCTGTCTGTCTTTTTCTTGCAATTCTGTTCTTAGTTATTGTTAATTGTGTCAAACCTCAGTTAATATCAAGACTTGAAGACTGAGACATCTGTGTGTTTTCTATAGTCTTAATTAGGTTTATAATTACAATTTTTAGCATAGCTATCAATGAACAGTCTCTTACGAGGAGTGTCTGAAAAAGTTTTGATAACTTTGGAGTTCATGGCCCACTAAAGCCAACTATCAAGATCTCCCATAAGGGGACTTCCCTCTTGGTTCAAGGGCTAAGACTCCTTACTCCCAATGCAGAGAGTTTCAATCTGGTTCCAATCCCTGACCAGGGAACTGGATGCCACATGCCACAACCAAGACCTGGCACAGCCAAATAAATATATAAATAAATATTTTTAATAAAGAAGTTTTTTTTTTATTTTAAATATTTTGTTTTTAAAAAAAGGTCACCCATAAGAAATTTTTTAAAAGCCATTTTACTTAGAGAGTTGAGAGTATGGGAAATGGGGATAGGAAAAAAGTTATAGGAGGAATAAGTGACGAGCAGAAATGGATAAATACAGCAAGAAGAAGAAAGATATGGATTAAGCACTGATGCATTTCTATCAATATAAATTACAACGGCCTCAAAGAGGAAAGCCCCCAAATATTTTGCTTGATCTCTCTTTTAAAGAAGAAAAGCAAAATAAGCAAGAATTATGGGGGAAAGGAAGATAAAAGCACAGTTTTAAAGCCCCAAAGCATTTGAAAAGGCTTTTGCTGTTTTTCAGTTCTCATCTGTCATTCATTAAACAAAGAAAGATGAACTTATTCAAATAACCTTTATAAATAAAGCCCATTACCCCTTAGATTGGAGCAGGGCTCAGTCTTTGAAACTATCCTGTCTTGTACACAAACAGAGATGAACAATAGGCCTCTGAGTTGCCAGCTTCAGAGAATGGCACACAGAACCCTGGAAACATAGCCTGGCATTTGAAATTGCAGCTTGGGTGACCACAATGTGGGTGTGCTTTTGTTACCATCGGGTTACATCTGTCTTCAGTGCCCCCAGTCTGTACTTTGTACATTGCATTCTAAAGCAAGACTGCCCATTTAGATAGAATGTGAATTACATACACAATTAAAAATGTTTAATAGCCACATTTGCTGTTGTTCCGTTGCTAAGTTGTGTTTAACTCTTTGTGACTCCATGGACTACAGCAGGCCAGGCCTTGCTGTCCTTCACTATCTCTCAGAGTTTGTTCAATTTCCTGTCCATTAAGTCAGTGATGCCATCCAACCATCTCATCCTCTGCCACCCTCTTCTCCTCCTGCCCTCAATCTTTTCCAGCATCAGGGTCTTTTCCAATGAGTCGGCTCTTTGCACCAGGTGGCCAAAGTATTGGAGCTTCAGCTTCAGCATCAATCCTTCCAATGAATATTCAGGGTTGATTTCCTTCAGGATTGACTGGTTTGATCTCCTTACAGTACAAGGGACTCTCAAGAGTCTACTCCAGCACCACAATTCAGAAGCATCAGTTCTTTGGCTCTCAGCCTTCTTTATGGTCCAGCTCTCACATTAAAACAAGAGAAAAGAAATAGGTGAAATTAACTGTAATGATATCATTTTTAACCCAGTATAGCACAAATATTATCATTCAATATGTACCTAATATAAGCCATTGTTAGTGAGATAGTTGCATCTCTTTTATCTTTAAGTTCTTGAAATCCAATGTTTTTAGCTTTTCCAGCACAGCTCAACTCAGACTAGCTCCATGTGGTTCAGTTCAGTTCAGTTCAGTCACTCAGTCATGTCTGACTCTTTGCGACCCCATGAATCTCAGCATGCCAGGCCTCCCTGTCCATCACCAACTCCTGGAGTTTACTCAGACTCATGTCCATCGAGTCTGTGATGCCATCCATGTGGTCAGTGTCTCCCAAACTGGGTGGTGCAGTTCCACAATTTGTTCAATCCAGTTAGCCTCATTAGTTTTCATAAGGTGTGATTTGATATAAAACCTCTCAGTTTGTTCACCCTCGTCCTCCACATCCAGAGGACAGTCATTTCTTTTCCCTGGTCTTGAAAATGATAACATAGGAATTATGTCATGTAACAATTGGGTTAGGTTCCATCATCCTTGATCAAGACTTTGTTGAAGTTTTAAAGGTTGAAAGGACCTCAAAGATAACCAAATGGATCCCACTACACAGAGTTTATTTATTATTATTGTTAATATTTTATCTTTCTGCTACTAATATCATCAGGGATACTCCAAGAATAATCCATGAATTTTGGAGGACCATTTTAACCACTGTTTCAGAAGGTCATCACTTTTCTATGAGTGGCCCAGTTAAACATGATTCAGATGGCTGAACTTTCCTGTTCCACTTTCGAAAAGAAACACATTGAATGGCTTTTTGAGTCAGTTTCGTCATCTAGGGGTTGAGACTGGGGCTCTGACTCCAGATCTCCTGGTGTTCATTCTCAACTCTGTTCTTTTACAAGTTGTCCAACTTTTCCTGTATCTCAATTCCCTCATCTATAAGATGGGGAGTGTGATGAGGCTGCTGTGATAATTAAGTGTTATTACATGTAAAGCCCTAAAACAATGCCTGGTGGACAGTTAATGCTCAGTAAATATTAGCTTTTATAATTGGTGTAATTATTGATGTTATCACCATCATCATCCTGAGAGCATGTCAGAAGCATTCTAAGAAGCTGGTGGGAGTGATGAGGAGTCTCATGGGCCCGAGACCACCTTCCCTGGAGACCCCAGAGATTTTTGAAATCCAAAGAACCCATTAAGGGGAGATCATACAGGTTCAGTGTCATTGCTTATGACTCTTATCGTGCATGCCTGTAGGTGAGAAGCCTTCACAGACACAGCAGCTCAGTAATTTGTGAGCACATTAAATTTTTAAGCTGCCCCAAGTATGCAGCCCGCACTATCAAGACATTCAAACACAGTGAGGGACTCCTTTCCAAGAAGAAGAAATTCTGACTTAGGGTTTTATTCTCTCTTTCAAATTGCTTTAGATTTGTGTCAAGCAGTGCTTTATAGAGATTTTTATGACTGCCCCCACCCCCGACTTAAAAGAGAAAGTTGAAAGATGCCTGATTTTCTTTCTAATGAAAAATCTCGAAAAGGCTCCTATACATGCATAGGTCTAGATTCCATGCATTGGATCAATACGGTAATTTATTACAAGTTCTTTAATAGTGAATTGCTATTTAAATTCCAGTGTCTTTCATGTTCCTCATATTGAAATGGGAAGAAAAAAATCTAATAGCTTTGGGCTAATGGACAGACAACAGATTAACAGTAATAAATGATTCTAGTTCTTTATCTTTGTTCCTAGGGAGAAGACTAATGAAAAATAATAATAGAATTAGTATTGTTATTTAATGAGAGTCCACAGTGGATTGGAGTCTATGCTGGGTGCTATGCATATATTACTTTAATCTTTATAAACCTTACAGGATAAGTATCATTAATACCATTATATGGAAGCTAAGTCTCACAGAGGGTGGTTGCCTTACCTTTTAACCAGCTTGTGGCAAACTTGTTTATACTAAAATTTGTTTGACTATAAAGCCTTTGGTCTGAGGCAAATATTAACTTCCCTTTCATGGAAAACTCGAGGATAATGAAATAAGTGTTTTTCCTAGAGACTCTACCTTCCAGTGCTAAACTTCCAACAATTTCCAGAATTGTTTTCAACTTTAGAGACATTTGCACATACATACACAGACACATACACCTCACATCCTAGTTTTGCACTAAACCACAAAGGTCTTGACACATGATTGCTAATCAAGTATGCAAGATTTAAAATGTGAGCAATTGACGTTTTCCAGAATGAGACATTTTCTCTGCTTTTAGTATATAAGCCCCTAGCCCCCATTTAGAAATTTTATTATAGTTTTTTTTTGTTTGTTTGCATTTTTGTTTAACACGAGGAAGTCATTAACACACTCTAGCCAAGCTTCTACGGTTTCCAAGGTCATCCTTTCTGAGCTGGTTTTGTGCACTGAACCTCTTAAATACTTTTGCATGCCTTATAGTGTATTCATGTCATGGTAGCACACTAAAATATTTAAAAGGAAATTGTTGCCCTTTTTTCTCCCCCCTCAAAAAGAAACAGCCCTTGCTTACAACTCTCAATGGACCATAAATATCTTCTAGGCCAGCTGCCCAAGTACCTGCTGGGAATCCTTCTTACATTAGCAGTAACTAAGGAATGCATAGAATATTCCCTTTGCACTGAAATGACACCCTGCTCCAGCATCTTCTTTTTCCTTTCAAAGAATTTTAGTTCTTCTTAGAAAACCCTTCAGGTCTTAAAGAGAAATTTGCATGTTTGGGTCAAATTCATGTATGAACTTTGAGCTGGCTTCTCCAGTAATTTTGACCATACTAGTTTGTTACAGGATGGGGAATTGCTTCCAGGGCCCAAGAGTGGGCTCTTGTTGAACTTTCCGAAATGAATTGTCCGAGGAGACACATGTGCTGACAAAGCAAGAGACTTTATTGAGAAGGGGCGCCTGGGCGAAGAGCAGCAGGTAAGGGAGCCCAGGAGAACTGCTCTGGCTCACAGTCTCAGGCTTTATGATAATGGAGCTAATTTCTGGGTTATGTCTGGCCGATCGTCTTGCTTGGCCCATAGTCTCACTCAGAGTCCTTCCTGGTGGCACATGCGTCTCTCAGCCAAAATGGGCCGTGAGAAGGAGTCTGGAAAGTTGCTCTTCTCCTCCCTCTTTTGGCCCGTCCTCAGTCCTCCCAGTTACTTTGCAGCGGCAGCACCCTGCTCCTTACCAGGATCTCCTGCTGCAAGACAACTCAGGCAAGCGGGCCTGGCCAAGGTGGGTGGGTGGTTTCTATCAACAGTTCCCTAACACAGCCGCCCTCCACCTTCCCTGATTCAGGCAGTAATGAGAGTGATGGGGAGTGGCGGATGCAGCTTAGCTTGCTTGCCAGCCGCTCACCTCCTGCTGTGGGGCTCAGTTCTTAACAGGCTGCAGACTGGTTAGAGGGTTGGGGACCCCTACCCTAACAAGCTGTTGTCAAATCAGAGGCTGAATATTTCTAGCAACCTGAAATGACATGATGAGCAATCTGACCTGTCTTATTAGATCATTTCCCATCCACATAACGTGTCTACTGTTTACCTTCTTTCCTTGGGGCCCTGGAATAGTCGCTTCTTTCAGAAGTCATCTCAGAATCAAGAGCTTAAGGAGCTTGAAGGGATTTCATCTACTGGTGATCTGGTCTAGGGCTGAATTAAACTTGTTAATTTAATTGCAAGGTTAGAGGTTAGATGTCCTTGGTTGGTTACCCCCATTCAGTGGAGAGGGAGAATGTGGTGTGATTATGACTGAGCATGCTGGTGAATTAGTGCATCCAGTAAAATGCAAGGTGGAGCAGGGAGTCACATTTCCCTCCAACAGATAAATAATAATAGCACTGAGGTATATGAAGACCTAGTGACTTTTCCAAAGTCATAGAAATAATAAGAAACAGATGTGGGATTCATAGTAAGTCTTTCTCTTTCCAGAGTCTGAGTTCTTGTTTACTCTGAGGCCTCTGAGAATGCCCAGAGGTGTTCACTTCTGTCCTTTCTTCTACCTCTTCATACCCAGTTAATCCCACTGTCTAATGGAAGAGGCTTTCAAGAGATACTTGTTCTGCTGAAGCCCCAGCCCTCTGAATTCAGAGCCCAGACCTCACATTCCTCAGCTCTATTGCTATCTTTTATCAGCTGCACCCTTCCTTCTTTTGGGGGTGGAGGGAACTGCCTTCCTTTCTATTGAAACCTCCTTTCTACCATGATGTATGTCAATCATTGCTGAGTAAAACTGAGGGAAAACAAACAAACCACAAAAAGAGCCTGTGCCATCATAATGAGGACAGTAGTACACATTATTACATTTCCTGAGATGTGAAAATATTTTTCAAGCTAGCAAAGCCTGATGGGAAAAGAATGAGAATTTTTAAGCTGAGATCAGGCCTTAGTCTGGAAGTAAGGCTTTGCTGGTAACTCCAGAATCAAATCACAAAGACTAGCTCTAGACCTTGTACTGGTTTCTGGAATCTACTGGAAATTACTTTGGTAAATGGCCAATGAGGGCTCCATTAGCTCTCTAAGATAGACCAACCCAAGATGGAACAGTAAACATACACCTTCATATTGTGGAAATGTGTAACACCCTGCCAAGAGAATGATAGATATTTATATTTTCTCCTGTCTGGGCTCAGAAATGTTCTTGTCTGTGTCATAGTGTCCATATTACCTTGGAGCATGGGTCTGTAAAGCTTGTATAACTTCTCTATTTAATTTGAATAATCTTCACTTGGGAAATAATTTAAATGCCAAATAATAGAAGAGTATACCTTAATGGTATATATGTTCATATATACAAATGAGTGTTTTGAAATATAAAAGATTGGAATATAATATTGAGGGGGAAAGTGGCATGTAAATCAATAATTGAATGGAAGCAGATGCACCTAGTAATTGCAAGGGGTCATGGCTAGAAAATGGAATCATAAATCACTCTTCTTTCTTTCTTCATACTCTTTGGCATTTCCCAAACTTTATATAATAAATGAGTAATAATTCTGTAATGTAAAGAAAACACTGAATGATTTTTTAAGGCAGACAGTCTTATGTTCCTTTTTACTCATTGGCAGCAACCAAGTGGTGAACAGAAAGACATAGACTTTAGTTTTGGAAAGGATCTCATGGGAGATAGTTGTTTGTGACCTACCACTTAATTTGAAATACCCAGACAGATGGCCTTTTGGGGGCTTCCATTCTCAGACTTTTTGGAAAAAAAAAAAAAAATTTTTTTTTTTCAGGATAACATTTTTCCTGACTTCCTGATCTGAGAGGCAGGGGAAAGGATACCTTAATATAAGCTCTCATACTGCTGTGATGCCCTGTGGTCTCATGTTCCCCATCCATTTGATCTTGTCTTGGGTTTCCCCTCCATTACTGAGTCATCTCTTCTCTCTCTGAGGGTCATTTGAGTGTTCAGTTCAGTTCAGTCGTTTAGTTGTGTCTGACTCTTTGCAACCCCATGGACTGCAGCACGCCAGGCTTCCCTGTCCATCACAAACTCCCAGAGCTTACTCAAACTCATGTCCATCGAGTTGGTGATGCCATCCAACCATCTCATCCTGTGTCATCTCCTTCTCCTCCTGCCTTCAGTCTTTCCCAGCATCAGAGTCTTTTCAAATGAGTCAGTCCTTCGCATCAGGTGGCCAAAGAATTGGAGTTTCAGCTTCAGCAACAGTCCTTCAAATGAATATTCAGGACTGATTTCCTTTAGGATGGACTGGTTGGATCTCCTTGCAGTCGATGGACTATTTGGATCTCCTTGCAGTCCAAGGGACTCTCAAGAGTCTTCTCCAACACCATATTTCAAAAGCATCAATTCTTTGGTGCTCAGCTTTCTTTATTTTGAGTGTAACAATCATTAATTTCACAATCACCGGCATGATTACAAAAATGAAATGCTCTTTATTCCCCAAATTTAGTTTATGTCTGGGCTGTGACAACAACCATTTCATCATCCCAGAATCAGGTTTTCCAATTCAGGTTCTCAGTCTGTGCAAGCCTGTAATTACACCCCATTCTGGTGTATAATCTCTCTATTCAGCATTCTGGTCCTTAAAGCTTTTGTAAACATCCTGTCACACGAGGTGGACAGGGATTATGTGCTCTTTGGCATTTGGTGTCCAAGTAATCTGCCTTTCCTGGTCCTTGGGCATATCCCTGGTCCATGCCAACACCCATAAAGAAAACAGTCATCTTTTGAGGGTGGCAATTATTGGTCTCCTGCATCCCTGAGGTGCCCATGGTCCTGATATGGCCTCTGGTCTAAGCACATGAAGGACACCTACTCTGTACCCTTAGCCATCTTTTCAGTATTATTCTCATGAACACACACAAAGAAATATTGTTCTGTTCTTCCAAACTTTCCTGAGTCCTGCAGGAGATCAAGGAATCCCCAGCAGCCACTCATACTATCACCATAGCCCGTCATCACTTTCTTTACAGAGCTGTTTACTATCAGTGTTCTAGATGGGGAAAGCAGAGTCAAGTCCACTCTACTCTTGGATCCCCAAATCCAAAGGGAAGATTTTGTAGGGGGAGCAAAATTTGACTTTCTGAAACCTGTCTCTTTGGCATGAAGATTAATTTAGGTTGATCATGTTTAACCAACAGAAGACTCAGGATATCTTTCTTTTTATCTCCCCCTTAGCTGCCTGGAGAATTTAGATAAAGGATCAGTTCCTAGAATAGAGCTATCATTGGAGATATCTGCAAAGGTTATGGGCTAGGTGTGGTGAGGGAATATTGAGGCAGAGCCTAGAGATCAGGGACTCTCTGTGTCTAGTTGTCTCTTGCTAAGTCACCCTAGTCGTGTCCGACTCTGTGCAACCCTGCAGACTGTAGCCCACCAGGCTCCTCTGTTCATGGGATTTTCTAGGCAAGAATACTAGAGTGGGTCACCATGCCCTCCTCCAGGGGATCCTCCAGACCCAAGGATTGAACCTGCGTCTTTTACATCTACCTGCATTGGCAAGTGGGTTCTTTACCACTAGTGTCACCTGGGAAGTCTGTCCCTGACCCAAAAAATATCTCTTTACCGAACACTTGCTTTCCCATGTTTGTGTGAATTGCCTTCCTCCCTTTTGAAATCTCAAATCATTAGCCCAAGTATCCCCTTTTGTTTTTAGTTGAAGATGGTATTGAAGGTGAGTATTTGGGCCATTATGGCAAGTTCCTCAGTTTCCTGGGGTCTCTCCCAAGTATACATGTTATTAAACTCTTGTTCAATATTTTCCTGTTCATCTGTCTCATGCCAGTTTAATTCTTAGGCCAGACAAAAGAACCTAGAAGGGCACAAGAAAATTTCTTTCTTCACAATAGTTTCCAGCTAGTCACCTGGAAGGCAGAATCTTGGCCTCTCAAGGTTGTCTGCATCGTAATCTCCAAAGCCTGTAAATATGTTACGTGAGAAAGAAGAGTTAAGGTAACAGGTCATATTAACTTACATCAGCTGACCTGAAGATGGGAAGATCGCCCTGGATTATCCAGTGGACCTAGTATAATCACACAGTGCTTAACTATTGAAGTGGACAGGAGAAGAGTTGGTATCAGGAGTAATATACCATGAGAAATAAGCTCCTGGTCATTGCTGGCCTTGAAGATGGAAGAGGCCATGAACCAAGGGATGCAGACAGTCCCTGAAAACTGGGAAGGGCAAGAAAACAGATTTTCCCCTCGACTTCCAGAGAGGAACACAGACCTGATGACACCTTAATTTTAACTGGTTAAGACTCATTTCAGACTTCTGGCCTCCAAAACTATTAGATGTTAAATCTGTAATGTTTTAAGCCACTAAGTTGGTGGAAATGAGTTACAGCAGCAAACAGAAAACTAATATAAGTGAGTCCCCTACCTACAAACCTTCAAGTTTCGAACTTTCAAAGACAGAAACATGTGTTCACATGTCCAGGCACGTTAGTTAGTTCACGTGTCTGGTGTACACTGTCACATATGTGCATCGTCTGCAAGTGCTTGCGCTTTGTGTACAATCCCACTGCATGGAGTACAGCAGCATAGCATCTTTAATTCAAGCCCAGGATGTCCAAAAGCGAGCGTAAAAGCAGCAGGGATGTAGCTGGTACTGTTGTACTTTCCAAAGTACTGTACTGTAAGATTAAAAATGTCTTCTTTATTTTTGTGTTTGTTTTTTATGTATTATTTGTGCTGAAAATTATTTATAAACCTATTACAGTAGAGTATTATACAGCCAACTGTGTTTGTTGGGTACCTAGGCTAACTTTTTTGGATTTACAAACAAATTGGACTTAGGAACACGCTCTCAGAGCTTGTTCAAGCATAGGGGACTTATTGTATCAGGAAAACTCAGGATTTAGCCTGGAGTTCAGGGTAAGGGGAAGAGTAGAGTGGGTTGCCCTAGTACACTTGCTTTCTCTCTTTCTGGGTTTCTCTCTCTTAAAACTCTGATCCTGCTCCAGTTTGAAACTCCTATTTTGTTTTGTTTTTTTCAAGTCTGGGCACGGGCAGATAGAGCTATCCCATCTCTTTATTCCTGCATGAATTATTTCTCTCTCACACTGGGACAGTGCCTTTTGCACTTAGAAGCCAAGTTGGTCAGGGCAGGAGACTACCATTACCCAGTAAAGATGCCTCCACTCAGCCAGCAGAGAGTCAAGAACGAAAGGACACGTCAGTGAGCACTTTGAAATACTAACTTGCCTCCTCTGGCTAAGAAATGAGCGGCAGCAACTATGGAGAGAAGGAACCCCTGAGTACTGCAGGGCGGTGCGCTGTGACAGAGGTCCAGTCGCAAAATGACCACCGCCCCTCCCGCCTGTAGAGGCCCATGTCATGGCTCCACTGCTAATGAGACCCTGGTCAGTTCCCTCTGTCTGGGTTCAGTTTCCCTGTCGTCAAACTGAGAGGCATTCATCTCATCCAGGTCACCTCTAAGCATACCTTCTGCTCTGACACTGCAATTCCATGACACTAACTAGTTCAACTGAGAAAGAACCACTGACCCTGAGGACTCCTTCCCTTTGATTTCCGCATGGAGGCCGCATTAGCATAGCGGAAAGGATATTGACACCGCAGTTGACTTTTAAAATTCACTGAGAAGGAGAGATGAAATGAAACACAGCAGATGGAATGTGAACTCCCTACTATTTCAAAACTTAGACATTTCCACTAAATGCTGGCACAAAGGAAAAATTAAATGTCATCTTGAATGCTATTTACAGTTTTTAAAGTGACAACAATAGTCTTTTTCGAAAGGAGGAAAGACTGTTCTAAGATTGATTCTAAAGCCCTTGGAATTTTATTTTATGGTTGGAAATACGATAATGATTCATTGGATATGAGAATAATAGGGAGGGAAAATCAAACAAGTGGGGCTTCCCAGGAGGCTGAGCGGAAAAGAACCCACCTGCCAATGCAGGAGATGCAAGAGATGCAAGTTCGATCCCTGGGTTGGGAAGATCCCCTGGAAAAGAGAATGGCAAGCCACTCCAGTATTCTTGTCTGGGAAATCTCATGGACAGAGGAGCTTGACGGGGCTACACTTCATGGGGTCGTAAAGAACTGACATGACTAAGCAAATGAGCATGGACACACCATCATGGAGGCAGTTGAGACATAGCTGTGGCCCCACCACTGAGTGATTGGGACTTCTGGGAACCAGTCCCAAGAATCACTGTCAGTTTGGCTCTTTGTCTCAAGCAGTCACTAAATACACTTTCAGTGTCTTTGATTTTTAGGGCTCCCACAGGCTCTGGTTCTCAATCCGTTTGAGTACAGACCCCTTTGAGAATGCTGCTGAAGACTGGGGAGTTCTTAGCTAAGAAACAATTTAAGTATTTACACAGATACCTTAAAGATTTGCATTTAATATTAGTATTTTTTTTAAGTCTCAGGTTAATAATACCCAACTTGAGGTAGAGAGAAGAATGTTCTCAAAGTCTAGGAAACTAATAAGATTGATTTTGTTCCAGAAGTTGTATGCACACACTCACATATACATACATGTATACACACAAGACACAGTCAAGGAATTGTGTTCACATCCTTAAGACTTACTGTGTCCACTCAAGATCCACCTCTCTCCATTTAAGAAGGTTCAACTATTTAATTATTCTCTCTTAGAGCAAGTGTCAGAGACATAGTGTCAGAGTATTTGAAGAGAGAATGGGGTCTTTTGAAAAGGAGATATTCCCTAGATGTGGGGCGGTGAGTTCTATTAGTGAGCCCATGGTTGAACCCACCAACCATCTGGTGGTTGGATCTTTCACCTTCCGTTTAATTAAAAATTCAGTTTCACAATCATACAGTAGCTTTCAAACCACAGGTCATACAGTTTCACAAAGCATTAATATTTGCACTTTTGAGTTTGTGAATTGACTTTATTTCTGATGTCTGAGGATTATAGAATATAATCTAGGTATAGAAAACAATTATCTTAAAATTTACCTATCATATATCTTCCTGAAATGTTGAACAGTCTTTAAATAAGTTGTAAGAATTAGATTTTTTGTCTTTTCTATCAGTGAAGTTACATACTTTATTTTTTAAAATTCTCTGATATGCTTGTCATGGTTATTTGTTAAGTGCAAGATGACTCAGACTGTGGTTCTGTAGTATCTAGAATACAGTTTGAAATTTGAAAATTTTGCAGAGTTGTTGAGCTTGTTGATTTCATAGTGGTTGCAGGAAAAAGTAATTCAAAATATCTAAGTTTGCCACGGCCATCTTTTTTCATTTTCAATTAACATTTTCTATATAGTCACCTCATTTCGAAAAGGCTTACTACTTGGGAGGTTCTAGGTTAGTTTCATTCAGGCATTCAAATTCAAGAGATAAGTTGCTCAAACTTCAAGCATCTGAAAAGAGAACACATCCCCCTTTCCCTTAAAATGCCGCCCTCTTCTGCCCATGCTTATTCTTGGCACCCCCATTCTGAACGATCCAGTCCAGAAAACTTGATGCACCTCCAG
This sequence comes from Cervus elaphus, assembly GCF_910594005.1. Classification (NCBI taxonomy): domain Eukaryota; kingdom Metazoa; phylum Chordata; class Mammalia; order Artiodactyla; family Cervidae; genus Cervus; species Cervus elaphus. The sequence continues at coordinate 52,687,223 of NC_057838.1, forward strand.
CATCAACTTCATCCTTGAATTTTGTCCTTGAGATAGAACTTTTTGTTCACCAAGTTGTATTTGTTCATCAGTGTTTCCTGCAAAACACCCCTCATGATTCTTCCTATGCATGGCTGGACAGAAGTCTTGGAATTCTACTCTCCGAGGATTTTCTGGGGCTTTCCCCAAGTTTCCCAAATCATGTTCTCAGGCTATTTCTGTCCTGATTAAGGGTGAAGTTAGAGAGAAATCTCAATTTGTATTCTTTCCTTAATCTATTATTGAAGATTGGGGTGGGAGGTTTTGATGCAACTCCAAATCACACGTTTTCAAGGTTCATAGATTGATGTAACATGAATCCATACTTCATTTCCTTTTATTGTCAAATAATATTCCGTTGTATGACTCTACCATCTTTTCCTTTATCCATGCATCATTTGGTGGCCATTTGCATTGTTTTTACATGTTTGTGAATAACACTGTTTGTGAATGATGCTTATGAATCATGATGCTATAAATGTTCCTATTCATTTATGCATGTCTATGTGGACCTGTGTTTTAATTTCTCTTGGGTATATACCTAGCAGTGTAATTGCTGGATCATATGGTAACTCTATGTATTTGAAGTACTGTCAGATTATTTTCCAAAGCATCTCTACTGTTTTACATTCTTACCAGTAGTGTGTGAAGGTTCTAATTTCTCTGCATCCTCATCAACACTTGTTATTTTCCTTTTGATTATAGGCATCCTAATGGGTGTGAAGTGGTATTTTATTGTAGTGTGATTGCATTGGCCATCCCAGATGGCTAATAATGTTGAGCATCTTTGCACATGCTTATTAGCCACTTGTGTGACTTCATTGGTGAAATGTCGGTTCAGATCCTGTGCCCATTTTAAAAAATCAGGTTATATGTTCTTGAAAAATTTTCCTAGTTAACTCATTTAACCCCGAAAAATCTCTCTGGAATTGGCATGTTTACCTTTATTGCTGTAGGTAAAGCAACGGAAGATGTTCACTCATTGGCCCAGGTTTCCAGAGACTACAAGAACAGACTAGGACCAAAGCTCTGGCTTTCTGACTCTGAGACAAGGACATTTCCCAAGAGTGTGCCTCCTCTTATGTTTACCATCATTTCACTTCAAAAGTAAAACAGTGAAGAATAAAATGACAGTAAAACATACGTTAGTATAGGAAAGTTCAAAAGATAGTGTAGAGACAAGCAGACGTAATCCTATAAAAGGAAAGCAGGTCAAATGAGAACAAAACTAAAAGCATAAGGACAGTGAGGGATCAGGTTAGCAGACAAAACAGGATGTGCATTTCTGCTTCTTTGAATCACATTGGTCACACAGTAGGAAGAAAAACAGCGGAGCTCAGGATTATCACATCAAGGGAGGACTACAGAGGCTCCCAACTATTTGGCTTGAGGCAGAAGCCATCCCTGGTCTTGGTGTTTGCCTGGCACATACAGAATGAGCAGTTCAAGCACAGGAGGATGGCTCAGCGTGAGGAGGTGCCAGGGTGGAGAGAGTCAACTTCTTGCACTCAAGAAAAGTCATTCAATTTTGTCTAAATCTAAAAAGCATCCTTGTGTGGCAACTTCCTGAGTGCTACTTACGCATCATGTGGTTGAAAGACCGTGTCACCTCACCTGTTTTGCTCTCCAGTCTTCATAGTTCCTGGGAAGAACCATTTACTGGAAGAAAGACAGAGACAAAGTGCCCTCAGCTCTCTGGGCCTAATCAGGGACTGAAGCCACTACGGGCCTGTTGCTTAAGTCGCTGTCACTATCAGGCACCTACCTCAGAGGTTGGGGCTAAACAGAGAGATGAGTCCAGTAGGCACCATCTTATATTGTCCCTGTTACTGTGCTCAATGTTGGTGAAGAGCAGGTGAAATGTCTCTGCTCTGCCTTCCTGGTGCCTAGCTCAGGGGTTAGCAAACAATGGCGAGTGGCCCCTTGGCCTAGTTTTGTAAAGGGAGTTTTATTGGCACACTGCCATGGTTGTTTGTTCACAAATGGCCTGCAAAGCCTAAATTGTTACTTTCTGGATCTTTACAGAAAAAAATTGCTGATTCCTAGTCTGGCAGAGTGCCGGGCCCACAACAGCTGAACCTTCCATTGATTTGCATCTTTTTAATGTTACTTAATTGGCACAAAGCTACAAGTACCCTTTGGGAAGTCAAATCTTTGTTAGATCCACTGAGATATACTCTCCCTGGTGAGGATACCTGATGCTCATGGCTAGGTGCTGGCAGAAGCCACAGGGCCATTGTTTTCTTTAAATGATTTAAATCTCTCCTGTCTGCCTAGACCAGGGATGTCAGCCTCCCTGCAGCCATTATCCACCTACTCAGATGAGATCATTTTCCATTTGTTAAAGTGTCTAAGAAGTTCACCATTTTACCTGCATCATATCGTGTGCCCACATGCGCCCTTGGTAACCTTAGCTCTTATCTCTGAAGTTCATTACTGGTGGAGAAGCGAAGCACAGAGGGGTTATGTCACTTGCCCAAGGTCTCGCTTTGAATCACACTCAGGGTGTAATCCAGGTCAGGGAAAAGGTGGAGGGATGTGGCTTTATCATGGAGAAATGTCAGCAAGGGCCCTGGTGATAGTCAGACCTGGGGACTGAACTTCCTGCTGATGCCCAGTGTCACCCACTGGAATCTTGGTCTCCTCATTTATAAAATGAGGCTAAGAGTATTTTCTAGGTCCTGGGGTGGTTTGGAAGATTCCATCTGACAATGTTTCTTCATTGCCTAATATTAACAGAATACCTGGCTTGTGATGCTCACTAAATGTTAGCAGCCATTATTATTTTTGCTGTGTTGTTAAGAGTGTTGCTATTCTCATTCTGAAACTTATTTTATTTTTGTAAGCAAGAGGACTATGTCTGAGTTTGAGCCTTGTGGCTCTTCATTCAGTGTCTGAAGTTGAAAGGTAAAATGCACACAGAAGACAGACAGAGACCATGAGTGATTAGAGTTGGCTAGGAGTAAGAAAAGACAATCTATAGGTTGTATTTATTATCTAAAAGACACAGCTGCATGTTCTATTCTGTTTCATTGTCACCAAGCAGGAATGTGGGACTAAAATTGCCAGAGCCAATTATTGTTCCTAGAAATGTTGGAAATCTTAGTTTTTAACACTGAAAAGCAGTTTCCATTAAAAAAAAATACACATTATAAAATACTACCAACTCTGAAGGTCATAACTGGTTTGCAACTTCTTGTATGAAGGCAGTAAAACCTCCTCTGGGGAAGAACTTTCTTGGGAAGCTCTGCTTATATTTGTTCACATCTAAAGATGGTTTCACTGTCTCACTTGAGAATATAACAAATATTTGTCAAAAAATTCTCATGTTCCAAGCACTCAACTAAGTATCTAGAGATGAGCCAGACAGATTCCCCTCCCTCAAGAGATTCTCACCTAGTGGGAGAGAATAAAATAACTGTGATACAGTATGATAAGTATATATTCTGGAGGTCCATACACCTGCTATAGGGGGAACAGGAAGGGCAATCTGAAGGAAGGGGCATTTGAATTGGCTCTTGAGGGATGAGCAGGAGTTTGCTGGACCAGTTAGGGAAGGAAGAAAGGGAGCCATCTAGGCCTGTTTTATGCAACCACCAGAAGTCCCTTGCCACATGTGGCTATTTAAATTTAAATTACATAATAAATAAATAAAATGAAATGTTCAGTTCCTAGGCTGCATAAGCCACATTTCAGGTGCTCAGTGGCCACATATGGTTAGCAGCTACCATATGAGACAATGCAGAAAATTCTAATGGTCGATCGAGAATTATGGTGTCAAAAAAGATACAGATACCCCAAGACACTCTCAAGTTCAAAACACGGTAAGTTTTGGGGTGTAACTGGAGCAATAATACTTGGAGTCAGAAAGGTGGGCAGGAGGCAGTAAGGATGTGTGTGTGGCATTTCAGCCTTGTTCTTCTCAACCTTGATTCTGCTTTATTCAGTATGCAGCCATCTAACCGTCCTCCCAACTATTACCAACATACTGGCAGCATTTTTTTCTTATAGCTGATATATATTCAAATATATCACACGATTCTTAAAAAAAGCAACATTATACCAGGTTTCTGCAAAGGGTGACATGCTTACTCTTGCCTCAGATACTGCCTGTGAATATTAAATATTTTAATGATGTTTTTTACAGAAACAAAAATTAAAAGAGGAAAACACCCAATTTTTTTTTTTTTCATTCTATGCTGGTCCTCATTGCTGAACCATATTTGGAAATTTATAAAGTCATTGGTATGGTTATATAGTTAGCATTCTTGAAATCATTGTACTTTCATTATTTCATTGTCTCTTTGCTTCTTGTTCAGTTGCTAAGTTGTGTCCAATTTGTTGTGACCCCATGGACTGCAGCATGCCAGGCTTCCTTGTCCTTCACTGTCTCCTGGAGTTTGCTTAAACTCATGTCCATTGAATCAGTGATGCCATCCAACCATCTCATCCTCTGTTGCCCCGTTTTCTTCCTGCCCTCAATCTTTTCTAGCATCAGGATCTTTTCCAATGAGTCGACCCTTTGCATCAGGTGCCTTAGTATTGGAGCTTCAACTTCAGTAAGAGATTTAAAAATGTAGGATGAATTTTAATTTGGTTCTCATGAAGAGACTGAGAGAGATTTATAATAAAAAATTGTTAATTTTATTTCTGAGTTATATTTGGTATTGATGAACCACTTTCCTTTATTATTTTGATAATCAGTCTGACATAAGATTGATCTCAGTTAAACAAAGGCTGAGATTTGGGGTTTAATTTAGAAATGCTGGGAAACTCTCCTGCAAGTGACAGTTAACACATATTTCCTTCCAGATGATGTCTTGTTTGCTCTTAGTTTACATACCCATTTACATACCCATCCATTCATTCTTCAGAGCTCTATTCATTCAGTTGGTATCCTTATGTTGTGCCAGGTACTGTGTTTGGATAAAGCAGAGAGCAAGACAGTCAGATTTCCTGTTGTCACTGAGTGGACATTCTAATGGGGGAGGCACGGCTAATGCACAAGTATAACTGGACAAATAAAAAATAAACTCACTAATTGTGCCTCATAATCTGAAAACAATAAAAGAAAGTGATCTGTCTGATAAAGGCAGGGAGAAGGCAGTTCTTGATTCTGTGTTGTCAGGAAATTTCTCCTGGATGAGATGACTCTCAGCTGAGTCCTGAATGATGTGCAAGTACCAGCCACAGAAGCATTTGGAAGATGAGCATTCCAAGCCAAAGCACAGACTCTCGGGGGAGAAGGAGCTGGGTGAACTGATTCCATAGGGAGATGGCTACTCTGCTTAGAACGTGAGGAGGTCAGCAGGTGCCAGACCGTATAAGGTGTTTTAAGCTCTGGTAAGAACTTTAGCTGGAGGAGGAAATGGCAGCCCACTCCAATATTCTTGCCTGGAAGATCCCATGGACAGAGGAGCCTGGCGGGCTACAGTCCATGGGGTCGCAGAGAGTTGGAGACGATTGAGTGACTGAGCATACAGACTTCAGCGGGTCTTAAACACAGGGATGATGTGCCTGATGGGTGCCTGTAAAGGGTTACTGTGTGCAGAATGGAAGTGAGAAGCCGAGATCAAAAGCAGGGTGACCCATTAGATGTGTTGATGATGATGGCTTGGGCATGCCTGGTGGCAGTCACAGTGGACAGAAATGAGTGGGTTCTAGAAATAATTGACACAACTTGCTGATGGGTCTGGATGTGGTACCGGTTGCTGCTGTAGGGAACACAGGCATGTCGGAGAAAGGGGGCGGATTGATTAAAGGTGCCTGGTGTGCTAGATGCCCCAAAATCGCGTTTGCCTGTATCTTCTCTTTTCACCTTATTTTATGTGACTTTGCTATGGAAGCAGTACTTGTTCTGCTGTGGAGAAAAATGGTAACTTGCATTGTTTTTTTTACTGTTATAGTTCATTCACTCTACAAAAATTAATAAAGTCCTTAACAAGCATGAGGCTCCATGCCAAGCACTAAGGATGCAATAATTCCTGCCTATGTAGAGTTTCCAGTCTAGAGAGGGAAACAGTTAGCAAATGAGTTCACACAGATTTGTGGTCCATACTAGAGAGAAGTTTTGCCTCTGCAGTATCAATGTATTGAACCAGATAATTATTTTTTTAAGTCAATTTATTTTACTTTTAATGATTTTTATTGAAGCATGGATAATGTAAAATGCATTTGTTTCAGGTGTACAACATAGTGATTCAATATTTTTGTAGATTATATCCTGCTCTAAGTTAATATAAATTACTGACCTTATTTCCCTGTGCTTCTCTTGTGGCTCATATGGTGAAGAACCCACCTGTAATGCGGGAGACTTGGGTTTGATCCCTGGGTTGGGAAGATTCCCTGGAGGAGAGCATGGCAACCCATTCTTGCCTGGAGAATCCCCATGGACAGAGGAGCCTGGTGGGCTACAGTCCACGGGGTCACAAAGAGTCAGACATGACTGAGTGACTAAGTATACATACATATTTCCCCGTGCTATATCTGTGTAGCTTATTAATTCTCTGCATAGTAGTTTCTACCTCTTTCTCCCCTTACCTTCTCTTGCCGCCCTTCCCATCTCTCTCCTCACTGATAACAATTAATTTGTTCTCTTTATCTGTGAATCTGTTTCTGTTTTGTTATATTCATCCATTTGTTTTATTTTTTAGATTCCACATATAAGCAATAATGTACAGTATTTGTCTTTCTCTGATTTATTTCTCTAAGCATAAGTCCCTCTATGTCTGTCCATGTTTTTGCAAATGGCAGGATTTCGTTCTTTTTTTTGTTTGGGTAATCTTACACACACGTATACATTTACCACATCTTCTTTATCCATTCGTATGTCGATGGACACTTAGGTTGATTCCATATCTTGGCTGTAGTCAATAGTTCTGCCATGAACACTGCACTTCATGTATACCTTCTAATTAGTTTTCATTTTCTTCAGATATGTACACAAGTGTGGAATTGCTGGATCATACGATGGATATATTCCCAGTTTTTTGAGGAACTTCCCCTACTTTCTTGCACTGTGGCTGCATCAATTTAAATCCCCACCAACAGTGTACTAGGATTCCTGTCCCTCCACATCCTAGCCAGCATTTGTTATTTGCAGACTTTTTGGTGAGAGTCATTCTGACAGGTGTGAGGTAATAGCTCACTGTGGTTTTGACTTGCATTTCTCTGAAAATTAGTGAAACTGAGCATCTTTGTGTGTGCCTGCTGGTGCATCTCTCTGTCTTCTTTGGAAAAATGTCTATTCATGTCTTCTGCCCATTTTTTAGATTGTCTTTTTTATTTTGAGCTATATGAGTTGTTAATATATTTGAGATATTAACCCCTTATCAGTCATGTCATTTGCTGATACTTCTCCCACTCAGTAGGTTATCTTTTAATTTTAATTTTATCAGTGGTTTCATTTACTGTGCAAAAACTTTTAGATTTAATTACATTCATTTGTTTGTTTTTGCTTTTATTTCCTTTCCCTTAGGAGAGAAATCCAAAAAAGAATGGATGCAATTTATATCAAAGACTGTTCTTTCTATGTTTTCTACTTGAAGTTATATGATTTCAGATTATTTCATTCATTTTGAGTTTATTTTTATATGGTGTGAGAAAATATTCTATTTCATTCTTTCACATGTAGTTGTCCGGCTTTTCTAGCTTCAGTTATTGAAGACACTGTGTTTTATCCATTGTATATTCTTGCCTCGTTTATTGTAGACTGATTGATTTTAAGTGCATGGGTTTGTGTCTGGGCTGACCTAAATAATCCTTAGCTGTAGAAGAGGGGCTGTGCATAGTAGGATGTTTAGAAGCATGTCTGCTTTCTACCAACTAGGTGCCACCAGCACCTTCTTCCGAGTTGTGAGAACCGGAAATCTGCTCAGGCATCATTAAATATGCCCAGTGTGGCAAACTGCGAAGTCGTGCCTTAATTCCAGCTCACGTCGCCTGATGACAGAAAGCAGCAGAAGCCCTGATACAGTAACGTTCAGAAGCCTGTTCTCATCACCTGTCAGGTATGAGAGTGTCCCCTGCCTATTCATAGAAGCAAACTGTCATGAAGGCAATACAATACATGAAGGCAGCTTGTAACACATGAAATGGAACCCATCTCCTTTTGATCCTTTATTCAGTTGGTTGAACATAGGAAATGGGGAATTGCATGCTATTAGTAATCTGGAAGTTTAAATGATTGTTTAAATCAAGATGCATCAATTTTGAGCACTTTGTGGCACCCTGAAAATATGAATCATTGAAAGACATTTTGAACTTTCACAATCTAAAGGTGTCATAACACCACAGTTATAACACGTTGCATTTTGAAGATTAGTTCTACAAAGTTCATGTATTCATTACATCATACAAAGAACTATATTGATTTTATTTATTCCACCCCTCCCCTGCCACCTTGACTTCAGAGGATGGTACTTTGCAGTTCTTACTCTTTGAGTTGAGGAGCAGATTCTAGAACCTAGTCAGCTTTGGGGGCAAAAGACAAATCACAGCGCTACTCTGTGATGTCAGTTACAACAGTGGTGATTAGTTCTGCTGGTGATGATGCTAACATTTATTAAATGGCAGATATGTTCTAGACATTGTAAAAGTTGCTTAAAGTATAATATGTATTCAATGCTCATAGCAATTCTGTAACATCATTGTTGCTATTTTTACCGTTCTGCATGTGGTAAATGGAGGTTAAATATCTTGCCCTGTGATAAGTTTTCAGAATGTGTGTCAGTTGTTTAGTCACGTCTGACTCTTTCCGACCCTATGGACTATAGCCTACCAGATTCCTCTGTCTGTGGGATTCCCCAGGCAAGAATACTAGAGTGGTTTGCCATGCCCTCCTCCAGGGGATCTTCCCAACCCAGGGATCGAACCCAGGTCTCCTGCAATGCAGACAAATTCTTTATCATCTGCACCACTGGGGATGCCCAAAGTTTTAGGGCTGGGATTCAAGCATCAATGTGTCCTCAGCATCCATGCTCTTAACCTCTGTGTAAAACTGCCTCTTGAGGCACTATTAATTGATCAAGTAATTATTTTTCACTGAGTTCAGATATAGCCTTAGAATCATTTTCAAAACAGGCCACTACTGTTTGATCAGACTTGATATTTGAGGATAAACCTTCTTGCCCATCAGTACCTTAGTTCTATATCCTCAAGTACTAGGCTTGAATTCTTCTGAGACAGAATGTGGGGTTGCTATAGATACATGTGAGTTAATGTCCAGTAAATTTGTAAGGCCAGGTAAAAATGATTGACATATTTCTCATAGATAACATTTTAGGTTCCTCTGAAATTTAATCAATAGAACTAGTATTTTCCTGCTCTGTTGTCTTATTTCCCTTTTTCATTTTACAAAGGCAGGTAGAATACCCTTTCTACCAAGGTGGCATTCAGCAGACTTGTGATGTTGCTACATTGCTGGTCCCAGCCTTTGACCCTCGAAGATGACCACAAGTGTCTCCATTGGTGGGGGATATCTTTGAGGATCAATTTCAGTAATGTTTGTTCTAGATTAGAGTCTACAAAATCCAGTTTAGCTTCTTGCACTAATTTAGTATATGTTATATTCTTCTTGAGTTAGAAAGAGCTCTGTACAGCAGTATAAATCCTGAAGGCTGTGGGGAGACAGCCTTGCTTCCGATTCTTGCCATGTGACCCTTTATTTCACTCCTGGTAGAGCAAGACTGGGCTTGGTCATCAGTTGGCACTTTGAAGCCTGAGATTGATTCTCTGTGCAACTACTAAGTATAACAGTGGAAGAGTTAGGTATCTTTCCCTGTGGATGATCCATGAACATCAAATGAAACAAGTGGACCAACAGCAAGCACTGGTTATGTAAACTGTAAGGTCATAATTAGGTGGCATGAAGATAATAATGCCACCAACTGGACCTGGACCACACAACTGACTATAAACTTGTGAATTTTATTGATGCAGTTTTAACATGTGTTCAGAGAGTCCAGCTTGGCACTCTGTGATGACAGGGTGGGATGGGGGAAGGGAGAAAGGCTCAAGAAGGAGGGGATATATATATAAAATTATGATTGATTTGTGTTGTTGCATAGCAGAAACCAACACAAACTTGTAAAGCAATTTTCCCCAATTAAAAAAAAAAGAAGCAGCACACCAGTTCCTAGTACTGAGACCTTAGGGAATTCTCTAGCTGACTGAGAAAGTGAGTTGGAATCCTGAACTGATCAAAAGAGAAATTGAGGCATTTTATAACTAGACAGAGGTGTTCTGTAACTATACTGATATGTACAAAGTTTGAATGGTTTATTCATGGTGGAAACATTAAAACTGAATATTAAAAAAATGTAGTGAGCTATAATGACTGTGTCTAATGGTGTCTCATCTTCCAAAATATGATTTTAAGACTAGTTTTCAAAGTTGCTATACCTATTTTTATGCACAATACAAAAAAATACTTTTCAGGGATCAATGTTTTCAGGATGTCCGGGCATGACAAAGGGGTCTTCCATGATGGCTCAGTGGTAAAGAATCCGCCTGCCAATGCAGGAGATGTGAGTTTGATCCCTAGGTTGGGAAGATCTCCTGGAGGAGGAAATTGCAACCCACTGAAATTGCAACCCACTCCAGTATTCTTGCCTGGGAAATCCCGTGGACAGAGGAGCCTGGAGGGCTACAGTCCAGGGTGTCACAAAAAGTTGGACACAACTGAGTGACTGGACATGAACATGAATATTTTTATGATTCATGGATCAGTGGTTCATTTTTAATACAATCTTGATTTTGGCTCGGTCTGATCTTTAAGGATTTCCAATTCCCACTAAGTTATACAATTGTGGCATAGGGCATGGATTAAGATTCTTTTCCCTTTAAAAAAGTAGTTGAACAGATTTCCTAGCGTTAATCATGCCCTATTTGCATGTAGGTCCACACTACTCTCTGAGAAATAGTGCTTTGTAACTCTTGGTTTTCACATCTGGCTTAATTTTCCAGCTCTTGACTTTGCCTGAGTATCATCTGCTCCCTGACCTCTTCAACGCTGGGACTCAAGAAAGTGATGACTTCAAATTTACAGTTGTTAAATAGATTGTTAATGACCAAAGAACCCATCAATCTTGCTGACCAGAATTATATTTAACAAAGAAGACAGCTAATTACTGGGCTATTTTGTTGATGGTTATTTTAATTGCATGGACGGCCCTTCTTGGCATGGAGAGCCATTAGGCAGGAGAGGCAAGAGACCAGCCATCGTGGCAAAGTGGTGCTGAGGCGGGAAATTGGACTCCAGAGGGCAATTTGTCAGTTTGCTTAAGAGGTTCAAAGCTTACTCTGCTGTGCTCAAACACCACTGCCTGTTTGTCTGTGTCCCTCCCAATGATGTAAAATCTGTTAGTTCCCCTCTTACCATTCTTCAACTTGCAAATTATGAGGTCATTATTTAGAACTGCCTGAGGCAATTCAAGTGTCCCAGAAGATATGAACCTTGCCCACTCAATTTATGGATGGGACTATGATTTCACATCAAATCATTGTCAAATGACATGTGTAGCTTCTAAGTTTACTTTTATATTTTTCTCTCTAGTTTGGAAACAGTGAATTTTTCATATGTCTACTAAACAGCATTGCTCTAAATTCAATAGTCCCTTAAAAGGAATGTGTTCTATTCAGGAAAATCAGAGTGGATGTGATTTCTTGCTTCCCAGATAATTTAGAACAGGAATTCTTTTCATGGGTCATTCTTCATGGATGTGTAAAATGATTTTGTGTATGACATCCATGAATATCCAGTTTTTAAGAACTCTTTTGTTCCACAGTGTTAGTCAGTCAGTCATGTCTGACTCTCTGAAACCCCATGGACTATAACCTCTGTCCATGGAATTCTCCAGGCAAGAATACTGGAGTGTGTAGCTATTCCCTTGTCTAGGGTATCCTCCTGACCCAGGGATTGAACCTGGATCTCCCTCATTGCAGGTAGCTTCTTTACTATCTGAGCCACCAGGGAAGCCCTTTCTTTTATAAGGCAAGGCACAAATGCCTATCCATACGCTGCTGTCCGTCAGAGAGGTGACTCAGATGGAAAGCTCGCTGCTGTGTGACAGACATGGAGAGGCTTGGTGGATCAATATGAAGGGAACACAGAGGCTCACTCCATGTCTGCTGTCTGGCAAGATGTAGTCTAGCAAGATGTGCTGTGGTTTCTTGATCTGAAAGTGTTACTCGCTCAGTCATGTATGACTCTTTGTGATCTCATGGGCTGCAGCCCACCAGGCTTCTCTGTCCGCTGAATTCTCTCTGGGCAAGAATACTGGAGTGGATAGCCATTCCCTTCTCCAGGGGGTCTTCCTGACCCAGGGATCGAATCCAGGTCTCCCACGTTGCAGGCAGATTCTTTTCCGTCTCAGCCACCAGGGAAGCCCCTTCCTGGCCTAAAGGAATTAGCTAGCATTTGTTCACCCATCATGGAGTTCTTATGATCTAGACCCTGTAAGACTGTTGGCTCCTCTGTGATGTTGGAGTGATGATGAACATCTTGGAAGGACCGCCCATTTCATGTGTATAGCTTTGGTACTGCTCACCATGCTGCTTACTCATTTGTCATCTTCCATCCAGAAAAATCCTTATGTTGAAGTCTAGTCCACTAGACAGTCACTGTCTTTGCCAACTTTCCTCTGCCCTCAAGCAGAATATACCTCCTCTTTTTCTGCATCGTACATCTTATGGTGAGTGGTTTGTGACTGTGTCCCAGTGAACTCCCAAGGGTGGAGGTCATACCATGTTCCTATTCGTCTCCCTGGACCTTGACATTTCCACTACCACAGAGTTGGCCCTTGACCTCTACTGGGCAGCTGGAAGGTTGAATTAATAGTCTTCAGCTCATAGATGTTGAGATTTCTGGCAAGTACATAAGTCCTTGGAGGGGCTGGTGTGTGTCGCACCAGCTTGGGAACTTACCCTTGAAGAGTGCACTGCCTTCGTTCTCACCTTACGTTGGAGGAATGCTGAGTGTGTCTGTGTAATTACATCAAAATTGATGGCAGTCACCTAAGGCAGGGTGCAGGTGCAAGTTGCCTTAGACCATCACTTCCCAAAGTGATATTTTCAGCAGTGAAGCAGAGGAGGGAAAATGAAGAGAAGTCTGTGGTAAATAACCTTGTAAAATGCACAGCTAAACAAAATTAAATATGATTCTTAATTGCAGAAATTCTCACACCTTAAGATTTTTCCTGAAACTTTAAAAAGAGATGAAATAAGCAGCATTTCCAAGAGTACTCTGAACCATGGTATTTCTTTTTCTCTTTCTCTTTCTTCCCCCCTCCCTCCCTTCCTTCCAGTTGTGTGGTAATAGTGTTTCAAAGATCATCCTTGGGAACTGCTGATTTAGACTGCTAGGATTCATTAACTGGTTTGGCTGATTTCACAGTAGTAAAGAGAAAGATTGAATTGGTTCTCATTTTGTATATAAAGTAACCATTTTCCATGTGAAGCTAGCAAATGAACTTCAGAACAGGAAATGAAGTGAGGCAGCCTTGGTTGTTTGGGGACCCTCAGGCCAGCCTCCCCTTGAGTCCCTCCAGTGAAGTAGGAGGCTCATGAGTGGCCATTCTATCCCAGTGGTTGACTCTCTGTTCAATCCAGCAGAGTCCCAGGGTGATTCCCAGGACTGTACTAAAGGCAATCCTAGCTTGACAAATAGGAAAAGTGGAGAACCAGCCTTAGAAACCTCTAAAAACTCAGGTTTAATTCCCACCATGGAGTCCCCACAAGGAAATCATCTGCTTGGACAACATGAAGCCTTCAGAAGCCCTATTAGTCTCCCTGCTCTCAAAAATGAAGTTGATTTTGTGCTTGGAAATAGTGAAATCGCTGATGGATCAGGGTGGGCTCTCTGGTATTTAATATTGTCTCCATCTCTGTGCCTTGTGACAATCCTGTTGATTAGCTGTAATGTGGTATTTTGAGCACCGTTTACATATTAATTATTTTTTAATAACCTCTTCATCAAAAGCCTAAAGCTTTGCCTAAGATTCTAATGAAAGTGTTCATATGAAAGAGAGGGATAATGTTAAACAGACACTAATAAACCCTCTGAAGAAAATTCAACACAATATCTGTGACAAAAGAAAGGAAGGCCAGAAAGAATAATACATGTTTCCATCCAATGTGTGTTCTCTCATTAGGATTTTACATTCATTACCGCACCGTCGCTGCAAATTATTCTCAGTTATGTATGCGCTTATGAACCCATAAAGAATTAGTGTCTTCTTAATGAGCACCAAAGAATATATGCATTAAAAATCCTTTAACCCTTATGTTAAAGAGAAGTCATTTGTTAGCAATTATGGTTTGGGATTAGGAAGTGCTTCTCTTCAGAAGCATTCAAAGCACATTTCAGCATCTTCTCTTACCTGACCTTTTACCATCACTTTGAGGAAAAGCAGGGCCAAAGCTGTCGCTTTTTATGTAAGAGAACAGGTTTTTCTGGTGAGTGTAAATGGCTTGGCCATGGTTGCCCATTGTGTCAGGGACTACAGTGAGGGCTTCACTCCCATGGTATAATTCAAGGCTCTGAAGAGTCTTCATGGAGTCAGAATGGTTCTCCTACAGACCTGTGGCACATGTACTAGAGTTATCACCACTGGACATTCATGAATTGTCTTTTTAGGCATCCAGTTAAGATGACAGGTCCTTGGGAAGGAGCCCACATCATCCTCAGAACCTTTGCACCAGCTGGTGTTGGATGGATACACAGGCCATGTGCACTGGGTAGCCTGGACTGGCTCTTGATTTCCTGGCATCTGGTCCCATTCTGACTGGCCCATGCTCACATATTTTCGAACATTTCTGAGCGTCATTCCAAGCAGTAGGGACACGTTAAGGCAAAGGGAGCAGGATGAGAAATACAAACTCTGAGTCCTCTAAAGGCTCATAATGAGCCGGCCAGACCCCTGATCATACAGACTAGGACTCAGTCCATCCCAGTGATATTTACCCAGGTTTCTGGAGGAAAATAAATAAATATGGGCAATATTTTTTTTTCTAGGGTAGAACTGATGGTTTTTGTTTTGTTTTTTAAAAGTCTTGATCTTTTCCTCCACATTGTTCAGGGTACAGTGAGTATATACCATTAAATAATACATATCCCTTATAATTTTGAAAATGGAATGAATGTAAGAGTGGTTATTGCATAGTTCATTTGGCTCAATTTTTTTTTCTTCAGTTTAGCCCTTTTAACTGTTGTGTATTCCTAAAAGGAAATCACTAAGCTTCAGTTTCACAGGCAATAAAGAGCATGCATGGACATACTTTTCTCCTTATTAAAAAAAGGTTGACATTCTTTTTAAAAAGGTGACTCTCCATATGTGCTGTGTATGGTCATTTATGAATTAATTGGTTAGCCTGGAATAGTCACTTGGCTAAGGTAGATATTTGAGTGCTGTGGATTTCCAAATCTGAGTTACTTGGTCTGAATTTATAAAGAGGCAACTAGTTAAAGAAAGCAGACTCCTTTCTTTGTTCTCACAGATTGCTCTAATGGCAACAGAATCCTTGAAATCCTCAGGGAACAAATTGGGGACAAAAGTTAGAAAGCACTCCTGGCTTATTTTCTAAGCTCTGAGCGGACCCAAGAAGAAAGGCTGAATTTAATCAAAAAAGATTTTATTGATGAAGGTATCTCTCCTTCAGGCTACACTTTGGCCTCTGCATACTAATAAAACCATCTCATTTCTCAGAAGTAGCCCTCTGCATATAATCCAGGGGAGCCCATGGACAGGAATACATCTCGGGGACAGGGACTCGAAGACAATCAATCAGAAGTTGGCAAGGTCCCCCAGCATCCCTTGCTGAGTTCGGAGACGCTTGCCTCTGTCTGGGCTGGCTGATTGTTCATTCTTGGGCCGTCATCTGAAGGTCTCTGGCTTCCTGAGTGCTACAGGTGGTGTGGCTGGGGCTGGCTGCCTCCTCCGGCTCGAGCTGCCTGACCCCTGTGAGGTTACTCTCTGCTATTTTACTTCTATGTTATCTGCACACATGGCACTTTTAGTGCCCAGCTATGAAGATGAGCAATCTGGAGCTTCGAGTTTTTATGAGCACTAATTAGTACCCTGTTTGTACCCTTTTAATCTATTATTATAATAAGATTGCATGATATGCTATCTTCCTTTTCTTTTTTTTTTTTTTTTTGGTTTCCATGCTGCTGTAACCAGAGGGAGCTATATTTTGCGCTTTCTCATTGCACCTATGTGCCTGAGGAATATTAATAAAGAGGAGTTTAAAAGGGCAGGCTGTGTTCTGAAACTTTCCAGTGCTCCGCCTTAACTCTGGAATTCAACTCCTCTTCTCACAGCTGTGAAAGGAAGCTCTTGTCCCAGAGATGAGACTCAGGCTCCAGTGCATGAAGTCAGGCCATGGAAAAGGTCCCTCAGCTACTGTTCTTTCTCTCATTATTATTTTTTTAATTTATTCATTTATTTTAATTGGAGGCTAATTACTTTACAATATTGTGGTGGTTTTTGCCATACATTGACATGAATCAGCCACAGGTGTACATGTGTCCCCCATCCTGAACCCCCCCTCCCACCTCCCTCCCCATCCCATCTCTCTAGGTTGTCCTGGCGCACCAGCTGAAGTGCCCTGTCTCATGCATCAAACTTGGACTGGCGATCTGTTTCACATATGGTAATATACACGTTTCAATGCTATTCTCTCAGATCATCCCACCCTCGCCTTCTCCCACAGAGTCCAAAAGTCTTCTTTATACCTGTGTCTCTTTTGCCATCTTGCATATAGGGTTGAAAGCATATGGATTCTCTTTACCATCTTTCTAAATTCCATGTATATGCATCAGTATACTATATTGGTGTTTTCTTTCTGACTTACTTCACTCTGTGTAATAGGCTCCAGTTTCATCCACCTCATTAGAACTCTAGATTCAAATGCATTATTTTTAATAGCTGAGTAATATTCCATTGTGTATATGTACCACTGTGGAGGTTAGCAGGGAAGGGGCAAGGGTGATGGTCCCTGTGGCTATGTGGAAAATGAATAGGCTGGAATATAAAACTGGGGATCTTCCACTTCGAACCTGGGCATCCTTGGACAGTTGCTCTCCTTTCCTTTGTTTTCTCTCTTTTCTTCCATTCCTGTACTGTCCCCCTCCTCCTTATCCCGTCTCCCTGTTATTTACCCAGCCAGCCAGAAGTTTCTTAGTTGCAGAGCTCCACTGGGATGTGAATTCTATAAGGTCAGGGTCCCTTCTTTCTCTTCTTTGCAAACCCTGCAGCAGAGTTTCTGGCAAGAGGTTAATGCTCAATAAATGTATATTTACTTAGTGAAAGAGTCTTACTTTCCTGAGCTGTAAACCAGGGATCCAAATGCCACCTCTACAGGGCTGTGGGGTGAATTGCTTAATGATACAGTGCTCGCGAAGGGCCTGGGCAGTAGTTGATCCTTAAATCATGTGTGTGAGGTTCCTTGTTTCCTCTGAGCTCTTTGGGCTGAGATGCTCAGGTGGAAGTGGCGCTCAGGAGAGGGGAGAATGGGATGGGGAGTGCTTTTGTTTTTTCCCGCTTCAGGGAATAGAGAGTTTCCATGCCGTCATATACAATACGGGTGTGGAGTGCCTTGCTTCTGTTTCTGTCTTCATGTAGCAGAAAATATTAAGTTAACCACAGAGCTAAAGGATACTGGTGTGCAGAGGTAGAAAAAACTGTCTCAGAACCTACATATTAGAGGAGTATTGCCCAGTAGAGAGCTCCCCCCAAATGTTCATCCCATGACCCTCCTATCCTTTACAAGTCAGAATGCCTAACAATGCCTTCTCTTGGGGTCTGAGTTCTGAAAACTTCAAGCCAAATTAGACAATGTCTTCTTGGTCAAGACCCACCTCTGCTGCTTTTACCCATCCTGAATGTGTGGAAGGTCTTAAAAGCCATCACAGGGACCTGGCACATCCTTGTAATTCCCAGTAGAAAGCTGATTTCTTTTGGAAAATGAAGGCAGAGGTCTCATCCTCCTTACATGCAGCTTTCATGGAGGAAAGTCTAAGAGAACCCCACCTGTTGGAAACACAGGCATATGTACTTCAGGGACTGGAAAAGGCAGCATTCAAATAGAAAAGTTTTGCAAGGAGGATGCACTTAGGAGGTGAAACTGGATCTTAGAAAGAGCACAGAACTTTGCTTCCCAGGAGGCACTAGTGGTAAAGAATCCGCCTGCCAATGCAGGAGATGTAAGAGATGCGGGTTTGATCCCTGAGTCAGGAAAATCCCCAGGAGTATAACCCACTCCAATATTCTTGCTTGGAGAATCCCATGGACAGAGTAGCCTAGTGGGCTACAGTCCATGGGGTCCCAAAGAGTCAGACACAACTGAGGCGACCTAGCACACACTTTGCTAAAGCAGACAGATCCCATAGCCTGCAGCTCTTGGTGTTCTCCTTCCATTATAGATACTGAAAGAACTTGGAGCAAGTCAAATTAGAGAGGTAAAGAGTTTAAAAGAAAAAATATAGCACTGTGTTCTTTGCTAGAAGCACTTTGGGTCTCTGTTCCTGAGGGCATTTTTCTTCCTGAGGTTGCTGCATTCTTCGGCCTCTCCTGAGTAGAGGAGACATGTAGCAGGCTGCCTGTGCCCTTTACATTTCTTAGGCAGTATTTATGCAGTTGAAGCTTAGCCTCGACCATGATGGAGCTCTGGTTTTCAGCAGCTGAGCCCAAAGCTTGTCCTGTTTCTTCTCAGGGTTGTTAGTAAATGTACTTCTGGTCCCTCTAAATGACTTTAATGGGTACGCTTCCTTAGGGCACATGAGGATGACAAGGGAAAGAAAGGTTAAATAAAGTCTTTACTTGGAAATATTTTAAAAATTTAGCAAGTATATTTTAGTATCTCATTTTTGTTGCTTTGTTTTTGGTGTGTGTGTTTACTGTTTTCTGAAATATAAAACCACACGCAATAGATGACTTAGGATTTCTTGTCTCCTTGAAATCACATTAATTACAGTTCTAAACTGTTTTGAATATAATAAAAAGCCAAACAGAATCTTTTATAGTATTTCAACACAAAGTACATTTTGTCCCAAGGATTGCACACTCATGACCTTTCCGCTCAGAATTTCCCATCACACCCAGTAGCAACTTTTCCACAGTCTACTGGCAGCTGCAAGACGTTTGACCTCTCTGTTCTTCCCTGCCCGCTCACCATGAATTTACCTACTATACCCCAGCCAGGCCCCTCTGTGAACCCCCAAGGTAAGAGGAAGAGATTTGGGGTCCGTTACCATCTCTTTGGGGAAGTAGCTGTATAGCTGATGTTATGGCCCAATATAACTAACTTTAGAGTTGTAAGAGGACTTCATTGAACTTTAATCATGACCCAGTAAACCTCCAAGCCTCTAGTTTCTAACCATAATAAAATTGTCCCTAGGAAAGTTGAATGATCATCTCTTGCTAAGTATATTTATTGTGTTTGTATCCAGTTGTGTGCCGGTAATTGTTTAACAGCCATCTCTCAGGGAAAGTAAAATGTATGTGAATGTCTATATCTATATCCATCTCCATCCATATGTCCAAGTTTATCTCAAGTTTGACTGATACAAAGTATGTACAGCACACAGTTTGATTCTCACAGAATGCTGTTGTGATGTTGCCTCAACTCTTGTATCTATAGTCAGCCTCTGGTTGCAATTTAGCTTGAGAAATCCAGATGAGGAATATTGCTGGGTCACTATCCAATTCAGCAAAACTTTGACAAACATCATTGACGAACAAGTGTGTTTTGAACATGAATGTTAGGTGATATTTTGGTTACATTAAGACTTAAGACAAAAATGAAACAATGAATATAGATGTCGAAACCTTACTCACACATCAATAACAGGAGTGACATTTTGCTGAATGAGATAGGTTTAAGATACTGGGAGAATATTTTCTCAATTTGTTGTGCTATTTACAATGTAACAGCTAAAGATACAACATGCTTTTTAATTTTAATCTGATTATTAATATTTTGTCTATCACTTCCTCAAGGCTAGATAACCAACAAGGCAATAACTCTATAATGTCTGCCAATCACAATGGCTGATTTCAAACTACAAATTTGACATTACTGCACAAAGCTGAAAAGAGACAGTAGCATGCAATATTACAGTATTTCCATGTACAGATACAATAGACATAAATAACCTAAGAGCCTAGATAATGGTAAAATGTAGTGAAATAATTGAGAAGTAAGAAATTTCCATTATTATCTTTGTTTTATTATTTAGCTGTGTTATAAAATTTGATTTTTAATGATTGTTTAAACAACTAACTTGCAAAATTTCTCAAAATTCTACAAATAGCTCTTTTAAGCCACCAGTTCAAACCAGTTCCAGCACATCACTATAGCCTACAGAAGTAAATGACAAAATAAGCAAGAGACTCAGAAAGTTTGGGAAGAATGGAGCTGATCTAGTAAGAATGCTCCTGAGAAAATAATTTCGACTGAAAACTTGATCATCACCCGCTCCTTAGAAGCACATTCGTGGCCAGTTTCATTTTATCTTTTATGATAATTTTTTGTGATATCTTTTATGAAATTTTCAGGAAAATTTGGATCGACTTTAGACTCATATTTTCAATGTTTGGGGACGATGCCTGTTTCTCTGGTGACATAAGACAACCAGGGCTGTGACAGGAAAGGAGGACCAAAGAGCCAGGATGTCAGGCATTTTAAGGAAGCCGTTTTTTACGACAGCATCTGCCTCTCTCTTCACAGTGTGGCTCGGTTTTCTAGACTTTCTTCCCCTGATCTGAAGTTGTTCGGTGCGCCTAACCTCTCAGCACCTCCATCCTCTCTCCTTCACAGTCTCCTGCAGAAAGAGTTTGCTTTGTGGGAAGGTGAGAGTTATCTCTCCCCTTGACTGAGATAGCATCACTAAGGGGAGACTACACTCTGTTGCCAAGTTTGGAGTTCTCCATTAGGTACCAGCAGAGAAATTTCTAAAAAAAAAAAACCTCAATTACTGGCTGCTCTGCTTATTAGTTAAAAAATAATGTGCTATAGTAATCCCAGAGGCTTCCCTGTTGGCTCAGTGGTAAAGAATCAACCTGCATTGGCAGGAGACACAAGAGATTCAGGTTTGATCCCTGGATCAGCAAGATCAGCAAGATCCCCTGGAGAAGGAAATGGCAACCCATTCCCGTATTCTTGCCGGGAGAATCCCATGGACAGAGGAGCCTGGCGGGCTGTACCGTTCATGGGGTCGCAAAGAATCAGACACGACTTAGTGACTAAATCACAATGAAGAAGTTGGCTCATTGATCTAATCATGAATGAATTCAGTTAAATATGTCAGAGTTGCTGCTGTCCTTGCAATCATAACAACTAATGATTTGTAGTAGTTTCCTATGTGTCTGTTACTATCTGAAGATCTTTGCATCAATGGTCTCATTTAGTCTTCACAGGACTGTCGTTAGTAGGCATCACACTTCTCCCCATTTTATAAGAAAGGAAACTGAGGCAGGCAGAAATTGAGGATTTGCACAGAATTACACATCTGCTATGCTCTGGCACCAAGATTCAAAATCGGGCAGTCCCATCTCCCAGAGCCCAAGATCTGAATTGCGCCTAGTCCCTCTCTGTGGCAACCAGTTAGACGTGGCAGTGATCCAGACAGACGTGGTTCCCTCTGCCTCTGAAGAAGAGGCTGTGAGCAAAACTAAAGGGGCTGGCATTTAAGGTTGTTTCGGAACAAATGGACATGGGAGAACCCTGGGAGGGACTTTAAACTGCAGGAAGGGGAGGAGCCAGGGAAGAGACACAGGTCCAACAGAGAGAAGCACAGACACAAGCCCCTGGGAAGGAAGGAACTTGAAGTCATCTAGAGATGGCAGAAGTCAGAATGGCCAAAGAGGAGTGAACAAGTAGGGAAGAGTTAGACTGTATCCATGTGAAACTGTCTTACTCTTAAAACCTAAAAGGACGTAGGTATGGGGCAGCTCTTTGGCAGTTTGAAGTCTTATTTCTCTGTCTGAGTGACCCAATGTCATGATCTTCTTATAGAATTTTCCTTTCTTGTGGTTCATTTCCTATTTCTTCTTATTTCCATGTGGATGTCCCCTTCTCTTCTCTGTTTATGTCTTTGTTGGGGCACTTGGCCATAATGCTAGTGGGACAAAAATGATTTCATTAGTTAAACTATTGAATTAAAGGCTCAGAAACAGTGTGGCCCAGAGAGTCCTAAGGAACATAAAAGTACTGGAGGGAGGTCTATTAAACCAAACAGTGAGCCAGAGTCATTATCCGTGTCATATGAGGAACCTTCCGCAAGTTGGTTACTTATGAACCTACCAATTGCTATGATTATCCCATTCCTTCCAGTGTCTAATGTAATGATTGTATCTGGACTTTGTTATTAACTTTATTTTCCACTTATTTGACCCCATAGAATGTTAACTCATTTGTGTTTTATTTGTTGTCATGTGTGTGGTTTTTTTTTCCCCAGGCAGTTCAATTTTGTCACAGCATGCATTACACAGTTAAGATTTCATATCTTTGCTTCATCTACCCCATTATGGCAAATGGCAGTTGATTAGGGCTTTCTTTAGATCATTATCAATTGTTTTCTACCTTGCAGATAGTGCTGTTGGGATGAATCTATCATATCCCAGAGATCTTATATAGCTTGTTATTTCCAGGTGATTTATTACTCTCACTGTGGAAATGTTGTTAGTGAACATTGGGGAAGCAGTGGCTGTATTGAGAAATATCAATGTATCCTCATGTTCTGGCTTGCAGTGACAGTCAGAGATCCATCTCACTGACAGTTACCTTGTTAACATTTTGATCAGATGGCAAATTTGTCATTTTTCATGGTAACAAGGATAAGTTTGCACAAGAACCATAGATAGATGGGGAAGATAAAACAGGCCTCTCTTAGTTTTTCTGTGTGATGTAATCAGTAATCTTGGGGAGAAGTGAAATAATTACTCTGTGAAAAGCTCATCCGCTGGAAAATGTGTTTATTGTAGAAAGCTCAAATTTTTCTTCATTTGAAGAAAATGTGCTCTCTCTCTTTTTCCCCTTTGCTGACAGTTTGATTAACACACCAAGCCTCTGTGAAATAGTGAGACAGAACAAAAGGGTTTACAGTCAGAATAGTTTGGTTTAATCACAGCATAAAATATGAGCAAGGTGGGTAAAAATAACCATGTGCAGGGTGCTCAGATCTAGAGCATTGGCAACCATGGTCACGGAGCTTGAGTTTTCCCTCCTTCTGCACTTGAAACTTGCTACCAAACCATCTCTCATTAGTACCACGTGGTGTATGTTCGTCTCCAAACCCCCATCAGAGACCATGAGGTCAGCCGTCTTGATGCCCCACTTGTGTGGGATCACACAGTTGATGCTGTTTTTATTGTTTTTCTCCTGTGTTCTCCCAAGCTGTGTTCCTGATGCTGTGAAATCTTTACACTTCTAGCACTTTTGAAAGGTCTATCTTCTGTCTGGTGCTTCAAGGGTGAACGTGTTTGAGACAGAATTTCACTTTTGGAGGCAACATTGCTTTATACTACTTGAGAGTCAGCAATGGGCTTCTAACTTTCCTATGAAGATGACAGTTCTGAGTACAATGGAAAGCTGTCAGTTAGAGCTAGTAAGAATCTCTGACAAACCAATTTTATTGCAACTTGGGTAAGAATAGTGTACATACACCTGGGAAGCCCCTTGAAGCAGGAAAACAGGGCCCTGGTTGTCAAATATGAGTTTCTCCTCTGAACTGTCAGACTACACACGCACACACATGCCTGGACATCCAAAGGAGAGTTTGTTTTCAAATGCTTCTGTCAGATAGCCATGGCCTATGGGAAAATTGTATTATGTTTTTATAATTGCAGTGGAATACAACCACAGAGAGGAGAATATGCCAAGTGCGATCAATCATTCCTTACATTATATTAATAATATTTTTTAACAGGCAGAAAATGCTCCTAGCTGCATTTATATGATCGAGGAGTTCTAATCACGGTAGAGCTATTAACCTGAAATATAGCTTCTCATTCCTTAATAGTTTTGCCTATATGCATGCATTCTAATGAAGAGCTGAAAGTAAACCATTAAAGTGAAAACCATGTTTTTGACCATCTAGTTTTATCTTTTCACACTTTGCCCAGGCCTGAGTGAGGGTGTTTACATTCTTGCTATCATCTGCATCACCAGCATGGTTGCCAAACTCACTGGGGGAAGGGTCTTCCTTTCCATTTGTTTGAGTGTAACAATTTTGATTTGTCATTCTGATGAAAAATATCATTAGAGAATATACAAAGAGAGATGTAGGAAATCAGATCGGAATCTCTCATTTTCTTGAAAGGAAATATTATGAGATTCTTTCCAGCCAATATTATCTGAAAGCCACCAAATGTTCTGCTTCCAGCCTTTACCTTTCTCTTTACTATCTGATGATGGTAACCCTAGTCCCTATTCTGCATGTCTCAGTTCAGTTCAGTCACTCAGTCATGTCCAACTCTTTGTGACCCCATGGACCCCAGCACACTGGCCTCCCTGTCCATCACCAACTCCCGGAGCTTACTCAAACTCATGTCCATTTAGTCATTAATGCCATCTAACCATCTCATCCTCCGTCATCCCCTTCTCCTCCCACTGTCAATCTTTCCCAGCATCAGGATCTTTTCAGATGAATCAGTTCTTCGCATCAGGTGGCCAAAGTATTGGAGCTTCAGCTTCAACATCAGTCCTTCCAAGGACCAATATTCAGGACTGATTTCCTTTAGGATGGACTGGTTGGATCTCCTTGCAATCCAAGGGACTCTCAAGAGTCTTCTCCAACACCACAGTTCAAAAATTTGATGCTCAGCTTTCTTTAGAGTCCAACTCTCACATCCATACGTGACTACTGGAAAAACCATAGCTTTGACTAGATGGACTTTTGTTGACAAAGTAATGTCTCTGCTTTTTAATAAGCTGTCTAGATTGATCATGACTTTTCTTCCAAGGAGCAAATGTCTTTTAATTTCCTGGCTGCAGTCACCATCTGCAGTGATTTTAGAGCCCAAAAAATAAAGTCTGTCACTGTTTCCCCATCTATTTGCCATGAAGTGATGAGACCAGATGCCGTGATCTTAATTTTCTGAATGTTGAGTTTTAAGCCAATTTTTCACTCTCCTCTTTCACTCTCACCAAGAGGCTCTTTAGTTCTTCTTCACTTTCTGCCATAAGGGTGGTGTCATCTGCATATCTGAAGTTATTGATATTTCTCCTGGCAGTCTTGATTCCAACTTGTGCTTCTTCCAGCCCAGCATTCCTCATGATGTACTCTGCATATAAGTTAAATATGCAGGGTGACAATATACAGCCTAGACATACTCCTTTTCCTGTTTGGAACAAGTCTGTTGTTCCATGTCCAGTTCTAACTGTTGCTTCTTGACCTGCATGCAGATTTCTTAGGAGGCAGGTAAGGTGGTCTGGTATTGCCATCTCTTTAAGAATTTTCCACAGTTTGTTGTGATCCACACAGTCAAAGGCTTTGGCATAGTCAATAAAGCAGAAGTAGATGTTTTTCTGGAACTCTCTTGCTTTTTCAATGATCTAATGGATGTTGGTAATTTGACCTCTGGTTCCTCTGCCTTTTCTAAATCCAGCTTGAACATCTGGACGTTCATGGTTCATGTATTGTTGAAGCCTGGCTTGGAGAATTTTGAGCATTACTTTGCTAGCGTGTGAGATGAGTGCAACTGTGCCATAGTTTGCGCATTCTTTGGCGTTGCCTTTCTTTTGGATTGTAATGAAAACTGACCTTTTCTAGTCCTGTGGCCACTGCTGAGTTTTCCAAATTTGCTGGCATATTGAGTCCAGCCCTTTCACAGCATCATCTTTCAGGATTTGAAATAGCTCAACTGGAATTCCATCACCTCCATTAGCTTTGTTCGTAGTGATGCTTCCTAAGGCCCTCTTGACTTCGCATTCCAGGATGTCTTCTCTAAGTGAGTGAACACACCATCGTGATTATCTGGGTCATGAAGATCTTTTTTGTATAGTTCTTTTGTGTATTCTTGCTACCTCTTCTTTTTTTTTAAATTTTAATTGGAGGCTAATTACTTTACAATATTGTGGTGTTTTTTTTCATACATTCACGTGAAACAGCCATGGGTGTACATGTGTTCCCCATCCTGAAACGCCCTCCCACCTCCCTCCCCATCCCATCTCATCCCTCAGGGTCATCCCAGTGCACCAACCCTGAGCACCCTGTCTCATGCATCGAACCTGGACTGGCGATCTGTTTCACATATGAAAATATACATGTTTCAATGTTATTCTCTCAGATCATCCCACCCTCGCCTTCTCCCAGAGTCTAAAAGTCTGTTCTTTACATATTTGTCTCTTTTGCTGTCTCACATATAGAGCCATTGTCACCATCTTTCTAAATTCCATATATATGTATTAATGTACTGTGTTGTTTTTCTTTCTGACTTTCTTTGCTCTGTGTAACAGGCTCCAGTTTCATCCACCTCATTAGAACTGATTCAAATGCATTTTTTTAATAGCTGAGTAATATTCCACTGCGTATATGTATCACAGCTTTCTTATCCATTCATCTGCTTTTGCACATCTAGGTTGTTTCCATGTCCTGGCTATTATAAACAGTGCTGCGATGAACATTGGGGTACACGTGTCTCTTTCAATTCTGGTTTCCTTGGTGTATGCCCAGCAGTGGGATTGCTGGGTCATATGGCAGTTCTATTTCCAGGTTTTTTTTTTCCCATTTATTTTTATTAGCTATTTCCAGTTTTTTAAGGAATCCCCACACTGTTCTCCATAGCGGCTGTACTAGTTTGCATTCCCACCAACAGTGTAAGAGGGTTCCCTTTTCTCCGCACCCTCTCCAGCATTTATTGTTTGTAGACTTTTTGATAGCAGCCATTCTGACCAACATGAGATGGTCCCCACTGTAGTTTTGATTTGCATTTCTCTGATAGTGAGTGATGTTGAGTATCTTTTCATGTGTTTGTTAGCCATCTGTATGACTTCTTTGGAGAATTGTCTGTTTAGTTCTTTAGCTCATTTTTTGATTGGGTCACTTATTTTTCTGGAATTGAGCTGCAGGAGTTGCTTGTATATTTTTGAGATTAATTCTTTGTCAGTTGCTTCATTTGCTATTATTTTCTCCCATTCTGAAGGCTGTCCTTTCACCTTGCTTATAGTTTCCTTCGTTGATTGCCACCTCTTCTTAAGATCTTCTGCTTCTGTTACGTCCACACCATTTCTATATTTTATTGTGCCCATCTTTGCATGAAAAGTTCTCTTGGCTTCTCTAATTTTCTTGAAGAGATCTCTAGTCTTTCCCACTCTATTGTTTCCCTCTATTTCTTTGCATTAATCACTGAGGAAGGCTTTCTTCTCTCTCCCTGCTATTCTGTACATTTCAATGAGGTCAAGGTCTTAGGTTAATTCCTCTCTGGTCTTATTTCTGAAGATTCCCAAGGCTTGTTTCCATGTCACACAAGTTCATCTCTGATGTCATTTGTCACTTCAGGCTGTGGGTCACTGCTCTGGGTCTCCCTCATCATCACCTCTTGTTTTCCCAAAGCCACTTCATCCTCTCTGTACTCATCAGCATTATAACATTGTTTTCCCAAAGACACTTATCCCATCTGTACTATCAGCTTTCTCTTAATCTTCCAAACGAAAGGACAACAGTAGCCTGCCATTTCCAACAAAACATTTTTTGATGACTCAAGGAATACATGAAGGAATCACAATTCTGAATCAATTAGGCTAAATGTTCTTGATTGCATATTATAAAATTCCTAATTCAAAAAATTCAACCAAGAAATTCAAAGGTAGGGTGTTCGATGGTTGGTTATCTCATTGGCACAAACATTGTCATAAGGAATATAATTTCTTCCCTTCTTTCTACTCTGCGTTCTCTCAGAGTATGACCCATGGATGCTTTAATAAGCCATGTCATGAGCAATCTTTCCATATAGAGTACTTCCAAAACTAGCCCCCCTACCCTTGTGCTGTCAAAACATGGTTAAGTGTCTGTTAATTTAGAGTTAACCCAAAATAACTGTCTCTAAAACACATTTCTAGTTGTAAAGAAAGGCACATTTTCCTTCCCTAAAAATTGAGAGTAAGCAAAACCATCTGGATGCTCCTAATATCGCAATATATAAATATACAAATATATATATATATATATATATATATAGTCATTTTAAAGGCTTCTCCTTCACTGCACTGGAAGGATTACAAATCGCAGGATACTTTCTGTATTCCCTGAACAAAGATAGCAGATCCAGAAAGAGCCCAGCATGAGATAAGTGTCTTGATGACTCCAGTGAGAGAGCCTCAGCCCACACTTCCTCTCGCCTACCCAAATGATGATGACAAGGTGAGCCAGAGAAATGTCTTCCCTGGGACATGAAAGCTCTTAAAAAGTAAACAGCGAGGAGTCGTTAAGGAGAAACACTGACACCTCTGGCAGTCACCTCAGAGGTCAACGAGAATGTAGATTGCTTTCCCAGAGGCCTTGGTTACAGTGACAGAAGAAAGGAAACATCCTAAATCATAGCCTGAATTACTGTTCCTTGGAAACAAGTCTGCACTCCAGACTTGATCATCAGTGTGGGGACGAAGCACTGCTCTCCTCAGGACCCCAGACAAATGAGGAGGAGACTCATGCCCCTCCTGGTCCAGAGCGAACTTAAAGAATGTGACCGGTATGCACAGTGCTGGTAAGGGTTTTCCACAGTATGGTCAGAGTCACAGAAAAAAGAGAGGCACTTGCTAACATAGGAGACAGATGCTTCTAGAAACTCTTGGCTTTCTGTTTCGTTTTGTTATCCTGGCTTCTTTGGCTTTGATTTTGAAAAATGGGACCTGTCTTATGGGGATCTAGAAAGTGATTGAAGGTTCTGATTAGCAGTTGATAAATAGAACACAGTGCTGGGAAGAATGAAATAGCAGGGAAATGATGGAATAGCAGCCCATAAGCAGGGCTTCCATCTCTAAAAGGGGAACCCCCCAGTGATTGGGTGGGCAGGGGACAGTCAGTGCATGGAAGAGGTCCTATCTATCCTGTTTTCCCCACATCCCCAGGGCCTTGAATGTTGTCTGGCACAGGCGTGGATGGGAAAATTTTCTCCTGATTATCTGAAAAGCAAACACTGGGTTGGCCAAAAATGCTTGTTAGGATTTTTCTGTAAGATGTTACAGAAACATCTGTTTGGCCAACCCAATACCCAAACAATCCTGAAGGAAATCAACCCTGAAAATTCATCGGAAGGACTGATGCTGAAGCTGAAGCTCCAGTACTTTAAACCCTGATGCAAAGAGCTGACTCATTGAAAAAGAGCCTGATGCTGGGAAATATTGAGGGCAGGAGGAGAAGGGGGTGACAGAAGATGAGATGGTTGCATGGCATCACAGAATCAATGGACATGAGTTTAAGCAAGCTCTGGGAGATAGTGAAGGATAGGAAAGCCTGGTATGCTGCAATCCATGGGATCACAAAGAGTTGGACATGATTTAGTGACTGAACAACAACAGCAAATATCTGAACAAGCAATCTGATTGCAATTTCTGTCCTCCCTCCACTCTTCCCCGAATTCACCCCATGAAGGGCCTCTCAGTGTATGAGGAAATAAGCGGAGAAATAAGCATGAGGAATAAGCAGCTGGCATCTTCTAGATCAATGGACCAGCAGTATCAACCTGGGAACTTGTTATAAATGCCGATTATCTGACCCCTCTGACCTCCTGAAGTCTGAGAGTGAGGCTCTTCAGTCTATGGTTTAACAAGACCACGTTAGGGACCACAAGACGGGTCACATTAAAGCTTGAGCAGCTCTGTGCTATTCAAATTTACTGACCCATTTTAAACTTTTTAACAAAGTGCATTGGCTTCTCTCATGAGTAGCGAATGAGCCTTTGGCATTAATGTGCGGAACGAAATCATTTCTTGCCTAGAAAAGAAGATGGTCAGTGAATTTGAGTGCTTTCAACTTTTTGAGGCATTTGAGGTTAGCATAACACTGAAGGGTATCTATGGAATATACAACTTCTTGAGAAAAGTTGTAAACATTTATGTGACTCTGTTTTGAAAGGCAGGGATGGTTTACAATCTTCATATTTTCCTGCAGAAAGGTTTTGGAGGCAGTTTTGCCTCCCAGAACCACATATATGAAGGAAGAAGAATGTCTTGGGAGACAGAAGTTAGGGAGATAGTATAACCTGTCTTCAAAACTTGGACATTTTTGAAAGTGAAGGTCAGGGCTAGTAAATAATTTCTCTGGGACAATAGGTATAAACTGGGCCTCACCCTAGACCAGTGGTTCTCAACTGGATGATTTTGTCATCTCTACCCCCTTAGCCCCTATACCCCCTATTTGCCACTCTCCCTTCCCTGGGGAATTTTGACATTGTCTGCAGGTGTCTGTGGTTGCCACAACTGGTGTGGGGAGCTGTGCTGTTAGCGTCAAGTGAGTGGAGGCTTAGGACGCTGCTCAACATCTTACAATGCACAGGACAGCCTTCCCACAACAGAGTTATCCAGAACCCTGCTTAGGGTTAAGCCAGCCTTGTAATTGTGTATTGACACTGCAATTATTTAACACCAAGGCATTCTTGGGTGGTTTAAATTGATTGGTTCTGCTTTGTTTTAACCTTTATTTCATCTTTCTCAAAGACTTATTTTACAAGTACCTATTTACCACCATCCCACTCACCATCCACCCCAGAAGATATAAATTTATTTAAAAAGTGAATACATTTATATAAATTTATTAAAAAGTGAATACATTTATATAAATTTGTATTTTAAAAAAACCACACTGCCACCCCTTAGTTGTGTCCAACTCCTTGAGATCCCATGGACTGTAGCCTGCCAGGCAACTCTGTGGAATTCTTGTCCAGGCAAGAGTACTGGAGTGGATTGCCATTCCCTTCTCCAGGGGATCTTCCTGAACCAGGGATCGAATCTGGGCCTCCCACATTGCAGGCAGATTCTTTACCATCTGAGCCTCCATACTTCCTGCTAATTCTGTAGAAGCAAGTTATTTTTATTTTGTTCTTTCTTTCTGTTGCAGATGACTCTATTGTGTTCTGTTTAACTCCCTCATGCCCTTGGATTGTAGGGGATAATGGTGGCTTTTTAAAACATATTTTGAAGAAGCATTTTGTTTACAGTCCTGATTGATGATGAATATTTGCTTGGTGATGTCTTCAGAACCTTTGGTTAGAGTCTGGGTATAGACTTAAGTGATCAGGATCAGACAGTTAGATTGGGATTAGGCTAGGATTGTTGAATGCTAGGATGAGCTGTAGATAGTAATTGGCCACTGAAGGCTAAAGAGCAGAAAAGTGTGTTGTTAGAAAATACTTTGTTTCCTGCTTCATCTCTACTGCATAGCCTGATGTCAGGCCTATGGTAAAGAATAAGTGAATATGCTATTTGTCCATCCATCCATCAGCCTAACAATATAAGCTAAATACCCATCCTTTGCCAGGCAAAATGCTGACTGCTGAATGTGGAAGTAGGCTTTACAGAAGTGAATTGGGTACCAGTTTAAAGGGTAGATTGAAATGAGTAGTCAGTGGAGATGAGGAAACAAGTGGAGGAAAGGCAGTGAGTGCATAAACAAGGATATACTCAGAAGATAGAGAGGGGGGAGAGGATATTTCATCAAAAATGAATGTCTAATCCAGCTGCAAGATTTGACATTTGACTTATTTGGGCTGTAAAGGTGATTGGAGGTGTCCAGGACTACTTCTAGATTTTGAATCTAAGAAAGAGCCTGGTGATGTAAAAATAAAGTCTCCTTTGATAAGAAAAAACTGATGTGTTTAACTGTACCTGCTGAGTTCAGTGTACTAGCTAGGTAAGGTGCAGTCACCCAATGGGCAACTTGAAATGTGGGTTTGAAGCCTAGGAACAACAGGATGCTGGAAGCCCCCCTTAGAAGCCACTTCTGACTCTGAGCTGACAGCTAGGAAATATGGGGAGATCTCCTAAGCTCAGAATCTCTAGTCTTCTTGAGAAGCATCTTGAAATCCACAGGTTTCTGTGGGGTTTTATTTATTTTTGCTCTGTATCTATTCTAGATATGTTTCTTATTGTGTGACCTAGTGGACAACTTTGCATTTGGCCCTGAAACTCTTCTGTTACTGATACATAGACATTACTATTCCCCAAAAGAACTGTCCCTCTGGAATTTCAAAGATACATTCATGTAGTGAATTTCACCTTCACTTTTTCTCATTATCAAGCATACATGGGTACACAGCATTTTTGAAGTATTATTGTCTTTGACACTGAGTCACAAGGAGTAAAAGCCAGTCCCCTCACAAGCTTTTATGTGCTGCTGCTGCTGCTTTATGGTAACTTGTTTCTTCCTGTAACTGTCTGAGCTCAGGTGACCTTTTACCTGCTAAGTATGAGGTTGTGTTTGAGTACCATGAACCCAAAGATGAAACCAAATTTCCTAACCTCCTTCTCCATTGCCACTTTTCCTCTCCTTCCCTGGGCCCTTGGAAGAGCCCCGTATATATGGAATCTAGAAAGATGGTACTGATGAACCTATCTACAGGGCAGCAGTGGAGATGCAGACATAGAGAACAGGCTTTTGGACATGATAGGGGAGGGAGAAAAGTGGGATGATTTGATAGAGTAACACTGAAATGTATATATTACCATATGTAAAGTAGATGGCCAGTGGGAATTTTCTGTATGACTCAGGGAACCCAAAACTGGTATTCTGTGATGACCTAGAGGGGCGGGAAGGGGAGGGAGGTGGGGGGGAGGAGACATATATATATATGATATATATGTTATATACACACACACACACACACACACCCCTAGGGCTAATTCATATTGATGTATGGCAGAAACCATTACAGTATTGCAAAGTAATTATCTTCCAATTAAAAGTAAAAAATTTTAAAGACATATGATGATGACTTACATAGCTTACTTCCTGCTAAGCACAATTTTTGTATTTGACTAATGTAACTGGAGGGTTTCGTCTGAGATAAGTTTAAACATTGGAAACTGTGTACCACTTTTGCTTTCATCTGATAACTTTAGATCAAAGGAAGAATGTACTGTAAGGATGGGTGGGACAATGACTAGTACATGAAAATACAGGCATTCAGCATTGAACACAACAACTTGATAAGGGGTATTTTTTTTTCCTTAATGTGATATGTAAGTTAAGAAATTTATCAATTACTGAATACCTTGTGAATGAAGTTTGAAATTTGGACAGAAAAGAAAGATTAACCTGAGGGACTCTTATGCATTGTTTATGCTTCTTGATTCATCTACTAGAAGGAACTGAACTCTTTGAGTTTGTTGGCTTATGACAAACCTTTAACTTCTAATTTTGGAATCAAGGGCCCAGATTTTCCTTTCTTAATAAACCTATTAGAAATGGTAGAGGACACCTGTTATTTCTATGTGACAGGCATAAATTTTAAACATTTCTGGTAATACTACCTCATCTTCCTGGATTACCAATTTTCCCCACATTTCACATGGCTTTGGGGGGTCTACTAGTCATAGTATCCCCCTTCCCAAGTTGTAGGATGAGAATGTGACCAGACACACGATGGTAGTAGTTTAGTCATTAAGTCATGTGTGACTCTTTGTGATCCCATGCACTGTAGCCCACCAAGCTCCAGTCTCCTTGGAATTCTCCAGGCAAGAATGTTGATTCCTTACCTCTGAGTCACCAGGGAAGCCCTGACCAGACATATAAAATCAAGTTATTCCATCTCTTGGCCACAATGATTTTGTCAGGAAGTGTGTCATTTTCTCGGTTCTGTCTCACCGCAGCAAAGATTTGAAATGGCGGACCAGTGTTACAGCTCTGTTACAGCTCAGTTTTATTTGGCAAGCAAAGGATATTACACCCTCGAGGTGTGAGGGCAGGCCGACCCAAAAGGAGAGGCCTCAATCGTCTTGGCTTCCTCCTTTTGTACATTTGTCTCCTCCCTTCCTTGAGCCTGCCCTATATAAATTGGGCTGGCCAAGAAGGGGGTGTGTTTTTTCACCTGAAGTTCTCACTCCTGTCCACAGATTTTCTTTTGTTCCATTTTTGCAGGCTTTTCCCTTTCTTTGTCTTTTATCCACCACCATTTTGGACTTCTTTTTCCTATTCTAACTACCTAACAATTGGACTAAGAAGTGAGCATATGATTCAGACAGAATCATCAGACTATTTTCCTGGAATTTTACGTATGAACAGTACGAAAGAGAATTTTTCTTCTCTTTCTCCTTCAATCTAGACTCACTGTCCTGGTATAATTTCAACCTAGAAATGGCAAAAACCATCCACTTCCTCCTGCAGGCTCCTCACCCCAACATGAGTAAGAAATTAGCCCAACACCCATAGAAAATCAGATAGAAGAGATAGTGAATCTGAGGAGAATTCTTCTGAGTTGCCACATGTCATGGAGTTCAGGACTAGAGCTTGCACCTGATGTTGATTGGGCTGGAGGCAAGAGTGATACATGTCTGGGGCCAGAGTTGCTATCAGAGAAATGCATGGCAAACCAAGTGGTACTGGATGGGGGAGAGGCATAAATTGACTTGACTTGTAGCAAAACAATATTGATAGCAAGAAGGTGTAATTCAACTCTTCATATGTGTTTTCTCTATCAAGGGATACCTGAACCAATTTTCTTTTCACAATCCATCAATAAGGAACAATTCCTTGTATTAAACATTCTCCCTTATCATTTTTTAAGCACATACACTGAAAGTCTTATGAAGAAAATAATTTTTTGTGTGGAAATGGCCCAACACTAATCTTACTCCTTCATGCAATACTGTGAGTTGGAAATGGAAGAACATTAATCTCCCTGCTTTCAAATCCAGAAAGTGTGTTTGTAGAGAATGGAGTCTTGCTATATAGCTGTGTAGAGAGAAAAGGGGTCACCTTTTGGATATATTGATTCTTTGAGAAGATTAATTTTTT
This sequence comes from Cervus elaphus, assembly GCF_910594005.1. NCBI lineage: Eukaryota > Metazoa > Chordata > Mammalia > Artiodactyla > Cervidae > Cervus > Cervus elaphus. The sequence goes on from NC_057838.1 coordinate 52,722,189, forward strand.
TAATATTAAAATTAGCTTTTCAAGTAGGGCCATGTTCTTTACAGTGGTGAAACACAATGAAAAGAGACACAAGTTGTTTTCAAAATGTTTCTATAGCAGTTCATTCATTGAGACTAAAAGAGCATTAACAAAGAGTAAAGTGTGTTAGGCCCTAGTTGCCAGATTATTACTAGCATTTTGTGTGACTTCAGTCCTTACTTTTTCCTTGGACTCATTTTTGTCACTACAATAAGAGGCTATTGAAGGAGACACACTTGCACTTAGGGTGGCTCAGATCATGAACTCCTTATTGCCAAATTCAGACTTAAATTGAAGAAAGTAGGGAAAACCACTAGACCATTCAGGTATGACCTAAATCAAACCCCTTATGTTCATACAGAGAAAGTGACAAATAGATTCAAGGGATTAGATCTGATGGGCAGAGTACCTGAAGAACTATGGACGGAGGTTCATGACAGGGTACAGGAGGCAGTGATTGAGACCATCCCCAAGAAAAAGAAATGCAAAAAGGCCAAATGGCTGTCTGACAAGGCCTTACACATAGCTGAGAAAAGAAGAGAAGCTGAAGGCAAAGTAGAAAAGGAAAGAGATACCCATCTGAATGCAGAATTCCAAACAATAGCAGGGAGAGATAAGAAAGCCTTCCTCAGTGATCAATGCAAAGAAATAGAGGAAAACAATAGACTGGGAAAGACTAGAGATCTCTTCAAGAAAATCAGAGATACCAAGGGAACATTTCATGCAAAGATGGGCACAATAAAGGACAGAAATGGTATGGACCTAACAGAAGCAGAAGATATTAAGAAGAGGTGGCAAGAATACACAGAAAAATTGTACAAAAAAGACCTTCATGACCCAGATAATCATGATGGTGTGATCACCAACCTAGAGCCAGACATTCTGGAATGCGAAGTCAAGTGGGCCTTCAGAAGCATCACTATGAACAAAGCTAGTGGAGGTAATGGAATTCCAGTTGAGTTATTTCAAATCCTAAAAGATAATGCTGTGAAAGGGCTGCACTAAATATGTCAGCAAATTTGGAAAACTCAGCAGTGGCCACAGGACTGGAAAAGGTCCGTTTTCATTCCAATCCCAAAGAAAAGCAATGCCAAAGAATGTTCAAACTACCACACAATTGTACTCATCTTACATGCTAGCAAAGTAATGCTCAAAATTCTCCAAGCCAGGCTTCAGCAGTATGTGAACCATGAACTTACAGATGTTCAAGCTGGATTTAGAAAAGGCAGAAGAATCAGAGATCAAATTGCAATATCCATTGGAGCATCGAAAAAGCAAGAAAGTTCCAGAAAAACATCTATTTCTGCTTTGTTGACTCTGCTAAAGCCTTCGACTGTGTGGGTCACAAAAAACTGTGGAAAATTCTTAAACAGATGGGAATACCAGAAAATCTTACCTGCCTTCTGAGAAACCTGTATGCAGATCAAGAAGCAATAGTTAGAACTGGACATGGAACAACAGACTGGCTCCAAATCAGGAAAGGAATACATCAAGGCTGTATGTTGTAAACCTGCTTATTTAACTTTTGTGCAGAATACATCATGCGAAATGCCAGGCTGGATGAAGCACAAGCTGGAATCAAGATTGCTGGGAGAAATATCAATAACCTCAGATATGCAGAGGACATCACCCTTATGGCAGAAAGCGAAGTAGAATTAAGGAGCCTCTTGATGAGAGTGAAAGAAGACAGGGGAAAAGCTGGCTTAAAACTCAACATTCAGAAAACTAAGATCATGGCATCTGGTCCCATCACTTCATGACAAATAGATGGGGAAACAATGGAAACAGTGACAGCCTTTATTTTTTTGAGCTCCAAAATCACTGCAGATGATGACTGCAGCCAGGAAATTAAAAGATGCTTGCTCCTTGGAAGAAAAGCTATGACCAACCGAGACAGCATACTAAAGAGCTTAGACATTACTTTGCCAACAAAGGTCCATCTAGTCAAAGCTATGGTTTTCCCAGTAGTCACGTATTGATGTGAGAGTTGGACTCTAAAGAAAGCTGAGTGCTTAAAAATTGATGCTTTTGATCTGTGGTGTTGGAAAAGACTCTTGAGAGTCCCTTGGACTGCAAAGAGATCCAACCAGTCAGTCCTAAAGGAAATCAGTCCTGAATATTCATTGGAATGACTGCTGTTGAAGCTGAAACTCCAAAACTTTGGCCACCTAATGCAAAAAACAAACTCCTTGGAAAAGACCCTGATGCTGGGAAGGATTGAAGGCAGGAGAAGAAAGGGAGGACAGAGGATGAGATGGTTGGATGGCCTCACTGATTTGATGGAAATGTGTTTGAGTAAGCTCTGGGAGTTGGTGATGTAGAAAGAAGCCTGGCGGGCTGCAGTCCGTGGGGTCTCAAAGAGTTGGACAGAACTGAGCAACTGAAATGACCTGATGGGAGAGAGTTTTGTTCATGAATTTCATGTGAAACTATCAGAGTTTTAGAAAGTGTGTAGTGCATGATATTTGGTCCTGAATTTTGGACTAATTTTGAATTACACAGTAGTTTTTCTTCAGCTGAAGAGCAGCTGAAAAAGGTGATTGGAATAGATTTCCCTCTGGTTCTAGATAAAAGGATTAAAGCAATCAGAAAGAAGAAAAGGGAGGGGCGTAAGATACAGTAATCACAAAATAAAAGAACTAGCAGGAAAGCAATGAAGTCACCATTTCAGTGGTATATAGAGGATCAGAAGAATGTCCTTGTTGCCATTTCTCAGTGTGTGGACAATGAGCAATCTTAAAAGGGGAGGCAGTTTCTGTCTTGAGATTTCATTTATAACTTAATTATGTGTTCTACAATAAATTCCTTTTGCGGTAATGTTAATTGAGAATGAATGCAGTTATTACTTACATTTTGATCTTGTATTACTTCAGTAACTTCGCATAAATCAGCCTTTTAAGATGCAAATAGAAAGTACTTCCAAATTTTAACCTGGAAAGGGCAAACTCCATAGCAAAAAGAGAGAAGGTGAGCAATCTTCATAAATTGCCATATATGACTCATTCTCGTATGAGGTTGAGAATGGTCCTGGTGATTATTAAGATAATTAGAGCCATCAGATTTTGCCATACTTTGCTCTGATGGTATAATTTGTAAAGTCTTTTAACTAATTAGATACTATTTATATGGAATGGTTGTGAACTGGGGGAAAAAAAAATTTAGTCCCTACATTACTGAAGTTCACAGACCCCTCATTTGTCATAGGAAGAAGAAAAATGTATTCTGTTTGTGGCCACCTTCAAATGAGGGAAGAGGTAATCTAAACACAAAAAAGAGTTCAAGCTGTGGTGCTATGAAATTGCCTTAATTCTTGTTCAGATTGGGAAGGAAGAATGAACTCGGCGAGAAGAGACAAAGGCGGAACATTCCGGGGTTTCCCTGGTGGTCCAGTGGTTAAGAATCTGTCTGCCAAGGCAGGTGACACAGGTTTGATCCCTGCTTCAGGAAGATCCCACATACCTCAGGGCAGCAAAACCCATCAACTGCTGAAGCGCCTGTGCCTGGAGCCTGTGCTCCAGACAACAAGAGAAGCCACCACAGTGAGAAGTTCCCACACCACAACTAGAGAAAGCCCACACAGTGATGAAGACCCAGCATAGCCAAATAAAAATAAAGAAAAAGAAAGAAATCTTTAAGGAAAAAAAAAGAGGCAGAATATCCCAGTCTCAGCTCAGAGATGTTGTACTGATCCTTAGCAAATCATTTAGCAAGAAGCTGTCTACAGAAGTAGGGCTTCCTGGGTGGCTCAGGCCACAAAGAATCTGCCTGCAATGTATGAGGCCACGGTTCAGTCTCTGGGTTGGGAAGATCCCCTGGAGAAGGGAACGGCAACCCACTCCAATGTCCTTACCTGGAGAATCCCATGGACAGAGGGGCCTGGCAGGCTACAGTCCAAAGCGTTGCCAAGAGTCAGACACAACTGAGCGACTAACATACTTATCTACAGAAGTGGCAATTTTTCTATTCTTTCTGAGCAGTATCCGCCCCCTCCTCCTTTCCCACACACAGCATACACCCACCCCTGCTGAAATTGGGGTCAGTAATTTCAGATTGTCATCACATCCTATCAGAGTTACTGTTACACAAGCCATCTTTATCATCTTCAGTGCTCCTGTCTCTCTCTTCTGGGCCTCATTTTCTCCTGCCTGAATATGTGTAAATTTTCTTGTTGCTCCAAGAGTCTGCCTGTCCCCAAGAGTCTTCTTACCTGTGGCAGAAGTTTTTAAAACTTAGATCTTGCCGTACCCCTTTTTTCAACCTTCCATTGCTTTCCATTCTTTATACAGTGACATCCAGAGTCCTTGTTTGAGTCTACAGGGCCCCGCATGGTCTGTCCTCCTCGTCTTTCCACATCTCCCTTTGTTCACTGACCCTCTTCCTGTTCCTGCAGCACGGAGCCTTTTCCTTCCTGGGGGTCTTTGTACTGGCTGCTTCCTCTGTCTGGAATGTTTCTCTCCTGGATCTCACATGGTGGATAATTTCTACTTACTCATTACTTGCTTGCTTGCTAAGTCACTTCAGTCATGTCCAACTCTTTGTGACCCCCTGTACTGTAACCTGCCAGGCTCCTCTGTCCATGGGATTCTCCAGGCAAGAATACTGGAGTGGGCTTCCACGCCGTCCTCCAGGAGATCTTCCCAACCCAGGACTGAACCGTGTCTCTGACGTCTCCTGCATTGGCAGGCGTGCTCTTTGCCACTGGTGCTACTTGGGAAGCCCCTAGTTATTCATGTCTTCCCTCAAATTCTACCCCTTCAGCTAGGCTTTCTCCACCACCATATATAAAAGTGGTACTTATCCTAGGTTCTCCTTGTCCCATCATCATGATTTCTTGTCTCTGTACCATCTATCACTATCAAATTTTCTCACTTTTTAGGGGTTTACTGTCTGTTTCTCAGAAATGTTTATTGGACTAGTGAATTATCTTAAAGAGTAGAAGCAAATTGCATAGGCCATCATTCACAAAACATTGGTGTCTAGAAAAGATGTAAGCAGAACCTTCGTGGCTGCAGTATGTGGAGGAAAAGGCATTGACCCCACGTGGCCTCTCCCTCCTGCACACCGCCTTGGACTCCATGAACAGAGTTTGAACAGCATAGCAATAGACCACTGGTCACGGTGGGGAAGGGGCGGCCTGGTACATTTCCATTGTTGTCCACTCAGGTCCAAAACTTAGCTGGTCATCCGCCCATGAATCACGTCTGTCTCGCTTGCTTATGCTTTGTAGATGAGCTGTAAGTAGGCGGCATGGGGTAAAAGCATTCTGTTAGCGACTGAATGTGTCTTAACAAGAGACCTGGCTTCTTTCAAGTCCTGCAGAGGCTCTGACCTAGAATCCCATTTGGCATCTCGTTATGTCCCAGGCCCCACTTCCAAGGGGAGGTCATTATTTCAGCCTGTAATCCGACATAAAGGCTTCCCATTTTTCAGTTACATAAAGTAATATGCCACACATCTCAGCATCAGACAACAGGATTAACACTGACAAGGCTTCCACTGAAATGTTCTTCCAGGCAGCATCTCCAAGTGAATAGAATAGCTAACGTGCCTGCACAATGACTCTTGCTTCATGGGGAGAAGGATTTATGTTTAAATACTATTAACATTTTAACTGTGACAGCCATAGTTTAAAAGAATTGTATTTTAATAAAAGATTGAATGCATTTCTCTAATAGTACTAATCCTGTGTTATTAATTTTTTTTATGCTTTTACTTTTGATAACCCAACTAACTAGTTAGGAGAATGTCATTTCTTTCTTGCTTTAATTTTTTTTTTTTTAAGGAAATTGCACTATTAAGATAAAGTGCACAGTTTGGAAATGGCGAACTGTCTATTTGACTTAGAGTGTAGGAGGCAGAAATGGGCAGTTTTCAATTTAAGCTGCACATTGAGCATTAATTAGCAGCAGTAGCAGCACTAGTACAACTAATGATGAGCCCGCAGCCCTGACCCCCTGGGGAGTGGCAGCCTTGATGGTGTAGGAATTGCTCTGGGGATTACAGGAGGATGGAAGAATCAGGACTCCCTTCTAAATGAATAGCGTGTAGAATTTTTTTCTCCATCACATGACTTTAGAAGTGCCTCTCTGAGTGGAAGTTAAGCCCACGCCTCATACCCTGTCTGTCTTCTCCACCTAGAACAGCAATGCTGGTTAGAGGGTTCTCTTGTTCGCAGAGAGGAGATGAATGAGTGCATGAGGGTGTGGTTCCTGGGAGCAGAGAATGTACTAGTCATATTAATCTATCCAGGGCCGCAGAGTATGGGGCTGTAGATTGTCCACTGTATCAGTCAGAATGGGCTACAGGTGCCATAGTAGCAAACAGCCTCAGTATATAAACAGTAGAAGGATATTTTTACTGTATGCCACAAACCCTTTGTAGATTAGTTGGGCATTCTTTAATATGTCTCTTTCACTTTGGGAAGGTAGGCAGAATGATGCTCCCCTATCTGGGGAATTGCTGGTGACTGTGGCAGAGGAAATGACTAGAATAACTCTTCCTTTTTTGTGGTTGTTGTTAATATTTATTGATTTGGCTGCATTAGGTCTTAGTTGCAGCGTGCAAAATCTTCATTGTCATGTGGGATCTTTCACTGTGGCTCATGGACTCTTCCATTGTGGCTTGTGGGCTCAATAGTTGCAGCATTCAAGCTTAATTGTTCCAAGACATATGGGATCTTAGTTTCCTGAGCAGGGATCAAACCTGCTTCCCCTGCACTGGAAGGATATTCTTAACCACTGGACCACCAGGGAAGTCCCAGGGAAGTTCCCATTATCAGGAAGTTAATGATAACTCTTGAAGATCATACCTCTAAGTAGCTTATTTCTGCTGTTGTTCATTGGACACAGCAAACCGCAGGGCCATACCTGATTTCACGGGAACAGGGAGGTGTGATCCTTTCATTCATAGGAAGAAGGAAAACCTGAAATATCTGAAATATCAGTGTATAACTTTAATGACTATCACTGGCACCCTGCTGATGGGTGGGTACACAGGGATTGAATTCCATCCACATTCCTTTTGATAAGCAGCAAGTCCTGACTTAGGGTTTGATCTGCATTGAGTAAGGAACACCTTTGTCTAACTTATAGAAAGTTGCCTCATGGGTAGCAGCAGTCCAGCACCTCAGATATATAATCCATTTCTGCCTTATGAATGATGGTGGTAGTCTTCATTTATCCTTATTCTTTATTCATCCCATTCAGAAGAGATTATGGAGTCCTCAGTCTGTGTTAGACACGGGGAATAGGGCTGTGGATAATCAAATGTGGCCTTCAGGCCCATTGAGTTTATGGCTTCTCAGAGAAGACAGATAATGAAAAAAGAAATAATTACAAATGTGATGATGAAGGCTAAAGAAAGGAGATGTGTAGGGGGCTAGGATGTCATCCAACAGTAAATAAGTTATACATAATAAGCATTCTTACTTCTTATGCAGTGTCTTGACTTTTCAAAGTCAACTAACAGTTTTGAGTCCTTTAAGCAGATAATTAGACAAAGGCACGGATAATTGAGACTACTTGGTCTTTAAGACATTGATGAGCACCAGTCTAAGCAGTAATGTGCATCTCAAAGCAGGTCTTTTTGTTTATTTATTTATTTGTAATTGGAGGATAATTGCTTTACAATGTTGTGCTGGTTTCTGTGTACAACATGAAGCACCATGAGTATACATTTGTTGCCTCCCTCTTGAAACTCCCTCCCACCTCCCACCCCATGCCACCCTTCTAGGTTGCCACAGAGCACTGGATTGAGCTCCCTGTATCATATAGCAACTTCCATGACAAGTTGGAAGCTACCATGTTTTACACATGGTATATGTGTCAGTTCTACTCTGGCAATTTGTTCCACGCTCTCCTTCCCTCACTGTGTCCACCAATCTGTTCTCTATGTCTCTATGTTCATGTGTTTCATGAAATGGACATCTGATGGTCTCACTGATGCTCGCTTAGACTTTATCCTGGAAAGAGAAAGAGAAGTGGAGGGGGAGGAGACAGACAGACACTGCATTTATTAGAATGCTATTTATTAGACACTGCTTAGAAGCAAATGTTGACCCAGGCTTCTGAGCATTTCTGCATAAAAGGACCCCTGCCCACAGTGCCTGGACCTTGACATTCCGCTAGACATTGATATTGGCTTCCATCTCGAACCATGCCATTCTGGTTGAGGGCTTCTGTAGCCACTGGTGTCTACTTTATCTGTGTGCAGTACAAAATGGACTGAAAGTGCTGGGAATTTAATTCTCCATCACCCCAGTTCCCCTTGGTAGCAGCTATCACCAGTGGCCAGTGGAATTTGGATAAATACTTAGGTTTCCTCACTTCCTTGGTGAAATAACTGAAACACGTCTATACTGCCTTCCTCTTGGCCAAAGCAGTAACCTACTTGATGACACACACACTTGAAGGATATAATCCTCCAGTCTCACTTTCCCTCTCCCCTACTGGTGTTTTCTGGAATCGCCTTCCTACCCAACTCTTGGCCCTCAATCTCATTTCACGATTTTGCTTTAGAGGAACTCAGCCGAGACAAGCATATGTCGATGTGTAATCAGTAATCCCCAGAGTCAAAGCCTTTGAATTTTTCTTTGGCTGCCCCTCTATAGATGAGATGCTAAGAGGAAAAGAAAAAAGAAAGTTATTTGAGAGAGAAACAGCAAGCAAGTCCTGCTAAGTGACCATTGGTCCTCAGATGCCGGTCTCTACTGTGATAGCACTTTTGATAGTATGTGTGTGCGTGCTAAGTCACTTCAGTCGTGTCCGACTCTGTGCGACCCTATGGTCTGCCAGGCTTCTCTGGCCCTGGGATTCTCCAGGCGAGAATGCTGGAGTGGGTTGCCAGGCAGCACAGCTCTGTTCGTTTAGCAGTCGTATCTGCAGCTGCCAGGGTGCATAGTAGCACCAATTGCAGTTTTTTGCCCAAATACACCTGTAGTAATCTGCCATTTTTGTATTCATATTCAGCCTGACTAGGGCAAATTACATCACAAAGTTCTTTTCAGAAAAACACTTTAAAGCCGAATTAAGGCCATAGAAAATGTGTTTGGCTGTTCCAGTTTTTCCCTTCTGAGCAACATGTTTCATGTCCTTCCAGTTCATAACTCCCTCCCTAACTACACTGTTTACTATTTGACTTTGGGGCATAAAAATACATTGATTAGAGAAATAAATTAGGGTCCAATTTATGAAAATAGACTTCTTGTACTTCAAGGAAATTCATGTGGTGCCATTTGGCAAAGGTGATGAATGTAGTTTTCAGTAGAATATCTGCATAAATTATGATTGATTTGCAATTCATCACCTTCCTCTCATTGCTTCCCCTCAGTGAAGAGATCTCATTCGTGCATTATCAAGGAAGGAATATTTTTAGGGATGTGATTATTCCACAGAAGTGCTAATAATGATGAGGGAAATTTTCAGAAAAAAATCCAAACTGGAAGTTTCTGCAGTTTCAGAAGTAGCACCTTGAAAATTTGCACTTTCAGTCTCTCAGTCTTTGCTTTCCTTAAATGATGTCTGAAAACTAATGTTTCCCTGTGCATTAGTGCTCACGTGGTTTTGACCTGAAGCTTCAGCATGTGGCAGGGGAGTGCAGAGAAATGTCCGCAGTGCTGTCTGTTCTGCAGCCCCTCAGTCACATCACTAGTGACTCAGCTTTCCTCACCACCATCGTCCTTGTGTTTCATCCTGTCATCTGTGTTTGCCCCAGAATGGATCATCCTGTATCCTCGCCATCTTTGAAACAGATTTCAGCAGCCCCACTCCCCGATCCAGGCTTCTTTACCTCCATGTGCTTGTGCTTACTTCATCTTCTGCCAGGAGTCCATTCTTCTCATCCCACCAGCCGGTCAAAGGCTATTTTACATTTCTATTCAGTGCCTCTTCCTCCATGAAGCCTTCCCTCCCTTATCAACCTTCTCCAAGCCCAGGCAGAAGGCAGCCTCCAGGGGTGGAAGAAAACTGATCTTTGTGGTCCTATGGACATGGGAGTCACATCTCGGCCCTGCCATTTATTTACAAGCTGGGGGAGCTTGGTCTGTTACTGAAACTCCATGTCTTCCATTTTCTGTATCTAATTTCCATCCCCTAAGAATATTATGAGGAGTAAATGTGACAGCAGGTATAAAGGCCCTAGTTCAGGTTGGGAGCTCAAGGAACTAGAATGTTCCCCTTTATTCCATCCTCTGAAGTCCTCTCACACTGTCTCTGCCCCTCTCTGGCAGCTTGGTCTTAGTCTTCCCTACCTTGTACTAGGGCATTGATGACTATATTTTATCTTCCTCTTTATATGAAACACAAATGTACCTGTGCACTCTGGGCTGCCCTGTGCATGCTCAACACCTGCCCTCCATTCAGCCTCATACTAGTCATCCAACCAACCCAGCAAACAAAGTTGTACGTTTATGTTCGTCCAAATGATATTGATGAAGCATGTGGTTGTTATTGATGGTGTCTTGGAATAATGGAAGGACTATATTATACACCCCTAATGCATTCAGGAATTGATGCTTTTGAACTGTGGTGTTGGAGAAGACTCTTGAGGGTCCCTTTGACTGCAAGGAGATCCAACCAGTCCATCCTAAAGGAAATCAGTCCTGAATATTCATTGGAAGGACTGATGCTGAAGCTGAAACTCCAATACTTTGGCCACCTGATGTGAAGAACTGACTCATTGGAAAAGACCCTGATGCTGGGAAAGATTGAAGGTGGGAGGAGAAGGGGACAACAGAGGAGGAGATGGTTGGATGGCATCATCAACTCAATGGACATGAGTCTGAGTAAACTCCAGGGGTTGATGATGGACAGGGAGACCTGGCATGCTGCAGTCCATGGGGTCACAAAGTCGGACATGACTGAGTGACTGAACTGATCTGAATGCATTCAACTTTAATGTAACCATCTTCTTTTCCTAGAAGTTCCATTCTCTACTGTGTGTGTGTGTGTGTGTGTGTGTGTGTGTGTGTGTGTCTATCAGTATCTAGCTATCAGTTTTTTTTTCTTAGGCACTCCCAACCACTCTCCTCTCTTTTCCTTATACTGAGCCTTTCCTTTTCTTAAGTCATCTGGCTCACCTTTAAAGGTTCTCATTAGCATCTTACTTATCAGTTATTCCCAACAAAGAGTCTTCTTTAGAGTTATACTTCCTAGAAAGCACAGAAGGGATTCTAGCCATATATAATCTAATTTCCCCCTGAAACATATATTGTTTTCTTCTTTTTAGAGCTCAGCACTTTTACTAGTTATTTTTATTTTGAAACTGTATAAAGCCTATAGAAGAACTGTGAGAACTATCACATCTCTTTCACCCAGATTATTCAACTTCTGACATGGTAATTCATTTATTTTCTCCCTCTTTTTTCACATAGATACAGATTTTTTTTTTTCTGATGTGTTGCCCTATTACCCCTAGTTATCAGTGTTTGTCTTGCCCAAATAAGGACTGTCTTCTCATTTCTACTGTAAAAACCATCCTGGTTGGGATATCACTGATAGAACCCTACAGTCCAATCCACAGACCCCATTAAGATCTTGTCAACAGTCTCAACAATGACTCCTTTTCCCTGTTGGTCTAGGATCCTGTCCAGGAAGATGTGTTGCACTGAGTTATTGTTCATCTGTTCCTTTTGATCTGGAACCATCTCTCAGTCTTTCATAGTCTTACATTTCCCTGTAGGATGACCCTCTACATGGATCTTTCAAGACTTCTTCATGATTAGACTCAAGTCATGTATTCTTGGATAAATTCCTAGCAGGAATTGTGCAGAAATGATGCTGAGCTTTTCTCACTGTACGGCATTGGAAGACAGACTACAATTACCAATCCCCTCAGTTCATCATCAAGTGTAGTTGGTGTCTGCCAGATTTCCTCATCATTTCTTAAGCATGTATTTACTTTCTGGTACCAAATGAGAAGTTCCTGGATCATCTTATACTTTCTCTGTCCAGCATTGGAACACTCATTTCTCTAAGCAGCCTTGGTTCCTTTTAGCGCAAGAGGGTTTTAGAGACTAGAATCTCAGTGCCGAGTGTGCTCACAGCTCCTGGGATGTCATTGCTATAGCATAGACCTAGAAAATATATGCATATATGTTTATCCATACATGTATTATTTATGTATGCGTATGAATATGCATGTGTTTGCACGCACTTCTTGTCATGCTTTTATACCAAATCAAATCTCCTTTCCCATTTCCTTGTTTTCAAATTCCTTCTCAGACAGTGAGAAACCTGGCTCTCATTCTCCACAACATATATACCCGTTTTTTCAGTACAAGGACTCTCCTAAACGTTCTCATTCTTCCCTCTGCTGTCATCCTCTCTACTCTGCTTCCTCAGACACAGCAGACACCTCTGCCCCCCTCTATGTGACATCCCCTCCTTACACTGCCACTTCAGCTACCCATGCAGCTGCTCTCACCAAATACCACCCCTTCCCCACCCACCTCCTAAGATGCTGTTGTCTCTCTCCGGGATGGAAAGGGACAGGAAGGTGGGAAGGGAAGAAGATCACTGGGTCTTTTCACTGATGGATGGATCTGAGAATCTCCCAAATGTTTGCCACAACACGTATGCATTTGTGTTTAATGAACACATCTCTCTTCTCTCTCCACTTACTTTCCTTTACTCTCTCAGCATTACCTGCTTCTCTCCAAGGCTGTGTCTCAGTGTAGTTGAAAACAGAGCTCATTTGAGAATATTCACGGAGCCAACTAGGCATAAAGCTCTTACCCTAGAGAAAATGAAGAGAGCTGGATGGTTTGGGTGGTGGTGTCAGGGGACTAGCAGCGGGGACCCAGAGGTTTAGCTCGAGATCTTTCTGTTTCCAGGCTTGTTTAATACTGTCATTCACCATGTTGTTTTCTGTATCAAAGCTCTTTGAAAGTATGTTAACATTCACAGTTTCCAGTATCACTCTGGACATTAAGTGGTGAGAAACGAACTCATTCTTGCTGATTCCCCTTCCAAGGAACCAGTAGTACAAAGGCACACATAAGCCTCTTAAGATACAAAGAAAGCACTTTGCAAAGCATAGTAATAAATTGTGTCACCATGTAATCTTTAACAGGGATCATGTTTTCCACACTCACAGAGCAAATTGATTCTTGAATCTTTGTTAGTTCGCTGTGTCTAATCGATGGGCAAATTTCTCTGGGGGAAGAATAGAGTGGAACACTGTATTTCCTTACTAATTTTTCAAGCCAGCTGAGTCCCCAAGCCTCCTAAGTTTCCTGCCATTCATCTTTTCCTTCAATTGAGAGCTCTCATTCATTTTCCTAGATTGCTTGTTTATCTAAATAATCTTTTCCTAGGAAAATATGAAATGTATTATTGGCAATGTTCTTGGTAACCTTAATGGAACAAAGTCATAAACCCTGCCTAAGGGAAGTTATCATAAATCTTGTATCTCAGGAATCTGCAAAGAGTCCCAGGTGGGTAAGCAAGTGGCCAGTATGTTGGGAGAAAAAAAAAAAATCTGACCTAGAATTTGTGGTAGGAGTGGAGGGAGCTACCACAACATGTCTGATCTCATGAATGGCCAAGTTTCCAAAGGCAGGGATGGATAAATGACAGTGCGTCACTTACCCCTGCCCTCTGAAGCCTTTCCAGCGGAAATGTTACAATTTAATCTCACATGTCACAAATCAAACCCCAACTTGAAAACTACCTTTCCCAAAAATCTTGAACACATCCCGTGCTCGTGAAAGGAACTAGAGTGCCTCTCAGAGGAAGTGCTGTGTCTTAGTAGCAGCCATTGCTTCCAATTGGAAGTGTTCACGGTGTGCCAGTGTTCACACTGTACGTGGTTGTTGCATTAGCCTGGCTTGTTGCAATTTGTGTGACATTGGGCAAGTTGTTGACATTCTTCTTGACTCGGTTACTTCATTCCTTAAGTGGGGATAATACTGTCTACCTTTCTGGACATTGTGAGCATTAAAAGGGGTTTTTAAAAAGATGCTGAGCTAAGTAAGCATTTGATAAATAGTAGCTCTGACTCATTACTGCTTATTGTTGCTTCCGGACACCGTGCTCAGGGCTTTGTATTATTTGCCTCGTTATTTGTCACAGAATTAAATAGATGTGAAAATGCCACTTTTCAAAGAGGGAGACTAAGTACTGGAAAGTTTAGATTACATTCATACATCATACAGCTAGGAAAATGGCATAATCCAAAGTAAGGTGATCTTTCTGTAATGCTAAGCCATACTGGATCAAGCTGCTTAGAAGTGATGACTGAGATCACTGGATATCAGATTTATGGAAGAGCAAGTTGATGTCTTCTGAGTAACCAAGTTCCATGAGGTAGAGAGCTCCCTATCAGTGGAGAGATTCCAGCAGAGACTACCTGCCCCTTCCAGGGAAGCGCCATTGCATGAGATGCCTGGACCCATGAGTGTCTTAGTCTTCTTCATATTAATACTGAAGGCTCCTCAGCAGTCTGGCCACTGCCTTGCTCACTTGACATAAATGTTATTCAGGGAGGGGGACTGGTACGGCAATAATACAGGCTCTAGATTATCCTGAAACCTGGGTTCACATCCTCGCCCTCCTTCTTACTAGCTTCATGCCCTGTGATACACAGCCCTCTGTCCCTGGGGGTTAGTTTCTTCATCTGTAAAAATCACAAGAAAGTTGTGATGATTATGAATTATGTCCTGAACTGGGCTTGGACTCAGGGAAAGAGTTCTGTCATGTGGAAGAGGAGGAAGCTTCACTGGCTGAATTTATGATATGAGAGCCTGGATTCCCTAAGACAATGAGCTGATGCTTGCGTGAGGCAATGATCTAATTGATGAGTGGGCTGCCAAGTGGAAATTCGCATGGGCAATCTGACCTCTTTGCCTTCCCCTCTCTGTTCTTCAGCCCATGCAGTGTGAGCACGCTGGAGGAGTCTTCTTGACTGAGCTTCAATTATTTATCAGCTGTATTTGTGTTCAGTGACACGTGTAGCAGATATAAATCCATGGGTTCTTCCCCCTGGAATGCCTCTGGGCAAGTTATACAGTGGGGACCCTTTAAAGCATCAGTGCTGAAGAGCACAGATTGATTTCTTTCTCAGACTTTTCTTTCCCACATTCAGGCTTCTTGGGATTCCCTTGCAGTGCAAGATAATGACTTTTGATACCAATCGATGCAAAGCTAATTAATTTACTTCACAGTTTTCATGTCCTCAAACTACTCAGTGGTTCCAACGATTTGTTGTTGTTGGTTCGGTTGCGGGGGAGGAGAGGATTTTTTTTTTTAAAAGTCTTTTCTTTGGCTTTCCTTTATACAGGGACTAAATAGCCCCTGATGACATTATCTGTTGATGAGATTTGAATTGTGGCGGGACTGTGGAATTGCAGGAAAGAAATGAGGGCATTCCATGCCTCCCATGCTTTTCAACTCCAGAATCTTCATGACAGTTAGGAACTCTATAGTCTAAATAAGTATAGTTTTATTTTGATACTTATGGAAATTAAGTAGCTGAATTAATTGTGTCTGGAAAGTTCCAACATAGCATAAGAGGAAAGGGTTTCTTTGTCTCTCTCTTTTATACACACTCACATAATAGAGCATGATGAAAATAAAAGTATCTCCATGGAAATTATTCTCAATCTGGAAACTATAAATCATTGTTCCCCATGTAAAGCCCTGTTCCCTCACGATGATAGTTAAAGTTTAGTCAGTTTAAGCTTTGAGCTTGCTGTTTTTCAAGTAGAGGATATCTGATGGACCAACGATTTCACTTTGTTATATGATGGTGTATTTTAAGTATATCCTACTGCAGTGATGAAATCCACAGGCTATGAAATTCACTAAAGTTGGTTTCACATCTTTCCTCTGAAGCATATAGTGACTAATGTGAGATATGCGCATTCTTTGAGTGTCAAATTCCTCAGCTATAGAATGAAGATGGTAATATCCTGTGGGCCTCCTTAAAAAAAAATGTGAGTATTCATGCAAAGGATATAACATATCTCTTGGTACTAAATGCTAGCCACTGTGCTAATGGTATACAGTTTGTCAGTTCATCCCCTTGTTCTACTCTCTACTCCAGGAAAAACTGTGTCATTTAAGGTTTAAAAGATGAAAAAAGTTTACATGGAAGGTCTTTTCCTAGTTTGCCTAAGAAGATGGAAGGTGGCTGCTTGGGGGGCCACATACTAGAGACCAGGATTCCATAGTACACTGTCATTCATATGAGATTTGCAGAAGCTCTTCAGTATTTTATATATATATATATATATATATATATATATATATATATTTTTTTTTTTTTTTTAACTAAAATACTTGGACTAATATCCCCCTACTGGGTGACTGTTATCTCTGTCTAAGCTGAGATTCATGTAGTGTGTATTGAAACAAGATTAAGGTGTAAATTAGAATCAATTCTACAGGTATATGTGACTACTCTTTGTCTCTTAATTGGAATATTCCTACTGATTTGTTTAAAAAAGAACTCCAAAGTAATACCTGATCTTCATATTGTCAGAAGCTTCTAGAAGCTTTAAACTTGCAGTTTAAACATTGTACTTCCGTGAAGAAACTAGCTTGACAAGGACTATAGAATCACTAGAGGTCAAGGTAAATCCTGGTGAGAAAGATAACTTTGGATGGTGACACTTTGTGCTATTTGGGCAACATATTGTTGTCTGTTGAGAACATGGGGCTTCCCCAGTGACTCAGAGGTAAAGAACTCAACTGCCAGTGCAGGAGACAGAGAAGATATGGGTTTGATCCCTGGGTCAGAAAGACCCCTGGAAAAGAAAATGGCAACTCACTCCAGTATTCTTGCCTGGAGAATCCCATGGAGAGAGGAGCCTGGCGGGTAACAATCCATAGGGTTGCCAAGAGTCAGATATGGCTGAGTGACTGAGCACACACAAACACACTCACTGAGAACACAGATATATTTAATATGCCTGATATGGGGAGTGAGAAGAACTTCTCTATGGTGTAGAGGTGACTGAGAATAAAGCTAAACATTTCAGAGGTTGGTTATGTATCAAGTGATATCAAATGGCCATGAACTTGGCCAGACCTGGGTGTGAGCCTCAAGTCTACTGCTCAATAGTTGTTTAACTTCAGATGAGTTACTGAGCCTCTCACTCTCAACTTGTTTATAAAAATAAGTCCCTTGCAAGGAGGTTGTAAGGATTAAATACAATAACGTATGTAAAATAGTACAGGGACTGGCATAAGAAATGCTCCATAAATTGCTACTTCTAATCTTCATGATCCATAATTAAATCTTACATTGTAACTGATATTTAACTAATAGCTAATGAGCTATAGCAGTTCATATTTAATAATTAATAAGTTATGCTAGTTTTTGAGCCATGAGGATTACCACCACTTCTATAACCACCATTGCCTTTAGATGTCACATGTGGGAAGATGCATCGGCTGAGGGACTCAGCCAGGTTGACCTTGTCCCAGGACCCGAGAAGAGCCATCTGGTCCAGAATCAGAACATCATAACTTCATCTTGCTCCAGTTTGGAGAAGACTTGGCTCCATTAGCTGGTGTTTGGTTGGCCAACTCTTGTGAAAGAACAAGAGTGAAAGACTGTTAGCGGATACCTTCAGCCCCCATCTGGTCATTGTCAAGAAGAAGAGCTGTGGCTGGGTCAGAGCCTATTAGTACATAAAATCAGGCCCCTGAAATGCCATAACGGCCACCTCCACTTCCTCTTGCCCTGTTGCCTCACTGCCACACGTACGAATGCAGAAAGGCTCTTGCTTGTGGCAGGTCACACCTCCAAGGTGCCTTTTCTCAGACTTGCATGAATCCTCAGCCATCTCCCCCTATAGATGATGTCAAGTGCTGAGTATGGAAGCTGAGTAGAGAGGTGACATGGTTTTAATTGATATTTTAAAGAAAGTTCCTTAGTGGTGGCCATATTTTCTGTCCCTCACCTCTCTGGTTAGACCCTGAGCTTGCATCAGCTCATTAACTTAAATAGTTTGGCCTTTAGTTTCTCTGCCTTGTGTGATGTACCAGGCTTCACTTCTGCGTAATTTAAGAGGAGAGACATACTGCCTTTTTTTTTTTTCCCCATTGGAGGGCTTAGGTCTTCCAGGGTTACTCCAAGTCAGAGTTTCATTTTAATGAGACAGTGCCAGAAAAGGAACATCGGGTGCCATGCCTTCAAAGAGAAGTACCCACCAGAGTCATTGGCCCAACATAGTACCTGTGAGGTTGCAAATTAATGGATTAAGGTAGACGCTGATAAAGAGGTAGAGTTGCCGAATCAAAATCTGCCAGGGAATATTGCAAATTCAAACATTTTTCTACCAATAATGAAAAGTGACAGTTTCCTCCTGCTTCAGTGCTAAATCCAGCATCTTTTCTCTTGCAATTTACATGGAAATAATGAATGTTTTGTGTTAAGACCTTCCCCTTCCAGGGAACAGAGCTTCACCTCTCTAATTTTTATTGAATTAGCTGCCAGCATGCAGGAAATTTCATGTTAGCCTTTGGTCCTAGAAAATCATTTCAAAAGACATTGTAAAACATATACGTAATGAAAACTATGTGAAACAAAACCCAGCATGGCTTATCTTTGAGGTTGCACATATATACAGTTGTGTATGTATATTTACTGTAAGGAACTAAAGTCAAAAGTAGCCTCTGTGTACTTAGTATATTTTCCTATAATATTGTTGAACTCTGTCTAAAATTGAATGAGACTTTTCCTTTACTGCAGAATTAATACATACCTCAGTCTTTTAGCTACTCATATTTATATGATTGTATATAATCCTTCCAGAATAATTCATTTTTATTTCTGAAGACAATGCTAATCTTTCTTTTGGCTTCCCAGGTGCCTCAGCAGTAAAGAATCCACCTGCTGATACAGGAGACCCAGGTTCAATCCCTGGGTCGGGAAGATCCCCTGGAGAAGGGAATGGCTACCCACTCCAGTATTCTTGCCTGGAGAATTCCATGGACAGAGGAGCCTGGTAGGCTACAGTTCATGGGGTCGCAAACAGTCAGACATGACTTAGCGACTAAAGAACAACAATCTTCCTTTTAGAGAACTGGACAGTTTTAGATATTTTGGTCTTATTGGAAAACAAGTAGTTCCTTCCTAGTAAACGGGACCCTCCTGTTCATCCCCTCCCCACAGTCCTTCGGGTGCATCTGTTGGAAAAGATTTTGAGGAAAAGATTTCCAGAAGCCAGGTCTCTTCCACGTCTCCTATATTTATTAGTTGGAGGCTGAGGGTAGTTTTCAGATATCACTCATATTCATCTTGATATTTTTGCCTCAATTTGATTGTAGCTTAGACACAGCCCATCTTGCATGCACTGTCATTTCATCTTTTTCACATGCATTGTATAAAGAGAAAATCTTATTTTTAAACAACCAACTATAATATATTAGCTTAAATGGCCTCCAAAAGGATGTGAACCTGACCTTGATATATGAGAGCACTGTCCTACATAGGATTTGTGTGATAACAGAATGTCTTCCATTGAAGATGAGGTGATATTTGAGCAAAACAGAATATAAAGGCAACAGAGAATAACAGATGCGGCTGTGTGCTCGGGGTGAAGGATGAGACACACGGACTCTGACATGGTATCTTTGTCCTGCAGTATTTTATTGTTCTTGGGAATGTGAGAAATTATCTTTGAAATACTACTTTTCTGGTAGAGCTCTTTTGCAGAGGCCTTTTAGCCAATCTGAACAGCAAACAGGTTGTATGGCATGTTCATTGCATAATAACAAAGCTGGAACACTTCAGCATAGAATAATCTTTGCATTGCATTACCTCCTTCCCATAATATTCCCTTAACCATGAATACTTTGGGGATTTCAGAGAGGAAATTATTGAGTGTTCACACAAAGGAGTCATTTATTATTTTATATTATTAAAAATAATTTCCCAAAGCACCAACATTATTTTAGAAGACACAAATATTCCTGAAAGTACTCAAAGATCCAGAAATCTGTGGGAGGGCTGTGTTCTTTTTATCTTCTTGGCATCTCCTCTGTGTAAATACAGAGAGATTAAAGTAGAATTGATATTCCTTCCCAACTCTGTAGATGCGTCTGACTATAAAACCGATGGATTTCCATGCAAAACTGGTCTTCCTCGTGACCAACCTTGACTGCTTCCTATTTATTAAAAAGACTCAGTTTTAAAGGCTTCTTAGGGCTTTAAGACTGGGGGTGCATGTGTGTGTGGTAGGTTGGGTTCTGCAGAGGCATTGGTGAGAGGGAGTCTGGGGTGGAAGGTGTTTGTTTATTAGGCATCAACCCTGAGTATTCATTTAAAAATTAGAACATTTCATATTGAAATCTGGATTTCTGGCAACACAGGGTATGCTTTCCTGGGGGATAGCAATCTGCTGAAAGTGGAGTTTTTGCCCATCTTTCTTGTTTTTTTTTACAATGTTGTGTTGGCTTTTGCTGTATGATAATGCAAATCAGTACATGCATCCCCTCCTTCCTGAGCCTCCCTCCCCTCCCCCATCCCATCCTTCCAGGTCATCACCAGGCTGGGCTCCCCGGGGCTGCACAGGGACTTCTCACTAGTTATTCATCTTAAACCCAATAGCGTATATATATTGATGCTACTTTCTCCACTTGTCCCACTCTCTCCCTCCCCAACTGTGTCCACAAGTTCATTCTCTATATCTGCATCTCATTCCTTCCTTGCAAATAGGTTCATCAATACCATTTTCTAGATTCCATATATATATGTTAATATACTATATTTGTTTTCTCTTTCTGACTTACTTCAGAAAGTTAGTATAACAGGTTCTAGGTTCATCCACCTCAATAAAACTGACTCAAATTCATTCTTTTTTATGGCTGAGTAATATTCCATTCTATATACCTGCCACATTTTCTTTATCCATTCATCTGTCAGTGGACATCTATGTTGCTTCCATGTTCTGGCTCTTTGCCAGTCTTGAGGGGCCCCTTTAGGTATATAAATTGGTAATCTCAGTAGGGACATGAATTTAAGACTTTCTCATTGTCGTATATAGACATATGTCATTTTACTGCACTTCACAGATACTGCGCTTTTATACATTGAAGGTTTGAGGCAACCTTCCATTGGGCAACCTTCCATTGGGCAATTTTCCAACAGGATTTGCTCACTTAGTGTCTCTGTGCCACATTTTGGTAATTGTCTAGCACTTCAGTTATTTTCATCATTATTATATTTGTTATGGTGATCTGTGATCAGTGATCCTGGATGTTACCATAATAATTATTTTGGGGCACCATGAACTGCACCCATATAACACAGAGAACTTACTCTATAAATGTGTATGTTCTGACCACTCCACTGACCTTGACCTGTAGTTCCCTGTCTCTGTCCCTCTCCTCGGGTCTCCCTATTCCCTGAGACACAACAGTATTGAAAGTAGAACAATTAGTAACCCTAAAGTGGCCTCTGTGGGATTTTCTGGTGGCTCAGTGATAAAGAACCTGCCTGCCAATGCAGGTTCGATCCCTGGGTCAGGGAGATCCCTTGGAGGAAGAAATGGCAACCCACTCCAGTATTCTTGCCTGGAGAATCCCATGGGAGGAGCCTGGCTAGCCCCCATCCATGGGAGTCCTTAAAGAGTTGGACACAATGTAGCCACTAAACACCAACAAGAACAACAAAGTGGCCTCTAAGTGACCAACTGGAAGGAACAGTCACACATCTCACTTTAGAGCAACAACTTGAAATGATAAAGCTGAGTGAGAAGGCATGTCCAAAGCTGAGACAGGCCAAAAAGCTTGGCCTCCCTCTTGAGCCAAACAGCCAAGTTGTGAGTGCAAAGGAAAAGTTCGTGAGGAAATTTAAAGTGATTCTCCAGTGAACACATGAATGATGAGAGTGAAACAGCCTTACTGCTGATATGGAGAGAGTGTGAGTGGTCTGGAGAGAAGATCAAACCAGCCACACCATTCCCTTATGTTAACCCAGAACCAGGCCTGAACTCTCTTCATTTCTGTGACCTGAGAGAGGTAAGGAAGCTACAGAAGCAAAGTTTGAAGTAAACAAAAGTTGATTCATGAAGTTTAAGGAAAGAAACAGTCTCCACAACATAGAAATGCAAGGTGAAGCCTCCAATGCTGATGTAGAAGCTGCAGCAAGTTATCCAGAAGATCTGGCTAGGATGATTCATGAAGGTGGCTCCACTAAACAGCAGCTTTGCAATGTAGACAAAAAACCATATATTGGAAGAGGATGCCATCTAGGACTTTCAGAGCTAGAGAGAAGTTGATGCCTGGCCTCAAAGTTTCAAAAATAGGCTGACTCTCTTGTTAGGAGCTGATGCAGCTGGTGACCTTAAGTTGAAACCATTTACCATTTTGAAATCCTAGGACCCTTAAGAATCATGCTAAATCTACTCTGCCCAAGCTCCACAAATGGAACAACAAAGCTGCGATGCCAACATATGCATTTACATTTATGGTGTTTATAGCATAGTTTACTGAATATTTTAAACCCACTTACCTGGCAGAAAAAAAAAAAAAGATTCCTTTCAAAATCTTGCTTATCATTGACAAATCACTTGGTCATCCAAGAGTTCTGATAGAGATGTACAATGAGACTCAAGTTGTCTTTTTGCCAGCTAACACAACATCCATTCTGTGGCCTGTGGATCCAGGAGTAACTTCAACTTTAAAGTCATATTATTTAAGAAATATTCAGTCCAGTTCAGTAGCTCAGTCATGTCTGACTCTTTGCGACCCCATGAACCGCAGTATGCCAGGCTTCCCTGTCCATCACCAACTCCCGGAGTCCACTGAAACCCATTGAGTCGGTGATGCCAACCAACCATCTCATCCTCTGTCGTCCCCTTCTCCTCCTGCCCTCAATCCCTCCCAGCATCAGGGTCTTTTCCAATGAGTCAGCTCTCCGCTTCAGGTGGCCAAAGTATTGGAGCTTCAGCTTCAACATCAGTCCTTCCAATGAACACCCAGGACTGATCTCCCTTAGGATGGACTGGTTGGATCTCCTTGCAGTCCAAGGGACTCTCAAGAGTCTTCTCCAACACCACAGTTCAAAAGCATCAATTCTTTGGTGCTCAGCTTTCTGTATAGTCCAACCCTTACATCCATACATGACTCCTGGAAAAACCATAGCCTTGACTAGATGGACTTTTGTTGGCAAAGTAATGTCTCTGCTTTTTAATATGCTGTCTAGGTTGGTCATAACTTTCCTTCCAAGGAGCAAGCATCTTTTAATTTCATGGCTGCAATCACCATCCGCAGTGATTTGGGTTGGCTAAAAAGTTCATTACAGGTGTTCCAGAGCCCGAACAAACTTTTTGATCAACCCAAGGCACTCCATAAAGCTATAGCTGCCATATATAGTGATTCTTCTAATGGGTCTGGGCATTCATCTGAAAACTTACTGGAAAGGATTTGCCATTCTAGGTTCCATGAAAAACATCCATGATTAATGGGAAGAGATTAAAATGCCAATATTAACAGGAATTTGCCAGAAGTTGATTCCAGCCTTCACAGATGACTTTGAGGGGTTCAAACCTTGGGTGAAGGAAGTAACCACAGATGTGATAGAAATAGCAAGAGAACTAGGAGCAGATCCTGAAGATGTGACTGAACTGCTGCAACCTCATGATAAAAGTATGAAAAATGAGTACTTAATTTGTGTGGATGAGCAAAGAAAGTAGTTTCTTGAGATGGAATCTACTCCTGGTAAAGATGCTGGGAATATGGTGGAAATGACAACACAGGATTTAGTATGTTACATCAGCTTAGTTGATAAACCAGGGGCTGATTTGAGAGATTGACTCCAGTTTTGAAAGCCATGCTCAGGTGGGTAAAATATTATCACACAGCATCATATGCTGCAGGGACAAACTCTATCAATGCAGCAGATTTCATTGTCTTCTTTTAAGAAATCGAGATAGTCACCCTAACTTTGAGCAACCACTCCACCCTGATCAGTCAGCACTCATCAACATATCAAAGCAAGACCCTCCACCAGCAAAAAGATGATGACTGGCTGAAGGTTCATATACCGATTAGCATTTTTAGCAATAAAGCATTTTAAAAAGTTGAAGGATGTACATTGTTTCTTTAGACATAATGCTATTGCATGCTTAGGAGACTACAGTACAGTGTTAACGCAATGTTTACATGCACTACAAAACCAAAAACTCATGAGACTCGATTTATTGCAATATTTGCTTTCCTGTGATGGTCTGGAACTGAACCCACTATATCTCCGGGGTATGCCTATAATGACAAGATTGCTCATTTTGGCTCTCTGAATGGAAAAGAGGAGCTCTGTAAGACTGAGGTTGTGCCTTTTCTTTAGGATAGAAGTTGAAGCAAGAGGTCAGGATTTCACCTTGCCCGTCCTTTTAATTTCCTGGAGCCAGAGGGCACACATCCCACTGAGTGACCGCTCTGTCCTCCTCTGACCCCTCCTGTGGCCTTTCTCTAGTCATCAGTCATCACAGCCCGTGTACTGAGAAGGCCTTTAACTAGAAGTGAGAGGTGAGATTCAGTGGTGAAATGGAGGCTGAAAAGCCAGTCAGAGAAATCATCTTAAAGAATGAGGTTTGACACCAACTTTCTCCCCCGAGGGCCCCTGTTGCTTCATGCCTTTAATACCAGGCCTGACAAATATTTAGAAAATGTTCAGGCTGGAACCATTTTGCACAAGGAGAGGCCGAGATGTCCTGATGGATTTTTTTTTTTCCTCCTTCGTCTCTAATCCTCTGAATCCTGCTAAGGAAATGCAGAACTCAGCAGCTCTTCTCTGGCTGGCGTTCGGTGCTAGGAGAGAGAGATCCTGGGGCAGAGGCTGAAGGAGATCTTGCCAGAAGGTGGGGAGGAGCAGATATAAGGGAGACTGGGCCTCCTGCTCTGGGATTGGAAAGGGAGTCATGCAGTGGGCTTGAACTTGAAATGGGTGATTTCTGGTGGAGCAGGCAGGGAGCAAGGCATTGGGAAGTATTTAAGCCCTTATGGAAGGAACTAAATGTTTAGAGGTAACTCAGGCCGTGCTCCTAAGGAATACAGGAAACATCCAGGGAGATGGGCAGTGTGGTCACAGGTTAGAGCAAGTGCTGTGGAAGGCAGTATATGAATGGGGCTGTGTGTGCTTCTCACGGATGGTCCCAACATACACAAACAGTGGTTTTCTTCTTTGTTTCTTTGGATCGGCATGCTTTTATTGCTGTTGTTGTGTTTTGTTTGTTTGTTTGTTTCCTACTTAATGGTTCTTTGTGGTTGTTTACTTGTGAAATCATGTCCAACACCTTGAGACCCCACAAACTGTAGCATCCCAGGCTTCCCTGCCCTTCACTGTCTCCTGGAGTTTGCTCAAACTCATGTCCATTGAGTCAGTGATGCCATCCAACCATCTCATCCTCTGTCACCCCCTTTTCCTCCTGTCTTCAATCTTTCCCAGCCTCAGAGTCTTTTTCAATGAGTTGGTTTTTCACATCAGGTGGCCAAAGTATTGGAGCTTCAGCATCAATCTTTCTGATGAATATTTAGGGTTGATTTCCTTTAGAATTGACTGGTTTGATCTCCTTGCTGTCCAAGGGACTTTCAAGAGTCTTCTCCAATACCGCAGTTTGGAAGCATCAATTCTTAATGGTTACCTTGACCCTAAATGCACTAGGGAATTGATCAGGATAGTGCAGCTTGGGTAGAAGTGGATGAAGAAGGGAAAGTCAGAACAACTTTCAGAATCTGAATTTGAGAGAACAACTGAGAGACAGTGAGATGATTTTGGTGATGGTGGGATGGAATGATAGTAAACAGTGACCTCTTGCTTCCTGGGTTCCAAGCACTATTTCAACTCTGTACGTATGCTAACTGACTGCCTGACTGAGTCTGTCCAGAATCCTCTGGAGAAGATACTGCAACTCTCTTTGATCCTCACTGGAGAAAACTAGCCATAAAGAGATTTGGGAATTGGTTCAGGGTCTCAAAGCTAATGGATGTGGGGACAGTATTCAAACCCACACAGTGTGGTCCCAAATAGATTTTGGTCCAAAATCTATTCCTTTACAGTATAGCCACATTTCATAGCAGGTGAACCAGTGCCATGACAGGAGCAGAGATCTTTGCCAAATTTGCTATGGAAATCCAATTGTCTCTGCTTTTGTGTGTTTACTTATGTCAGCCAGACTTTCTCAACTAGTAATCCATGGGACATTTATCATTGCAAATATACATTGGAGTGAGAAAAAAATGATTGAATTCGTCATGCCTCTGCAATCCAGGACCTTTCAGGCTCTCTTGAATGGGATGATGAACCCTGAGACTTGCCAGAAGGAGCCCACACAAAGCAGGGTTTCCCAAGAAAAGCTGTAAAATCGAACTCTCTTCTCACAGCAGATTCGCTTGTGCTTCTCCAAACACAAGTGTCATGTGGGGTATAATTTAGGAAACAGTGTCATAAACATTCTGTGAGTTTGGGACCAGAAATAGCACTACAAGTAAAACCCAACCGTTTGGAGGTAAGAGAGTATCTCAATTAGGAGCTGGGGCGGGTCCTGCCTTTGCAGGGAGCCTCGTCCATTCATCACTCAGACTCAGCATCACGCTCCTCCTTCCACCCAGGCTCTGCATCCCTCTTGATGGGCAGCTTCCTGCTGAGTCCGCCGCATGTAACACGCATGGCGGGTGTTCTTTCTCGCTAGAAGGAAATGGCTGTCCCCATTAACAGCCCCGGCCCAATTACTCTCCAATTGTGGACTTCAGTTGCCACAATGAAGCAGCAGTCTTTCTAATGACACCCCTACAGGGGGCACACTCCACATTCTCAGGCAGAGGGAAGACCTGCGGGCCAAGATCATCTGGCAAAGGTCAGCTGCTCTATAGTAAGAGGGGCCCAGAAAGAGGGAGAGAACCCAAGTGGGTTTCCTGAGTCCTCCTGCCTCTGACATCCTTGCCAGTAGTACTCACCTACCACGTCTCCTACTGAGTTAGCTTGAGCCTGTTAACAAGCGCATCAAACCAGCACTAAGTGTCTTTGAAGAGACATAGTGAGGCTCACTTTATTTCTTGTGCAGCCATCACAAAGGATGAGAAGGCCCAACCTGACAGTACAGGGTGGTGCAAAGGAGCCTAGCTTGTAAAATTGGGAGAGAATCACAAACTCTCTGCTCATCCTCTACTTTCTTGCAGTTTCTAGAGAGAAACTTGCTCCTCTCCACTCAAGGCTGAGTCTCACTGACTTGTGGGTTCTAGCCATTTAATTAACTCAGGGGAAGACTCTGTGGAGGGACTGCTGTCTTTGTTGGCATCCATGGATATTCTTGATTTAAGGCATTCTCAGGAGTGAGGGAGAATGGTAAAAATCTGGGTGCCTGTCCAGACAGGGACCATTTGGGAACCATGTCCTCTTAGATGATTTGTGCCCCCTTGACTGACTCATTCTCAAGCTATCAGGGCAGCCTCTTTCCTCTTACTTGTTCCTTTAGTAATGCCTTGCTTGGTCCAAATTTAATCACCCAATATCTCATTCCCTCAAGGCCCTGATAATTTTTTGTAAGATGGTAAGGAACTAATCCAGTTATTAAGCTAATAGTCTTCAAGTATGAGGGTGTTTCTCTCTAACTGTCTCATATGGATGCTTTTTAATAGAGTATTTTCATAGAGTAATTCTCATGGCAGGAAGATATGCAGTCCTGACCTAGGTTCCTGAGGAAGACATAGTAAGAGCAATGTCTTTAATTCCTCAGACTAGTCCAGGTGTTGCCTCTTGGTAGATCTTTTATGTGTGAAACTTGGTCAGACTCACCCATGGAACTAGGTTTGCTCTTGACAATCATGAGTGAGTTATGGTTGGCATCCATAAAAATGTCAACAATTTTAGCTTTAGTATAAACCTCTACCTCTCCTGTCTTTGTAAGCATATAAGAAATAATCAACACAAAGACTCTTCTTATTATGGAGGTTAGTGAAGACTGGGAAAGGTTGATAGAGTGCAAAATTTCATTTGATAGAATAGACAGGGCAAGAGAGAAAACTGCAATGATGAAAAACAGGAATACTATCAGTCTCACTTTCCTCTGCACCTAAAAGAATTTTCAGATCATGATTTGACTTCTAAACTATTATCCAGATCCTAAAAGTTGAGTCCATTAAAGAGGGAAAGTGCAAAATCTATTGTAATGACTATTTTGGCCCAGGCTAATGTAAGTCAAAGGGCCTCTGATTCATGCATTCTGTGTGGCAAGAGCTGACTGTAACTGTTAGGGAAAGATTGCCTTTGTGAAAACAGTAGATTGGGATGTTGACATAACAAGCTTTACATATCTTTATAAACTTGGGCTGATCAAATTCAGTGTAGGAAAAAAACAGGAAAACCACCAACAGTGCAATGTGTTAATTAATTTAAAACTGTTTGGGAATTTGTTAAGGAGGTTCACTGATCACTTGATTTCCAGTCATTTTAAATTATATTTTATATAACTACATAGAGATATAGATCTTTATATCTATAGACTCATGCATTGGTAAGTCTTTCTAGGTGTGTATATCTCTATTCATCAATTGTTTGACACATGTTCTCTGCCAGGCACAGTGAAAAGCACCTCTAGTGCATTACCTCGTTTAATCTTTATAAAACATCATGAATGCAACAATGGATATTCCAGCCAAGTAAGTAAGGACATTGGAGTCAGAAATCATCTAATGTAAATAGACTAGTTAGGCCTTGAGGTTGGGTCATCTTGACCTCTCAGCCAGTATGTGTGACCACACAAGCATGCTGCCTCCTTTCTGCCTTCTATTTCTTTGTGTGTTGTGCGGGCACCAAGCTCTTGCTGTCGACTATTCTGTGTACTAGACCTAGCTACAGTAACAACCTCCAAATAAATAGGTTTTTATTCCTCTCTCACAAGGCTGTGGTCAGCAATGGCTCTGTTCTGTTTCTGGTTTTCCAAGACCCAGGCTGGAGCAGCCCCCTTCTGGGTCACACTGTTTTCACTGCAGAGAACAGAAAGGCAAAAGAAAGACTTAAGCCCTGGAATTGCATTGATAGTTTCTGCTTGGACCTGGGGTTTTTTATATCTGCTTACATCCCATTGGCCAAAGAAAGTCACGTGGCCAAGTCTGACAATGTGGCAGGAAGGCACAGATAACATGCTAAGTCAGTTCAGTCATGTCTGAGTGTTTTTGACCCTATGGACTGTAGCCTGCCAGGCTCCTCTGTCCATGGCATTCTTTATGCAAGAATACTAGAGTAAGTGTCCTGCTTTGGCAGGTGAATTCTTTACTACTAGTGCTACCTGGGAAGCCCAACAAATAATGTAAAGATGTATAATTCTCTCGGACCAAGAATAAAAAGTTGGGGAAAAAAAATACCAGCTACCACTATGAGGTGGGGGTTAAGTTATGGAAGATAAACCTCCCTGTGACTCAGTGGTTGAGAAATTTCTAGGAAGATGGCAAAGTAACTCATGCCTCTTGTCTTGCCCCCAGGGCTCCAGTAATTGAGGAGAAACAACTCAATATTCTAGAAGAATATTCTAGTCAATGGACTAGAACGAAGATTAGCAGGCAGTGTGCTCAAGGATGGGCTGGCCAGCTAGACTTGGACATAGGGGTGGCCAAGGCCTTTTCCCAATGGGGCAGAAGGCATCTTGGCTCTCTCTGTGTGCTTAGAATTTCTGAACCAAACAGGGGAGCAAGTGGATCACTGGGTGAAACTGGGTGAGAGGATAACTGGCTTAAGTCCCTGGTGGAGGGAAGAAGAGGTGAAGATGGCTGCTAAGAGGCGGTAGGAGCAGGGATGAAAGGAGCCATTTGCTCCGTTCTCCATGGCTCCAGTACAAGCCCAGTCATCTCCTGGCCACACACTGAATCCCATGCTAGAAACCACAGAGGAGCAATACCCTTGAAGCCCGCCCTGTACTTCTGGCAGTTCTGTTTGGTGCAGCCCCTTCCCTACCCTTTCCCATTGCAAATGTTCTACTTCCAGGCAGAATTCCCATCCCCTATGGCCCCGATTTTCAAGCTCGAATAAGGAGGCAGGACACTCAGACATTGTAGTTCTCTAGCAGGTTCTTGCTACTGGCAACTGGGGAACATTAAGTAAGTTTTGGCTCCATCCTGTGAAAACTGTCGATGGTGCCATGTCAGTGGCAGGATGGCTAACAGCTGTGGCTGTGTTTGGGTCCACACAGGCGTGTGCAGTGGTGACACAGAGCACGGGCCTCAGAGTCAGACTGCCTGGCTTCTCTTCTGGCTTCATTATCTCTTTGATTCAAGCTAGCTTATTAACCTGCCTGAGCCTCAGTGTCTTCATCCATCAAAAGGAGATAACAGTCTAAAGAGTTGCCCTGAGGATTCAATGAGATAATCCACATAAAGCACTTAACAGACATGCCAAGCACATGGCAAGCACTTAAGAAGTGATCATTATTAATATTACTATCATCATCATCATCACATCATCACCATCACTGTGGATAATGAGGATGAAAATAATTCTACCAATAATGTGTCGGTGATGTTTCATGTCAGCAATGCTCACCAACATGCCTGGTTAACAGTTACCAAACATCTTCCCTGTGCCAGGCAGGCTTCTGAGCTCTTCTCAAGCACATCTTTAGAAGAACCGCAAAGAGGTAGGTAGGATTATAACCGCCCCCCCCATTTTACAGAGGAAGCAACTAAGGTTCACAGGTGGTTAACAGCTTGCCAAGGTGACATAATTAGGACGAGATGGAATAGGTCTTTCAGCCCTAGTGGGCTGGCTCCAGAGTCCAGGCTCTGAGCATTACACGTGCTGCTTTTCACAACAACACAGAACTACTGCCCATCTCAGTGTTTCTTTGGGTCCAGGGTGACTGGCCAGGCTGTAAATGCAGGCACCTCCATCCTGCTTCATCCCGTGTGGCTGAGGGAAAGCCGGCATGCTATTCTGAGAACATCAGCCTGGAGTGCACATTGTGTATAAATCACCCAGTGAACAAATGGCCCAATTATAAAGGTTGGCGGCTGTGCAGGCTTGGAGCCTCCTGTTGAGCTTGACTGTGAGGCTCTTTGAGGACCAGCGCTCTCCCTTTGCCAAAGGCCCTGCTCAGAGGTCAGCTGGGGTTGGCAGTCTGTGCCGTGGTTGACCCAGTCCACAGATAATGAGGGAATTTATATCTGCAGAATTACGATCTTGTGTTTAGGGTTTAGGCTATGGAAGAATGGGAAAGTTGGAAGGTTTTTCTAATGATTCATTTTAGGCCTATCGAAAAAAAGTGCACACTATAAACTCCCAGAGATTTTTCAACAAACTTTGCTTTCTGAATTGCAATGTAACATTCTCAGGAAACAGTTTTGACAGGGCACATTTTTAAATCCCTAAACAGCGAACCAGTTATGCATATGCTTAGCATTAAGGGTATCTCTGAGTATCTGAAAATGCCTCGATCAAAGTCATATGCTTATTCCCAATAGCTGTCCCATGAGAGTGAGAAATTCCCTGAAATTCCCTTCTTTCCATCTTGAAATGCCGATCATATAGTTGGTTGTCTAGAGTTCCTCTGTTAGAATAGGTATGAAAATAAATGTTTGGTGTTTAGCATATGTGTCCTACTGTAGTACTTCAGATGAATTTGGTTATTTTAATAGATGATGTAGATGATCGGGGTAAATTGCTATCATAGAAATGTTGTTCAGTCACTAAGTCATGTCCAACTGTTTGCAACACCATGGACTACAACATGCCAGGCTTCCCTGTCCTTCACTATCTCCTGGACTTTGCTCAAACTCATGTCCATTGAGTTGTTAATGCCAGACAACCATCACATCCCCTGTTGCCGTCTTCTCCTCTAGCCCTCAATCTTTCCCAGCATCAGGGTCTTTTCCACTGAGTCAGCTCTTCACATCAAAGTATCGATGCGTAGCCAAAGTATTGGAGTTTCAGCTTCAACATCAGTCCTTCTAGTGAATATTCAAGGTTGATTTCCTTTAGGATTGACTGGTTTGATCTCCTTGCAGTCCAAGGGACTCTCAAGAGTCTCTTCCAACACCACAGTTCAAAAACATCAATTATTTGGCTCTCAGTGTTCTTTATGGTCCAACTCTCACATCCATACATGACTACTGGAAAAATCATAGCTTTGACTCTGCAGATCTCAAGCAGAACACATACAGCTCATTTCCAAACTGTGTGGAGGGACTGGTGGCTCTCCAGGGCCAGCTCCCTTATGAGGGATCTAGTCTTTTGCGACTTACTAGTCTGACATCTGCTCTTGCATTCTTGGTGCCACTGAGGCAGAACAAGAAAGAGCTAGAAGGCCATGTCTGGCTCTTAAATTATCTCATCCTCAATGTGGTATTTTCACTCAGAACCCATTGGCCAGAACAGGTCAGTGTGGGTCCCCTATCTGCAAGGGATTTGGAAATGCAGCTGAGCATGTGGATAGTCATGGAGCAGTCAGTGCCACGTCTGTCCTTCCTACTCAAGCCAGCTTTCCAGAAAGGCTGTCCGGTTATACACGTTCTTGGTGCTGTAACTAAGATAGCGTAAGAGAACCGGCAGGCATAGACTTACCTGGCTGAGTCTTGGGGGTTTCTCCTACAGGTCTGATTGTGAATATGAGGGCTTCCTGGTCTCTCACATTCTCCTCCTGCTGATGCGGAGATAAGGGAGTGTGGATGACCGTGAACCTAGGGAAACCCTGCAGAAATCGCATGTCTCACTTCTCTTGCCCGAGACTATAACTTGTGGATGTGAATTCTTTAGTTAGATCCATATAGATCCACACAGGACAAAGATAAATTTTCAGAAGCCATAGCACTCAGTTCAGTTCAGTCAGTCACTCAGTCATGTCCAATTCTTTGTGACCCCAAGAACTTCAGTCTGCCAGGCTTCCCTGTCCATCACCAACTCCTGGAGCTTACTCAAACTCATGTCCATCACATTGGTGATGCCATCCAACCATCTTATCTTCTGTCACATACCCTTCTCCTCCTGCCTTCAATCTTTCCCAGCAAGAGGGTCTTTTCAAATGAGTCAGTTCTTCTCATCAGGTGGCCAAAGTGTTGGGGTTTCAGCTTCAGCATCAGTCCTTCCAAAGAATATTCAGGAATGATTTCCTTTAGGATGGACTGGTTGGATCTCCTTGCAGTCCAAGGGACCCTCAAGAGTCTTCTCCAACACCACAGTTCAAAAGCATCAATTCTTTGGCACTCAACTTTCTTTATAATCCAACTCTCACATCCATATGTGATCACTGGAAAAACCATAGCTTTGACTAGACAGACCTTTATTGGCAAAGTAATGTCTCTGCTTTTTAATCTGCTGTCTAGGTTGGTTATAACTTTCCTTCCGAGGAGCAAGCCTCTTTCAATTTCATGACTCCAGTCACCATCAGCAGTGATTTTGGAGCCTGAAAAAATAAAGTCTGTTACTGTATCCATTGTTTCCCTATCTATTTGCCATGAAGTGATGGGACCAGATGCCGTGATCTTAGTTTTCTGAATGTTGAGTTTCAAGCCAGGTTTTTCCCTCTCTTCTTTCACTTTCATCAAGAGGCTGTTTATTTCTTCTTCACTTTCTGCCATAAGGGTGGTGTCATCTGCATATCTGAGGTTATTGATATTTCTCCCAGTAATCTTGATTCCAGCCTGTGCTTCATCCAGCCTGGCATTTCAGATGATGTACTCTGCATATAAGTTAAATAAGCAGGGTGACAATATACAGCCTTGATGTACTCCTTTCCCAATTTGGAACCAGTCTGTTGTTCCATGTCCAGTTCTAACTGTTGCTTCTTGACCTGCATACAGAACAAGATAAATTTTCAGAAGCCAAAGCCTTAGAATTATATATATCATTAATTATGCCGTGGTTGCCTCAACTTATTTGGTATCCTTGCCCATAGAAATTCATGTTGTTAGTTCCATGTTTTTTAACTGACCTGGAGTGATTATTGTAATTAATCATTACCTACTTCGTGGTATCCAATGGGTACCATATACATGTAAAATAAACATAATTCTATATCTACTTTCCATCTTTCATGATTATTTACTTTTTATATTTTATATTTTATTTATTTTGTAGTATTTATGTTTCACCTTTACATCTTTTATCTTTTATTTCTTTATATTTTATTAAGTATTTTTATATTTTATTTTACAGTATTTATCTTTCATTTTTTATTTATTTTCTGGTTGTTTCTTCTTAGACATTGTGATTAAACTAGAGAGGCTTGAAAGACTTTATTAAGATTTTCTTTCTTGGAAAGTTTACATAATACCAAGTGAATTGAGCAAATTGTTTTACCTGTTAGCTAGATGACTTGGTGGTGTGTGTGTATATGTGTGTAGCTGTATTTAAAACCCCTCTATTCCTTTAAAGTGCAAAAACTCAACAAACTGCTTACTTTTGAAATATCACATAGTATTAGAGCTTTTCCCATAAAGCTCCCTTACCCAAGGATATAACATCATTAATATATTGTTTTTCAGTGAGTGGCAAGCTAATTGTCTTGGCCCAAACACTTAATGGAATTTGACCCAAGAAATCAGGCAAGTGCTTGATAAAGTCTGTGGGACATGTCATGTCTAGTTATTTGTGTGGGATCTTTGCATCTCTCTTTAGAAAAATGCAAACTTCAAAAAAAAAAAAAAACCTCCCTTTATCATGTGTAGGCACATACACTTGGTCAGGATAGAGTGTGAAGAGAGCTGTCAGTGACTAAGAGATTCATCAAATGTTCCTTGAGAGTTATAGTAGAAAACCACAACTGTATCGATTTCATAGAAGTTACTGAAGCAACACTGCAACTTTCATTCTAGATTTTCCTACTTATTAGAGTGCATGCCAAGAGGAAAATGTCTTAAATCCTGCAGGCAAAGAAAATACAGCTTATTTCTTTTTTTCTTGTTTCTTCTTTTTGATGATAATTTTAGAAAAGCTGTGTGAAGATAGAAAGGATCGCGGTCTGACAGTAGAGTTCCAAAATGAAAAAGCAAATGAAACAAGTAACTCTTTGCCTTAAACATCAGATAATTGATTATGCTTCTGCCTCATTCACAGAATTAAACGCTTATGTTATTCGATGATGTTGCCAAAGTTTGGCTTTTCATTTTAATTTTAGGAAAGATCAAAAAGATTTCATATAGAACTCCCTTCAAATGGAATAGAGATGGATCTCTAAGTGCTTCTTTAATGTGGGAAGTTGTAATTCCTTTCAACATGGGCAATTTATGATCAAATGTCAAATTTGCAGAAACTAACATATTAGAGGTACAGAGATTTACATGATTTGTAAGTTACAGAGCATTCAACACACATTGCTTTTAAAAAGTTAAAATATATGTAATCTCTCCTTGTGTTTGTTTCAATACAACCAAAGTAAACAAAAACTGACCATTTCAGGCAATAAGGAAGTGCTCATTGGTCACATCATACTTAATTCTTGGGCATCAAACGAACTTGAACTTAAGTACCAGCCCCACCAATTCCCAGCTGAGTGAGACTTTATTCTTTTATTTCTCTGTGCTCTATTTTCCTCATCTGCAAAACACAGACACCTTGGCCTTCCTGATGGATGACTCAGCAGGTAAGTAATCAGCCTGCAAAGCGGGAGACGCGGGTTTGATCCCCGGGTCAGGAAGATCCCCGGGAGGAGTAAATGGCAACCTAGTCCAGTGTTCTTGCCTGAGAAACCCCATGGACAGAGGAACCTGGTGGGATACGGTCCATGGGGTCGCAAAGAGTCGGACATGACTGAGCACAGCACGTGGTATCCATGTGAGCAATTAGCTGAGACAGAACACACCCAGCATTCCTACAGCCGCTGTCAGGATAGGCGTTGCTGTATTTGTGTCCATGCACACATTTCACTGTCACCAGCAGAATGACTTTTGACGCCATGCTGACCACACCTGTTGGTGTTCTGTAGCACAGTACTTTGTATCCAGTAGACAATCAGTAATTATGTGTTGATGTTCTGTCATAGAAATGTCTGGTTGTTTTGCCGACACTGACTTCAGATGTCATTCTCTTGGACTGTGTTATCCAGTTTAACTCATCAGTTTGTCTATCACGGTTGAATAACTGACCAGCCCAGTGAAAAGAAATCAGTTACTTGTTCTCTGATCACAGTGGCTGAGATTTTCCCTAAAACGTGGGGAAGGATTTGATAAGATGATGACCTCCAAGAGTCCTGCATATGCCCAGCATTGGTGGGTAGGGTGTCATCTGTGCTTTAAAATATGCATTGCCCAGCATGGAGTCAGACCCCAAAGCACTTGGTAAATATTTGGTGTACTGGCCTGTTAGCAACTGACATAGAAAACATGCATGACAGCTGAGTTTTACTGTAAAATATCACTCTCTTTAATCATGTGAAAGGATCCCGAAGTCTGTTGAGTGAGGTGGGAGAGTGTATCATCATTGAGAGGACCCCTAAAATGACATAAAGTGGACAAGTTATCCATTAAGTAGGACTCCAGCGTGAAAAAAAAAAAATAGATTTGTTCCAAGACTTGCTGTAGTTATCAAGCACAGCCTTACAGAGCTGAGAGGGGAATTTGGAAACATGCGGGCATATTTTTAATTGTTGCACTGACCACAGGAGTGGGGATTCTGCTGGCAGTGGATGCGCAGGGACCAAGCAGGTCATGTGTCCTGCAGCAGGTCCAAGACTCGAGCACGGAGGATTTGTCCAAGACTTGAGCACGGAGGATTTGTCTCTCCTACGATGCCAGCAGAGAGTCAGGAAACATGCTGAGTGTTGGTGGAAGCACCGGAGGGTCATACCCTCTTAGAGCTTAAGACTTAGTCAAGCATAGTTATCAAACCATGTGTCACTTACTTATGGTATATTAGCAAGTAGTCAGCGATCCCTACCTTCATGGAGCTGACATGCTAGAAACAGGCAAGAAGCCATAAACATAATGAGCATGGTACATATTAGGCTGGGAGGTCATAAGTGTGAGAGAGTAACAAATAGGTTATGGAGAATGGGGGTTGCTGGAGAAAGAGGTATACAGCAGGCTTAAAATTGGGGGGTGGGGGATCAGAGTAGATGAGAATAATTGAGTGAGTTGTGGATACACTTGTATTTATTCTGGATATGGAAGCATATTGTGGAATTAAATTGGAAATAATCAAAGGACTCCTGTTTTGGAAGATGCTCAATAATGTGACAGGATACTGGAATGAGTTTCATTAGGTTAGCTGTTAAGATTCCTTGTGTTAACCAAGAAAGCAGTTGTAGGGGCATTACCACTAATGATGGATGGATGGATGGGTAGATGGATGGATGAATGGATGGCTGGGTAGATGGGTGGATGGATGCATGGGCCTGTGGGTGGGTATAAAATGGCCTTTTAACATGATCATTAAAAGATAAGTAAGGAATATTAAAATTTTTTGTGTTCACCTGTAATCACTCCATCAATTCATCTCATTCTGGTTGAGAGTTTTCTTAAAACCTGCCCAGGGGACAATGGGAAAATGGTTTTCTGGGACCAAGATAGTATCAGTCCATTGACTTACCTGCTTCTCCACTGAAGGCCCCCATGGAGGCCATTAGTCATCTCTGGAATGAGACTCACTGATGTAAGATACACTGAGGCTTTCTTTCAAAGCCTGTTCCATAAACTGTCTGCATGCCTTAGCCATAGTTTCACTCTTCTACAGACCCAATGAATTAGGTGAGCCTGAGCATTTTTCTAAGTAGTCAATACTCCAGGCTGGGGAGCAAATTAGTAACAGAGAACTCTTTGTGGACATATGCAGCCAGTGTTCTCAGGTTCTCTCCCTTTCTGAGGCCACAGAAGTGAAATAAAATGGCCAGAATTGCCAGAAGATTTATATCTCCTGTGAACCACAAAAGAACTCGACTGCCCACCCCCCCAGAAATTGACGTTGTCTATGAGAATAAATGAAAGTGCCATTAACACCCGCTGAGGCCCATAGGAAGCTGTTCTGCCAAAAGAAACATCCATTTTAAAAAGAAGCACTTTCGAAAAGAAACGACAATATCTGAAATTAAAGATCAAATGAGTAGGGATGATCTTCATAGAAAATCCATCCAGAGGAGAAATATGAACTAAAGCAAACAGGCAATAATACAGCAGCATATGCACTATTGAAAAAGAATCCAACTCTCTTCAAGTCAGCAAAAAAGGATGTTCTCGAGGGGACAGTTGGAAGATGGTAGGAGGCTGAAGAGCGGGGCTGAAACACTTCAAACAGCATGCTGAACCAAACAAACATAACCTTCGCTTCCTTTTACCAAAACATACGTAGAGCTGCTGATTTCAGAAGTTCTTTGAAAGTACCTTTGCAGAACTAGCTGGAAGATCTTAATAGCAGAGCTTCCCAAAGGGA
Organism: Cervus elaphus; assembly: GCF_910594005.1. Taxonomy (NCBI): domain Eukaryota; kingdom Metazoa; phylum Chordata; class Mammalia; order Artiodactyla; family Cervidae; genus Cervus; species Cervus elaphus. The sequence goes on from NC_057838.1 coordinate 52,760,499, forward strand.
GAAATTTTCAAAGGCTTAGGAAGTTGACCCCCCACCCCAACAACAACAAAACCAGTCTGCCACAACTGGGATGGGAAGAAGAATGGATAAAAAGAATAAGGAAAAATCAGCAGAAAGCAAAGGGGAAAGCAAGGGACGAGGTGGGGAGACAGAGTAAAGTTAGCAGCTGGAAACTAGCCTTGGGCATTTAAAGTACTTCCAACATATTGATAAAACACACTGGATCTTCATAGTCTTAATATAGTTGTCATTTCTCTTTATTAATAAAAGAAGGTAGGCTCATGTCTCACTTTAGCAAGTTAGTACTTCAAAAAATTATTGGTGTATAGTTGATTTACAGTGTTGTGTTAGTTTCAAGAGTACAGCAAAGTGAATTAGTTATGCATATACGTATTTCCACTCTTTTTTAGATTCTTTTCCCATAGAGGTCATTGCAGGGTACTGAGTAAAGTTCCCTGTGCTATGTAGTAGGTCCTTGTGGGTTATCTGTTTTATATACAGTAGCATGTATATGTCAGTCCCAATCTCCCAGTTTATACCTTCCCTGCTGTTTCCCCTCTGGTAACAACCACAGGTTTGTTTTCTACATCTGTAGCTCTATTTCCATTTTGTAAATAAGTTCACTGGTACCATTTTTTTTTTTTTTAAGATTCCATGTATGAGCGATATCATGTGATATCTGTCCTCCTCCATCTGACTTAACTCAGTATGACAATTTCTAGGTCCATCCACGTTGCAACACATGGCATTATTTCATTCTTTCAAGTTACTACTTTTAAAGTATCAACTTCCATTCAAGCCAAAAGCTCTTGCCACTGAGAGTGCAAAAATAACGCAGTGTAAGGTAGAAGTCCCCCAACTCGTGTAAGATGAATTTTGCTCCATGGCTGTGTGAAAATTAGCAAATGGTCTTATCCATTCAGAGGCCAACCTGCTTTTCCTGGATACTCAGCCACATAGTCTTGAGGCTCAGAATATGTCCAGTGTTGTGCTAGAGGCCTTGCCTGTGCTGGCAGCTTCCAGGTCACTCAGCTCATGCATGTCAACCCCCAGGGCGAGGTCCTGGCTCCTCCACTGGTCAGTTTCAACCCTTCCTCTCTTCTTTCCCTTCTCCTTCCCTCCTTTTTTTCTGTAGTTCCTTCCTTCCTCCTTTCCCTCTGTCTCTCCTTTGCTCTTTTTGTCTCTGTCTCTCTCCAAATATATGAAGAAGGTAACAGTCTAAGAACTGGGGGCAAAAGGAAGCAGTTCCAGTCTTGGCACTGGATGCTTTGTCGGTTGGTATGAAGCAGGCACAGGCGGGGCTGGCACAGTGGCTGCTGGGCCTGGGCGCTGGTGCACCAGCCTCCTCCGCTCTGCAAGGCGCTGCCAGAACTGCGCTGGGGGAGCACTCTGCAGGGCAGGAGCACCTCCAGCTAGCAGCCCGTCTGCTCCGTGGGAAGATTACATCGCACTTCCCAGGGGGTGGGTGTGAGGAAACCACATGAAAAGGCAAAACTGCTGCTGCCTCCTTGCAGAGGATGGGTGGCGGGTGTTTCCCACGGATGTTTCCACAGGAGGCAGGAGGCACCTGGTTGGTTTTCCAGGGTATTCTCCTTTGCCCATGCCTCCTGAGCCCAGCAAAGACAATCTTCCAGAGCCAGTATCAGTTGCTCTGCTTTCATAAGTACTCAGTTCAGTTCAGTTCAGTCACTCAGTCGTGTCCGACTCTTTGAGACTCCGTGGACTGCAGCACACCTGGCCTCCCTGTCCATCACCAACTCCCAGAGTTTGCTCAAACTCATGTCCATCAAATCGGTGATGCCATCCAACCATCTCATCCACTGTGGTCCCCTTCTCCTCCTGCCTTCAATCTTTCCCAGCATCAGGGTCTTTTCCACTGAGTCAGTTTTTCTTACCAGGTGGCCAAAGTATTGGAGCTTCAGCTTCAGCATCAGTCCTCCCAATGAATATTCAGGACTGATTTCCTTTAGGATGGACTGGTTGGATCTCCTTGCAGTCCAAGGGACTCTCAAGAGTCTCCTCCAACACCACAGTTCAAAAGCATCAGTTCTTCAGTGCTCAGCTTTCTTTATAGTCCAACTCTCACATCCACACATGACTATTGGAAAAACCATAGCTTTGACTAGATGGACCTTTGTTTCAAAGGAATGTCTCTGCTTTTTAATTTGCTGCCCAGGTTGGTCATAACTTTCCTTCCAAGGAGTAAGCGTCTTTTAATTTCATGGCTGCAGTCACCATCTGCAGTGATTTCAGAGCCCGAGAAAATAAAGTCTGTCACTGTTCATTGTTTCCCCATCTATTTGCCATGAAGTGATGGGACCGGATGCCAAGATCTTAGTTTTCTGAATGTTGAGTTTTAAGCCAGGTTTTTCCCTCTCTTTTTTCACTTTCATCAAGAGGCTCTTTAGTTCTTCACTTTCTGCCATAAAGGTGGTGTCATCTGCATATCTGAGGTTATAGATATTTTTCCTGGCAATCTTGATTCCAGCTAATATTATTTATACCTCTTTATTTTCTCCCACCCTTCTCACTCTTTTGGTTTTTTCTTGGCCAGCCCCTTAGTCAGTGGGGTTTCTCAGAATTTCTTCCTCAATGCACTTGCATCCAGGTGTGGTCTGGTCTGGTCTGGTGTGCTCCATGAATTCTGCTCCCACTCCTTGACAGTAGCGCCTGAGTCTTTATCGTCAGCCCCTATTTCCTGAAGATTAGGTTCATATTCTCTTGCTTCCTGGGCATCTTTATCCACACTTAAAAAAAATTTTTTTTTTTCATATTCCCATTGCCACCTGGACATCTTTATCAACACTTTTTTTTTTTTAATTTTTTGACCATGCTGCATGGCATGTGGGATCTTAGTCCTCTGACCAGGGATTGAACCCAGGCCCCTGCGTTGGAAGCACCAAGTCTTAATCACTAAACTTCCAGGGAAGTCCCATCTCCACCTTGAATTCAGAAGTTCCCTAACTTGGATTCTACTCACCTTGTCACAAACATCTTTCCTTTCACAGTCCTCACCTTGGTTAGCGGCATTCCCCCATGTTCCAAGTTGGAAATAAGAAACCGTTGACTCTTTGCTTTCTGTTCATATGTTCAGTCAACTGGAAAGGGCTGTGGATTCCATCCCGGTGTGCCACTCACCTTACCCTCTTCTCTTGTACAAGCCAGTTGACTGGAGCATGTCACGCCCTGTCCACCAGCTTGTGGGTGTTGTTCTCAGATCCTCCAGACATGCTCATATGTCCTCCCCTTGCACAGTGAGCTGCATGTTCATGGGATGTACTTCTTAGCTCTTCTCTAGGTGGAGACATTCTAGTCATTCCTCTCTGGCTCTGTTCTATTATCACTTCTCCTAAGACTCTCCCCTCATTGATTCTGGCTAAATTTCTTTCTCCCCTACTCCGTGCTAACACTTGGCTCATAATGCTCATGCTTCTGTCTTGTTTTTCTCAGTAATTGTACACACAGGTGTTTCCCATACTAGATGGACCGTGATTCTCTTCAAGGATAGAAGCATCTCCACGTCACTGTGCCTGTCAGGCCCCCTGCACCGAGTGGGGATGAACCGGCATTCAAGGCTGTCTGTGCCCAGGCTCTGCTAGCTGGGGAGGGTCTGGGGCAGAAGCCTGGTGAGGTGCCTGGGAAACAAACTTTAAAGAAGCACTGTCTCTCAGGGTTGTGTAGATGTTAGTTCTGCACCTGGGTGACCACCCTGAGAGGGAGCGCCTAAGAATGAGAGACCTACAGCCTCACTCTCCTCACTCTGGTTGCCACCCCTGCTGCTACGGTTCCTCTCTGGGAGCTGATTTCTGGTCAGCTACTTGGGTATATTTCAATAAAGGGATCCTAGAACTGGCATCTCAAGCTCAGATGCCTCTAGGGTCAGCCAAGAAGGAAACTTAAGGGAGGAGAGTGGGCTGCAAAGCTGGTAGCTGTCTTAAGGACAAGTGGCCCATCTAAAGATGGCCGCCAGGATCGAGCCCTGGGTAACTGAGTTTCTCTTCCTTCCATCCATCCTTCCATATATTTTCTATAACTCTTTTTTTTTTGAGTGACTGCTATGTACCAGGTCTTCTTAATGTTGAGATTGGAAAATAAAAGGAATAAAAATACTTGCTCTCATGGAGCTACTATTGGAATAGTAGGGAGATAAACACTAGATGGATATGTAAATAAAAGATAAGACATATCAGATGGCCTGTGGAAATAATGGGAGAAAAATAAAATAGCAAAGGAGGATTAGGAATACTGGGGAAGGTTAGGGGAGTGGATGGGAGAGTTGCTCAGCTCCATACTTGTCTTAATCACTCTGAATCGTTCCTTTTTCTTTTTTTCCCCCTGCTTTCCACATTGTCTGGGTCATCACCAAGATCTTTCTAAAGCATGAGATCCCATCTTTCTTAAACAACTAGTAACTTTTCTTTGCCTAGATGTACAAACCTCTTTTGACTAAAGATGATTTTCTCCCAAGAGAAGTAATAAGACATTTTTTTCTAGGAAATATCCTGATTTTAAAATATTGATAACTCAATCAGTTAAAACCTCTGCATGACTCAGAGGAAATCTGTCCATAGACTCCACAGTCCATCAAATCATTGACCTATGAGTTAGAATGTGGTGCCTCCAACCCCTATAAAACCTGCATAATTCTAAGAGTAGAAGCCCTTGAATAATAGAGAATATGGGTACATTTTTCACAAATAATATACACATTTTTCACAAATAAGAAATATGTTTTTTTTTTTTTTATTAAGTCACTCACGTTGCAATGTGAAAACTCTGGCCTTAGTACTGGAGCTTCCCTCATACCTCAGATGGTAAAGAATCTGCCTGCAATGCAGGAGACCCAAGTTCAATCCCTGGGTTGGGAAGATACCCTGGAGAAGGGAATGACAGTCCATTCAGGTATTCTCACCTGGAAAACCCCATGGGCAGAGGAGCCTGGTGGGCTACAGTTCCTGGGGTCACAAAGAGTCGGACTAATACTTTTCACTTTAGTTGGGGGCTGTGACCAGACAGACTGATGGCCACTGCACTCACCCTCCCCGTATCTCCAACAGAGGAGGTTGATCCTAGGGAGACACTGACTCCCCAAGACCACCTGGACATTAGTGACAGAGTTGGACTAAAATCCAATGTAGTTCTGTATTCTTTTTTACAACTCCAGCCTGGTTCAAACTGGACCCTAGGATTTTAGTGAACTAACAGGTAAAGTATATAACCCATCAATAGTGGAATGGGTAAATAAATCATGAAGCATGCATTCTCTGGGTCTGATTCTATTTCTCTATCAACAATAGCAACAAAAACAAGACATGTGACTATACACATAGATCTGTGCAAATATACAGAAAAATGTTTGAAAGAATTTGAGGCAATCTGGTAATGTTACCTCCAGGGAGGGCATGAGAACCAGGGCAGAGTAGTGAAAGGGGATTCTAATCTTGTGTCTGTTTTAAAGTTTTATTACACAAATACGTGAGTAAATTAGTTTGCATAAGTGAAAACGTTTTCTAATAAAAATAAAATGGTAAAGAAGCACCAGTAATAATCTCCAGAACACAATATGAAACACAGACAAACATATTGTCTCATATACAATAACAGAGACACACTTGCTAAGATGGGGGGTTTCTGGGAATTAACTGGGTCCAAACCAGTCTAGAACTCAGAGAAACAAGTATGTCATTTCAGTTTGCGTTACAGAAATGGACTGGCAAAGAACTTGAGTATAATGCTTTCCACAATTAAATGTGAGCAGGGGAATCAGGACAATGATTTACCAGCCCTCCCAAACCCAGAGCCTGTCAGGGAACATGGTTCCTTTGCTAACCTAGTAAGCCATATTGTTAGCAGACGTTGTATCCGATAGAAGATCTATGTTTAAACTCTAGGATGCAATGGGGAAAAAAAGAAACACAGCATATGGAACTGTTTCTACACCACATCAAGTCAACAGAGACAATATTTTTAAAATAACCAGGAGAATTCTCCAGGATGTTTCTTTTTATCTGTGTCTTCTCTGCATTGCCATTTTGACTGATTCTGATTCTGATACAAGTGAGTCATTGCAAAATATAAGACATTCAGGTGCTGACGAGTTGTCTGATTTCTCTTATGGGGGGCTTGCCACGGAGGAGAACGTTTCCTGTGTGTGGTGTCCCCCCAGCTCCGACCAGGGGACCAGCTCTGTTTCAGAAGGAGGTAGTAGAGCAGAGCTGACCTCATCCCATACTTCCTGTGTCCACAGGAGCCAGAAGTCTGCCTGGTCTTCTGGGACGACCCAGGAAACAAGCCCCAGTTATGTCTGTGGTGCTCACATTAGCAGATCTGCTTGCTTTAATAAAAGCAGATTTTACTTTTCATAAAGGGCTACCAGGCTGAGCTAGAGACTGAATGGGAAGCACACTCCCATCCCACTCTTACCCCCTCCTAAAAAACAAACAAACAACTCTTATTTTTGAGATTAAAAAGATTTTAGACAAAAAAGATTTTGAGAAGATCAACTTTCTTCCTCCTGGACTATTATTTTGTGGTTGTTGAGTTGCTCAGTCATGTCCGACTCTTTGTGACCCCATGGACTGCAGCACGCCAGGCTTCCCTGTCCTTCACCACCTCTCAGAGGTTGCTCAAACTTATGTCCATTAAGTCAATGATGCCATCCAACCATCTCATCCTCTGTCATCCCCTTCTCCTCCTGCCCTCAGTCTTTCCCAGCATCAATGAATCTGCTCTTCACATGAGATGACCAAATTATGGGAGCTTCAGCTTCAGCATCAGTCCTTCCAATGAATATTCAGGGTTGATTTCCTTTAGGATAGATTTGTTTTGATCTCCTTGTCCAAGGGACTCTCGAAAGTCTTCTCCAGCACCACAGTTTGAAACCATCAGTTCTTCTCTGCTCAGCCTTCTTTATGAATTATGCTTTAGTTACCTGTCACTGGGAGTGACACATGGTGTCAGGGAGACAAAATGCCACTCCTTTTGAAAGACAAAATGCCACTCCTTCATTTGAATCTTGCAAAGGAGGTTAGTATTTAATGGCAACTGTTGCAGGTGGAGATTCCTTCAGCATCAGAGGGGGCCAGTGAATTGACCCCATTTAGGACCAGGCAGCCTCATGTGTTTATATTCTTATGCCTAGCATGTGCTGCATTCTCAGGGAGGCTAAACTAGCCAAATTTCATGTCTGTAGCCGCCACGTGTGTGCGTGCTGCGGGCGTCAGGTGAGCTGGTCCACAATGAATACTCCTTGTACTGAACGCAGGGCAAAGTGTGGGAGATTGTTACTCAGCTTTGAAGTTTTGTGTCTCCCTCTTTGGAGTGGATCAAAGGCCTTTTTTCCCCTCTCTTTCCAGAATTCATATAAAGTCTTAATACAGTGCCCTCCTCATGATGTGTTTCTTCTGGTCCCACAACGCCCCTCTCCACCAGCTCAGAATCCTGCGGGGGTGCCAGCACTCTCATCGTTAGGGTTTCTCCCCCTCCTTCTTGCTCTTTCCGGTGGTCTTTTTTGGAACCCCCCTGGAAGTTGTCAACCTCAGCCTCTGGCACTGGCTCTTTGAAGTGCTCTGCAGCCTGCTTTTTAGATAGTAAAACAAGGACTGTTTGCTTTCTTTTTCTTTCTTGTTTTTCTTTTTTTGGAGCTCACCTCCAGAAAGGGGAAAAGAAAAAGAAAGGAGAGTTTGGATTGGAGAGAAAAAACTGTTGTGAGTAAAACCAATGAAACTGGCACCCCAAGTTGCTGTGAAAGCTATTGTGAGTGTGAACAAGGCTTTTTAGCGCCTCCCCAAAGCTGAAGGACAGTTTCTGGGACCACTCAGAATTTGTCTGTCTTCTGAAACTGATGCTGTAGTAGCCACGATGCAGGAGACAATGCTACAGCGGCTCTTCTTGGGCCGAACTCCGAGGCTGGTCCCCCACCTGCTTGGCAGGCAGTACAGTGAGAATCCAGACTACAGCTTTACAGGCCGGGTTCTGCTGCCAACCCACCCTCCTCAGATCCCCCACACAACCCCTTGTGTACCTATTTTGCACAACAGAAAACTTGCAAAATAGGTATGCTGCCATTCCACACAAACATTTGAGTTAAATTCAAACCTTAAAGGCTTAAGGCAACTAGTTTTTAGAAAACAGAGGATCTTATAGATGGTAATTTAGACAATTAATGCAGAAACACCATCTGCTAAACCTCCGATCTGAGAAGACTCTGGGGTCTGCGGGGAGCGCAGGCGGCATGTGGAGCCGACTCCATCTGCTTCAGCTGGATCCCTGGGAATCTTTCTCACTGAAAGATCGGTGATCGGGGTCACTCTGGTCCACTTCCTGTAAGTCCATCCCCAGCCTTGAACAAATGCTTTTCAAGAGAACTTCTGCCCAGCCCGGTTTTCTCACTCGAATCCCTGTTGTCGCCCTGGGAACGGCGGTATTGGTTGATACTGATTGTCTGCAGACCCTCAGATTATTTACTTAGCAAACATTTCCTGAGCATAAACCAGTTGTCAATCCTTGAAGGGGTGTAAATGTGAACATTAGGGTGACCTGCTCTTAAGACAGGAGTGTAGTTCAGGAGAGGGATCAGGTTGGCATGTTAAGAAGGGTATGATGGCCATGGAACTTTGAAGAAGACAGTTTTCTTATCCTGTGTTTATATAGCAAACAATTATCTCTGCCCCTACCTTCTGGTGCTTCCCAGGTGGTGCTAGTGGTAAAGAATCCGCTTGCCAATACAGGAGATGCAGGAGACTCGGGTTTGATCCTTGGGTCGAGAAGATCCCCTGCAGCAGGGCATGGCAACCCACTTCAGTATTCTTGCCTGAAGAATCCCATGGACAGAGGAGCCTAGTGTGTTATATTCCATAGGGTCACAGAGTTGTACACGACTGAGCGACTTAGCACACGTGCACGCCTACGTCCTACTGTCAAGCCGTGTTCTACTTTCCAGCTCTTCTTACTGCATTTAGATCACTCCAGTGGCTCCTCTTGTTCCCACTGGTGTTAGCAGATGAGCCTAATAGCAGAATTCTCTGTCATATCTTCCCCAGGACCTCAGAGCTCATTGGGGTGTCCCTCCCTCCTGTTCAAATCACACCAAGGAGGGAGCCCACAGACTTCTAAACCTAAGTCCATTCTGACTGCTGCTGTCCTTGCTGCTGTTTACATTTTTAATGGAAGCAAAAGGGCGGCATCAAATCGCATTGAAGATGACAGTATGATAACAGTTGAGTGTTAACCATGTGTCATGTATGGCATTCACATCTTTTTATGCTCATGATTTCATGTTATCATTCCAGCAAGCCTGGGATCTAGGCCTTGCTGTCCCTGTTTTACATGGAAGGAAACTGAGGCACAGGGGTCGGTGGGAGTGGGGAGGACCAGCTGACTTGCAGCCAAGTCCATGCTGTCAGTGTCCATGAGACACGGCCTCCCAGTACTGAGCCCACACAAGGACTGACCAGGACCTCGCTGTTTTTTTGCTCAGCAAGACCTGCTCAACAGGCAAGCGGATTCTCCTTCATGAGAACAGCTGGAAATGGCGGCATGTTTTCTCTCCTCCCCTGAGAGAATGCCATGCTTTTTTCTGGAGTTGACTTGTCTTCCTCTTTCTGCTCGACTTGGGCCTAGGCATCTGTGAGGCCATGTCCTTTTCTCCCCACAGTGGTCTGGACCTCAGTTCCGCTCAGAGTTTAACAAGCAGGAGCTCACCTCCAGGCACTCAGCGAAGCATGGGGCAGACCTGGACATACTTGGAATGGGCCTGCTGCCAGTTTTCACTGTGCTCAGCTTCTCCAAAGCCGACTCAGCACAGTGATTCATGTGCGGTACTCAGCACAGTACCCTCGCCTGGGGCATGTGCAGCAGGCCACATTTGTTTGTATCGATAATCCTACTCTAACCTCATGAACAGGAACCCGTGGGCATAATGATCGTAGTGGCTTTTTCATATTTATTCCCCCACCATCACAGTAGCCTTTGTGAGACCTGGATGGATAAGCAGAGAGTCAGCAAAGGGAGCTAGAAAAGAAAAGGTGATTTCCAGTGGCAGGAAACCAGAGGGAAATGGGCTCCAGACTGGGAGCTTCATGAGGGAGGGACTCCATTCCCAAGCTCTGGGAGCAAGTCAGGCGTGGGATACAAACTGAGTGGACAGGTAAGGGAAACGTATTAACTCAACGTAGTCTTGAAAAGAAATAGAACCCGCGTGGAGACAAGGTTGGAGGTCTAGTTGGCCCCCATTCCCATTCACCAAGTGCCTCTCATTTTCACTTTTGATTCTACTTCATATGAGTTGTCATGATTTCTGTGTGCTGAAGCACTAACTTACATATAGATATTCAGAAAAGATGACAAAAATTTAAGCTTTCCTCTGATATGTGTTCATTTTGTAAAAATGAAGATGACCAGTGGGAAGCTCTGGACCTTAGAGCCTGTCTTTCTGTCACTTCAGACCACAACTGTCCATACTCTGATATTTGGGCCAAGGCCAAGCTCTTGGCCACCATTTCTTTCTTACCATATGTTTGGAAGTTCCTTACTGCCTTGTCTGACATACGTAACAGACATGGAGCTTCCTCCAGCCAGCCTGATGTTGTATCTCAGCTTCCCTTGGAAGTTGTGAGTCTTCCTTGAGATATCAGCAAAACATCCTTTGTTTGTTCAAACCCTCCATGTATAATTTTCTCAGGATAGCAGATTTTCCTTCCCTGAATAATTCTCTGTGTTCAGCATGTGGTGGGTATTTATGTGGTATGTGTGTGTTGGCGGGAGGGGGCAGTGTGTACATACAGATAGGTGTGTGTGTGTGTATACGCATTAAGATATATTTTGCATGGAGGCCATTAAGATGAATCTGTCTTCATTGAGGATTCCCAGAGACAGCTCTGACCCCAGGTCACTCACCATCATGCCAGTCCACCAGTTTGCTAACCCTTAGCATCCAACAGTCCATGGGGTCGCGAAGAGTCGGACACGACTGAGCGACTTCACTTTTACTTTTCACTTCCGTGCATTGGAGAAGGAAATGGCAACCCACTCCAGTGTTCTTGCCTGGAGAATCCCAGGGATGGGGGAGCCTGGTGGGCTGCCGTCTATGGGGTCGCACAGAGTCGGACACGTCTGAAGTGACTTAGCAGCAGCAGCAGCAGCAGCATCCAACAACTCACTCCCATCAGAAAACCGCAGCTGAATTTGTTATCTGGCACCTCACCTTCTCCACGGCCGAACCACACGCCACCCTGGAAGAGTTACTCGTACGTCTGGTTGTTGAGTGGTGTGTGTCCTGGGTTCTGCTCTAGGAGTCAGAATGCAGTCGGGTATGAGGCATGTGTGGGTACCCGTACTTCAGTGTTCACATTTTCATGGAGAAGACAGGCCTTTCCCCTCCCCTCAAAAAAAATAAAAAATCCAAGTAAATAAGAGTATCTGTGATATTGCAAAAGGATCAACAAAATCCTGCCTCATATGAAATTCTTGACATCTCTCAGTTTATTCTTAATTCTGTAAGCTCTAAAATCAACCTTCATGCTCTAAAGAGTACCTCCAAATCCTTGCTCTATCCTCTCTCAGAAATCCATGAATTTGGATCCCACATTTGTTATTAATGAAGGGTTCCAAGAACTGCTTTTCTCTTCACATGCTGTGCTCACTGGGAACATGATGACTTGCCTTCTTAAGTTGGCAGAGCCGCGTGCGATGGTGAGTCTTCTTGCAGACCTTATCGAGAGCCAGTAACCACACATCTCCTAAGTGTAAATATGCAGGCGAGGTCACAGGCCTGAGATGCAGAGCCACGTGAAAGTGTTAAAATAAAATAAGTTTGACAGCACCACTTCATCAGAAAGAGGCAGTGAATTCGATGTTACAAAATGCTTGTAAGCCTAGGGAACGAGGTGCTCAAAGACAATTACCGACTAAACATTTCATTAATGAAATAATGATTAATTATAATTACTAATTAAAATGCAGGATTATGCTGTTGGTTTTGAGCATTAACAGGAGTAATGACATTACCATTTTTAATGGAATTCCAGGAACGAAAATTATAACAAGTCACTGAAAAGATAGGGCTTGCAAGTGAGATTAGAAGTTATTGTGAAACCCAGGGGCATGGAATTTTCCCTGCTGGTGAACTTAAGTTAAGTAAGTTTAATGCGGTGTAATTTAATTACTAAGCAGAATTTTCTTCTCAGTGGGAAGAGATACCAGGTTTATGCTTTAAAGAACAAAAGGAAGAACGTAAATAGCTATGGGTAATGATTGGCTACTAGCAGGAAAAAATCAAAGAGCATTTAGCCGTCTTTTTTGCATAATATTTGAGGGTAAATGCATCCTGGCTCAGTTGTAAATTTTATTTAATTAATGCTTGGAGGATTAACAACGAAGTAGCTGGTGCAGACAGGGAATGGTAGGTTTGTGTCAAGCGCATCAGGATAGTGAATTTCCAAAGGAAGGACGTCTCCGCTGAATAATTAATGCACGGGGCTTTTCATAAATGTCAAATTCCCACAGGAAGCAGGAACTTGACCCTCAGTAATCAACCACTTAGGAGTCATTAAATAAAAGCATCGTTCTTAAACCATTCGCCTTGGCATGTGAGGTCATCCATAATGCAAGGTGTCCACCTAAGCTGCAGGGGGAGACGCCCCACACTGGGCTGCTTCTGGGTGCCTGGGATTACCCTGGTGTTCTGCTGTTTCCTGCCTGGCTCGGCTCTAGTCCTTCCCGGGAGCTCACATGCTTAGTTGCTTCAGGCATGTCTAACTCTTTTCGACCCTAAGGACTGTAGCCCACCAGGCTCCTCTGTCTACAGGAGACTCTCCAGGATCAAACCCGCGCCTCTTACATCTTCTACTTTGGCAGGCAGATTCTTTACCACTAATGCCACCTGGGAAGCCCAACTGTTAGAAGGCCAAAGTCAGTCCACCATCGAGCAAGAAGGCTCATGTTTGACTCTTCCAGAGTGAATGTCAGGAGGGTCAGAGCCTCTGTAGACCTTCTGTATGAGGGGGCCTCCATTTCTGCACTGTTGGCTCTTGAGGCCAGATCACCTTCATTGTCAGGGTTTGCCCTGCACATTATTGCATGTTTCACAGCATCCCGGGTCACCACCCGCTTGATGTCCATAGGAACTCCCACTAAACCCCCAGAGTTGTGACAATCACTGTCTATCCAGACATTGCCAGATGTCCCCTGGGGGCAGGGTCACCCCTGGCTGAGGTCCACTGTTTATGGGACTTACCGACTTGTGTCTTGGAATGGGCATCAGTCAGTGGGAGACAAGGCTCCCCACTGAACTGGACCAGGAGGCTACGGACACCCATAGTCCCGGTCACGTTCACATCGCAGCCATCCATGGGACCAAATGTGTCTTTGCTCCTGAATAATATCACTGCCCCTTATGGGTCCAAATGTGACTGTTACAGCCATGGTAACTATGCCATTAAAATCAGAAGCATTCACTCGGGTGACCCAGGGCTGCCTTATAGTCTTCAGGCAGAAGTGACTGTTGCCTGTCCCTTATGCTTCAAAATGACTGGTGCTATGAGCAACCACCACTATTGTTGTGGATTTGTAAGGACTGTAGTAAATCACTGTTCTATTTTTTTTTCTTTTTTCCACTTAAGATTTGTATTGAGGGGAGGGGGAAGGCACAAGGAGCTCACCCATGGAAGATTTTTCTCAAACTGTTTCTAAAGTCTGAAAACAAATCACAGAGGTGTTTTTTTTTTTTTTTTCTTTTATAGATTCAATTTCTTGATTAAAACACACACACACACACACACACACTTAATTCTGTCTGGGCCTGCAGGATGCCCACACGCTGACTAAAAAAAGACCCATGAAGCTATTTGGAGAATCGCTTTGTCTACACAAAAGCAGAAGCTGATTTGACTAATGATTCTTCTCCTCTTTGATTTTTGTTTGAAACAAAATGAGCAGTTATTTCTTGGCACCCCAAGCCATTGCCTCCGCATTTTATTAAAGAAGGTCTGATGTGTTCAGTCTGGCTGACACAGTGAAGCAGAGGGTTCTGGAGATGGGTTGAGTGCAAGTGACATAGTATCTGGACACAACCATTTCACATCCAGAGGCTGAGATTAGTCAGTTCCTAGAGATGCTAGAAGGCTCTAATCTTATCGGGTGGCAATAATTCGACTTTTGCCTCTCACTAACTCACACTCTGTCTTGAGGGTAGGCCCTAAAAAGGAATAGTTTCCCCAGTATTCCACTTTTGACATACTCATATCCGACTTTTTGCAACCCCATGAACTGTAGCCCGCCAGGCTCCTCTGTCCATGGGATTTTCCCGGCAAGGATACTGGAGTGAGTTGCCATTTCCTCCTCCAGGAGATCTTCCCGACCCAGGGAAATACTTTAAATTAATCAACCACAGGCAGCTCAGGACTCAGAACCAGGGACTAAAAAGACTACGTGGCTCAAAACCTCACTAAGTCTTATTAATTCAGAGTGGAGAGCTTACATGTGCTAATTACCAAAACTACTAATTAGCTTTAATTATAAGCTTGGAAGGAAGTTGAAATGTGTTGCATGTGAGAGTGCCATTGACCTTTGCAGTATACTTTGATGTGGGGAGGGTGGAGAAGCAGAGAGGAGGTGTTATACAATTCATCAGAGAGCAATTAACTTAGGTCTTCTGATGAATATGCTATAAATGAACATATCTGTACATCTCAGGACATACAGGCATCTTAATAAAGCCTTCCCAGCATCAACTCAGAGTGCCCAGCCGGGCAAGAAAATGCACTCATTTCGTAAGTGATTTCTCATTCTGTCACTGTGATAAACCAAGAGACAGGCCAGGTCCCACCAGATGGATGTTTTTATACTGAAGCCATAAGTAAGAAAGGGGGCTGGCTTTGACTCACTTCAGAGGGTCAGTAGCAGGAGCAGTTCGTATAGACATTCGACGAGATGCTTAGATACACGCCCCATGCCAACATGCGTTCCCATGGTCCTCACCTCGATCTTTCTTTGTCACTGTCTCTGAGCCCCTGCAGCCAGAAACCACTCAGATGTGACTGGGATCCTCTGTGCTGTTTTTCTTACGGCCAGACGGTCGTAAGTTCCCAGTAACGCAATGGTGATGGCTTTCAAGCATCACCCATGCAGCCTGTCACACCCCGGATAAATGAAACCCTGCTCGGGCCCCAGGAGCTTTCTCATAGACCCAGGGAGGTGCTCAAAGCAATAGAGCATCTGTTTGCCTCATAGGAACTTGTAAAGCCCATGTCCCTTAGCCTCGATTTGAAGACTCTTTCCTTTGCCTCTAATCTCTCCAAACTGACGTGTCTCTTGGTAACCACCAGAGGGATCCCATATAATGTGATAAAAAGTAAAATCAACATGGAGGAATCACAGCTCAGCCAGCCCAGTGCGGGCTTGCCTCTGAGGTTTGGGTCTGTCTCTCTGGAAGAAGTCAAGTCAGCACAAAGGATGAGCAGCAATGGGCAAGACTCTGTCTGGTGACTCAAGGAATTGGATCCTGGAGAGGGAGGAGCAGTTGTGGAGACAAAGGGATCTGAGGACCAGTCCTTGCCTTCACCGGCAAACAAACCAAACAACCAGACAAATAAATAAAATGAGTCCTGTTCTGTAGAAAGAAAGTCCTTCTTGAGTCAGAGGAACTAGACGCTGTGCTCATTTCTGTGTTTAGAGAAATTCTGTGTTACCTAAATGTAACATGTAAGGGCTAACGTTTTTTCCACAGGTTTTAAAATAGGTTTGAACAGTTGTTTAAAAGAGGGAATCAGGAGTATTCTGTATAGTCTGCTAGGGCTGCTGGAGCAAATCACCACATGCTGAGTGGTTTGAAACAGCAGGAAGTGATTCTCTTTGAATTTTAGAGGCTAGAAGTCCAAAATCAGGGCATCAGCAGGGCCACACTCCCCCTGCTTTTGTCGGGGAAGAGTTCTTGCTCTTCTGCCCCTGACCTCAGAGGTGACTGGCGCTGCCTGGCCTCTCTTGGCTTACAGCTGCATCACTGCAGTTTCTGCTTCCTTCCCTCTGTGGGCGTCCGTGCAGCTTCAAATCCCCTACTCTTTATGAGGACACTGGATTCAGTCTAACTGGACACTGGCCCAGTCTAACCCAGTATGACTTCACGTAACTAAATACATCTCCAAACACCCTATTTCCATATCAAGTCACATGCTGAGGTTTCACAGAGACATGAGTTTTTGGAGACTCTATTCAACCCAGTTACATGTTCCTTAGCTAATTTTTTTTTTTTAAGCATTGATCTTTTCTTCTGTTACATGTACCCGAAAGACACAGGACTCAATGGATTAGTCGCATGTGCAACATGGCTTCGTTTATTTGTTTATGGTTATTTTTGGCTGTGCTGGGTCCTCACTGCTGTGCCTGGGCCTTCTCTAGTCGCAGAGAGCAGGGCTAACTCTTTGCTGTGGTGTGTGGGCTTCCAGTGGCCGTGGTTTCTCTGCGGCTCCCCGGCTCTAGAGCACATGCTCAGTAGCTGTGGCACATGAGCTTAATTGCTCCAGGGCACGTGGGATGTTCCTGGACCAGGAATCAAACTGGTGTCTCTTGCTTTGGCAGGCAGATTCTTAACCACTGGACCACCAGGGAAGTCCCCTTAGCTACTTTTTTTCTAAAGAGCTTTTTACCTTGTGATCCTGAACACAGAGCAGGGCTGATGTTCTTGATCTAAAATGATTTCCAGATCATGTATGAAATCTGTTATCACCACCTGGAAAGTGACCCTTCTGTGATCCCCGTAGATCCTCTCTGATGTTTTAATCCAGCTTCTCAAACATGTTGTCTGTCCTCCAAGCTGTTGGAAGACTTGCATCAGCGTTTATAGCGACTCTTGTGTGTGATGGGGTGTTGGCTCTGAGCAGTTGAAGACAACGTTGCTACCCTGCAGTCCCTCTGCAGCTTATTTTATTGCCCTTGCTATCGGGCTTTATAGACGATCTCTGAGCTTATTGGGCCAAATCAGGACACCCAGAAGTCCCTTTTCTGTCCCTGGCTGCACCCACAGCTAGCTGAAACTGCAGATCAGCTCCGCAGAAAGCTGTGCATTCAGCTCAAACACCTGAGTGAGAAGATGTTCTGTGATGTGTCAGGCAAATCTGCAGGCAAGTGTCAACAGGACAGGTGGTGGGAGGAGAGCGTCAGGAGAGGGGGCGGGGGAGGATCGGGGTGTCGGGGTGTACAGCCAGGGTGTCGGGGTGTACAGCCGAGGGTGGCCACAGGGGCAGGCTCAGGGTTGTGAGGAAGGAGGTGGTGAGAAGTCCGGCGGGAGAGAGGGGCTTGTCCAGAAGCTGTAACTAACCATCCTTTCTCACCCACTTGTTGGACCTGAGCCCCCACCACGCAGGCTTCTAGCCTTGGCCTGAAATCAAGGATCACAGAACCCTCTCAGAGTATGTGATTCTCCTGCCATTCTAGATACAAGGCACACCAGCTTCCCCAGACACTCACAGCCACTTACCATGTGATTCCATCTGTGTGAAATACCCAGCAGGCAGATGGAGAGACAGAAGCAGAGTCGTGGTTTCCAGGGACTGGAGGGAAGGGCCAGTGGAGGGATTGCTGCTTCATGGCTGAGGGGTTGCCCTTTGGGGTATGCAAACCTTCTGGAACTAGATGGTGGTGATTGTTTCACAGCATTGTGACTGTACTAAGTGTCGCTGAAGTACACACTTTAAATCAGATAAAGCGGTGAATTTTATGTGTGCGTGCATGCTCCGTCGCTTCAGCCGTGTCCAACTCTTCGTGACCACATGGACTGTAACCTCCTGGGCTCCTCTGTCCCCGGGGATTCTCCAGGCAAGAATACTGGAGAGGGTTGCCATGACCTCCTCCAGGGGATCTTCCCGACCCAGGGATCCAACCCTTGATCCCTTCATCTCCTGCACTGCAGGTGGATTCTTTACTGCTGAGCCCCCAGTGAACCCTATGTTATGTGCGTTTCCCCACAATATAAAAACAAAACAAAACCTTCCTTCCAGTCCACCCACCCGTTCTCTATTTGCCTGGTGAGACCAAACCAAGCTCTAATTGCTTGTCCATGGGGCCAGCTTTTAAAGGGCCAGCTTTTGTTCCCCTACCTCTGCAGGCATCGTCACACCCCCATATCTCTGCTTTTCCAGACTGGTCACCCTGTTGCCTTCAGTTGTTCATCTCTGAAGTCCTTTATCCACGGTGGGTAACTCCCACCAGATGCACCCCCTTTCCCACCACTTTTCTGAGCTGACACTGCCCCTGGAGTTTACTGCTGCTCTGACATATGGCTGGCATGTGTTGTGATGGCATAATCACCTGCTTTGGCCTGGGACTTGTGACATCTGGGTCTCAGCCTGGGTCCTAAATTGAATTCACTGTGCATCCTTCAAAAAGTCAGTCAGCCTCTCTGAGCCTCAGTTTCTTCACTTTTAAATTGAAAGGACCTCCAATGTCTTTTCTACTCTCAAACTTCATATCCTGCCACCTTGCTCTGGACCTTATTCCAGCCGATGGCACCCAAGAGTGAATTCCTGTTTATTTAGCACTCCTCATCTACCCCTGACCTGTCCCCCCGCAACTCCAGCTGAAAGTTAGCCAAGGGGTTGCAACTCTCACTAGCCTTAAGGGAGATCTGCCCTCCCTCACCTGGCCCACCCCAAATGAATGATATCTGCTTTGGGAGGACAGATGAAAGCTTCCCTGGGATTTTGATTAAATACCATATAATTAGATATGGCACAACATTCCAAAATAAAATTTTAGAAGTTGATTGCAATATCTAACCTATTTATATTCCTCTGATTTTGCTGAGATCCAGAAATCTCTGCATGTCCTCAAACAGGTCCCGGTAGAGTTTTGAATGGGAGGAGGCACAGCCAGAGCCTATGATGGTCCAGGGGAGACCTCCGTCCAGGTGTTCTCCGCATCCCCCCACCCCTGTTTGTGACTATGCCACAGACGTTTCCAGAGGTCTCTCTCCCTTGCCTTTATCTTTAGATGGCATAGGCGTGTGATCTGCAGTCTGTATTAGATTTTTTTGTTGTTGCTCCAGTGGTGAGTGGGACCAGGTCACCAGGAGGACTTCCTCATGTTCCACAGCCACGTCGGGGCCTGCCCGCGGGGATGTCTGTCGTTGGTTAGCCTGCAGTGCTCGAATGAGGCAGCAGTGACTGTGGGTGATGGGAGAGGGGCACGTGGACAGAGGTCACCTTGGTAGGAAATGCCCCCTGGGCATCTAGAAGCTCCACGTTGAAAGTTCTGATGTAGCCGTGACCAGTCCAAATAGAGAAAGAACACGGAGGGGGGATGAATTGGGAGATGGGGATTGACATGTAGAGGCTTGATGCTTCGTGTAAACCGTAACTAATGAGAACCTACTGTATAGCACAGGGCATTCTACTCAGTGCCCTGAGGGGGACTAAATGGGAAGGAAATCCGAAAACGAGGGGATATATACGTGTGGTTGATTCACTTTGCTGTACAATAGAAACTAACAATACCGTAAAGCAAGTACGCTCCAATAAAAATTAATTTAAAAATATATATGTATAAAGGATCTGCCTTACTGTTCCTGGGAAAGAGGGTCGGCAAAGAGTTGCTCAGTGAGACCAAGATGGCTGTGCCTTCTTCCTCAAGGGAAAACCCAGCCATGTGGAATGAGAAGACAGACATATCGACCCTACATTGCTGTGGTGTAGAAAACGTATGGCCCGTTTTCTACATTTGAACATTTCTTCTAACTTGACCAACCCACAGCATCTCTGCCTGGATTTACAAGTGAGAAAGTTGTGAGTCCCCTCTTGTGGTTTCTATGATTCCCTTCTTTCCCCAAAAACATCAAAGGCAAGGGTATCATCTGGTGTGATGGTCACTACGCAAGATGCTTTTAAGGCCCTTCCCTGCTCAGGAACGCAGAATCTTCCAGGAATATTAGTCACACCAGTGAAGAACATCCACATCTTGCCAGATGCCAGGCTGCTCGTTGGAAATGCTCGGAGACCTCACCCTGACAGTCGGTCCCTGGGTACATGCATCACTACTGAGGATCTGCGTGTCCTGAATTGTCAGATTCCTTGTTCCTCCTTTCATCCTGATATTCTTTTTCTTCTTTAAAAAAAAAAAAATCTTTTGTTTGAGCTGCTCTTTGCTGAAGCAAATAGGGAGTTATTATGTGGCGGTCTCCCAGAGGCTGTTTTGTTCAGGCTTGGTTGTCGGAGGCAACCAGTGAAAAGAAACTTGGGGAACAAAGCCCCCTGAGCTTTATTGGGTCACCTTTGATAGCTTGAAAAGGTCACAAAGTTCTTTACTTAGCGGGGTCTCCAGAGGACTTTGCCAAGTGATGAGTGAGATACAGATGCTCTGTAAAAGCCCGACATCCTTCCACCTTTGTTCACATGCAAAGTGTTTTCTTAGAAAGGGGAGGCTGTCTGCCTTTGCACACGCCCTTCCACTCTAATGAGACCTGTGCCATTGCCAAATCACATTCGGGGACTATTAATGCGACTGGAGGCAGCTCACATCCCCATCAATGAGGACGCTCCTGTTCACCCAGATGAAGAGCATCACTAATGAGCGCATGAGATGACAGGGAAACTGAAACCCAGACTGCCCTATGCCCGCCTTTAAGGTCATCATTCTTTGGTCTTCTTTCTGTCCCAACAACTTGGGAAAAATTGGGCCAGTCCCCATCTACAAAGTTGAAGGAATAGCCTAGGCTCTTGACTGTAATTCAGATAATTGATATATTAAGCTGTCAGTTGAATGAGTGGGAGGGAAGGATGTGTGTTTTGTTGGTTTTTAAATGTAGTGGAACAGGGTTTCCTTGGTGGCTCAGTGGCAAAGAATCTACTTGCACCCAAGTTCGATCCCTGGGTTGGGAAGATCTCCTGGAGAAGTAAATGCCTACACTCCAGTATTCCTGCCTGGGAAATCCCATGGACAGAGGAGCCTGGCAGGGTACAGTCTGTGGTGTTGGAAAAGAGTCAGACACAACTTAGCAAGTAAACAACAACAACAAAATGAAGTGGAAACATTAAGTGCTGGGTTTCAGGATTAAAGTTTATGATAATATCCATCTAGTGCCTCGTATGTATGCGCCATGCCTCTGGGCTGCGCTAGGAGTGTCACAGGGCAAAAACTGCACTCACAATGCTTTATGGAGCGTTCAGGCTAGTAGAATACACGAGATACACATCCATGTTATCCAGCCCAAGGTAGAAAGTGTTAAAAGAAATGGATAAAATCTGTCATTTCCAAAGAGTCATTCTTTTTCTTCTTCTCTCTCATGTCACTGTTCTCTGTCCCCGGGATTAGGGCAATCATGATTTCAGTGTTCGCTGGTCTTCACTGAGCACCTACTTTGTGCTGGGCCAAGGAGGGCAGGCAACACCAGACATACACCAGGTTCTCTGGGTAGAGATAAAGTGCCTTCAAAACAATAATCCCTGGCAAGCTGTGCTCAAACGCCTCAGACATACCTGTTCAGAGGGGTCAGGCAGTAGCAGTGAGTGATGAGACATAGGCCAAGGATAAGCGGAATTAAGAGAAGCTTATTAGAACTGGAGCCAACGCTTCCTATCTATACAGAGCCATGGTCACTTAGCTACAAGTCATGATTGTCAAGCTAGGAGGCTTGGGCCACTAGATATATAGAGGTTTTGTGTAAATTCTCTCAATTTGTGAGTATTGATCATTATTTTTTTAAGTTCTCCAAATGCTAGATAAGCTGTCTGAAGCATTCGGAGGGCCTGAGCTGGCTGGGAGCCTGCTACTCGCCGCACTCTGGTATGCACCTTGGGAATTGTCGGGGAGAGGTGCATTCAGGACAGCCAGGCGTCTCGGGGAAATCTCGTGGGAGAAGGAACATTTGATATGGGTCTGGAGGAATGGACGGAGGCAGGACAGGGGTTTTCCAAGAGCAGAGTGAGCAGACGTGTGGACCTGGGAACTTGGAGGTCGTGGTCAGACAAGGCCAAGGACTCTAGTCATGGGAGCCCAGGGTCTGACAAGGGTCAGGGGAGCAGCCATGGAACCTCAGGCCAGAGAAATTAATGGATGCTGCATGCTCAGTGACCCCGTGCAGGCCACTGACCCGCCTGAAACCTCCACATCCTCCTTTGTACAATGAGAATGCCAATATCCATGTATTCCTGAGCTTGTCCTGAAATGTGTGTAGCAAGCAGGTATTTCATGATAAAATTTTGTAGCTCATGTGCTGTGTGGAATTCAGAGGAAAACTCATATTCAGTGATTGTTGTTATTCAGTTGCAGAGCTGACCTCGTCCCATCCTTCCTGTGTCCACAGGAGCCAGAAGTCTGCCCGGTCTTCTGGGACGACCCATGAAACAAACCCTAGTTATGTCTGTGGTACTCACATAAGCAGATCTGCTTGCTTTAATAAAAGCAAATTTTACTTTTCATAAAGGGCTACCAAGCTAAGCTAGAGACTGAATGGGAAGCGCACTCCCATCCCACTCCCCACCTCCAAAAAAAAAAAAAAACCTCTTATTTTTGAGATCAAAAAGATTTGGAGGTCAAATTTCTTCCTCCTAGTCTATTATTTTGTTGTTGTTCAGTTGTGTCCGACTCTCTGAGACCCCATGGACTGCAGCACGCCAGGCCTCCCCGTCCATCACCAACTCCTGGAGCTTATTCAAACTCATGTCCATCGAGTCAGTGTTGCCATCCAACCATCTCCACATCTGTTGCCCCCTTCTCCTTCTGCCCTCAATTTTTGCAGCATCAGAGTCTTTTCCAATGAGTTGGCTCTTCACATCAGGTGGCCAAAGTATTGGAGCTTCAGCATCAGTCCTTCCAATAAATATTCAGAGTTGATTCAGTGATTTATAATGTCCCAAAGTTAAAGTAATGAGTCAGTGTTTAAATAACAGGGTGCTATTTCTCTTTTGTGGCCATGTAGATATTAGTTGCCTTAAAGTTCCAGTTTATTGGGAACCTCGTTTTCTTTCCTGACAAGGTGTGTTTTCTCCCTACTTTAAGCAGTTTTAAAATAAAATTCTGTATTTCAAGACTAAAAAAAAAGTCTTTTTAAAATATTGCTTTCACTTATTTATGAAGGCTAAATAATATGAAATGTACAAAGAAGAAAATGATCATTTACATTCTTTCCTGGGCTTCCCTGGTGGCTCAGATAGTAAGGAATCTGCCTGCAATGCAGGTGACCGGGTTCAATCCCTGGGTTGCGAAGATCTCCTAGAGAAGGTCATGGCAACCCACTCCAGTATTCTTGTCTGGAGAATTCTATGGACAGAGGAGCCTGGTGGGCTATAGTCCCTGGGGTTGCAAAGAGTCTGACAGGACTGAGAGACTAACACACACATACATGTTCTTTCCTACCAAGCAGAGTTAACTTAGCCACAGTTAAGCTCTTTGCAGATTTACATTTGCATCCAGTCTTTTACAAAAAAGAAATTGTTCTTGATTTTGTGAAAAATGATACATATCCATGATAAAAATTTGCTTAAAAATAATAAGGTACAAAAAAATTGAAGACAAACATTTATGTTTTAACATAATTAATTATGGCTTCCCTGGGGGCTCAGACAGTAAGGAATCTGCCTGAAATGCAGGAAACTGGGTTCAATCCCTGGGACAGGAAGATCCCCTGGAGAAGGTCATAGCAACCCACTCCAGTGTTCTTGCCTGGAGAATTCCGTGAACAGGGGAGCCTGGTGGGCTACAGTCCATAAGATCACAAAGAATTAACTTAACCACAGTTAAGCTCTTGGCAGATCTGTATTTATATCCAGTCTTTTGTGAAAAAGAAATTATTCTTGATTTTGTGAAAAATGATCCATATCCATAAAAAATTTGTTTAAAAATAATACAGTACAAAAATTAGAGGCAAACATTTATGTCCTAAGATAATTAATTATATTGGATATGTATGTCCTAACATTAATTATATTGGATGTGTATCATTTCAGACAGCCTTATATGCATTACAGGTATAAGAATGGATGTTTCCTATAAGCTTATGGGGTTGCTTTGAGGATTAAATAAGCATCTACGTAGCACAGGGTCTGGCAAAGGGTGCTCAGTCAGCATTAGATCCTAGCATTGTATTGTCCAAAAAGTTCATCTGGGTTTTTCCATAAGATGTTACAGAAAACCCCAAGCAAACTTTTTGGCCAACCCAATAGTTAGCAGTGAGCTACAAATTAGTAAGTACAGTTGTATGATTCTAGAGATAAGTTCCATATAGCACTTGGTGGAAGTCTAACATGCAGGTTGGACCCTAGACTTCAAGGTCTCCTCTTCATCCTCAGTTGGCAAAGAAAGAGTCACCACCTGTTTGTGGTGAACTGGGAATGGGGAGATGACCTTTACTCATGATGTAGCTCTGGTATTTCTGAACGGTGTGCTATGAGATGAGTCCTTCTGAGCCTCTGTTTTCCCATCTGCAAAATGTGAATGGTTCTACCAGCCCCCCAGGATCCTTTGGGAATTTTATGAGCAGATGCCAGGAGAGTTCTGGGGACAGAGGAAGTCACTAAATGTTGTTCTCTCATCTTCCCACCTCTCTCCCCCCTCCGCTTTCTCTCTCAGGACCTCTCCACTCCTTTCCTGTTTTGGTTTAACCCTCAGCAACTGGAGTATTCAGATCACGCTTAAACAGTCCTCCCAGTTACATTTTAAGACCCCCCCTCTTTTCCTGAGCATCACTCGCATCCTGATTCTGGAGTTGATGAGTATTGATGGTGACGTGTGTGCTCATCTGTGGCCCAAGAATGGGTGCACGTGTTGGCTGCCTCTGGTTAGCAGCTCGGTTGAAGACAGGAAGCAAATTAGCTGTTCGAAGGTGGTCCTTTGCACCTGAAATTCATTATAGATTTAAACCCATTTTGAAAATGCATCTGTAAGTCTATGAGCCAGAGTGAAACGCCTGGGCCTCTTGGTGAGAAACCCATTTTGCTTAGTGATGAAAAAGTCTGGCACTGCCTCGTTCTTTGAGCTTTGCCGGAATCTGCTATAGCCTCTTTTTGCCATAAAGCAGGTGTCAAGTGAAGACTGTGTGTGTGTTTATGATCATTATATTGTATTAAGAGTCTCATCGAGTTCCAGAATGAGAACAAGAATGCTGTGTATTCATCTACCTGCAAAGCAATTAAATTATTGTCTGACATGTTTATAGCTCCAGAACCAGTAATCAGCTTTTAGTCTGAATAGGGAATGTGGTGTTATAATCCAGTGCTTTGCTGAGACTTTCATATTTAGCATTTGCATTTGATAATTTAATTTAAATAATACTGAGCAAGTACAGTCACACTTCTCAGCAACTGGTGAAGTGACAAGGAAGAATGCAATGTGCAAACTGGTTTTCTTTTTTGTAAATAATTCTGTATTCCTGAATGGTTTTTACTTCTTTGTTATTAACCTCTGCTGCCCCCCCTGAATAAACGAAAAAATGGTAGTAGCCTCTAAAGTCACAAGTATTATATCTCCCTTTGTCCCTTTTTTCCTCCTTCCATGGAAACAATATCTGAGCAATCTCCAAATTTCCATAAGATTGTGAAAGGCCTGCAGTGAACCATTAAAAAAAAATCCCCCCAAAGGATTTTTTTTCTTGCAAGATGGCTTTATGTATTAGAGATCAATTTTCTGATAAGATTCTCTGTTCCACAGAATATTTGGTAATTTTTAGCAAAAGTAAGTACTTGCCACAGGAATAGTGAACCCCACGTTAATGCCCAGTGCTATCACAAATGAAAGGAAATAAATTGTAAAACAGTCTCTTCTCTGCAACATCCCTCTCCAAAATAAAGTTTATTGGATGATTCCAGAACTTTCTTTCATGGGACTTTGCAGCTATCACGTTTCTTCACAGGAATTGGTTGCTTCAGGGCAACATGTCCCAGTTGGTTTCCAAATATGAGACTTCACATTGTTGCTATTTCAACTTTTTCTACTTTTTCTCTTCTACATCCCCTGCACAAAAAAACACAGATGATTCCTATTTCTTGCTGCCCTGAAGATTATAGGCCTTGAGAAAGGAAGTGCGTGAGTTCTACCGTTAGTTGTGTTGTTTGTTTTCCTTAAGATAGTTTCCTCTCCACTTTGCGTGGTTTTATAACCTGGCAACCCACTCCAGTATTCTTGCCTGGGAAATTCCGTGGACAGAGGAGCCTGGAAGGCTTCAATCCACGAGGCTGCAAAAGAGTCGGACACGACTGAGCAACTGAACAACAACAAAAACCTTACCCCAAATGACCTGTCTGCGTCCTCCCAGGCACCAACTCTTGATCAGGAGTCAGGAAAACCAAATGAAGTTGTTCCTTTTCACTGGGCCTCCCGGTTCCCAAGACCTGCCTTGTCGCCTGAGATGCTGACAGGCTGCAGAGGTCGCACACATATCAGCCTGTGTGTGCTGTGCCCAGTCAGTTGCATCTGAGTCTTTGCGACCCCATGCACTGTAGCCCACCAGGCTCCTCAGTCCATGAGATTCTCAAGCCAAGAATACTGGAGTGGGTTGCCATTTCCATCTCCAGAGGATCTTCCTGACCCAGGGATCGAACCCGTATCTCCTGTGTCTCCTGCATCACAGGCAGATACTTTACCACTGAGCCCCCAGGGAAGTCCCTATATCAGCCTATACGCACCTTCAAAGGAAGACCTTTTAACTATAAGATGGGATTTTTCTGACAAATGTTGTCTAAAACCAAATAAAAATAAATAAAAATATTTTGGTAGGACTCACATTCTGCTGAAAATCTTTCCAGGGAAAGAGATGGAGTGATGGTAGAGACATCCATCTTCCCTCTGGCTGATGTGGTTCCAGCGTGACTGGCCATGCATTCGCTATCCGAGCACACACCAGTATAGCTGGGGATCAGCTGAAGCTTCTGCCCCATCTGTCCCATTCATATTTGAAATATGTCCTGAGAAATAAGGCCTGGAATCTGTGCAGGTACCCTTTTAGAGGGCTCCCTTTCCACAGGAAAACACGGCTTATTCTCTGCCAGCCACAGTTCTAGATATTTTTCATCAGCAGTCTCTTACGAATCTCCCAACCATCACAGACTCTGTTTATCCCCACTTTCCAGATGCTTCAGTTGAAGGGTAGAGAGGTGAGATGACTTTCCATGGTCACACTGTTGGGAGCAGAGGAGCAGAAATTAAATGCAGGTTTTTCTATTCCAGTATCCCATGCTCATCGTGAGCCCACCCATGCTCCAGCCACAACCTCTTTGTATCAGCGCACGTCCTGTCAACGTAGACAGGTGTCATGTGTCTCTGTGACTCTGGCCTTTGATCAGTTTCGGTCACCCCTGAATTCACGCAGTGCTGGTGCGTGCCCATGGGCCAAGTCACTTCAGTCGTGCCTGACTCTTTGCAACCCCATGGACTGTAGCCCGCCAGGCTGCTCTGTCCATGGGATTCTCCAGGCAAGAATACCGGAGTGGGTTGCCATTTCCTCCTCCAGGGGATCCTCCTGACCTACAGATCGAACTCATGTCTCCTGCATCTCCTGCACTGGCAAGCGGATTCTTCAACACTAACACCACCTGGAAAGCCAGAGTGTGTGGTTACGAAAAATGAAAGCAGTTGCCAATACCCCAGTAGCAGTGATGCTGCCATACACAGGGACTTATGTGTTTCAGTAACTCATAGGATCGTGGGGTTCATTTGGTGAGAGAGTGAGCTGTTGGTTTGGTTTTCTTCCCTCCCAGGATCTAGCTCAGAATTGACCCGAATCACAGAATACTGTACGGCAGTCTACTTCATCTTGTTCTTTATCTTTAGTGACTATGCTCATGAACACAGCATCTCTGGGTAGGGTCGACTTCATTCTGTATCTTGGCTTTCTTGGAGCTGTTTCAGATGTCCCAGCGATCGTAGGTGGGGCTCAGCATTACCAAGCAGAGAGAGGACCCGAGAGAAGGATTTTGATTTGAGGTGGCCGTGATTCTGGAACATCTCCCAGCAGAGAAGCTCTGAGAAACAAGAGCCACAGTGTTCACAAGGCGATCACCAAAACACAATGGGCACCCTCCGGGGGCCGTGAGCAGCCATCCAGGCAAGGTAAATAGACTGCTCTTGCGGTGGTAAATGTTCAGGGTCCTCACAGGAACAGGCCTGATAAAAATCCTGAGAACATGGATACTTTGTCATAGCAAATGTAATGATTTTCATTTTTTTAAATCCATGATTAGTTCCGTTAATAAAAATGTCTATTGGAGCTATTTAAGACACCCACTAAAATTTGCTAATATTAATTTCATGGAGAAATTCCAGCAGAACTATATTAGTTTTTCCCCCATTAAGGTAACATTATGGGCTTTTAATGGAGCTCTCAGCTATAATGGTTTTTATTGACCTAATTATTAAATGAATTAAAATCTGCCTGGATGTCTTCACAATTATGTAACAGTGGCGTCAGAGGGAATGCTGTGATTGGTTGCTGAGGGATAAAAGAGGAGAAACCCTTTAAAACATCTCCCTGATACATCTGTGCTTTGTTTGAAAGGAAAGATAAATAACACTCTGTCTGCCTTTGACTATTCAGGAAATTCATTACATCAAAATGAGACTTGGTGGTGAGTTACACTGTTATACACGGAAAACTTCTGTTTTCTCTTCCTTGACTGTCTCCTATGTGTTTTCTCTTCTGATGATTTGCTAAAGTAATGTTAGAATTTTAGCAGTGATATTGCATGTAGGATGGAATCACTGAAGAGCTTTTTTATAATTTGTTTGCAGTACGAAAGTAATACATACAGTGGAGTAAACTGCAAGGGAAGAGGGTAAACTAGCAAAGCCTACTTTCCAGCATAGTCCTTGTTATAAGCTTGAGAAAACTGTTTGTAAATGATCAGTTTTTGCATTTTCATATTTGACATTTGTTTGGCACAGATAACACGTGTGTGACACACACACCTCTAATCCCCTCTCCCCGTCTCACAGCAGACATGAATAAGCAATTGCTTCACCCTTTCTCACTGAGAACAGTGCAGCCTTGGGGTCTCTGATAGGCCTGTGCTTCATGTAAACCTACCTTATAGGATTTAATGGGGGAATTGTAACCTACTTTGCATCCTTGTGGGCTTTGCTGGTGGCTCAAATGGTAAAGAATTCACCTGTAATGTGAGAGACTTGGGTTTGATTCTTAAGTGGGTTGGGAAGATCCCCTGGAGAAGAGAATGGCTACCCACTCCAGTGTTCTGGCCTGGAGAATTCCATGGACTGTATAGTCCACTGGGTCACAAAGAGTCAGATACGACTGAGCGACTTTAACTTTCACTTTTCACTTTTGCATTCCTGCTAATCACTCACAATTTATAAAATATTTTCATAGACATATACATTTGAATTTCATTTGCTAATCAAAGACATTTTGTAAGAAAAGGATGAGCATCATCAGTCCTATTTAGCAAGACTCAGTAAGAGAGGGACTGAATCAGGGCCCAGAGCTGGTAACAAGTCATTTAGGATGAAAAGACACAGCTCCTGACTCCTGGTCTTTTCACCATTCTGTCTGGTTTTCATTCAGTTGTCTTCCAGAAGCACCCATTGAGCACTTTCTCTGTTTCAGGCACAGGATATTCAGGCATGATCTCTCCCCTCAGGGAATCTCCATTCTGGAGGAGGAGACAGACAATAAACTCACAGATAAATAAGATGATTTTGTGCTTGCTTCGGCACAAATACTTAGCACATATACTAAATAAGATGATTTCAGGTAGCAGTGGATCCCATGAAGAAAAGAATAGAGAATTGTGGTGGTTTGGGGTTTCAAGGAAGGTCTCTTTGAAGATGAACTTTTGAGCTAAGATCCAGAAGAAGGAGCCATAATGAAAAATCTTGGGACAGGGAGTCAAGCAGAGACGGAGGGAGAGGGGCTGGTATAAAGATCTTACAAAGGAAGGAGCCCTTGTGTTTAGGAGAAACTCATGAATGGGTCTTGGAGGAAGGAGAGAGGCAGGATGGGGAGGACTGTGGAAAAGGGTTTGGAGTTTTGATTTTTTTTCTCTCTCTCTCTATTGAACACCCCTCAGAGAGCATTAAGCAAGGAGTTCAGTTCAGTTGAGTCGTTCAGTTGTGTCCGACTGTTTGCAACCTCATGGACTGCAGCACGCCAGGCCTCCCTCTCCATCACCAGCTCCTGGAGTTTACTCAAACTCATATCCATTGAGTCAGTGATGCCATCTAACCATCTCATCCTCTGTCGTCCCCTTCTCCTCCTGCCTTCAACCTTTCCCAGCATCAGGGTCTTTTCAAATGAGTCAGTTCTTCACATCAGGTGGCCAAAGTATTGGAGCTTCAGCATCAGTCCTTCCAATGAATATTCAGGACTGATTTCCTTTAGGATGGACTGGTTGGATCTCTTTGTTGTCCAAGGGACTCTCTAGAGTCTTCTCCAACTCCACAGTTCAAAAGCATAATTTCTTTGGCACTCAGCTTTCTTTATATTCCAACTCTCACATCCATACATGACTACTGGAAAACCATAGTTTTGACTAGACGGACCTTTGATGGCAAAGTAAGGTCTCTGCTTTTTAATGTGCTGTCTAGGTTGGTCATAACTTCTCTTCCAGGGAGCAAGCGTCTTTTAATTTTATGGCTGCAGTCACCACCTGCAGTGATTTGCGAGCCCCCCAAAATAAAAGTCAGCCACTGTTTCCCCGTCTATTTGCCATGAAGTGATGGGACCAGATGCCATGATCTTAGTTTTTTGAATGTTGAGTTTTAAGCCAACTTTTTCACTCTCCTTTTTCATTTTTATCAAGAGGCTCTTTAGTTCTTCTTCACTTTCTGCCATAAGGTTGGTGTCATCTGCATAAGCAAGGAGTGACCTCACCCAGTAAATTTTGGGCACAGAGAGAAGACACCACATCCTGCCCCCACAACAACGTGAATGCGTCCAGTCAGCAGACCTGATTCTGCCTTCAGTGTAGACTGTAGTGAGCCGCGTCTCACTGCAGGTGCACACTTCTACCCTCTTGAACTCAGAGATGGTGTTTCCTGTATCCATCTCGTCCCTAGAGCCATGAACTAGAATGTATCCAAGTACCAGAGCTGGGACCACAGGGAAGGCCACTCAGCAGAGATTCTGGTAGAGATGAAAATGCAGAGAAGCTTCTTGTGTGTTACAGCAACCCTTGAGCAACATGTGACATCCTGAAAGGAGGTGGATACAGGAGCCTGTTTGAACTAGTGAGAAAAGGCATGCCTTTACAGCCACCGTTTCTCACTGATTGTAGCACCATTCTGCCTTGTGAAGCATCTCTTTACACACAAAGCCCGCTTAGTTATCAACACAAAAACTGACACTGACTGTACTGTTTGGGTTTCTTTTAATCCCCATGTGCTTTAGGAGGTCGCCTTATTTTATAGGAGAATAAGAGCTATTATTGTCATTATTATTATGTATCATAGTAACAATGTGTTGAGTGATTACTGTGTGCTAGACACTTGCATTTGCACAGCCTCCTCTGAACCCTGTGAGGCAGGTACTGTTATTTTGTTGCTTTGCAGGTGAGGAAACTTAGCCACAGAAAGCTGAACCAGTGCATGTCGGTATCCATGCAGTTAACAAGGGTGGAGTCCAGGTGGTTGACCTACAGAGCCCTTACCCTTAACCAACAAGTGACCTTCCCACTTAATGTCAAAGGGAGTGGTGTGCCTGAACTTTAGAGTAAATCAGGACTGGGCTTGAGACCTATCTTGGTTTCTTCAACTGTAAATTCATGATAGCTCTGACCGCCCAGGGCTTTGAGATTAACTGAGCATTAAATAAGACGCACAACAGAGTGCCTAGCACACAGCAAGTTCCCTACAAACCACGTCACTTGGCCACTGGTCCTCAGGGACCTGGGAGGGAAGATAATAGCCATGCAATCGTCATCGTATGGGACCGCCGAGGGGATTAGGAAGGCTCAATGTGTGAAGCACTTAGCACACAGCCTGGGGTTCTCCCAGACTCTCTGTAAAAATGATGGCTACTCTTGTTAATCTAAGAACAAATGATGGCTTGAATTTATAACACCCTTTGTGAATCAGAGTAACAACTGGGGAAAAGTCATTCATCTCTCTTCTACATTTTCATTTCTGAAACAGGAATGAGCACCGTTATTGATAATGTGAGTGTATCCAAGAGGGAGTCGAGGTAATGCTAATGGGCTGGCACATTTCTAATTCTGATACTGTTTCAAAGAAGCCGTTTGTGCTGTAATGGGGAAATTTAGTGCAAGACCTT
Organism: Cervus elaphus; assembly: GCF_910594005.1. NCBI lineage: Eukaryota > Metazoa > Chordata > Mammalia > Artiodactyla > Cervidae > Cervus > Cervus elaphus. Next base: position 52,792,699 of record NC_057838.1, read on the forward strand.
TGAAGGAAAGTCTGATGTGTAATACTTAGTTTAAGTCAACTTCCGACAACAATATGTTCCAGAGAAATGCAGATGTTCTCAAATCACATAATATTTCTCTCTCTCTCAAAAAAAAAAAAAACAAAAACAACCAAAACTGTGTGATATTTATCTGATAGAGCATCTGGTATGATGAGGGGTGTAAAGTTTCTTTTTTTCTCTGTTTGGAAAAAAAAAAATTCTGCCTAAGTTTACGCAAAGCATCCAGCATATGGGGCAGTGAGATCCGTGGGTTTTGAAAACGTGGACCATGTAACAGAGTTCCCTGAGGGGTCACATGATGGGGAAGCCCAGTTGAGAAGTGCTATGGGTGTGCTGTATGGGGCAGGTCGACAGTCCCACTGGACCTGAAGGAGGAGAAAAAGACGATCGCTGACTTTACTGGGCTTGCTCTCAAGCACTAGGTCTTCTGCCCTCTGAAGTCACGTTCCCACCAGTGAAAAATAGAGAATGCTATCATCTTTCAAATGAGGCAGTAAGGCAAGCACTTTACTCCAGAGATTTTCATAAATTTGAATCAGCTCTTTCTTGTAAAGGCCTGTCCCCTGATGAGACCAAGGTCTTGCAAATCCTGCATTTCCTCAAATTATCCTCTGGCAATGCTCTGAAGGGAAGCGATATTGAATTATTGCAGTGACTATGCTTTGGGGAAGGTGGCAAGGCACAGGAGAGGTGAGGGTTTGATGAGACTGGTCTGGAAGCCAGGAGGCTTGGGTCCACACTGCCACCAGTCATGTGACCTTGGGGAAGACTTGGTTCTCATTGTCACCTAGAATAAAATGAGGGATTTGGATGAAGGTTTCCTGCATCTATTACACTGTGTCAGAGCCATCTTTGCCCTTCCTTTCTGGAGGCTGATGCTTGGTTTGCACTTTTTTTTTTTTTTGGTTTATAATAAAGAAAGGCTGCTTCTTTATTTGTCTTGCAAATTGCCCTACTTCATTTTTAATGATCACCTACAATAGAGGTCCTTACCCTGGAGTCCCCAGACAGACCCTGAAATTAGCTGCTAAAGCTTGGGTATAGGTAAATATTTAAGGGGTAAGGGGAATTTTTACGATTTTCATTTATTCACTCAGTGAATATTGAACACCTATTCTCTGCCAGATACTGAGCTTAGCATGGAAATAAAATGGGGATCTGAGTAAAGACAGTCCATGGCCCCACAGAGCCTCCATTTTATTGTATTTTTAAAAACTATTTATTTATTTTCATTTATTTAATTTTTGGCTGCGCTGGGTCTTCATTGCTTTGCAAGGGCTCTCTCTAGTTGCGGTGAGCGGGGGGCTGCTCCTCGTTGTGGGTGCGCCGTGTGGTGGCTTCCCTTGTTGCGGAGCACTGGCTCTAGAAACACGGGCTTCAGTAGATGCAGCTCATGGGCTTCGTTGCTCCGCGTCATGTGGCATCTTCCCAAATCAGGGATTGAACCCGTGTTGCCTGCATTGGCAGGTGGATGCTATCCACTGCGCCAACAGGGAAGTCCCCGAAACCTCCATTTTAATCAGGAAGATGCCAGAAGCAAATAAATGGGCACTCATGGGGCAGCAGTTGAGAGGTGTGGTGGGGTCAGGTGGAACAAGCAAGGTGCTTTTGGAGCTTGAGAGAGGGAGCTCCTCACTCAGCTCCGTCAGAAGCTCAGGAGAGTTCATGACCTTAAACAAAGGATAAGAACCTCTGAACAAAAGGAAAGGGAATCTGACATGCATGGTGCTGGTGTGGGCCATGCCTGGAGAAATGGTGGCAGGTGGAAAAACACACTTAGGATATTCAGCCATCACTAATGCATTCAGCACTGCAAACTCTGGTTTAAAGTTTTGAAATGACGTTGATCATTGTCATCACAATCATTGCCGCTGTACACAGAGCTCTTATTGTGGACTGCTTGTCTTGCTAAGCATTTAACATCAGCAGTCTCATGTAGTCTTTGTAAAATATCTGCAAGAAAGTGCTACAGTCTTGTTTTACACATGAGACACCAGGGCATATGGGCTTTAAGTTATCTGTTTAAGGTCTTTCAGCCCCCAAATCCAGGATTGAAACCCAAATCTGACCAAAGCATTGCTGTAGTATGGATTTTTGGATCACGGGGAAGGGATACCTAGAAGCCTCACCTTCCAAACAGGTGGGAAAGTCATGTTTTCTTGATGTCTTTTGCCTGATATGGCCAGGCTTTAGATTTAAAAACAAGAATCAAATGTCAGTACCATCTGTCTCTCCCCACAGTGGAAGGGACTCTCTCCTGGGCATCATCAAGACGCCCTGAGTTACCAGTTCATAGTGAGATGGTATAACACACCTATGTTTGGCCCTGAACCAGTACTGGAGTTCAAAGAAGAAGCCAAGCTCTAAGGGATTTATTAACAATTTAACATTTCCAAAGCACGTGGGGTTGTTAATTCCATGTGCTGCAGAAATACTGTCATAATGATTAAGGCTTAGTCAGTGTAGGAATGCAGAAATGCGAAATCCATCTTGTGGCTGCCCAGCTCCTACTGTCTTATTCTAAGCTCCCATAAGATCCTCCTTATCTGACTCAGTGCCCTTCTCCTTCTCTTCTAGTTGACCTTGCCACTTGCAATCCTGAGTGTCCATGTGATCTCTTCCTTATTATATGAGTGTTTGATCCAAGATATATAAAAGCCCCACTCCTAGGCAGCTTCTGTTGATAACCCTACCCACCACGCCCCCCGCCCTGCCTACCCACCAAACACCTGACTGCATGGAAATGTCCTTGCCCTGGAAGTGTGTGGTCTGTTCATTGAGCAAGCTTTCCCAAGGGCAGGGCGTGTACCAGGCTCTGGTGCTACGGGAAAGACCCAGGCCAGCTCTCAAGAAGCCATGGTCAGCAGACTACAGCTTTTGGAGATGAAAAGCTCCTTCAACTGCTTGTGACCAAAACCAACTCAGACTGCTAAAAGGGCAAGAGAAAGAACAGGTTAGCTTGTGTAGCAGAAAAGTCCAATGGAAGAGTTGATAGAGACATGGCTGGATCCAGGGGCAGAGAATGTAACCTGGGCTTTGTGTGTCTGCATTTTTCAGGGGGCCTCTCCCCAAGGAAGGTGTTATAAATGCCAGCAGCTTGAGGCTTATATGCTCAGTCATGTCCGACACTCTGCGACCTCATGGACTATAGCCTGCCAGGCTCCTCTGTCCATGGGATGTTCCAGGCAAGAATACTAGAGTGGGTTGCCATTTCCTCCTCCAAGGGATCTTCTGACCCAGGGATTGAACCCATCTCACTAACTTACAGTGGAAAGACTGCTTTTCTCAGATGTGCTCAGAGAACTCTGGCATAACTTGAGTCATAGGCCCATTGCTGAACCAAGAACCATTGCCAGAGGGATGGGGTGCCCTGTGAAATGAGATATGGATCCTGAGTATGCCCTGCAGCCAGGCAGAAATGGAATGGTCGCCATGTAAAGCACAAGGCTTCCCTTGTGCTCAGATGGTCAAGAATCTGCCTGCAATGCAAGAGACCTGGGTTCAGTCTCTGAATTGGGAAGATCCCCTGGAGGAGGGCATGGCAACCCATTCCAGTATTTTTGCCTGGAGAATTCCATGGACAGAGGAGCCTGGCGGGCTACAGTCCATGGGTGCACAATGAGTGGGAAATGACTGAGCAACTAAGCACAAGAAATAGAATAGTTCCCCAGGAAGAAAATAAAGAGAGGATCTTGAGAAAGAAGGTGGCAGAGGGAAAGCCGGGCATGCAGAGAGTTGGGCAAAAAGCATTAAAGGAGCTCCAGAAAAGCAGGGGGAAAGAAAGCTCAGAAATGCTTCGCAGAGGGGGTGGCATTTGAACAGAATCCTGAAGGGCAAATAAAAAGTCAACAATACTACAGGAAGGTGACCTGGGGTCTAGTCCTGCTGTGCTAATGCGCCAGTAGGAATGGCCTGGGAAAATAACATTCAGTTATTCAAAAAGAATGTACTTAGCATCTACCAGCTGTGTACCAGGAACCATGTCCGTGCCGGGACAGTCGGGACGAACAAGACAGGCACTCTCTGTCTCTCGCGGATCTTAAAGTCTATGGGGGGTGGGGGGGAGAAACATGAAACCAGTAATTGCACCAATGATAGGATAATACTTTTCCAGAAGTCCTGAGAAGGAAAAATCACTGTGGCAGGGGTGAAGCGCACTGGTGCCTTATGTTAGTCTTCCCAGTCATGAAGTGGGAAAGAACATGGCATGTTCCCTCTCCCACAACCAACCGATAATACAATAACATGCTGAGAAACACTAGCTTAATTCATTTACTCACACTCAAGGGCACGGACTCACACGAGAGAAGCAGAAAACACCTTGAAACAGAGAGTAAAAGATAGGGAAACACGTGTTCCTGTACTTAGATGGCTGCCTCTTTGAAAGCTCCCATTTTCACACAACCCACATGGTTAATCTGTCCTTACCCTCTTAGCGGTTCAGATTCAGTGCTCTCTTCTGTTATTATACCCTGCATCCTTAAACCACTGTATTTCCGTTCGGTATAAACACTATCATCTGCCTTTTTTCATTTCCTCTCATCAAGCATTTGGGGTTGAGCATACATTCTTTTTGATAGGGAGGCAGTGAAAATCTGGAGACGCTGCTTTTAGACTACTGACTCAGTTATTCAGGAATTCAAATTGATTATACTGTTTCATAATCACTCTAGTCACGAAAAGTTTCCACTGTAGAATCTGCCTTTGTTGGTCCTTCAAGGGTGAGGAACTGACTTGCCCCTCACACAGCGCTATGAATAGGGATGGGGAGGAGGGAGAAGCCCACGGCTCTGGACCACACCTCTGGTGGAGCGGCGTTTCCCAGGGGAATCTTTGTGACTGGGGGGAGAGGTGTGCTGTGTGTGGGAGGATTCTCTTCTACACCAGGGCTGCACTTCTTCATTAAATGAAAGCCAGATGCTTATAGTTAACATTTTTAATAGGTTCATTCTCCCAGGTAGCTCATAAAATCCCAATAATAAATCAAAGAGCCCTTCTTAACAGACTTTCAAGGGATGCTCTGATGTTGTGGAAGTATTAATGAATTAGGGACACTCGAAGCTAGATTCATCATTTTTTCTCAAGTCTGCCCTCTCTCTCCCCCATATATATGCCCCCCCTCCCCAAACTCAAAAAAGAAAGATTGGAAAAGGAAGTTGGTGTAAATGTCTCAGTGTCACTACTAGCAATGTGTCTTCCAGAAGACGAAGTGAGTTACCAAGAGAAAAATTTCAAAGTGATTTAAAAGATACCATTTAAACTCTATTAGAATTTTTGGGGAATAAAAGGCAATGAGTTAAGTGAGAATAAGATGTAAACCTTCCTGCAATATTTGATTGCTAATGAACAGAAAGTATTCATCTTAGCAACCTAGAAGAGAAAAATGCATAGTGCTTTTCATTAAATCAACTAAATGATTAAATGAGTTAGTCGGTAGAAACCATTTCAATTTTCTGAATGTGAAATGTGCAGCTTATAACAAATAAATTCAAAGCACCTTTCTAAGCAAGTTTTGAGCATAAAAAATGTGGGTTATAAAGATGTTCAGTATTTTCTTCTTTATAGACAGTCAATATTTTAATGCAGTGACATTAATTGTGCAGAATGAAATGCCCCTACTATTGGGGCTTAAAAAATTTTGGCATCTAGTGCGACGTCCCTAATGGATCTTCAACACTATTACAAAATGATTGATTGTTGTTGTAGTCATTTTACCAGCTTTCAGAGCTGTTATATTTTTAATTAAATTGGCTGTGAATTTTGTAAGTGGCAAAGGTTGATAAACTAGCACTCGGCGCAGTATTACTATTCTTCTTAGCGTGGCTGTCATAGTTGGTACATTTATGTGCATAATCTTCTTAACATTCCATAAGTCTCTGGTCTCAGGCATTGATTGGCAAGATCACTTGCTGTTTGGAGATGGGAGAAAAAAAACATGAAAATTAACTCAGCAGAGAACATGGTTCTGGGTCATTGCTTGGTGGATGGAGAGGAGACCCGGTCTTGTAACCCTGCTGGAAATGGGTTTACCATCCTCCCTCTTACCCCGCATCAACATGGGAAAAGAGGTGTGGGTAGTGATTGGTGTGCCAGTTCTTCTGCCAACAGGTTTTGAGAGGCTCCCCTGAGTTAGACTATGGGCTAGGTACTTGGGGACACAAAAGTGGGTCTATTGGGAGACCCAAGCACTGATCCATCTGAACAAATAGGAGCCAGTTCAGGAAACTGTTATCATGGAAAGGGTCAATCCATGATGGAGACTCGGTGGTATTAGTCAAGGGGTCAGGCAAGGCATCTTGCAGCTGAGACATGAAGGTGGCAAAGCAGCCAGCCTCAGGAGTGGGGAGGGAAGGGTGGTCCCCGTGGGTGGGCTGCGTGTGCGTGGGTTCCGAGGTGGCAGGGACCTGAAAGGTCAGGGGGCTGGAGCCTGGGGCAGGAGTGAGGTGACTAGGGAAGTAATTTCAGCTCTGGATACACTGTCTATGTGCCCAGGAAGCCCTTGGGATTGACTGGCATCATGGGAGAGCTGGATGAATCCCGACCTCTCTGCCCAACCTTGCCAAGACATTCAAGCTCTGAGCCTCCGTTTCCACATTTGCCCAATGGGGCTGACAGTAGGGCCTCCATCTCTGGGTCATAAGGGTCATGCTATCCTTCATGTAAAGTGCCTGATCCATAGTAACTATCATTATCTTGTTGTTGTTTGCTCACTAAGTCATGTCTGACTCTTTTTCAAACCCACAGACTGTGGCCCACTCGGCTCTTCTGTCGATGGAATTCTCTAGGAAAGAATTCCTGGCTTCCCCACTGGAGTGGGGAGCCACTTCTTTCTCCAGGGGATCTTCCTGACCCAGGGATCAAACCTCTGTCCCCTGCATTGGCAGGTGGATTCTTTACCGCTGAGCCACTAGGGAAGCTCATTATTACCTTAGCAGAATTGAACTACTCAGTCACTAAGTTCATTTTTTAACTTTTCTAATTTCCATTTGTAGAAAAAGGAAAAGAGGTTTCCCTTTTAATGAAAAATTCAGCTAGATGTCCTTGAAATATGCTGAGAAATCTTTTTCTTCTACTGCTTGTTCATATTTTGTGCATGAGAAATTACTTAGGCTACTGACTCTTCCTGAATAAGTGACTTCTCCCTGGCTCATGTATCCTGCTAGTTATGGGTACAGGAAAACCAGCAAATAATGTTTAAGATCCACAGATGATGAAGGTTTAAGCACAACTCAAGGAAGGAGAGGGGTTGGCTTCAGTTGAACAAATGCTCATTATGAAAAGAATTCAAGCTTTGGAGCCGGACAGACCTGGAGTAAATCCTGCCTGGAACACAAGTGACCAGGTGAAAACTTGAGCAAATGAGTTATCCCTTCTACCTGTTTTCTCAACACTAAAATGGAGACATTTCTATGTATCATGTAGTATGTCATGGGAGTCACCTAAAACAGGGCACGGTGCCTGACTCACAAAAGTAAGTACCCTATAATGTTGGCTCTGGTGATTATGCTGCTCACCAGCTGATGAATCCCACTGAATTCACCGTCGGGTGTGTGGAGGGAGGGGGAGGGAAGATAGAAAGTGGGGACCAAATCCCACTGAGTTACACAGCCTCTGTTTCTAAGATGGGCACAGTGGGTGTTATTTGCGTCCCCGCAAAAGTGACCTCCACCCCCTCCCACAAAGCATTCGTGTTTAGCACTGTGATTATTTCAACGAGGCATTTGGGGCAGCATCTGTGGAAAGAGCTTGGCATATCAAGGGGCCCTCACAAGACCGATGACTACATGGGGAGGTTGTATTCGTTAGGAAAATCTGCGTGTGGAGTAAACACCGCCATTACTTTCAGTGGCATCATCGCCATAGTTTCCAACGAGAGGCAGTGCAGAATTGCAGAGGAGGGAGAAGAACATCTCAGTTTTCCTACGTCGAGGTTATAGATGAGCCACAGAGCTACCATTTGTATTTGCGGGCGGTCTCAATCATTCTGCATGCATGCCCACCCTGGCAACATTTCAAAGCATTATTCCACATTACCGTGGTATTTTATCACGCATCGCAAGCCTGACACGGTTCTCTCCTCGGCAGGAAAGTGCTCCAGGCTAAGTTTCAGATTTTGTCAGCAGGAAAAAAGGAATTGTTACAATTCAGAACTGGCTGGGGAAACATACCTTCAAGTGTTACAAATCTGTAAAGGTTAAAGCTCCAGATAGAAAGCAAGAGGAGAAAGAAGCAGGCTATGTCTGGCTGGTTTCCATGTGTTCTTTGAAATGTTCCCTGTTTGGGCACAAGACGCAACCGGGCTGAGGTACAAGAGTGTTTCAGAGGCCCAGAGAGGTCGAGTTCTCATGCTCTAAGTAGAAAGAGAAGCGGAAGCAGCCCCCATGTAGCTCCCATCAACCCCTCTGTCTCCGTTATCCCAGGAAATGGGTTAACGTCTTCACTGGCACTGATTCTCTGGTCACCTCATTTTGCCTTTCTCTTGGTGTGGTCCAGACCTGGCTAAAAGAGGTTGCATTTTTCTCTCCCTTTCATTCATCCAACAAAGATATATTTTTCTGGTATCTTGTTTCTGCCACGATCTTACCAGGCACTGTGGAAACCACAATAATGTTGACAGTCATGAATCCACATATTGCAGGTCAATGATGGGGATGCCCAGGGTGGCATCCAGCACATGGGCAGGGGACTTACTCAGATTTCGATGGGGTGATGTCTACATCAAACTCCTAAGAATACATGAGCAATTACCCGGAACAGCACTGTCCCTCTGCTCTTGCCCACTCCACCTTCTTAGAGTCAGGGTGACAGGAAAGACAGAGATGTGGAAGTTGTTGTTCCACTCAGTTGCATCCGACTCTTTGCGACCCCATGGACTGCAGCACACCAGACCCCCCTGTTCATCATCAACTCCTAGAGTTTACCCAAACTCATGTCCATTGAGTCGGTGATGCCATCTGACCATCTCATTCTCTGTCATCCCCTTCTCCTCCTGCCTTCAATCTTTCCCAGCATCAGGGTCTTTTCAAATAAGTCAGCTCTTTGCATCAGAGGGCTGAAGTATTGGAGCTTCAGCTTCAGCATCAGTTCTTCCAATATTCAAGATTGATTTCCTTAACAATTGACTGGCTTGATATCCTTGCTGTCCAAGAGTCTCTCAAGAGTTTTCTCCAACACCACAGTTCAAAAGCATCATTCTTCAGCACTCAGCCTTCTTTATGGTCTAACATCGGTACATGACTACTGGAAAAACCATAGCTTTGACTATTCACACCTCTGTCAGCAAAATGATGTCTCTAACTTTTAAACATGCTGTTTATCATACCTTTTCTTCCAAGGAGCAAGTGTCTTTTAATGTCATAGCTGCAGTCACCACCTGCAGTGATTTTGGAGCCCAAGAAAATAAAGTCTGTCACTGTTTCCATTGTTTCCCCATTTATTTACCATGAAGTGATGGGACTGAATGCCATGGTCTTAGTTTTCTGAATGTTATAGGTTTTTGTTTTTGTTTTTTAACATCTTTATTGAATTTTTTGCTCTCCTTTTTTTTTTTTTTCTTTCTCTTTTTTTATGTTTTGGTTTTTTGGTCATGAGGCATGTGGGATCTTAGCTCCCTGACCAGAGATTGAACCCAAAGCCTCTGTACTGGAAGGCAAAGGAGTCTTAACTACTGGACCATCAGGGAAATCCCAGTTTTAAGCCAGCTTTTTCACTCTCCTTTTTCACCTTCATAAAGAGGCTTTTTAGTTCCTCTTCGCTTTCTGCCATTAAGATGGTGTCATATGTATATCTGAAGTTGTTGATATTTCTCCGGGCAATCTTGATTCCAGCCTGTGCTTCATCCAGCCCGGCATTTCCCATGATGTACTCTGCATATAAGTTAATAATCAGGGTGATAATATATAGCTTTGATGTACTCCTTTCCCAATTTTGAACTACTCTGTAGGTCAAGTGGGCCTTAGGAAGATCACTACAAACAAAGCTAGTGGAGGTGATGGAATTCCAGTTGAGCTATTGCAAATCCTAAAAGAGTATGCTATGAAAGTGCTGCACTCAATAGGCCAACAAATTTGGAAAACTCAGCAGTACCCAAAGGACTGGAAAAGATCAGTTTTCATTCCAATCCCTAAGAAAGGCAATGCCAAAGAATGCCCAAACTACCACACAGGTGCACTCATCTCACACACTAGCAAAGTAATGCTGGACATGGAACAATAGACTGCTTTCAAATCAGGAAAAGAGTACATCAAGGCTGTATATTGTCACCCTGCTTATTTAACTTCTATGCTGAGCACATCATGAGAAATGTTGGACTGGATGAAGCACAAGTTGGAATCAAGATTGCTGGGAGAAATATCAATAACCTCAGATATGCAGATGACACCACCCTTATGGCAGAAAGTGAAGAAGAACTAAAGAGCCTCTTGATGAAAGTGAAAGAGGAGAGTGAGAAAGTTGGCTTAAAGCTCAACATTCAGAAAACTAAGATCAAGGCATCTGGTCCCATCATTTCATGGCAAATAGATGGGGAAACAGTGGAAACAGTGGCTGACTTTATTTTTGTGGGCTCCAAAATCACTGCAGATGGTGAGTGCAGCCATGAAATTAAAAGACACTTACTCTTTGACAGGAAGGTTATGACCACCCTAGACAGCATATTAAAAAGCAGAGACATTATGTTGCCAACAAAGGTCCATCTAGTCAAAGCTATGGTTTTTCCAGTGGTCATGTATGGATGTGAGAGTTGGACTATAAAGAAAGCTGAGCACGGAAGAATTGATGCTTTTGAACTGTGGTGTTGGAGAAGACTCTTGAGAGTCCCTTGGACTGCAAGGAGATCCAACCAGTCCATCATAAAGGAGATCAGTCTTGAGTGTTCATTGAAAGGACTGATGTTGAAGCTGAAACTCCAATACTTTGACCACCTGTTGCAAAGAGCTGACTCATTTGAAAAGACCCTGATGCTGGGAAAGATTGAAGGCGGGAAAAGAAGGGGACAACAGAGGATGAGATAGTTGGATGGCATCGCTGACTCAATGGACATGAGTTTGGGTAAACTCTGGGAGTTGGTGCTGGACAGGGAGGCGTGGCGTGCCGCAGTCTATGGGGTTGTAAAGAGTCGGACACGACTGAGCGACTGAAGTGAACTGAACTGTAGTTCCATGTCCAATTCTAACTGTTGCTTCTTGACCTGCATACAGATTTCTCAGGAGGCAGGTAAGGTGTCTGGTATTCCCATTTCTTTAAGATTTTTTCCAATTTGTTGTGATCCACACAGTCAAAGGCTTTAGCATAGTCAATGAATGAGAAGTAGATTTATTTTTTTTTTAATTTCCCTTGCTTTTTCTACGATCCAATGGATGTTGGCAATTTGATCTCTGGTTCCTCTGCCTTTTTTATATCTATCTTGGACATCTGAAGGTTCTCAGTTCACATACTGTTGAAGTCTGGCTTGAAGGATTTTGAGCATTACCTCGCTAGCATGTGAAATAAGTACAGTTGAATGGTAGTTTAAACATTCTTTGGTATTATTGCCTTTCTTTGGGATTCTAGTCCTGTGGCTACTTCTGAGTTTTCCGACCTGGTATGTTGAGTGTAGCACTTTAACAGCATTATCTTTTAGGATATGAAATAGCTCAACTGGAATTCCATCACCTCCACTAGCTTTGCATGTAGTAATGCTTCCTAGGGTCCATTTGACTTCACACTCTAGGATGTCTGGCTCTAGGTGAGTGATCACACCTATGTGGTTATCTGGGTCATTATGACCTTTATTGTATAGTTTTTCTGTGTATTCTTGCCACCTTTTCTTGTGGTCTTCTGCTTCTGTTAGGTCCATACTGTTTCTGTCCTTTATTGTGCCCAAATTTGCATGAAATGTTCCCTTGGTATTTCTAATTTTCTTGAAGAGATTCCTCGTCTTTCCCATTCTATTATTTTCTTCTATGTCTTTGAATTGATGGCTGAGGAAGGCTTTCTTATGTCTCCTTGTTATTCTTTGGAACTCTGCATTCAGATGGATATATCTTTCCTTTTCTCCTTTGCCTTTCACTTCTCTTCTTTTCTCAGCTATTTGTAAGGCCTCCTCAAACAACCATTTTGCCTTTTTGCATTTCTTTTTCTTGTGGATGGTTTTGGTGACCATTTCCTGTACAACATTAGGAACCTCCTTCCATAGTTCTTCAGGCACTCTATCAGATCTAATCCCTTGAATCTATTTGTCACTTTCACTGTAAAATCATAAGGGATTTTATTTAGGTCATACCTGAATGGCTTAGTGGTTTCCCTACTTTCTTCAATTTAAGCCTGCATTTTGCAATAAGGAGCTCATGATCTGAGCCACAGGCAGCTCCTGGTCTTGTTTTTGCTGACTGTATAGAGCTTCTCCATCTTTGGCTACAAAGAATATAATCAATCTGATTTTGGTGTTGTGATGTCCATGTGTAGAGTTGTCCCTTGTGTTGTTAGAAGAGGGTGTTGCTGTGACCAGTGCGTTCTCTTGGCAGAACTCTGTTAGGCTTTGTCCTGCTTCATTTTGTACTCCAAGGCCAAGCTTGGTCTATTACTCCAGGTATCTCTTGATTTCCTATTTTTGCTTTCCAGTCCCCCATGATGAAAAGGATATCTTTTTGTGGTATTGGTTCTGGAAGGTCTTGTAGATCTTCATAGAACCTTTCAACTTCAACTTCTTCAGCATTAGTGTTTGGGGCGTAGACTTGGATTACTATGATACTGAATGGTTTGCCTTGAAAATTAACTGAGATCATTCAGTCTATTTTGGGGTTGCACCCGAGTACTGCCTTTCAGACTGTTTTGTTGACTATGAGGGCTACTCCATTTCTTCTAAGGGATTCTTGCCCACAGTAGTAGATACAATGGTCATCTGAATTAAATTTGCCCATTCCCATCCATTTTAGTTCACTGATTCCTAAAATGTCACTGTTCACTCTTGCCATCTCCTGTTTGACCACTTCCAATTTACCTTGATTCATGGGCCGAACATTCCAGGTTCCTATGCAATATTGTTCTTTACAGCATCGGTGTGGAAGAGCCTGATGGAATTCCAAGTAACTCCTTATTTCCCCAAAATCAATCATTTAGCACAGTTTCTGCAACAGTTAGGAACTGCTTCTACTACTATTTATGTTTTTTCAAATCAACTTCCTTTACCTGCCTTTTCATTTGATTGAAAAAGGAAAGATTCTGTCATTCTTGTAACAGAAAAGCAATGTAACATGCCATAAGTAGAAGGCGACTGCAAAAGGAAATACAGTGAACAATAAAATGGTGTTATTAAATTTCTCCTGGATCCTGTGGTTTGATCTGAAGAGTGTGCTTTTTTTTTTTTCTGGTACAAAATGGGGGACCATCAAGCATTAGAGCTACGTGAATGACAGAGGAACACCAAACTCAATATGCTCTGAATGATCGAAGTAGAGAATGGACGTGTGGAAACAGGAGGGGAAGGGTGTCCAGGATTAGGATCACACCAGGGCCGGGTGGCCATCAAAGAGGCAGCAGCTCTGAGTAAGCCCCCAACACTCACTCTCAGATACCTCAGGCTCTGCTGTGGCAACTCTCATGAGGATGGAGGAGGCCTCGGGGTGACTCTTTACTGGCAGTTCAAGTGCATCCACAGGGGCAGCTCGCTCAGCCCAGGACTCCAGCAGGTGTGTTGAAATTTCAGGAATTTCTTGGCTCATTTGCAGGCCCTCCCAGGCAACAAGCATCTCTGTTTTCAGAGGATGGTAGCAGTGATTACTTTTTCCCAGGTTAAAAAAAAAAAAAAGTGCCAGGAAGATAAACACTTTGTAAATCCCCGCACGTCTCTGCCTTCAAGCTTTGAGTCTATTTGTGAGACATTTATCTCTTTGTATACTCACCCCCCCCAAAAAAAATTATCATGCAGTTAATAAACCTAATAGCCTGAGGTATGCCAATCAGGAAGAAAAAGAATGCAGGAAGCTGAATGTGACACATCATGGCGTTGAACTCTCTGCAGAAAGCTAGGAACCTTTCCTCTAAAAGGAGCATCCTCCTGTGCCCGGAGATGCTGGGGGCAGGAGGGGGCACTGTGGCAGGTACAGACACCCTGTTCTTTATTTTTTCAATTTTCTATTGAAGGATAGTTGATTTAGGATGTTCCATTCGTTGCTGGTATACAAAGCAAAGTGATTCGGTTATAAATGTATACATTCTTTTCATAGTATTTTCCACTGTGGTTTATTTTAGGATATTTCATATAGTTCCCTGTAGGAAACTATACAGTGGGACCTTGTTATATGCAGTGGTCTGCTTGTTTTTCAGGTTGGGGCTTTGCCCTTCGTTGCTTTGCGCGGGCTGTCTCTAGTTGTGGTGCAAGGGCTTCTCATTGTGGTGGCTTCTCTTGTTGCAGAGCACAGGCTCTAGGCCTGTGGGCTTTAGTAGCTGCGGCATATGGGCTTAGCTGCCCCATGGTATGTGGAATCTTAGTTCCTAGGCTAGGGATCAAACCCATGTCCCTTGAACTGTAAGGGGGCTTCTTAACCAGCGGACCACTAGAGAAGTCCCAGTGTATAATGTTTTTATATAGTAGTATTTTGTATCTGATAATCTCACACTCGTGATTTATCCTTCCCCAACTCCCTTTGCCCTTTGGTAACCATACCTTTCTTTTCTAGGTCTGTGAGCAGACATCCTGTTGTTATTCATGAGTGATAGGACATGAGAACCTTTACATACTTCCTAAAGAATCAGGCAGATCTAGTAGACAAAATAAGTCAGGACAGATGAGAAGGAAACACCTTGAGAGTTCCACTGTCCACTTTAAATCAGAAGAGCCTGCTTCTCGCTCCACCACCCTCCTCCACATCTCCTGAGTGTGGCTGAGAGATTTTGAGAACTAAGTGTTAGAGAAATGCAGGTCTAAAGTATGTCCGCTTGCAGCAAAGACACCCTACTTAGTTTGGGCATCAAGGTCCAAGTCCAGTGATGGGTTTAACATTCCCACGGTAACTTTGGGAGTTAATGACAACTTCCAAAGGCATCATGTCCAGTGGGCCCATCTTTATTCTAGGGCCAAGAGTACTTGCCTCCCTGAGAGAACCCTCCTTTGGGACGAGGTGAGGGTAAAGAAACACCCTGGGTTCAATGTCTAGCAGATGTACCCAGGCTGACTTCAATGATCGATGTTACACAATGAAAATACCACTCAAATTCATTAGCAGGGATAAACTCGTAACTTTTGCCATCCCTGAGCCTACCAGGAGCCCTTCCTTTGTGAACTCTTAGGCCAGGGATTATCTTTTCATTGAATTATAGTGAAACCTGTCTTAAGTGATCACTCAGGGACCATCCAAACTCGGTAACTTGGTAGAGGTTGAACTTTAGCTAAAGGTCAAACAGAATTCTTCTGGAAACCTTAGGGGTTGCTTAAAGGTGAAATAAAATGCCGAAATGAAAATTGACTTAATCCCTGGCTTATGAACCAAGTAGCACCACTAGGCAGGCCAAGGGACACAGTCAGCTAGCAAATGCACCTTGACTTCCCTTTGCAAACTGCCTCATCTGTCTGGCAAATGCAATGGCCTTTCAGGCTTGTTAGTCATATGCCCAGCAATGCTTTCATTTTCCAAGGATGTCTGGACATTTTGAAGACCTTTGGCTGCATGTTTGGGATCCATTTCACTAGTGATCTTACAAATCATTCCAGGTCAGGCCATATTCATGGAACACAGCCCATGTGTTCCTTTCAGATTCTAAGGGTCTTTACCTGGGAAGAGGAAACTGGCTTAACTAACATCGGCACATGCACTCAGTGTAGGAAGGACTTATTTTTAAGGGAAGGATCCATATTCTAGTCTGTTATGCAAAGAATTATCTTTGAGCTCTGTTTATGCTGCTGCTGCTGCTAAGTTGCTTTAGTCAAATCCAATTCTTTGTGACCGTATGGACTGTAGTCCTCCAGACTCCTCTGTTCATGGGATTCTCCAGGCAAGAATATTGGAGTGGATTGCCAGTTCCTCCTTCAGGGGATCTTCCTGACCCTGGGATCAAACATGTGTCTCCTGGGGCTCCTACACTGCGGGCAGCTTCTTTACTGCTGAGCCACATCTTTGAGTTCTAATTATATATACTCATAAATATATATTCTACTTAAATATATTATATATTAGGTATCATAGAAGTCTAGTGTGTACAATATAATGGATGTATAATCTATTTTCTAACCTTCTGTGTAGCACTTAGAGCAGAATTTATGGCCATCCTGAGAAAGCTCTGGGACTCCTGGGGCTAAAGCTGAAAAGGCAGAGAGCAGAGGAGGGTAGAGCCACTATACTCTCCTTATCCCTTCCTGTAACTAGAGAAGGAATGAGACATATTGGATCCAGTCCCAACTGTGACACATTCTGTAGCTTGGACTGGCCACCGTAACCCATGGAGCCTCTATTTCTTCATCCATATCAAGGACGAAGCCATTATGACAGCAGCCACCATCCATTGAACCCTTACGCGTCAAACCCTAGGCTGACTGAAGACTTCACATGCAGCACATCTTGCTGAATTCCCACCACAGCATTTCAGTGTGGGCAGCCTGTCTTCCTTTGAGGAGATAAGAGTGTTTACAAAATTACAGACTAGAAATGCCGACTTTGCTGGGGTGATGAGAACATTCAGTGACATGGCAGGTGAAAGCCACGAGCACAGTACGCTGCCCGCCCGGAAGTAGTTCCACAAAGTCGGTTTTATCCTTCTTCCCAGAGAGACGGGCACTAACTCTGTGGCCCCGCACGTCCGTGACCATGCCTTTCAGCATCCTGGCACTCCGATGGTCTGGGAGTTTCCCTATCATTTGTCTGTTGCTTACCTGTTTCTGTGAACACTGCCGAGCGCTGGGAACACAGTAAGGCTCTAAGCGCGTGCGTTTTCTGCTGCCTGAGCTGAGGGTCCCAGGCCCTGGTGTACACTTGTGGTCCGGCTGAAATGGAGATGGAGGGAGAGGAACTGGGGAGGCCCAGTGGGGAGAGGCGCTGGAGGACTTCTTGGCATGGGAGCAAGGCTGACTCGGTGAGTCCAGAGCAGAGGATCTAGGCCTTTTATTGCTCTGTATTAAGATATCTTTGGCAATCTCAGTTAGTCCATATACAGAAGAAACTGGTGTTTTGAAAAACAAAAATGCTGTTTTTTGAGGTGAAGGCATACACACTCTCATTGCCTCCCTCATATAACTGAGGACTTATTTGTGTAAATGGTGACACAGGGGTGAACCAGCTCAGTATTCTAACTGAAGGCTCCCTGGAGACCAAGCAGACACCACCACAAAGGCAAGGAGGGGCGGGGGGCAATGGACACAGTGTCGGGCAAGCCAGATCAGGCATAGGCCCTCAAGAGATACCTCTAGTGGGAGAGACAGACAAAAATGAGTGAACCCACAGACAGACAACCATCATTTCAGGGAGCGAGAAGAAACAGCATAGTCAGATAAAAGTGTGCCTTCAAACAGATGTCAGGAGAGGCTTCACCAAGGAAGTAATGTCCTAACTGAAGAGTAACAATCAAGAGGCAAGTCTGGAGAACCCGGGGGCAGAGAGTTTTCCAGTAGAGTGAGTAGCAATTGCAAAAGCCCCAGGTTCAGAATGAGCCTGGCATGTTTGGGAAATAGCATGAAGACCCATCGGCCTGGAACCTTGGTGAGTGGGCAGAGGCGATGGGGTTACAGAGGCGATGGGGTTACAGAGGCAGGCGGTGGCGTGGACTCTTGCAGGCCTCAAATGAGGCTGGAATCGGGGGGTGTTAGACAAGGAGACAACGTGACCTAAGGCTTACAGGGGTCACTCTGGCTGGGCTGAGAGCAGATAAAGGCTCAAGAAAGGAGACCAATTAGGAGGTTGTCACAGTGGTTATGGTAGAAATAACGGTGCAGTGGAGGTGGAGAGAGGCAGGCTATTCTGCAATGTGTTTTGAAACACAGAGGTAGGTTTTGTTGATAGAGTTGAATGGGGGCCCTCAGAGACTAGGAATGTCTAGTATTGGGCTTGAGTAACCAGCTGAATATGGGGCTTCCCCAGAGGCTCAGCAGTAAAGAATCTATCTGCCAATGCAGGAGACATGGGTTCGATCCCTGAGTCGGGAAGATCTGCTGGAGAAGGGAATGGCAACCCACTCCAGTACTCGTGCCTGGGAAACCCCATGGACAGAGGAGCCTGGTGGGCTACAGTCCATGGGGTCGCAAAGAGTCAGACAGGACTCAGTCACTAAGCAGCCACAATCCACCTGAATGGTTAGTGATGCTTCCTGGAAGGGTTGAACTAGGATGGCAGCTACAAGTCAGATGTTCTCTCTTGATTGTAAGAAATACGAGGTGCCCACTACCCATGCAAGTGGAACGTATGTGACTGAAACTCATTGGAGAGTCCAGACTAGAAACACACTTGGGAGTCATGGAGATGGCATGCAAAGCCATGGCCTTGAGATTGCTGGAGTGGGGAAGGGCGTAGAGGAAGATCAAGGGCTGAGAGTCTAGGCTGATCTGATGTTTCCAGGTCACATATGAGGGAGTGGGAAAACTTTCCAGGCAGACAGATGGTCCTACAGGTGTAAAGGACCAAAGAGGACCTGGCTTGGAGTTGTGGCTAGAACACAGTGAGAGTGGAAGAAAATGAAGCACATGAGGTCAGAGAGGAGTGTAGATTTTATGTTTTATGTAGATTTATGTAGATTTTATGTATATCCTATCCATGTGTGATAGGAGGGTGGGGGCCAAAAAGTAGGAGTTATAGGGCTTGAGAATCTAAGTTCTGGAGGCAGGATGCCTGAGTGTGTCTATGAATTCTGCTACTTACTGGGCAGGCAACCTCTTTGTACCTCCCTTTCCGCATCTGTAATAGAGATGCTACTAGTACCTTCCACACAGGGCTGCCGTGAAGACTAATTGAAATGATGTGGGAAGTATGTTTAGATCAGTGCTGAGTGGACAGTCAGTGTTCAATAAATGTCAGCTCCGATTTATTATTGGGGAGAGTCATGTGATATAATTTACCCTTTTAAATGACACTGAACATTGGAGGCTCAACAGTAGAAGAACGGAGACATGTAGGTGGTCATCTCAGGGAGAAATGGGGGAGCCCACCTCTTTCCATGGTTCCCCCCACCATAGACCACCACTGTTTCCACTCTGTTCTTTAAGCCTTGGAGCCAACCTGGCTATCGTCTTGCACCAGCTGTGAAATGTCCTATGTTATTGTTTATCTCACATGTTCGTGACTGAGCCATGAGACTCTCAAGAGAAGGGCACTATCTTGCCACTTTTCTTCCTCAGAACCTGCCCTTACGTCCCTAATCAGCAGGCAGTAGTGATAATGTGTAGCCATCACACCAGCCCATGAAAAGTACAATAGCGATCCACACCTCATCACATCAGAATGAACATACAGTGCAGCACATTTCCTAAGACAGTGGTCCCCAACATCCGGGCCAGGCACCAATACCTCCTGTCGGATCAGTGGTGGCATTAGATTAGAAATAAAGTGCATGATAAATGTAAATGCTCTTGAATCATCGCAGAACCATCTTCCACCACCCGGTCTTTGGAAAAATTGTCTTCCACAAAACCGGTCCCTGGTTCCAAAAAGGTTGGGGACCACTGATCTGGGAAAGTCAGGTTGTGGAGCAGTGGAAACAGAAAAGCTAGGGGGCCTCTGCTTGAGTGCCTTCAGAAGCTAGCCAGGAGGAAGGTGCTCCCTAATGGGGCTTGTGGCCCCTTGCTATAGAGGGGCCTCCACGAAAGGCACACGGAGCTTTCAGGCTCATTTAAATCCCATGGACACATGTAAAGAGCTGGACAGGCAATTCAGATTCATTTTCGAGATCACTGCGCCAAACTTTGTGTTAGCTCAGTGGACCATTAATGGGATAATATGCTCCATCACTGCAAGAGAGAATCAAAATGATTTTAATAGGGCTTCATTAGATCCATCTGTCCATCCATCACTTCTTCTCCATCGCTCACCACTTGACTCCAGAAACAGAAACACCCCCAACTAATTAGATTTACCTTAATCTCCTTTATGCACCATCAATCCTCTCAGAGGCCATCTGTGAGTTGAGAGTTCAGACTTTTAGAAATTATGCTAATCAGTCTTTTTCTTATTTAAAGTGTCCGACTGATGACCACAATTGGAAACTTCTTGCCGTGACAAACGGGAATGCAGTGGAAGATGCTGTGCTAACCTGAAGCACCCTGGTCCTCTGATGTACCATGCAATGGGTCATCTCCAAAAAGATAGTTAGGCAAAGAACATAGGACCTCGGAGCCAGGGAGAAAGTAAGACAAGATTCCATGGGGAGAGGATTTTAGTTGGTTTGTAGGATGCGTAGATGACTTGCTTTCATCTGTAGAATCAGAAAGGAAGGTGCCTGCGCTATTCCTTGGAGGAATGGATGTGTGGTTTTGGTGGTGCAGAGCCACTTTTGTGTAAAAGAGGTAGGCACCCAGAGGAAAATTATTTAGGAGTAGATTTTTGACCCCCTGCATCCTCCAGGCCCGTGGCCAGGCCACTAGAAGCTGGCATAGAATGTGAAGCAGGTTTCCAGGCAGAAAAGTCATTCCTGCGTTGCAGCAGTTTGAACCTGGCAAGAGAAGGGCCCTTTCAGACACTGCACAGTGATGTTTACTGCACAACCTCAACACCCCCAGGCCCTTACTGGGGAGAATAGAAATAATTGGCTCTTGTATTAGGGGGTCGAACAGAGTGCTTGGGGGAAAGACTGATGTTACATTAATTACTTGTTGAGTGAATAAGCAGAGTCTTAACTGGGAATTATAGCCCAGAGCAGTACTTCCCAAACTTAAACGTGCCCATGAATCTCTTGGAGGTCTTGTTAAAGTACAGTGTTTGATTCAGTGGGTCCGGGTGCTACGCAAGATTCTGCATTTTTAACGAGCTCCCAGATGTGGCTGCTGGTCAGAGACCACACGTGGTATATAGCAGGAGAGGTTGTGGGTTTGGGGAAACAGAAAGAACCAGGCTCAAGTCCTGGCCACTTACTGGCTCTGTGCCTCATTCCTTCATTCAGCAAATATTTTTTTGAATTTCTATTGTGTGCTCAGTTAAACAGCTGGAACAACATAGAAAATGTCCCTGCTCTCCTGGGGTTTGTACTCTGGTAGGGCAACACATAAGGAAAAAGGTAACAATGCTAAACTGTCTACTTGTGATTTGTGGAGATTGTTAGCAGAAGTACCAAGCTCAGTCGCTTCAGGCATGTCCGACTCTTTGCTACCCTATGGGCTGTAACCCTCCAGGCTCCTCTGTCCATGGGATTTCCCAGGCAAGAATACTAGAGTGGGTGGCCATTTCCTACTCCAGGGGATCTTCCCGACCCAGGGATCAAACTGCTATCTCCCGCATTGTGGGAGGATTCTTTCCACAGAGCTGCAGGGGGATCCCTGGGGGCTAATGTTTATTGAGAACCTACTAAGGTCAAGGCACAATGGAGAAATTGACTTAATCTTTATAATACCTTGGTCACATAGCTACTCTTCTCCCTGTTCTCAGATACAGAAGTTGAGAAACAGACAGGAAGTATCTTGCCCAACCTTATGTACCAAAGGAGACAGGAGGTGGGGCCAGGCGTCCACCTCTGGAACTTGGGGTTCCAAGCTCTGGCTTGCTGTCAGCAAGCTCTTCCTGTGAAGGGCCAGCTGGTAATAGCTTAGGCTCTGCGGGCACTTAATTGTGCTCTTGGAGCACGAAGGCAGTTACAGACAATACGTAATGAGTGAGTGTGACCCTGTTCTTATGAAAGTTTGTTTAGCAGAACTGACCCTGAGCCACTTTGGACCCTCAGGCCGTCATTTGCCAAGAACATTGGCTTCCGGCCGTTATCCTAAACCAGCGTTTCTCACATTTTAAAGCAGCTTTGTCCAATGCCGACACAAGGTGAGCCACACATGCAGTTTTAAACTCTATAGTAGCCATGTTTTAAAAAAGAACAGATAGCCTGGTGGGCTATAGACCATGGGGTCACAAAGAGTCGGCCATGACTTAGTGACTAAACAACAACAAAGGAAAAAGAACATATAGAATTAATTTTACCAATAGTTTTATTTAACAATACCCCAAATATGATCATTTCAATAATGATCAATATGAAAATGATTACTGTGCTATTTCACATCCTAGATCTGGTGTGTATTTTATACTTACAGCACATCTCAGCTCCAACTAGCCATGTTCAAGTGAGGCTGGTGGCTGCCGCTGCTGGGCAACTTTACAGTACTTAACCCTCACCTGGGCTGGAGTCACAATGCGTTTCTAACAAGCCCTCAGACGGTGCTGGTCTGTGGTCCACACGGGGGTCCAAGGCTGCCAATATCTACCCTCTGCTGGGAACATACCATGATGGTACTGGATGTGGGTAGCCATTTAGGGGATACAAGGAAGGCTCTTTAAAATGCGGTTACCTTCAAGTTGAAACCCAGAGGATCAGGAGGAGCTGACTTAAGAGAAGGACAAGTGAGAAAGTGCTCTAAGCTGAATTTGAAATGTCCTGGAGGAGGGAGGTCAAACTGCAGACACTCAGCATTGAGCTCAGTCTGGTATCTCGGGGGCTTTGTTATAACGCAGAGATACACAGCTTGTTGACTCCTCCCACACAGGCGCGCTTACTCTCCCTGATTCTGTGCCCCACAGTTGCCCACACTGTCCTCCTCACAGCACTTTCCACACTTTCTGTGGGGGTGGATTATTTTCAGGGTCATGACCTCTGTGAAGGCAGGCGTGGCGCTTGTTGTCATGGCTCTGTCCACAGCCTGCACCATTGGACTGCCTGGCGGCCAAGAGGGGCCTTCACTTGGAATTCCATCCGAGATACATCGGGGCTGTGGATGCACTGAAAACTTTACAGTGGGGAGACCTCAGACACAAGATGGACGAGGAACGTGGGAAAGAAAGGATACGATGTGTGCCGCCATCACAGGCAGAGGAGACGCTGACTAAGGAGCCTTCAGGTGTGGGCATTTCGGTGGCACGGCTGTTGCTGTTGTTCATCACTCAGTTGTATCCAACTCTTTGTGACCCCATGGACTGCAGCACGCCAGGCTTCCCTGTCCTTCACTATCTCCTGGAGCTTATTCAAACTCATGTCCATTGGGTCAGTGACACCATCCCACCATCTCATCCTCTGTCCCACACTTCTCCAGCCTTCAGTCTTTCCCAGAATCAGGGTCTTCTCCAGTGAGTCCACTCTTCACATCAGGTGGCCAAAGTATTGGAGCTTCAGCTTCAGCATCAGTCGTTCCAATGAATATTCAGGGCTGATTTCCTTTAGGATTAACTGGCTTGATCTCTTTGCAGTCCATGAGATTCTCAGGAGTCTCCTCCAGCACCACAGTTTAAAAACATCAATTCAGTGCTTAACCTTCTTTACAGTCCAACTCTCACATCACTACATGACTACTGGAAAAAGCATAGCTTTGACTATATAGACCTTTGTCGGCAAAGTAATGTCTCTGCTTTTTAGTATACTGTCTAGGTTTGTCATAGCTTTTCTTCCAAGGAACAAGTATCTTTTAATTTTGTGGTTGTAGTCACCGTCCACAGTGATTTTTGAGCCCAAGAATTTATTATTCCATAATTCAACTAGAAGCTGATCTTTCTTGCCTGCAAGTGTTGCAGATTTTGTGTCTCATTTTTTTTTTTGTTTTTTTTCCTTCCTCCTATTTTTCATCAACCCAAAAAAGTGAGAAGAGTGAAAGTTACTCAGTCATGTCCAACTCTTCATGACCCCATGGACTGTAGCCCACCAGACTCCTCTGTCCATGGGATGCTCCAGGCAAGAATACTGGAGTGGGTAGCCATTCTCTTCTCCAGGGAATCTTCCCAACGCAGGGATCAAACCCAGGTGTCTTGCATTGGGGGAGGATTCTTTACCATCTGAGTAAGTCTTAAAGGTTTTCTGTTTCTGTTTCTTTTTTTTTCCCCTCTTACTTTTCATCGACCCAAAAGCAAGTATAAATGGAAAAGGCAAAACACAGGCCAGTCCAAACATGGAAGGTTCTGTCATCTGACCATCAGGATTCTTTGTATTTTAATATTTCATCAGCTTGTGCTGATATTAGTTTAAAAAAGTGTGTGTGTAAAAACACACAGAAATTATAATTTCAGTGCAGTCTGTGTTAATTATTCGAGAAGTTATCTTAAATTGCAGAATGATTTTTTTGAGGGCAAACTCTGAAACCTAAGTAATTATCAGATGGCCATTTAAAAAAAATATATCAAAACTAACCCACTGTCCTTGAGAAGACATGTTACTGGAATCAAACAAAGTGGTGGTATAATCTGTAAATTCTATGTGTACTGCTATGGTATCTGAAACATAATTATCAAGCTTAAGTTAATTAGACTAATGCTCAGAAAATCTGGCCTGGCAGCTTGTGGTAAGTAATTATATATACTGATTAAAAATGCAATATGCTGTGAGCAAAGGCAACATAGCCTGTGCACGTGTACAAATAGGAATCCACGTAGGAGAGTGCCCACAAGGAGAAGGAACATTGTAGAAACAGGTGGGCATCGTGCCAGGTCTTTGCAGGGTGGCCTGCTAATGCCGCTTCTCCCAACACAAGATGAGGGGGGTGTCAGGACAGGGTCAGCTCAGCAGGACGATTGGGCCTTGGATGTCCATGGCCCACCTGAGGCATACTCCCCACCACAGCCTGGGTGCCACCCTGTTCTTTATTTTCTCTCAAGCTTCTCCTTCAAAGTATGATTAGCCATGAGAAAGCTGGAGTCGGCTGCCTTGGTATTTTTCCAGACTCTGAAAACATGAAATGACTGTTACTTGCGGATCACAAATAAGGGTGGGGTGCTGACCTCTGAGTGGGCACAGACACATCTTTCATTTACCCTTCTACTTGCTGTGTTGTTTTCTCTCCAGTTGTTCTTGAAAGAGGGGAGATGCCATTGAGGGTCTTTGCCATTGGGCAAAGACTAGGGACACCCAATGTTTGGCTCTCTACTCAAGATTCTTCCTAAGTTAATATACCATAGAAATGCCATCAGGCAAAGAAAGATACATTTCAGATTGATGAGGGCTACAAAGAAATCTTGTTCTCAATCCTCTTTTACAGGGTGAATCTCTGTTCCTGCATTACTCTTACAACATTTGGCTTAAGAGAACAGAATCGAACCTTTCTCTGAGGACTGAGGATGGTTATAGCTGTGTCACCCTTCTAAATATCTGTTATAGCTGCTTCATTTGGGC
Source organism: Cervus elaphus (assembly GCF_910594005.1). Classification (NCBI taxonomy): domain Eukaryota; kingdom Metazoa; phylum Chordata; class Mammalia; order Artiodactyla; family Cervidae; genus Cervus; species Cervus elaphus. The sequence continues at coordinate 52,817,962 of NC_057838.1, forward strand.
AAGAAGTATTTAGTGAACTACGATGTGTGTAGCTCTGGTTTGGTAAGGTCACTGGCTAAGATATTAGATTGACCCACGTGGCAGTAATGCTTTGAAGATTAAGGGAAGAATCAATGTTGCTCATGGGCATGGTTTTGCCTTTAATTTTAGTGGGGAAGATACTTTGAATAAGTGTCTTCAAACAGAACCATACTGAGGAGTCACCTACTCTAACCTTGGTGGAAGAGGAGAAATGTATTCTATGCAGAAAGAATAGTACATGCAAAGGGCTGGTGGTAAAAGAGGAGACAGGTTGTTTAAAGAACCACTGCTACTCAGATAGGGTGGAAAGAGTGCAAAGGGTTGAGAAAGGAGGGTGAAATGGTAAATGGGGGGGCCCACCATGCCAAGAAAGCCGTGTCAAGGACCAGTATCTCAGGGCCAGAGCACAGATGTCGAGGGTTTAAAGACAGCTGAAACAGCCCTGGCCCATGGCCTAGAGTTTACTTTCTGTTTCCTCATAAGAGACACCCCAATACACACTTCAGTTGTGGTGTTGCAGTTCAGAAACTATAGGCAGGCCACCCTGTTATTTTTTAATTGAGGGTCCTTTTCAGTAGAGAAACACACTGACTTTCAGTCCAAGACTGCAGAAGACCCAGCAGTTCATTTCATCTCTCTGGGCCTTCCTTTCCTTCTCTGTAAAATGGAAATAATGGTACTGTGCCTCTCCCTACCCCAAAGCTCATCCAAGCAGCTTCCATAGGCGAAAGTCCTTTGAGGCAACACCTCAGCCTAGCCCTACTGCTCAGCAGATGCTCAGCACCGTTTTCTGAGACAGGGAATGCTGGCTGAAGGAGCAGCCCCGGTCCCACCACCCGTGGGTTGCAGGAGTAGGTCTCTGAGCCCCAGTCCCTCATCTGAAAAGGGCGTTGGCAGCACCGTGTGGTTGGCGCTCCTAACAGGGTTTAATGAGATATCCTGTCTGTACACTCAGCAAGCATTCAACAGCGTTCCAGCAACGGTAACAAAACTAGAACAACACAGCCACGCCATCTTTCTTCTGGGCTCCCCTCGTTTGATGTTTCCACGTCCCCAGAACAGAAGGGGCCCCAGCACTGGACCAAGAGCATCTCTGCCCCCAGCCACCGGCGGGGGTTTGAGCGGTGTTTGTTCCCCGTGATTCAGCCGCCTTTTGACGGAAGAATCAAGGCCCGAATTTGACTCCTTTCATAGGTGGATGAGTTGCCTTTCCACCCAACGCTAAGGTAACTATTTGCGGAATGAAAGAACTAGTCCGTCAGCACATTGTTTTGCCTCTTGGGTACAAAAACAGGTTGCTTCTTTTTAAAAATGTTTAATTTTGGTGTCTGAGAACCAATTAGGAACACCCGCAGGTCTTGGACTGATTACTTAGTTACTCTGCTTCAGTCTAGTGTCAGTGACTTGGCGTCAAAATCAAAAAGTAAAGAGGGAGAGGAACAAAACAGCTCGGATATTTTAATGGCTTTTCCAACATCGTGTCTGTGCTTCCTCGCTAAACAGCCGTCAGCATACGATGTGTTGCCCCGGGTGGTGGGCAGCAGAAATGGAGACAGAGCGGCTACAGACCTTTTAAAATACGGTCCAGGCGTGGCAATCAGCATAGAGAAAGGGACTAAGAGATATTATGAAATGAAGAAAGCATGTGCAATTTATATTACTACTGCAGACATGTTTATTAAAATCCCAGCAAGTATTACTTTTGCTTCAGAAATAGGACATCAGAGCAAATTTATGGCGAGGAGAGTGTTTGGATGACTCTCGCAGACGTAAAGCTCTTAAGGCAGAGCCATGTTAATTAAGAACAGCATCCTGTGTGAAGTGTTACACCCAAAATAGATCCTGAGGGGGGCACTCGGTGAAGGGATACATCAATTTCAGACATCTGGAATCCAACTAATAACTTCAGTGCTTTCACATGGCAAATGCTACTATGTCGTAATTCTTACAGAGGCTCTCAGGGTGGAAGCTGGATTTCCACAGTGAGGGGAATTGCTGTCATCCAGAGTTGTAATCCTCAGTGTTGGTCAAGGATGGTCCTCTTTCTTTGTTTTCATTCATGACCTGCTTCCCTATAGTTACTTAAGTAGCTGTGCTTGAAGACTAAGAAGTATCTTCATACCCATCACCTGAAACAAAAAGCTCCGACTTTTTTTTCTTTCTTGTTTTAAAAAGATTTTATTGTAGTTGACTTACACTGCTGTGTTAGTTTCTACTTTATAGCAAAGTGGATCAGTTATACATTTGTCTACTCTTCTTTAGATTCTTTCCCCATATAGGCCATTCCAGAGTACTGAGTACAGTTCCCTGTGCTATAGAGTATGTCCTTGTGGATTATCTATTTTACATATATTACGGTTATATATTAATCCCAACCTCCTGGTTTATCTCTCCCTCCACCCCACCTTGAACTGGTAAGCAGAAGTTTCTTTTCTTAGTCTGTGAGTCAGTTTCTGTTTTATAGATGAGTTCGTCTGTACCGACTTTTCTATTTGACCCATAAGTGATGCCAGAGGTTTTTTGTCCTCCTCTGACTTCCTTCGCTTAGTACGAACATCTCCGGGTCCATCGATGTTACTGACAAAGGCATTAGTTCATTCTGTTTTATGGTGGAGTCATATTCCATTGTGTAGACACACCACAGCTTCTTGATCCATCTGCCTTCTGTGGACACTTAGAGTGCTCCTTTTTTTTTGCTAATGTAATTAGTGCTGCAGGGAATGTTGGGGTGCATGTGGGTTTGCACTGTAAGTTCCCCGCCCCCCAACCTGTAGAGGTCCAGGAGTGAGCAGGCTGGATCATGCGGTCACTCTAGTTTCAGTTGTTTAAGGAACCTCCATCCTATTGTCTGTGGTGACTGTGGCCAATTTACACTCCCCCCCAAAGCACAGGAGGTCTCTCTTTTCTCCATGCCGTCTCCCCCACTTACTCTCTGTAGTCTTCTTTTCGTTGTTTTGACTCTACTTTATACTTGACTGTAACCAGTTATCAATGTTGTGAGAGTTTCAGGTGCAGAGCAGAGAGGCTCAGCCATAAACGTCCAGGTGTCGGTTCCCCCAAAACTACCCCTGTGGTCTTTGGGGGGATGGGCATCCTGACTGGTGTGAGGTCCTGCCTTGTTGCAGTTACCATTTGCAGTTCTCCTATAATAAGTGATGTCGAGTGTCGTTTCAGGTGGCTCAAAAAAAAAAAAACAATTAAAAACAGTGTGAGTTACAGTGACTTCTTGAGATTGGCTTCTTGAAGGTGTCCCATGTTTTGAATTGTATTTCAGTCACCTATGGGCAGGACATTGCTTGGAGTCAGGTATTTACCGTCTGGCACGCTTTGTGAATATGAAGTGACCTCTGTTATTGTTGTTCAGTTGCTCAGTCGTGTCTGATTCTTTGCAACCCCATGGACTGCAGCACGCCAGGCTTCCCTGTCCATCACTATCTCTCAGGGTTTGCTCAGACTCTTGTCCATTGAATCTATGATGCCATCCAACCATCTCATCTTCTGTCACTCCCTTCTCCTCCTGCCCTCAATCTTTCCCAGCATCTGGGTCTTTTCCAATGAGTCGGCTCTTCTCATCTGGTGGACAAAGTATTGGAGCTTCAGTTTCAGCACCAGTCCTTCCAATGAATATTCAGGGTTGATTTCCTTTAGGATTGACTGGTTTCATCTACTTTCTGTTCAAGGGACTCTTTAAAGTCTTCTCCAGCACTATATTCACAAACATCAATTCTTTGGTGCTCAGCCTTCTTTATGGTCCGGCTCTCATATCAGTACATGATTACTGGAAAAACCGTAGCTTTCACTACATGAACCTTCAGCAAAGTGATGTCTCTACTTTTTAATATGCTGTCTAGGTTTGTCATAGCTTTTCTTCGCAAGCATCTTTTAATTTCATGGCTGCAGTCACCATCAGTAGTTGATTTTGGAGCCCAAGAAAATAAAATCTATCACTGTTTCCACTTCTATTTCCCATGAAGTAATGGGACCAGATGCCATGATCTTAGTTTTTTGAATGTCAAGTTTTAGGGCAGCTTTTTCACTCTCCTCTATCACCTTCATCAAGAGGCTATTTATTTCCTCTTCACTTTCAGCCATAAGGGTTGTGTCATCAGCGTATCTGAGATTATTGATATTTCTCCTGGAAATCTTAATTCCAGCTTGAGCTTCATCCAACCTGGCATTTCCAGTGATGTACTCTGCATAGAAGTTAAATAAGCAGGGTGACAATATACAGCCTTGAGGTTCTCCTTTCCTAATTTGGAGTCAGTCTATTGTTCCATGTCTGGTTCTAACTGTTTCTTCCTGACCTGCATACAGATTTCTCAGAAGACAACATGGTCTGGTATTCTGATCTGTTTAAGAATTTTCCCCAATTTGTTGTGATCCACACAGTCTAAGGCTTTGGCATAGTCAATGAAGCAGAAATAGATGTTTTTCTGGAATTCTCTTGCCTTTTATATGATCCAATGGCTGTTGACAATTTGATCTCTGGTTCCTCTGCCTTTCCTAAATCCAGCTTGGGCATCTGGAAGTTCTCAGTTCAAGTACTGTTGAAGCCTAACTTGAAGGATTTTGAGCATTACCTTGCTAGCCTGTGAAATGAGTGCAATTGGATGGTAGTTTGAACATTCTTTGGCATTGCCTTTCTTTGGGACTAGAATGAAAACTGACCTTTTCAGTCCTTTGGCCACTTCTGAGTTTTCCAAATTTCCTGGCATGTTGAGTGAAGCACTTTCACAGCATCATCTTTCAGGATTTGAGATAGCTCAGCTGGAATTCCATCACCTCCACTAGCTTTGTTCATAGTGATGCTTCCTAAGGCCCACTTGACTTCGGACTCCAGGATGTCTGGCTCTAGGTGAGTGACCACACCATCATGGTTATCTGGGTCATTAAGTCCTTTTTTGTACAGTTCTTCTAGGTGTTCTTGCCACTTCTTAATCTCTTCTGCTTCTCTTAGGTTACTGCCATTTCTGCCCTTTATGGTATCCATCTTTGCATGAAGTATTCCCTTGGTATCTTCAGTTTTCTTGAGGTGATCTCTAGTCTTTCCCATTCTATTATTTCCTTCTATTTCTTTGCATTGTTCACTTAAGAACACTTTATCTTTCCTTGCTCTTCTCCGGAACTCTACATTCAGTTCCCTTTCTCCTTTGCCTTTTGCTTCTCCTCTTTTCTCAGCTATTTGTAAGGCCCCCTCAGACAGCCATTTTGCCTTCTTGCGTTTCTTTTTCTTGGATGTGGTTTTGTCACCGTCTCCTGTGCAGTGTTACAGACCTCTTTCCGGGGTTCTTCGGGAGCTCCATCAGGTCTAATCCCGAGTACCGTTTTTCAAGTTGTTGTTACGGGAATGTCCACAAGGCGGCAGCACTTCCTCATGCCCCACGAGGTTTCCTATGACCACAGGCGCCTTAGAGAAACTCATGCCCCGTCTTGGAGATTATAGCGTGGAAAATGCCAGGGTCCAGGGTCATTAATTTTTTCCCCTTCCCCTACACTGCTGGACAGATGTCCAATCCTGCTGAAACAGTGATGCTGAGGGTGTTGTACACCTTAGCTGGGGGGCACTTTTCAAAGCTTGTGCAGCCCAGAGGGTCTACAGATCGTTAAGTGCACTAGGGGTGCTCTAGCCATAGGAGGGCCCGACTGGATCTGGAGATTGGGGTTCCATTCACAGAGACCAATTGCTCCAGGTCCAATGGGGACCGCTTTGCTTGTACATCCTCCCCAGCTTCCTCAGCTCTGCCCCACTCCAGTCCAACCTTGAGCCCCAAGACTGCTCAGGCTCCAGGGATGTGACACCAGCCCAGGTTACCCAGGCCCGAGAGGAACACTCTTGGCATTTCTTTTCTGTTGTTTTCTCTTAAATTTAATTTTTACGTATGTTGGAGTAGAGTTGATTTATGAGTGGTGTTTGTTTTGGGTGTTGAGCAACCCAGTTCAGTTACGCAGACACATGTATGTATCTGTATCATCGTATCTTTGGACTCTTTTCTCATCTAGGGTATTACAGAGTGTTGAGTAGAGTTCCCTGTGTTATGCAGTAGGTCCTCATGGGTTATCTCTTTTACGTATATTTCTGTGTATATGTTAACCCCAGCCTCCTAACTTCTCCCTCCCTCCACCATACCTTTCCCCTTTGGTGACCGGAAGTTACTTTTCTAAATCTGTGAGTCTGTTTCTGAGTTCATTTGTACTGATTTTTCTATTCGACCCATAAGTGATATCCGAGGCTCTTTGTCCTTCTCTATCGACTTCCTTCACTTAGTATGATCATCTCCGGGTCCATCGATGTTGTTGACAAAGCCATTAGTTCATTGTGTTTTATGGCCAAATCACATTCCATATATATATGTGTGTGTGTGTGTGTGTGTGTGTGTGTGTGTGTATAGATATATAGTTGTTATTGTTCTGTTTCCCAGTTGTGTCAGACTCTTTGTGACTCCATGGACTGTAACCCACCAGGCCTCCCTGTCCTGGCAAATGGATAAAGAAGATGTGGTATATATACCACAGGATAAAGAATAGGCAGTGTATGTGTGTGTATATATGTATATATATATGTGTGTATATATACCATGTCGTCTTTATCCATCTGCTGATGGGCATTTTGGTTGCTTCCAAGCCTTGGCTAATGTAAATAGTGCTGCAGTGGACATCAGCATGCCTGTGTCTTTTAGAAGCAGTTTCTCCATGTAGAGGCCCAGGAGTGAGAACGCCAGATCCTGTAGTAGCTCAGTTTTTAAATTTTAACAAAGCTCCCCAGTGTTCTCCGTGGTAGCTGTTACCAATTTCCATTCCCAAAGACAGAATAGGAGGGTTCCCCTTTTTCCACACCCTCTTCCACTTTTACTGTCTGTAGTCTTTCCGAGAATGACCATTCTGACCGGTGTTTGTCGATACCTCTTTGTAGTTTTGATTTGCAGTTCTCTAATATTTAGCGATGTGAAACATCTTTTCATGTGTCTCCAAAAACAAAACAAAACAAAACAAAAGAACAGTATGAGTTAAGTTGACCTCTTGAGATTGGCTTCTTGAAGGTCAGTCCTCTTTTGAATTGCTTTTTGATTTCTGGAGCTCACCTGGTGGCTCATTGGTAAAGAATCAGCGTGCAATGCAGGAGACTGGGGTTCAATCCCTGGGTCGGGAAGATCCCCTGGAGAAGGGCATGGCAACCCACTCCAGTATTCTTGCCTGGAGAATTGCATGGACAGAGGAGCCTGGCGGGCTATGGGCCGTGGTCCATGGGACTGCAAAGAGTCAGACGCTGAGCTACTCACACTTTCACCGGTTTTCAAGTTGTTGTTACAGGAAGTGTCCACAAGGCGGCAGCCCTCTTCACACCCTACTTGGGTTCCTTAGGCACTGGAGCCCAGGGAAAGTCCTCTTGCACTGTTGTAGAGGAGAGTGGAATGTGCCAGGGCTTGTATCTAAAGCTTTCTTGCCCTTCCCCTGCACGCCAGAGAAATCCCAAGTCCCCCCAAAACTGCACTGCTGAGGGTGCTGTGGTGCTTAGGTGGGGTGACTCTGGAAGGAGACTGCCAGTGGGAACCCCACCCCCAGGAGGCTCGGAGACCAGGGGCCGTGTCAAAGCCTTCCTGCCCAGCAGGCCCACTGTTGTTTGGGTGCCCTAGGCTTGGGTGAGCTCTAGGAGGGCCCGCCTGGACTTGGAGATTGGGGTCCCATCCGCAGGGGACCAATCACTCCAGGTCCAAGGGCCGGGGGGCTCCTTTTCTGGCGCATCTCCCCCAGCTCCCTCAGTCCCTCATTAGCACCCAACGCTGCTCAGGCTCCAGGGATGTACAAGCAGCCCAGGTCACCCAGGTCTGAGGCGAATATCATTGGCCGGCCTTTTAATTTTGATCTTATACTTGACTAGAGTTGATTTACCCAGGGGTGTGTGTTTCGGGTGTTCAGCAACCTGGTCCAGTGATACAGATACATGTCAGACTCTTTCCCCACATAGGTTATTACAGACTGCTGAGTAGAGTTCCCTGTGCTGTCCAGTAGGTCCTTGTGGATTATCTCTTGTACATGTGTTACTGTGAATATGTAAACCTGACCTCCTAACTTATCCCTCCCTCCTCCCCACCTTTCCCCTTTGGTGACCAGAGTTACCTTTCTAAGTCTGTGAGTCTGTTTCTGTTTTGTAGATGAGTTCATTGATACTGATTTTTCTATCCGACCCCTAAATGATATCCTAGGCTATTTGTCTTTCTCGATCTGACTTCCCTCAATTAGGATGATCATCGCCAGGTCTATGCATGTTGCTGGCAAAGGCATTATTTCATTCCTTTTTATAGCTGAGTCATATTCCATTGTGTATCTCTGTACCATATCGTCTTTATCCATCCATCTGCCTGTGGACATTTTGGTTGCTTCTGGCCTGTGATGCAGTAAAATGCAGCACAGTATTTGAGGCATACATTTTTTTTTTCAGTTGGGGTATTCTTGATTTACAATGTTATGTGAGTTTCAGGTGTATAGCAAAATGAATCACTTACACATATATCCACTGTGTTTTAGATTCTGTTCCCATATAGGGCATTGTAGAACGCTTAGTAAGAGTTCACTGTGCTGTGCACTAGTTTCTTATTAGCTATCTATTTTATATATAGTAGTGTGTGTACGTCAATTCCAATTTCCCAATGTATCCCTCCCCTCTCCCATTACTCCCTGGTAACCATAAGCTTGTTTTCTACATCCGTGAATCGATTTCTATTTTGTAAATAATTTGTACCATTTTTTTAGGTTCCACATATAAGCAACATCATATATGTCTTTGTCTTCATTGAGTACAACAATCTCTAGGTCCATCCACATTGCTGAAAATGGCATTATTTTGTTCTCTTTTTATGACTGAACAACATCCCATTGTAAATATCTAGCACATCCTTCATCTCACCATGTGATAGATCTATACCCCATACTTGCTCTCCTACACTAATCTGGCCATCACCCTGAATCCTATGGTCCCCACCCCTTCACTTCTTATTACATCATTTTAGGCATCTCTCTGCATTCCTAAAGAACAACTAAATATACATACGTTTAAGTTTATTAAAAAGTATCGTGCTGCATCTTATCTTTGGGGAATTCTCTTTGTTCCTTAATAGTATGTTATTAAGCTTAGTCCCTATGGGCTAATTGTCTCTCTTTTTTTTTTTTTTTTGTCATACATTGATATGAATCAGCCATAGATTTACACGTATTCCCCATCCCCATCCCCCCTCCCACCTCCCTCTCCACCCGATTCCTCTGGGTCTTCCCAGTGCACCAGGCCCGAGCACTTGTCTCATGCATCCCACCTGGGCTGGTGATCTGTTTCACCATAGATAGTATACATGCTGTTCTTTTGAAATATCCCACCCTCACATTCTCCCACAGAGTTCAAAAGTCTGTTCTGTATTTCTGTGTCTCTTTTTCTGTTTTGCATATAGGGTTATCATTACCATCTTTCTAAATTCCATATATATGTGTTAGTATGCTGTAATGTTCTTTATCTTTCTGGCTTACTTCACTCTGTATAATGGGCTCCAGCTTCATCCATCTCATTAGGACTGGTTCAAATGAATTCTTTTTAACGGCTGAGTAATATTCCATGGTGTATATGTACCACAGCTTCCTTATCCATTCATCTGCTGATGGGCATCTAGGTTGCTTCCATGTCCTGGCTATTATAAACAGTGCTGCGATGAACATTGGGGTGCACGTGTCTCTTTCAGATCTGGTTTCCTCAGTGTGTATGCCCAGAAGTGGGATTGCTGGGTCATATGGCAGTTCTATTTCCAGTTTTTTAAGAAATCTCCACACTGTTTTCCATAGCGGCTGTACTAGTTTGCATTCCCACCAACAGTGTAAGAGGGTTCCCTTTTCTCCACACCCTCTCCAGCATTTATTGCTTGTAGACTTTTGGATAGCAGCCATCCTGACTGGCGTGTAATGGTACCTCATTGTGGTTTTGATTTGCATTTCTCTAATAATGAGTGATGTTGAGCATCTTTTCATGTGTTTGTTAGCCATCTGTATGTCTTCTTTGGAGAAATGTCTGTTTAGTTCTTTGGCCCACTTTTTGATTGGGTCATTTATTTTTCTGGAATTGAGCTGCAGGAGTTGCTTGTATATTTTTGAGATTAATCCTTTGTCTGTTTCTTCATTTGCTATTATTTTCTCCCAATCTGAGGGCTGTCTTTTCACCTTACTTATAGTTTCCTTTGTAGTGCAAAAGCTTTTAAGTTTCATTAGGTCCCATTTGTTAAGTTTTGCTTTTATTTCCAATATTCTGGGAGGTGGGTCATAGAGGATCTTGCTGTGATTTGTGTCTGAGAGTGTTTTGCCTATGTTCTCCTCTAGGAGTTTTATAGTTTCTGGTCTTACATTTAGATCTTTAATCCATTTTGAGTTTATTTTTGTGTATGGTGTTAGAAAGTGTTCTAGTTTCATTCTTTTACAAGTGGTTGACCAGTTATCCCAGCACCACTTGTTAAAGAGGTTGTCTTTTTTCCATTGTATATCCTTGCCTCCTTTGTCAAAGATAAGGTGTCCATAGGTCCATGGATTTATCTCTGGGCTTTCTATTCTGTTCCATTGATCTATATTTCTGTCTTTGTGCCAGTACCATACTGTCTTGATGACTGTGGCTTTGTAGTAGAGTCTGAAGTCAGGCAGGTTGATTCCTCCAGTTCCATTCTTCTTTCTCAAGATTACTTTGGCTATTCGAGGTTTTTTGTATTTCCATACAAATTGTGAAATTCTTTGGTCTAGTTCTGTGAAAAATACCGTTGGTAACTTGATAGGGATTGCATTGAATCTATAGATTGCTTTGGGTACAATAGCCATTTTGACAATATTGATTCTTCCAATCCATGAACACGGTATGTTTCTCCATCTGTTTGTGTCCTCTTTGATTTCTTTCATCAGTGTTTTATAGTTTTCTATGTATAGGTCTTTTGTTTCTTTAGGTAGATATACTCCTAAGTATTTTATTCTTTTTGTTGCAATGGTGAATGGTATTGTTTCTTTAATTTCTCTTTCTGTTTTCTTCATTGTTAGTATAAAGGAATGCAAGGGATTTCTGTGTGTTAATTTTATATCCTGCAACTTTACTATATTCATTGATTAGCTCTAGTAATTTTCTGGTAGTCTTTAGGGTTTTCTATGTAGAGGATCATGTCATCTGCAAACAGTGAGAGTTTCACTTCTTCTTTTCCTATCTGGATTCCTTTTACTTCTTTTTCTGCTCTGATTGCTGTGGCCAAAACTTCCAACACTATGTTGAATAGTAGTGGTGAGAGTGGGCACCCTTGTCTTGTTCCTGATTTCAGGGGAAATGCTTTCAATTTTTCACCATTGAGGGTGATGCTTGCTGTGGGTTTGTCATATATAGCTTTTATTATGTTGAGGTATGTTCCTTCTGTTGCTGCTTTCTGGAGAGTTTTAATCATAAATGAGTGTTGAATTTTGTCAAAGGCTTTCTCTGCATCTATTGAGATAATCATATGGTTTTTATCTTTCAATTTGTTAATGTGGTGTATTACATTGATTGATTTGTGGATATTAAAGAATCCTTGCATTCCTGGGATAAAGCCCACTTGGTCATGGTGTATGATTTTTTTAATATGTTGTTGGATTCTGTTTGCTAGAATTTTGTTAAGGATTTTTGCATCTATGTTCATCAGTGATATTGGCCTGTAGTTTTCTTTTTTTGTGGCATCTTTGTCTGGTTTTGGAATTAGGGTGATGGTGGCCTCATAGAATGAGTTTGGAAGCTTACCTTCATCTGCAATTTTCTGGAAGAGTTTGAGTAAGATAGGTGTTAGCTCTTCTCTAAATTTTTGGTAGAATTCAGCTGTGAAGCCATCTGGTCCTGGGCTTTTGTTTGCTGGAAGATTTTTGATTACAGTTTCGATTTCCTTGCCTGTGATGGGTCTGTTAAGATCTTCTATTTCTTCCTGGTTCAGTTTTGGAAAGTTATACTTTTCTAAGAATTTGTCCATTTCATCCAAGTTGTCCATTTTATTGGCATAGAGCTGCTGGTAGTAGTCTCTTATGATCCTTTGTATTTCAGTGTTGTCTGTTGTGATCTCTCCATTTTCATTTCTAATTTTGTTAATTTGGTTCTTCTCTCTTTGTTTCTTAATGAGTCTTGCTAATGGCTTGTCAATTTTGTTTATTTTTTCAAAAAACCAGCTTTTAGCTTTGTTGATTTTTGCTATGGTCTCTTTAGTTTCTTTTGCATTTATTTCTGCCCTGATTTTTAAGATTTCTTTCCTTCTGCTAACCCTAGGGTTCTTCATTTCTTCCTTCTCTAGTTGCTTTAGGTGTAGAGTTAGGTTATTTATTTGGTTTTTTTCTTGTTTCTTGATGTAAGCCTGTAATGCTATGAACCTTCCCCTTAGCACTGCTTTTACAGTGTCCCATAGGTTTTGGGTTGTTGTGTTTTCATTTTCATTCATTTCTATACATATTTTGATTTCTTTTTTGATTTCTTCTATGATTTGTTGGTTATTCAGAAGCGTGTTATTTAGCCTCCATATGTTTGAATTTTTAACAATTTTTTTCCCTGTAATTGAGATCTAATCTTACTGCACTGTGGTCAGAAAAGATGACTGGAATGATTTCAATTTTTTTGAATTTTCCAAGACCAGATTTATGGCCCAGGATGTGATCTATTCTGGAGAAGGTTCCGTGTGCACTTGAGAAAAAGGTGAAGTTGATTGTTTTGGGGTGAAATGTCCTATAGATATCGATTAGGTCTAGCTGGTCCATTGTGTCATTTAAGGTTTGTGTTTCCTTGTTAATTTTCTGTTTAGTTGATCTATCCATAGTTGTGAGTGGGGTATTAAAGTCTCCCACTATTATTGTGTTACTATTAATTTCCTCTTTCATACTCGTTAGTGTTTGCCGTACATATTGCGGTGCTCCTATGTTGGGTGCATATATATTTATAATTGTTATATCTTCTTCTTGGATTGATCCTTTGATCATTATGTAGTGTCCTTCTTTGTCTCTTTTCACAGCTTTTATTTGAAAGTCTATTTTATCTGATATGAGTATTGCGACTCCTGCTTTCTTTTCGTCTCCGTTTGCATGAAATATTTTTTTCCAGCCCTTCACTTTTAGTCTGTATGTGTCTCTTGCTTTGAGGTGGGTCTCTTGTAGACAGCATATATAGGGGTCTTGTTTTTGTATCCATTCAGCCAATCTTTGTCTTTTGGTTGGGGCATTCAACCCATTTACATTTAGGGTAATTATTGATAGGTATGGTCCAGTTGCCATTTACTTTGTTGTTTTGGGTTCACGTTTATACAACCTTTCTGCATTTCCTGTCTAGAGAAGATCCTTTAGCATTTGTTGAAGAGCTGGCTTGGTGGTGCTGAATTCTCCCAGCTTTTGCTTATCTGTAAAGCTTTTGAATTCTCCTTCATATCTGAATGAGATCCTTGCTGGATACAGTAATCTAGGTTGTAGGTTATTCTCTTTCATTACTTTCAGTACGTCCTGCCATTCCCTTCTGGCCTGGAGGGTTTCTATTGATAGATCAGCTGTTATCCTTATGGGGATCCCTTTGTGTGTTATTTGTTGTTTCTCCCTTGTTGCTTTTAATATTTGTTCTTTGTGTTTGATCTTTGTTAATTTGATTAATATGTGTCTTGGGGTGTTTCGCCTTGGGTTTATCCTGTTTGGGACTCTCTGGGTTTCTTGGACTTGGGTGGCTATTTCCTTCCCCATTTTAGGGAAGTTTTCAGCTATTATCTCCTCGAGTATTTTCTCATGGCCTTTCTTTTTGTCTTCTTCTTCTGGGACTCCTATGATTCGGATGTTGGGGCGTTTCACATTGTCCCAGAGGTCCCTGAGGTTGTCCTCATTTCTTTTGATCCTTTTTTCTTCTTTCCTCTCTGCTTCATTTATTTCCACCATTTTATCTTCTATCTCACTTATCCTATCTTCTGCTTCCGTTAGTCTACTCTTGGTTCCCTCCAAAGTGTTTTTGATCTCATTCATTGCATTATTCATTTTTAATTGACTCTTTTTTATTTCTTCTAGGTCTTTATTAAACATTTCTTGTATCTTTTCAATCTTTGTCTCCAGGCTATTTATCTGTAACTCCATTTTGTTTTCAAGATTTTGGATCATTTTTATTATCATTATTCTAAATTCTTTTTCAGGTAGATTCCCTATCTCCTCCTCTTTTGTTTGACTTGGTGGGCATTTTTCATGTTCCTTTACCTGTTGGGTATTTCTTTGCCTCTTCATCTTGTTTAGATTGCTGTGTCTGGAGTGGGCTTTCTGTATTCTGGAGGTCTGTGGTTCCTTTTTATTGTGGAGGATTTACCCCGTGGGTGGGGTTAGACGATTGGCTTGTCAAGGTTTCCTGGTTAGGGAAGCTTGCGTCAGTGTTCTGGTGCGTGGAATTTGATTTCTTCTCTTTGGAGAGCAATGGAGTGCCCAGTAATGAGTTTTGAGATGGGTCTATGTGTTAGGTGTGTCCTTGGGCAGCCTGTATGTTGACGTTCACAGCTATGTTCCTGTGTTGCTGGAGAATTTGCGTGGTATGTCTTGCTCTAAAACTTATTGGCTCTTGGGTGGTGGTTGGTTTCAGTGTAGGTATGGAGGCTTTTGGACAGTCACTTATTACTTAAAGTTTCATGTAGTCAAGAGTTTTCTGGTGTTCTCAGGTTTTGGGCTTAAGTCTCCTGCCTCTGGATTTCAGTTTTATTCTTCCTGTAGTCTCAGGACTTCTCCAACTATACAGCACTGATAAGAAAACTTCTAGGTTAATGGCGAAAAGATTCTCCCCCGTTAGGGACACCCAGAGAGGTTCACAGAGTTACATGAAGGAGAGGAGAGGGAGGAGGGAGATAGAGATGAGCAGGAGGAGAAAAAGGGGGACTCAAGAGGAGAGAGACAGATCTACGCAGCTGTCTGTTCCCAGAGTGTTCTCCGTAGCCCAGTCACCTACAAAGATTCACAGAATTGGCTTGGGAAGAGAAGGGGAGAGGAGGAAATAGAGGTGTTCTGAGGTAGAAAACAGAGAGTCAAGATTGGGAGAGAATAATCTTCGGTTTAAAAATAGGGCTTCTCTGTTTTTGTGTGTGTGTAAGGTTATAGTGTATTGAAAATGAAAATTAAGGAGTAGTAGAGGAGTACTAGAGGACTTTAAAAGAAATAAGAGAAAAAGAAAAATAGAAAATAGAAGAGAAAAAGGAAAGAAGAAAAAAAAAGAAAAAAAGAAAGAAAAAAAAATTTTTTTTTTCCCTAATTAAAAAAATCGTAAAAATCTATGGAAATGAAAGTTAAGGAGTAATGGGGGAGTACTAGGGGATTTTAAAGGAAAATAGAAAAAAGAAAAAAAGAAAAAATAATAAAAAAGAAAAAAAAAAGAGAAAAAAGTAAAATTATATCTAGGAGTTTCTCTGGAGCTGTTGCTGTCAGTGTGGGTCCGGCTCAGTTTCAGATAGCTCCTCGTTCCAGCTTACACTTCTCGATATCTACAGGCCCCTTCCGGTGTAGTCGGTGTTTTCTAGAGGGATTTTAATCTGTTGCACCAGTCCCTTCTGAGGCGGTTCCCTTTGTTTATTTGGCTTCTGTTTGCCGGTCTCTTCAGAGCCTCATTTCCGCCCTGACACAGGCGGGCAGAGGTAGACTCTTATTTAGGTAGCTAGTTCCGTCGCTCTGCGGGGCAGGGAGGGGCTTGCGCCTCGGGACGGGCTGGCGCTGCCGGGAGGGGCTGACGCTGCTTTCTCCGTCTGCGCTGCTCAGGCTCCCGGCTGCTCTATATGGAGCGCGCCCCGCGCTGCGCGAGGTTCCAGCCCTCGGGTGTTCCACAAAAGCGCGGAGCGAAAAGCTGCGCCTGCTCTCTGTGCCTTCCCCGTCAGAGCGGTCCAGGCAGCCAGGGGCTTGGTGGGCGCACTCTCCCCAGGTGTGGCGCGCCCACTCCCTTCCGCGGACCCAGTCTCAGTTTCCGCTGGCGCCAGTCGGGTGCGCGCGCCTTCCGCCCTCCGCGTCCCCAGCCCCAGTCCCCGCCCGCGCCGGTCAGGTGCCTGCGCCCTGTGTCTCGCTGCGACCTTCCCCTCCCCCCTGCCTCCTGCCTCCGGCGGGGCTGGGCCGGTCCGCAGCCTGCGAGCTCTTCTCTGGATTTTCTCAGTCTCTTTGTTCTGCGAACGGCCGGCAGTGTGTTCGGGCCAGTTAATTTACTCTCTCCTTTGGTCTCCCACAGTTCAAGTTGGCAACTCACAGAAGCTCCCTCCGATTGTCCTCAGGGCCCTCAGGCCCGGACCCTAGCCCAAGCAAGGCCGCCTAAGATTCCCTTCCCGGGACGGATCTCCGTCCTTAGCTCTTTTGTCTCACTTTTAATCTTTTGTATTTTGTCCTACCTCCTTTCGAAGACAATGGGCTGCTTTTCTGGGTGCCTGATGACCTCAGCTAGCGATCAGAAGTTGTTTTGCGAAGTTTGCTCTGCGTTCAGTTATTCTTTTGATGAATTTGTAGGAGAGAAAGTGGTCTGCCCGTCCTACTCCTCCGCCATCTTGGCTCCTCCGGCTAATTGTCTCTTATCAAGCAGTGATTTTGATCAGTGAGCAGTATTCCATCATAGGAATATATCGCATTTTACTCACATACTTTCCAAATAGCAGTGGTCATGTCCAGGCTTTCACTATTTTAATCAGAGCTACTTGGAAGATTTATGTATGTGGACAAGAATTTCTCTCAAGTACATACCTGGGTATATAGTATTGCCAGGTTTTGGGGAACCACGGATGTCAACTTTCGGAGACAATGGCAAACGGTTTTTCAAAGACATTGCTCTGATCTGTTCTCTCACTGGTAATGCTGGAGCCCTCCTGAAGGCTTATATCCTCTCCCGTCCACCATATTGCCAGATTTAGGTATAGCTCAAAGTGGTCAGTACTTAGAAGTAATGTCTTTACGGTAACTTGATCTTGTGTGGTGTGATTCTAAGAGCTGAAGTTAGGAGTCACAAGTAGAAGTAGCGGGGAGGGAGATTTAGACTCAGGCTGAGGAATAATCGTCTCCCAGCACACCTTGTCAACTGGGGTCAGACTGCTGGAGGAGCGGTAAGCTGTCCATCCCCGGAACACTCAGCCCAGGGCATGCCCGCCCCGGGACGCAATGTAGCTGCAGGGGTACAAGTGTCACGTAGGCGTTCAGACTGGAGAGCTTTAAAATGTGTTTCAGACCCTGATTCTAGCATCAGGCTGTTTTCAAATATTTGTTTCTGGACCTTTAAATAGATACCTAAAATTATAAGACGCTATTTTAAAGCATTTTGATCTTCTGTCGTTTAAAACCGACCAAATAAATTCCTTTAAACCCTTGAGCAGTACTGAGGTGAGATTAATTAAAAGATTAGGACTTTTGAAAGATTTTTATGTATTTTTTTTAATACATAAAGTTATAACTCCCAACAATAATATTTTCAGCTTTAATGGGAACATCAAAGATACTAATATTTTAAAATCAGGTCGTATGTGTGTGTCTGTGTGTATGCCAAGCCCAGGATTTTTGTATATATATGTGCTTGTGTATAGTGCCTGTTGATTATCTCAGTAATAAATAATTGTGAGATACACAAGAAAAACCTGAATAAGGTGAAGATATCTCTTTTTAAATTTGATGCTTCAAAGTAGTCCCAAGCCTGGTGCTGTTTTAATTTTTCACTCTGGCGAAGCTGTGTGTGTGTGTGTTTGCAGTCGCCTCATATCTCTATTGTCTGTGCTGATTTCTGAGGTTTGGCCACTTACAGGGTGTAGAAAATGAATAAGTGAGCCCCATCTCAATTTCTTTCATTTTACATATTCTTTTTTTTTTTAAGGCATTTGAAATCCTCTGTGACAAAGATCTGTTGTCATGCCTGTCAAGCTTAGCATTTCAGCCACATCCAAGGCTTTATGTCTTCATTACAGAAGGTTTTTAAATGAGATAGAGGCATTTGGGAGAGGCTGGCTCCTCATTTGTTTGTGCAACACACATGGACCAGGTTCTTTGAAGGGCGCTGGAACTGCTCCCTCAGAAAGGAGTGGGTTCCTTAGTCCCAGAGGGTAGGTGACTTCCAAGGGGTGCAGAGCAGCTTCAGAGGGTACAGTGGCAGAATGATCGTCTTCGAAAGAGAAAGCATGAGCAATGCCGGGGAGTGGTGAGCCTCCCCGGAATATAGAGTCTCCACTAGTCACGGCTCACCTGATGTGTAGTCCCGGGGCCGGGCACCTGGCCACTGGTGCTAGGGGAGTTCTTTCAGCTCTGCCGGACAGAGGCTGGGCATTTGGAGAGGAGTTTGCGAGGTTAGCCTGCATCCTTGCTGTTCCCTGCTAGTCACCACTTGTGCAAATAACTTCCATCTCACCTGCTTTTCCATGGATGGTTTCCAGTTAGCAAGACCTGATGCTAAGGTGAGGGGGAGAGCCTGTGAGCAGACCTCAAGGCAGGAAGCGAGGCTGGCCCCCCCTCCTTCACCTCTCCGCATCTGAACTTTCTGCACCTTCACCCGGTAACTACTCTTCTGAGGCTAGAAGAAGTACGTGCTGAACACAGGTGAGGGGACCAGTGAGTCTTCCAGTCTTTGGGTGCTTCCTTACGCAGCCTCAGTCACCAGTCTTCAGCCAGTTCAGAGACCATGCAGACACCTCTGGCCTTCCCTGGGGATCTGCACTTGCTGACCACTCTCAGCCTCCCTGTCACCTCCTCCAGGCAGTCTCCCTTGACCATCCCATCACTCATGGTTCTAACAGCTTTGATTCCTTGCTATTTGCCTGCCTACTCTCCTGGAATGTAAACCTCCTGAATGCTCACAGCCTTGCTCCGCCCGCTCACGAGTACTGGCTCCATGTACTGCGCCAGCAAGCAGAAGATATTTTACTATTTGTTGAATAATCAAATGAGTTCTACAGACAAATGAACTTCCGGTGTTTGAAAGATTCACAATCCCTTCACCTAGTTCAGCTTCTGCAAATGGGTTTTATTTTGCAGTCCCGGTTACTGCCACCGGATACACTGTGTTAAGCAGGATTCTGAAGCTGTGTGTCTGGTGGTGTGGTTTTGGTTGTGTGTTGTGTCCTGGCTCAGCCCCCTCCTTGGGGATGGTTGTCTTGCCTGGACCTCGCTGCTGAAGGTTCTGTAAGGCGCCTTTGGAAAAAGAAGCCATACTGTAGTAGGAACAAACAGAGAATGAAGTGCTCAGGAGATTCGAACAAAACCAGGGACTAACCCTTTGCCTCTTCCCTTTCCCCATCCTGAGCACCTCAGGTTGACATCACTCTAGGAATAAGGGAGAACACTCCTGCTCAAACGCCAATATCCTCAACGCAGGCCGGGGTGGTGGGGAGGCTTACAGAACATGACCAGCTGAGGAAATTGCTTTTTGAATAAATGCTTCTGTCTCTGCAGTTTGCTTCATCACAGACCTCCCACATAGAGGGCTTTTCATTTCTTGGTGAGCATGTTTCTAGAAACAGAAGGCCTGAGGCAATCACACTGGTAGAAGTCTCTAGTCCCTGGGACTTGACTAATTTCCTGCGTTCTTGCACTCAGTCACTCAGTTGTGTCTGACTCCTCCCAACCCCATGGACCGTAGCCCGCCAGCAGCTCCTCTGTCCATGGGATTCTCCAGGTAAGAATACTGGAGTGGGTTGCCATTTCCTTCTCTAATTTCCAATCCACAAAAAACCAGGAAAGCATACACAGCACAGAGCCTGGGGTGAGGCCTTGGTGATTATTTACTGCAAACCGTGTCCGCTGGGAGACAACTCCCCCCAGGAGGAGGCCCCCGGGGTGGATCCTGACCCCAGCTCAGAGGCTGATCTTTGTGACTTTGGCTTTCTTTTGGACTGCTTTATCACCCATGTTTGCAACAGTGTTAAACAAAGGAGTATTTCCAGAAATTTAGAGAGTCTTTCCTCAGCCTGTCTAAGCTGATGATTCTCAAATGTAGTGACCCCCTGTAGCAACCCCCATGCTCCCTTGCAGCTCCGTCGCTGAATCCTGTTACTCAGCGGCCCTGATGTCACATTTTCAGGAAGCTCTAGATGGGCGGCGGGCCATGATTCAGCGCGACAGATCCGGGTCAGCCACTCCTCAGATGCCCACCTGGGGTTGGCCTCACTGCTCGTTCCCCTGACAGGAAGTGATCCTACTGATGTTTTCATCGAAATCAACTCTGCATAGGGCCCGGAGCCACGGCTGCTTTTTGCTGGACTGTTCCTAACACGCTTCTTATGGAAACCTGCAAACTTTACTGTCCTGCTAATTAAAGCGATTTTGTGAGGGTAGGTGGGCGTGCACCCTCGCAAACCGGAACTGTCTGTCTTGGTTAGTGCAGGTTTAGCAGGCGTGAGGGGTGCTGTGAAGACCACTCACAGTTTAGTCAGTTGATGGTATCCCATCCAGACTGTGATGCAGGCAGTCTCATTTGCTGCTTTGGCAATCAGCTTGACAACGTGATACTTTAGTGTATAATTGGATAAGCAATTGGATTCTGTTATAGTACAGTGGTTTGGCATAATTATTTTCCACTGCTGTGATTTTCTAGTTCATAAATACTTTGGGGGGGTTACAAATTCTTAAACGTCAACACTCTATACGCCTTAAAGTAGGATGCCATTAATTAATGTAATAGCTTATTTCAGCATTTTGGCCCCATTGGCAGCACTAGAGCAACTTTTGCTTTTACTCAAGCACGTTAACACTCAAGTCAAAGCTGCAGCAACTAATCAGATGATGAATGCGCCATAGATTACTAGAATTTCTCTCCAGAAAGAGCAAAGACCTGGGCTTTGAAACTCAGCAGTGAACAGAGGGAATCAGTTATCTAGCATGTAGTCCACAGTTATAGGATCCCTCCCATTAAGGGAAGGAAGGGAAGAAATGAATGTAGTTTTGCACAAATAGATATTTGAAGAATCTCAGGGTTCTAAGTACAAGTAGCAGTAAGAGTTTGATGACACAACACCTTTTTTTTTTTTTTGCCTCAGGTGAAAGCAAGAGGTGATTCATTTGGACACCAAGAAAGCCCAGGGTGGTGACAGCCTGCTCAAAAACCAGCACTGGTTGTTCAGTGTTTGGGGACAACGTGTGCTCGCAGGGCACTGACTATGTGTCTGAGAGCTACAGAGAGAGGGAAATAGCATCCAGATCTGAACGGGGAGGCAAGGGTTCTTGGAGACTTCCGGGAGTGTATGCTTAAAGAGAGATGTGCAGAAACAGAGTGATTTTCACACTGGTTCGGGACAGCCGTGAGCAGGGGAGCCAGGATCAAATGTGTGCCTCACAGAGTGCCCAGAGGGAAGTGTAAATGTCCATATACAGGGAGAGGCCGAGCGCTCACACACTGCACGCACCTCGCTAACCCGCCTTCACCACTCCCTCAGCCCTCCCTCCGGCTCCCGCCATCCCTTCTCTGGCTGCTGCAGTCACCTGTCTCCCTCTACAGCCCCAGCCAGGCTACTCTTGATGAAAAGTTACTCCGGTGCTTTTCCTTCTCTGCTTCTACACCTTTAACATCTTCTCATCACTTTCCTGGTGGCACAGACGGTAAACAATCCTCCTGCATTGCAGGAGGCCAGAGTTTGATCCCTGGGTCGGGAAGATCCCCTGGAGAAGGAAATGGCAACCCACTCCAATATTCTCTCCTGGAGAACTCCATGGACAGAGGAACCTGGCAGGCTATAGTCCATGGCGTTGCAAAGAATCGGACAGGACTGAGTGACTAGTATCACACCAAAAAATAAAATCACACCCCCTAGCCATTCCCACCAGCTGTAAATGACCAGCTATCGCCTGCACTCACTCTTCTAGCCAGTTACCCCAATGCCAAGCTTCCTTTTCCCTCGAGGCTCTGCACTTGCTGTTTGCCCAGCCTCTTGCTTCATGGACGTCTGATCATTGCCCATGTTGCCGCTGAAGTGTCACCTCTGCATGAGACCTTGCCCCAAACCCCTGCCCAAAGCTCCACCACTCCTGCACATCACTGTGCTCTGATTCTCCTCTTATACTACGACATCATTTTGACTTCTAAGTATCTGTCATTAAAAAAACATTTCCTGATGCCTTCTGCTCAACTCATAGACACAGCCACCCTCATGTGTCTGGTGCATGTCCTCAAAGGCCCAGGTTTCACGATTTCAAGCACTTCTCCCACCTCTGGACCATTTCCCAAGGTTATTGCCATGTTTTATGGCATATTTCCCTCATTTTTACGTAATATACTGTCTAAATCGACTCATTTGTAACTTAAATTTACTTTAAAGGGAAATTTGAGATGACATCATAAATGGGAGATAAGCCTCAAATAAGTAGGATCCACACAAAGCCTTCTTGTATTCTAGCCTACAGTCTGGATGGCACCTCTCATTCTGGTAGAAGTCACACTGGTACCACCTTAGGGCAAGCTGGTACCAACAGAGACTTAGATTCCTCAGCAGACAGAAAGGGGATTAGGAATGGAGCATCTGTCTCAGTAGGGCTTCCCAGGTGGCGCTAAGTGGTAAAGAAACTACCTGTCAATGCAGGAGATGTAAGAGACGTGGGTTTGATCCCTGGGGTGGGAAGATCGCCTGGAGAAGGGAATGGTACCCCACTCCAGAATTCTTGCCTGGGAAATCCCGTGGACAGAGGAGCCTGGTGGGCTACAGTCCATGGGGTCGCACAGAGTCAGACATGACTAAAGCAACCTAGCACGCATGCACACACACATCTGTCTTGATAGGGTATGAACCTGTGTGCAGCTCTGAACTGCAGGATTGGAGCCCATCTTCTGGGCTGTGGGTCCCATGTTTTAACAATGGAATGCTAAGCCTTCACAAAATGGCAACTGAGTGCACGATCTCTCAGCAACTTTGACAGACAGGCAGGCATGGCTAGGATGCCAGGGCAGGATTCGTCTGGAAGGAAAGACCGGTACACGTGGATGGTGAAGCTGGAGATGGGCATGAGTTACAAGAGAGCTGCTAGATGCCTCGTGCATCTTCTGAAGGTATTCTTATTCCCCAGAACACCTTTGTCCTTAAAATCCCATCACCGTCTTTGAAGCCAGGGCAGATCCTGATTTTTTAGAGTCAACTGCAGACCCTACCCCAGTAAGAATTACTCTCTCCTTCATATATCCTGAGAGCACTATGGGAGAACTTCTGGTCCAGTATTTATGCCATACTGACTTGGACTAAATGATGCGTGTATGAATCTCTCAGCCCTGTTGAGTGGCAAGACTCCAGCAGGCAAAGATTTTTGTCTCCTGCATCTTTATAACTTTCATAAGACCTAAAACAGTGTCTGTAATATTTCATGTGGTCAAGAAATACTTGTTGTCTAAACTGAAAGCAGTAATAGAGAATCAGATCTAAAAAAACAGATTTACTTCCACTAAAATTATTTTCCTTGCAATGTTTATATAAACATATCAACATAAATATAAACATCTAAACAGAAGCACCAACCATAAGAAATGGTTTCTCTGCTCTTTATATTATTTTATAAAACTAACAATAAGGAAAGATACTAATGAATTTTAGAACACCACCCAAGTTTGTATTCAGCCACTGGCTTCTTTAAGGAGTGGCTTTAAATTGTTTGTCTGCTCTCTGAAGACACTTCTGCATTCTACTACAGATTAGTTCTAAATTCTGAGAAAACATTTAAATTATTGTGAATCATTCCTCCTACTGTATTCCATTATGGAGTTATAAAGATGTCAATAGTCAAGGCAGTTTGAGTGTTACATCGGGGAATTAATCACTGCCCCTCACACCTCATGAGAACACACTTAAAGGACAAGAAGCAGCCCAGGGTCAAAGTGGACACGTATCCGCACTTCAGTCAGAAATCCTGTTAACACTACCTTCCCCAGAAATCATTTCAGGCAGATAAAGCAGGATGACTGCAGATACATTTTTTTTTCTTAAATCTCCTTTCAAAGTTGTATAGAAATAGAATTCACTTCCCAGAGCCCTCACAGACTCCCCTCTGTAGAATGTGAACAAAGACTTTGGTTCAAGTTTCCACAAACGTAACTTTGGCATGAGCCTTCCTCCAGAGAAACATGCTTCTGAAAAGAGTTTCAAGTCTCGCTGTTGCATAAAGATAAGGGAAGGCATAGGTGTTACAGGAGCCTAGGTGCTGAGTGTATTGTATTCATCATTTGATGCTGTGGCCCCATTGCAGAGGGGCAAGAGGGGGAACTCTAGCACATTGAATCCCAGACACTGCATTTGAAAGAAGTTAATTCAAACTGTTATTTTATGTACCAATAAGAAAGAAAAACACTGCCAATGAAATTATGTCACACCATTGATGGTAGGACATGCTGTGATTTCAGAGATGTTAAAATGTGAACAACTGTGCATCTGAGAACAGATGAACTTTGCCATTTAAACAGTATAGGTAATTTCCGGTGCATTTCATGCAACGATAATAATAAGCCCCAGAATACATAAAATGCTAGCCTTGAATCTGACTTTCCTTTGGACAGTCTCCTCTATCTTTTCCAGGATTCACAGCTCAGCAGTTTAGGGAACAACTGAAATAAAACCAAACATTTCCTGTTCCAAGCATACCTTTCCAAGAGGTCTCTGAGACCCTGAGTTGCCAGATAAAATACAGGATGTCCAGTTAAATTTGAATTTCAGATAAACTCTGAATACTTTTTAATATAAGTATATCCCAAATAGTGCGTGAGATAAACTAAAAACAAATTTTCTGGATGCCCTGTACTTTTATTTGCTGAATCCAGCATCTGTCTTCCCAGGGTAATTGTGACAGCATTTGACCTTTTGCACATGCTTTCACTCCAGGGTCTTAACCTTTACCAGTCAGAAGCCTCCATTAATACTTCTTTCACTTCTTAAAACCACTCTGAGAGGAAGGGGTTACTGCTGGTATTTCATGACTGAAGGGGCTGAATTTCCTCCTCAGACCTGAATGTCTCATTAGATGAGTTGGTTCAGTTTTAACTGTGATCATGACTGCTGATCCTTTCACCCAGTAGTTAAAAGATAAAGGTCCCTGGAAAACCGTGAAGATAGTGAAGGTACTCTTATGCATAGAGACAACCTCTGTGGGTTGACCACTGGTCACTGTCGGGGGACAGTGTATCCAGCCTATAACAACAACAACTGCAATGATAGTAATAGCAGCAGCCGCAAACACCCAACACCCCTTACTGTGTGTCATGCATATCAGTATAGAGACCTCTTCCCTACTTTTACGGAGGGGGAGGCTGAGGCCCAGAGAGGTTAGAGAGCTTGCACTTCTCACTGTTCATGTCTGGGCCTAAGCTCGTCTTGTTGGAGGGCCCTTGCTGGTTGTCCCTTAGGGTAATCACTACTCCCTCCACCACCATCACTCTTTATCCTAACAGTCTATTTCTTTCCTTGTGAAACTAAATCACCTCTCAGAAGCCTTTCAGGCTAGGTGAGCCCCTCCCAGCATTGTTCTCACATGGTAATGCCCATCTCATCTGTAACCAACCATTTGGTGTTTACCTTCCCCACCTGGGTGGTGCATGAGGACAGTAGAGAGGTTAGTCCGGGTAGGTGCATGCGTGCCAGGGCTGCCTCCTGGCATTGCAAGGACACCATGAGTATCTGGCGGATGAATAAGTCATCACTGCCTTTCCCTATGGATGGTCTAAGGTAATCTGGAAAGTTCTTCTGAAGTGAAACTCCTCCATTAAAGCTCATGGGTGCATGCCGGCTCAGTCATGTCTGACTCTCTGCAATCCCATGGACTGTAGCCCACCGGGCTCCTCTGTCCATGGGATTCTCTAGTCAAGAATACTTGAGTGGGTTGCTATGCCCTCCTCCACCATTGAAGGTCACCTGAGGCAAATAGTGCCTTTGGATAAGGCGCTTTTTAGAGTCATGATTAGGGCTTATCTGTTAGTTAGGTAGGCAGTGATTTCCAGCCCGCAGGTTCTTGGGCTGCTTGGAGAAATAGAATCTTACTCTGACCCACAGCACAATTCATTTCCAAGTCACCTGGGCAGCTCTTCCAGGACGTAAGTCTTGCCCACCAGGCCTCTCCCAGGCTGCCTATTCCTGCAGACTCTATATGCATTCAAAAGGTCCCACACCAGACCAGCATCCTGATGTTGCTGGGAAAAGAGCCTTGTGACTCAGACGATCCTTGGATAGAGAAGAAGGGCAGTTTCAGAGCAGAGTTTGCCAAGGAAAGCCTCCATACTGTTGAGTCTAAAGCAATGGGCTTAAAGGCAAATGTATAATATTCTTTCTGTAATATACATGGGTTCTATCTGTGCACACAAACTTCTCCCAAACACATGGTTTCTTGACTGCAGGTGTACCTGAGAATTGCCTGAGAGGTTTGAAAACAGTTCCCACCGCCAGGCTGCCCCCCTAGACCAATTAAGCCTGAACCCCTGGGGCAGGGCCAACATCTGTCATTTTTAAAGTTCTCCCTGTGATTCCTGTGGGCAGCCGGGGTTGAACATGGCTGTTCTGAAGAAAGCCACGTGCTTCCATCAGGGACTTTTAGGACTAGAAACCCCTAGGTTTTAAAAAGCATATACCATAGAGCTTTGCAAATAGCATTAGTTTTTGTTTTACTCATTTCCTATTTCCCATAAACAACTTCTAAGCATTGGCATGATGCTGCCATCTGGGAGACATATGACAATAACAGACGGTAAGCCTGATAACCAAGGAGGCATTAACGTTTGCAGGCTCTAAATTATTTGGACTCATCTGGTGCGATCTGCCTTGATGAGGCCACTTAATGCTTGATTTCTGCGTCTTCCGACGGCAGTACCAGAAGTGGGGAGGCCATATTTTCTGGGCTTTGCATTGTTCTCTGTCATCCTATTGAAATAGTTACAAGATGGATTTATAACAGACCTAAAGCTAGTATCAAAATGAAAATTAGTTCTTGAGGAGAAAAATAGCAATCCTGTTTGACTCGCCTGTAGCCACTGCATCATCTCTGCCTCTGCAAGGAAGGAAATGACTTCTTAATGTGGTTTTCTTCCACTAAGGGAAATTAAATCTATGTGGCAAAGTGTAAAACCAGCATGCCAGCAGCCAGATATGGAGCAGAAGATCCATGACCCTCATAAACATGTTCGTGGCTGGGGTATATGCTAATGAACCTCATTTAGGCTCACACTTACCCCACCAGCATCTAGGTCCGCTCACTGTTTTGTCTTCTGTATCAAAGTTGGCTCTGAAACAATGGAGACATCTGTCCATCTGCTGCAAGTTGCTGGGGTGGGGGGGTCTCTGGGTTAGAGTGGGAGTGACTGGGGCCTTAGGTCGCAAACTCTGCTATTTTAATTGTGCCACTTGCCTGAGTTGGCAAGATTCTTTGTCGGAGGATCTGACTTTTGGGCCATGGTACCTGAGGGGCAGAAGTTGTGGAACTGTTGGCTCTTTGGTGACACCGCACTTCCTCCAGGAGAGATTTTAAAAAGGCAAAAACTGTGGGGAACACCCCCACCACTACTGCTCCTAGCTGGGTGATGATCTCTGACAGGGGACTGAACTTTCTCAGACTTCAGTTTCTTCCTTGGTAAGAAGGAGTTGGAATCACCGACTCGACGGACATGAGTTTGAGCAAGCTCCAGGAGTTGGTGATGGACAAGGAGGCCTGGCATGCTGCAGTCCATGGGGCCACAAAGAGTCGGACACGACTGAGCGACTGAACTGAGCTGAAGAAGGAGCAGGGTGGTGCCTGCCTCGCGTATCGGCTATTGTAAGAGTTAAGTGAAATGATGCGCAAGGAAGTAATACATGAAGAGGAAGAAACGGCCCTTCGCATCATAAATACTGGCCATCATTGGTGCTGTTAAATAGCTGGCCCCAGTCTCCTCAGATGACTTAACATGAAATACTGCACCGTGCCTCCTGGGGAGAAATGTATACCCTCAGCATTTTACAGTGTCTACCGCTACAGACAGGAATAACAAATTTAGTTAATAAAACTAACTGCATTGGAGATCAAGGGGGAATTGAGCTCTTCTAATGAAGAACATTCTGACAGCATCCTCTCTCTCTGATAGAACTGAAATTTTATTCACTATGTAAACCTGAGACATACACAAAATATCTTTTTTTAATAAATATGGGTATATGAAGAGGATTTTAAAAGGGTTCTTTTGACTAAGACCGAGTGTTAATTTTTTGATGCTTCCTCATTTAATTCTTTTCCTCAGTTGTTTTTCTTTTTTTTTTTTTTTTTTTACCATTTGCGGGCTTGAAGCCTCTTTTAATGTACATACTCTTATTTCTTCAGAATTCCCAGGTGACTCACTGGTAAAGAATCCAGGAAGATCCTCTGAGGTAGGAAATGGCAACCCACTCCAGTATTCTCGCCTGGAGAATCCCATGGACTCTGGTGGGCTACAGTCCATGGGTGGCAAGAGAGTCAGACACAGCTTAGCAACTAAACATCAGCGCCAACTCTTATTTCTTACTCAGTACTCACGGCCCTTCTGTTATTATCATCAGTTGGCCTGGGCCATTTTGGTTCAGTGAGCAAAACTGCTCAGAGCTCATATAAGAGAGTCTAAGCTGAGGAGAAGGCAGGTTAACTGCAGGCGAACTTGGGAAATGATTGTGGGCAGGTGGCCAACGCAGTGTCTTCAGGGGCTGGGAAGTAAACAGAATGGATGCTGCTGGTCAAGCATAATTTTAGAAGGTGGTGGGGGTTTTGGTAAATGGCAGGATGCACCGCCCCCCCCCCATCTGTGACCACCACTCCCAACCTCAGTGGATCATTATAAGGCAGTGAACCGCCCTCAGCGTAGCCTAATCTAGTTACTGTGTTACAGAAGTTAGAAATGTGGATTTTTACACAACACCCTTTCCCATTTTCGGATTTCGGCAAGTAATTGTGCTTAGTCCCTCAGTCCTGTCCCACTCTTTGCGACCGCATGGACTGTAGCCCACCAGGCTCCTCTGTCCGTGGGATTCTCCAGGCAAGAATACTGGAGTGGGTTGCCATGCCCTCCTCCAGAGGATCTTCCCAACCCAGGGATCGAACCTGGGTCTCCTGCATTGCAGGGGGATTCTTAGCCAAGAAATACAATGAAAAGATATGTGCCCCAGCCGCTGATTTGCAAATGCTGTTCTGCTGCCCCACAATAATTGTTCCAAAGGAAGATCCCACAGGAGTCTTTTTTTTTTCTTCTGCAAAGCTCCAGAAACACGACAGAGAGGATAAAGACTCCCCAGCCTTGTGGCGGTCAGAGGAGGAGATGGCGGCCGAGGCTGCAGCGCTGAGGGGCTACTTTTAGTGACGCAGGTAAGACTGCAGTTTACTTCAACATCGCGCACACCCTGCTGGCGCCTCCCCAGGAAACGGGGCTCATTGCCCAGCATACGTCGGGGGCGGGGGGCCGGGAAGCAGCCCCGCCTACTCCCTTTGGCGCCAGTGGTGGTTGCACAAACACTGAAGCCGGAGCGGGGAGGACTCCGACCCTTGGGTCTCACTTCCACACCACCTCTCTACACCTCTCCCCTCTGCTCCTGTCCTTCCTGCCCAGGCCCTTGTCCCCTCTGTCCTCTCCAATACAGTCTCTACAAAGCAACTGGAGATAGTCTGTAAGGCAGACCTCCTAAAAAAATGAAGAATTAAACTACCATATGACTCAGCCATCCCACTACGGGGCATAAGAGGGTGGGACAAATCGAGAGAGCAGCGTTGAAGTGGGTACATTACCAAGTGTCAATAGATAGCTACTGAGACGTTGCTCTGTGACAATCTAGTGCGGTGGGAGGGAGGTTCAAGAAGGGAAGGGACAGTATGTATACCTATGACTGATTCATGTTGATGTAGGGCGGAAACCATCACAATATTGTAAAGCAATTATTCACCAATTAAGAAAAAAAAAAAAATCCAAACCCTCCCAGGAAGTCACCCTGCCCTTAGGCTCAAGTCTCAGATTCCTGTTTCAAGCTTGCAGCTTAGAGCTTACAACCATCTCAGCCATGCTCAGGCGGGCTCTGCTTTCTGTAGGCTCTGGGTCTCCTCTGGTGGCTCACGAGGTAAAGAATCCCCCTGCAATGCAGGAGACCTGGATTCGACCCCTGGGTCGGGAAGATCCCCTGGAGGAGGGCATGGCCACCCACTCCAGTACTCTTGCCTGGAAAACCCCATGGACAGAGGAGCCTGGCGGGCTACAGCCCACGGGGTCACAGAGAAGCGGACAGGACTGATGGACATTACTTACAGACTAAGCGCACATACACCTCTCCTGGCAGCTCTTTGGTAAATTATCTTCCTGTTTCCCTTCAGCTTTGGCTGTCAGGAAGATCCGGCCACAGGGAAGGAGAATTACCTCTTCACATTAATGATGTTTAACTACTGGGAGATCCCAGGTTTGAGACTGATAGAAGGTGATAGCCAATCTCCTTTTCACGTCTGTACGCAGTTTTAAGGAGTTCAGGCATCTTCTGAAAGGTATCAATGTTAATAAACAGTATTGGGGCTTACTTTGAGTAAAAGAATTATTTGTTATCTAAAATTCAAATTAAACTGGGTCTTCTGTTTTATCTGACAACCCTGTTAATAAATCTCTGCAGGGAATATGGACCCCAGATAAAGAGCCTCTTCTCTACATTGTTTTTCTCTTTTAAAACTGTCTGCTTCATCTGGTCCTGTGTAAATGTGTTTATATTATAAGCAGCTGAAGTAGATCAGATACAAATTAAAAATGCAATTAGTGAACAAATATTGGTAGCAATTGCATTATATAAAGTTGTATCAAGCACTTAATGAGCATGGTTTTTAGCTACAAAACATTGGTTGTGGTATTAGGTTCTCATTTGGAGATGTAAGTCTGTTTTAGTTAGTTTAAAATAAATGTGCATTTCCTGGTCTTTCTCCCTGCCACCCTCTTTTTAATAATATTCTAATTCCTTAGAGACCCAGTATCAAATACCCACCCCCTCACACCCCCAGTGATTGCTCACATCACTGCTGTCTCGGGCCTTGGCATCATAGAAAGCGCACTGCCTTCTCCACGTCAGTGGCTTGTCAGCTCTGCACCCAGTTGCCTGAAGGGATACAGTGTGGTGGGAGTGGAGGCTGACTTTTTAAAATTTTATTTTAATTGGAGGATAATCACTTTACAATAAATGCTTTATAATATTGTGATGGTTTTTGCCATGCATCAATATGAATTGATATTTTATTTTTAATCTTTTCCACTGCTTCACCTTCTCACTTCTCCCTGCCTTCCCTTCTCTCCCCACCTGAGGACCAAGCTAGTTTACCTAAGAACCCAGGCCTGTGGGTGTGACTGCGGACGTCTTTCTATTTCTCTTCTGCAAGCTGTGTCCTCTTCAAATGGTGTCACCACTTTCTAGGCTGAGTTTCTTGTTTTTTCCCTTTCTGGCTTTCTTCCGTAACAGGCACTTCCAGGGCGAGGCAGGGACGCTGCAGGCTTTTCCTGAGGCTTGCTCAGTTGTATGATTCTGTCTTACAGTGTGTTTTCTAGACTGTTTAAGAGAATTTAAACCTCATCCCTGAGTTTCTGGCACGCTTTGCTTTGTCAGCCTTTGCTTCTGTCTTGCCTTGGGGCCTAACATCGCCTGTCTTCCAGGTGAATCAACTTGCCTTGTAAGTCTTTCAGAAAGATAATCCCCTTAACTTGTTACACCAACTATTGCCAGAGAGCCTATGGGCTTCTGAATGAACTCACAGTGATATCTCTCTTTAAGGATGTTTGGCTAAAGACCAAACAAATCACCTTCAGTTTTCCCAGCAGCCAGATGTGGTACGTGGAAATGGGAGGGAGGCCAAAGAGCACAGGATGAGTAACTTGGAGGCGAGGGACCAAACGTAAGCCTGAGATTTCACCGCCTGGAGAAGGGAATGGCCAACCACTCCCATATTCTTGCCTCAAGAACCCCATGGACAGTATGCAAAAGCAAAAAGATATGATACCAGAAGGTGAGCCCCCCGGCTTGGGAGGTGTCCAGTATGCAGAGCAACAGAGGGTGAGATGGTTGGATGGCATCATGGACTCAACTGACATGAGTTTGAGCAAGCTCTGGGAGATGGTGATGGACAGGGAAGCCTGGCCTGCTGCAGTCCAAGGGGTTGCAAAGAGTCGGACACGACTGAGTGACTGAACAGCAACACAGATTTTGCCAAGAGCGTCACCTCCTATAGGATGAGAGAAACAGGGTGCAGTTCTCTTTAGAGACAGAGGGGAAAGGAAACATTCCTTTCAGGAAACCTGATCATGGGGTTGGTTAATCTGGTTCTTTGATACCCGCTCTCCTCCCTTTTCAAAATGCATCGACGCACCAAATGTTTCTACAGTGTTAAGGGGTTCATGGAACAAATAGGGCTGTCCTGCAAGACATGGACAGACCTAGACTTCACACAGTATCTGAAATCCAGATATCCTCGGCCTCTCCAGGCTCTCCTGAGTATTCCCTCATCAGCAAGTCAGAGTTGGGCAGAGCCGGTCTGAAGCCCCTGGTGCTGCTCACTCTGCACGACCGCACACTTCACAGCATGCAGGGATGCGGGGCTCGGCTCCAGAATGGATGATCACCACCACCATTACTGAGACTTGATAGCGAACATAGGTTCTCTTATTATCCCTCCTTGCAGGTGATGACAAGACTCAGTGATGCCAAGACTCAGTGATGCCAAGTGCTGTTGCAAGTGGTGGAGCTCAGATTTGCGCCCAGACAGCCCCACCTCCAAGGGCTTTCCCTTCATCTCTCACTGTTCGCCTTGCGTAGAGGGGCCTGTGGCTCCAGTCAGCACTGCCACCCTCTCCCCGCTCTCCTGTGTTCCAAGTTGTGTCTTCAGCCTCTTCACCTGGTCTCCTGGCCTCCCTGGTTCCTCTGTGAGGACGTCCCTCCCCTGCTGAACTTCTTACCATTACTGCCCGTCCCACCCACTCGGGTACCTGCCTCCCTGGGCACGTTGCAGCCAGGCCGCAGGAACCCTAGTGGGCTGAACCAACTACTTCACTCTGCCTGAAAGGTGTTCCACTCTCTGCTGACTCCTGCCTGTCTTTTCTCCACCATTTGACCACCTGCCTAAGTCATGGGACCTTGGGCATTTAAGTGTCTCACCAATTTCATTTCTTCCCATCTTGGCATGCTTTTTAAAAATCTTTGTGTACCAGTTACTATTTACCTGATTCACTTTTAAAAATTCAGTTTATCTTAAACTTTATATTTTATCTTAAACTTTATATCTTAGCCACAAGAGAAATGAATATTACTTATTACTTATCATTAAAAGTTAAGCATAAAAATAAATATAAAAGGGAAACAGTGCTGGTGAATTCCATCTCTGCACAGCTGCTTGCCTGGAGCTACCAGACTGAGGTTCTTTCTCTTCTTTGTTAAGCTGAGAGGCTGGTCATCCTTAGAGAGGGTGGCACCAAACTAAGACTCTCCATTTGCCCTAATCCAAAGGATTTAAAAGAGAATTACCTACAGAGGGGTTTCACGTACATCAGCTAAAATGATCTTAGACCAGTGATGTCCCTCTTGGGAAAACAGCAGTAGAGGTCAGAGCCCAAACCCAGACCAAGATGACTCTAGACCTGTTCCTACCCCTGAGCTAGTGCTTCCTGAGTCTCTCACCCAGCACCGGGAGGAGACAGTGCATGAAGGAAGCCAGAGTGAGCTTCCCTGGGGACGAGAAGTGGAGGGCTCCAGGCAGCAAGCCCTGCTCCACACCCCACCGCCGCCCACAGGCACCCTTAGTCTCCGGGCCGATGGGATCTGTTTGCCACTCATCTGCCTTAGCAGCCAGCATACTGCAGAGCAGCATGTGCAGCCTTCTGCTCGGAGATGCCCCAGCTAGGAAACGGGACTGTGACAGGCAACCACTCTGCGTAGTGTCTGCTGTGGGAAACTCTAGCAACCCCTCAGTAAGTAACCAACCCTGTTCTACAGACCCAAATTAATCCTCAGCCTGACCACCACACGACCACAGAGACAAACATTCCCAAACTAGAAACCGTGTCTTCTGCCTCTTGAAACCACCACAGTACCAACATGGGCTTAGTTGTGCAGAAGACTTTTCCTGATCTTTCCATATAACCCTGAGGGATGTCTTGGTGTTTTGGCCACTCTGAATCCTTGGCTGAGCAGAAGAGTGACTGTGAGTTGGCAGTTGCTTAAGCAATAGTACAAAGCAGATGCTGCCTTCAGCACTCAGGGGACGAGCCAACCGCGGTCCACAACTGCCTAGGGGTTGTGGATGAAGCTGTGGTGGTCTCCCTGTCCGCATGACAGATCCCTGATGAGGTCAGCAATCCTCTGGTTCCAGGAATTCAGCATGTGCTTTCTGCTTCGGTGAATTTATGCATCGCCTCCCCACACAGGGCTGAGCTCCTGGGAAGGTGTTTTGCGACGGCTTTTAGTATTTGTTCTAAATCACATTAGATGGCAGTGGATCTGCATTTTTTATTTAAATTTGCATTCCTTCCTGAAGTGAAGTGAAAGTCGCTCAGACATATCTGAAACTGTGACCCCATGGACTATACAGTCCATGGAACTCTCCAGACCAGAATACTGGAGTGGGTAGTCTTTCCCTTCTCCAAGGGATCTTCCCAACCCAGGGGTCAAACCCAGGTCTCCCGCATTGCAGGCGAATTCTTTACCAGCTGAGCCACCAGCGAAGCCGTTCTTAGAACACGGTTTCACAGTTTGTTTGTTTTTTTTCTTTTTAAATTTCCCTCTAGGTATTTAATTCTTGGGCCGGCTGCCTCTACACACCATTATATATTATCACTTCCTGTCCCCACTCCCACCCCATGATGGAATTTAGTAGGGTGTGTTGTTTGTAAAATCTGCAAGCATCGCCCCTGACTCTGATAGCAAGTCAGAGAGGAGCGGGTCTCCACACCCTGTTGTGTCAGCAGAGATCATCTGTAATTCATCAAACCCTCCTCTGTGCACGCCATTATTTCGTAGATAATTGGCTGCCTCTCATTTACTCAGAACAGAGCCCTGCAATTGCAAAGCAACTGAGTCAGCCCAAAACAGCATGATTAGTAGCTACAGATATACTGTCAAAGCAAAATCTCGACACTAGAATTTTTGAAAAATCACCATAATTTCAGCCACTGGACCACACATATCATATCATACTCATGGATAGTCGAGGTGAACAAGAAAGGACAGGTTTACTTACTGAGTACATGTTCTGATCACTCAATTGTACCTTTTGAAATCTACCCCATCCACTTAGAAAAAATCTCAGCCTCCTCCACGAGGGTGTCCTCTCAGCTCTGTAACCTCCCATGAGAAAGACCCAAGGAGCAGGTCAGAGTACTCCTATTTCCTTGCGGGGGAGGAAGAGTAACTTCAGCTCCTTGGCCAATTTAGTGCTAAACCTGCGAGGTAAGGCCCATGTTGGGGCATCATCAATACCAGCAAAAGTCTTTGCAATCACTCTTTCAGCCCATCCCCAGATTGATACTTGAAAAGAGTAAGAGATGCCCCCTTGCCCTAGTGATACTTTAGTATGATGTTCTAAAGCTCTTTAGATAAAGGATCCATCATCTTAAGGAAAGCAAGAAAAGATAGTTTAGTTTGCTTTTTCTTCCTCTGCTGTGCATGTTTCTACTGAATTATGCTGCCTCTCCCTTCCTTCTGTGTAGAGTATGTTTACAGAACCAAAGTTCAGTAGCAAGGATTTTAACATTCAGTTATTTGGATTAGCTAAATATAAATCAAGTCTCTATGGTCTAAACTGGGAGTAATAAACCATAGAATCATGGAGACTTTAGACATAACAAAATCTAATATCCCATTAAAGAACACTGAGCACCAGAAATTGATGCTTTCAAACTGTGGCGCTAGAGAAGAATCTTGAAAGTCCCTTGGACTGCAAAGAGATCAAACCAGTCAATCCTAAAGGAAATCAGTCCTGAATATTCACTGGAAAGACTGATGCTGAAGCTGAAGCTCCAATACTTTGGCCACCTGATGCACAGAGCTGACTCAACGGAGAAGACTCTGATGCCAGGAAAGAGTGAGGGTAGGAGGAGAAGGGGGAAACAGAGGGTGAGATGGTTGGATGGCATCACTGATTCAATGGACATGAGTTTGAGCGAATTCCAGGAGATGGTGAAGGACAGGGAAGCCTGGCATGCTGCAGTCCGTGGGGTCACAAAGAGTTGGACACAACTGAGTGACCGAGCAACAACATCCTGTTAAATAATTTTATCATAACTCCAAGGAAAAACCATTTAGTTATACTTTAACCTTCCCTTTTATAAACATTCTTTGAAATAAGTCTACCTCATAGTTCCAAAATGAGGTTTTTAGTTCAGTTTCATTATTTTTAAAATGTTTTACCAAGATCTAGCTTTTTATAAAATATACCCAATAGTTCAGGCAGACGCTTTCCAGGCCTCTAAGGGCTAAAAAATCTACAGAACTGTTCACCTGAGATTTAATTCAAGTGCTCATAGAAATGACTCCTGTCCATAAGTTAATTTTAACCCTTCTGAATCTTGGAACTACATGAGCCATCAGCACAGAGTCCTTTTCAGAAGACTGCAGTCCAAATGCCAAAAGGAACTTTTTCAAGTTTCAAGCTTTACTTGTATCTTGTGAGATGATAAAGTCTATCATCACCATCATCCTTATCTCGTTTCCAGAAATGGATGATTTATCACATGTCAATCTGCATAGTCCCACAAGGCCAAAACCTTCTACAAATATCTACCCACGCCCAAGACTCTTCTTTGTCTACCTGCTTCTCTCTTCTCTTCCACTTTTCACATTTTGTCTTTGTCTCTGCTGTAAAGGAAGGTGAGGGAGCACAGAAGACCCTCCTAGAGGTCATGGGGGGTTAATATGAAGAAAAGCTATGGAAATTCACCTGAATCATCTTTGACTCATCATTTAATAATAGCTAATATTTACACAATTCATGCCATCCTATGCCTAAAATGTCCCTCAGTCACTTCTTATATAGTGAGTGCTCCATTATTCTGATATTCCACCGGCACTAACCAAGTTATCATGTGGGCTCGCAAAATCATGTAAGCTTGCAACCAATCAATTCAGGATATGCTAGCAA
The DNA here is from genome assembly GCF_910594005.1 of Cervus elaphus. NCBI lineage: Eukaryota > Metazoa > Chordata > Mammalia > Artiodactyla > Cervidae > Cervus > Cervus elaphus. Next base: position 52,855,018 of record NC_057838.1, read on the forward strand.
AAGCAGCTCTAAATTGTGCTTCTTCTGGATTTATTTCTTCTCTGAGGATCCAAAAGACACTGCAGTGAGTTCTACTATCTCCAATTTATAATGAGTGGTGAGCCATGAAAACTGCGAGGGCCCATCGGCTATGCCAGTGCGTAGATGGGTTATGTTCCCTCTGATTTCTATTACACTTTAGAGATAATAAATTATGTAAATGTTTGAGTGGTAAGAAATTAGTTCAAGAAGTAATTAAAGAATAAGACCTGTAGGGCAGGCTGTTTTGAGACCACCAAGAAAGAAGTGTGACTTCTGTTTCTATTACTAAACAGACCAGACCCAGACACTGAATTAATGGGATTCTGATTTGCTAGTCCCATTCGGTTCCTGGAAGAAGCAAAGAAAAAAACCACCTCTGGAAGAAAATAATACCATCCAAAATCTTAAATTTTTTCTATAAATATTTTCAAATGAAATGTCCAATACCAGTATACATATGCACACACAACTTATGAGGAGGCAATTTAATGTAAACAAGGTTAGACTTGCCAGACAGCCATTAAAATAAATCTGTTTACTTTCTTTTGGGATGAAAAGGACTAGATTATGCCCCCTCAAAAAAAATTTCACAGAAAGCTAGAATCTATTAAAAATAGAGAGGTAATGTGAAAAAGAACCAAATTCTGCCAAATGCTGTAACTGAAAAATACAGTAACTCAATGAATGAATTTAGCAGCCTGAGTTTGGCAGGCAAGAAGAAATTTAGTGAACTTACAGATGAGCCATGAAAATATAGCATCTGGTCCCATCATTTCATCTCAAATAGATGGGGGAAAAGTGGAAAAACAGTGACAGATTTCATTTTCTTGGACTCTAAAATCACTGCAAATTGTGACTGCAGCCATGAAATTAAAAGATGCTTGCTCATTAGAAGAAAAGCTATAACAAACCTAGATAGCATATTAAAAAGCAGAGACATCACTTTGCCAACAAAGGTCCATATAGTCAAAACTGTGGTTTTTCCAGTGGTCATGTATGGATGTCAAAGTTGGACCATAAAGAAGGCCAAGCATCAAAGAATTGATGCTTTCGTCTAACTGGGGTGTTGGAGAAAACTCTTGAGAGTCACGTGAACAGCAAGGAGACCAAACCATGTAATCCTAAAGGAAACCAACCCTGAATATTCGTTGGAAGGTGTGGAAGCTCCAATATTTGGCCACCTGATATGAAGAGCTGACTTGTTGGAAAAGGCCCTGATGCTGGGAAAGATTGAGGGTAGGAGGAAAAGAGGATGACAGAGGATGAGATGGTTGGATGGCATCACCAACTCAATGATCATGAGTTTGAGCAACCTCCCAAAGGACAGAGAAGCCTGGCATGCTGCAGCCCATGGGGTCGCAAAGAGTCAGACACAACTTAGCAACTGAACAACAACAAAATGAAAATATTCCTAAAGAACCATGAAGAGATGAAAGGAGAGTGGCAAAAATGAGAAGTCAGAAGTATAGACTATACTGAGAAAGTCTAATAGACATGCACAATTCCAAAACAGATTGTGAAAGATATACTTAAATAGATAGTGGCTGAGAATTTTTCAAGTCACCAATTCAAAAATTCAAGAACACTCCAAACCCAGAGTGGGGGTGTAGAATACACACCTAGGCATATCATGGTACAACTGCAGAAAATCAAAGAGTAGTTTGTTAGATTTAATAGTAAGAAGGAAAACAACAACAACAACTTACTTTCTAAGGAGCAATAATTAGACAAAGACAACAGCTTCCTGGATGGCACTAATGGTAAAGAACCTGCCTGCCAGTGCAGAAGATGTAAGAGATGGGGGTTTGATCTCTGGGTCAGGAAGATCCCTTGGAGGCAGGCATGGTAACCCACTCCATATTCCTGCTTTGAAAATGTGCTTAAATATATAAATACCTCCCCTCCCACTTGAGTCTCCTTCCCCTGACTGTCCCACCCCTCTAGGTCATCACAGAGCTGAGCTGAGCTCCCTGTTCTATAGAGCAGCTTCCCACGAGCTGTCTTTTACACATTACGTCAATGCCACTCTCCCAGTCCGTCCCCCACTCCCCTTCCCCCTGCTGTGTCCATATGTCCATTCTCTACTTCTGTCTCTATTTGTGCCTTACAAATAGAGTCATCTGTACCCTTTGTAGTATATTCTGTATGTATGTGTTAATGTACATGTCTGTTTTTCTGACTGACTTTACTCTGATTTTCTGGTCACCACAAATGATCCAATTTCATTCCTTTTGGTGGCTGAGTAATATTCTATTGTGTATATGTACCACATCTTCTTTCTCCATTCCTCTGTTGATGGACCTTTAGTTTGCTTTCATGTCCTGGCTGTTGTAAATAGCGCTGCAATGAACATTGTGGTGCATGGATCTCTTTGAATTACAGTTTCCTCAGAGTAAGTGCCCAGGAGCGGGATTGCTGGCTCACAGGGCACTTCTGCTTTTTGTTGTGGTTTTTTTTTTTTTTACTTTTAGTTTTTTAAGGAACCTCCATAGTGTTCCCCATAGCAGCTGCATCCATTTACATTCCCACCGTCAGTGCAAGAGGGTTCTCTTTTCCCCATACCTAGAGGGTAATTTACTTTTTGATTATGACTCTTATGCATTTATTGGGGAAAAAGCTAAAAGTTACACGAAATGCTAAACATCTTCCTGGTTATTGCACTCATTAAAAAGGAGAAGAGCATATAATGAATAATCTTAGACCAATAAATTTGAAAGTTGGGTTTAAATTCATATTTCTAGAAAAAATACAGTTTACCCAAAGTGACACAAAGTGAAAAATAAAATATGAATAGTTTGATAACTATTACAGAACACTATAGTTAGAAAAGACCCTAATGCTGGGAAAGACTGAAAGCAGGAGAAGGGGACGACAGAGGATGAGATGATTGGATGGCATCACCGACTCGATGGACATGAGTTTGGGGAAACTTGGGAGTTAATGATGGACAGGGAGGCCTGGCGTGCTCCAGTCCCTGGGGTCGCAGAGAGTCAGACACGACTGAGCGACTGAACTGAAAGAACGCAAAGCTGAACTAAAACCCATCTCACAGAGACAGTGTTAGGCCCAGATAACTGTACTAGTGAATTCTACCACACAATTAAGAAAGAAGAATCTGAGTAAGATTTTCAGTGAGAATCTTATGACTGCTGTAACAAATTTTGGCAGAGAAAAGGAAAAAAAAAAAAAGAAAACCTCTCCCAATTCTCAATTTTTTGTATGAGTTGCCTTACACATGAACCTGACAAGAACATAACAGAAAGCAATTCTACAGACTAATTGCACATGGAAACACAGATGCCACTGTCCTAACAGATACCTTATGGGTAGACAGACAGGCATACAGATAAACTGCATGTGTGTGCACACAATCTATGAAAAGGATGAGACATCATGACCAATGTGACATGTTTCACATTAGACTCATCTTATGCTTTTCATCAGGCTAATAAAGAATAAATGATATGATCATCTCAGTAGATGCTGGAAAAGAAAAGACAGAAGCCAACCTCCAACTTAATAAGTATAAAAGTTCTAGAAAAACTTGATCTAGGAAGGGATTTATAGTTAAGGATGAAATGTTGAACACTATTCATCTGAGATTACAAATGAGATAAGAATATTCGCCATTAGCCCTGCTGTTTCCCAGTGTACGCAAGGGCTCAGCTAGAACAGTAAAGCAAGAGCCATAAGTAAAAACCTAGAAGGATTAAAAAGGAAAGAATAAAACTGCCATTACTCACAGACAAAATGATACATGCAGAACGCTCCAAAGCATGTACGGAGAGACAATTAAAATTAACCAGAAAGCTTAGCAAGGCCTTTGACTATTAAGTTCTGAATTTCTCAGCTACTATTGTAGCTCAGCCTGCCATAACAAAATGCCATAGACTGGGTAGCTCAAATAAAAGATAATTATTCCTCACAGTGCTGGAGGCTGGAAGTCTAAGATCAGGGTGCCAATACACTGGGGTTCTGGCAAGAGCCCTTCTCCTGGTCTGTAGCCGGCCACCTGCTCACTGTGTCCTCATGTGAGGAAGAGAGTGAACTTTAATTTCACTCTTTTTAAAAGTCCATAAATCCCATCATGGGGCCTCTGCCTCATCTAAACCTGATTACCTCCTAAAGGCCATGTGTCCTATCACATTGGGAGTTAGAGCTTCAACCTGTGAATTTTGGAAGGACACAATCCATAAGAGCCACACAGAATACGAAAAAAATTAAAGTTGGCTTATATTAACATCAGAAATCAAATACCAAAAAATAAGAAAATTTATGCAAATTTCTAGGTAGAAAACCATAAAATGTTATTAAGAATCATTACTGAGGAATTAAATAAATGGAGATAAGAGTGACTCAATTTTATATAGACTCAAGTCTTCTCAGATTTACCTATAAATTCCCTGCTACTCACATCAAAATTCCTGTTAATTTTTGTTGGTGGTAATGGGTTTCTTTTTTTGTAAAAATTTAAAAGTTAATTCTAAAATGCTTATGGAAATGTAGCCTGAGAGTATTAAAAAAAAAAAAATACAGAAGCACAGGAGGGCTTACTGTAAAGGAAACTGACTTGTTACAGGGCTACAAAAGCTAAGAGGGCATGATGTTGGAACAAGGAGAGACAGACTGATGAAGCAAGACAGAAAGCCCAGAAAGAGATCCAGGCATATATGAATGCTTGATATAAGATAAAAATGACATCCAAGAACTATGGGGAAAGGGAAATCTCCCCAATAAATTATTCTGGAAAAATTGTATATCGATGTAGAAAACTCATTAAACTATATCCCACCTCACACCATATTCAAAAGTCAATTCCAAGAGAGGAGCCAAGATGGCGGAGGAGTAGGATGGGGAGACCACTTTCTCTCCTACAAATTCATCAAAAGAATAACTGAACGCAGAGCAAACTTCGCAAAACAACTTCGGATCGCTAGCTGAGGTCATCAGGCACCCAGAAAAGCAACCCATTATCTTCGAAAGGAGGGCTGTATAGTTGGAGAAGTCCTGAGACTACAGGAAGAATAAAACTGAAATCCAGAGGCAGGAGACTTAAGCCCAAAACCTGAGAACACCAGAAAACTCCTGACTACATGGAACTTTAAGTAATAAGTGACCATCCAAAAGCCTCCATACCTACACTGAAACCAACCACCACCCAAGAGCCAATAAGTTTTAGAGCAAGACATACCACGCAAATTCTCCAGCAACGCAGGAACATAGCCCTGAACATCAACATACAGGCTGCCCAAGGACACACCTAACACATAGACCCATCTCAAAACTCATTACTGGGCACTCCATTGCTCTCCAAAGAGAAGAAATCAAGTTCCACACACCAGAACACTGACGCAAGCTCCCCTAACCAGGAAATCTTGACAAGCCAATCGTCTAACCCCACCCACTGGGTTAATCCTCCACAATAAAAAGGAACCACAGACCTCCAGAATACAGAAAGCCCACTCCAGATACAGCAATCTAAACAAGATGAAAAGGCAAAGAAATACCCAACAGGTAAAGGAACATGAAAAATGCCCACCAAGTCAAACAAAAGAGGAGGAGATAGGGAATCTACCTGAAAAAGAATTTAGAATAATGATAATAAAAATGATCCAAAATCTTGAAAACAAAATGGAGTTACAGATAAATAGCCTGGAGACAAAGATTGAAAAGATTCAAGAACTGTTTAATAAAGACCTAGAAGAAATAAAAAAAGAGTCAATTAAAAATGAATAATGCAATGAATGAGATCAAAAACACTTTGGAGGGAACCAAGAGTAGAATAACGGAGGCAGAAGATAGGATAAGTGAGGTAGAAGATAAAATGGTGGAAATAAATGAAGCAGAGAGGAAAAAAGAAAAAAGGATCAAAAGAAATGAGGACAACCTCAGGGACCTCTGGGACACTGTGAAACGCCCCAACATTCGAATCATAGGAGTTCCAGAAGAAGAAGACAAAAAGAAAGGCCATGAGAAAATACTCGAGGAGATAATAGCTGAAAACTTCCCTAAAATGGGGAAGGAAATAGCCACCCAAGTCCAAGAAGCCCAGAGAGTCCCAAACAGGATAAACCCAAGGCGAAACACCCCAAGACACATATTAATCAAATTAACAAAGATCAAACACAAAGAACAAATATTAAAAGCAGCAAGGGAGAAACAACAAATAACACACAAAGGGATTCCCATAAGGATAACAGCTGATCTATCAATAGAAACCCTCCAGGCCAGAAGGGAATGGCAGGACGTACTGAAAGTAATGAAAGAGAATAACCTACAACCTAGATTACTGTATCCAGCAAGGATCTCATTCAGATATGAAGGAGAATTCAAAAGCTTTACAGATAAGCAAAACCTGAGAGAATTCAGCACCACCAAACCAGCTCTTCAACAAATACTAAAGGATCTTCTCTAGATAGGAAATACAGAAAGGTTGTATAAACGTGAACCCAAAACAACAAAGTAAATGGCAACGGGACCACACCTATCAATAATTACCTTAAATGTAAATGGGTTGAATGCCCCAACCAAAAGACAAAGATTGGCTGAATGGATACAAAAACAAGACCCCTATATATGCTGTCTACAAGAGACCCACCTAAAAACAAGAGACACATACAGACTAAAAGTGAAGGGCTGGAAAAAAATATTTCATGCAAACGGAGACCAAAAGAAAGCAGGAGTCGCAATACTCATATCAGATAAAATAGACTTTCAAATAAAGGATGTGAAAAGAGACAAAGAAGGACACTACATAATGATCAAAGGATCAATCAAAGAAGAAGATATAACAATTATAAATATATATGCACCCAACATAGGAGCACCGCAATATGTACGGCAAACACTAACGAGTATGAAAGAGGAAATTAATAGTAACACAATAATAGTGGGAGACTTTAATACCCCACTCACAACTATGGATAGATCAACTAAACAGAAAATTAACAAGGAAACACAAACCTTAAATGACACAATGGACCAGCTAGACCTAATCGATATCTATAGGACATTTCACCCCAAAACAATCAACTTCACCTTTTTCTCAAGTGCACACGGAACCTTCTCCAGAATAGATCACATCCTGGGCCATAAATCTGGTCTTGGAAAATTCAAAAAAATTGAAATCATTCCAGTCATCTTTTCTGACCACAGTGCAGTAAGATTAGATCTCAATTACAGGAAAAAAATTGTTAAAACTTCAAACATATGGAGGCTAAATAACACGCTTCTGAATAACCAACAAATCATAGAAGAAATCAAAAAAGAAATCAAAATATGTATAGAAATGAATGAAAATGAAAACACAACAACCCAAAACCTATGGGACACTGTAAAAGCAGTGCTAAGGGGAAGGTTCATAGCATTACAGGCTTACATCAAGAAACAAGAAAAAAACCAAATAAATAACCTAACTCTACACCTAAAGCAATTAGAGAAGGAAGAAATGAAGAACCCCAGAGTTAGCAGAAGGAAAGAAATCTTAAAAATCAGGGCAGAAATAAATGCAAAAGAAACTAAAGAGACCATAGCAAAAATCAACAAAGCTAAAAGCTGGTTTTTTGAAAAAATAAACAAAATTGACAAACCATTAGCAAGACTCATTAAGAAACAAAGAGAGAAAAACCAAATTAACAAAATTAGAAATGAAAATGGAGAGATCACAACAGACAACACTGAAATACAAAGGATCATAAGAGACTACTACCAGCAGCTCTATGCCAATAAAATGGACAACTTGGATGAAATGGACAAATTCTTAGAAAAGTATAACTTTCCAAAACTGAACCAGGAAGAAATAGAAGATCTTAACAGACCCATCACAAGCAAGGAAATCGAAACTGTCATCAAAAATCTTCCAGCAAACAAAAGCCCAGGACCAGATGGCTTCACAGCTGAATTCTACCAAAAATTTAGAGAGGAGCTGTCACCTATCTTACTCAAACTCTTCCAGAAAATTGCAGATGAAGGTAAGCTTCCAAACTCATTCTATGAGGCCACCATCACCCTAATTCCAAAACCAGACAAAGATGCCACAAAAAAAGAAAACTACAGGCCAATATCACTGATGAACATAGATGCAAAAATCCTTAACAAAATTCTAGCAAACAGAATCCAACAACATATTAAAAAAATCTTACACCATGACCAAGTGGGCTTTATCCCAGGAATGCAAGGATTCTTTAATATCCGCAAATCAATCAATGTAATACACCACATTAACAAATTGAAAGATAAAAACCATATGATTATCTCAATAGATGCAGAGAAAGCCTTTGACAAAATTCAACACTCATTTATGATTAAAACTCTCCAAAAAGCAGGAATAGAAGGAACATACCTCAACATTATAAAAGCCATATATGACAAACCCACAGCAAGCATCACCCTCAATGGTGAAAAATTGAAGGCATTTCCCCTGAAATCAGGAACAAGACAAGGGTGCCCACTCTCACCACTACTATTCAACATAGTGTTGGAAGTTCTGGCCACAGCAATCAGAGCAGACAAAGAAGTAAAAGGAATCCAGATAGGAAAAGAAGAAGTAAAACTCTCACTGTTTGCAGATGACATGATCCTCTATATAGAAAACCCTAAAGACTCTACCAGAAAATTACTAGAGCTAATCAATGAATATAGTAAAGTTGCAGGATATAAAATTAACACACAGAAATCCCTTGCATTCCTATATACTAACAATGAAAAAACAGAAAGAGAAATTAAGGAAACAATACCATTCACCATTGCAACAAAAAGAATAAAATACTTAGGAGTATATCTACCTAAAGAAACAAAAGACCTATACATAGAAAACTATAAAACACTGATGAAAGAAATCAAAGAGGACACAAACAGATGGAGAAACATACCATGTTCATGGATTGGAAGAATCAATATTGTCAAAATGGTTATTCTACCCAAAGCAGTCTATAGATTCAATGCAATCCCTATCAAGCTACCAACGGTATTTTTCACAGAACTAGACCAAAGAATTTCACAATTTGTATGGAAATACAAAAAACCTCGAATAGCCAAAATAATCTGGAGAAAGAAGAATGGAACTGGAGGAATCAACCTGCCTGACTTCAGACTCTACTACAAAGCCACAGTCATCAAGACAGTATGGTACTGGCACAAAGACAGATATATAGATCAATGGAACAGAATAGAAAGCCCAGAGATAAATCCACGAACCTATGGACACCTTATCTTTGACAAAGGAGGCAAGGATATACAATGGAAAAAAGACAACCTCTTTAACAAGTGGTGCTGGGAAAACTGGTCAACCACTTGTAAAAGAATGAAACTAGAACACTTTCTAACACCATACACAAAAATAAACTCAAAATGGATTAAAGATCTAAATGTAAGACCAGAAACTATAAAACTCCTAGAGGAGAACATAGGCAAAACACTCTCCGACATAAATCACAGCAAGATCCTCTATGACCCACCTCCCAGAATATTGGAAATAAAAGCAAAACTAAACAAATGGGACCTAATGAAACTTAAAAGCTTTTGCACTACAAAGGAAACTATAAGTAAGGTGAAAAGACAGCCCTCAGATTGGGAGAAAGTAATAGCAAATGAAGAAACAGACAAAGGATTAATCTCAAAAATATACAAGCAACTCCTGCAGCTCAATTCCAGAAAAATAAATGACCCAATCAAAAAATGGGCCAAAGAACTAAACAGACATTTCTCCAAAGAAGACATACAGATGGCTAACAAACACATGAAAAGGTGCTCAACATCACTCATTATTAGAGAAATGCAAATCAAAACCACAATGAGGTACCATTACACGCCAGTCAGGATGGCTGCTATCCAAAAGTCTACAAGCAATAAATGCTGGAGAGGGTGTGGAGAAAAGGGAACCCTCTTACACTGTTGGTGGGAATGCAAACTAGTACAGCCGCTATGGAAAACAGTGTGGAGATTTCTTAAAAAACTGGAAATAGAACTGCCATATGACCCAGCAATCCCACTTCTAGGCATACACACTGAGGAAACCAGATCTGAAAGAGACACGTGCACCCCAATGTTCATCGCAGCACTGTTTATAATAGCCAGGACATGGAAGCAACCTAGATGCCCATCAGCAGATGAATGGATAAGGAAGCTGTGGTACATATACACCATGGAATATTACTCAGCCATTAAAAAGAATTCATTTGAACCAGTCCTAATGAGATGGATGAAGCTGGAGCCCATTATACAGAGTGAAGTAAGCCAGAAAGATAAAGAACATTACAGCATACTAACACATATATATGGAATTTAGAAAGGTGATAACGATAACCCTATATGCAAAACAGAAAAAGAGACACAGAAATACAGAACAGACTTTTGAACTTTGTGGGAGAATGTGAGGGTGGGATATTTCAAAAGAAGAGCATGTATACTATCTATGGTGAAACAGATCACCAGCCCAGGTGGGACGCATGAGACAAGTGCTCCGGCCTGGTGCACTGGGAAGACCCAGAGGAATCGGGTGGAGAGGGAGGTGGGAGAGGGGATCGGGATTGGGAATACATGTAAATCCATGGCTGATTCATATCAATGTATGACAAAACCCACTGGAAAAAAAAAATAATAATAAAAAAAAAAAAAAGTCAATTCCAGGTGGATTATAGTTCAAAGTCTGAAGGGCAACCTTAGAAGGGAATATAGGAAAACATTGTCATGGTCATGCTATAGGGAAAGACTTTTTAAATAGGATACAAAAGCATTGTTATAAAAAAGATGGATCGACTACATTCAAATTAATTTTGTTTATCAAAAAAACCATTAAGAGAGAGTAAGAGTGAGAAATGCAAGATACAGAGTGGGAGAACGTATTTGCCACATTATGAACAAGGAAGGGTCAGTACCCACAAGATAGTATTTTTAAAGAAAAAGAAAAAAAATGTATAAGCCACTTAGAGAAAGTCAACAGCCCAGTAGAAACTACAAAACCATTTGAATAAGCACTTTGTAAAAGATTGGTCTTGGACTGTCTAATAATCTTTAGTCATCAGGGAAACATACTTTAAACACAATGAAATACCACTGTATACCCACAATAGCCAAAATTTTAAATGACTGACAATATCAAGTGTCTGCAAGAATGTAGAACAACAGAAACACAAAAGAACACATACTGCATGATTGTGTTTGAATCAAGTTCACGAACAGGCAAAACTAAATTATAGTATTTAGAGATACATTCATTTAGGGAGGAAATGAATATAAAGGAAAGCAAAGAATCCATCACCATAAAAATCAGCCCAGTGGTTATCTTTGTGGAGGAGGCAAGAAGAAGCCTGTGATTCAGAAGAGGAGTGTGGGGTGGGAGGGTAGAAAGGCTGGTAGTGTTCTATTCCTTGTCACAGTGTGGCAAAACACATGTTTGCTTTATATTAATTCTATAAGCTATATATATATATATGTAGATATAGTATATACATATGTGTGTGTGTGTGTGTGTATAAAACACTTTTCTGCATATGTTATATTTCACAGTTATTGTTAGTCGTTCAGTCATGTCTGACTCTTTGTGACCCCATGGACTACAGCCCACCAGGCTCCTCTGTCCATGGGATTCTCCAGACACGAATACTGGAGTGGATTGCCATTCCCTTCTCCAGGGATCTTCCCAACTCAGGGGTTGAACCCTAGTCTCCTGTATTGCAGGTGGATTCTTTACCATCTGAGTCACCAGGGAAGCCCATATTTCACAGTAAAAAAAGGACTATATATAAATCAGAAATGTGAAAAATTTTGAGTTTAGGAGAGAAGAAAAGGCAGGAGGAGAGTGGCTGTAATGTATGGTCTAACTGCTGGCTGGATATTCAGTCATTCCAGAATAAGTTTAAACAGAAAAGAACAGTTGTTGCATATAATCTTCACAGACACTTTGCTCCTGAAACAGAGCAGGGTTATATGCTCCACCCCCGGCCCCCTCAACCCCATATCTTCAGCCTGCCTTTTGTCTGTGAAGAAAACTTTAGCCAAAGAGTAAGTTTAATCAGAGAAATGAGAAAATGCCAAAACAAAGGAAAACAGTCAAACAGGTCAAAACAATAATAGTTTAGTCTGTAAACAAAGTCAGGAGCCTTTAGTTCCTCCAGTGCTATAGATAAAATTCTGTGAGCTGTCTTATAGATACTGAAAACCCCACCAGGTGGAAGAAGTTAACTACACGATGACTGGACTGTAGCCATGACATAAGCTGCCACAGTTCCAAGAACTGGCCTCGGGGAGATGGAAACAAACTGGCCCTGGAGCTGAAGATTAACTGTACCTAAGACACTCGAGGTGACACCGATCAGACCACCGATGACCAACGCCAATGTGACTGCCAGAGCTAACTCTGCTGCTTCTGCGTGTAGCCCCCTCCCTCTGTCTATAAAAGCTCTTGTCCACTGGTTGTCAATGGGGGTTGGCGGGGAGGTCGGCCTTTGGATAGCAGCCCGCCCCCAGGTTGCCAGCCTCCAAAATAAAGCAAAGTTTCCTTTCCACCAACCTGGCCTCTCTACTGGCTTTTGAGCAGCAAGCAGCCAGACCCTACATTCAGTTACATTGCTGCATCTGAGTCTATTCTCCTCCTGGCCATCCTCCCAAACTTGAAGGGACCACCAAGGCCTAGAAGATTATCATTTCAAGAGCTGCAGGAAAAACCAGCACAGATGATGCTTCATCTTTCATGATCCTTGATGATACCAATTATGGCCATCTCATTATGGGCAAGTTATATGAAGCACTACACAGGTTTTATTTCAGTGAAATCCCACAGCCATCCTCTAGTATTGTCCCGGTGTTCAGATGTAGAAACTGAAGCTTACGGTTGCTCTGGGACTTTTCCCAGGACTCTTAGGTTATACATGGAGAGTTAGGGCCACCCGGACAGTCTAACTCTGGAGCCCACACTTACCTTTACACTAAAATTGGTGGTTCTCTGTATAGACATGTCCTCCTCTGCTTAAGCTCGAGCTAACCAAACAGAAGGGTTGTACGATGAAGCCGAGGTGCAACATATAGCATACACTTGCTTCTTCACTAACTTCAAGAAAAGTACCAGTATTTGGTGATTTCTGTGCTGGGGGCTTTGTGTAGGTCACTTTATCCACTTATCACAACCGCCCTGCCAAAGAGGCAGTGCTGCTCTGGGTTCCCTTTGCAACAACAATTATGGATTGAATATTTGCCTGGAAGGTACAACTGCATTTGATGAAGAGGAGTGTATCAATCACAGTTACTCAACCCTGGACCATAACGCACAAGATTCTGTACTCTTGGGACCAGTGAGGACTCCCAAGGGCTCCATTCAAGACCTTCAGGTTTGAGTTTTCTTTAGAGATAGGGTGTGTTCACCAAGGGTCTATAATTAGCCCTTGAATTTCAAAACATTTAGAAAACTATGGAGAGGGTCAAGCAGAAAATAGGACAGGCGTAGCAGACAGGGGACTTGGTTACTGCCAATCTCATCTGGAAAGCACAGCTGTAGGCGCTGCGCTTGACCAGTTAGCCAAGCTAGCTTCTCCACCATGTGGTATGTGGACTCAGGGGTGGTATGGACTAGACTTCAGGCTTCTGGCAGTCATCTTGCTCCTCACTTGGAAAAGCAATGCAGGAGAAGCCTCCAGAGGAAAGGGAGACAAAAGATAAACTGAGGAAAGGAATCCTGACAGCCACTGAGCGCGCATGTGACTGTACTCTGAGCAAGTCAGCAGTGCAGTGTCAGCCCTACCTGGGGTCAAATCCATTTCCCTCCCTTATCCCATCTGATAACTTGGTGTCAATCCTGTCTCACCTCCCATGCCCACAGACAATTACCTGCCCTCCAAGAGCCACCCCCACGGTCGAGGATTAGCCAATCAATTTTAATGTGTCTTTAAGAGATTTTTCCAAGTGTGCAAGTCAGTGCATAAGATGATAGATCACGTAATAATTAAAGCATTAAAAGAGCCCAATTGAGGATTTTCTTTCCGCCAGCAGATATCTTTAGGTCAAGAAGGGCTATAAAAACCGGCAGATCATTTTCATTCCTTTAAGACAGGCCAAAAAAATGACTTAGAATGTAATTAGATGTTCTTAGCAATTTTCCTTCGCTAGAGCTCCATACCATATTCCAGAGAGGCTCCAAAAAAATAGTACAGAGCTGTGGACATTCTGAGCTGCAAGCTGATGGCGTGGTATTGTTTTGGAGAAATGAAAGCCCATGATATTGCAAGAGTCATTTTTTTAATTAGAAATGATAAGCCAGAGTCACAGAGAGCTATGGGAAAGGGGAGCATTCTAACAGGCAGAATGCCGGTCTGGGCCGCTCAGGGCTCCTCTCAGAACTCTGCCCCCTCTCTTATCTCTCTGTGACTCCTGCAGATTCCAGAGTTATCAATTTGAACAAGGAATATGTGCAATGAAGTGCATCAGGATTTATCTGTGACACCCCTATCAAGGGTTTGCTTTATTACTCTCCTTTCAAGGATCTTTATCTACTGGGGCAGTTCGTTGGTTTTTTTTTTTTTTTTTCTTTTTTCTTTTTCTAAGTTTGAAGATCTTGTTTGTGGTTAATTTTTATTTCTTAATCTTTCAAAAGAATGGTACTAAATGGAAATGAAAAGTAGTATAAGAGTTTAACAGAAAGTTATTTTCAGTAAAGCCTAAGAACTCCCCTCATTATGGGTGAGGTTTCATGATACTGCAGTTAAAAATATACCTTCTTTATATAGACTCTCTTATTTTAACTGTTGACTGGGACTCTTAAAAGGCACACCTATACCCTCAATCAGGGCTCCCGTGATGGTTCAGCAGTAAAGAATCCACCTGCCGATGTAGCCTGAGCCAGGAAGATCCCCTGGAGGAGGAAACGGCAACTCACTCCAATATTCTTGCCTGGGAAATCCCACGGACAAAGGAGCCTGGCAGATTGTGGTCCATGGGGACACAAAAGAATCGGACACGACTCAGCACAACAATATGCCCTCAAACTCACCCAAGGTCATAAAAAAAAGAATGGACATACTAAAATAGTAAATCTGTTAAGATTGCAATCCTTTTAATGGGCCATCAGATCATGTTCCTTCCCCATACTTTGTAAAGCCAGCCAGGCCTAATCACAGTGGGCCGTGTAGGCCATAGCCGGTGACTTAGGATAAAATCCAGTCTCATGGCCCCAACTCTCCTCCATACTCTGGCTTCCAGCTTTCCTGCTTCCTTGCTCTTCCTAGACTATATCACACAAGCTCCCATCTCAGGGCCCTGACATTTTTTGGCCCCCATGGCTGGGATTCTTTTCTTTCCTTCTTCCATTCAGCATTCAACTCAAATGTCCACCCACTCAGAAAGGCCTTTCTCAAGTGCTCAATCTAAAGCAGAGCCCTGTTTCCTCCTTAAACTTGCCTCATTTTTCTTCACAGCACTCAGCGTCCCCTGTCATCATGTTATAGACTCATTTGTTTGTCTGTATCTTCCACTAGCAAGTAAGTGTCTGAGGACAGGGCCATTGTCTTTGGCATTTAGAACAGCCCCTGTTATCTCCTGGGTGCTCAGAAACACTGAGTGAATGAATGAGTGACAATAGTTCTGTAGAGTCTAGACCTTCCTCTGGGCCAGGTACCATGCTAAGTGCCTCACCTGTATCATCTTTAGTGGTCATAACAACTCTGTGACATAGGTGCTATCTTCCTGTTTTGTAGATGATGAACTAAGGCCCAGATGGGCAAAGTAATTTGATAAAGATAATACATCTAATAAGTCACGGGCATAACTTGAGTGCAGAGCCCAGGTACTTAAATACTATGTCAACTCTGTAGACATTCCCAGGGCTCCCCTTGCCGCCCCCACCAGCTTCCCCGTGTTTTCAGAGCCGGGGCCCCGGGCTACTGTCTCAGAGCCGTGCTGACCACCAGGATGAGAATGTGAGCCACACATGTCCTTTGACATTTTCCAGAAGCCAGATTAAGGACTGCTGCTGCTGCTGCTAAGTCGCTTCAGTCGTGTCCGACCCTGTGCGACCCCATAGACGGCAGCCCACCAGGCTCCTCTGTCCCTGGGATTCTCCAGGCAAGAACACTGGAGTGGGTTGCCACTTCCTCCTCCGAGATTAAGGACAAATTAGTGTTACTACATTTACCCAATATATTGAAATATTATCATTTCACTATCTTAACAATGTAAAAAATCATAATATAAAAATTATATAAGTGTTAAAATAAATGTGGTGTTTTATGTTCTTTGTTTAGAGTCAGTCTTTGAAGGCCGGTAGATATTTTACTCTTTCCCCAGCCTCCATTCAGACAAGCCCCGTCTGTCAGCGCATTACCCATGTGTGCCTGCTGGCTGCCACCGCGGTGGACACTGCAGTGTTGACAAGGGGCTGATCTCCACAGTGAGGCGGGTCTGGTTCCAGTCCCACTTACTGTGGGGCTCTGAGATCCACCCCACGGGACTTACGGGAAGATTACAGGAGTTTCCCACACGTAGGTCTGCACACCCCGAGCACAGCAGCTGGCCAGCTGACACCCTGAACAGAGGGGTTTCCCTCCCACCCAGGAAAGAGCAGCCTTGGGGCCCCTCACCTCACTCCAGCTGAGCCCCCCGAGCCTCTGGCCGTGCTGTCTGCCAGGGTGGGGAGGTCTGCAGTGGGAGGGACAGAGTGGGGGAGACAGGCCCCAAGCCGATGCCTCATCCCCGGACCATCCCGCTGAGCTCTGGAGTAGAGCTGAGCCTTCTGGCCCTCGTGTAGCGGGCCCTGCATATGCCCTCCCTGCCTCAGGGGGTCTTGTCCTAGACTAAATGGCCCTTAAATCCCCAAAGTGAGCAATTAGCTCTATCAGAGGCGCAGAAAGCTTTCATCTCTCTACTGAGAAAAATCAGAGACTGTGCATCTTTGGGCTGGAAGGGACTTTAAAGAACATATAAATCAACCTGTTGTTTTACAAAGGAAGAGACTGTGGTCTGGAGAGGGGATGTAAGTTGCCCGGTGCCCACACTGACTCACAGGATTACAACTTAACCCTTTGTATTTACAGCCCGTCTGAACATACACAGAGATGGAGCCACACATGCCCCCGTAGGGGCGGCCGACGCCTCTGCATGGGATGCGTCATCTTTTGTCTTTTCACCATCTGCATGTCTACCCTCAGCACTAGACCCTCAGGAGATGCAGCATAGTGGGAAACAGTCTCTATTCCCTACACCCTGCAGTGGTGTCTTCTTCAAGGGTTTTGAACCCTTGCTTTTTGGGTGCCATATGCAACTTGCATGCAGCTCAGTTCTTTGTGAGTAACTGAGGTAAACCATAACCTATTTGACCATCAGTTTCTCAGCAATACAACATTAAACACATCATCTCTGTTTTTGGTGAGAGGCTCTGCTTCGGGTTATAGACTTTTATCCATTAGCCTAAGGATTTTTTTTTTTTTTGGATCATAATCTCAGCTCACACACAAGGCAAAGGGAACAGAGTTCTATCAATGTCGGTACCTTTTAAAGGGTGGAAAGGAAAAAAAATAATAATAACCCCATTAGTCTGTTAAATGTGCTGAACCCCGACAAATTCTCACTGTGACAATTCTTGAGTGTTTGTCTGTAATCCCTCAGCAAATACACCTTTTATTCAACTATGGAGTTGTAGACACTCCAGACGCAAGTGTCATTAATTAAATAACACACTCAGCAAACCCTCGGAGCCATTCATTATCCAACGTGTCCTGCTCCATGCTCGGCTTGAAAATTCTCTTCTAACAGGAGCACACAACTAGAGCGGAGGAGAGCGCTGAAGGAAGGTGACCCTCAAAAGCATGATAAGAAGCAGTCCCTGCTAGACAGAGTAAATGAAACAGCACGCAGGCCTCCTAGCTTTGCCTCTGCCCCTCAGAGGGTTTGAAGGGAGGGAATGTGTTTCACATTGTAGGGACTTTCTTTCTCAAAATTAGTTTCTTTCATGAAAGACGGAAGTAAATATAAAGTAATCCTTTTTCATTTCGACTTGAGTCTTGGGGAAAGGTAATATCAAGCTGCAGATTTAGAGACAAATAAAGAAGCCGGTTCTTCATAAACTCTGTCAGGATGAGAAAGCCTTTTAGGGAGAGCCTTTTCAAGGCACAGATACAAGGAGGTGATGTCTATGGACCAAAGAGGGGAGAGAAAAGCCTTACTGCCTTCAAGTGGGACATGAGAACCTGCCCAGGGAGTAGCAAGAGTTGCCTAGGGGTGAGTTCACCAAGCCTCAGAGTGGGTGTAGTCTCATTTGCCGTGACAGGATGGGATCAAAGAGGTGACAAGCCCCGCAGGGCTGCCCAGTCACACAGCCACAAGGCTGGCATCATGCTTCTTGCATATTCACTGTCCTTTGTGTTTGATCTGTCCCTTCAGAGAGCAAAGTGACAGTGCTGAATCTGTGGCCACGCAGCCTGGGGGTGGGCCTGACCTCGCCGCAGGGCAGACAGAGGTCTGCGCCTCCCCTCCCGGGGGTCTGGCCCCATGGTGCCCAGAGCTGCTTTCTGTGCCCCCTTCGAGATGACAAACACACAGGACTGGGAAACAGACCTCCCCCCACCCTGTTTAAAGGGAAGTTAATTAACACCCTCTAGTAGCAGGAAGCTGTTATTAATCGCAGAGGGACAATTTTGAGTGAGAAAATGTGCTGGCGAGTTGCCCTGCTCTCTAGAGTCCATCATCACATCACTGGGTTTCCGGCCCCTGCACTTGGGAGTAACCCCTTCCTGCCTCTAGACAGAAGGACAATTGCATCACCTCGGTTACTAATCAGAGCTGCTCTCTGATCCTTGTCCCTTCTCCCCCAGCTTCTTCTTTACCTATATGCTGTAAGAGATTGCCACCAGCGGCTCTTGTGATCCAATTTCTCAGACCAAGTTTATTAAGAAAAAATCTGAGAAGCAGGGGTCAGGGGTGCCTGTCCTTAGAAAATTGCTCACCTTGTTTTTGGTGTGAGCGGAATGACTTTGCATGCCTGTCTGCCCTGTACACGGGCCTGCTACAAACCAAGTTACTTTTATAGCAGAGAACTGTTACAGAGGAATTTTATGTCACAGTCTCACGCCTTTGTTTTGTGCCTGAGTGTAGTTACTTTGTTGTTGTTTTTTATTGCAAGATATTTGCTTTACAATATTGTGCTGGTTTCTGCCATACATCAACATGAATCAGCCACAGGTATATATGTCCCCGCCCTCTTAAACTTCCCTCCCATTTTCACCCCATCCCACCCTCCAGGTAGTCACAAAGCAAAATTCCCACTGGCGATCTGTTTTACACGTGGTAAGGTGTATGTTTCCATGCTACTCTCTCAATTCGCCCCGCCCTCTCCTTTCCCCACTTCGTCCACAGGTCTGTTCTCTGTGTCTGCCTCTCCATTGCTGCCCTGCAGGTTCATCAGTACTATTTTTCTAGACTCCACACACATGTGTTAATATACAGTATTTGTCTTTGTTTTAAAACCATTTCTGTGTCAGCGTCGGGAAGGAAGGAAAACAAGTTCGTGCATTCATTCTTTTGGGCAAGAGGCACTACTTTTGATGGACAATATTTGCCCTGTACATGTGGCTCTGCTGAGAAAGCAGAGGACAGCCAACCAGAGCAGAGGCTGAATATTTGCCATGGAGGCCTCCTGAAACCTGTCTGCAGTACCTCCATTGCTTTGGGGCTTTCAGAGCATTCTATTGGGAGCACACTTTGAAACTGGCCTGAAGGCTTCATGCCCAGTAATTCCCTGCCACAGAACTAGGCCACACTCTAGATGGTTAGATCAGAGTCTCTGAGGGTGGTGGGGAGGCCTGGCAGTGTTTAGACCTCCCCAGGGCATTCCCACAGAGTAGCACCGGTGAGGAACACTGTCCGAAAGACAGACGACAGCGGATTGCATTTTTACAGTCCCAAATGTTCCTTTCACACTCTACCCAGTTAGAACGAAATTAAAAGACTCTTGCTCCTTGGAAGAAAAGCTATGACAAACTTACACCACATATTAAAAACCAGAGACATCATCTTGCCAAAAAAGCTCCATACAGTCAAAGCCGAAATGGCAGCCCACTCCAGTATTCTCGCCTGGAGAATCCCATGGACAAAGGAGCCTGGCAGGCTACAGTCCACGGGATCGAAAGAGTAGGACTAAACCTAAGTCACCATGGTTTTTCCAGTAGTCATGTATGGATGTAAGAGTTGGGCCATAAAGAAGGCTGAGGGCCGAAGAATTGATGGTTTCATACTGTGGTGCTGGAGAAGACTCTTGAGAGTCCCTTGGAAAGCACAGAGATCAAACTGGTCAATCCTAAAGGAAATCAACCCTGAATATTCATTGGAAGGACTGAAGCTGAAGGTTCAATACTCTGGCCACCTGATGTGAAGAGCCAACTCACTGGAAAAGACCCTGAATGCTGGGAAAGACTGAAGGCAGGAGAAGGGGATGAGAGAGGACGAGATGGTTGGATGGCATCACCGACTCAATGGACGTGAGTTTGAGCAAACTCCAGGAGATGGTGAAGGACAGGGAAGCCTGCCTTGCTGCAGTTCATGGGGTCACAAAGAATAGGACACAACTCGGTGACTGAGCAACGAAAAAAGACAACCAGTTAGGTCACCTGGGGGCAGCTCGCATCCAGGTTCCTCTATAGAAAGAGAGACAGTGATCTGTTTTCTTAGCATCAAAGCCCATCTCCCTTGGCCCTCTAGGATGCAGGAAGAATGGGGTCAAGAGGGAGGAGTCTCCTTTACTGACACAGTAAGAAGAGCTTGCCTTGAACACACACACACACACAGGTTGGATCTGTTTAAAACAAAGGATTCTGCCCTTTGTGTGTGTGTGTGTGAAGAGAGACTTTATGGAGCCTGGTGATGCCTGCATATTAAGGGGAAGTAGGGCGTGATTCATTCAGACCCCAGCTGGAATCCCTTGACCCCCTGTACCGTCAGTCATGACAACAAACTGCAGATGGATTCTAGAGACTCTCCTGAAGCTTTCAAGGAGAGATGGGTGAAGAGCCCACAGCAGGTCTTACTCAAAACTTAGGTGAGGGCTTCCCTGGTGGCTCAGTGGTAAAGAATCCGCCTGCCAATGCAGGAGACTTGGCTTCAATCCCTTATCTGGGAAGATCTCACACGCCGCGGAGCAGCTAAGCCCCGGCACCACGGCTGCTGAGCCTGTGTTCCAAGGCCTCTGCTTCACAGCCAGAGAGGCCCGCACACCACAAGCAGAGAAAAGCCCTTGCAGCAACGAAGACCCAGCAAAGCCGGAGATAAATAAATAAATATATATAAACGTATTTAAATTTTCTCCATCAGACTAGTTTACTTCCCTTCCTAATTCAAAGGTTCCCTCCCCAAAGATCTACCATCCAGGGCCACAGGGCCCCCCTTCTGCCTTCACCCTGCTCTGCAAAACCAAGCCCTGCTCTGACCTTGGTGATGCCACCGCGTCCTCCTCCTCGTGGGGGCAGGGGCAGTCTCAGTTCATCTGCCCTGTGCTTCTCAGGAACACAGAAATATCTGAAAGACACGTGTTCAGTGGGGAGATCAGTCACACCTCAGACGTTCTGGGCTCCTGCTCCCGGAACTCCAGAAGCCCCGTTTTCTGGACTGCTCACCTGGCCCCTGGTGACCTGCTGTCTTGCCTCCCCCCCAGGGTGAGGTGGTTCCGCAAAGCAGCTGGGAGCACTTTGAGGATCTCATTATTCACCTGTGTGCACCCTGCCTAGAACCTCCGGCCTGCTTCAGTATACACATTTGTTGATACGCCCAGGTAAACACTGAAAACACCACCGTCTAAAGGTGCGATCCAAAGGGAAGTGGAGACCCAAAAGGCGCTGATATGCGAAGTCCGACCAGAGGATGGCGCGGGGGTGGGTGTGTCACCCGCATGCCCCCTGCTCGACAATGAGGCTGACTCGCCCTGTGTATCTGAGCGCTGACTTCCGCTTGCTTTGACGTTTCCTGGGTCCCTGCTGCCGGGTGGCCCTGCCTGGCAGCTCAGTCCAGAGCAAGAACAACGGTGAGGACACCGCGGCTCACGGTGCTGGGTCCATCTGCCGTGCCGGCACTGCCCTAAGCACCTGTGCGTGTTCCCTCTCGTTCCCCCCTTTACCCCGCCACGCACGTGTCCTGTCGCCAGGAAAGGACACGCCCCACGTCTCAAACTTCAGCCTGTTCACTCGCTGTGTCTGGCACGAGAAGTGGACTCTGTGCCTCACGAGCTTCCAGACGAGTAGGAGACCAGGAGCTGCTGAAGACAGAGCCTCAAGCAGCCAGGCAGATGGTGTGAACGCCGCGCTGTGAGCAGGATACGATGCAGGAGGCATTGGAAGAGGACCGACGGGAAGCCTGCTCGGGAACCGACACGGGCATCCAGGGAGAGGCAGAAATCACAGGGCTGGTGCCAGGAAAGGCGGGCGAAGGAAGTAACACTGGGCCGCGGTGTTCAAGAGACCAAAAATAAAACCAAGGGAAACTTCTCCTAGGACATAAATCTGCCCTGGACAGGCGAGGCGGAGGAAGAGGAAGGGTACATCCATTTCCAGGCCTGCACAGTGCCTCTAAGTCAATAATTGTTCAAGGACCAGGGTGATGATGAATGATCAGGAGATGACCCATGTGTCCCGGCTAGATAGGGAGGATCCCAGTGTCAGAAAACAGGGAGACAGGCCCCCTTCTGCGGGGTCGGGAAGGGTGCAAACGGATGGGTAGCCGCCTCTCTCACAGACGTGGGACCTGGGGAGGCAGTGAGTGTGCCCTGAGCTAAAACATAAAGGCTGAAGCAGAAGTGAGTGGGCTGCTATGTTCTGGATCCCAGAAGGGAGCGGATGTAATTCCAAAGGAATGCCCGGCCTGCCCTTTGCTCTCTACCCTCTTACGAACTTGCAGAAAATGTACAGTGCTGGACCTACTGACAACACACTCCATGAGCCAGAGACTGAAGCGGGCGCCGGCGTGTCCTCTCCGGTGGGTCCAATGGGCCTGTACTGAGCATATCCTGACGTTCATGCTGGTGTTAGCGGGCAGCCGGGCCTTTGCGCCCTGGCCTCCCAGGTCTGCCTGCAGTGTTGCACTCAAAGCCATAAATAGCAAACAGGAAACGAAAAGCTCTGTAAAGCTTCACTTAGGTCTCTGGAAAACCCCAAAGGGGAAGTCTCTTTGTACTTCTCAAAAATGTTTCTCAAAATCTCTTCATCTATCACATCTGTGGTAGCTGCCCCAACATTTCCTAAGAGCCCTTTCTTTCAACCTCCCTCAAACTATGGAATCTAGGCTGTAAAATTCTCCTTTTTCTTCCCTTCTCATTTAAATTTCTGTTTCCTGGAATGGTCTGCCCTTTCCAATGTCCTTCAAGCAAGCAGTCCCAGCTAGTCTGACTCCTGACCACACCCATGTTCAGTTCAGTTCAGTTCAGTCGCTCAGTCATGTCTGACTCTTTGCAACCCCATGGACTGCAGCACGCCAAGCCTCCCTGTCCATCACCAACTCCCGGAGTTTCCTCAAACTCATGTCCATTGAGTCAGTGATGCCACCCAACCATCTCATCCTCTGTTGTCCCCTTCTCCTCCTGCCCTCAATCCCTCCCAGCATCAGGGTCTTTTCCAATGAGTCAGCTCTCTGCATCAGGTAGCCAAAGGATTGGCGTTTCAGCTTCAACGTCAGTCCTTCCAATGAACACCCATGTTACTAATCGCATTAACTAAGGCCCAGAAGCCAAGGCTCCAACAAGTTCTCCTCCGGGGTGAAAAGGGTGTCAGAGCTGTGAAATGCATTTCTGTGACCTAGGAATAAGATGAGAGGGCTTCCTCCAACTTTCCTTCTTTGGAAGTATTACTCATTTGCATTAGGCCCAGCCTAAATCCTTCAGGTAACTCGCCTTGCAGCAAAGCTGATTCCGCACACTACAGACATAGGAGCTCAAGAATTCCCCCGTCCGGGGGCAGGTGCCTCGGACTCACATGGAGAACTTGTTAACAAGCACAGATTCTTGGCCTTCACTCCGCATCTGCTAATTCAGAATGTGGAGGACAGACTGGGGAAATCTGTGTTTTTAACAAGCTTCCTGGGTACTTGTGATAAAGGCTCCGCTTGGGAGTCTATTCTTACCTAATTCAAGGTCTGAATTTAGTTCATTTGCTTTGTAAGATGCGTGTCCAGAAAACAAGAGACTATGCAGCTGACCCCTGGGGCCTGGGCTGTAGACAGAAAGCCCAGAGCAGGTGGGGATCCAGGGAGTGCAGCATTAGCAGGGCCGGAATCCGCCCACACTCCGTCATACACCTGCGTCTGTGTGGCTTCAAGTAGCATGCTAATGGCCATCTGAGAGATCAGCAGTGAGCAGACTTACATTGTGTTTATTGCCGTGATTTTAAAAATGCTATTCGTTCTCACTAAATGTCTGGTTTTATGTCCTGTCATTTCCAGGCACGGAAGGAACGGGAACAAATCCCCAGGCATAAGGAAACGGGCCTCGTGCGTTAGGGCCCTGCGGCCTTGGAAATGCAGCTAAGCAAACTTTATTACATCCTACAATTCGACAGCCTTTTGCAAAGCATTTTATTATGCTTGTGGAAACCACCGGGGTTATGTTTCAATCACCGTGACTGACAGGCTGCCTTCAAAACCACGGCACCCACTTGCCCTTCCACACTTCCTCAGCTACGTACTTAGAATAGAACTTTTCTAACTTGTCCCTTGGCCTGGATGGGAAATAAAAATGCTAGTTAAAATATTTATCTTGTGTGTTGGTTAACTTAAAAATCTGACATCTGGGAACCTCACAAATGAGCATGTTGATCATTCAGACCTGCTATGCTTCCTGTAAACCAAAGGTCTGTTAAGGCTGAGAGAAGATTTAGATAGTTTCCGCGGAGGTAAGTAAGATAATAGGAGGAGGAATGTACACCCTTCCCTCGGTTATATTCTCTTCTCGCCTTGGGTGCAGAGAGAGAGAGCTGACAGAGCCTAAGGTGGCAAAATCAGCTTCAGGAAACTGGTCGATGTGGTACGTGTGGATCGGACACCTTGGTCTGGACGCTGTAGTGGCGGGAACATAAGGAAAAGAATGGGAAGGTTCTCAGTGTCGGTGTAGAAAGCACGCCCCTTGCCCATGACAGTCAATTTCTTTAAGGCAAGATGACAGAAGCAGGCCCTTCCTTTCCTCTGGCAGATTAATAAAATGGGGGATTAGAGTTTATAGGGGAAAATAAAACATACCAGTAGCACTGCTCCAAGGAACCAAAGGCAGGATTTTTCTTCTTCACAAAAAGCCTCCTTGAGCATCTCTTGGCTTATGGACTGCTCTCTGACCGCGACGCCATCCCCAACATGGTGTGTGTTTCCTGTGACTGCTGTGACAAATCCACCCCGAACCAGGCGGCTTAAAACAACAGAAGTGTGTCCCGGCCCAGTTGTGGAGGCCAGACGTCCACAGTCCTGCCAGGCTGGGCTCCCGCCGGAGGCTCTGGGAGTCTGTCTCCAGAGGTTCTGCTGGCAGCCTCGGAGCTCCTGGGCCTCACTCTCAGCTCACCTCTCTCTCCACACCCCCTGCTATTCTCTGTCTGCCTCTCTTACAAGGACGCTTGATATTGGATTCAGAGTGATGCCCTGAAGATCTTAACATCCTTACCTCCATTGCATCTGCAAAGCCTCCTTTTCAAAATGTGGTGACATTTACAGATTCCAGGGGTGTGACATGGACATAGCTTTTAGGGGTCTACCATTCAACCCACTGCTTTGTTTCTGACACAGCATAAGCCAGCAGACTGGGCATGACAGAACCGCATCTTGTTTCCAATCTCCTTGTATGTCCTCGCCGAAGCCTGAATTATTCATTGCTGGCAGTGACTTCTTGAGACCTGGAAGCCTTCCGGTTCCCAAGCCTAGCTGAGAGTAGAAAGCTTTGCGGTCTGAACAGGATGTGTTTAGAAGATAAAGTGCCGGCGAGGGAAGATGGCCAATGCTGGTCATCTCCCCCAGCTCTAGGCTTGCCACTTTGTGGTCCAAAGCATAGCCCTAAAAAATACCAATTAATTTTATCCCTAGCAGGTCAAACATGGATTCCATCTCGGTTTCAACAGCGATTGTCCCCAGAAGCCCTGGTCCCTGCCTTTTGGGTTAATTCCACATTCTACTCGCTGGCTTTTGGGCAAAGAAGTGAACAGACACTTAGTCACTGATGCAACAGACAGTCGGGTCATACTAGAAGCCTGCCTGCAGTTTTGCTTTCCCTGTTGCAGTTAAAACCCGACGAGAGCCTCGTTTCTGCCTGTGCTCCCAGGCATCTCCTCACTGCCCTGTCTTCCTGTAGCCCTGCCGTGGTTGGGAGGCTGTGGAGGCTGACGGTGAGGGGGGCAGCCCTGAAGGGCCCCGAGCCCACACCTAGCTGGGAAGCACGATGACCCAGCAGGGACTGTTCAGGGTGACTTTATAAGAGATGTTTCAAGAACTTACAAAGCCTACTGATATTAGTAGGGGAAAACCACCTCTTACTTCATTTGCTAAGGCAGGTCTGGTCTGCATGGAGATACTACAAAAGGCGATGGAAAACAATGCCGAGGTCAGAACAGTGTCCCTGGGAGGAATTCCTTGTTCTCTGTGACTTCTCCTTGGGCACAAATATCCACGAGGTTGTTGCTGTTTTGAGCTGCAGAATTGCTAATTTTATGGTAAACAGTGGATAACTGTACGTGTGTGTGTGTGAGGGGGTTCCCATTGTCAGCGCTGTGCTTGTCACGAAAAACAGCACAGTGGTGACTGTTAAAAGCATTAAAGGAAGGTGCGTCTTCTGATGAGCTTTGAGTACTCACTTTTCAAACGTTAAGCCTGTTCCTTATCTTCACTGTCCACCTGCCATCAGGATGCAAAATGCAGAAGAGAACGATACTCTATTTTTGGCAAGGAGCCTGAAAGGACCTTTCCCCATTGAGTGTCTTTACCACAGCTGATCTCAGATTACAGGATAATACTTCTCAGACCCCAACAATTCTTTCAGATGTCTCATGGAACATAAACTTCTCCCATGCATCCTTCTCTGTGTCCTAGCTTGAAAATGACCTACTTTGCCAGTGGTCAATATTTGTTGAGTATACTTGCACAACTTGCTGGTGAAGGGCAGAAGCTAACTTTTGGTGTGTATTTATTGTAGATACACTTGCAAATGTTATTTATTTAATCCACATAAAATCTATATAGAATACAGATGCAAATTTAGGCTCAGAGGGGTTAGAGAACTTGCTCAAGATCACAAAGTTAATAGTAGGTGGATTTGGGATCCACTCAGGCCTGATTCCCAAAACCTATGTATGCTCTTTGGAGAAAAACTGAAAACCAAGGACTTTCAGCAAATGTAATAAATACCACTTCCAATTTCTTTCCTGTATTGAGTTTGGCAGGGAATATCCAAAAATTTCAAGACGAGAACATCCTTTTAATTATGTAAATGAAAGCAACTAATGGCATTTCTATAACTTATCACATATGGGAAGGATGTTAGTAAAAATGCTTACTATGACTGTGAGGCAAATGTGTTAGCCAAATGGTTAATGAGTACCTACTTTAGAAATAAGACAAGGTAAAATAACACGTATTCTTTAGTTATAGAGACTGAAAAGATGTCAGTCCCACTTGGAACAACCACCACCAACAACCTCAAGTGTGGCTACACACTTGCAGTCCATTTCAGCTCTATGATCATTTTGAACACCTACTATGCATTGTACCTGAAGGCCTTGAACTCAGTGCCAAAAGTGAGGGGGCCCCAAAGTCAAAGCTGGAGAATGGATTGCAGAGAAAGAGGAATGGGAGGAGTGGAACTACATTCTCAGCAAGAATACAGATTCAATTCTAGGCACCTAGAAGCCTTTCTTTCTTTCTCCTTGCCCTCATCATGATAGATACCACTTACAGTACATCGTAGTATCAAGAATTACGCCAAGTATTTTCAAAGCGGTATTTCATACAAGTCTTATAAAAATCAACCGATTCTCCTTCTTTTCTCCCTTTCTTTTTCTTCTACTTAATAAATACTTATTCAACACCTGTTGTGTGCCAGGTATTGTGTGTGTAGGTAGGTGTCCCTGCTACAATGCTGAGCACAAACATCCCGAAGCAACTCTTCTCCTCCTTCTGTAGAAGAGGAGCCTGAAGTTAGAGAGTTCGTGACTTGTTAACATCACACACTAGTAAGAGTGGGTGTCCCTGTACTGAATGAAGCCTGAGACTCTTTCCCGTAAGTCAAGCGGGGTCGCAGAAGGCAGGGGGAGGGGACACAGCAGAGGCCCAATGGCCACCTCCTGCTTTCCCCTGCAGACCAGGCCCAGTGAACCCACCTACTTTCTCCAGATCCAAACGAGCTGGGGAAACTCAGTCTAGGGCACGAAGGTTCGGTCTCTGTCACGTCAAAGAGCATTTACTAAGTATTTCCTGTGAGTCCACCCTGAGAACCACTGGGGCTTTCCCCCACTCTTTATTCATGCTGCAAACACCCCACTGTCCTCACACACTTTTGACAACATAGCAGCATTTTGGTCACTCTGTGTCCTGTCCATTCACTGTGGTCAGGGATGAGTATTTTCCTCTCCCATACTGTTTCTAAGGCTCTGGAATAATATTCCCAGATCTTAAATGAGCCCCATGCTGCTATTCAAGGTCAAACTTTGGTAAACAGACTTCCCATCCATATTGCTCAGGTCTTGTTTACCCATCTTTCTGATTTCCTCTCCTGCCCCTCCTCTCTCTTTCTCTTTTCCATACTTTCCTTTTTCTCTTCTCTCTGCCAGAAAACAAAACAAGTCTGTAATCTGAAAAGCCAGTTGAAAGCACTGGTTTTCAAGCTTTCGCCTCCGTGAGTATCACTGGGAGGGCTTCAGGAACTGATTACAAGGCCTTGCCTGCAGAGCATCTGGTTCAGTGCGTCTAGAGTGGGGCCTGACACGTTCCCAGGTGCTGCTGATACTGGTGTCTCAGGGCCCACTCTTTGAAAACCACTGATCTAAAGGGATGATTTTGTTTTTCCTACAAACAAACAGAATTTGACGTCAGTGCAGATTCCAGCTTGTTTCCCAGACCCTACATTGAACATCTCTTTGTGTAGAAGTAATGAACTTCAAGTTATAGCCAATGAAGTAACTCAAGCATCTCCAGCAGATTTTGAGAGTTATTTAACACCGCAGAAGACTTCTTGTCCGGGCTAATTAACTGATTTGTTTAGATCGATAGTAGATGAACAGAGGGAATATGGGGCAGCCCACTACCGACTTACAAAAGTAGCTTGGGGTTAAACCTGGGCTTAGCTGCTGAAGACATTGATGTTGTCAGTGTTTCTATCTTAAAGATCTTAAGAGAAGAGGGGATCACTCCTGCTAGAGCTGGAATGTGCTTTTACAAAAGGACTCTTACAGATGGGTGGCCTGGCTTGGCTTGCTTGGTCAGAGAGCTCCATCATGAGGCATGGGTACCATTCTCAATGAGTGACACTCAGTCTACCTCCCAGAACGGTGTGCACCCAACATCCCAGGGGCATGGTGCCCGGGAGGCAGCTGCAGTGTGCCCACGCCACTGCTCAGAGTTAAGTCAGGTACCAAAGCCACATATGTCTGTAGCTGTGCAAGACTGCACCAGCCTTCCGGTCTGGCATCTGCAGGAGAAGGGAATGGCAGGGAGTCAGCATTTATTGTGTAGCAGCCATGGACCACTGATCTTTTGAGGCAGTTGATACCCGGCTGATGTTACAACCAAGGAGAGATGATGATGATGACAACAGTAACAATGATACCACCTAAGATTAAGCACTTACCATGAGATTATGTTCTTTTTAATAGGTACTCTCTATTCTTAACTCAAACTTTCACAACAACCCTACCGGTAAGCTCTATTATTATCCCATTTTACAGATGGGAAAACTGCAGCCCAAAGATGAGCAACCTGCCTGTGGTTACCCAGTTTAATAAGTGCTGGAGCACAGGTTTGGATTTGAACCCAAGGGGTGTGACTCCAGAATCTATGGTGATACTTCTTCCCTGGCTGAGACAGAAACCCAAGGTGACCAAACTCTGAATTCCCATCTCCCTGCTGCCCTGACTCTCATCCCAGGTAAAGAGCCTCCTGGAACTATTTCATTCACAACCGAGGACCAGCACAAAGGTATTCCCCAGCATGGTGCCTCTGCCCCCCTGGAGAGCTGGGCTTTGTGAGTTCATAAAGACTCTCACCAACTGATGCATGGAGCCAGCTGGCTTCAAGAGATGGTGGCTCCACGATGGACGTGAACCCCAAAGAGGGAAGGGATGTCACTGCACCAAGCTCAGGTTCCCCAAACTTCCATCCTTCACAGCCTCCCTAACCACCAACATTTTTGACGTACCTACATGACACCTATGTTATTTGCTTACATCTTTTCTTTTACTCAGTTTTCTGTGACTCACAAGTGTTCAAGGAACCTAAAAATCACTGTGGCAAATGGAAAACCAGTATCTCTTGCCATAAATAGAGGCCAACCACAATGAGGGATATATAAAGTTATTAAATTCTAACTGCATACAGTCAGCGGCTGAGAGGCCTGCCTCCTCACTTCATTATAAAGGGACATGAGGGAGTGTTAGCGAGCTGTGAAAACACCCCAGCGGCAGACAGATTCCTGCTCCTTGAGGACTGACAGGCAAGTGGGAGGACAGTGACTTCTCACCTTGTGTCCGGGAGGAGGGGGGTTAGATCGTTTGTTCACTGACCCCGAAAATACCTCGACTGCCCCACGGGGGGCCACAGGGACCCAGCAGTGTGTGGCCTGGCTGAGCACCCAGCAGCAAAATGAGGCTCCTCTGCGGCTTCTGATGCGACGGGCACAGCCTGAGTGGGTGGCAGGGGGGAAACCATCTCAGTTCAGGTGCCTCAGGGAAAACCAGCAAAAAAAATAATAAAACTCAAGGCGAGAAAAACGATTACACTAGAGAATCATTTCAGATTACAGAATCATTTCAGAATCATCTCATTACACAGTCAGAGAAGCAGAAGAAACTTCCAACGGTACCAGTGATCATTGAGGAGCTGTTCCTTTGAACAGAAATGCCTTTGATAGTGCTTCCCTCTGTTCTGTGTTATTTTGTGGCAAGAATGAATACACAGGAAGAAACAAATGGGCACTTCTGTGTTTTGCCAGAATCTAAAGTGATGGCCCAATCTCAGGGGGAAAAAAAAATCTATAAATCTCCATATTCATCTAAAGAAAGAAAAGGGAAGAGAAGGGAAGGACAAGAAATGGGGAGGAAGAGAAATACATCTACCAAGAGGGTCTAGTAACATGCCTCGTCACCCCCTCCTCTTCCCCACATCCAAAGGTCAGTCCTGGAACAACCTGGAAATGTCACTCCATCCCCCTCCTCCATTCTTCTAACCCAAGCTTCTCTTCTCTGGCCGGTAGAGTTCCTTTCTGGTAATGTAAGGAGTGTTGATAGGGGATTCCCCGGGTGGTCCAGTGGCTAAGACTCCTCGCTCCCCATGCAGGGGACCCAGGTTCGATCCCTGGTCAGGGAACTAGATTCCACGTGCCACAACTAAGATTCGGCACAGTCAAAAAAAAAATGTAGTTAGTAAAAAAGCTTAGAAATAAGCTTTAAAAACTTACTCCATCACCATTTTAAAATATGAAAAATATTAAACCCAACAAAAGTCTCCTTCCATACAGTACGTGGAGCATACGGACACCCCAGTTGACAGAGTCTTTGAAGACGGTGGTGGAGGTTGGCGCTGGTGATGGTAAAGTACTTTCTATGGAGCAAGTAGGTGCTTTACTTCCAGCAACCAGTAAATCCTCACAAAACAGAGAGAAGAATCCTATTCTTCTCCCCATTGTAGGGACTAGAAAATTGAGAGAGGTTCAGTAACGTGCCCGAGGTCACAGAGTTAGTAAGTGACAGAATCAGGCTCACACGTGTATCTGTTTTGCACCAAAACTTTTGCTCTTCACTACCATGCTCTGGTGAGTCCCAGATGGAAATGAACTAAATATTCATTATCATTTCTATATGATTATCCACAATTAATTTTATGTAATTAAGGCAAGCAGAGAAGCTAATAGAAGCCAAATCTTTCCCTAAGGCTCTATTGACCCTATGGTAATTTGCAGAAGATGTAGAAGTCTGGTAGCTTTCCCAGATTAAAATCTTATTTCTCATCCCTGGGCAGATTATAGATCAAGTACCAATAAGATCAATGAAATCACAGCAGTTGAGGTTTACTGAGCACCTATTGGATGTCAGACAGCATGCTAAATGCCTCCAAAGATTCATCTCTTAATCCTCACCCACCATCTGGGGGACAGGTCTTGCCCATGAGAAAACTTAGACTTGGATGGTAATAACTATCTCAAGGTCACCCAGCATATACATAAGGGGCAGAGCAGGAATCGTGAATCTAGCCACCTCCCTTCAGAGCCCACACTAGGATCTCGTAGAGCAGGAAGATACATGAGTTAGGGACACTACACTCTCCTCTGAAATTGCAATGATGGTTGAAAGGAACTCATGGAAACTTCCCGTGCATTTCATGTCTACTCTGCCTACCTAGAGGCGGGCTCTTCACAAGATATCCATGCTTTCTGCACTGCTGTATGAAAAAGAGGAGGCCATATTTTAGGGCCTCAGGGAGGCTGCCTGCCTACAGCACAACTCACTGCTAAGTCAGGGTGGTCTGTGTACACGACTCAGGACGGTTGCTTTAAACTGGAATGCACACAACACCCAGAGGGAACATGCTAAAGGAGTGCATAGCCAGGGCCTTGCCCCTTCAGGAATCTCATTCTGTTGGTCTGGGACGAGGCCCAGGAAACTGCATCATGACCAGCAAGCCCAGCAGGCTCTTCGGCGGGTGTTCACAGAGCACAGGTTGAACAAAGCCTCTTTAGATCACTCTCCTCCCTGGGGGTTACAATCGCAAACTCAGACGCTTCCTCCTTCAGCATGTCTTCTTTGATTACCCCCCACCTAACTGTGTACCTCAGTGTGAGATGTTATTGTCATTGAGACCTTTTAATTTTTAACTTCTTCGTGAATAAGTAAGCAAGAGATACAGGTAGAAAGGTGGTGGGGGCGGGGGGTGACAGGGAGAGGAAACACACGCACAGACTAAACTCTCATGGCATAGTTTGAATCTCCTGGATCTAGCCCTACCTGAAACCAATAGACCCCTGGACTTTTAAATTACGTGAGCTTAATAAATGCACTTAAACAACTACAAGACAGGTGATAGGAGAGGAAGGAATAAACAGATCAGTGTGCATGACACCATTTTTCCATTGTTAAACAAGAGGACCCACCCTATTTACCCTGACTCTGTGAGCTCAGCCAGGACTCCAGCCCCACCCCCAACCCCCCCAGCCCTCTGTGGGCTCATCACCACCACCCCTCATCACCACCATTACCATTATTTCAATCTAATTCTACGGTTTAATGTTCCAGAGCTCTGTACCGAGGGGAGCTTGAGCACACAGCTGATGGCTATGGTTCCTCTAGGATGATCGTATCACAAGTAAAAGAAATAAAAAACAAACTGTGTCATGTCACCACCTTTATGTTTCCAGTGTTCGCAGCTGATTGACAGGAAAGTCCCTGCTGAAGCCAATTCTAAGGCACCTCTCTGGTTTGAGTTTTCCTGCCAGAGGCTATGGTGAAACAAGAAAGCAAGTCAAGGGAACCAGAAGCCCTGTGGCTTTTTACTGCAGATTAGAATTGGGAGTCCAGCAGGGGTCTCCTTACAAGTGTAAAACAGTGAGGGGCTCTTTGTGTCTCTTACCTTCTCTAAAAAGCATTTTTAAAATGCCTTGCTTTCCCCCATATGCTTTAGTATTGGACTCCATGTTCCCTGGGATCTTAGCGGCATGAATTCCTATTGTAAGTTACTGACTTTTGTTCCCTGATGCCAAATTGCTCTTTTGGAGACAGAGACTGGATTGAAAGCTGGTCCATGGACTCGGAACATTCCCTGCTTACTCTGAACACGCATCGGTGGTGGACAACAAGCCTCTTGTGTTTCAGTTGCTCAGTTGTGTCCAACTCTTCGGGCCCTGTGGGCTGTAGCCCGAAAGGCTCCTCTGTCCATGGAATTCTCCAGGCAAGAATACCAGAAAAGTGAAAGTGAAGTCGCTCAGTCGTGTCCGACTCT
Organism: Cervus elaphus; assembly: GCF_910594005.1. NCBI lineage: Eukaryota > Metazoa > Chordata > Mammalia > Artiodactyla > Cervidae > Cervus > Cervus elaphus. Next base: position 52,889,161 of record NC_057838.1, read on the forward strand.
TTGTGACTCCATGGACTATAGCACGCAGGGCTCCTCATCCACAGAATTTTCCAGGCAAGGATACTGGAATGGGTTACCATTTCCTTCTCCAGGGGATCCTTCCCGACCCAGGGATTGAACCCGGGTCTCCCACACTGCAGGCAGACACTTTCCTGTCTGAGCCACTGGGGAAGCCCAAAGAATACCAGAGGGGCTCGCCATCTCTTCCTTTAGGGAATCTTCCCGACCCAGGGATTGAACCCATGACTCCTGCTTGGCAGGCAGATTCTTCACTACTCAGACACCGGGAGAGCCCTGGACCACAAGCCTAGGTTGACTCTTTCTCCTGAGAGTCAGGAGTTGGATCATCAGAGCATCTCTAAGGATTGGAGGCCACAGTCACCATCTATCCCAGAGCGGAGCTCGAGGTTCAACACTTCAGCCGACTGGCTGAATCCGGCTACCCACATTTATAGGAAACATTTTAGCAGGATGTGACCATATCTGTCATTTACATATTGTTCATGGTGCCTTCCCTCTACAAGGACAGAAGCGGGTTGTGACAAAGAACTTGTGGTCAGCAGAGCCAAACACAAGTGCTATGTGCCTTAAAAGAAAAGGCTGATGGCTCTGAGCTTGGCGATCAGTCTGACTGGAGTCACTTTCCCCTGTCAGCTGTGTGGTCTCCAGCTGTTCTCATCTGAGATTTGGGGATACCAGGCTCCCCAGTCTTAGGAAACCCCAGAGAGGATTGAGTAAAACTCTGCATTTCCAGCACCCAGCATGGTGGTTGCTCTTTAGTGGTACATAAGGAAAGACAGCCTCTTATTTGACTATGCCCAGGGCAGTAGGAGCCTTTGCCACGTCCCACTAGAGGAAAAAGAGCAAGACTGAAACCCTGGGTGGGGGTAAAGGGTGAGGACTCAGGCAGACTATCAAACCAGCCTTCCTGGAAGGCGTGGGGCTCTGGTAACTGGCCCCATCAACTCAACCCCTCCCCACCAGATGCTCCTGGGTGCCCAGTCTCTGGAGCTGGGCTCTGAGAAAGAATACCTAAGGCTCAAGGTCAGTCTAAGTTCTTCTTTATACACGACATCAGTTTTTTAATTTTTTTTCCACTTTCTTTCAGCTCAACATTAAAATATATATAGGTGTAAAAAAATTAAATGGCTCCCCCAGGAGTCTGTAATCTCATTGATGTATTGGGGATTCACAAGTGTAACTTCTCTTAACACCAGTGAGATCAGAGCAAACAGATGACTTTCTTTACTGCAAAGGTCAAAAGTAAGTTTGTGTATCCTCTGTATTTGCAAGCCATCAGTGAGGATTAAACTTAGCTAAGCGCTGAGGGGGACAAGCTGAATGCGTTTGCACGCCACCTTTCCTCTTCTTCGTCTTAAAACACAAAGACTGTCTTGAAAGAAACCACAGAAAGGAAGGGCTCCAGATGGCTTTGCTGGAGTCCACACGGGGGCTCTTTGTGATTATGCTAAGAAGTAATCACAGCAACCCCGCACTCCTCTCTTAACACAGCCCAGGGTTTTATCCCAGTGAAAATAATCTCACATCAATACGGTGCAAACGCGAGGCTACATGGGAGACGGCCCAGAGTTACGGGAAGAAACTCACTCTGTGCCTGTGTTCTCCCAACACCATCAGCCTTCTGTTTCCCACCGCAAGTTGTTTCAGCCTAGAGGAGAGACTGTGAGCTCAGTGATATACTGAAAACTCAACTTCATTGTTGATGTTTAGTCGCTAAATCATGTCCAATTCTTTAAGAGCCCATGGACTGTAGCCCACCAGGCTCCTCTGTCCATGGGATTTCCCAGGCAAGAATCCTGGACTAGGTTGCCATTCCCTTCTTCAGCGGATCTTCCCAACCCAGGGATCTGAGGTGGAGCTGATATAATAATAATAGAAAAAAAGTGCACAATGAATGTCATGCACTTGAATCATCCTGAAACCATCCCCTGGTCTATGGAAGAACTGTCTTCCTTGAAACTTGTCCCCTGGTGCCAAAAAGGTTGGGCATAAATACAAAACTTACAGTGGTCCATTTTCAAGAATAGCTTGCTAATATAATAGCTGATAGCTAGGGTTACAAAACTACAAAGTCCGGGCAAATAAAGGGAGGGCGGGATACTTAGGATTTTCACATGGGTTCATTCTATCGGTGAATTTAAAACATAAGGACAGGACTAGATGTGCAGGAGAGGAGAAAACGAGATATCATGGAGGGGCCAGCCCATAAAGAGGGAGGGAGCAAACCTAGGCGACATCTGGGAAGGACGTCCACCCCATACTACTCAGCTATGAGGAACTGGGGGAGGGACTTGCGTTCTGGGGATACCTTGCTCCATGTAATGACTTTGGATGGGTCTGCCCCCAGACACCCCATCTTGCAAGAGCATCATTAAAGCCTCACCTCCCGCTGTGCCTCAAGTCTCCAAGTCCATTCTTTGAGCCTGGGCTGGTGAGCGTGTTTCTCACGCTCAGCGTCCATGACCTGAAGACACTGGTGCAGCTTGACGGTGAGGCTGGGCATTAACTGAAGCTAAATGTTAACACTCACGGTACAAGCTTCCAGCTCACATTAGCATCCCTAATAAAGCATATAGTCAGCCATGTACCCAAATGCACTCCATGCTGGATAAGCCCCCAAAGCCCCCGGGGTGCCCCTTGATTTTCTTGAGATGGGGCTGTGGAAGCAGCCTGGTTCCATCAGCCAAATGAGCATCTGAGCTGACAAGGTTCTGGGCAGATTTCTCCTAAGTCAGTGATGGAAGATCAAGGAGAATTACCTGCTTCCCGGCTGTAGAAAGGGCCCATGGGGGAGTTAAGCTCAAAGTCGGAGTTAGAGGTGGAAATAAAATGCAGTTTCCCCAGTTACCTGAAGTTAAGCCTTGGTCAGTGAACACCAAGAGCCCCGATAGAATCAGTGCGTGAAGAGACATCTCCAGAAACATCCATCCCCTGCGTCTGGGCAGCTGGCTGCTTACGAAGGACTTGCAGACCCACTGTCCCCTCACTGAGAGAGGTGAGAAGGTCTGCCCTGTGGGGTAGCAGAAGGTGCAACCCCAAAATATGTAATTCAGGCACATGCAGCTGAAGGCAATCAGACCCAGTGTGGCTCAGCAGTAAAGCCAGGAGACCCACCTGGCTTCAATCCGTGGATCAGGAAGGTCCCCTGGAGGAGGGCATGGCCACCCACTCCAGTATTCTTGCCTGGAGAATCCCACAGACAGAGGAGCCTGGAGGGCTACAGTCCATGGGGTCACAGAGTTGGACACAGCTGAGCACGCATACATGGGACTCAGGAAAAAAAAACATTTCATTTCCCTCTTAACTGCCTAAAAGAACGCAGATAGGGGGCCTGTTCCAGGAAGAAAGCTCTTACCAGACATGACTTTTCTGCCTGAGACACTTGCGTGCGTGGCAGGAGGACCTCGGCTCACCCAGCGTCTCCCCCGCTGTGACCTGCCCGCCTCCTCGGAAGCCCGAGCTGCCCTCCCATTCTCTCCCTCAGGATGGTGCGTCAGCCTCCACTGCCTCGCTGCCTTTGAGTCTCATATCTTTGTGAGGCTCCTGTTGGTACATATGTAATTCCAGTTCTTTTTCCTCATGTTAATCTGCTTTTTTATTACAGGTGGGTCTCTGCCAACAACCCAGAAGGATAGAGGGAACATTATTTTTCCTCTCCTACAGCGCAAAGGTGCATCAGAGATGAACACTGAATTTGAGCCTAAAACTCCGGCAGTGGGTTTACTGCAGATGAAACCGTGATTGAGCACCTATCACATACCGCCCCCTATGCCAGCACATGGAGGCAAACCTGCGCAAACCCGTCACTTCCCCTCTATCACCGCCCTGGGCTGGACCACTGTCACCTCTGGCCTGACCTTATTGATAGCCTCCTAGCCCCTTCTCCCAGCTTCTGATCTTCTAGTTTATTCTCCACACAGGAGACAGAGTCTCATTAGACAGTGTCAACCGGAGTCCATCATTTTCTGCTTGAAACCTTATAGGGGTCCTACTGCTCAGGCTGAAACCCAAACGCCGGTCCCTGGTCCCTGGTCTCCAAGCCTCCCTAGAACCCCGCCCCTGCCCACCTCTCTGACGGTTCTCTTCCTTTTCCTCCGCAAGTCCCCCTTTTACTAGATGGCTTTTCCTATAATCTCAAATATACCAAAATGTCTCCAACCCAAGCGCCTTGACACCTGCTATTTTCCTTTGGCTGGAACGTTCTTTTCCTGGCTTGAGTCTTAGGTGGTTTTCCCCCAAGGTTCAAGACTCAGCATGAATACTGCCTCCTAGAGATCTTCTCTGCCCACACTCTGCTGGGGGACCCCCCAGTACTCGCCATGTCCTCCTCTTGTTTATTTCATCCCTCCCTCCGTATAACACTCCGGAAACATCATGTATATTTGTTTACTGCCTCCCGCACTAAGCTTCCCTGGGGTCTCGGATGGTAAAGAATCTGCCTGCAATGCATGATACCTGGGCTCGATCCCTGGATTGGGGCAATCCCCTGGAGAAGGGAGTGGGTACCGACTACAGTATTCTTGCCTGGAGAATTCCATGGACAGAAGATACAGTCCAAGGGGTTGCAAAGAGTCGGACACGATTGAGCGACTAACACTTTTACTTTCACTAGACTGCAAGCTTCAGGATGGCAACAAACTGATCTTCTTATTCATGCTTCATCCACACCACCCAACAAAGGGACACATGGGAAATTCTGAATAAGAATATGCAGATTGGATAAACAAGTAAGCGAAGAGCTGACAATCTCACAGCAGCACAGCCTTCCCATCCATCACCCCACAGCTGCCTTCATAGCTGAGCGGGACCCAAACTCTGAGCACAGGACAGAGCAAATGCCCAGTGGAATAGAAAAAAAAAATGTCTTTAGAATAGCAAGTATTGCCGTGCTTTCCCCAGGGACTGAATTTCATCACACCAATGTGTCCGAACTCAGTAGGACATCCATAAGGTAGATAGGCTCCTGGGCAAGGGAGACATTCCCTCAACCATTCTTCCCTTGCTAAGGAAACCTCAAGGACCCCTAATGCAGTGGGCAGAGCAGGGAGTGAGGCTGACAGAAGGAGAATGTGAGGGTGTAGAAAGGTGTGATCTTTATGGTAAAGGTGGTTCTGAGATTTCTTGCTGGGCTCCTCTAGAGGACAAGCCAGGTGAATATCCAGATCTACTCAAAAGGTCTCCCCAGATGGCCTCTTCACTGAACCAAACCCTTTCTAACCTGAAAGGAACCTGTAGAAAAGGCTCCTGTTAATTTCCCTGCCCTGAAAGCATTGCCTTTTCTTTAGCTGAGAGCACAGACTTGAAAAGCCCATCATCCCAGGCTCTGGGCCCAGGTAGCTACAACCCTTCACTTCAGGACACAAAGCCAAACACATTTCTGGACTTCCATTGCAGCCATACCCATCAATGGTGTGCATTTGACCCAAGCGAGAGGTCAAGCCCGAGCCCTGTCCCTCATCCCTTTGTACCACTTGGGCCAGTTTTATAGAAGTTATTTGAAAAAAAAAAATCCCTCAAGTCCAAAGTAGGATGCACTGTTCAGTTGTCTTCTATGGTCAGATGTCCCTGAACTCTGACGAGCTCCCAATGAGCAAGGGCGCTTTTGTTCAGGACTCCTCGAGGAGCACTGGCCGGCTCATGGTCCATGGCAGGGAAGTGGGGCAGCCCATCCAGTGAAAGGGAGAATCTGGTAAGCATGGTTTCTTGCTTCGATCGTGGGAGCAGTGGCTCTGACAGGGATGGTTTGGGTTCTGAGATTTCCAGAAGAGCTCCCATACCATACAGTTATTGAATTGTGTGTGTGTGTGTGTGTGTGTGTGTGACGTGCTGTGGTCTTGTTAGATCTGCTTATGTTAAGCCTGCTTCCCCTCACGTTGCAAATAAACACAGAAGACCCATTTCTGAGTATCGGGAGGGCTCCATGGACATCGGGTTATCGATCTCTTTGTGTAGGGATGTTCTGGAGAACAAGGCTGAGAAACTAACCTCTGCTTACTTAGAGATTTGAATACAGCCTTCCAGACAGCCCCAAAGGCAAGAAGGTAAACCTTTTGTTTTCTTTTTCTTTCTTTCAATAAATTATTTGGTTACTGTGCAATAAGAGCTGTTTTAAAGCTCCCATGCCTCCTCTTGTAGTGAGCTGATTTTCCATAGGTAGTTGGTCTCCTGTGTATGATAAGTAGGTCTGAGGAAAGTGCTGAATATATTCTTTTAAAATAGACTCTCTGCGCTGATGGCTGAGAAATTTCCAAGGGACTATTGCACTAGAGTGCTCTGCATAATTGAACGCTGTGTCTGCAAATAAGACTAATAACCATAGTTGTTCAAATGATTACCATATCATAGCTCTTAATCGTCTACCGGAAGTGCTTCTGATGGGAAGGTGTTTTTCACCATCAGTGAACCTTGCACTGACAGCCGACCATACTATGGGGATGGCCACCCGCTTCTCTCTTGACTGTTTGCCTACTCACCTCTGTCCTTGGCCAGATTTCTCCACCTACAAAACGTGGAAACAGGACCAGATGATCTCTGAGATTCTTGAAAAACCTGACATCCTTTTGGGTTTGGAAGAATGAGAGCATCCTCTTTCAGACACTCCATGTATGACAGGTAGAGGTTACCTGCTATGCTTATGGGAAGTGGAGCTGGTGTTCTGATTGTCCCTAAAGTCCTTAATCCTAACCAGTTTGCCCTGATCTTTGGGCAAAGGGAAAGTAGAGAACAGAGCCACTCTGTGTGACGCGGAGGAACCATCCAAAAGGCAGAGAGAAATATGTGCGTTTCCTGCTGTTAACTGGGCAAATACTATCCTACGCTCAGCTGAGATAAATGTGGAGCTCGGGAAGCCAATGACACAGGCTTGGCCCTTATATTAGCTGCTGGAATTCTCTGCGCAGACTGGCTGTCCTGTCTTCTGACCGCCCATTTGGTAAATAAAGATGGGTCTGATAGAAAGAGTCGCAAAGGTAGGGGGGACAGGGCCAGTAGCTTGGGAGAATTCCCTCACTCACACAGCCAGACACACACGCTCGTGTGCACACACCACAGCTGACAGCAACAGCCCCATGCAGGACGAGGGAAACAGATTTTTAGTGGACTGAGTGACACACGTTTGTGAAATGCCATGCCCAGTGGGCACACGTGAAATATTTCCATGGCCCGGAAGCAAGTCTCCAGTCCCCAAAGCTATTACAGCAACCCCGCGGGCCCACAGCCCCGCACCCTGGAGGCCGGGCTGTGAGCGCCGCAGGCTGGACCTGCCAACTCTGAGGCCAGCACGTGCCGGTGGGCATGGACCACGACCTCTGCCGCTCTGCCCCTCCCGTCCAGGGGTGGCAGCGAGGGACAAAGGCCTGCAGCTCTGGCGTCTGGGCTCCAATCACGGCTGCTCCTCTCCGGTGGTGGGGGGTGTGGGGGCCAGGGGGCGCAGCTGACCTGTCTGAGCTTCACCGTCCTCATTTACAGAATGAGTATAATAATGGCATCGGCCTCCGTCCCGGGGCAGTTGGGAAGATGAACTGAGAAGAGGCAGAGCACTCGGGTGTGATTCTGGCAAGTGATGCACCCTGTCCGGGCTTCCTATCGCTGCTGTTACCAGGGGCCACAGACCGGCTTACACGTGAATTTATTACGTTGCAGTTGTGGGGGTCAGAGGACTGATGCCCATCTCTCTGGGCTAACGTCGAGGTGGTAGTCGGGGGGGGCAGCGATCCTTCTGGAGGTTCCAGGGGAGAAAGTGCTTGCCTGGTTTTCCCCAGCTTCTAGAGGCTGCTGGCATTCTTAGCCTCTCTGCCCCTTCCTTCCTCTGTCCACAGAGCGTGCCCCTCCGACCTCTGCTTCTGTCCTCCCCTCTCCTCCTGCCGACTCCTCCTAATGGCCTCTGTGATGACATCAGCCCACCAGGACAATCCAGGGTCGCTCTATATTTCACAATCCTCAATTTAATCACAGTTTGTAGAGTCTCTCATATCAGGCTACATCACTTAAGTACAGGCTCCAGGGATCAGCCTGTGGACATCTTTCAGGGGCTGTTATTCACACATACACCTATGTGTGATTTTTTACTATGATGCTCTTTTTTCTTCCTGTCCTTCTATTCCTTTTCATTTAGGTAAAGTGCACATAGAGCAAAGTGAGACCTCTGAAATGCTCGATTTCTGAATGCTTACATATTTGTCCCTCGGTACCCACCTCATTAAAAGACGCTTACTCCTTGGAAGGAAAGTTATGACCAACCTAGATAGCATATTAAAAAGCAGAGACATTACTTTGCTAACAAAGGTCCATCTGGTCAAGGCTATGGTTTTTCCAGTGGTCATGTATGGATGTGAGAGTTGCACTGTGAAGAAAGCTGAGCACTGAAAAATTGATGCTTTTGAACTGTGGTGTTGGAGAAGAGTCTTGAGAGTCCCTTGGACTGCAAAGAGATCCAACCAGTCCATCCTAAAGGAGATCAGTCCTGGGTGTTCACTGGAAGGACTGATGCTGAAGCTGAAACTCCAATACTTTGGCCACCTCATGCAAAGAGTTGACTCATTGGAAAAGACCCTGATGCTGGGAGGGATTGGGGGCAGGAGGAGAAGGGGACGACAGAGGATGAGATGGCTGGATGGCATCACCGACTCGATGGTCATGAGTTTGAGTAACCTCCGGGAGTTGGTGATGGACAGGGAGGCCTGGCATGCTGCGGTTCATGGGGTCTCAAAGAGTCGGACAGGGCTGAGCGACTGAACTGAACTGAACTGAACCCACCTCTTGGGGCCCAGCCAAGTGGCTCAGTGGTAAAGAGTTCACCTGCCAAGCAGGAGATGCAGGTTCGATCCCTGGGTCAGGAAAGTCCCCTGGAGAAGGAAATGGCAACCCACTCCAGTATTCTTGCCTGGGAATTCCCGGGGACAGAGGAGCCCGGTGGGCTGCAGTCCGTGGGGTCGCAAAATAGCTGGATGTGACTTAAGCGACTAAGAGCAGTGGCAACCCACCTCTGTCAAGTCGAGATGAGAATATTTACAGCCCTCCTTCCCACCCCAAGGCTCTCCGCTGCCCCCTTCCACATCATCATCTCTCTTAGAGAAATACCCCATCATGAGACAGCAGATAGCATGTTTAAACCTGTCTTACGTTCCTTTGGCAGGGGCTTGGGGGCCAGGCTGTAACATGTTACCTCTCCTAAAACCAGACTTAAGGTGACTTCAGAAACTGGAAGAGACTTTGAAATTTTGATCTTCATCTAAAACTTTAGCTAAGAGTCTGAACAAATAAGAGTCCCGAGTGGCTTCACTTCTATTAACTTATCAAGAAAAGTCAACACAGCAGAGAGAACCCCTGAGTAACAGACTGTGGGTCTGACACGCGGACGTCAGTCTAAGACTTTCTAGGGCACAGCAGAGTTCATTTTCTCCGTGGCTTCTGTGAAATGTCCCCGGGGCCAGCTTTTATTTCCCTCCCAAAACATCTTTCGTTTCCATCTATGGGGAGGGCTGGCCACATGGCTGATGGAGGTGGAAATGGGTAATTTCTTCATACGACTGGGTGTTGAAATGTTGTAAATACTCTGAGCTCATAAAGGAACTTTTTTTTTTTTTCCCATTTATTTTTATTAGTTGGAGCCTAAATACTCCACAACATTGCAGTGGGTTCTGTCACACATTGACATGAATCAGCCATGGAGTTACATGTGTTATAAAGGAACTTGATTAAATATAATTTCCAACAACCATCCTTATCCTCTTCTCGTCAAGAAGGAGAAGAACTGTTGTCACGTGCAGACCTGAGACTGGAAAAATAGCCATGTTTCTAAGCTGGTGAGCCTGATAGGCTCAGGAGGCCTTCTCATCACGGAATTCCGCCTTCCCTCACCATCTGGGAAATCTCTGGAGGGGAATTTGCAGGGGATGATAGCGGGATAGCAGTGAGTATTTTTGTGTTATATGTTGCTTGTTCAAATATTGAGAGTGAATATCTCAGAAAGGTCAGCTGCCTTTACACGCGCTCAGCAAAGTTCTCTTGAGAATTGTTTTTGCCGAAATTTAAAGGATATTATTTTGGGACTTTAAACGTCAGTGTAAGGCAAGGTGAAAACTGCCATGTTTGATTTGCTTTATGTTAAAGTCCTTGGGCTTTCACTGCCACTTAAAGTGACTAAACTGGCAAATGGGAACATCCGAGATGTTGCTTAAAATCCAATTTCGTTTATGCTAAACCACCCTCTGCAAGATGATGGGATTTTGGACTTACTTAAATTTTTAAATTGCTATTTTTTTAATGCATTTATTTTTAATTGGAGGATAATTGCTTTACAATATTGTGCTCGTTTCTGCTGTATATCAACATGAATCAGACATAGGTGTAGAGACTTCCCCTCCCTCTTGAACCCCCTTCCCACCTCCCACCCTATCCCACCCCTCTAAGTTGTCACAGAGTGGATTTGCTTAAAATTTTACTTTGGATTTTACTTGCAATGAATTGAATGAAGCACACAGAAAGTGCCAGGTTGAGGTGATTTTTTGGTAATAAGATGGTAGTCAAATATGAGGCAAGCTACTTTTAGGTTAGAAAGGAGAATGGGCATTACTGTATGTTTGAAACAGTAACATGCTAATTTATTTGCTTTCTTTTTAAAGGGTATTTACTTGTTTCCCCTTCTCTGGAATATTCTTCATTTTGTTACAACAGTCCTCTATCAGGACAAAAGAAAGGGGGAGGTTAGGAAAGGAAGCAAGTCAAAGGTAATTAAACATTCTATTTAAAATGTTGCAATCACAGATCCTACTGTAGTAGTTCTGTTATTGCTTTCACATCCCATGGGCCCAGTTCCACTTAATATGCTCCTATCACTCACGTGAAGCTGCAGAAGACAGCTCACTGTAATTTACTGTGTGATTTGACACTGTCAAGGGATTCTTTACCTGGTCCAAATCTCTTTAGTTAAACAGAAACACACACACACACACACACACACACGTCTCTACATATTCAGTATCGGTCCTGAAGCACTCATTTGGAAAAGTTCCCTTTTGATTTAATTATACTCTTCATTAGTCCAGAGACTATAAAGGCACATATATGTCATTGCCTGCCATGGTTTTTGTGGGTCAAGTTAACAAAATGATCAATCATCTCCATTCTTAGAGAATGGCATGATCAAAGGTATTATAGAGGCAACTGAAGTCATTCTCAGAAAGTGGCTGAACAATTACAGTGATGGCCAATTGTTAACTGTTTCTGATAAGTATGTAATAACCTCAAGTATTTCTCTAACAACATGGAAATTAAAATCATCTCTCTCAATTGAGTCCTCTGTACTAAAAAGGAAGAGAACTTTTTAGAGCCCAAGACTAACTTGGGCTTCCAATTAATTTCTACAGAGATATCAAAATAAAATTAAGTCCAAACCTGAAAAATACTGGTTTAAATAAAGATATCCATCCACTAGCTCATATATTATACACTAGCCACCCTGCTATAACTACACAGTGGGTATAGGTGCTGAAATTATAGTTGATTCCAAAGGTTAGGGCACTTTTGTTTAGTTTCAGAGAAGAGAGAGAAATGGACAATTCATTATTCAAATTTTCGTTCTGCTTCTATACCTAGCAGGACTTCCCCCTGACTTTGTGGGAACATGGTAGTTCCTAGGGGATTTAAGAGATTCTCACAGGGATCCTCCTCTGAGGAGAGACCTCTGGTTCTTTCTCAGAGGTCCACCCCGGGAAGCCAAGGCACAAGCCATCTCAGTACTACATTAGCATCTCTTTTTTTCCCCTAGTTTTACAAAGACATTGGGATGACCCTGTATGTCAGCAAACCTTGAAAATACCCATTAGGGACAAAACTCCCAACTTTCCTCTTGGGTTAGGAGATTATGTGTTATTTACCTCATATCCCCAGCATTCAATAAAACGTCTATCAAGTGATGGATGCTTTGTTTATTTGGTGCATAAACTAATAAATGGATGAAAGACATCTGATCTCCATAGCTCCTTACTCTCAAATTAATTTCTTTTAGTGCCCCCAACTCTTCCGTTTGCCAGTATTAGCTTGAGTCTCTAAGGAGTTCTCGACATTTTATCTTCAAGTATGTATGACACCTAGATTGTTGCCTTGTTCTTTCACTGTGCTCCAAGTGGCCTTTCAGTGGATAAATCACGTCGGTGCTCACTGTTGTTCATGGATATTGATCAGATCTTCTCCTTTCAGACACATCACTTGTAAAGAACTTTCAAGAACTTTCCAGTCTCTCCTCCTTCCTGTGAGGTGGTACAGGAAATGGCCATTCCCATTTCACAGAGCAGAAAACCAGAGACTCGGGAAGAAGAGAGGCAGGCTTTCTAGCTCAAAATACAAGATTCCTTCTCTTTAGTCTACCCTGTCCAGTAGATGGTGTTTCCTTGTTTGTTTCTCTTTTATTTATTTTTTGTATTGGAGTAGAGTTGCTTTATAATGTCTTTGTAATGTGTTTTCTGCTGTAGAGCAAAGTGAATCAGTCATACGTATACATCTATGCCCTCTTTTTTGGATCTCCTTCCCGCTGAGGTCACCACAAGGCATTCAGTATAGTTCCCAACGCTGTGCTGTTCTGTTCTTAGTCGCTCTGCTGTGTTCAACTCTTTGCAACCCCACGGACTGGGGCCTGCCAGGCTCCTCTGTCCATGGAGAGTCTCCAGGCAAGAATATTGGAGAGGGTTGCCATGCCCTCCTCCAGGGGATCTTCCCGACCCAGGGATTGAACTGGGGTCTCCTGCATTGGCAAGTGGATTCTTTACCAACTGAGCTACCAGGGAAGCCCATAGTCCCTATGAAGACCTAAACAGACATATCTCCAAAGAAGACACATAGATGGCCAAGAGGCACATGAAAAGATGCTCAACACCACTGATATATTAAAGAAATGCAAATCAAAACTACAATGAGGTATCCTTTCACACCAGTCAGAATGGCCATTATCAAAGAAATCTAGGTCGTGCTTTATAAGAAAGATTTTATTCAGCAGCCAAAGAGGTTGAGGTTAGGTGGAAAGAAATTAAAAATATTTTAGTCCGGCTAGGCGTGTATGAGTGACTGGAAGGTGAGGTGGTTTAGATGTGCCCTTTGAACCCAGCTCTTGACAGTCTTCAGAAAAGGCGGATCTTTACCTTCCCAAGGGGATGGCAGCCCTGAAAAGATTCCTCCGCTTGTGCTGGTTGACCTGGTCTGAAGGACCAATGCTGAAAGGGGCCCGTGGGTCTTGAGGGAGGGCCGGCTGCAGACCTTTCTGTGGATACTACCGCCTGGCAGCCTTCTTCTGCCACTGTGGTTCAAGTACTTGGACTTCCTGGGGGGAACTGCTCCACTTTCTACTGGGCCTGGGGCCCTGTGGATCAGGTAGCCTTATCTTCAGGGAATCCGGATCATGTGTGGCATGGGGTGGGGGAGATGAGCTCCAATAGGGGCCCTTCTGCTAACTCAGTCCCCTGCTGGCTCCAGTCTGTGCTTTCTGAGGCTGGGCTGTCCATCTTCTCCTTGATTCCGTGAGCTACCCATCCCTCCTTTGAGGCAAAGCTAATGTGTGCACAGGTCAGCCAAGACTTGGGCTCTGTTGCTTACAACCAAATTCCAACACTCTAGTGATACAGAAAAGATTAAAGGAAGACACTTCCAGTGAGTCTGACAGGCCTGGTCCCTGTCACCCGGGGGTTGGACCTGTCTGGGGTCTGCATCCATTCATGTCAGCTCCCTCTTCTGGTATGACCTGCGCTGCCAGGAAAATGTCCTTGTCACTTCCCATTGTCATGGCCTGGGAACCAAGTACTGTTGTCAGACAGTGACCCAGAAAATGCACAAGGGCAGAGCCATTCATATTGTCAGCCCAACTGAGGAGAGAGCATGTCCTGAGAGGCTGGCAACAAACTCACAGGCCTTGGGTCCAGTTTGTGCTTGCTTTTCAGCAAGACTAAAAGATAGTGACAAGAGGTGACACTGTTCTGTGTCAAGCGTCAGCCACTGAACTATGACAGGAATCCCCAAAGTTACGGAATGAGGCAAAAGATGTTCATTTCTCGTAAACATGGCGATGTGTCAGAACGTGCGAGGTGGAGCCAGTCCTGGGGTGAAGGGGGTGTTTGCTCTTTGGGGTTTGTGGGGTCGGCTCTGCTCCCCTCTCCCCTAAACCCTGCTAAACATCTTTAAAGAAGGAGAGAGGCCACAAGTTGGGAGAAAGAGAGGGAATCTTGGCCTTGAGCCATATTCTACACAGAGTGGACACCACGGTGTTGGCTTTCCCTGCCTTCAGGGATTTGATATCATTAATAAAGGAGGAATTGGACCCTTAACTGGGGAGCTTCATCCTCCTGTGACTCACTCTCCCCTCCCAGCAAATCCCACCAGATGAAGTGGCAACTGTGACAACTCCCATTGATTAGACACTTAATATACCCCAGAGACTGTGCCAAATACTTTATATTCATGGTTTCATTTAATGTTCACACCAACCTATGGAGTGAGTATAAGGTTTCTGCAGGCCTTCAGATTAACAAGAAGAGATGCCCCCATCTACACAGACACACACACACACACACTCACGCAAATGCACACACACTCATACACACATGCAAACACACAAATGCACACACTCACACACCCCCCCACACACCTGCACACACACCCTGCAAGGTTAGGCACAGGGGCAGCTGTCCCCCTTAGGGTACAGGCTGAATTCCAGGTGCTCAACCTTGCTCTGCCTCAGCCTCCTAAACTCAGTGCTTCTTCATTATTTCTGAACGTGTTTAACATTCTCTGCACTCCCATTTGCGGGAATGTATATAAACATCAGACTCTGCTGGCTCTTGAGCTAAATTCTATTTCAGAGAAACGTCCCCTTCAACCTGAATGGGATTCCTGTCTCAAACTTAAAATGCTGAAAAGCCTGCTGCAAGCCTCATTTCCCCACCCCAGGTGCATGCCCTTAGTCATATCCCTACATGACCGTGCAAGGAAGAAGAGCCGAGACTTGAGCCCACGTGAGAAGACCTGCCAAGGCATTGCCTAGAGCCTCCAGGGACTGACCGCACCGATCTGGCCGAGTGTCCCGAGCCTGGGGGCCTGGCTGCTGAGCCCTCCACAGGGACTGCCCTCGAGGGCCCTGTCAGGTGCACCTTCCTACAGAGCCACTGGCTGAGGTTCCCCCTTGACATGTAACCTGGCCCAGCCGTTAGATGCCCAGGAGCCATGCATCCAAGTTTTGGATTAGATTCTTGAAGCCTCTCCCACGCTCCCTCTCCTTCCACTTTCCTAACCCTCTGGCACTAGGAAAGAGGAGAAGAATTTTCCACTGGCCCAGCCCTCTGCTTCCTGAGGCAGCATCCAGCCCCTCCCCGCCTTCCCAGGTCTGCTCTGCAGGCTGACAGCCCACCTCCCTCCACTGCTCATCCTGCATCAGGGCCTTCAGAGGCAGCCCTACCCAGGTCACCCTCCCTTCCTTGCTGCAGAGCTGGGGTGTGGCTCAGGTGCTGCAGAAACATCTGTGTTACAACCTGCCTCTGGGCTGTTCTAGCAACTCACATTCCTAGGAGACGGTTTGGGAGGTGACCTATTTTGATTTTCAGTCTTACTCTAAAACAGCCACTGCCATTACCTTTATTTTCTGGGCAGGGTAGAAACAGAAGAAATTATCCGGTTCAGTGTTTTGTTTGTTTCATTGTGGGGCCCTGTGCTTCAGAAGCTACGATCTAAAGCAAGAGAAAAATTGTACAACACATGGGCAAAAAACCATTAAAAATCCCTTAAATACCCATGAAGTAGAAAATGCTTATTTTATGTTACCAGGCATGTAGAGCAAATCTGAAATATTCTACAGTCTGAGGACCACTAAGCTAGAGTAAAGATAAGAATGAAAAGTCTATACACGGATGTGGGATATTTCAAACAATTTCACCTTTAGGATAACTCTCAGTTCTCCAGAGGCACAGGAAGGATGGACAGAAAATTAGAGTGTTTTTGCTTGCTGCCAGGTGCCGAATCCTATTTTAATAGGGTTCCTCTTTAATACCTTTAATCATATGTATGTAATGCTTAATCCTATTTAATATAAAACCTCAGTGATAGTAATATACGTTATAGATCTGTTTGTTATAAACATTGATTCAGATGGTGAATCTGCATCTAATAAAGGGGAGTCTGGGTCCATGGTATTCTAAGGCTGCTTCAAAATAAAACTTCTAGAGACACAGCTTTCATGCACATGAAAGAAACCCAGGCTCCAAGGGGAAGGGAGCTCCCAAGGCCACAGAGTGGTCACCTGCAGCTGGTACCCCAGCCTCCGGGCTGTGTCTCTTGCTATACTGTGTCCGTGCGTTATGTCAATCACTAAGTTGATATAGTTGAAACTGTAGCTGAATTCGTTGGTATGGGAGTGACTGGGGGCCTTACTGAATCCTGTCTACCCCACAGGGATTCTTTGCCCCAACAGTACCCTCCTGGAGACTATGTCAAGGATGTTAGCCGTCAGAGAAACATGTCTACATCTGTCTTGTGTCTGTGGCATGTTTATCTTATGGAACATACAAGCAACCATTCATTGTGGATATGGGAGGGGATCCTTAAATCGGATGTTAAAGCTCATCTGAACAACTGTGATTATGAGAGCTGGGCCCTGGCAACGTGCTAGGCATGTTACCACATGCTTGATGTGCATTATCATGTTTGATCCTTACTTGTGGAATCATAATTATTTTCATCCAATTTTAGAGTTGGAGAAACTGAGGCTCAGAAAAGTCAGCTACCTTGCTTGAAGGCACGCAGGTAGCCATCAGCCAAACCTGATTTCCTAAACCCAGGTCTGTCCTGCTCCAGCTCTGAAATGCTCAGAGTACTGAGAACGTGACCCATGCAGTCAGGTCAGCGGGCTTGGTGGGAAGCAGCTGCCGAAGCATTAGCTGCTTTCCTGTCCTGAGGGGAGTCTGGTGAGTGCCCGTCCCACCCTGCAGGGTCCTCAGGGCCCACTGACCAGGATAATATCGTGGTCCCCAAGTTGCTGCCTACACAAACCTATACAGTGAATGCTGCTGGTGAATCTGGCCCTGGGTCCAGCCCCTCACCCCTCACTTGTCAGGGTCCACCCTCCTCTGTCTCAGGCCCCGATGCCAGGCCATGGTCCCCCTAGGGCTGCATATTTAGTCTATAACGTGCCAACGTGCTGTCAGATGGGATCCAGGAAAGTGACAGCGTACTGCCGCACGCAGAAGTGAGAGTATTTCTCGCCGACTCGAATTATTTATGGCCTAACAGTTAACCAGTCACTCAGACTGAGGATTTTGGCACCAGAGGGCTGTTTTATTACCCTCAGCATAAAGATGCCTTGTACATAAACAACGTTTACTATGACAGTCTGCTAGCTGGCTTGTTAAAACCATGTTGTGTCAGTTCAGGATTGTTATAACTGAAGCAGAAAGCACCTCGCCGGTTTTGTTCCCCGCTATATGAGCACGTGTGGCTCACGGGAGGTACACACGCATTTTGGAGAACACAGCCACCCAGCAATTGTTCCTGAGTGCCCACGAGGGGCCAGGTTCTCCTACAGGCATTGGGGACCTAAAGGAGGGAAGACAGTCCCCGTTATTGTGATGCTTACATTCTAACTTGTTTAGATAGACAAAGACAGATAGATTCCAGTGCTTCGAAGGAGAATAAGCAGAACAAGGAGGATTGAAATGATGGCCATTGGTGCTACTGTTGAGGATGGCTTTTCTCTCTGGGTGACAGGTGAGCAGACACGTGAATGAAATGACAGGTGAAAAGAGTATTTTAGGAAGAGCCAAAAGTCAGAGCAAAGGCCTTGAAGCAAGAGCATGTTGAATGTGTTTAAGGAACAGTAAGGAGGCCCATGGGGCCAAAGTGGACGAGTAAGAAGCAGGAAAGGGTGAGAGGTAAGGGAGTTGACAGGGAGACTGAGGGTGTGTGGCCTGACTATATAGGACACAGTAGGTGCCATACGCCTTTGGATACTTATTGAATGGATGAATGAATGAATAAACAAATGTGTGAATTACTGAATGAAAGCACTAGTTCTGAGTTGTATGTTAGGACAGAGAGAAGTCATCTACGTCTGGCTCCAGGATGAAACAAAGCAGTTGCCATTTACTGGATGCCTGCAACATGCCAAGCTCTGGGTTGGGCATTTGCCAGACGTGATCAAATCTAATCCTCCTTGTCAGCGAGTGACATGTTACCCTCCCTCTTCTATGCATGAGGAAATGGAGTCACAGAGTGGGTAAGAAATCTGCATGGGGTCACACAGTACTAAGTAGTCAAACCAGGACACAGTTTTGCACCTCTGATTGCAAGG